>NC_079162.1:76648098-79048098 GCF_947563725.1 Argiope bruennichi | reverse complement strand
ATACACAACTAATCAATATAAACTAACTTAAACAAGAAAAGACTCTAATAAGCAAAGTAATCCATCTAATTCAATAACAGACATTTCGGATATCAAAGACTTAAAATTTTGATTCCGCTTTATGCTTTGGCGTGCGAGGGTTTTCCCAAAGTCAAAATGTAAAAGGCGAAGGACGCCAGCTTTGTTGAGTTACTCACCTAAAGGGGTATTATCGATTTCACTCCGTCTCCTAAGCACAACCCTCTGCCTCCAAGTCAACGACCATCTCGATATTAAACGACATGCCTCATTTAGACTATGCGAAGAAGAGGTTCGATGACAGGGAAAAATTTCCGCTTCCCATTAACGACCTCGATGAAGATCAGTTCCGCAGGGAACGATAATGGCCCAAACGTCAGAAGTTCAACACAGCCATCGTATAAATATTCGGTCCGAACAATTCAATAACCGACCACACCGTGCCGCACTAATTACTTTGAAATCCAGTTACCCAGTATTCAGCCTTCCCTCGCCGCATTTTGGAAGAGGCAAAATCAAATACAGAAACAGGACCTGTCAAAGTGGGTACTGGGTCCTAGCTTCTGGACCTGGTGCATTCCAGAACACTTAACGGTCGCCGTTTTCCAATTAAAACAGTTAATTAAGGGATTCGGAATCCGTGCCCTTCAGCACAGCGATCATTCTTCGCGCACACAGATTGTACGCAATTAAATAAATTGCTGTAGTTTGCGTCCTTCCGAGTTTAGTTACGCTTGTGGTTTAATCCTTTTCCCACAAGAATTCGGAGTCGACAGACCATTAGATGGAGATATCTTGGCGGGTCCTTTTCAAACACTGCTGCTATTAAGTCCTTAAACTCACAACATGTTAACTCACAATATTGGATTAAAATTACTTTCCCCGAAAAGGAAGATATGTGATGTTAAGTATAAGAGAGAAGTAATAGATACTGAAAGGGTTGGTTTAAATTTCTCTTCAATACAATTAACATAAGTGGAGATAATTCATTAAAATACCAATGCCATCTTGAGTTCCCATTTCTCTTTTTATTCCTATTTTATTACTGCGAGTAATAGATTCTTAAACTGTAATTTTAAAGTAAGGGATATTTACTGTAGAGTTCTGGAGAAATTTAAATATTTTATAATGCGGCAAAAATTTAAGGATTTAATGAGCTATATAATATTAATTTAAATAAATATTTGTATTTTTAGTTAAAAGTAAATCATTTTGAAAATTAGAAGTTTCAACCCTTTGAAAGGGCAACTCTTCCTTGTTACAGTATATAATTCGTTGCCATATCTTACGACTGTTATTAACTAAATAGATTTTCTCTTCTCTGTTATAGTTAGGAAAGAGTAGAGAAGTGATCATCTAATTAGAGAGGTGTGAATAAAATGACATCAGCGATAGTCAGCGTGTTAAACTTCAAAATTAGAATTGACTTAAGAAATGGATTTCTTTTTAACTGGTTCACCAATTTGATTTTTGAAAAAAAAAAAAAAAAATATGCTCGCAAGTTTGTTTCTTCACCTCAGTGGAGTGTTATCCGAAGATAATAACGTTTTTAATTTCCTGTATGATGAAGTAATTAAGAAAGAATTTAATTTCTATTCATTTGGTTGATGAAATTGATTTTTTCCCACGATAAGCGATTTAGTTCAGTTAGTTATAATGCCGTTCCTTGCCGAAGGACCTCATAATCTGAACCACAGTCAGATGATAAAAAAAAGATACTTGAATTGAACCCCCTCTTCGAATTTCTCCACCACACCAATCTCATGTCATCAAAGGATCAATAATTATAGGTATTTCCCATTACCTATGAGAAGTCTGACGATTGAATATATATTTCTTTTTTCATACAGTGTATTTCATTTTGCAATATATTCATTATTCATGTAATTAAATATTTAAAATTCAACAATAAAATTGAATTGAAATCTTCGAGTTTACAAAAATTTATTCCTTTTGTTCATTGATATGATGCAAACTATTTTTCATGAAAACTTCGGAAATATAAATCAATGCATATTTAAAATATTGCACGCTTCATAACCAAATTTAGTACTCATTACTTGTTTTCGTTGAACAAAAGAAGCAAAAATTTTAAGAATCAATAATTTAGACTAACCTATATACCAAATTTTATTTATCCAGCTCTTTGCGTTTTTTAGTAGTAATTGAGTTGATTTGTACTCGAACACACAGACTCTATAAGAATGAATTTAGTTCAAATTTTGAAAAAATCTACAAATTCGGTTGAAATTTCATCCATTTAATTCAATGCGTTTTTGAGTTATCGTGTTTACATACTGGCATGATGCCAAAAATGTGTTTTTCAAATTCAGAAACATCTGAAGTTTGGAGATTCATCAAAAAATCGAGTTCGAATCTTTTATGATTACATTTATATATATATATATATATATATATATATATATATATATATATATATATATATATATATATTTTGTATACAAGAAAGTAAAAATTATAATAATAAGTAATTGGGCATGGTGACAAATAATAATTTGCAGTTCAGAAATTAGAGATTCATGTACGGGGTTCTATCATAAACCATCTACATATATATTTGTGTAATTTTGTACTATCAACAAATTTCAGTATTGAATAAATATAATAAAATAATGAAAAAGTCTGAAGAAAAATTCTTCATCACTGTTATGTACATCTACACTGTTCAAATATTAATTTATTAATTAATATCTAATATATTATTGATTTCTGCATGACAATAATTTACAATATACAGCTGTTTTATATTCAGTAATCTACGTAATTTAAACATGTACAGATAGTATTTGAAATCAAAAATTGTTTCAACTAACGACATTTTGGTTGTTACAAACTTTTATCCGCACTTTTGTATCTTTAGTATTATTTATTAAGAATACATAATACAATATGCATGTATCTGATGTTACATAATTAATATGTTTTGCTATAATATCTATATTCAGTTTGAATAAAATCAATAAATATTATAGAAACTAATCGGAATAAATACTATGGAAACTAATAACAAAATATATTATGGAAATTAAAATAAAAGTAATAAAAAAAATTACTTACTGTATTTTTGCTTACGTCAGTTGAAATTTTCCCAATATAAGTAATTTTTTTAATACTCGGCTTTCACCAATCTTGTTTGCGCCATTACGAAGTTTTTCCAAGAAAGTAGCCGAGTTTAAGAAACTATTTCCAAACTTTTTCATTCCATCAAAGAAGTATTTCAAAAATTAAGGAGTTAAATTGTTTTCATTCTAATTATTAATTTCCAACGTATATTCTGATTATGTTGCTGAGAAAACTGCCACAAAGATAATGGCGTATCAAAAATTGTGCTCGACATTATTATTATGTAAGTGAAAATCTTCCCAAACTGTCCATCAGCTATTAGCTCGTTCGCTGCCTAGATGTCACACCCGATATTCGGGCCATCTATCTAGTTAGATGCCCTCTTCTTTGCTATCTCTTAACTATAGTAGGCATCTAATAAGATAAATGGTTTGGGACAATTAGATATTATCTGTAAAGCACAATCGCGTAATCCAGTCAATGCGTTAGACTACTTTTCACCACGTGACTGTGACGTCACCAGAATTATTTCACGATTTAAGCCAAAATAGTCCTTGCATTATTTCAAAACTGATAATTACTCAAGAAATTTGTTGGAGGTCCATTTAATAATTAAAGATGTTGAAATAGATTACATTGAATTTAAAATATAATTAAAACAGCGAAAAGTGTAAATTTTAGAAAAGTTTAACTTCCAAATGGTAAATTCTCTATCCATTGAATACAAATTCAATCGAACTGCAATACCGTTGTTTCGTTAGGCAAGTTATTTACATTTCTATTGGAATGCAGATTTAAACCATATTGGAAACATCATCTTATAAATCCGGTCGAAATCTGAAGATTAATAGCTGTCGAGACACATCAGCGTTACATTTGAAATTGTAAAGAGGGTTCCTAATGATAGATTGTGGAATTTCGAACCACGTTATCCTGATGAGTAGATGGAAATTTTACTTGGGATTGAGTTTCTGTTTGCAGTCGGAAATTATAAACCTGACTGGTTTTCCAAGCATGATTTTGATAACAAAAAAAAAATATTTTTAGTAATTCGAATATGCTTAATTTAGTAATCTATGGATCGATTTATTATTTTAAGCTTTGATTTCATATCTAAGTTTCTGTTTCATAAAGTTTGAGTTCTAATGATTTAAGCCTCAAGTATTTTTTATTGAAATATCGATTGTTCCAGTGAATAAGTTTGGTATATAAATGATGCAGAGTTGTTTGTGTAATGTTGCTATCAGATACTTAGTGATGAAATCAAAGTAAATGGGGATGATTAGTTCTTGTTTCAAAATTTCATTTCTGTCTTTAAAAAATTGTGTGTATCAAAATATTTGCAGCACATACTATATAGGATTATTAATCTCAACCATAGTCTAGTTGCTTATTTTTAAACCATTACAGACAGACATACACATTAAATAAGAGAAGTGCTTTCAAAAACGTAAAGTTAAATCCGTCGGAGCTAAACGTCCTCCAGTTGGTGTGGTGCGGAAGTTTGGAGAGGGCTACCAACTCCAGTGTCATCCTCGTCATCTGACCTCGGTTCAAAATTAAAATTTCAGGTTCCAAAATGGCCCTACTTCTTCTTTAAAATGGGACGTTAATATAACTAAACTAAACCAAAGTTCAATGATATAAATATTATATATTTTGCTTTTTCAGTCAATGATTGTATTTTTAAAAATTTGAGAAGTTCAATTTTTTTAAATATCTAATACCATTTATCATATTTTGGTAAATCCGCTCTTCTACAATTTTTTTTTTTCGCGTAACTATTTAAGTCAAATTTTTGCGCAGTAGCTGCTGAGGGTAAAGATCCCTTAGCACCCGAGGGCAGAAGTCTGACTTTTAGCTCAAACGAAGATAGCACACACACACTCGCTTGCACAAGCCCTTTTTACGGGGGGGCTCATTCACACACCTCACAGAGAGAATACAAGGAAGAGAACAACCATGCCCGAACCAGGACTCGAACCCAGGACGCCCAGATCACAGGAAAGACGCGCTACCCCTATGCCAGGACGCCGGCTGCGATTAAATCTACCTGAGTTATAAAGCTCTGAATTCCATTGTTTTACGTCAATCAGCAGACACCTCGTAAAAAAAGCCATCAGTTTATTAGTGGATCTTCCTTGATATGGCTATTGAAATGGTATGCAATTGTATAAAAAAAGAGATATTCGAAGCTTCATAATTCGGCAAGTTTTAGCTCCAGAGAGAATCGAAACGTATTGTTAGAATACTAAAAATATTTTAATATGTCTAACGGAACCGAAAATTTGTATCAGGATTTAGATTTCGTTTTTATCAGTACATTCAGTAACTGAAACAACATAAAATATAATGTTTAATGTCAGATCATTTCTCCTATTAGAAGTATATACAGTTTTTAATAGTTTAGAAATTAGCTATTACTCGAAGATTAGATTGAACACCCTGTATTTTTTATACCAGCTACATTGTTATATATGAGAACCAAAAATTATATCAACTTTTATGATAACTATCTAAAAAAAGTAAATATTTCCTGAGTCAAAACTATTAAAAGGAAGATGTATTTAAAGCACGCTTCTGCTGTTACATCTAAAACACATGTGAACTTGACCAAATTAGAAATAAATATTAAATTTTAATGCAAAAAAAAAGGAATTAGAGGGAATAGAAAAGAAAGGATCCGGCCTGAAGACAAATTAAGAATAAAATGAATTAATTAAAGATAAAAATTAATATCACTAAATTAATATCAATTATTGATATTGATTTTTGTCTTCATAAAACCTCAAATTGTTTAGATTTTCGGGTCACAAGGAGTCAATACTTGGACGAAAGTCAGACCCCTCACAGAAAAAAATCCCTGAGTGAATCCTTGCCTGAGGGTGACCCTTGATAAAGTCTTCAGGCCGGATTCATCATTTCCTTCTTTGTTTTTCATTCCATTTAATTCATTTTTTGCGTTTAAACAATATTTATTTCTAAATTGTTATATATGCTCATTTTCTGTTACAGAGAAGGCATTTTAAAGCAGTAAGAACTTACTAACTCGTCTTTTTATTTATTTATTGACTCATCAGTTTAAGAAGTAAACCGACTTTCTTTTTATTTACAATATCGAAGGTAATATGTTGAAACCACAATACTCTCGAAGGAGAGCCGTGCCCTCTGTCTGTACTCTTTTATGCAAATATGAACATTAAACTTTTCGGAAAAAGTTCGAAATGGTAAGAGGAAAATGGCTCCAATTTTATATGTCGCTATTTTTGGAGATTATATCCCGTCCGTATCCTCAAACCAACGAATGCTTTGCGAAAATATCATTTCACCATTAAAACATATATCAGTAAACTTCAGTTTGAATTGGCTTGTATTATAATGATAATATTCAGGTATAAATGTAATGTTCATGATGATGATATGTTCATATGTTTCCATAATTCAGAATTCCAAAGAAAGTTCAGATAATCCGAAAAAAAATTAAAAATCAATGACGCACACAAATGAAGATAAAAAGTCATTTGAACATAACAGATGTAAATGAAAAATATCATGAAACGAAAAATGTATTTATTTGTTGGTGACATAGTTAACAGTTAATCCACCCGTTGACTCTGCAGTTAGCGAAACGATGCATTGCGTAAGATGAAAATAAATAAATAAATAATTGGAGTAACAGCTAGAAAATATATTTAATTCTCAATTCAGGAGCTTAGCTTTCAAACGAAGAACTGCAGAATTTTTCAGAATTAACTGCCATTTTTGATGGTATGATAGAATATATGTAGAAGAAATGTCGCTAACTGGAATAAAAAAAGTATCACTCTTTGTTTGGCAGTTAAGTTTCTAAATGGAAGGCGGCATTTTAATTGCGCAACTCATCAGCTGTAGAATTATTTGTTTTGTTGTTTAAAATGCAATTTATGATAACAAATAATTCGGATTTTAAGGTTAAAAAAGAATTTTCTAGTTTTATTTCTGTAGGATTCTTTATCTTTATTCATTTATTCATCGATTTTTAAAGCTCCTCTAAAAGTTTAAATCAACCTGTACATATCTAAGATTTATTCAATTACTTCAGAGAAAATATGTTACTTGTTATTTAACTTAAATGCCATATTTAAAAAAATACTATTTACTAGCTCAGCTGTGATGCAATGAGCCCCTGGAATTTCGAAGAATTAAGCCCAATTTCAGATGATATGATAGTTTTGTTATATTAACTTCCCGTTTGAAGCAACACTAGGTATATTTTGGGACGAACCTCATAATTTTGAACCCTGATTGGACAACGAGGACGACATCTGAGTTGGCATTCCTCTTTCCAAACTTCAGCACTACACCAACAGGAGTACGTTTGACCCACGAAGTCCGATTTAACCCTTTAAAGGACCATTTTTTTCTTGTCATATTATGTTAAAATATTTTTAGGCTTGAAATTAGAATAAGAAAAGGGATTCATCTAGCTTATTAGATAAATTTAATTTGATTAATTAATTAATTTGGTTAATTAAGTGACAAACCAAGACACATCATTTTGTGTGAGATAAAGAACTGAAGCATCTAAGTTTCTGTCTTTCTAAAAAAATTTGTCAGAACTTATGCCAACCTACATAATTTCATACAAAGATTGATAAATTTGGTGGGAAGCATACTTCCCACGGCCTTAGAAAGGGTTAACTTGAACGAAGCCTCATAACGATGGATCTCTAGTGGAATCGAGGTTCTAACCTGGAGCCCTCTAGCTTTGAGTTCAATAATTTACCACTAATATAATATGAGTAAAAGAAACGACTTTAACTGCTATAAAAATGTCTTGGTACTCTTTTGAAAATTAAGTTAGACGAAGTTTAGTTAGAAAGTTAGAAGTTAGTTTGAAAACTGAGTAGACGAAGGCTTTTTAAACACATCACTCAACGAATTTCAAATATATCTTTTGGTTTAAAAAATAAATCTTGCTACCAAATAATTCTGGTTTCAAGAATAAAAAAAATTAAAAAAACACCAAGTTTTATGTTCACCCTTTATTTGCAAACGAAAGAATCTTTCATAATTTATTATTTTTTTTATTAAATTTGTTATTTTCATTGACTTCTTATTCATTTATTGATTGATTTTTGAAACTGTAATGCACTTCTGAATCTCACAATATATCTCTCAAACTCTTTTTCTACTATATCAGAAAAAAAAAATATTTAATTTTTTAAATGCTATTAAATTAAAAAAATATTAACTTAAATTTGAATTTTATATTCACTTTCATTTAGCCAATTAAGAAATACGTCTGGTATCATAAATATGTTTAAAAATTCATTTGAAAATAATTTTTAAGAATATTCCCGATTCAGATAGTTAGAAATATTTAAAAGTGTGTTAATCATTAATCAAAATCTTTCACTGAATATAAATTTGCATAGTTAGACTGTATTTCATTGTTTCAGAAGGTGAACATGACAGCATTTTCTCCTCTAAGTTCTAAAAATGACTGTGGTTTAGAAAATATACGAAAACATTTATTTGACAATTGTTAAAAGTAAGTTTCTTTTTATTCATCTAATAAAAAGAATCTCCTCATCCTTCTAATTAATGATGCACACTAAAAGCATCCAATTTATTCATCATTATGAATATAGCATAACCCATAAATAGTTTGTATTTTGTAGAAACACAAACTAACACATTTTTTTTTCTAATTTTTCTCAGAAATACAATGAAGCATAGATAATTAGGTAGACAAAAATTTAGTGAATGTTTTGTGACAGTTAATTAATTTAATTTTTATCAATTAAATTCAGATCGAAGCTTAAAAAGTTTACATATTAATTTAGGTTATATTTATAAGATATGCTCCCATACAAATAATCAATGAAAATAAATTCAAGGTGGTAATTGTGGTGGAAATTCAAAGATCCACATGTTAAATTCGGAGAGCGATGTTGAATATAAAGGTGGTACTTGTTAGTTATTTCATTGATGCTCAAAATTTCGAATGATAATAGAAACGCTCGAGTGTTTAGAGCAACATTCGGTTTTCAGAGACAAATTATTTCTAAATCATGATCAGAGGTAATACAAGAAAGCAATTTGTTTCCCTAAACTGTTCTAGCTTGATTTTTCAACGGTTTTAATGCATTAAATATAAAGAAAACTAATATTCTTGAATAATTTGGGCAACATGAACAAGTCTTTTAAATTTTCATACTTCGCGTTCGAAAATACTTCATTTCTTCATAATTCTAGAAATCAGAAGGAGTAGGTTGGGGCGTAGGATTTATAATAAAGTTAATGTGTTGCAAAATTTATTCCACATATTTATAAGGATTCATCTTTATATTGTGATCACTCACAAATAATAAAATAGATTTCTTTTAATCTTTTCTTTAACTATTCAAATAGGCAGTGATTTGATAAAGAGTAGATGTCCGGCAGCGATTTGATAAAGAGTTGATGTCAGGCAGCGATTTGATAAAAAGTAGGGTTTATACAAAAACCGACTTTTTGAAAAATCAGTTTTCAAATACGATATTTCCAAAAAAACCGATTTTAGCCGGTTTTCGAATTTTTGTCAAAAAAAATTGAATAGCGAAAAATAAAATATTTTTCCCTATTCTATTTTTTATGTTATTTTAATTCATATAAAATAACAAAAAAACGAAATCAATATCAAAGTCAAAATATAAAAAACAAAATTAAAGATTACATATACATATTACTTACACAAAATAACGAAAACTCAAACAAAAATTTCAAATAATATTTATATTATTTTCACGAATTTTAATTTCTCCTAAGAAAATAGGATTTAAAAAAACATAAAATATCCACTAAACGGTGGCTAAGTCTCGTTCTAATTTTGGACACAATATTGACTGAAATTGAAAATACTCGTGCACTAGTTATTGAGTTTGGCATCAAATTAGAAATCTAAGTTTTTTGTTCTTTTATTCGTTTGTTCAAATAATGAAAAATCAGCTTTCAGTGTCTTTAGATTTGTAAGTTTTTCTTTAGGGTCTTCAAGAAACTAAACAATTATATTATTTCCGACAATTATTTTATGAACTGCTTTCAAATGATTATGTAGATTACTCGTAGATGATTCTTTGCAGTTCAACATTTTATTACAATGATTTCAGATTGCCTTGTCTATCCCGAACTTTTTGAAATTATCCCAAACTTCCGACTTACTCATTCTTATCTAAAAATGAAATTAAAGTTATTGAATAAATATTTTTGACGTTTATTTTACAATTTTATTATTTTAACTATTAATATTAATGCAATTTAAAATAATCTAATCTACACTTTTTCTAGGAATTTTGAAAAAAAAAACACTTCTCAATCTAATTCCGATGTTTGCTAAAGACATAATTTATGTTAAAACGTTGCGAAAGAAAATATGGAATATTTTAACACCCTGTGTTTTATTTAAAATTCCATTAAACAGAAGCCAGAACTTCTTATTTTGCACTAATTTTTGATAGAAGAAATTTATGAAAAAAAATTTTAATTTTAAAATGTAAAATAGAAAATATAAACATAAAAATTAAACACACTTAATACTTACGTTATTTTTACCAAATATAACAATTTTATATTTTTGTTTCATGTTTTCACCTTCACAATATTAAGCACACCTGTCGTGACTCGAGACGGATCGGATTCTGGGACCACATTTCGACAATTCCATTTCATTAAGGGGTGAGACGCGGAGCGATGAGCACATTTGACCTTGGATTTCTCTCATTAGATACTTTTTTAGTTCTCTTTTTTTCACGTGTATGTGGGTGTTATGTCATTTCTAACATCATTTTATTTTAACTGAATATTTCGTATTGATATGGCTAGTTCAAGTGGTGTAAAAAGCCTTTCAGGAGTGGTACGAAGAAAATTTTATATGATATCATTAAAAACTGTGATCAAGAAGCAGAAAACGGGGAATTATCCATTCCTTTCATACGTTCTTCTAAATGAGCCAGTCAAATTGCTGACGTTTCTATTAGTACCAACTTCATACCAATAGACAAAACATCCGACGAGAAGCAAGAGATGAACTTTATCAAACTTTTGTTTCACCTAAAAAAAAAAGTGAAAAGGGATGTTCATGAGAAACATAAATTGACGAATTCGAGACACAACTGTGCAGTGCACAAGCTCTGGCCAACGCAACTTGCAACGTTGAAAAAATGTTCTATGCCCGTTGCATAGAATGAATAGCAAATCAAATAAGTTCAAAATTAATTTTTACATAATAATATGAATTCTTAAAACCGGTTTTCTTAATTTAAAAACCGGTTTTCGAATGTGACAAATTTACTTTAAAAAACCGGTTTTTTAAAACCGGGTTTTAAAACCGTCAAACCCTAATAAAGAGTAGATGAGAGGCAGGGAGTTGATAAAGATTAGATGTTAGGCAGCGATTTGATAAAAATATTATCGTCTCATCTTATAGCTGTTATATGTCATTTTCTAGGTAATGCAATTCAAATGTTCCTTCTAAATTCAACTAATATCTGAAAGATTATCCTTAAAATTCTTTTCCTCTAGTCCCTTACTTCCGCCTGCCTCGAAGCGACTTTCTTCCAATTTGTATCTTTGATTCATAGGGTGATATTATATGTAAATATTACACTATTTACAGTTTCCTAAATGTGTATTAATCTTAATCTTAAAGTTCTTTGTGTGAATGTTTTTTATTAAATTTATGTCCTTTATTTAAGCAGCAAAATTTTCGCATCTACTTATTTATTCAATTTCCATTTAATCCAGATATCTAGAATTCTACTTTTAGTCTAAAGTTGAGAAAAACATCGTTAACTTTAAACATTTTTCTGCGATTTTTGATCAAGTTCTTTTCAACAAGTCTCATGAATGAAAATCATCCCCACTTACATTCATTAATGTTATAAAACTATGAGATATGATTTCATGAACATAAGCCTATTCTTTTGATCATTCTTAAGCTCATTTTAGGTCATTGACGCAATAATATGCTATAAATGTCATGGTTTATGCCGGTCATTGACTAACTCATCGCATCTGCAGATGATGAATGATCCAATGATAAACTACATAAGAGACACTTTGTCTAAACATCGATTTTACAGCTTCTGTTTATTTATCTCACTATCGCTACATGATGACTAGGAGCAAAGCGAAATGCAGAATTGAAAGTGGAAACTCTAATGCTAGAACTCGGTTCTAGGTTCAGATTCCCGTACCACTAAAGGGCCATGGGCTTCTTTTCTGTTAGACACTGAGTTTCAAATGTCTCTCCATTAATATGGTGTAAAAGTATGGAAAGGAGGGTGAGGTCACAAATGTCGTCCTTGTTGTCTAACTTCGGCTAAAAATTAGGTCTTCGTCCAAAAACAGCCCTCGTATTACTTCAAAATAGGACGTTAATATCCTAAATTTTAAAAAAGGTAGTATTAAATGAAGAAGGATATAATATTTTAAGGTATTAAGAAAGCAGGTATGCCACTTCTTTATTAAATTGCATGTTTATTCATAGTTTTTTATTTATTCATAGCTGGAATTATTTTCATATTATGCTTCTCAGGATCATGATATCAGAGGTTCAATCACCCCATTTAACTTTTTTTTTCCAACATGCTACGTCTTGTGTTTAGTTTCGTCGTATAATGCAGAGAATATTATATGTATTTTGGGCCTTTTCTGTTTGACCGATTGGGCTAAAAAATTCATCATTTCTCAAATTTATTCTTCTAAAATATTACCATTTCCATTATAATAGAGACTACTAGACATTCTTTACACGAATTTCCTCTAAAATGCAATACTTATCAGTAATTTGGTGTAACGTTGCATGGAAATTTTATATGTTGAGTTTATTCTGCTTATGATTTATCGCTTTTATGACAGACAGAATACCTATTCAAACAAACGGGATTTTTCAAGTGAAATTGCGCTGTCTACTTATTTGATGACTACAATTCATTTCTCCCATTTCGTATGAGAGAAAATTTAAAATAAAATCTAGAATTAACTCTTCCTGTTATTGAATTCTGAGGGATCATATTGGATTACACTGTTTATTATTTTTTTTCTCAAAATAACAAGGAATTGATCATTATTTGTTAGTAAACCTAGCCATAATTGTAAATCAATCCACGGATATAAATATTTTTGAACTGATTATGGATTAAATCTGTTCTTATGTTAGGTATGTAATGTATCCTTTTCTTTGAAATTCTAGGAATATTATATACTTCATAATTGCAATTTATAATATGGAAAATATCTGAAATGATTCATTAGTGCATAATTTTCAAGAACCTTATAAATTGTAGGAGATCGAATTCTTGGATTCAAATAATTTATTATTATTATTCTATTAATAAATAAATTATATTGAAATAAATAAATTATGAAAACATATGCCGGTTTCCTGGCATAGGGGTAGCGCATCTTCCCCGTGATCAGGGCGTCCCGGATTCGAATCCCGGTTCGGGCAGGGTTGTTCTTCATCTGCGTTCTATCTGTGAGGTGTGTGAATGTGCCCGCCCCCCCCCCCTGTAAAAAGTGGTTGTGCAAGCGAATGTGCAAGTTTCATCTTCGTATGAGCTAGTAGTTAGACTTCTGCCCTCGGGTGCTCAGGGGTCTTTACCCTCAGAAGCTACTGCACCCCCTTTCCGTGGTAACGCGAACACGACATAATCATCATGAAAACATATTTTTGCACATATTTAGTACATATCCCTTGAAAAACCCAACATTAACAAATAACTAATTAAAGATATGCCCTTTAGTAAATGATAAACATTTAATTCCTTTAGTCTCAGCACCCTTCATTACAAATTCAAATCAAATACTTTTACGTTTCATTACAAAATCACATTAAAACAATGACAAATATCAAATTTGAAAGGTAAAATTTTTATATCATTCAATATGAATGTTTTCATTACTTCAATGCCATTCATCAATTCAATGCCTTGATTTTTTTTAATGCTCAGTACTATTTCAATCAAAAGATGTTTATGATACAGCAATAAAATGTATAATAATAATAAAACAGTAATAAAATATAATTCAATAAAGAATATAAATTATTTTACTGAATATCTGATGTAATAAACATCTATGCCTGGTTTCAAGTAATTTAAGTTCAAGAATTAAATGATGCAGAACATGTAATGATTAAATTTAAACAGAAAAATTTTATTATTTAATTTTAAGGAATTAAATCTTAAAGTCACTAAATATTTCAATTAGCGAGTTTCATTTATCTTCATTCATTTAATTATTGCAAATATTTGTTGATAAAATTTTTAATTTGGCATTTTTATTTAATAAATTTTGAAATTTTTTGTCATTAAATATAGTAGTTAAATTAAATTATCTAACTTCGCAGCTGAATTTAATTAAAACATTTTACAGAGATTTTGAATTTTTTAATATGAATCTCACGGTATATCATGACTATTTAGAGAATGTAAAAAACGGTAAATTAAATAATATTCGATATATTAAATAATACTTGTGTTTAGTTATTGAAAAATGGAAATATTTTATTATTGAAAAAATCAAATATTTCCTTTGTTTGGATAAACTCGTATTTATTGAATAAAAGAAATATTTTTTATGTTAAAAATATTCTTTATTACTAAAATAATTCCTTCAAGACTCGTTTTATATTCTAATGCTACTAGTTCAAAAATATTTAATAGAATATTCGGAAGATACAAAATTAGTGTTCCTCTAGCTGAAATTATTTTGTTGTCTTAAATATCCGTTTAATTAATCGTCAAGAAAAATTCACTAAAATATTCTTCATCGTTCAATATTAGAGAGCAAAATTTGAGCAATTTTAATATAACGAAAGTTACAAATATCATTCATCAAAATGTCTGTCGATGGTAACATGATGTAAACATCATATTCTGAATTCTCAATTTGTTTTCACGAAATGCTAATGTGTCGTAAATTAATTAATTTTAATAAAGATAAACATTATAATTTAACGTTAAATTTTTTTATAAAAATACGCATACTATTTTAACGTTAAAATATTTTTATATTAAACATTTAAATACACAAAATCCTCTTATCGTCTAAAACATTAATAAAAATGGAAGTATTATTTACATTAACAAATTTTCACGTCTCAATCATTAACGCGCAATATAATTTTAAATATCAAAGACTGTAACAAAAAGAATTTTAAAAATTTTGGAAAACGTATCCCCCGCATAAATTTTTAATAATTCTTAAAGAACTAAAAGATGTTAATTAAAGATTGTGGTTGCAACATGGAGAGAAATAAATAAAAAGATTAAAAATATATTTAATATTTTCATTATCAGAGATGGCAATACCAAAGATAAAATAATCTTTTCTATACATGGCGGTATAGTTTTTTTTCATTGATAAATGTTTAACTATTAATTAATTACTATGAAATCTTCACTAGTACATTTTTTACGGTTTGCTGTAATTTTGAGCAAAATTTAAAGAGCTTCTATACATTTATTTGGATTTCTATAGTTTACAAACAATTTTTAAATTGTTTGTAAACTATATGGATAATTATCTAATTACTTTATATGGATGACATCTAATTACTAAATCCAGCAGAGTTAAGAGGAAAAAATTGAAAATTCCATTCAGCAAGATGATAAACTACTGTAAAATTCATTCGTCTTGTTTATATTTTTTTAATTAAATTCTTAATATCCTCATATCTTCAATAAAAAAGAACCTTGAACCTTCGTAGCTACTATTCAGCGACGTAAACGGATTGCAAATTAGCTTATTTTTTATTGCATTTTTAATTTCAAAGGATTAGTATAGCTCTCTTTAGTATAACGTCGAATCTCATTGCATTATTCCAGTATTGCATATAAATAATCTATTTGGAATTATTTGTAAACATTGCACCTAAACAATATTTTGAAAAATTAGGCCGATCCAGAATTAAGAAAGACTCAACTAGTCATTTATAATCGCGAATCGTAGAAGGAAAAGAAAGTAATAGAAAAATATAGTCTGCAGCATTATAAATAGACATGTAAGGAAATTTGTATGTATATATCATCCCATATAAGCATATGGAATAATAAATTATTTATATAAGAAGGCATGCAATCCTTCATATAATGACGCAAATGTTAGAAGTTTTTCTGCGTATTAAATATGAAGTACAGTTGCAATTTGAAATCTGTTACATTATACCGTTTTCTATTCTTTTAATTTCCTGCATGGATTATGACTGGTATTATTAAAATTAAATTCTCTATTAAATAAGTTTATTAAATTCGGCTGTTATTTTGGTAATTTCATTTAACTCATAAAAACAGAACATGCGCATTACTTTAAATAAAAATGTCAAATTACCATTTTCTTTTATATATCTTTGTCAGAAAGAATGCAATTGATGAAAGAAACTAACTGAAATATTAATTAAACTATGGATTTAAAACCTTTTTTTAAGTTAATTGTTACCTGATTTTTGTTATTCAAATTTATTTTTTATGCCATGTACTTCTTCATGATAAACATCTCAAATTGGTTGAATTTCATATTAGTTAAATATTATATTTTAGTACTTTTAGAACATATTTGTCATAATATATTATTTTATATATATATAACGATATAGAGAAATATAATTGAATAATGATGAACCGTTTAGTTAAAAGTAAAGAATTTCTATTCATAGAACTATAAATAAAGAGCGAGCGGTTTTAAAGATAACGGAATATTGGCGATGAGTAATTTAGAACTTTGGAAAATAGACAATGTAAAGTGTTTCAAAATTTAAAGCTGTGGAAAGATCGTAAAACATTGTACTTAATTAAAATAATTTAAATAGGGTAATTATGCATATTAAATACGAATTGTAGTGGCGTAAGTATATTACATATACCAGTCGTTATCACTAACAGCTAAATATTTATTTAAATAATGTATATCTTTCACATAAGATTTTGAGATAGTAAAATTTCATCCTTATCATATATTTATTTTATTTCTATTACTTCTTATAAACAATTTTGCTATTTATTTTGATTTGTTTCATGCTTGTAAAGTTGGAATATTGCTACTGATTTTTCATGCATTTCCCAATTTGTTAAACTTTTCAAATTTTGTACATTTACGTATTTTTAATGACGTTGCATTATTTTAATGTTTTTAATACTTAATTTTCAGTTAATTATTTAATTAAATTAAGTTTTTATTTCCTACTAGTGGTGCCATCTTTTAGTACATTTGAAAAGAAATTATTTTAGGTTTCCAATAACGATTCCGTACAGTCGGATATTCCCATTAACGATTTTTTATTTTATTGTTTTCAAAAATTGATTGACAGTTAATTGATTATTTATAAACTTTATTTGACTTGACTTGCTTTGCATATGTAATGGACTTCGTAGTAAATTTTTCCTATTAAAAATATATTATTTTAATATTTTCAGAAATTAATTTCTAGTTAATCGATTCATGTATCTGAATTTCGATTATACAAGTGACGTCACTTGGTAGAGATTTTGAGGAATATTAATTTCAAGATTCTAAAATATTTATAACAATGAATTATAAATTGCCGATTCTTTAAAAATAAAAGTATCTTGCTGACTGTAACCTATTTATTCGGGAAACGCGTTTCATTCTGTTTCTGAAATAACACATTAGAAAAGAAGACTGCTACTATTTTGGGAACAGTAACGAATTTATTATTTAAATTAGTGACAAAATTATTGCTTGAAATAATGACACACAATTATTATTTGAAATGGTGACGAAATTATGTTAAACCAGCATTGCAGAATGAGTTTTAGAGAAAGTCAACTTACAAAATATAACTAGAAACTAATATCGACTAAAATCTTGACCTTAGAGCAAACGAATATATTAAATCCACTTATATGCGCTTTCAATCAAGTCTGTCTTGATAACAGATTCAATAGTTCAAGTTTTCTATATATGCCCTTAATGTTCTCTTTTCTATTGGGAGTTTGATATCTTTATAAAATGAAGAGTTTCATGAAAAGGAATACTAGATATTATTACTGTATAAAACGCTTCCAGACTTGCAGTACTTTTACTTAAATAATATATCAAAAAATGGAGACTGTATTTGAAACAGTAATGGTATTGAGTTGAAACATTTTGATCGAACTTTCTTTAGGCGACGCAAGTACAGAAAATATTACCTGGAAACTGCTGTCACCTCAAATCATTCTCCTAATCCATTAACCTTAGAGAGGGCAAATGGATTATCATTGTAATCCACTCTTATATTTTCAACCTTTCCCGTCTTGATAATGGATTCACACATTTTAGGGGCTCAGTACTTCTTCCGACAATTTTAAGATTTTTCTTGGAAACAATATTTTCATTTTCCCCCTGGTTTCTTAAAATGGAGAACTGGATTACGATTGTAAGCTAGATTTCTATCTTGTAGTATTTTCTTTGAGAAATTCAGTTTCTAAATTATATGTTTCTTATTTTGATTTTAAGTGATTTAAAAGCGGCTAATATAAACAAATAAAAATACATGCTTAGCATTATATATATATATATATATATATATTCAATGTTATTTCTTAGACTTTGAACGAAAAAAATTAGATTGTGCTAATTTTTATAAGTTTATAGGCAGATTTAATAAACAATAAGAAGTTAAATAGAAAAAGGAAATGCACTGGGAAAGAAGCAATACAAAAAAAAAAAAAAAAAAAAAAAAAACGAAAGCAAATTTTGTATCTGAGATTGGCAGCAAACATAGAAGTTTATTATCATAAAATTGGGTCAATATTCAAGCTCCATATTGTCACGATTTTATCAAAATGTTATATGCCAAATTTATTGATACATTTTATTAATGCAAAACATTTACGTAGGATTAAATACATCTGTTCTCAAATTTTCGTACGTTATCTGATTGTTGCTTGTTGTCACAAAAATTCCTTATCCTACTATTAGTTTTAACTGTTGCATCGTATGTTTTCCATGTGTACGCATATGTTTTTCTATGTATTCGCATTTCGTATATTTTCTATGTGTTATTTTGACATATGACATTTTGTTACTTCAGAGACCATATATGTGCTACGTAAGGCATGCAGAAGGGAACGTATGTAGTTCATAAATTAGTTGGCGCAGTTTAATAAGGGAATCTGCGAGTTGTCTTGGAAGTTGAATTTAATGATCGTTACTATATGTAATATAGGCTTAAGCAACAGATGTTGGTTATTTCAAAACTGTAACATATTGCGTATGACATGAAATACTATAGTCATTAGAGTACCGCTCATATTGCTGGCCTCCATACTGAACACTCTAAGCTACAATAAATATCATATGTAAGCTATTATTACAATCATGATGAGGTTTATTATATTAAATTCATGATACATATGATTATATCAAATTTATATGTGGGTTTATATTAAATTTTTGATTAAATTCAGCACAGTTATACAATAAAGATTTTTTTATGTTAATTAAAACATCAAAAACATAAACGATGTTTTTAGCATTAAAATATGTGTATATTTAATTTGGTCTCTTTACAAGATAATTTAATTAACTCATTAAATAATTCCCTTTTGAAAGATAAATGAATAATATATTAAAGAATAGTGAAAAGAAATTATAACAATAAAAATAACAATAAATAAAATAATATACGACTGAAAGAAGAGAATAAATGAAAGTAAAAAAAAGGTTAGAACTAATTGTGAAATTATGATGCAAAATTCCATCTAGAACTATTGTTTTTAAATGTCTATATTAAAAGATACAATATCTCACAAAAGAAACATATTTAGAGATTAAAAACCTCTTTTAAAAAAAGAAAAGAAAAAAAAGGATGTTTTAAAACATCTTAAAAAAGAGAATGAGAATATAAATATATATATGTCAAATTACAGAGAGAGAAATAATTAATAATAATTTTTAAAAATTAAAGAATTAGTTTAAGAACTCGAGGGAGGGAAAATAAAATTTAATAAAACAAATGCAAATTTGATATATAAATTTATTGAAATTGGAAATAATTATGTTTATATATTTGAAAAATTCTGCAATTGACAAGAAATTAGAACTATTGGCCTCATTTTTATGCAGAATTTGCTCACAATTCAGTGCACGAAAATATCAAAAAATTATGTGCTCCTTGTTGCATATTTTATTTGAAGAAAAGTTGTATAGAATCTGCGTAAATATTTGGAAATCTATACGGTTTCACAATTTGATTCTGAGAAAATATTGTGGCAGCTTACAAATATATAAATTAAATGGACCCACATTCTATCAAAACACCTTTCTTTCAATTATAAGATCAACATACAGAGTTGAAATTGCAACAGCCACATTTTTGAGATGAGACTCAAGCAAATAACGTAGAATTGCCATAATTTCTACATAGATATTACCATCTTCTGGTAATTCTCAGATTCGAAAACATTAAAATCATGCTAGCTGTTTACATTTTGAGATGAAATTTATAATAACTATTCTTCGCGAAAAGGACTTAAATAGATTCATATGGTACATGTAGAATATGATACTTCAAAGCACATTTGTAATGTAAATATTATATATCTGCAGATAGAAATTAAAATAGTTTTCTCTATGAAATAGACCGGGATAGTTTGGTTTGTTAAATCTTTTATTGTAAAAATTTGATTTCTAAATATTTTAGAGTGTTTTGTTTTAATGCATTTAAAATTCTAGATTTATAATTAAATAAAGAATTTCAAGGAGTTTTATAATTTAGGAATTATTGATATTATACATCTGAGAACGGAAACTAAAATAGTTGCTTGAATAAAAAAGAAGAGACATGAATAACATGTAGTATTGTAATTAATCTAATTGTAAAATTACTGGATTTATAGTTAAATACAAATAATGCCACTATATAGTTAAATACAATAATGCATGCTATGCATGTTTGAATTGAAAATAGCTCTTGGTGACGCTGTTCATCTGGTAATAGAAAATAAAATAATTATTTTTCCACGAGAAAGAAATTGCAAGAAAACAATCTCGTTTCTAAACAAGCTACATCACATTTCATAATTTCTAAATTTTACAACATACATTAAAAAATTGAAAATTTTAAAACCAATAATGAATATCTGATATTTTTTCGAGCATATCTGGCGGAAACATCAGAACGCGTATTTCTATCAGATTCAATAAATAAAAAAAAATGGTTTGGAGAGCAAAAAAAAACTGCAATGACTTAGGTCATCTTTTTAACCTCAACAAGTGATTTCGTGATGCTAATACATTTGACCACCAAACTCTAGCACCTCTAGCGTTTCCAATTATCTATAGTTTACTTTTCCAATAATAATTAGGAAATTTATGGAGTTAGACATAATTGTTGCCTCAATTTGCAGAATAATGACCTAGTCATGACCTATGTTAACCTTTTGCAATAAAATAACGAACGTGCGAGTTTCTACGCAATACCATTCAATGAGTATCTACATTCGACATATTACTAAAGTTATCGTGGTAATTAATTTAGTTAAAAATTTCTAGTGTATTGAATTTGACAATATTCCATTCCCTTTTATTGCTTGGACAAGTATCACATATCATTATAATATGTTTACATTGGAACTACTATATAAGTCATAGTCAAAATTATTTAAAGGAGGTGACTATATTAAAAAATTGGTTTTTTTTTTGCGAAATTATGATTTTTTTAAAATAATATTTTTAATGTTTGAACGTTTCTTTATAAAACCGTTAGAATTTTGTTTCCAAGTCCAATTTTTTAGGAACTTTCACTGATTTTTATATTTGCATTCACATACGTTTTAATGCTATTTTACATCTTTAGATACTATTTCTTCAAATTCTAATCTTTGATAGAATTGTCTTACAAAAAACCTCATAAATTTTTTGTATACGGCATATGTAAATTTTTTGTATAATGTATACGGCGCATAACTTCTTGTAAACTTACGATACATTCCTGACTTTCTGGAAATAATACAATAAAATAGGCGCGTTTTGTTCTTTCTTTTTTAAATTCAAATAAAAGCGAAACTGAATTGCTAATCGATACAATTTATTTCCGAATTAAAGGTGGAAGTTCAGGACAACAGAAAAAAAATATAGGTTTGGTGCTTTGAACATGTTTACAAAACAAAAACTTGTGCTAAAACACGCTATTGACACATCCGGAAATCATTACCAGAAGAATAAGTGATGATAGTTAACCTTTTGGATACACAATCACATCTCAGGAATAAGGGGTTTGGAAGGAAATAATGTTTCAAAGATAAAGAAATTTGCGGAAGTATATCATGTAAATTCTCCGAATTTTTGCAAACTTGGCGCTAATCCTAAGTCATTAGAGGATTTTGAAGAAGCATTGAAAATGAACTTTTTGGAAGTATTATCAACAAAGACTTATGGGTACGTGGAAAATGTTTCATGGTTAAATCGAAGATCAAAGAGTCTCTTAATGACAGAGTTACAATTTTTGGATCAAAAACTCTTAGTTCAATACCGCATTTAATCGAAGATTTTTCATGTATGTTGGGTTGGGCGAGCTAAATCTGCCGTCATGGACGTTGGTGTGGTTTGGAAGCTATGGAAGTTGATGTGATAGCACTTACTTCTTCATTGCCATCTGACCACTATTCAAAGACTCGAATTTCAACCTAAAAGAGAACTATTGTAACTTCAAAATGGAATGTGAATCGAAGAAATCTATCAATATTAGAAGGTCAAAGATTAGTTAACTTTTTTAGTGTATATTATTTATTTCTTGTGAGATGTTTTCATGAATGCAATCATATAACATCGTCCATTATTTGTATTACTCAGATGCTGAATATTTTTGCGATGTTTTCTGAATCCGTACTTCTCAAAATATTTCCTGTTGCTAAAAATGAGCATTCTGACGACAATCTATATTGTTTGTTTTGAAATTGGCATAAATCCTATTGAATAGATGGGATATCTTTGGAAATATAAAAATATTTCCAAATAGGACATAGACTCATGGATTCTGAATCAATATATTCCTCCACGTATATATCCACTTTCAAAGATACTGAAAGGAAAAAAAAGTGTGAATTTTATCAAAGCTATTTCGATTTCTAAAATAATTCTTCAAATATAAAATATTGATTTTTTTTGTGCTTTCATTCATGGAAAGATTGAAAAAAATGTGTATATTTTGTAGAGAATTTACAATTTTTTCAAAAGATATTATAAATGTTTGCAAAAAAAATATAACTATCTCATGCCCTAAATTTAACGGAGCATTCCAAAATCTGAAGCACGATAGGCCAAATTTTGGCTTTTAGAGAAAATTTATGTCATTTAAAAATGATTGTTTACCTTTTATATTTCCAGATATGGTTTGAATATTATTTTGATAGTTATTTTCCAATATTTCATTTTTATAGAAATTTGAAAAATCATCATGTTTGAAGAATGGTAGACAGTGTACGACTATTTATATTTAAAACGTCCATTACATTTAGCAGGTGTTTGTTTAGAAATTTGAGACGATGTTTTAAAAATTGTTTAAAAATACTAGACTGTACAGTTGGAAAATTTTTTACAGGAATATAAAGTGCAATAAAGAATAAATATTTGAAATATTTTCTAAAAATTTTTAATACTATATCAAAATCTAGTTTTATTTTAAAATAGTAAAACATATGTTATTTCTGATTTCATTAATTAATTTCTTTATTTTGGGAATAGTCCTTAAAACCGGTATCGGCGTAGTATTCATTCAATGCATATTTCTATATATGTTCTGTGTTAGTATGCATTTGGCTCGAAGCTTCATATATTTTAAAATCCTATTGACGTTTGTTCAAAAAAGAGAAAATAGTTTATTTTCAAAGAGAAATTACTATAGAAACTTGAGAATAATACTATAATTTATCTTCACAATTGAAAGTGCTTTACAAGTATGTTTCCGATCTCCTATTTTTCTAATTTTTATAAGGGTTCCATCCAAGCGTAGATATCGTGAAACTTCGAAACGGAAAACCAAAAAGTTAAAAAACAGAAAATTTTCCAAAACATCACAGAAAGCTTTCTCAGCCTTATGCTAAGCTAAAACTATAAAAAAACAAAAAAACATTATAAATTGTTTTAACAGAATTTATTTTATTTATAACTTTATAATAATTTCAAGAAGTTTTGTTTGAAAATTCCGATGCTTCATTCTAATATATTTTTAAAATAAATATTTATAATATTCAAAATTTTCTGAAGGGAAATTGCCAATGTCGGTAGATGTCAATGCCAAGGGAAAGAATGCTGCCATTAAGGTATTTTTTTTTTTGTTGTTGAAAAAATAATCACGTAAAAATTATTTTTCCAATAATACGCTTTCTTATTTCGTTTAAATTTATACAAAAATTAGGAATTTTTTAATACTTAAATGAATACAGGCCTTTTTACACATAGCATTGTCATATCGTTACCTTAATCACTGGCGCATGTTACTAATAAATATATTTTTACAATTAACTAAAAATATGCCTTTAAAGCGCCTATAAACGGAGGTAATTGTTATGAATTATTTATTTCGGGAAGTTCAAGTTAATTATTGCATATTCTTTTGCTGTTGCGACTGGTAATTCCAATCTGTATAAAAATCATGTTATTTTCTTAATACTTACAGGAAGACAGTTTTTTTAAGATCCATCGTCATTATTTCATTAATTTAATCATGGGCGCAATTCATTGATAAATAAATATTTGATATTGATGAAAGACATTTTGTGAAGTATACAATATTAGAATTAGTCAATGCTAATATTGCAATCAATGCAAATTATTCAATTCACGAAGATCAAATTATGTATTATTTTGCTATTGCTACTGGTATTTCCAGTAAAGAATTAGATTTTCCTTATGAAAGAGAACAACCGAGAATATACCATTTCATCAAAAAGGCATCCACAGAAAAAACGCAATAAAAGTATCCTTTGAAATGATCACATGAATGAATTTTACAGGAAACTACGGAATAATTTCATGATATGTGAAAATTTTGAAGTGCACAAGCAGTAATTACTTCCCTTAGAGTAGAATGTATTGAAATATTTTATGTTGTTTTTAGGATGGCAATAATACCGATATTTCCAAAAGTAAAATGGTATCTTATATCAACATTTATTTAAATGTTACTATTTATAATAACTTTTCTTTACCAGAATCTTGAATTTTTTTGAGTAAATGAAATGCTGTTTTTCTCAAGAAATAATACGCTTTTAAATTTCAAAAAGAAAAAAAAAAACCGCAATATGTCATAGATTTTTGAAGCAAGTATTTTAAAAGGAAATTAAAACGATGTAGTCAAGTTACAAAAAATTATCGACACATTTATAAAAGAATAAAGAAAAAAATCAAAAACATAAGTACTTTGCATATTTTTACAAGGTATCATTAACGAATAACACTGAGACATATTTAAACGAGTATGTTTTTATTTTCCTAAAAAGTCGTTGTCAAGAATTTTGTACAGATTTTAATAATTTGCAATCGTCAATAAAAAATGGGTTAAAAAAAACTTTCTAACAGAGAAGAAATCTTTTAATGTTTCTTTCGCGATGCTTATTGAAGTTTGACTTGGGAAAAAAAAAAACGTGTTTTTCAATATCTTGCTTTCTGGAACGCAAGTTTATTACTTTCTTTGACTGAAGACATTTTTTTTTCTTCCTTACTCATCTTTAAGGTGTTTTTAAACGCCTTCGTAATTACGGGACATTAATTTTTTTCCCAGTCCATCCACTCACTCCTTCGTTAGTGTCATAATGGGTTATTAAATACTTTCTAACTTTAGCAGGCTTTTAAGGTTTTTGGCAGGGCTACATTTCGGATGCAAGTCTTATCGACGTTAATGTGCTACCGAGTTTCTTTCTTCCGAAGTCTCCCACTTTTTGCAAATTGCTCAAGCAAAGAAAATGGAAGGATACACATAGAAAAAAAAAGAAGGCCGGCCATCAATATGTAAACTATTAGACTCGAGAAAGTTTCATTTCGGAATAAAAATTAAGAGGAATATTTGCTGAAAATTATCTCTAAGAATCATTCATCTTTGTTTCGACTTAATTGTTCTTTTTTTTTCCCCTTCTCTCATCTGTGTATCAGTGAAGCATGGTATTGAATCTGTGTGCGTTCTACTTCGATTTTTTTAAAGATATTATAGTGAATTCTAAAAACCAAGGTTTAATATTGTGTAAAAACACTTGAACAGTGGTATAACATCTTTATTAGAGAGCATGAGAGAAAGTTTTGGGAGAAAATTCCAGTTCATTTTCGTTTTAGAGAAGCGCATTCTGCACTTAATTGTTGTTTTTGTAAACTCAAAGAAGTTTACTGTTAAAAAAAAACCGTACAACTCAACGACAATATACAATGTTACAATGTTAAACATGTTCGAACTCGCCGAGATTTGTCCAATGTTGCTTATTACGCGGAACAAATTTATCGCCGTATACGAGTGCCTACACCTGTGCCTACACTATTATATGTACGATATTATTATATGTTCGAAATTCTGAATGTCTACACTAACGTGAAGGCATTGCAACATTGTTGTTGGGTATGTTAATATGTTATATGTTAATATAATAATATGTTAATAAGTTATATGTTAATATATGGAATGCATTTCAATCCGCATGAATGTGCCCATTGTTTAATAAGAAAGTGTATTCATGGTGTCTGTCAATTTCAAAATGTCAATTTGTCCTTGTCGAATGCAATTTTGTTTGAAACAAAAGATTTGAAGATTGCTCTCTAAATGAATCATTTTTATAACCATTTCATCTTGCGCAATGTTTTTATTTCATTTCAGTGTCAGAAATAAATCTTCCTATCAAACATGATAAATTCCTAAAAATTAATCCCCAAAATATTTTGTTTGCATAGTTTTATTTAAAATTACAGTTACAGAACCCATCAGAGGCTTTTCATGTGAAGGTTACTGAAAATCATAATAAACATAGAAATAGAGACTGTCTATATGGAAACACCTCAAGTGGATTGATTTAGTAACTGGAATTCTAAAATGGCTTAAGTATTTGGCTTGTTTATTTGAAATGAATATTACTTCTTTTGCTTCGGATGGGGCATTCTGAAACAGTGTAGATGTTTAAGTTCAGTTGCAGTTCTAGCATTTCGTTGTAAAATTTTTGAACTTTTAAAAAGACTCAATATTTAAAAGAACTGTTATAACTGTTAAATCATAAAGAATTTACTCGTACGTTAAAGTTATAATGCTAAAGAATACATTCATAGAATTACACTCATTCAGTTAGTAGATCTTATTCTAAATATAAATGCTTCTTTAGTGTTTAATCTTTCGGTTTATTAGTTAATTTTAATTTTATTAGGAAAAAAATTCTAGAAACATATATAATTAATTAATTATGTCCTCTGGAATATCTCTTAAATTAAAAAAAAATTCGATTAAAATATTGATAAAAGTAGCTAAAAAACTATTAAGAGTCAGATTCGTTTTAATTAGCTAAGGGAAAATAATGTGTTCAGAAATTAAATTCGGTAGCTTCTCAAAATTCCTTTTGAATATATAGTTGGTGTTTTTTCTAATCATAGCTCAATAACTGTTTCCTGAACCATCAGAGATAGGCATTTGAAGTTACAAAAATGCTTTAAATGATATAAAAATTGCATCTTTTATCGTTTTAATCAATATATATACTTCTGAAAAAATTACAAACTAAATTTTTATTTAATTCCCCTGTGCTTTTAGTTATATTTAGTAAGATATTCTTGACGCACTAACAATTTAAACTAAAAATTTTTTTTTTCGACAATGAAAGCTTCCAAAGTAATGTCACGTTATATGAGAAAAACTATCGTGTTATGAAACATTGTATTTTATTATTTGAAGCAATCAATGGCTAGCTCAAAGTAAGGTTACGATTTCATTAGTGCCCCTCCCTCGAGATAGACATTGAGATGGTTTAAAAACGTCTGAAATACGGACTCTCAAAGCTTCTAAGTCAGGTCAAATTTATTCCTAGAAGAACCAATTTATTTTTGTTTAAAATATGTGTCTTAAGAATATTTTACTAAGTATGACTGATAGGACCTGTTGACTGCATAAAAAATTTAAGTTTTTTAATTTGTTCGGAAATACATTTACTGATTGAAATAACTTTAAATGTAATTATTTAAGTCATTTGGAGGAATTTTACATTTGTAAGCAAATACATAGCTCTTACGTGTTAGAAATAAACTATAGGACAGATGTTAGAATAAATATTATATATAATTTTCTATACAGAATTAAGCGTAAAAAAAGAAATTTTTATCATATTAATCATATTGGTAATCATAAACCAAGTTTTAATGTTTATATATGCACAAAAATTTCAGAACCTTTTTTAAATTAAATAGGCAAACATTTATTGTTTAGAATTTTAATTTGTTCTTACATATTATTTCTAAATTTTCCAAGAATAAAATGTTCTTAATATTGCAATAATTTGATTAAATATTAAAAAAATTATTTCCTTCGCTTCAAAAGTTATTACATAAAAATAATTAGCCGTTCAGAAAGAAGTAACAATATTCTTACCAAATCCAGCTTCCATTTTAGCTGAGTTTCTAAAAATTATAGCTTAAAAACGATAATTAAGTGCTTTTGAAATCATAATGTTTGTATTTTTGTATTAAAATCTCTAATTAGTACACGACTATGCAATAAAAAAATTCCAATTAAATAAATTTGCATATAAAAAGCAATACAAACTAATTTCATCATAAAAAAAATAATTTTCACTCAGATGAAACATAATACCTAAATATTATCATTTCTTTATAATATTAAAAAATTTGTTAGGAAGCTACAAAAACAACATTAATTTTAAGTCTCCGAATAATATACTCAGTTTTGTTACGTATAAACTTTACTAAATTTATATTTGAGAAAAAATTGTTTCAAAAATATTTTGCTGAACAAATGTTTTTATATAATAAAGTGGTTATAACAGTACAAAAAATGGAAGAAATCCGCTTATCATTTACTTGTTTAAAATAAAAAGCAAAGGTTTCTTTCTTGATAATCACAGAAATGATACTTTTTGCAAAGGATATCATGATATGATTTTAAGAACATTTTCTGCATATAATTTTTTTCAATACTGGCACCTATATATAATAAATTCAGTGTATCTGCCTTTTAAAAATTAACTATTTTCTCATCAGTTAAATTTATAAATATTTTTAATTTGATGTAGAGGACTACGTTAAAATGTCAATTTTTATCGAAATTATAGAATAATTTTTTATTCAATATTATTTATTCTTCAACAGTTTCCCTTATAAAACCTTTTGAATTTTACTTTTACGTTCTTTATTTGGCAAGTTCGTTGAGTTTTATTTCCCCATAATTTACATTTAATTCTATTTTACATCTTAATACTTTATTTTCTCAAATTTTAAATTTTGATTAAATTTCCTTACGAAAAATAAAATAAAATCTCAATCAAATTTTTAGTTTCAATTTGGTAAAACAATTTGTCAATACTTTCTGAAGTTTTTGAATTATAAGTGTCTTTCTTGAAAACACGCGATTTTACACACACAAAAATCACAGCTATTACAGTCTTTTTCTATCGGCTTTCCTGCTGACAGTGTCATATAATGCCATCTTGAACCCGATTTCACCATTATAAACTGATTGTAAGTTCAAAAATATAATTAATGACAGATAAACTGTAAAATGAATACTGTAATACAGCAGATTGTTTTGAATAACATGTTAAACTAAGTGTATTCGTGAATTTTTTTATTGAAATGAGCAGTTCATACGTAGGTGAGACAAAAAAATATTCATTTCTAATCTATATTTGATTCGCATCTAATTTTTTTCTCCGAAAAATCACGATTTTACAAAAAGAAAAAAAAATCCTAATGGAGCTTGGTTTTCTAGATATTATTTTTAATGGTCTAACGCTCATATGCCCTACCATGTGAAAATCAAAAGTATCAAAATTTTCAACAATATGAAAATTGCAGTCTAATTTCTAAGTCCAACTAACTATTATATATATATATATACAGGGTGGTTATAATTAAATTTCCTCTTTAAACAGCATCCTACAACGCAAACGGGTGAACGAATTGTAATGAAATTTGGCATGTAGACTATATACGAGATGCGCTCACGGAGTTTTGATAAAAAATTTAGTTCCAAAATGTCCACCAGAGGGCGCCTTTATCGGGAAAACATTAAACTTAACACAATAAACGATCAAAACGGAATACAGAAATAGCATTAACATTGATTGACTAGTTTCTGATCATCTTGTCATCGAAACACATTAAGTAAAAAAATAACAGTACGCTGTTTGAAGGGGAAAGAAAGTTCAGTTCGTAGAAACAAGAACAGATTAGGACGAAATTACACAAGAGGGACAGTTTTTAATCGTGTCCAGGACTATGTAGGGAAAGGTGATCCATGTGACCATCCTCATTCACCTGCAAAATTTCACGTCGATGTACAGTGTGTCCAAAGGCAGTTCGTAACTGATCAGTTGTGATGCTTCGCACTTGAAGCAATATGGAATTCTTTAAGTCATTCAACCTCGCAACACCTCCAAGATACATCAGAGTTTTAAGTGGCCACATAACCAGAAATCACATGGATTTAGATCCGGCGAACGTGGTGGACATGGATTACGAAAGAAGCGACTAATAACACATTGGTGTGAAGTGTTGGAGCAATGGCGTCTTCACGGACTCCTGGATATGTGGTGGGATACCATCCTGCATGAAAACGATCGATGTAAGGACCATGTGACAGCACATGGTGTAGTTATTTCCTCAAAGAAGAATGGTCTAAGGATGAATATCGCCTTGAATCTACACCAGACAGTCACCTTTGGAGAATGTAGGGGCATTTCAGTGTGCATCCGCATATTTCCCTTAGCCCAAATGCGGCAATTCTGTGTTTTGACTGTCTCATTGAGGTAGAAATGAGCCTCGTCGCTCCACAGAATATTACAAGGCCATGACAGATCGATAGTCATTCTGTTGAGTAAACTGCTTGCGAATGAGAAACGTTGTGGCTTGTCCCTATCAAGCAGCTCTTGGGTATGGTGGATCTTGTATGGGAAGTAGTGCATTATGTTTCTGAACACCTTTCGGACGGTACTGTAATAATAGCCTGTCTGTCGAGAAATTGCAGGTGCGCTATTGCCCCAAAACTCTGATGTATGTGCAGCAACAGTTGCCTTGATGGCCTTGACAAGTAATGGTGCGACAGGATTGCAGCCTGTACTAGGTTGAGTTCCTAATGTCCCTGTCTCTTCAAATCTCTAAATCATCGTTGAGATATCTTTAGTAGACATTGGTCCACGCCGTAGGTTCTTTACATGACGAAATTCACGAGCTGCAGCAGAAGCATTTCCCTTGTTTCGTTAAACAGCTTCACCAATAACGCACGTTCAATTAAAGATACCATCATCATTACAACCGGAAACATCGACTTAAAACATGACAACGTCTGCAAACGTTTCATACCCTAACCTGTTTTGTATAAAGTGTCCTCTTCTTCGCAATCATGCAAATCTTGACATTTTTTTCCCCTAGAACTGACAGCTTTTCCCAGTTTTACATTTTATTACTCATAATTCTTGTTCTGGATTGTTAATATCGTTTCTGTATTCTGTTTAGGTCGTTTATTGTGTTAAATTTAATGTTTTCTCGGAAAAGGCGCTTTCTCTGGTGAACATTTTCGAACTATTTTTTTTCCCAAAATTCCGTGAGCGGATCTTGTGTATAGTCTATATACCAAATTTCGTTGCAATTCGTTTACCAGTTTGCGTTGTAGGATGCTGTTTATATGGGAAGTTTAATTATAACCACCCTGTATATATACAGGGGGTCCCAAAAAGTAGAACAAGCATTTATTTCTTTAAATATTGAGGCTGGACGAATACATCCAATTATAAATTTTCGTCAAGTAAGATAATGAATTATATGAATGCACTTGAAACTCTGCAGATGTTGAAAATAAAAAGTTAAAGAATTTTTTTTTATATTACCCCATGGCCTAAATTGTGAATAAGTGAAACATTCGTTCACACTCATGTACACTCACAAAATGTTAAGCTTCTCTTTGCAAAATTTGCAAAGATATTAGAATGCAAATTTATTAATTTAATATCTGTCTTGTCTGAACGAGGTTTTCTTTGTTCTTTTCGAGAATATTGCAACAAGCTATTAAAAGATCAGAATTAAGAAGCTTACAAAAATTAAAACGATTTATGCACATTTACGGGATGTATAAATATACAGAAATCAAAATGGGTTAAATACATATATCGTATATATAAACCAAAGACCTGATGAAAAAAGAATGACAGAGTTGCAGCGACAATTAACATCTGGCACTATGATCAATGCAAAATAACCCTTGTTGCAAGCAGCTCATTCACTGACCCCTCACTTAGAAGAACGACAGATATTGGCCAGAGAAATAAAGTTATTACCACCATTATTTTTTTCAATATAGAAATGGGAACCAACCATTCTACTGGAAGTTTTTTATCTCCGTATCTGAGGTAAATCCAGAGGGTTAATACGAGATGTATAATCACAAATGAGTTAACTCTGCTCTGCCTTAGCATCTCGGGTAATCTGAGGAATGTACTAATATTAAGTACTAATGTCCATCATCGACCAAGGCATAATCCCTTTCATATAAGGCTTGCTCATCATTGAAGAGTGAAGGTAATTCGACACTACAATATTAACAACCCCATCAAGAAAGTGAGTAGTAGCCACTGAACCGGAATCTTCCCTTCTCCGTATTTGGGAACCTCAATTATGGGATTGGAGATATATAAGGAAAAAAGAAAAAATGGGAATAAAAATATTTTGTTTAAGAGTTGTCATTAGAAATCACTTTAGAAAAATAAGTAAAATTGTTCATTTAAGATTTGCTATCAAAATTGTTATATGATTGCATATACAGGTTTTTGAAAAGGATTCGCATTTCAAAAACACCTCCTTCAATTGTCCTCTATAAACTCTCCATTAAAATTGCTATAGTATCAAACATAGTTTCGATTAATAACCAGTGGGGAAAATACAAACATCAATAAGCGTATCAGACAACTAATCTTGAGAGTTCCTTTCAAAATTATTTTCATTAGCTACACTGGTTATTAAACGAAATAAGAATGGTATCGTGTTTTATCCCAAATTACTACGCATCCAGAACAATGAAGCTGGTATTTTTAGAAACTAATACTGAGTTTAATAATGCTTTTGATTTGAATGGAGTTGCGGAAGAAGAGATGATGTTGCGAACGAGTTCAAATGATCCAGAGATAATGCTAGAAGGTATCTACTTAATGTTTTCTTACAGAGGATTAAAACTTCTATTGATTCCTGCTATGAACAATAGGATCAGATTTAAAGGAAAATTCAATAAAATGGATAATTTTGACGGCTAAAAGAACGAAACAAATGATTCTCCTGATTAATCAAAGATTGTACGATATAAGTATACTATGGCTATTTAAGCTGTGGATTGTGATCTCAAGAGAAGTTATTTAGAAGAATTTTTTAATTTTTTGAAATATTGTATCGCCTCTATAAAAATATAAAAATATTAGCCTTCAGACGTTCACAAAAGCTCACAGAAAACTAGCTTAAATTAAATTTCCTTTAAATTATCCTTAATTTGTAGTAATAGTTTGACTTAATTTCACAATTTTGGAAAAATGACTCTAATGTATTTATTTTACATATTTGGGAAAACGGCTTTCAAATGAAAGTCGCTTTCATTTGAGACTGTCTCTCTCTCTCTCTCTCTTGTGAAGAAAATTAATATCTGCATAAGAGAGTGAGATAGTATTGAGAAGTACAAGAAGGTTTGTATACATTATATTCACTTTTTAAAAATAGGATGTAAATAATTTAGAATGAAGAAAATAATAAAAAAATTATTTATATTTTGGATGCTTGTATTTGTGGATGAATATTTTAAAAAATGTTTTGTAAAATTTGAAAAACGGAAAATTATGCAACAAAATGTAAATGAAAAGGATGAGTCAGTTTTCATTAATCAAATGTTAATTTTAACATTGTATGAAAGTTGAATAAAGAAAAATGGAGAATTTTGGACGGGAAAAAAATGGTTCTCTTTTCAGGAATCGATATCTATACCATGTTAATTCCTTCACCGTATATCAAAGCGCTATGAAATTTAAAGGAACATACTGTATCACTTAATTATAATCCAGTTTATCACAGGATAAAAGATAATTTTTCGAAACGATTTTTACAGAAATAAGCCTCCTTGGACATTAACAAGTTGAAGTTAATCTTCAGTGGTATCAAGTTCACCTTACTAAAAGTGAAATAATTAAAAATCCACCGAAAAAAATCGAATTAAGACGAGGCCCACGAGCTTTCGAAAATTTGTTATGAAGTGCAGTAGATAGGATCGTTCAAAACAGATAAAAAAGTTCTCAATGAAATTAAAAAAACGAGCTTTCACATTTTATAGCAGTTGTTAAATAGGCTAATAAATTTTAATCATCATGTTATTAAAAGTTACGACTGACGGATAGTAACTCTTCGTCCCATGTTACGAAATCTGTCTTTTCTGCAAACTCAAATTAAAAACAGTTAGGTCTTTCTATAAAGATGCCTTCTACATAATTGAAAACTTGGTTCTAAAATATTTAAATGTTATCGTGAAACCTAATTTAAACGAATATAAAATACGATTAGAATGTCGATATGACGCGATGCCTTTTTTTTATACTTATTTTAATGTTTTTGAAAAAGAGTCTCATTAATAGCTATTAACGTATAATGTTTCGTTTTTTCAAAAAAAAATTATGAATCTTAAATAAAACGTTTCTTTCTTTAGAGACTTTTAAATGAAATGAATAAATAAATCGTTTCTATTTAAATGCTAATTTGTTAAGCATTCTAGATAATCTACTCTGAAACAATATGCTTTTTCTTCTTTTTCTTTCTTGGTTATTATTTTCGTTAATGCAAGATTATATAATTTTTTTTAAATATCTGGTAAGATTTTTATTGCAATATATCTTGCATTAGTTCGCGATTATTTTAAACTAGTTTTATCTTGCATTTTTTGAATTGCAGTTATTGCAGTGCAGCAATATTATTCCATCTAGTAAGCAAGTTTTGTATAAATATTCTATCTTAAAAAATATGAGAAAACTATTTATAATCATACACAATTATTTTTTTTTAGAATTATTTAAAAAAAATTTTATTGTAAAACAATTTTGCTATTATTCATGATAAAGTTGCACCATTAGTTCGTGTTACTATTAATATTATTTCTAATAATATAATGCTTTTAAAATTAGCAATGAATTTTTAATTATTTATACAATCTGGAAAAGACTGAATATTTTAGGGACAAACCTCTAGGTTACTTTTCATCATGTCAATTTAGATAGTTACAAAATGGCAAACACGAAAATCTTCTCATTATCTGTATTAATACATATGTCTTCATTGTTGAAAACATCCATTTCTTTCGGGGGAGGGGTTATTAAAGTATGATTGGTCACAGAAGTGCACTTCATGGGAATGACGCAAAATAAGTTATTTTGTGGAGTTTTTCATGCAGAAAAGATCTGATCAAACTCTTGGTTGAAAAAAAAATACTCGAGTCATCATGCGTTCCGATTAATTTCTTAATGCGAAATTGCATAGTATGATTGGTTCGATCATAATTCAATATTGGACTAAATACGATATTTACATAACACCTTCCTGAGTTCTGAAATTGTTGAAATAGAGTTCTTGGAATTTTTAAGCGTTTTGAATTGCAAATCTTGACTTAAAATGCAGGGGAAATAATGTAATTCCTTCTTTTTTTAAAGAAATAAAAAAATTTTCTATTGTTCCGTTACTCAAATTATTGTAAGACATTAAAAACACAAGTCAGTGTTGACGGATGGATATCTCTTCTTACTGTGATAAATAAGAATTTCCTCATATTACGTTAATTGTACATTTTTATTTTCAAAATGCACATTTAAAAGGAAAAAAGATTAATTTTCCTGGCTTTTTTATCTACTTCAAAGTTTCACCACCTGAAACATTATAACAATAATCTTTTCGAAAAATATTTTATAACTTTTAAAATTTTCATAATGGTGCTAAAAGTTAAAACTCTTTTGAAATTTCTTCTACTAGAAATGCTGAAGTTCTTTTTTTAATAAATAGCGTAAGCATTAGCTTCAAAAATAAAGAACTTGTTAAGAGGTTTACTGAAAGAAAAAAAAAGAAGTAAAGAAACTTTTCATACATCCTTTATTGTGCTTTGTAGCAAGTTAACAGAGTAGTATATAAAAGTATTAATCTTTTCACAATTCTTGTTTGCGGCAATATAAACTACTCATAATTTGCCTCACAATTTTAAAAGTACTCCAAAGAAGCTACTTACAGTACCTATACACGCAATTCACTTGATTAAAGGCTTGTTGGTAGATGAAAGAAGTTAATCTAAGTGGAAGTGTTAGGAAAGTTTTAGAAAATTCTTAAAATACTTTCGGTGCATCTTTGCTGAAAGGAGGCGACATTTTGCCCTGTTGGTTAGTAAAACTTTAAAATATTTTAATAAGAATAATGTTCATGCGCAGAATATTCAATTTAAGTTTTAGCTGTATTTAATTCATTAATAAGAATTTAAGATTGATTTTCTTAGCTGATACGTGAAAGTCTTAGAAATAAACGTTATTGAATTTCTCTAGTATTTTAAATAAAATAAAATCAAAATGAAATTTACTGAAATATTTTCTCCAAAGAATCTTTATAGTTGTAAATATTTTAATGATAAGGTCGATAAGAATTCTCCAGTTAACTTAATTTTGGAAAGAAACGAAATCGAAATTTCAATTGAATAAATTTTAATATTAGATTAAAAATTTTAGTTTGGTTACTAAAAAACTGAGGAAATGAAAAAGTTTAAAATGTTTGACAATGAAACCCTTGAGAAAAGAAGAAAAATGCCTGATAAAGTAACACAATTTACTGAAATGTCTTCTGATGATATTGTCTCTGAACTTTCTGAAACTGATTCTTACATTAATATTGCATATCTATCGACGATTATTACTGCCATGATTGTGTACCTATTTTTTTTTTTTACTTAAAAACTTTTATTACTTTTTATTTATTTTTTTGTATTCCTATTTTTTTATAAAAATGTAAGTAGATATTTGAAGGATCATTAAAACGACAAAAATTATTCTGTATGATTTTGAATGATTAATTGCAATCAAAAATATCCACTGACTTTAAGGCTATAAAACACTCAAACTTGGACGTATTAAAACCGATGAATAACATCTAAACCGTTCAAACAGATTAAAAAAATTCTATATTTATATAATACTTTTATTGAATATTCAAATTTAAAAAAAAACATCATAATGGATACCTAGACATTGATTTAGTTATTTTTAGACCTTCTTCTTGCGTACAGCCGACCACCCCGCCACCACTGAACGTAGCAGTATCGACAGGATTTGTTGTGGCCGACTGCTATCTTGAGCATTGTCCATCCTTGCATTGACCGATTTGTCAAACTGACATTCTCCTCGAGGTAATTGGCCACAAAGTGGTCAATTACTGTCCTTCTTCCTTATCTATAAATTCTCAAATAGTAGGTAAAAAACTGACAATTTTTGACATCATGTCCTTCAGAGTTTTAAGATTACCTGGTACCATCAGTACTGTACTTAAGTCATTATTTATAATTTTAAAATTTTTTCTTAACTCCGAGATTTTAATACATTCCTTTGGTATAGTGGTAAACAGTACCGATTCCTCCACGAAGGCACATATTGTCCGGCATTCTTCGAAATCTTTGGAAATATGCAGGAAATCTCCCATGTCCTGATATAAATTGAATTATCAGTGGATGGTATCTTCTTAATATTATTTCTGGATTAGAAATAAAATCGAAAGTTACTCTTCCGTGTTTGGACATATACCATCTGTCAAACCATTGCAGCTTTATTTCTTCTCTTAGTTCCCATTTTAAGACACCATTTGATTTGGGGACAACCATATCAACACCCCCTTTCTGTGCTGCCAACTTTGCATATTTATCCGCCTTTTCATTACCATATATCCCAATATGGGCCTTAACCCAATTCAACTCTATACACTTGTTAGTTTTTACACTTTTTATCTTTTCTTTTATCGTCCATATTTCCTTATTACAATTGTGAGATGATTGTATGGCTTGTAGGACTGAGAGAGAATCTGAAAAAATTGAGCACTTCTGTCCGTCCTCCACCTTTTCACAATATTCAATGGCCATCTTTAAAGCTTGCACTTCTGCCTGGAAACTTGTGGCATGGTTCGATAATTTCACAAGACTTTTATCGATCTCTTTTCCATAGTAATATACTACTATTGCAGCTCCTACTTTATTTTCATCTTTTGAAAACCGTGAATAAACCATTCTGCAGGATGTTGTTTGAATTTGTCAAAATACATCTCATAATCTTTTTTGCTGAAGCATTTGTTTCCTATTTTAACTTTATTACTAGAAGTTCTTATTTGAAATTTAATGAAAATTTCAGTTGCTCTGAGGTCCATTGGAGTTATTTTTAGACCTAAAAGAAATCGAGAACATTTCCTTCCAAGTTTTTCTTTCACATTGAACTATGATCATTTTAGGTAGGACGGCACTTTTCCTTTTGGATAAACTAGTCGATATTTAAAACAAATTGATTTCAGTTACAAAGATGTAAATAAGTCAGAGATCTACCGAGATATCAAAATTAATTATGCAAGCATTAGCTTTGAAGAAGTAAATACGGTTCATTTTCATAAAATGCAAAATAGTAATTTGTGTATGAACCTTCTTTAGTATCAAGAACTCTATGGCATGGAACTAATTGCATGGAACATGCATTAGCTATAAATTAACATATCATTTCGACAAGCGATTTCAACAATGCCGGCAATTCGTCAATGGTCGACATTTGAACGATACAACCTCCATAGTCTGGCTTCCTCCTTTGGGTTTAGTCAAAAAGCCATTGACTAAAGCCAGAGGAAATCTATGGTGACATTAACTGTAACTATCTATCTCGGGTAGCTGAAACACCCACTTCGGAATTATCAAGATTTAGTAAAGGCCAATCGAGTAACCAGCACGCTGTATTCATACATTTTTGAAATTAATGCTATAAACTTCACCTTATATAACGTAATCATAATAAACCATTTTTACACTTATTGAGTATTACAGAGTCGAACGTTAGGTTTCATTAAAGTGATGAAGTATATGATAAACCCAAACGATTGCTTTCATAGTATGTTGACTTCATTTATTTTTCTCTAATTTTACAATAAGTAATAATGTATCTGTTGCAAAGAAATCTGCAGTTAAGCATTATTTTACGTTTCGGATGATAAGGGAACAACAAAAAATTAATGGGAATATCTACCCTCGACTTTTCGTACACTTACACATAAAGTTGTATTTTGTATATAGCTTTTTGGTATAGTAAAGCGAATAAAGGTGCGTATTTGTATATTTTTCTTTGAGTATCTGAGTTTGAAATTTAATACAGTTTCACAATTCTGATTTCATGATTTAACATTATATTTAATCTATTTGACTTACTTTATTCTTGAATAATCCTTTTCATATGAACAAGACAAACAGAGAGCTTATTCCCGTTGACGAACTGAGTAAAAATGATACACATATCTTCAATTTTGGTTTCAAGATCTTATATTATAATTCGCCCATCCAGTTTGTTGCCTCACTATGTTATTGCGTTCACATATCTTTGCATTGACCGTTTGAAGGTGAATGAAAGTTTCTTGGGTTTAGTCCAAAATTTCATTTAAATTATAATATTAGCTAAAATCAAGTGTCAGATTATATCTACCTGGCATTTTATTTTGTTCTGTATATCCATACGCTCATAAATAGACAAACAAACTTATGTTTACAGATGTTTTTTAGCAAATTAACAGAAATTTGCAAAATTTTATTCTGAAATTATTTTCAGGACACATGGAATTCCAAAACATAAATATTAATCAAAAATCATATTTTTTAACAATTATAATTCTTTCTGTGTGTTTGTAAATAATAACGCAAAAATATTACCATTTAACGTTTCCGTTTTCACTTTGTGATAAGGAATACTTTATGCATCTATAATGATCAATTTTTATCATCTAGAAATGATGCCTAAGTGATAAAAAATTAATGTCATTCGAAACTATTCAAGATGGATATAATTTAAAATTCCATCGAAATTCCAGATTTGAATTTCTAATTAATATTTTAAGGTGTAAAAGAAATTTCCTTAGACTAAACTCTTCTTTTATACTTTAATTATACAAAAAATATTTTTAGATAAGGAAAACCTTTATTAACGGAGAATTTTGTTGAAACATTAATTCTTTGAAAGTAAAAACATCTTAAATATTTATATCTCATAACATAAAGTTTTTCTTTTTCGGTCATATTATTTCTACATTAACTTAAAAGAATCTCTAAATCCTGGATGCTGACATCATAGAATAATATATTATCTAAATAATTTATAAAAAACGTTACATCACCTCATCATGTAATAAGTAATTTTGGCTGCAAAAAAATTTAATTTAATGATTTACAAACATCTTAGTGTCCACAATTCTAAAAAAAAATTAAACTGGTTCTATAAGCAAGAAAAATTAACCAATAAGAACAACCAGTGAGAAACAGAAAAGCTAAATCTTAAGCAGTATATAAAAGGAATAATCCCAAGAGCATAATTAGTGTCATTACGAAGATTGTAAGGCTTGCCTCATTAAAAATCAAAAGCAAAGAAAAGCTTAATCTGGATACATAAGCAACTGAATAAATTGCCTTCATTTTAAAGTGAAGTGATTTTTTGATTAGATGTTCTTGCATATGTAATATGCGTTGCTTCTCTTAAGTTAGCCTAATTTGCAATAAATTTCGGTACAAAGTTCTGTTCAAAAAGAAGCATTGTACGGTTCATTTAGGGGTCGAAACTTCGGTTACTTTAATGATTCATAGGCGTTTGGCATTTTTCATATTTTTGAAATTAGTTATTTTGCATAAAAGAGGCGAACAAATTTTAAATTATTTCGTAGTAAATTGCTTTCTTTCAGGCGTAAGTGAGAAACAGGTTACTCCAAGTAAATTTAATAAAAATTGAAAGAAGTGTCGAAATTATGAAGAGAAAACACAAGGTCATTCAAAATAAACACACCGGTTGAAATTGGTTATAACTTCCAAGCAATTAGAAAAAATAATCTTAAATACTTTAGAGGAGATTCGACTAAAGAGTCACTGAAGTAATTATCCTTTGTGACTTCCTATTGCCACACCAGCAACTTCTATGACTTAGTCGATTTTACTACAGACATTGTAGAACAAATTCGCGCGCTCAATAGTTACATTCATTTCTATATATGACCATCTAAATCTTATGAAATCATTTTTTGTGAACTTTCTTCACTAGGATATTGTTCGAAAATCCTCAAAAAATCGTCAGGTGAATGTATATTGATAAGAGTGTAACTGGGTCAATAGCAGAGTCAATTATTCTAAACGAAAACACAAGCAACAAAACACAACCATAGCATATACATTATCTGCACTTTCAATAAACAACAGCACATGATTAGCAAATCGATAATAAGCAACTGTTACAGCACAAAGTTTTCAGATAGAGAGCTCACAGCCTTCTCTCAACTACTCACGTTTCTCGATTCATCTACAAATCTCGACTGACTAACTTCAGCTGTCTATCGTCTTCTTATAGTTTCTTAGACAATGTTCTGAAAAATTATCGTGTCTTCTGTCCTAATCTATATATCTCACAATTCTAGAAGTTTCAGGAATTCTCGATTTTGTAGCCAAATTCGTCGCCAAGGCCGGGAATTATTTTCTCAACATCCACCTATTCAGCATACACTAGAGCTATCTGTAAAATTATCTTCCTCACCAAGAGATTCACTGCCCTGAGAAGCGATATTACGAATTCAAAAAAATATAGCTTACATTTTTTGGCTTAATGTTTCCTTTGTGTGAAGCAGTGAATGAAATGTAGCTAAGGAAAATTACATAGGGCAATACATATACACGCGAGCAGATCTTTAAACTTCTTTTCGTATTGTGTCAAACATTTTCTTTTCTTTTTCTTTTATAAGGAAGGTATAACCGTTTGTAAGGGATGCGAAAGTTTTATAAAATGTACAATCACAATTCTTAAAAAGCCAAATTCACAATATTGAAATGAAACACATAGTATGACCAAAAAAGAAGAAATTTTCTAGTAAAGTGGAAAATAAGGCCAGACTTTATTTATTAGTCTTTCATAATCCTTTCGCTATACAATTTGAAAAAATAATTAATTGTTTAAAGAATATTTCAAATACATCCTTTCATGAAACTAAGTATCTTCGATATTTAGTTTCAGAAAATGATTTGAATTCTATTCTTTATTCTTTATATTCTACTTTATTTCCTACCAGTGTATTTCTATCCAATTTTTGGATAGAAAATTGCTTTGTAATATGACATCATATACTAAAATATAAGAAATAAAATATGCACTCGGGAACAATGCCTCTTTCTAATGATAGATTTCGAAAATTTGAAGAAGATTGACAATTTTATTGTAAGGATAATACATCAATTTTTTCTCGTTGCTGTTTAGAGTTATTATGTTCATATGGATACAAATGGATGCACAATGTACGATAAGACAACGGTCTAAAACTTGAGACCTTTATATTCAAATTATATTATTTTATTATAAACATTCGTTACATTATATCCATTTTACTCTTAGCGTATATGTCAGAAAATGTATACATCTATTGAGCGTGGAAATTCCGTCAATGATAGAAATTTCTATCGAATACAATAAAAATCAAAAGGTATCCAAAATTTTCTCAAGTATATGTTTATATGTTTATTCATGGCATTCTAAAACTACAGTCGTTTTGACGTTTAAATAATTTATTTGCTTTAGTTTGTTTTTCATTTTAGTTCACAAAAAGAAAAGGCGAATACTAAATACTCTTCAGAGAGCAGAGGCAGAAAAAACACTTCAAAAGCAGCTGATTTATGAAGACATTTTAAAACGATTTTCTATAATTGAAGAATAAATAATTTCCGCATTTGTTATTCTAGCTTATGAAATTTAAAAGACTAATGCCGAAATTGTTGAAAGTATATACAGGGTGTTTCTAAAAAGCGAGCAAGCTTTTATTTCCCTGAGTGTTAAAATGAGACATATATCTCTAAATGCCAAGTTTCATCAAATAAAGTATCCAAATCAATGAAAATACTTTGGGTTCTATAAAGGGTGATTTTAAAATGTTACAAAAATTGGATTTCTATATGGTTCTCATAGAGAAAGTGTGTCTTAAATTAAATGTTTTTAATTAAATAATGTCATAAATTAAATGTTTTTAATTAAATAATGTCATGAATTAAACGTTTTTGATTAAATAATGTCAGAAATTAAATGTTTTTAATTAAATAATGTCATAATTAAATGTTTAAATAAAATTTTAAAGTGTTTCTTCTATTTTTAAAATTTTCTGAGTTATTAAAAGGCGAATTTATTGACTTAGACCATTCTTTCATACTTCTGGCCCGTGTTTGAACGAGTCTTCCGTTGCAATTTTCAGAGATTATATGCATATTATAAAAGATTATTAAAAGGGCAGAATTGGAAAATAATAACTCATTCATGGACATATATACAAAGTTGCATTCTTTGAATGATACTTGTGTATATGCAATCCAATTCATTACTTAAGCCAGCCATCTAATACATTTTAAAGTGCATTGCATTCAGTTATGTGAGGGTGTGCATCAGTGATTAACCCTATCCTAAATCTTTACCATATTTAACTAACATATATGTTTAGTTTAGTTTAGTTATATTAACGTCCAGTTGTAAAGCAACACTAGGGCTATTTTGGGACGGACCTCGTAATTTTGAACCGCGGTCACATGACAAGGACGACTCCTTGAGCTGGCACCCCCCTCTCAACGCCACACCACACCAGCGGGAGGACGTTTGGCATGACGGATTTAACGTGCAACAGACCCCCTTACACGGCGGTTCTTCGGTGAAATCGGGTCTCGAACCTGCAAACCTATGTCTCACAAGCCGAGACCTTACCACCAGGCCACCGCGGCCCAAACTAACATATCTGAATTGCTTAATAATCTGTATTTATCAACTACCTCTAATTTCTAACGGGTACATAAGCACATATATGTTCCGGGCGTGCGAAATATGGAAACGCATTAGAATATGGACATCGCATCTTTTGGCGATAACAATAGCTTTTTTATGTACTCTGAATTCGAGAAAGAACCAGCCGGAGTTACCTCCCGAAATTTTCTCGTATACACTTCAATAAAGGTTTTAATCCCCTCCCTCCATATAAAATTGTTGACCTTCGGTAAGGTCATGAATGTCTTGCATAGCATCGGTGAACAGTTACCAAATATAGATCTTTGTTGTGAATTTAGTATTTTTACCGAAACTATCTTGCAAATAAGTATTTTGAATGCCTTTATGCCGGCCGAATGAAGTCAAAATTTGACACGGAATTACAGTTGTGGTCACTAAATCACATACCGAATGTCATTGATTTAAGTTATTGCGTTCGCATGCGTATGAAATTACAGAACAGTATAGAAGTCAACTATTTTGCAGATCTAGTTTAAAATTTGATAGGAATCCATATTTTAGATGCTAAACCTGTGTATCAAAATTTATCTGCCTAGTTTTTTGCGTTAAGTAAAGTTCTTCAAGAATTCAACTCGTCTTTATCTTCATCTGTTTTTACAAGGATGATGGATAATAATTGAATCTATTTTCAGGTAATATATATATGTTTTGCATAATTTCTTAAAAACTTTCGCGTTCAGTACATCAAAAGGATGTAATTCTTCTAACAAAGATATATTTTCTTTATAATGAAGAAATATAAAAATGGGAAAACTGCAAAAAAGAATGACTTATTTCTCTTAATTTAGTTGATTATGAAAAATCTGTCTCAAAAATACAGTTAATAATCTTGCATATAGTGCCTGTAGTATACTGATTTAATTTTCCATATTGAATCCCTTCCTAGAAAACCTTCTTTGACTCATTTATCCTAATGAACTTCGAAATCATACCAGACAGCATGTCAGATTTGTATGGTTATAATACAGAGTGTGAAGCATTCATTATCCATATGCCAAAACCATCCAGACAGTGAACCATTGTGGTGTGAGTGTCTACACGATCGAAAGTAATTATTAACGCACTTCGGTAATAAATTTCAAAATAATCATATCATTTAGTTCCTATAATTGTTTAAGAAACACAATATATGGTATTATATAGTACTATATAATACCAATAATGCCAATACAATATGGTACCATATACACGTTATTTGGTATTTGAAAATGTTTGTCTTCAAATCTTTTCTCTAGACTTTCTGGCAAAAACTGAGATCTGTAACTCTAGATAAGCGCCACAAACATCTATACTCGTCACAATGAATATATTACTATGATGTTGTGAATAATCTTTTTAAAAACTTTCCGTTGAAACGAAACCATGACCTCTGCTTATTAACGATTAAACTAAGCAAATATTGTTACAGATTCGTATCCGATTATGGGTTTTGTAACTCTTAGCTCAGCTGCGATATTACGTATCCAAACTAATTGAAGAATACTGTCTTAAAATTACGAAGGATTAACATAAAGTCGAATTTAGATGAAGTTAAAATAACTATTATTTTTTGAATGATAAACCAAGGAAAGAAAGAAATTGAATAAAAGCAGCATTTTTAAATATAATTTTATAAGGGTTACTAAAAGCAAAAAATTTTGTTTTAATTATTTGCATTTAATTTTTAATTTAAATTTAGTTTTTGCAAATATTATGGAATGTAGAAATAAATTTTTCAAAGTCATTTCTAGGTGGCGCCACTCCCAAGGATAAAATTTTAATTATGTTGTTCATTAAATGATAATGAAGCTCTGAAAATATTAAAATAATGGTTTATCATCAGGAATAAACACATAAGCGATCGGAATTTCAAAACTCTAGCGCATTAAGAAAAAAGTGAAATATTTGTGAAAATAGAAGTGCTTATAAAGAAAGGCAAAATGTTTATATTATTGATTTAAATTCTATACGAATACATAAGAGATATTTTTATCATATTTACGTTTGTGATTTTCAATACAAGAAATAAGAATTGACAATCATTTAGCGAAAGTGATTCCATAAGTTTCTACTCCCTGAATCACGAGAAAAATTACAGGATATTCGCTAAATCTATTACATTTGAAGCATATATAGATGAGAGTTTTAGAATTAAGCAAACTGGTCGATAAAATTTGCGAATCTTTATTAAACTAATGAATATTAATAAGAGTGAAATTAATTCAATGGCCCCGTTTCTAGCTCAATTGTTAAAAGACGAACCCTTAACTGCTTCCCTATTAGCAATTTGTGGGAGTTGCCTTACTTTTAATCGCAATATGTGACTAGTTTTGCGTGCTTTTTTTTTCTTCCCTCTTACTATTTTCTATAAAAAAATATGAAAGTGGAAGCAATGCATTAATTTAGTTAGTTGAACACAGTGTTTTAAGACATTATTTATTTTGACGTTATGACATTGCTTCAGGGTATATTAAAAAGAAAAAGAAGACATAGTTTAAATAGACGCTTTTCTCTCTAGAAAGGCTTTGCTAGGAAAAAATATCAGACAACTTTCAATTTATTCGTTCTTAAAAATATTTCAGTGGCACGAAAAAAAAATTAAGTTGAATGGATCCAATAAATTTTGACGTCGAATCAAAATCTGAGAACGTATAACCTCTAATAAAGTTCAACATTTTTTTAAGATGGAAAAGGAATGCGAATGTTGTTGTTTTTTTCTATCAATTTGGCTTTCCGAAGGAATAAAAATAATTTAAAAGGCAAATGTTAGTACAAATGATGAACCTAAGGATTATAAGATAAATTCGTTGAATATTTAACAAATGGCTGAAGTGAATCAGAGATAATAATTAGGATTAGTTAATATGAAGAAAGATTTTATTGCTACACTGTTTAGAAATTGTGTATAAATTCTGTTTGATACACACAGCTGCCGTAAAAACATAGGAGAGTGAAAAGTCAAAACAATAGATTTTTTTATAATTTGCTTAAGAATTTACTAAACCAATGACAAGAAAATGCAATGAACTAATATTAATATTTATTAAATTATTTTTTTGATGTGCCGAAGTTCTTACAATTCTGCTTGTTCTGTTTGTCATAATATAACTGATTTAATGTAAGTATCAGAAAAGAATTACTTTTTGATTGACGAGCATTTCAGAATCTTAAACAGTAATCTAGGTGAAATATCTGGAAAACCAAGCTTCGCTCGGCATTTTTTTTTTTTTTTTGTAAAATTGTGTTTATTTCGGAGAAAATATTTAGAAACGAATCACAAATTGATTACATATGAATATTTTTCAACCTTAACTACATATGTACATATAAACAAGTCATTTAAATAAAAAAAAATCATGAATGCGCTTAATTTAGCATGCTATTCGGACAATCCGCTATATTACATTATTCATTTTACAGTTTATATATCGATATTTATATTTTTGAACTTACACTCAGTTTTACCATGGTAAAATCGGGTCCGAGAGGGCGCTATAGGATATTGTCAACATGAGAGCAGATAGAAAAATGTTCTAATAGTTATAAAAAAATGTTTTTATGTGTGTGTAAAATCACGCCTTTTAAGGAGACATCTAGATAGATAAACTTAAAAAACAAAGTATTAAATTTAAAGACACAAGTAAAAAAATAAAGCAAAAAGCGCGAATCGTGCCGAGGACCCTCAATACACGCGTCATTAATGTTGTTTTAAACTCTAACTGCACTGCCCATACTACAAAGCGGAAGTTTATATACTTATTCCAATAGCTAGTTATAAAACATGTTTTTTTATTTGTATGTGTAAAATCGCATTTTTTCAGATGAGACACTTAAGATAAATTTAAAAAGAAAAACCTTATGTAAATATAAAATTTGATCCTTACTATTTATGAAATAACTGAATACTGTTACTGTAGTCACCTCATGTAACACTACTGTAGTTACCTCATGTAACACTACTGTAGTTACTGTAGTTACCTCATGTAACACTACTGTAGTTACCTCATGTAACACTACTGTAGTTACCTCATGTAACACTACTGTAGTTACTGTAGTTACCTCATGTAACACTACTGTAGTTACCTCATGTAACACTACTGTAGTTACTGTAGTTACCTCATGTAACACTACTGTAGTTACTGTAGTTACCTCATGTAACACTACTGTAGTTACCAGTAAGAGAATAGTTTACTGAATACTGTAACGGTACTGTTATTAGTACTGGGATAAGGAGTAAATTTACTTTGGTTGCTTAAATCGTTAGAGCAGTTTCCAAAATACACGAAATAAATTTATACATATTCAGGAATTGCTCGTTTAAAGTTCTAAGATACTGACGAACCATTGCATTATGTTTTGCAATATTTAAAAATGTAACAAATAAGCTTTAAAAATAGATTACTATGTATAAATGTACTGAATTTTCATTTTCTATTTTCCTTTACGATAACGAGATTTTTATATAAACCTCAAAATATTTAAGAAAGATACAACGGCAAGAAAGAAAAAGAGAAAATTTTGTTAACTTAATAAAAGATATTTAAACCTATTTAGAATTACATTTTAAGCATTATGGGTATTGAAAATGCTGAATACGAAGCAATCAGCATTTTGGTGTAAAGTAAATTTAGTATAAAATAGGATTTTCCTATTTGTATAAAGGAAATAATATTCCCTGAATAATCTATTTAACAATTACTTTAATGGAATCGATGGTATGATAATTTAAGGAATATTTGTAACATATTAAATATTTTTTACTAGCGAATGCGCGAAAACTAATTATCCGGAAAACATTTTATTTTAGGAATTTTTATTTAATTTTGAGAAGTACATTAAAAGAGTAACCGCAGGTATTTAAATATGAAGATGTTGTAATATATGTATACATATATTCATTAAATATATTTCCCAAAGATATGTATGTCGAAATAAATATTCTACGACAAAGGAACAGAGTTTTAAGAAAATTTCTAATACACTTGAATAAATTACTTTATTGTCAGTAAAATTACTTTATTTTACTGAAAATATGGCTTTAGGCTTTAAATATAAATAACCTTCAATAAAAATAAAGTACAATGCAAAGTGATGGCATTTATAACAAGGGCTTTTAATAAAAGTAATCCGACAAATGAAGGAATAATTTATCGAAAAGTCTATTGAATGAAATATATTGTTTCATAATTTCAATAGGATAAAAATTTAAATTCTCTCATATCAAAAAGGATATTGAATTTTAAATAAGAAAAGATATTAAAATGACAATGACAAAAAACGAGTATTAAGAAATAAAGAATGAAGCCTATTTTTATTTTTAAGCAATATGCTATTTCACAAAATAATGGTTTATGTTATTTCATCAAAAAGAAATTGGAAGATAATAATGTATCATACAGACTTTATTAATATTTCATGGAAATAAAGCCGTTGCATAATGGCGTAACATAAAGGAGGAACTTATATATAAGTTCAGAAGAGTTGAGAAAAATATTCTATTTTATGCAAAATATCCACTTTACGTTTAACGTTAATAATATATTTATTGGAATTCTAATATCTCCTACAATATTTACAAATAAAAATGCTATTATCAATCATTTGACAAAAACTAATAAAAATGCAATGATAAAATTTCAGCCAGAAATCAAATCAAAGCTTAAGAAATAATCTTATTACTAATAATATCCTTGTTTCAAATAATGGGTTTAAGATGTAATAAATTTAAGATTTGTTATTATAGAGATGACAACTCAATAATTTTATTGTAGACAGGCCGCCTAATATAAAAGTTTTTGTGTGACCCAAAAGTATATCTTTTATGAGATCTCACTGATTACAAATAATAGCATCTATTTATCTGAATAATTTATTAGCCAATCTTTTGTAACTTCTTCGTCAGTTGAATTTTTCTTAAAATCTTTTCGTTTACACACACTTTTCAAAAAAAAAAAAAAAACTTTTTATCATTGTCTTCATTATAGCAATCCAACGAATGCCCAAAATTTGTAATTTGATACGTTGTAAGCACCCGGTGAACATGCTGCCCATCCATTATGTAAACTAGCACGTCCTTTAACTTTTGTATTGTTTTTTCGCACTTTTATCTATGTACATTTTTTGTTAACTTTAACCTTTAACTAAGAGATGAAAACTTTATACATAATTAGAGAGGTGCGGTCTATGAGATCGTGTTTTAAAAATAAAAAATAAAAGCTTTATCATAAAAATATCTTTAAGCTTTATAATAAATAAATAATGGAGATATTTTATTTTTTGTATCCCCATTTGATATTCATATACGATTTATTTTTGCAATTTTCTTAGAACTGTAACATACTACATATTCCAAGAGTTCGTATTACATACTAACTTCTTTTTTTCCTCTTATATTTTTTATTTAATTTTTATATATTCATTTTTTGGCATATCTCGTATTTCTCGTCTTTAGCCATGCTTACTTTATTTTAATTTGCTTTCTTTGTGCTTATTTTTTGATATTTTTGTCTTTTATTTGTGTACTTATTTTATATATTATTAGCAAAATATTTATTTTTGATTTTCATATTTTATTAACATATACATGTCAATTTCATAGGAATGTTTTTGGTGGAATATTTTTTTTTTTTTTTTTTTTTTTTTTTGGTTTGGAGAGTACAAAAAATGAAGAATAACAGCAAAAGAATTTGGAGTGCAAATTTCTCTTCACGGTATTATGAATGGGTCGTTGTGTTAGAGATAAAAAAAATTAAATCTGGCAGAATTTACAAATATGTCATGATATTTAACACATTTCTAGCTTATGAAATGAATTTGAATTTTTCTTTAAAGAAGTGATTCCTGATGAGCAGAATTCGTTCTGTATTCAAAATACTTGCTTCTGGTTGCTTGCTTCTTCAAGGTTCTGCTTTCCCAAATATCTCTAGAATATGCAATATGCAGGTATAGCACGTTACATCCATCTGGGAAAGTATTGTTTCTGACTTGCTATGGTTGGTCGAAGACTTCAATGCCGTTCAGGGTTTCTTCTTGTCAACTGACTGAATTGAAAATCCGACCTCAGTGGAGTAACCCTACTGTAGCAAAGAGGCTGGGGACAATACAGGAGTGTGTTATAAGTGCATTTTTCTTCGTTGATAGTTAACTAAAGATTCATTAATAAATAAAAGTAATTTTTTTATATTTATATATGGAAATTGAAGAGTCATTTATTGGTGAAAAGAACGTTATTCTCTTAGTTTCGAATCTATCTGCTGAGATTTCTGCAAAATAATAATAAATTATTCCTTTTTAAGATGCTACAACTAATTCTTCGAATATATGAGTGATTTTGAAATATTTCTTTTGAAAGCTGATGTATCTTCTTTATGTTAAATTTTGCTTCTTTAATGACATTAAAATCTAAGAAACTCAGTGACATGTGTTTACGAACTAAGATGGAAATTAATTCTTTTAAACTCAATTTTTGACTTAAAAGATGGAAATGGTTTAATTTATTTCCTCCTTTTCTAATTGCGTTTAATAATATTAAGAGAACATGATCTATTTTGATTCATTTAGGAGCATTAATATAAAAAAATATCTTAACAAATAAATCCTTTAAATCTTTCTAATAAATCATGATGTTAAAATTTGGGAAGGTTTTAGCTGTAATTCAAACATTTTTAACAATGGAGGCCAAAAATTATTAAGATGAATGATTCAAATTACAAAAATTATGACACTGATAATTCGTAGAAAAACGAGTTACAAAAATAATAAAATATTAATAAAATAAAAATTAAAAAATAAATATTAATAATAAATAAATAAATAATAAAGAAATTAATAATAAAGTTATTCGAAAGAATTCAAAGAGTAAATTACTTTTCTAGATATTTAATCCTTCAATATGAAATTTAAAAAAAATTTCAAGTCTAAAGAGAAATTTACTAACAGGAACGTAGTATTTCAACTAAAAATCATTTTAAATTATGCGAAGTAAAGAAAAGTAGTAGAAAAATAGACTTGAAAACGATAATTAAAAAATAATTACTTTCTTGTTTCTTCATTTTATGTAATGCAGTCCTAACAAGCATTTTTCAATTTATTACTTAAAATATACTTTTCTCAATATTTTTCTAATATTGTTTATGCTTTTGAATTGTTTATAAGTATCACGTTTAAAAGCAGTTTGTTATGACAGAACTCTTTTCTTATCATTTGTTTTATATAATACAATTTTTAATAAATAATTTTCAGTGCCTCACTTAAAATAAACTTTTACACGGTTTTTTTTTTCCATACTGGTTCGATAGATGTTTACAAAGTAAATACAATTATTCTTACGTCTGTAATATTTACAATGATTACGCTTGAAAGTTATTTGTTTGTTTTTTCTTTGTTTGTGTAGTAATTGAACTCAAACAGGTTTATTTTCACTTATATCATATTAGTTTCATTCAATTGTTGGATATTTCTTTATGTACTGAACTGTACTGATAAACAAAATATTTTCTTTAAAAATATGTACTTGAATATCGTTAAAATTATATTTTTGAAATACGAAATATTAGCTGAACATGGAAAATAACTATATTTTTCCGCATTAGAATATTCAGCGCACGAAAGTGAGTAGCTTTCCTGTTTCGGAATATTAGTCTATACAGTTTAGATATAGATAATCTGTAGAGAAAATGCCAATGATGAACTTGAAGAATTTTTTTAATAAATTTTTAATAAGATACGCCTAAGCAATGCAAAAAAAAGAACTGTAATACTATTCAGAGTGAAGTTAAGCCTTACGAGAATATATTATTTTTTTTTTCGAAATTTTCACGTTTCTGCTTATATAAAATAAAAATTCTTGAAGATACATGAAAGTTTTGGATTAATATTTAATTCTTATTTCTTGTAGCTGTTTTAGATAAATATTAATACTGTTTAAAAAATACTTTATGAGCATCATATTGTAAATAATAAAGGACCACAGAGAAGCAACGTCACATTTAGATTATTCTATGCAAAATTAAAAGTAAAGCGCTTGTTTTTGATACAAACAAATCTTTCGAAAATGCTTAGTTGAACAAGAGTTAAACACATAGGAACAAATTCATATTTAAATCTGACATATTTACAGATATTTATGAACAATGTTAAACTGAAAGTTCATTATCCATGAAAAATTTAACAATGCGTTTTGGTATTTTTTAAGTTCTGTGAAATGTCTGCGTCATTTAAAGCAGTTGAATGCTCAGCTTTTCATGATACTTTTCTATTATTTTTCTATTAAAAAATATGCAAAATACATGAGTGCAAGTTTGTTTTCCATGTTTCCCTTATTTTATTGCGTACATAGTTTATATAAGCATTATTTTATGTGAAGCAGGATGCAGTTTGAAGACATTGAAGAGACTGTTTAAATTTTTAAATTCTTTTTAATATCCATCCGGAAATCATAATTATTAACAAGCAGAGACGCGGACAAGACGTCCGCCACAGCGCAGTACAAAAGCCGAAGTGGGGAAGAAGGGAGAAATAAATTATCCCTCGTCTTATATAACTTTAGATTTTGACAGGGAAAATATTTCTTCATAGTGCTAATATATTAATAAGATTCTGATAGGGATTTCTGACGCATGTCAATCACATGTAAGGGAAACACAGGGATCTTTTAAGAAAGAATGTACTTACTGGACAATTTTTTACCCCTTCACGCCAAGCGTGTGAAAGTATCGGCGTTTAGCCGATTCAGCAATTTTATAAAGCTTATCTTGAATTAATTAAGCAGAGAAAGTGGAATTGGACCAAGAAATAAGAGAATTAACTTACTATGGGCTAAATTAAGATAAAATCTTAGAAATTAATTAAATTAAAATTAAAGATTAAAATATTATTACGTATTATATTATATATATATATATATATATATATATATATATATATATATATATATATATATATATATATATATATATATATATATATATATATATATATATAAACAATTTTTTAAGCAGAGGCCGAAGAGAGAGAAGACAACGTTCGAATTTTAAACTTCGCTTTTATTTCATTCCGGGAGGCATTATTTATGTATAAGAAGCGCGGACAAAACACCTCCGTTCACAGCGCGGCACAAGAGCGAAAGAGCGTAAGAGAGACAGAAAATATTTTTCCCGACCTATTTATACTATGAGAATCCGACAGGGATTTCTTTACAAGTGCCGATTTAGGTAAGGGAATTATAGGGATCTTATAAAGGAATATCTTAGATCGACACATTTTTATCCCTTCCTTCTGAGTGTGGAAACTTGTCGATGTCTGCAATTTTAAAGAGCTTCTGTTTCATTAATTAAATAAAAAAGGGGGAATTGGATTAGGAAATAAGAGAATATTTTAGAATGAAGTTAATATGATCTAAATTAAGAAAAGAACTTCGGAAATTAATTAGGATTAAATTAATTTTTAAAATATCACTACACACACACACACACACATATATATCATAATTTTTCAAGCAGAGTCCTGTCCGAAGACAGAAAATAAACTTTTAACTTTTAACTGCGTTTTATTTCCATCCCGGGAGGCCGGATTTTTTATACAAACAGAAAAGACGGGCACAATATAGAACGACACAAAAGCAGAAGAAGATAAAAGAAAAGGGAAATATTTTTCACATTGCTTATATACAATGAGATTTTAATAGGGATTTATTTCTCTACACGCGTCGAACCAAGAAAGGGAAGCATAGAGATCTTTTAAAAAAATGTGCTCGGCTGAAGCCATTTTTCATCCCTTCACTCGAAGTGTGGGAACTTGTCGGCTTTTAGCCGATTCAGTAATTTTAGAACTCGTGTTGAATTAATTAAATATAAAAAATGGAATGGAATCAGGAAATAAGAGAATATATTTATAATGATGTTTATATATCCTGAATTGAGCTAAGAATTAGGAAATTAACTAAGTTTAAATTAGATTTTAAAATATCATTATATATATATATATTATATTATATATATATGTAATGATATTTTAAACTTTTAATTTCAATTTAACTAATTTTCAAGATTTTATTTTAATTTAGCCCATAGTAACTTCATTCTAAAAATATTCTCTTATTTCGTGATCCAATTCCACTTTCTCTACTTAATTAATTCAAGAGAAGCTTTATAAAATTGCTTAATCAGCTAAACGCCGATTCTTTCACACGCTCGGCCTGAAGGGGTAAAAATGTCCAGAAAGCACATTCTTTCTTAAAAGATCACTGTGTTTCCCTTACATGTGATTGACATGCATCAGAAATCCCTATCAGAATCTTAATAATATATTGGCACAATGAAGAAATACTTTCCCTATCAAAATCTAAGGTTATATAAGGCGAGGGATAATTTATTTCGGCCCTTCTTCCCCACTTCGGCTTTTTGTACTGCGTTGTGGCGGACGTCTTGTTCGCGTCTCTGCTTGTAAATAATTATGTTTTTCCGATGGATTAAAAAGAATTTAAAAATGTTAAAAGCATCTTTACTGTCTTCAAACTGCATCCTGCTTCACATAAAATAATGTTACATATTAAAAAGTCGACAGGATTCGAGATTATTACATATTATATATATATATATATATATATATATATATATATATATATATATATATATATAAGCATTATTTTATGTGAAGCAGGATGCAGTTTTGAAGACAGTGAAAAGACTTTTTACATTTTTAGATTCGTTTTAATCCATCGGGAAAGCATAATTATTTACAAGCAGAGACGCGAACAAGACGTCCGCCACAGCGCAGTACAAAAAGCCGAAGTGGGGAAGAAGGGAGAGATAAATTATCCCTTGTCTTATATAACCTGAGATTTTGATAGGGAAAATATTTCTTCATAGTGCTAGTATATAATGAGATTCTGATAGGGATTTTTGACGCATGTCAATCACAAGTAAAGGAAACACAGGGATCTTTTTTAAAAAAATTGTGCATACTGGACAATTCTCTACCACTTCACGCGGAGTATGGGAAAGTTAGGCTTTTAGCCGATTCAGCAATTTTATAAAGCTTCTCTTGAATTAATGAAGTAGAGAAAATGGAATTGGATCAAGAAATAAGAGAATATTTTAGAATGAAGTTACTATGGGCTAAATTAAGATAAAACCTTGGAAACTAATTAAATTGAAATTAAAGTTTAAAATATCTTTACATATATATCATAACTCATTGTAATGAATACAAGAAAATGCATCAAGAATAACTCTCAGGTTTCGAATTTACTATTGAATTTGATATTTATGTAATTTTTAAAAGAATAAATATAATATAGTTAATAAAGTCATTTAAAGACAGTATAATTCATGTATCACCATCATATCTTAAGAAATATATCTTAATATAAATATAGATTTATTCTAATATATATAGATATATCTCTTAAAATATAAGATTTTATATTTTAAGAGAATTTGTAATGATTGAATCAGGACTACTATTAAATCAGGAAACAGCAATTCATATTATCATTTTCATATAATTTTGGAAAAAATTATAAATATTAAATGTGAGAGAAAAGCATTTTTCATAAATTATATACAAATAATCTAATGGTTTTTGGAAATTATTCCACAAGAAAAAATAAATAACATAAAATAACACTCTTAGTAATTAATTGGCAGAATATTTTATATTTAGTATTTTTTACATTTTAGTTACCAGCGAACAAACAGCATTATCAATATTATAGAATCTTAAAAACCTATTTTTTCTAAACCGCACTATTAATTTGCGCAACAAGTATAGAATCAGAATTTATTTAAATTAGATAATTGTTAATGATGGCCGAAATTATCATAAGAAATGCATTGTCATCTAGAATATACAGGTAGACAAATTATCAAAATTATAGCGCCTGAAAATCGATTTCAAAATTCCCTCGCACCAAAGAAACAAATGAAGTAATAAAAATTTAAAAAGAAATATTTACTGTTGGAGTACCTTAAAAAATAAAACTTAACTTATGACATAAAAATAAGTAATCAGCAATCAGATTTTGACTGATCGAAAGATCCATAATGCGTTAGAATTTAAGTTATAACGCATTTTTTCCTTTGAAAAATCACTAACAAGCTTGTTTTTCTTCCATTATTAATATTGCAATTTATTCCTTTACGCTTTAAGTTTGGTTAGATTTAATGTAAACCATTTTAACAACTTTTATTAAAATACAAATATGCCGGTGCATTCTATCTGCATCTGCTGAACTTTACGCAACTTTCATTTCTGTTTAAACATATTAGTTTTTGGGGGTAATTAATTACCACAAAACATTAAAAAATTATCAGTAATACTCTCATTATAAAAGGAAAGAAAATCAGAAAAAGTGGAGCGATGTAATTCAGAACCCCAAAAAGAGAAGCAACAATATTAATTTAAAGTTAAGGAGAACTGATTAATTGTTAACACGCTTCATAAATTAAGAGCGTTTAATTTTAAATTACGAGCGCTTCGTTAATTCTCCTTGTGCATAGAGGCGTAAATTGAGAGCATATTTAAAAAAAAAGGAAGACGCAACAATTTATCTGTAAACAGCATGAAGCCGCAAATTAAAATAACTTGCTCTAAGGAAATCGCCTTTTCCGTGAAAGGAGTCGAAAATTCCCTGGCTCAGTTATGCTAATGAAAGAAGTAAATGATACACATCGCTTGACCTTTTGCTTTGTTTATCATAAATTAAATGATAGTTTTATGGGTGCAGTTTTGTTTGACCTGCTGCATTTGATGAGTATTTTACATTATTAATATTTCCGTCTGTGGATTTATAACTGTTTTTTCTGATGATAAGAAGTAAGACTAAAATCGTTCTGTGAGTATGTCTATGAAGAATGCATAGATGCAAAAACACTTGGTAAATGTATATCAAAACAGGAAAAATTCAAAAATTATATATAAAAGTGGCTCAGTTATGCTAAAGAAAGAAGTAAATGATACACATTGTTTGACATTTTGCCTTGTTTATCATAAATTAAATTATAGTTTTATGGGTTCTGTGTTTGTTTGACCTGCTACTTTTGATGAGTACATTTTAATATTTCCGACTGCAGGTTTATAAGCATTTTGTTTTTCTTTTAGTAAAATGTAAGACACCATTTGTTGGGTGAATCTGTCTTTTGAAGTATACAGAGGTGAAAATTGCTTGGTGAATATCTCTCAATATGAAAAAAATAAACAAATTCAAAAATTATATAAAGAAATGGATTATATGCCAATGAACGAATTGTTACTATCCATCGTTTGATTTTTTGCCTTGTTTATCATACATTAAATGATATTTCGAAGGATGTTATTTCGTTTGACTTGCTGCGTGTGATGAGAGCATTGTTAATGTTTTTGACTGTAGATAGTTAGTTAAAAATTATGTCAACAATTATTGATATTGATATTGCATTGATATATTTTTGGCAAGGTGCTTGCCAAAAATATATCAATGGCTAAGGTAAATACATAAATTATAATTATGTATGATTAGAAAACAATACAACATACATAGAGGGAATAACTGTAAATGAAGCTGTGAATACATATTTAATAAACATAATATAATTAGAAAAACACAGATGCAGACTTTATCTGTAAACTGTAAAACAAAAGAAATGGATGAATAACTCCCTAGCTGAATGATATTAATAAAAGAGATAAATGATGCACTTAAGTTGGCATTTTGACTTGATTATGTCAACATGTTGACATTATGACTTGATGTTATTTTGCGTGATACAGTTCTGAGGATCAATGCTTTATTAACATTTCTGAATTCTGAGTTATAAACATTCTTTTGTTGTAAACGTATATTTACGAAAGAATCGAAAACTACTTGAAAAAATATATTGATGTTGGAAAATGGAGAAGTTCCATATGTAAATTATGAGCAGAACTTGTTTTTATGGACTATGCGGATATTTCAAGTATTATTACTTAAGAAAACAAAATGCATTTCTTTAATATTTCAAGGAATTCAAAACAATGTAATCAATAGACATGTGTAATGTCTTGATTTATGTCATGTCAGGAAACATCAAACTAAAAAATAAAAAAATGTTATGATCAAGTATTCAGCATCTATGTTGCCTTATTCTACATTGTGATCTCCCCCCCCCCCACCCCTCCTCTCACTAAAATGCAGAAGAAATTTTCTATGTCCATTTTACTAATCTAAAATACAGGAAAATAAAAAAATAAATTCGTTTGGCGCAAATGACGTTCATCACGTGATCATGAATTAACTTGAATGCAAAGTTACCCGCTTCAGAATTGTAGAGCACTGCGTGAAAGCAACATATTGTAGATGGGTGAATACAGATTATTGTTGAAATGAAACGTAGTTCATGATTGCAAGATAAATGTTTTCTGTGTTCTTAATGAATATTAGATTATTCTCTTCATTATTAGTTCGACAATTTTTTTTGTTTATTTATACAATGTTCATCTTTTTTTACTTTCTAGTATACGTGATATAGAGAAAGTATAGTAATCGTAAAAAACTCCAGATTTTGACGAATCTCTACAATTGACACCTCCCGGAGTTCGAAGAAACGCATTTTTGGAAAGTTTCCGTCTGTCTGCGACAAAGATAACTAATAAACACTTTGAGCTAGATTGATGCAATTTGGTTGGTAAACCCCCAGGGGGCAACTCGAAATGAGGATGAGATGCTTCCGGCATGGTGGTTGGATCACGCCACCCTGGAGGGTACACTAATAGGTGGGGGATATGACTCCTCCCATCGATGACGGGACGTACTTCCTTCGGGGAGGGTTGTACCGTGGCCGGTGACGGCCCTTAGGACTCAACCACAGTTCCAGCCAATGTTGCTGTTGTGGCGGTCCGGTCACTCAGTTTTATGGTTTAAATCCGTGTGCCTTCGTGACGGGTCGGAGAGTTAGATGGTTGACTTGATGCAATTTGGTACTCGATTTTTAAACCAAATTTGTAGATTTCTATCCAATTTTAAACAAAATTCAGTAAGAGGAAGTACGCTGGTCAGATAGTTCCAATATAAGTTAACACGATAATTACAAAATAAAGAGAGCTAGATAGATGAAATTGGGTGCACAGATTTAACATCTATAGTGTAGACACTAAACAAATTTTGAACCAAATTCAAGAAGGGGTTGATTGTCTGTCGGTCTGTATTTTCAGAAACGTGTAAATGGGATACTCAAAAACGCAGTGATTAAAATATTTCAAATTTAGTATGGGATTTTGTGACTACGAGTGTAGTGTTGTGTCAAATTTTTATTTCAATCGATTGGGAAAAACGCGTTTAAAATACGAATTCAGTTCGAAATACGAATTTATACGAAAATACGAATTCAGAATTATGTCAGTGATTAATTGTCGAAAATTTCATGAACGATGTCACGATACATTCACTCCAAGGTTGATATTTCATAATTATTGAACTTCAAGGCGTTTTCTGGGATTACTCTTTTATTAGGGAGTACACGGAGAAAGGTTTTGGGTACATCACTCCTTCTGGTTTATAATATGATTCGATAATGTATAACAAGCTATCGTGATATATAATTAATACATAATAAAATTCTCAATTTTCCCCTCTGATATTAAAAGTATAATCAAACTTATTTCGTTTATGTGACCTATTCTTTATTCTTTTTGTTAATATTTCATAAAATGTATTTAATAGATTTTTTAGTGTATTTAATAGAATTTTTAGTTACCTTGAAATAATAAAATCGCTTTTCCCTGTTTAATTAATTGAAACTCTTATTTAGTCTAAATATATTTTTTTAATCAAATGCATTTTTAAAAAATCCTGTGACAAAAAATTAAAAAAATTAAACGATGATTTTTGCAAAAATAGTTTGGCAAAAATCGTCGGCAAAAGTTCTCCCATCATCATTTTTACCGAATTTCTCCAAAGGAAAATAATTTATTAAAAAGAAATTATTGCACTTAATTTGAGAATTTGCAATTTTTTATAGTATTTCACTTTAATAAGCATAGTTATAATCTAAAAGGGGTTTCATAACTGCAATTTAGAATTTGTAACTATTTCTGTGTGTTTGAAATACTTTTAACTAGTTTAGCGCACTATTAATCAAATAATATTTCAATGAATCGACATGTGACCAAAGAATATCGTTTCAGAATTATGAAAGTAGTGATATAGGTAGGATTGTGAAAGAGCTTCTATTTGTAGATGTATAAGAGAACTTAAAGTTTCAAAATGACGAAATCGTGATATTATTGAAATTCACATTTTGAAATTTAAGAAATATTGAGATTAGAAAAAACTTGAAATAGACGGAATGATGAGATTGAAGCACACAATTATCTGCACCATGTCTATTAGATACCTAGATGTTATCATTTTGACGAGCTACTATCCTGTTAGCAGTATCTCAGATCTGATTATCACAGATTAACTAACGATAGTTGTAGTAAAAAATCTCATGCACTTTCGCGGATTATGTAAGAAATAAAAATAATTATTATTTGCGATACACCTAAGATGTAAATATGTAATAACATTAGAGACGTTTTTTCTTTACAATAGGATCTGCTCTACTCGTAATGTTCACGAACACTCAAATCAAACATAATTGGATTGAATTAAATAGTAATCAATAACATAAAATAAAATGCAATGAAGAAAAACGAAACAAAAAATACCGGAAGAAAATATTAACAATAACTTTCAATTTGGCCTGTGAAGTGAGGATATAACGAATCAGTTACAATAAGATTATCTCGACTCATAATGTTCACGAACACTCAAATCAAACACAATCGGATTGAATTAAATAGTAATTCAATAACACAAAAAAAATGCAATGCCAAACAAAACAAAAAATACCAGAAGAAAATATTAACAATAAACTTCAATTTGGCCTGTGAAGTGAGGATATAACGAATCAGTTGCAATAAGATTGTCTCGACTCATAATGTTCACGAACACTCAAATCAAACACAATCGGATTGAATTAAATAGTAATCCAATAACGCAAAAAAAATGCAATGCCAAACAAAACAAAAAATATCAGATGAAAATATTAACAATAACCTTCAATTTGGCCTGTGAAGTGAGGATATAACGAATCAGTTGCAATAAGATTGTCTCGACTCATAATGTTCACGAACACTCAAATCAAACACAATCGGATTGAATTAAATAGTAATCCAATAACGCAAAAAAAAAATGCAATGCCAAACAAAACAAAAAATACCAGATGAAAATATTAACAATAACCTTCAATTTGGCCTGTGAAGTGAGGATATAACGAATCAGTTGCAATAAGATTTTCTCGACTCATAATGTTCACAAACACTCAAATCAAACACAATCGGATTGAATTAAATAGTAATTCAATAACACAAAAAAAATGCAATGCCAAACAAAACAAAAAATACCAGAAGAAAATATTAACAATAAACTTCAATTTGGTCTGTGAAGTGAGGACATAACTAATCAGCATAAATATTATTTATTCATGTGTGCGTTTATTCGTTCACTGATAAATCAACCACATTAAACTTAAGGGAAAATACCTCGTTTATTTGCTTGGCGTTTAAACAAAAGTTGGGATTTAGGCATCTGGTAAAGACGCAGATAAAAGCGGCGGGGATACTTTTAAGTTCAGCCTAGCGTTACAGATGACGGTAGACTATTATATGTATGATGTGTATTATATGTATGAAGTCTATGTTTTTAACAGTATGTATGATGATACCACACTGTTAAAAAACATACACTTGAAATTTGTCACTTTAATATTTTACTGTTTAGTTACCTTGAGTTTTCTTGGAAGCAATTTTTTGAACTCTCGTTTATTTGGTTGCATGAATTAACTGTTAATTCAAATCAAGCACAATTTTATAATTAAATAAAAAACATCATTATTCATCCACCTTTCCTTTAAAAATTAAATTTCCCTAGTCTCTCCGATCGACGCACTTGTTAAACATGTTTCTCGTCTCTGAAATTGTCTTTTTATTTAATTGATATTCAGAAAAGTCTATAAAAGTTTCTAAATAGACAATTTTCATTATGGTTTCCGAAAATATTTAGCTTCATTCTGTCTCCTGCTCTCCAAAAAGAAAACTTCCTAATCTTTTCATTTATTTTAAAAATAATTTATTTTTAAAATAATAATCAGGAATTTAAGTAGAAATCCATTCCTTCCTAGAAAAAGGATCCTAATTTCTATTCAGAAAACTATTATTGCGACAGACAATTGTATCCATTAAATAAACTTAGATACCAGCATAATTGGTTTCAAAAGCTTAAAAAGGTTTCAGATCCTTTAACAAGCAAGGGAATAAAACGAAGTTACCTAACTTGAGTTGTTTTTCTTACCAGATGCAGTATTTGTAAAAGAATTTTCTCAGTAAAAATTTACAAGGTAAAGATGCTTAAACTTTGATCGTTTATATGTTTGTCTGTAACAAATATAAAGTCTGAGAAATGGTACTAACTAGTGTGGTAGTTTACATCAAAGAGTCGAAAAGAAGAAAAAACGCGGTGCAATTTTTAGTAAAGAGATTTTCCGGAAGTTCGCTTTATATCAAACATCCTCAACGCTAATGGGAATTCGTATACACGATAATTTACTTCAAAGTCGTTCAGCAAAGGTATTCTGAGAAAGAAAAAAAATCCCCTTACATAATTGGCTCCCAAGGGGAGACAAAATGCATCATTGGGAGAGAAGGGAGAACTTTTAAGTAAATATCCCGAAGCGTTGGGAAGTTATTTCAAGTTTCCTGATTGCGTTTCTTTCAATTCTTACCTCTAGAATGAGCATCCTCGAAGAAAAAAAAAAAGAAGAGTTTGAGTTTCGATTCTTTACATTTCGGATAACTACTGCAAAGTGAACTATTTCTGCAGAAATAAGTTAAAGGAGACAGACAAGAAATACTAAAAAAAAGACAAAAATTGAGATTTAATCCTGGATTCAACAAAATGTATACATATCACAACAAATGAAATAATGATTTCGTTTAAATGTCTTGCGATTTGTAATCTATATACTTATAATAAAGCTCAATGTGTGTGTATGCGTTGGCGCTCTACAGGTCAGACCGTTTGACCTACAGCTACCAAATTTGGTACATGTATACCTTGCAGGTTGGGAATGTGCACCTGGAGTTCCTTTTTTCGAATTATTAATTAGAATTTTAATTATTAATTAAAAACTAACTTTCCCGCCAAACAAAATCTTCCATTTTCCCCACCGCCAACTTTTCCGCCAAAAAAATCTTCCATTTTCCCCACCGCCAAATGAGTAAGGCTTCAGTTTTTTTTTCTCCCAACAGTAATGAGGCTAGGGTTAACGTTTTTCGGCTGATTATTTCAAACGATTCTGTTTATTTCCTTAATGTTTGATGCATTTAAAATTAAACATTGTTAATTAATCGATCTTTCAGATTCATTCTGAAGTACTTTTGAATTAAAATAAAACAGAATAAAGGAAATTAAAAATTTCTCATCCGCATAGCGTTACCCCAACTGGCGTAGAAAAAATCACGTATTTGCGTTACGTAACTGGCGTTGAAAATTCACGCATGCGCATTGTGTTCTAAATTCCGCATTGTATTGACAATTATTATCAACGGATGCGGACTGGATTTAAATTATTTTTAAGTTCGTTGTATGCTTTTGTAATTAAAATGTATTTATGTTAGTTATATATTTTTTGTATATGCTTATAGTTTTAAGTGCATGATTTTTTAAGTACTTTTTTTGTAACACCTGTTTTCAACCGTTTATTTTAAACGATTCGCTTTATTTTCTTAGTGTTTGATGCATTTAAAATTAAACATTGTTAATTAATCGATCTGCTCATAATGAATCTAAGAAAATTTTGTTGACAAATTCTTGAGATATTACATAAATTAAAAAAGATATTCTTTAGTGCCCATAAAGTTTAAACGCTGAGTGACTCTATTTTCAGTAATCAGATTATAAAAAAAATGCTTTGTTTCAGTAAAAAATATTATTATATTAATTGAAGATTAATTCTTTCCACTTTAATTTAAAGCATAAATTCTACGGGTTCTAACAGAAAATTAGAGATATACATATTACGTTATGACTGAAGGCCTTTATAATATTATGAATGAATTATATGACAATCAAAATTAGAAGTTTTAAAATATTTTGATGAAGAAGCTATTAAAGTAGGAATTGCGTAAAATTTTTAATTATTAAAATTTTAACGAACATTAAGATTGGCGAACCGGCTGGTCGCCAAAGGCGGCTAGTACTTTTATAAAATGAATTATAAACTTTTCCGGAGGACGCAGCGCATGAATCTCTATTAGTACAATTTGCCCAACATTATTGCATAGCATTTAGAGAACCGAAAATGTCGTAAGTACATTTTGCAATATTTTGTACTAATAGGGATGTTACGAGCTTTTTTTTAATTATTAGAAATATGTATTTAAATTTTATTCATAATCGTTAGATCAGGAGAAATTATATTTCATGTTCATAGAGATATGAAAAAAAAACAAAAAAAAAAACAGGCTATTATTGGTAAGGAGGAAGATTAATTAAATTTATATAAATTCTTAAAAGAAAACAATCTGAAAGCATAATTGGCACCTTTTGCATATACACCAATTTGCCTGTCCGATACATCGAATTGTAGAATATTTGATACCAAAATCTATAGTTAAAATTAAAACATAGATTGATTTAAAAACCTTAATATAGCATAATACAACTCCCATATCCTTATAAATTTAATATTTCTGCTTATTTAATGGTGCTACGGACATGAAGGATAAAAGGCACTTGAAGACGCTTACCGTTTTCTGTTTGCAAGTCCTCATTTATAGAAAAAAATGAAGGATTAGTTTTCCCTTCGCCCTGTCCAAAACCTTGCCCAGGGCGATGGACCATTTCAAAAGTCTACATAGCATGATTCCAAAACTTTGGAGTGTCATTGAACTGATACCACTCTAATGAGCAACACTATACAAAAATACATTCAAAACAGAGTGTGCAAATGAAAAGATTGAGAAGAAACAAATAAAAGATACCCTAATATGCTTAAATGCCCTTTGAGTTCTCATATGATTCAAATATCAATTATTGTCTCAAATAGAACGTGCCATATATTTAAAAATTTAAAATTCTGCATTAAAGAGTTAAAAATAACTTTAACATTACACATCTATTCCTTAAATTGGTTGTAATTTTACATAATATACTATAAACATCAGTTTCAGATTCCTGTTGCTTTAATTACACAGTCTTAAAATCAAAATTCCACAGTTTTATTAATTTTAAAGACTAAAATTGTAATATTACCATTTCTCACCCACCTTGCCGTGTAATGTTGTAATGCTGGTGTAAAGCTAAGACGGTCAACGGAGATTTAATGCGAAATAAATTTCGAACTTCTACATAAAGTTTCCACTTCTTTAAAACTAAGCAGTGAATTTCTGAAACTAAAAGGGATTAAGTTGAGAACTATAGAGTTGTTCAAATTAAATCGCACTTGCTCAAAATACTATAAAGACCATTTTATTAGTTTAAATAACATGGAATTTTAACAAATACTGAAGATGATCTCGCCTTTTATTAAATGATAAAATAACAAAAAATGTCATTAAATGAATAAGTATAAAATTTAAAAAAAAGAGAAACTCCAAATTTTCACTATAAATGAAATCATTTAAGAATCTCCGCGACCAGAAGTCGCATGGAAATAGATCGGGTCCACGAGGAGATCAAGCTGTTGCCAAAATAACGTTTGTTCACCCATTCATTTGTGAAATTATGCCATAACAAATATATGATGATTTCGTGTCCGCGTTACCACAGAAAGGGGATGCAGTAACTTCTGAGGGTAAAGACCTGTGATCGTGCTTTCGTGTACAATAAAGTGTCTATATTCGTCAAAATGTGTGTAAGAATTTTCACTGTACAACCCACAGACAGATTTTGAATATTTTTCGTAACAATACATTTTAAATGACAGTACAACGTCTAAGTGCATTCAAAATTTAACTATACATTAATCTATTTATTTCGATTCCATATAAGATGCGCTAAATTATAGTGAGTAATAAAATTCTATGACATTTATAATAATGGACAGGTATATACAAATGAGAAAGCAAATGCTAAAAATGATAAAGATGAAAACAAAAACATACTGTTACAAAATTTCCGGGGTTCGTTTGGATAATGGGAGTTATATGGTGTGGAGAACGCTCAATCAGCAGGCGGCAGTAGAAAATAAAACAACGACGTTTATTTACACGAAAACAGACAGGGCAGCACAAAGACGACAACTATATACAGTACAAAAGACGATTATCTTCAGCCGAGACGTGCAGCATACAACCAGACTCTACTGCAGACAGTAGCGCACAGCTTATCTCAGCACTAGCTTCATTCCGTCGCTGCTCCGCTTATCTCTGGAAGGCCAGTTCTTTAACGTCGATGCCGACTACTCTGCTCTGTCGCTTCCGACTACAACCCTTCAATTTACCACCACTTCCCGGCAGCTGCAGCTCCTTTTATAGGTCTCAGGAGGCGGGGCTAGAAGCCTCTCAACCAATCAGGAACGTTCGAGGCGTATCTCGGTTCCTACTGGGCGGATCGGGGAAATTCTCGATGTTTCGGGTATAATCTATTTTGGCGCCAAGGTCACCAAATTCGTCGCCAAGTCACCAAATGGTCGCCAAGTTTGTCGCCAAGCTCTGGGACCTCCTATGGAACCAACTATGCTGGGAAGCCGTATCACAGATTCGTAACAATACATTTTATTCATGTATTAAAAAATGGATTTTTTTACCAGACTAATTGAGACCGAAATATAATTGTAAATGCATTAGCTACAGAAAGTAATTCTCTAAGGAGATTAAGTTATATAATTTATCACAAAAAATTAAATTCCAAAACTCTCATTTAGAATTGAAATTATATTATATTTGCAATTAAAATTTAAATTCACGCAGATAATTTCTGTAATCGTCTCGCTTTTATAAGGTTTTATTTTCAATCCATATAATTTTTGAGAAAATATTTTTTTATTTGTTAATATATTAATAAAACCTTATTTTTTAAATCCTTTTACACTTATTAGTTTATAAATCCTTTTATACTTATTCTTTTAGCTTGAATTAAGCTAAAATTATATATATTTGGTATTCCATTCTTGTAAATTTCGAGCTAGTATTAAAAAATATAGTGAAAACAATATCTATTCTGGATAAACTACATATGAAATAATATTTTAATTAAACTCACTTTTGTAATAAAAAAAAGGATTTTGAGGGAAAAAAGTAATGCATCTGAACTCATATTTGAAGTAAAATATCTTTCAAGAGGTAATTTTGCTCAAAAACTGCATCAAAATATAGTTTACCAGCAATTTTAATTAGAATTCTCAGAATTTAAACATTTGTTTCTCATTTTCCATCGTAATTTCAGTGCTGCCATAAGTTAAAAATGATTGAAAAATGAGAGCACTCCATCATTTTCGGATAATCTGAATATGATACGCTACTCAATTTCTTTCGGGAAAGATCCAAGTTTCGGGATAATAAATAATTACAACGAGATCCCTAAGGATAATGCAATCCTTCAAGATTTGACAGTGTTAAAATAGTCATGAACAAGGAAACAGTATTTCATTTTCTTAGCAATCGGTCGTTAAATTGATATGAAGAGGTAACTTCTGAGTTTATTTTAATAGAAAAAGTAATATCCAAGAAGAGACGGTTAACAGGATTTAACCCTTTCTAGGGCCGTGAGAAGTATACTTCCCACAAATTTATCAATCTTTGTATGAAATTATGTAGGTTGGCATAAGTTCTGACAAATTTTTTTAGTAAGTCAGAAACTTAGATGCTTCAGTTCTTTATATCAGACAAAATGATGTGTCTTGATTTGTTACTTAATTATTAATTAAACAAATTAATTAATTAATCAAATTAAATGTTTCTAATAAGCTAAATGAATCCCTTTTCTTATTCTAATTTCAAGCCTAAAAATATTTTAACATAATATGACTAGAAAAAATGGCCCTTTAAAGGGTTAAGAAAAGAATAATATTTTTTGAAATATTTAAAAATTTATACTCTCATGGTTTCTATTTTAAAAGAATATGAGGATGAATCGAAAATCAAATTATTGCCTGATTAACAGCCGAAATACGCTTGTTTATTGGATATAAGATTATAATAGTAAACTTTAGCTATACTTTATCAAACGTGATGGAGTTTAAATCAAATAAAAAAAATCACACTTTTATTAATGGAAAAAATTAGAAATTGTATCATTCTGAAAACTTTTAGCTGTCCAGTTTTTAATTTTTAATTAATTATTAGGTATGATAAGAAATCGTGTGAACAACTATTTCTTAAATAAGTAACCAGGTGCTGCCACAAGTATAGAATCAAAATGTAATTAAAATCAGTAGATAACTTGATGTTAAAACGACTTATTTTCATGAAACATGTATGTTTCCAAAAGTTCAATCTCTGTCGCATAAGAAAGTAAGTTAAAGTTCGTTTACAAAATTACATCTTCAATAACATGAAATTAGTTAAGTTAGTTAAAACTGTATAAAAATATTTTTATAGTAGACATCTGTTAATATGACTTACAAAACTTGATAATCTCCCCATATATATCTTTAAATAAGGATAAAAATATGTTATAATGATATTTATTATCTTATCCTTAAATATCTTATTAGTTTTGTATCTTATATCCCGTTAAAATTCCACTCACTATTATTTGTAATCAGTTATGTTTATTAGGATGGGATGCTATAATAGATTTTCTATTATTTTTCTAATATGACAAAGTTTTGAAATTTTTCTGAATTTTGCGTTCCCAAAGAAGATACATCATTATAATATTAAGAAAATAAAGTATGCATTATCATATAATAAAATTATAGAAACAATATAATAATATTATAGAACTTTATATATATATATATATATATATATATATATATATATATATATATATATATATATATATATATATATATATTTATATATATATATAAAGAACTTAACAGTTAATTTTTTCTAATTCAACTTAGATTCTATATAAGGGACTTTATGTTAAATGGATTTGAGAGAAGTTGCTTATAAGATTCCATACTAGCTATAATAATAAATCAATATATTTATATTAGATTATAAAGAAGAAAATAATAAAAATAAGAAGGTAGAAACAAATATTTTTGTTAATGTACTTAAAAGTATAGAATGTGTGAAGGTCAAGGTGAAAAGTCAAATGTACTGAAGGTTAAAATGAAAGATGAAATATATTGAAAGTCAAGATAAAGATAGTGCCAATGTGAGGTCCTGAAAAAACTGAGGTGCTTCCCTTGTTTTTACTCTGATCTTCAGAATTTTGAAAAAGAAGATACTTCCAACTTTGTAATACACACATAAAAATGTATTTTTAAAATTTTTATTTTTATTTTGATCATTTTAAAATCAGAAATAGAACAGTTCTTCGTGTGGTTCTATACATCTCTAGAGACATACAAACATAATAAAGATGAAAACACTAAAGTTCAGTAAAAAGCGGTTCTTTGAAGGTAGAGGATCAACACACGGAATATGGCAAATACCTTTCCTATTTTAGATGTGAAGCAATGAAAGCATCAAAATGATATGACAAAAGGAAAAATGCAATATGGCAAGAAAAATCCGAAGTAACAGTAAAAATATTTACCAAATGCGATAAAAGTAGACTTTTTCCCCCACTAAATGATCCTCGATAGGAAGCCATCTCCAAGAAAAATGCTTCAAGCTTTTCTGAACTCTTTCTTTATGAATAGTGCTTTTCTGAAATGGCATGTTTTCGAAATTCTTTTCGACACCTAAGTTATAGTTTTGTCTCCAAAATATAAAAATGAAAGAATATAATTTCAATAAATTAAATGATTAAAAAAAGTAGGGCTTCAATCCTAAAGGATGCATACTCTTCCAAACAGCAATATATTCCCTTTAAAAAGTTTCTTCATTCAGAGAATTAGGTGGGTAATTTGTAGCTGCTCAATATGACATTTTATGTAATATTTCTTTCTTCATAATTCAAATTTCTTTCTCCTGTATTCTATTCCTTTTCTATTCAGAATAGAATGCTCTTCAGCACTAATTTTATAATTTATTTCCAACACATAATAAAAAAAGTGCGTTTCCTCATTCTGTTTATAAAAGATATTTACTTTTTCTACAATTTTTGAATTTAAATGGTAAAATGGGGAAAAAAATTTCTTTTCATGAAAATGAAACTGGTGAATTAATACAGTTTGGAATAAAGAAATTAAAATATTAAGTAATCTCTCTTTATGAACTTGTAAGCATTTGCAAACAATGTGCAGTAAATTAATAATTTTAACCTGGAAAATTTAAGGGTGTCCCAAAATTAACGCAATATTTGAATTTGTCATCATTCATGCAGTAAATAGTTGCAATTCTATTAAAAGAATTATTTGATAGCTGATAGTTTAGGGTTAGTAAACATGGAGCGTTACACCATACAACAATGAGTTTCCATTGTTGAACAATATTTCAAAAATAACGAAAGCCTGGCGGCCACAGTTCGAAAATGTGAGAATGGATCCCTTAGATCGTGTGATTTAACGCCAGTGGATTTATTTTTATGGAGTTATTTGAAATCAAAAGTCTATGTCAACAAACCTACAAGCCCGTATGCATTGAAGGAGAAAATTCAATGCTGCATCAAAGAAATTCAGCCACATTTATGCAAAATGGTCATGGAAAATTTCGACAAAAGAGTGCATATTTGCCAGCAACGCCTTGGAGGCCATTTATTCTATGTGTTCTTCCATACATAGTCCTATCCTGTGTGCTTTACGATTCAATAAAAATATAAAAATTAAAAAAAAAACTGTGTTTTTTTATTTAACTTATATCTTGCGTTAACATGTTGTTCTGTCCTGTAACGCTCTCTTTTTACTAAAACTAAACAAATGTTTTTTTAATAGGGTTGCCGACTCTTTACTTCAAGAATGGTGGCAAATTCAAATCTTCCGTAAATTTTGGGATACCCATTAGTACTTTTTATCTGTAATCGTTTCTCTGTTCCATTGAATTATTTATTAACAACTTAAATGTCGTTTACAATTCAGATTCTTATTTATTAATTTGAAGTTAAAACAAGACTAAATTGTAATAAATTTCTTTCATTTCTTAATTGCTTTCTTTAAATACGTATTTAGTGAGCTCAGATAAATAATCATTTAAGGTTTATTTTCTAAGTGATCGCAGATAAATAATATTTTAACTCCCAAAATTCTCTAGTGGGATTTGCTGTTGTATAAAGTTATCCATCAGTAAGTAATAAAAAATACTCCTTTACAAATAATTCAAACATGTAATGCCAATCGCAACGTTGGTTTTGTAGTTTCGCAATGCAACCCATAAATTAGTTGCTGTATATTGTTTGTTTTTTAAAAAGTACTTACTTTTTAACTTAAATTCTTAATTTTTAAAATAATTAGATTTTTTTGATTAAATATTATTTTATTTTTGAAAATATAGATTATGCGCTATTTATTATAACTGTTGGACATTTGAAATAATTTTTACTTCCATTTATAGTCTAAATCATCTTGTTTCCTTTCATTGTAATAATTTTCAGACCCAGTTTTTCAAATTCCAATTTTTGGGGAAATCGAAACTTTATTGTAGACCCTTTATTGCTAATTAATCAAGTTTCTTTACATAAAGTAATGTAGAAATTTATATTCTGTGTAAGTAAGCTTACTTGTAGAAGTATGAAACACAAAAATTATTGTTCCTGTTGAAAATTTAGGGTAATAACACATCTTCCAATAAATTAATCTATACTGAATTGTCATTCATTGATTTGCTGTCGAAATTAGAAGAAAGACAATTACCAGCAACAAGAGTGTCCATTGCGTCTCCTTGGAATTAGAGGTGAAAGATGATGATATTCTACACTTATACCAAGCGTGAATTATCGTATTATTCTTATAATAGACAATGACACTAATTGGCTCTTAAATAAGGATCTTAAGATAAGATAAGTAATTCTACTCAACGAATAATCAATTTAGTTTCGAGTCCTTCAACCGCGTTAGTATCTTTTTCTAAATTATTACATAAGCTTATTTTATTTTAACTAATATACGATAAAGAATTACAAAGATTGAAATAATGATGCACAAAAACCATTCAAGACTATCATTTTCGATGAAAGAAGCATCTCTACGGTATCTAATGTGATAAAAATATGAAGAATAATATATTTTCTGTCTGCTATAGACATCTTACATCATTATCAAACATATGATTTTCATTAAGTTACGCCTTGAAAGAATTTTTACAACATTTCTTAAATTTTTTAGTAATAATTCGCCTACAATAATAAATCAAAGGCCTCTGCTTTGCTCAATTTCCGTCTACCATACTAGAAATTGGAAAGACTAAAATGCTTCTCTTTTTAAAAATTAAGTCTTTTTGTAAACGACATTAGCAAAATGAATATGGACTGTTGCCAAAAGTCGATAGAAGATGAAAAGTATCCTCCCCCCCCCCTCCGGAAAAAAACTTTGCATGTGTTTTTACTCACGAGAATATTTTAAATGAACCTCTCTTAAAATATATAAATCTCAAGGTTGCATTTTACATATTATCCCACACATTCCTTTGAAAGTGCTAAACTATTACCTAGAAATTTTAACTTTGAAACAATATGTGATTCTCTTGCTTCTTTTTATCAAGATTCTTGAGCCATCAACAAAGAATTATTATTCATTTGAAAGTTAATTTTATTTCTAAATTTAAATGCTACTAATTATTTTATAACCAACTTAGAACAATTCCAATATATATTCCATATAGTTAGGCTGATAAAGCATTACTTTCTGTAGTGCTACAAAAATATCTCCTTACCCTTCTCTGGAAAAGAGTTTCAACTTATCGACAACATGTATAACAATAGTAATTAATTCTTAATTTGAAAGGGAAGGTGGACTCTATTAGGCACTTTTGTGAATTATTCACTTATATTTATGCTTTTTTTGCATGTGTATTAAAATACAAATACATTAAATTTCTTTGAAAAATCTTTTTTAATTGAAATATATTATTTTTTCAAAATTAAAAAAAAATTAATTTTTAAACATTTGAAAATATTCTAGGCAACTTAATTTATAACTTTTTTTATTATTTTTCCCTTATTACCCAATATAAATTAATTTGGAACAAAACTGTGTATGATTTCGTAATTATAATTAAATGCGAATTTTTTAAAAAAACAATTTCATGCACGCTTACTGAATTTTCATAGGAATTTTATGTTTTTCTGAGCTAAAATTGACTTTTAATTATTTAAATAAACAAGAAATATAAAATGCATACCTTATTTTCTATTAATGTTTAACTGAAATCTTTATTACCAATTCTATTTATTTTCTATTAATGTTTAACCGAAATCTTTATTACCAATTCTATTTATTTTCTATTAATGTTTAACCGAAATCTTTATTACCAATTCTATTTATTTTCTATTAATGTTTAACCGAAATCTTTATTACCAATTCTATTTATTTTCTATTAATGTTTAACCGAAATCTTTATTACCAATTCTATTTATTTTCTATTAATGTTTAACCGAAATCTTTATTACCAATTCTATTTATTTTCTATTAATGTTTAACCGAAACCTTTATTACCAATTCTATTTATTTTCTATTAATGTTAAACCGAAATCTTTATTACTAATTCTATTTATTTTCTATTAATGTTAAACCGAAACCTTTATTACCAATTTTATTTATTTTCTATTAATGTTTAACCGAAATATTTATTACCAATTTTATTTATTTTCTATTAATGTTTAACCGAAATCTTTATTACCAATTTTATTTATTTACTATTAATGTTTAACCGAAATCTTTATTACCAATTCTATTTAATTTCTTTAAAATTAAAGACACCTGGAACAATTCAAAGCTATTCCCATCTAATTACAATATCATTTTGTGAAAAGTCATTAAAATGTACTTTTTCTCTCTAGGCCCTTCATTTTATTAAATAACACATTTCATAGCACTATTTTATATGAATATAAATATATATTTGCATGATGCAGCGATAAAAATAAAATTTCATGTTTTCGTCCATTTTTGCCTATTTCAAATTCCGCTGTCTCCTTAATCACAACTCGGCGACGTAAATGTTCCACATCCTGAACCTGATTCCTCAAAACCATCTGCCATGTTTGTGATTTTGGTTGATGTTAAATTTAATGTCAGGCGTTAAATATCATTCCGTTTGTGCGGAATAGAAGTTTCGAGAGTGGGATTCCTTTTAGGTTGAGCCTTCTCTCTCTCTCTCTCTCTCTTTTTATAAATCTTCAAAATTAAGAAGTCATCCCTATAGAGCGTCACGAGACGATGATACCAATAATCAGTTTCAAAACTCTTTTTTATTTTTGGGGTATCAGACAGACTGGAAAAACGAACTGTTTTCACTCAATAAAGAGAAAAAAACTAAGAGTTTCTCTACCGTAACTTATTTGTATAAATAAAATTTATTCTGTCTAGAGACGATGAAAAAGTGTCTAAATAAACGGGAATGTCAGCTTGAATTTAAACGACATGAAGGATTTGGGAGAAAAAAAAACTATAAGGTTGAGAAAAAAAAAAAAAAAAGAGTGGAAAAAATGCTGAAGTTTCTGCCAGCTCTAAACGTGATTTAGGGAACAATTCCCTTTTGGCTTCAAAGGAGAATGAAATAAAGAAGATAAACTAATTGCAGACTTTTCGCCTTAGATAACACGTTCATCCGTATAGCTGGACTAAATAAAAAAGTTTATATTCTTTAACAAAATCTCGGTGAACTATGATTGACACAAGGTTTTATCATACGAACGTGGTGCATTATGGTTGTGTTTCTTTGTTATATGTTACGAAGTATATATTTCGCAAAATATGAAGACTATATTGATGGTATTACCGGAAATAATAGAAAAATTTGTATTATTATTATCCTGAAACTTGGTTAGAAGCCTTATTTTGGTCAGTAACTAAAAACTTTTTGAAGCTATTATTAATTCTTATTTTGATACATTTTTAGTTAACTTGATATTTTTCATGTTTATAGTAATGGAATTTTGTAACTGAATTTTCTTTAGCTTTTCGATGGGACTGAATACTGAAATTTTGTTCAATTAAGTAATAAATACTTTAAAAAATATTTTCATCAAGACTATTTTTCTTGATGAAAATATACTATTTTAAGTATTTTCAGAACTTAACTTATGTGACTACGTTCGAAATGAAGTTTTGAGAAACTTTGTAAAATAGCTAAATTTATGAATATTTGCATAAGAAAGATTAAAAATGCATGTATGAAAATAATTAAGTGGCAAAAGTTTTTTTTTTTTAATTTGAAAAAAAAAAGGCTTTTCTTGACTAAAAAGATGTGTAAAACAAAAATCTAATTTAGAGGTTTATCAAATGATTTACTTAAAATTTTTCAGGTAGTGTAAGTAATATATTATCCAGTTCCTGAATTTACAAAAAATCTGTATTTCTATCCAATCTTTAAATATTAGGGTTCAATGAAATTTTCAATTTTTTTCTCACTGTGAAGCATTGACAAAACAAGAAATAACTCTAAATGAATAGATTACTTATTCTGTAGTTCAGGGACTGCAGAAAATACTGGTAAATTATTATTATACCAAATTTGAACAAAAAATAAGAATCAGAATTTAGTTTATGAAGTTTTACATAAGAAAATTCTGTCGTATTCTATATGTGAGACGACAGTATCTACAGATGTAAAATACACTCATGTCAATAAATTAAGGATAATTCAGAGTCACGCAGAAATAAAACTCTAAAATACATATATCACCCGTAAAATGACTACACACATCTTCAAAAATCATAAATAAATTGCAGAAAGCCACCAGATGACATCGATAGTACGTCACAGAGTGATGTATAAGGAATACAGGCAAAGAAGTAAAATTGTTCGTAAGCGCTTTATAAGCCTTTCAGTTCATAGCTGCACAGTTATGACACAAAGGGTGCATTTGGATGATTTTTTACGTGGTAGAATTATCGGCCGTCTGGAATGTAGGGGTACTCACATTCCAAGTATCCGAGGAACTTGGAATCGCACAGAGTGTCGTCTCCAGGCTTTGGAAACGATTCCAAGATGATGGTAATGTGAGTAGACTTCACAGAACAGGTCGCCCCCAACTAACAACGCCGAATGAGGACCGGTATTTGGCAGTTACTGCCAAAGACGTAGCACAGCATCAGACCTGCCTCGTCAACTCTCTTCACCCAGTGGTACGACAGTTTCAAGGCACACCATGTACAGACGCTTAGAGCAGATTGGTCTATATGCTCGTAGGCGTGTCAGATGTGTTCTACTTGCTGGAACTCACTGTCGCAAGCGGTTAGCCTGGAGTAGAGAGAGTGCATTGTGAACAACAGTGGGCTTGTGTGATGTTTTCCGACGAGTCCAGGTTTAGCTTGCAGTCTGATTCTCGCCGGACTTTCATATGGAGAGCGTCAGGTACCTGTTACCACCAAGAGAACATCATTGAACGACACCGTTACGGTGGTGCAGGATTCCTCGTTCGGAGAGGAAATATTCTGGGTTCCAGAACTGATCTGCATGTTCAAATTGGAACCCTGACAGGCCAAATCTATCGGGACGTTATTCTGGAACAACTTGTGTTTTGTTTCGGGGCGCTTTGGGAGCAGAATTCGTGTTTATGGATGGCAAAGCCCGTCCTCACCGTGCAAACACCGTAATTGAATGCCTTCTATCGGAGAATATCACCCGTATGGACTGTCCAGATTTCTCACCGGACTTAAATCCAGTAGAGCATGTGTGGGACATGCTTGGCCGACGAGTTGCAGCCCGTCAACCACCTCCTACTTGTCTACCGGAACTTCGGAGAACATTGCTCGATGAGTGGTGTAATATTCCCCAAGATCAGATCGATAATTTAATACTCAGCATGCCTAGGCTTTGTACGGACTGTATTGCATCGTCTGGGAGACATACTAGGTATTCACCGTTATACCAAACATGTAATATTGGTTTTTGCAAATTTTTTTTTTTTTTTTTTGCAATTTGCTCCAGCAAGCCAAAAATGGCAATTTTTATTAATGATATCAAACATATAGCATCTTTTTTGCTCTTTACCTTTTGTTTAATAAATAGGCTTTACAAATAAGTCACACTTGTTTTGCGTTTGACTCTTTCTTTTCCTGAACTTGCAGTATCCTTAATTTATGGACATGAGTGTAGCATTGAAATGTATGCAAAAATGCAAATATGAAAATCAGTGCAACTTCTCAGAAAAAATCGACTTAAAAACAAAATTCTAATTGTTTTATAAAGAAACCTGTTCAAATATTAAATAAAAAATCATAATACCACAAAAAATCGACTTTCCAATGCAGTCATCTACTTTTATTGTCAGTAAACAGAATACATTATTTAAACTCCGCTTCTATATGAATGATGAATCATAATGTGAATTTCAAAAGTATTATTCGAAATTCCATAAAGTTATAGCAAGGAACAATAAAACTTAAAATTAAAAGTAGAAAATACGCGAAGTAGAAAATTTGTTTCACATAAATATGTTTATTAACATGAGTGCTTAAAAATTATATTTCCATTAAACTTGTTCTAACATTATATTTCAAAAATAAATTATGCAAGCTCTCCTACTTATGCCCATGATTTCGTTGCTTATGTTTTATAAACTGTTTCTTGTGGATAATACATAAATGTTTATATTTACAAATATCTACACAATCTTTACAAATTTTTTGATGCTTCGTTACGAAAGCACAAGTTTTATACAGCTTCAGACTTACGAAACAATAACAATACATTTTAAAAGAAAAATATTTTCTTGTAAGATTTGCATTGTTGGGAGATATAATTATAAATGCATTTCATTTACGATACTTGGCCAAATGCATTCAAATACAAAAATCAAATTTATATCCATTATTTTTATTTATCTATTAAAGTATAAGATAATTTTTACATCAACAAATTTCGAAGTGAAAAGGAAAATCGCAAACGCATGGAAAATTGATATAATCTGATTTAATTAAAATTTTAATCACATTCATAATATATTGTAATTTTTAAAGATTGTTTCAGAGTTGAGTTTTTTTTCCCATATTATTATATTTCCATAGATTTCTTTACCGTATTGTTTTCAATATCTGACATACGATTTTTTTCTTCGATATTTTACCATTTTGGTTCATAAAAAAGTTACTTCTTCATACACTAATAAACACGTATTTTTATTTATTTACTTTTTACTTATTAGCTTTTAATGCTTTATAATTTTTATTATGATTACTTTCGAACCTTATGAACTATTGTTCTCAAATTTACTACCGGAGTGGTCCTCTTGAATTGAATTAAAATCAAACAAAATCAAGCAATTAATTGATAATTAAGTTCAAAAATATTAAAATACTATCTTCTCATCCAGAATACACCGCTGTGTAATATTTTATAAATATATTTTATAGGGAAGTGAGTGAAGAATCAATAAAAAAATTTTATCGATACAAGCATGAAACAAGTGAAATCAAAAAGTGTGATGAAACAAAGAAGCTGACAAAATTTAAGAAACAATTACTAATCATGTGATTATCAAATAGTCCATTAATAAGTCTACTTCTATGAATTCTTCTTATTCTTCTTTTAATTAATATGAAAACTTTTATTTATAGGTTTTCTTTACCTATTCGAAAAAAACTAAATACAGACTTTTCAATAAAAAGTTTGATTGCCGGAAACCGAAGTATTTTTCCCATACTGATATATTGCTATTTACAAAATTTGAAACCTTCTTTAAAATGTATATAAACAAACTTTGGTTATTTCTCGACTGCCTCTTTATTGTTTAAAATTGGAGATTCGAAAACAAACTGCATCGAAACTTGGGAATTTGCTTTCGATAGTAACATCAGAATAATCAAAACACAATTAATTAAATGCAGTGATTGCAATTACTTTGTTAAACAAATTTTTTACCCGAAGAATTGCGGGGTTCTTTTATGTTTATTTTAAAAGTCTCATCCCATTTTATTTACTCTTTGTAAAAGAATGTTCTATCAAAAGTAAACAAAGTGGTTTTAAGTACCCATTAATGGATAAATGTGGATGAGATTTAATAGGAAAGTTTTGTAAGGATTTAAAAGCCTTATTGTCTCTTTTCAACAGTTTATTTTCTTTAAATTTTGCTGAATTATTCGAATCCAGTACACAAAATTTAGTTTTTATATTTTAAAGTTTTGGTCTTATTTTCGTTCATCAAAACATTACGTTTATTAAAATGCTTTAAAAATCAAAATATAATTGATTAAAAGAATACACTCACTTATATTTTCCATTTGGAAACTCGTTGTAATGTCTAATTGAGTTTCAGTATTGTTCTATAAGAAGAACTCGAAATTTAAATATAGTCAGCACATTCTGACAAAATAGTGATTTTATCTGTTACTCGATTACACAATAAGCGGTAATATATAATTTTTAGTTGGTTTTCATGGCTGATGAGAAGTGAGTAAATTTTATGGACGTGAGTAAATTTTAAAGAAATAGCAAGCGTTATGCTTTAATTTTACTAATTTTCTATGGCTGGGTTGTATGAGTTAAGTGTATATTTTCATTTTATTGATTTAATTAGATTAAAACTATGATTAGAAACTAATGAAGTTAGTTTGTTATTAGTTTTGAAGATGAAGGCTCTTTAGCACAAGCTTAGCATTTTTCAAATAGGACATCAGGTAACAAGATCGACATCCAAATCGACACTCTTTTTCTAAACTACTACATTAAACCGACAAGCGATTTGAAGTTCAACGGATTTAATGTGAACTAGGCCTGCAAGCACGGTGGAGTTACAGAGAAACTAGGCCCTTGATTTCGCAAACTACTGATTCCAAAGTTGGAATTCTGCCACCAAGTCACCGCTAATTCTAGTTTTATCTTATCTCATCATTTTTTATTGTCCTTGCCTTTTGGATGTTGTTTTTTTTCTTTCTGAGCTTTTGGTTTTGGTTTTTGCGTTAAAAAGTTGAAATAATATAAAAGTTACAAACTTAATATAAAATAAATGTAATTCTCATAAAATTGAAATTAATTATCTGAAAAATATGTTAATTCAGATAAAAATAAAATTAATAACCCTTAATTTATCAATAAGGATTAATTCTAATTAATTCTGTAAAAGGTGCTTCCTTTCATATTTTATTCATGCTATCATATTAGAATAACATTTTTTTTTTTTGAAAAAGTTATTCATTCAACAAAAAGAAGAAAGATTCATCAAAAGAAGCCTGGACGTAAAATGTTGATTTTTAGTTTCTTTTCTGAATGATAATGACATCTATAACCTAATGATAATGTTTCGATTTCAAGATCAAAGTGTTCGGGTTGAAACCTGCTTCAACCAAAATATCCATCAAATAAGCGAGCTTGATATATGTGTGGGTTTGGTACACAAATGCTCTCCAGACTTCTCAATTTGGAGTGGGTGTTGGCGTATCAGACGTCGCTTTCATCACCTAACTACTGAAAGTGATTGGTATACCTGACTATAATATTGATATGAAATAGCTTGTAAATATATAACTGAGCTAAATTACATTCCGTGATTGGGAGTAATATTTACAATCCCGAAAAATATATCTAGCTTTATCATAGAATCTAGGCATTTTAATGAATCAGCCACAGCGAAAAGAAAATCTGGGCTCTTAGATCATCTCTTAATAACATCAATTACTAATAGCACGTGATAAAAATCCTCAGAATGAGGTACAACCTGTTATTGGCAATGAGTCTGTTATCAGGCAGGACGAACATTATTATACTCTCTAAAGAGGGAATCACGTTTTGCTTATCCCCATAATTCACATACCCTTCGGAAAGAATTACAGATATGTATGTAAAGGAATAATAAATTAAAAAAAAAAACTAATTGCCTTCTTTATCTTCTATACTTATATAAAGCTCAATGTGTGTATGTGTGTGTCTGTGTGTTGGCGCTCTACAGAAAAGACCATTTGACCTATAGCTACCAAATTTGGTACGTGTATACCTTGGAGGTTGGGAATGTGCACCTGGGGTTCCCTTTTTCGAATTTTTAATTAGAATTTTAATTATTAATTAAAAACTAACTTTCCCGCCAAAAAAATCTTCATTTCCCCACCGCCAAATGAATAAGGCCTCGGCATTTTTTTCCCACGCTAATGAGGCTTAGGCTGAACATTTTTCGGCAGATTATTTCAAACGATTCGGTTTATTTTCTTAATGTTTGATGCATTTAAAATTAAACGTTGTTAATTAATCGATCTTTCATATTCATTCTGAAGTACTTTTGAATTAAAATAAAACAGAATAAAGAAAATTAAAAATTTCTAATCTGCATAGCGTTACCCCAACTGGCGTAGAAAAATTCACGCATTTGCGTTACCGAAACTGGCGTTGAAAATTCACACATGCGCATTGTGTTCTGATTGTTTACATCTATTTTCAACGGAAGCGGACTTGATTTAAATTATTTTTAGGTTAGTTGTATGCTTTTGTAATTAAATTGTATTTATGTCAGTTTAAGTTCAACGTTTTTTAAGTAATTTTTTTTACCTGTTTTCGACCGATTATTTTAAACAATTCTGTTTATTTTCTTAGTGTTTGATGCCTTAAAATTAAACATTGTTAATTAAATGACCTTCTCATGATGAACCTGAAAAAAATTTTGTTGATAAATTCTTGAGATATTACATAAATTAAGAAAGATATTCTTTAGTGCCCATAAGGTTTAAATGCTCAGTGACTCTGTTTTCAGTAATCATATTACAAAAAAATGCTTCGTTTCAGTAAAAAATATTATTATATTAATTGCAGAATTAATCATTTCCACTTTAATTTAAAGCATAAATTCTACGGGAGCTAACAGAAAATTAGAGAGATACATATTACATTATGACTGAATGCCTTTATAATATTATGAGTGAATTGAAATTTGAAGTTTTAAAATATTTTATTGAAGAAGCTATTAAAGTAAGAATTACATAAAATATTTAATTATTAAAATTTTAACGAGCATTAAGATTGGCGAACCGGGTGGTCGCCAAAGTCGGCTAGCTTATAATAAAGGTGTGTGTGTGTTGGTACTCTACAAGCTAGGCTGTTTCAACTAGAACTACCAAACTTACCACGTATATAATTTGGAAAATTAGGACCTTGGAGGACTCTTTTTAAAAATTTTAATTAAAAGTCAAAAATATGTTGAGGCTTTCTACTATAGCTTTCAAAATTATTGCACTAGAAAAAATTATTTTTACATCACTTTAAAATTAAAAAAAATACTTTAATAGTATCTGCGAATTTAATTTGTTTTTAATTAATTTTCAGAAAATATTTTAAGCATAACACGTAACAACATATATCACACGAAATAAAAGTAAAATTCAGCCAATACGTGCACGCTATCCTTTCAAGAAAAAATTAGTTTTTATCGATGTGTATGATTGCACCAATAGAATTTCAAATTGAAAAATTCAGAAGATACTCCTCTGCAAATAAAACATAAGAAAGTTTATATTCTAGCACGTGTTTGTAGGAAATAAAATAAACGTGAAATGATATTTTCTAGAAAATAAGTGCAATAATAACGTTCTGTGATTTTTAAAATATAGGCATTATATAATTCAATAATTGAGTGCTTTTTAATTGAAACATAATTTAATCTATGCAAGATATCCTCTTTATCAAGGCTCGACAATTATTTTCCGAGCTATTAGTAATAGAGATACATATATAGTATAAGAATAGTCTAAATGAAAAAAAAATACTGGTATTATATGCAGTTTAAGTGAATGAACGCAGAATGAATGACATAATTTTGATTCTGATGAATTACAGAATTTTAGTTTTTTATACAGATTCTTTGTTCTATGATTAATAAAATATTCATGTAACTCTAATTATGTAAAGTTTCATTCCTTAGAGACAAAAACTTATTTGAGTTATGAAAATCTGATTAACAATATTTTATAAAATCGCACGATTTTAGATCACACCATTCACCGTCTTAAAGAAGATAAGCCAATCAGCGACCGGAGTTTCCTGAAATCTGAAATAATGAAAATATTAACTGCCCGAAAATAATGATAATCCTCATAACTCGGGGATATTTGGTTGCAGATGGTTGAAGCGTTTATTTTTATTTAAAGGTTAGAAGGTTAAGAATATTTTACTGAATATGGCTCTTAAGACCGATGGATTGTATGAAATTTAATCTTCATATTTTTTTCAAAGGCATATTTAATTACCAAAGGAAAATGAATTATTATTCTTTACGTTCGCTCAAATCCCTTTAAAAGTAAAACTGAATTCTATGAAGATTCATAGACAATTTATAATTCAACGTACATAAGTTGTGTACCTTTGAAAAATAGCATATATCTTAAAAAATATTCTGTTCTACACGTAAGATTGTAGTGCTGAACGATTTTATCTTCGGCATTCATAATTTAAAAACATGTTTGATTTCAGCAAAATAAATAAATTTGAAAATTGATCACTTTCGTTTCAAATTTAAAAATTTTAGGACAGATGACAATAAAGTACGGAAATGCATAGTAAAATGATCAGAATGGTGTAAGGTTCCTAAAATAGTATGAGTTAATTGAATATCAAAATTTGACTCTTAAAAATATTTTGCTGAAGAAGCCATTAGTACCAAGTTACATAAAATATTTAACTGAAAATTTTAGAGATTATTAATCTAGCTGGTAATCAAAGGCGGCTATTAGTGTTTAATATTGCCCAACTTGCTGAAATAATTATGTAACAAGAACTCGATTTTAAGTTTTATTTCTTGATTTCTTCTATCAATCATATAACATTTGTATGTGATTTTATGTATGTAATTGATGTTCTATCAATCATATAATTTGTATGTAATTTTATATATTGTAATCGATGCTCTACCAATCATAGAGTTTATATGTAATTTCCCAAAACTACTGTTTCAATACAAATATCAAGCTATTGATATAAAGATCATATATAATGAGAAGTCATTTGCAACATCTTTTTATTTGAAATTTTATCACTGAGTTGTTAGATTAATGCTTAATGAGATTTTCATACTTTCAAATATTTTTTCTTTGCTGCAAGGAGTTATCACAACAACAAAAAAAAAATGCAAATCTAATGAACTTACGAAGAAGTCGAGAGGTCTGGATCTGTGTCAAGATCCTTCAATGAGATGACTGTTTTGTCATAAAAACAAACAAAAGGAATACACTCTTATAATAAGATAAAGTTCTGAGCTTTTCTGATGTTGTCAGGATATCACAAAATTTGCTAGATTTGATAGACATTTCTGTAGAAAAAATAATTAGACTTTATATTTCTGCTAAGATTTATTAAGTTTCTGGGGTTTTTTTTTCTACTTAGTTTTTATTCGAGTAAGGGGAATGTATTTTCATTTTAGATAATGAATATTTTCTATTAGTTCAGAAATATTCACTGAAAAAATAATTCATTGCATAATATTTTAACTACATTCTTATATTTTATAATAAACTTAGTCTGCTGTAAAAGGCTTAAAATAATAAATTTAATAAAAAGAAACTTTTTTAGAATACGCGTATCTATTTGTATACTAAACAGAAGTTTTCAATTTGAATTATTTTTTACATAAATTCTGAAATTGCTAAATTGCTAAATTCTGAAAATATTTTTAAAAATGTATTGTTATCAAAAATACCAATGTTCAATTATCATATTTTTTACAAAGAAAATTACTTTTTCCCAAAATAAAAAATTCCAAATCCCAAATTATGAAATATTATAAGTCACGTTGCTTTAAAGTGTATCTTTGTCAAAGGTTAATTTTTCAAAAATTCTAGTACCTAAACAAACCTGACTATTTTTATACTAGGTATTAACGCTATCTGAGAAGATCTCGGAAAGATAACTGAACTTTTCATTGCAGTTTGATTTACACTTAGACGAATACAAATTTTCAATCATAACAATCAACAACCCCTTTTCAATGGTACATATATTTCCTCATTCAGCAAATTACTAGATTTTATAATATCCACTGTAAAAAAATTTGCAATTATTTATTCCTTTTCTTATAAATATTTTGTATTTATGTTTTTAAATTTCTATTAATAATATGTTTTCAATTTTGTTTTATATTTTATCACGGAGAGCTAAGAATAAGAATTCCAATTCAAGGAATTTGATTACTATGTTTAGCGTAGCATGAACATGACAACTCATATATCTTGGCTAATAAAATAGGAATAATTAACTCTAGCTAATAAAATAGGAATTATTTTTCATTTTGACTTATTTCATTTAGTTCCAATACTTTTTCCGCGCAGTATAGCCAAAAATTGCTCTTGCGCCAATAAGCCACACAACAACAACAACAACCAATACTTTTTCCATTACAACAAGCAATAATTTATACGCATTTTTTTTTTTTTATTTTCTCGTGTGACTCTAACCAATAAACACAACATGTTTTATCCTTTTTTATGACATTAATTGTTCGTGCAGTACTGAATATAAAATACAAATTTACAAATATTCAAGTAAATAACAGTCTAAAAATAGTGCTTTAATAAGTTTTATTATCCTTTTAAAAACTTTTTTATGTTTCATTCAGGAATTTTTTATAAGTTTATTTTACAGTTTTACACGTATCATTTTAATAATGGTATCTTTGGCATATTATACTCATATGTGGTTAGCACTTGCGTCGTAAAACTTATAAACTACCTCACTTTTATAAATGAAAGGCAGACTATTTTTTCATCCGTTTATTTTTCCTTAGGTTCAATAAAATTTCGTTGTAAGAAGGAGATAATTATTTCTCGTTATTTTATTCTTCTGTGGTGCATAAATATTACATTTATATCTCTTATTGTAAAATTAGTTTTTTTTAACTACCAACTGCAATAGTTATTTTATATTTATTCATATTAATATTATTCATTTATATTTTTATATATATTTATATATATTAATACGATATATATCATTCGTGAGTATTTATTAATACTATTGATTTCATCGTTTTAGTTATAACAATGATTGTGTCTTAAAATCCACTTAACTATCATAAAAATGGTAGTTCAAGAAATGAAAGACGTTTTTACGACAGCAACTACAATTTGAAATATTTGTCATTTAAAGTTGATTCCTTTTTATTTAGCTCAGAAATTTTAATCTTAACAAGTAATAATTCATTATTATTGTTTCATTCTCTTTTACTACCCTAACAAATAAACGGATCCCGCAATATCCCCTATCGTCAAATTAGCCTTTTGTGCTGTATATAATATAAAATACAATTTATATTTACTCATTCTTTTGTAATAAATAAAATTTATTTAACGTTTGTGCTCCTTAGTTACTAATATTAATAAAAACATTATAATTGTCTTGCATTTATCATAGCATAATTAAAGGTAGCTTCTACGTCATCCAAAGATACACTTTTAAGTACCACGTGATTTAACGTTTATTTCAGCTTTTTTTTTTTAAAAATTTATCTTACTTGCGATGACAGTTTGATCATAATAAGTTACATTTTATTTTCTTTATTTGTTTTTCATGGGAGATATTAACCAAAAAGTTTTAGTTGTATTGAAAAAAGAGTAAATATTTTGAATTTCTTTTGCTTTACAAATAGTACTTTTAATTAAAGCAGTAAACTATATAAAAAAGTTATTTATTTTGATTAATATCAGTAGTTTATTTGTAAAATTATATTTCATCATGAATAGGTAGCAATTTTTGCAACAACAGGTATTTTAATTACCCTTATTTGGCATACTAAAGCTGCAAGTAAATTTTGCACCCTCATATTCTCAAAATTATTCCCTTTTGTTAAGTAAATGAATGCCATTTTTTTTTCTACCTTGATTTATTCATGATCATCATTTTATTCCCTTTGGGCGAAATTAACCCCTTACAATACATGTCACACTTCTACTACAAAAATAAATTTCTGTCAAATATCCGCTATCAAATATGTCTGACGTTTATTGCCTTATTTTATGGTAAATAAAATAAATTTAATATTTATAACCCGATTTATTTTCCCCCTTCTTAACCAGCGGAGTTTGGTCTTTCTCAAATTTTCTCATATGTTTTCTAACAAATATGCTTGTGTATTATTAATCGCATGTCAATGGCAAGCAATATTTATGAAAGATCTTATTAGACTACTATCTTCGGCTAATTTTTGATGATTAGTCGGTGGAATACGGTTAATATACAGGTATCAGAAAACAAAAAGCTTATTTAGGACGCTTTTCTTCTCACGGATTAAAGCCAAAATTTGACCCTAAGCGACAGTTTTAGTCACAATATCCGATACTAAATTTCACATATTTAAGTCACGGTACGGTGTTTATGAGTGATTGCGTTTGCGTGTTTCTGAAAGAATAGACCCGACAGACGGTCAACCCTTTGACTATTTGCTTTCATGCTTTATTGATATAAACACTTTTGATGTTAAATCTGTATATCAAATATTATCCATCTACCGTTCTTCATTTTGCAGTTATGTTAAATTATATTCGGGCAATCAGACAGGCAGCCTTCCTTTGAATGGAGTTCATTCAAAATGCGATAGAAATCTACAGATTTGGAGTAGAAACCATATACCAAATTTCATTCGTCTAGATCAAAGTGTTTTTGAGTTAGCATGGTCACAGAAAGGCAGACATAACGCTAAAATTGTTTTCAGGCCCAGGAAGGTCTGAAACATGGTAATTTCTTCAAAATCTCGAGATTTTGACGAATCTGGCTTTTGATTTTTTTTTTTTCAGTTTTTGATGATAACACTATTTTTTCTTTGACTAAATTGCATACAAGAAAGCAAAAAGAGTTTTATGATCTATCGTTATCCAACACCTTTTCCCTTGTAACTTAATTATTTTTATTATCATGTTTCTGGCACGGCATAATCATATGCAACTTTTGTGCATATGATTATGCCGTGACATAATCATGTCACACTATGTCATGAACTATTACGACATTCATTTTTTGTAAATAAAATAAAAATCTTATTTCATTTTAACTTGATTTACTTTGAGGTAATTGCATTGAATTTTATATCATAACAAGTAATAGTTCATTATTATCATTTGTTTACCTAGTCGCTATTAATCTACAAAATTTATAATATAATCGCTTTTAACGGTTGCAGTAAGAAATGTTGCATTAGAAAAGAAAAAAAAATTCTTCACAACAGAATATAATGCTTATACTACTTCTAAAAAACTTTAATTCTGTTTAATGTATTTCATTTTCGACATTTTTAAACGCATTTTAAACTTTGCAATGAATAGATAATAAATGCCATGTATAATTTTAAGTGAAGTGTTTAAATTATTGTGTGTTGCTGAATTTTGTTAATAAATATTTTTTTACTTAGTTATGATATATTTTTTTCAATACTAAGAAGTAACAATTCATTCTCAATGTGTAATTGTTTCTCTAAATAAAATCATTAGAATAAGTAAGTAAAAAAAGTATTCTTTTTATTTAGTTGCAATAAGTTTTTCTTCAGAAATAAGAAATAGCGATTCATCCTCAGTGTATGTTTGTTTCTCTTGGCCAATACTAAACAAAAAAATTAGAATATTCAATTATTGTTGTTTCAAAATAGGAATGAATATGTTCCCCATTACCTCATAGTAGAAATTAATGCTTTTACTTTGTTCAAAAAAATTATGCCAAAAATTCTTCACAGAATTAGGAATCCTTTCTCTCTCCCATTCTTCCAATCAATTTAAATTCTTTGTTATATTAGTTTTTACCTCATTAAAAGGAATTTCTTTCAAAGTTTTGCATTTTTTCGTCTTGTCCATTTAATTGCACAGCAAAGAGTGAACCTATTTCCCTAAAAGTAAAATTAATATTTATCGAGTCAGTTTCATTATGAACAGTTACCATATGTGTCTCATCATTCGATTAACTCATTATATATGCAAATTAGATTTCCTTTTTATCATTTTCTTTCTGCTCTTGAAAGATTTATTCAGCTTACTTAGCTAGAAGACTTATGGCCGAAGTTTATTTTTTTATTGAATGGAATGTAGAGAAGAGAAAAAAGGGATAAACCTCTGTTATAAAGTCTTGCGGCGAAAGTGGTTTAAGATCAGGCAGTAAAAACCATCCTGTGTCACATTTTCAACTTCCTAGCGGCGCTCTGATGTGATTGTAAATCCCTTATCTTCAAAAGATTCGCAAGTGATTTTTGAGATTCCTCTATGATCCCTTAAGATAAGTTGTTGAAATCAAAGCAACTCTATATAAAAAGGGAAATACTTTTCCTGATATCAAGTAAAATGGATCCCGTAATTCAAATATTTTTTTCTGCACCTTAATCCATGAAGTCATTTTGGTGTTTTGTTCTGAATCCCTTGTGTAACTAATTTATTAAACTATTCTATTCTATTCTTGAATCTTTTATCGAAGCGCATAAGTTAGTCCTGATTTTTAACTACTGATTAAAAGCCTGCACTTTTTGAATATATATTAAGAAATTCTATTATGGCAAGACACTTACATTCCATCAAATCAAGATAGATTTAATAGATTCAGTTTTTCTAAAAGTTATGATGACAAATTAATTAGAAAACTCAATACATTAAGAGCATGGTGAATAATAATAATAAAATAAGAGTGCCTCATAACCTCTCAGAAATTATAATGTACTCTTTTTTTAGAAGCGAAAAATTTACATTTCAAAAGAACGAGACTGTAGATAATTCTGCAATTGTCGTGGGTGGTATTTCTTTTCTTTCTTAGTTACGAAATTAATTTCTGAAAAGAATTAATTCTTTGTAAAAAGGAATTGCTTTTAAATGCAAAAATGGGACAGTAATAAAAGATTGCTTAAAAGCCTTATACGAATAATTTGTCTTTTTAGAAAGTCTTTGATGCATTGGATCTGATAAAAATATAATATTCACTATAAATTGGTTTTCTATAATTTGTTTATGAAAAGAAATATGGTTTAATTTATTTTACACTTGAATTATGCGCCCTATATCGTTATGATGGGTTGCGGTAATTATTTGTGGTGACCGAGGCTACAATTAGAAATATCTTGATATTTCTAAACTGATAGTTGATAAGTTTATTTCAATTTCCTTTTTTAAGTATACGAATTTCAATTTTAACTCGTCATTTAATCAAATTAAATATCAGGCTATATGAGATACTAAAGATTTTAAGCATCTAAAATATTTATTTTCCTTGACCGGAAATCCAACCCGTGAACATTTTCAAATAGCGCACACGCCCTTATCGGCTGAATAAAACTATCGACGTTTTTAGTAAGACTAAAATTTTGGTAATTTGTAACTTAATACATTTCTGTATTAAGTTATACAAATTTCGAACAGCCTATCACTCTGTTGCTGCCTTAATCACTATCTAGCTATACAAGAAACCATTTTTCCAGACTTGATCAGTCTTTTTTGGAGATGTCTGACACCTCCCCTTCCTCCATAGATATACCATCTGCCCGAACTCCTCATTTTCTTGTAACTTATTACAGATGGTAGTTCAGGATCCCCCTAATACAGAGTCTTTGCAACAGATGCATAATCTTTTATTCTCCTGTGTTGATATTTTGCAAGAAAAGGTGTAATGAATAAAAATTTAAAGTTAATACAATGTAATTATTTTTTCGTAAATTACTCCTTAAAAGTTCTATAATAACAAAAATAATTAATAATAAAGTTAACTTATGAATAACAAAAAAAAATTCAGAATAGAGTAATTCTAAAAATGACTAACAAAATTAAACCTTCAAGGAAGACTAAAAATTTAACTTTCCAAGAAAAATGTTTAAAAATCACATTTAGCAAAAGTAATTTCTACGAAAAATTTTAAAAAATTATTTTTATGTTGCAAAGAAATCAGTACAATAATGATATTTAACTGAGTGATTAAAAGTGTTAAATTTCATAACTTTAAAACATTTATGTGAAAAGAGCCATCTTTCCGAATTAATTTTCCGAGCCTCAACTGTAATTTAAAACAATAATAAGTTACAAATGAAGAATTTATCTGTTGGGAAAAAAATATAATAGGTCATCTGTAAAGTATTATTCAGTTCAATGACACAGAAACTACAAAGAAAATTGAGAATCTAAGAATACACCTTTTGGCAGTGATGTGGGGTTTGTAGTACTTATATGGGTGCTTACAGATTTAATATTTTCTTTTAGAAAATATTGAATCTAATTAATTTTTCTAAGATATTATGAGATAATTAAATACATAAGGAACATACGTAGTTAGATTGGTAAAGGTTCTTGAATTTTCGAAGAATGGATTTTGATAGAATTTCATTTTTAAATTGTATGGTTTATAATATTTTATTATCTGAGGTACTTTAATTATTTTATAGAAAAGATCTTATTTGCCATGCGAATCATGATAAATAAGCAAATACGTATGATATTGGATGACAATATCAGTGAAAATTATAAATATAAAAAAAAATTAAATAAATATTCGCATTTTGTAAAGGCGAAATATTAGGAACAACAGTGTCAGTAATAATTTCAGCTATGCAGCTTTGATTATAACAGTTTAATGAAATCCCTTCATTCATATTTAAATTATAGCCTTTTGACTTAAAGTTGATATTTATGTACGATAGAAATGGGAAAATCCAAAAATTAGATCCTATGTATTATTTTCTCTGCCTGTGAGTGAAGAAAAAAAAAGTTTTTTGAAAGAATAAAAAGCAATGTAAGTAAAATCGGAAAAAAATCTGTCAATAGGTCAGTGAAAAAGAATTTCACTGTTTCTTTTACTCTAGAGAATTCAAATAAAGCTGATGTGTTTTTGTAGCGGTCTTTAATCTTTCGGCTTCTACGACTCTACTTTAAACAGCTTCAAAATGCGATGATGCTCTTTTTCAAGTCTATCCTTTAAAGGTTACGAAAGAAATAAAAGAAAAGCTATCCATTTTGATAACTCTTCTTCCCAGAAATCAAATTAATTTACTCAAATAAAATTATATGATTGCTAGAGATGAAATACAACAATTTATTGTGCTCAAGCCTTAGCAAAATTCTATTATCTTTATTTTTCTTTGTATTTATTCCGTGTTTGTAAAAATGAGATTCTGTCTTTACTTTTTTTTTTATTCTCTTTGTCATGCGCAGTTTCATTCATTATCTCACGTGCTAGAGGTATGAAATTTGTCATTATGTTTTTAATATCTACTTGGCTTTTGATTGTTCTGTTATTTAATCTAAATTTGTAGCAAGAAATGACAAATTTTTTCTTTGACGATTTACTTTGCTTCTGAGTTAATTCAGAACTTTTGGTTTTAAATTTTTTTTTTGTAAAAAAACTTTGTGAAATTTAATTCTGCTGTAATGCTTTTTGTTTTACTTTTCGAACTGAAACTCCCTATCATCCGGATTAATGTCTGGGCCCCTTTGGTTAAGTTGTGCAGGTGCAGAAAAATAAATAAAAAAATATACTTCCAATGAAAGTACTTCATTTAAATGTTTCCTGAAATTAATTATCAGTTAATCAATTTTATAAAATTTCAGTACCATAAGGGTGGCAGAAGCTAGTAGTAAATTTGAGAAACCAATTATTTCAAGATTCTATTTATTTTTTAGTAAAAAATTATAAATTAAATATAAAAATTAGAAAATTTCTACATTTAGCACACCAATAAAAATATGTAAAATATGTAATAAAAATATTAAAAATTTTTTATAAAACTATTCTTATTAAGCTATATAATCGTACATATTCGGCAAACTTTTTATTTTTTGCTTTAATATGATTATGTAATAGGCTACTTATGCTTATGTTATGGGTTCATAATTTGGGGATGATCTCATAATAGTACTTAAAATGTTAAAATAATGGTGGATATCATGAAGGCCTTGGTTGCAAGGATTTTCAATGAAATATCCAGGATGAGTTCTTGTTCAATGTTATAAAATTAATTATTTTTCATTATATAAACATCCTAAGCGTTTTAAAATGATATGCAGAAAAATGATTAACTCGGAATCTTCAGAATCAAAATGAATAAAAAGGAAAATTTATGACTAAATTGTTCTAAGAATGAAAATGCTGGAACACGCTTAGAAGATTATTTCAGATCTCCCAAAATAAATTTGTCTAATGTCTCTTTTTATAATTATAGAGATTCTTTTGTAGATACTTACATCAATTTATATCTATCGCGATCAAAGCTTATGGAAGGTTGAAACATTTCCAGCAGTTTATTTTTACATTGTTATAATATCCTTGTGTTATATTTTAGTTATTTTATATTTCCTTGCATTGTTGCGTGTTTTCTTCCATATGAAATGCATATCTGTCTACAACGTCCATTGTTTGTTTTTAACTTTTTTCTTCAGAAATACAATATACTCTTATAAAGTCTTTTGATAATTTATATTTCATTCATAAACTTATTACTAACACGACTAATTTCTAGTGAATGAAATACGGTAAATAAAATGTCAAAATGTATCGTAGATTTGAATGGATATGAAAGGTGACCGCCAAGGCCAGAAGATTCGGCATCGGATCTCTTTAAATACTTCTGTCTTCCCACTGTTATGAATTTTAACAAATCTACATAATATTTGGTCATACATAGTTTTGGTTTGTCATTTTAAACTTATTAAAAAAAACACCTAATTTTCTGCTTTATTAAACAAGCAAGATTCACTGGATTCACTGAGAACATGACATTCATTAGATTCACTGAGAACGCAAGTGAGGTTCATTAGATTTACAAAGTGAAAACTCAAGTGAGATTCATTAGATTCACAAAGTGAGGAAACAAGTCATATTCATTAGATTCAAAAGTAAGGACACGAGATTCATTAGATTCACAAAAATTAGGAAACGAGTGAGATTCATTAAATTCACTAAATGAGAATACAAGTGAGATTCATTAGATTCACAAAGTGAGGACACGAGATTCATTAGATTCATAAAAATTAGGACACGAGTGAAATTCATTAGATTCACTAAATGAGAACACGAGTGAAATTCATTAGATTCACTAAGTGAGAACACGTCTGCAATAACCATGTGATTAAAATAACCGGTGCAAATAAAACTTAATAAAACAAAAAAAATCACCTTCTAAACTGCCAAACAATAAAATGTATTTTGCTTCCTTATTAAAAAAAGAAAAATAAATTATTTTGCTATTCATTGAACTTTTACAGCCTCCAAACTTACAAAGAAATTGATGTTTTCAATTCTTGCTGATTAAAAATTAATTTATCACTGACTTGTTATAAAAAAGTAAATTTCAAAAATATTACTTGCTTAGAATGAATGATTACAATTGCCAAACAATAATTTAATGTGAATCTCTATCAAAAAATAACTTTTCCCTGTTACATAATTAAAAACAATCTACACAATAAATTCCAGTTATAAGTCGTATAAATCCGTTATTATAAAAAGAAAACTTTTTTCTGAGTGATCATATATCTCTAACGATCATCTTCAAACGCCATTAAAAAATAGAATTTTCCGATTGAGAAAACATCTGCAATAATCATCTTCAGATAGGTCAGGAGATAAAAGTAAGAGAATGACTGAAAAACCATCTGCGGATAGGTCAAGCCGCAAACTCATCTGATTTATTGAAAGAAAAAAAAAACTCCATAAAATAAAATTTTCTAATCTTCTAAACTGTCAAAAGGATATAATGTATTTTGTTTTCGTTATAAATAAGAAAGAAAATAGAGCTTTTTGTCATTCATTTGGCATTTCCCGTCCTCCAAACGCTCAAAGAAAGTGATGTTACCACTTGTACTGATTAAATTGTCTAGAGATAAAAATATAATCTACAAAAATATTACTTGCTTAGAATGAATGATTAATATTTCCAAACAATAATTTGGCTTGAATCGCTATTAGAAATATTTAAGACTTATATCCTTTACCTGTTACATATTTCAAAAAAGAAAAAAAAATATCTACACAATAAAGGAGTTATCTGTCGTCTAAAACCGTTATTGAAAGAAAGAAATCATTTTTTGAGTGATCAAATATCTCTAATGATCATTTTCAAACGCCATTAAAAGAACAGAGTTTTTCGACTGAGAGAACATCTGCAATAATCATCTTCAAATAGGTCAAGATATCACAAGAGACTGAGTAATCATCTGCAGGATAGGTCAAAACGCAAACTCATTCAATTTATTTAAAGGAAAAAATACTCCATAAAATAAAATTTTCTAATCTTCTAAAATATAATGCATTTTATTTTCGTAATAAATAAGAAAGAAAAATTGAACCTTTTGTCAATCATTCGGCATTTTACGGCCTCCAAGCGCTGAAAGAAATTGATGTTTTTAATTCTTACTGATTAAAAATGAATTTATCGCTGACTTGTAAAAATGTAAACTTTAAAAATTTTACTTACTTAGGATGAATGATTAATATTTCCAAACAATAATTTGGTGTGAATCACTATTAGAGAAATTTAAGATTTATATGTTATCCCTGTTACATATTACAAAATTCTACACGACAATTATTTTCCTTCGAAAACTGTTACTAAAAGAAAAAAAAGTATTTTCTGAGTGATCAAATATCTATAACGATCCACTTCGAACACCATTAAAAGAACAGAATTTTTCGATTGAAAAAATATCTGCAATAATCGTCATCAGACAGGTCAGGAGATCAAAGTGAGAAAATGACTGAATAACCATCTAACCGGATAGGTCAAGACGAAAACTCATCTGATTTATTGAAAGAAAAAAAAATCCACAAAATAAAATTTTCTAATCTTCTAAACTGTCAAAGAATATAATGTATTTTGTTTTTCGTTATAAATAAGAAAGAAAATAGAACCTTTTGTCATTCATTCGGCATTTTCCGGCCTCCAAGCGCTCAAAGAAAGTGATGTTATCAACTTGCACTGATTAAATTGTCCAGTGATAAAAATGTAATCTACAAAAATATTACTTGAGAAAATATTAGATTTCACGAAAGGAAGAGTTGTTTGAAGTGGGATAACACTTCGGGAACGAATTTCCGTCAAGATAGCCAAAGGGTTGTAGAAAGAAAGAAAGTTAGAAAGATGAAAATCCGATTGGGAAGAAAAAAGAGAATCTGCCGACTTTTGAAGAAATCCCTCGTTTTTCATTGTATGTGAAAGAACTCTCTAACAGTTCGTGTAAGTAGCCAAAGTTACCAAGCAGAATACGTTGTTAAGTTTCCTTACTTTGTTGTGTAGAAAGAAGCACTTTCAATATTAAAAGCGGCTTAAAAGAGCGAAAGAAATAATGTTAACAAAAATAAAAAAAAAATAAAACTCAATGAAACAATACTATCGGATTTCTCATTATCACCAAATGAAGTTTTTTTAAAGCATTCTCTCTTTATCGCTGCTTCCTTTCTGCTTTTTCTAAACTGACATAAAGTCACGAAATAAATTCTTTTTGCCTGAGTTAAGAATTTTTACTTCAACGCGTAGTGGATTCGGTTGTCGATATTTTTTTCCGGATGCACTTTTAAATGAGTATCCGAAAGCTGTTTATTTTTATACGAAATTTACAATAATCTTTTGAAAATTAAGATTTTTTTTTATTCTCTTTCTAATTGTCAAAGAAAATAAAGTAGCAAAGGGATTAATTAATGGATAAAACATGACGTAGATTTTTAAACTCGTATCGTGTATCTTATCTTTAAATCAAATGATTCATTGAAGACTGTCAGCAAATTATTTTTTTAAGCAACTATGTTTTTTTACCCAGCTTTTAAAGTAACTTCAATAAAAACTTCAGAAACATTAGATCTTTTTTCTTTAAGATCTTGATTAATTTGCATAATTAAATTTTGCTCAAATATGGGATCATGAAACTGTCAAATATCATGCTCCTAACAGCATATTTGGTAATTGAGGATTTAAAGCTTTTTTTTTGTGTGTGTATATAAAAATATTATTTATTTAGTATTTATTTCGCCGCATATTTATGTATATATATATACACACGCAAAGCCTAATGATTTTTCCTTCAAATTGGCTAGACTGTTTGATAGTTTACGTGAATCGGAGCTGTGATGTAAATTGATAAGATGGATAAATAAATTGAGATGTAAGCCTGGATGATTGAGATAAAAAGAATCAACCCAAACCATGTTGTAGGAATATAAATCACTTTGAATAATCCTTTAGGTAAAATTATAAATTATATACGGCTTATTTGTTAATTTCAGCTTTATGAAATTCGTTTCATTACTACACAACCATTATCAAATTGTGCATCAAAACAAATTGTTGCCATGCTCGAGAAAAATGCCACTCTTTGCCAATGGCTTAAACTCCAAGAAAAAGACTCATTTTCAAACAGAATCAAATGAGCAGTAGCTTTACAATAACGTATTTCGTAATTCAGAATAAAAAAAAAAATCGATTTCATAATGTAAAGTATACACTAATAGAAGTTGCGATTCTGAAATTCTGTTCCACTGCTAATAATATATTTAGCAATATTTTTTCAATGTAGAATAAATAATACATTTCTGATCTTCTAAAGCGATTTATACGTGAAATTACATAAGGCAAGTAAATTATATTGTAACATTTTTCAACGAGTTAAATACACAAAACTATTGCCGATATAAAGCCAGTGTTTTACTTTATATCCTTTTATTATAAAGGGAATATCCTGGCTTACTAAAACAATAGATATTATCAACTAAAGCAAGGACAACTTTCCCACCAAGTATAAATATCAATGAAAAGGTTCTCATTAAAACAATACAAAATTCTATGAAGTACTAAAACAATCAAGATTAATGGACAATTTTGATGGTGATTCATAAAGATTGCATTCGTGGTGGAACATCAGTGGTTTAAAATTCTTGTAGCTACAATGGCATGTAGTCTTCAGTTTTAATAAATATTTATTCAGTTTAGGAAGACCTCATTTCTTACGATTGTTTTACGCCAAGAAGAAAATTCTGGAACTGAAAAATTGTTCTTAATGAAAATATGTCAGAAAATAAATGATAAAGTTATCTTTAATACTAAATTGTAAAAATAAATTAATTGCGCTTTAGTCGCCATAATTTCATTCAGTATTAAATATAGAGCTGCATCAAATTTTTCACGAATGGAAACAATTATCAACAACTTATAAATTTGAAATATTATTCAAAACGTAAGATATTTTTGATTTGATATTCAGAAGTAATTAAAATAACTATTTATGCTTCAATCAAATTCTTCGATTCTTGTTTCTGAAAATTAGTTGATGTTACAATTAAACTATATAACAGTATAAAAATCTTCTTATTTTTATCGTTATACTCGAGTTTGCTTAAAACGTCTTCAGTTTCAAGATACTTTATAAAAAATGAATAATTATTTTTGTTATTTTACGGACACATTTTACTATACAGGATATACTACCATCAGCAGTTTTAGATTTAGACTTTTATTGACAGATATAATATAAAGGCAATAATGTAATAATTTAATAATAAAGGCTATAATGTAGTAATTTCAAATGAGACTGATAAGAATAAACACACACATTTTGCTTCAACAACGGAAAAGATAGAAACTAATTCCAAGTTTAAAATATTATAAGTTGACATAAAATTTATTTACAAGTAATTAGTGCCAAACCAAAATATTACAGAAAGTGTTTGACAAGCCTGTAAACTTTCTGTAAATAAACATTATAAAAATAATAACCATTTACGCAAACAGATTAATTTATAATGCCCAAATGACTGGATTTCCACTCCAGTTTGCTTATTCAGCTTAAGACTGAAAGCAGGGAATTGCGAATATAATATTCAGTTTAAATGTCAAATTTGACCAATAGACCATAATTAACCATAAAGTTTTGTGAGAGATGGGTTTAGTCTCTCTTAGAGTTAATAATAACCGTGTACTGCGATTTATCCCTAAAGGGTTATTAGTAAAGTTAGGTAGGGTGCGTTTATCCTGTATACTTGACTTGGTTAAATGTTAAATTTCTTGTATGTAATCAATACAGGATAGTTAATAACTAATTAAAGAAGGTCTCCTAAAACGCAGTGCAAATCATTTGAGTAAATATATACCGAACTTATCCCAGAATATTTTAGGATGTGTATTACAAATCCTTCTATAATTAAATAGTTGATTTAAAAGAGCGGGGGGCTTATTCTGCCACTAAACGTAATCAAAGGAATTAAAGTACTCTTCGTTTAAATGACTTTTCAACCTTGTTTAGATTTCTAAAGATTAAATTTTCAAAGCTTGAAAGTTACTAGGACGTGCTTTATATGGTTTTATATCCCATATTAATACGCATTTGCTGCATATAATTAATTTGTGTTAATAAACTTGCTATTTATGAATTTATGTGTAGATAAATTTTATATAGTAAATAGTTTTTTTTTAACTTTTCAGATGTTATTTTTGGTTCATTACAAATTTTTCTCATGCTACATTGTACTAAACATTCTTCTTGAAAATGATATGTTATAAAAAGCTATAATGCAATAAGCATCAGTTCAGACTTAACAAAAATAATTTATCTCTTTAACTATCTATAGGAAATGTCATCAAACAACGCACATTATAACAATAAAAACCAACCTGAGATCTTAAACTTCTGTTTCTGGGCTATTTAAAAACATATATTATATAGAGAATATAATCACAACTGAAAATTATTTAAACAAGCTCATAATAATGGCAGCCGCATAAATCAGCTACTCATTTTTCTTCCTTTATTTGTCGTTTTATCAGTCTTAGTGTTAATCCATGTCATTTATCTCCTGGTTAAAAGTAGATTCCTTTTGTACATCTTATCAATTGTAAGAGTTTTCATGTCATGATTTCCGAATAATTTCTACATATTTTACCCTGTTATAGACCCTTAAACAAAAAACATATATAATAACAAATTCAAATATTTATATTATATATAACATTTCACACAATATATAAAAAAGTCACATTGAGTGAGACAATTTTTGATATTAATTTGTCTACTATAGGAAATATAAAGGTTATAAGAGTCTTCTTACCTCTTCTACATCGTGTAACATGCTTTCTAACTGAAAACCATTAGACATTTTTCAAACATACCCATGCGCAGAAGGTGAAAGGAGTTTTTGATTTCGATGAATCTTCGCCATTGATTATTGCTGTTACCTGAAAAAAGTAACATTATAAATGTAATTGTTATTGAATAAATCAGGAATTGCAAAATAAGTTTTATCGTGGAATTATCATTAATTTACCAACATGAATAAAGATCACCTTTCATAAATCGAGAGAAAAAATTAGTTGTATGTAATTTTTTTTACATAACTTTTTCTCGTCAATTTTGTTAGTTCAGTTTACCTGCATTTACATCAAGTTTCGGAGCTAGGATTAAACCTTAGGCAACCAGGATGAAATCTTAGGCAGCCTGACCGTTTAAAACGATTTGGAGATTATTTGCATCTGACGGATTGAATGTGGACCAGACACATCTTCACAGAGGATTTTCGGTGGAATCGAGCTTCGACAGTGAAACCCACTAATACCAAAGCCAAGACTTTACTTCCATATATCATCTAAATCAACAAATTAAATGTGTCTCATTCCATCTGGGAAAAGCAAGAAATTACAGATGAGGTTAGCCATTAATTACTTGATGTGGCATGGCAGTACATTCTGTAGTACAATTAGTTGTTACTGGATGTTTCAAAATTATACGTGCAAAAACAGAGAAAAAGCAGAGACTATTGTTTCGAAAAAACACAAATCTCATGGATGTAAGGTAAAACGTCCAACAGGTTCAATAACTGATTAGAACGCTTTATTCTACAAGAAATGTAGGTAACAAAACACAGATGCAGCATTCACAAAACACTTTTTGAAACCAACAAGAAGCAAGTCATTATTAAACAACCATGATAACACAAAGCGGTCAGACAGAACTCAAAGAAAAACAGTCCAAAGAGATACTTCTTTCAACTACTCTCTTGATTCTCGTTTTTCCAAAGAGAGGCTTCCCTCAATTCAACTCCTACTGACCTCCTTCAACTTTAACTTTCGACATTTTATAGTTTTCTTGACTGGCCAAAGACGCATTTAGAACAAACACAAACTCGAGTCTGAATGGAGGTATCGTCAAGATTTTCGAACATTCTGGATCCTTCATTTTGTAGCCCAATTAACCAAATTCGCCACAAAGCTTGTCCACAAGGTCAAATGTTAATGACTCGGCATCCAATGAGCATCTATAATTTTATCTGTAAAACTATGTTCCTTACTAGGAGACTATAATGCACAGAAGCCATATTACAAATTCTTAACATTATTACTGATACGATCTGTATTTACAAATGAAAAAATAGCCTTAAGTGTACAGATGGCACGGAGTTTTTCCGTCAAAGTTACTCCTCCCCCACACACGCACATGCCTCTACTTTTTTTTTTACCTCTGATTAGTTTTTTTCAATAAGGAACTTCATTCCTTTATTTAACAAAACCCGTTGTTTGCATATGAATCTCGGGGAAAGAATGAACTATCGCTTTTACCATGATCTACTTGATTACAGATGTTTTTGAAAACAGGAATAATGATTAGATCTTTGAATATTTTTTATGAATGCGTCTGTGTCTGCCAGCTATTGAGAAATTAAATTTTGACTGATAAGTGATATTCACTATGTTTTTTTATTATGTTCCTGTAGTTTCTTTGTGTCTTCTACCAGCACAGACATCGCTTGCGGTAAAGTTTTCCTTGTTTGTGCTTAGTACATATATTTCAGTTTATCTAATCTCAAAACGTTGGAACAGATATTTTGTGCAATTCGAATATTCTACTTATTATCTTCCTTTGATGTTTATGCAATAGAAATCCCTAAACATTTTTTTTTACTTTTATTTTCTCATATACGAAGTATATAAATTATTGAAATTGTTAAAATATTTGAACTCGACATTTCGCCGAATCTTCGTCGTCTGACCCCCATGAATACAAAAATCATGTTTTTGGAATTATGTTTGTCCGTTTGTGAAAAGACAATTAAGAAATACTTTGAGGTATACGAATGAAATTTGGTATATATACTTGACACTGAATTTGTATATTTCAAGCAAACATTGAACGAAATCCATTCCGAGAGTATCTTGCTGTCCGAATAAATGTTTAGATAATTACAACAGAAAATTTAAAAAATTTATAAAATTTGGTATACAAATTTATTACCTAAAGAGCAGAATCATAATAAATTTTGAATTAGACAAGGAGCTGGCCCTCTGTTCATACTTTCTCATGCATGTGAACGCATTAATTTAAAAACTGAACAACCTGGATAAATGAAAGCGGGTAAATAGTTTTAACATCTATAGGGTATATCTTTATTAAATTTTGAATCAAATCCATTAAACCATTGACAATTTTTTAGTCAGTACTTTTATCTGCATGTGAATGCAATTCTCAAATGATATAATAAATGACATTTGGTTTGCGATCTGTCGACTACGATTATATTTCTATGTCAAATTTTGATTTCAATCAGTCTGAAAAAAGGCATCAAAACACATATTCGGTTTTATGGCATTTTTGTATTAACCGTAACCCAATGGTTAATCGCAACGATCGAATGCTGATTGGCTTGTAATTATGAATTCCCAACTGCATACGGTTAATGATACACAATTACTCATTTTCTATATTATATTAAAAAACACGAAATATCATATATGGAACTCTGAAAATAAAAATCTGAGCAATTGTAGTGTTAATAGTCTTGCTCAAGATTCACAATTTTTCGTAGGAATGGTGAAGGGGACAAAACCTTTATTAGAGTGTATGCCAGAAAGTTTCAGGGATACCATTTCCACTGCTTATTTTTGAAATTTTATAGAAGCAAGGAAAAATGAAGAAGAAAACATTTGGGACTGTTTTTATTTAAGCTAAGGTTTTAAGTTTACTTAATGTAAGATTTTTATGTAAGACAGATTGAGACCAGGCTGGAAAGTGTTTTGAAGTGAGGATACAGAATGTATAACGGCTAAAAGCTTAGCAAATAAAGATTCTTAAACGCACAAAATGAGCTAGGAACAATTTTTAAAAGGAAATGTACGAAATGTGTGACAGAAAAATACATTGTACAAAAAATAATTCAGAAGATGGGTGAATTCCCATCCAAAATTACTATTTTTATAATAGCTCAATTTTTGAAAAAAAATGACTGACTACCATTACTTATTTTTAATCTATATACTCATTGATTAACTAATGAATCACCAGAAATTAGTTGTTCTACATATCTACTTTTAAATAATATCTATTCTCAAGCTGAATCACTTTGTACAGAATCAGCCAAGAATCAGTTAAATAATAAAATGCATGCAAGATGCAAACAATCAAATGTATGCAAATAATCGATGATTAGAGTCCGTTCTAATTGTGGTTCAATAGCTAGTTCCCAAGTCAATGAGATAGACATACGCCTCCATATAAAAGTTACTGTAAATGACAAAATTTTATATTGTCTGTTTTTTATTTAGTCGATAAATGCATTGCTCAAGAAATTTGCTATATTTTAAATTGTATGCATTTCCCGGTATTTTAGTTCATTTGGGTGAAATATGCTTTACATACTAATATTTTAAACAAAGTTTCATTTTTCTGCAATCAAAACACTCTAGATTATGAAGTTTTGAATTCCATTACTGAAGCTACGCCCGGTTTAGGCCATATACAAGAGCCGATTCGAGAGTCGTGCATTAATTGGTAATTATCTTCTAGGAAGGCAATTGGAATGGTTTAAACTCATCTAAAATGCTGACATTCACATTTTAATCAGTTGTTATGTTTAGCCACTGATATTTTGAACCTTTAAAAAACATTAGTGCATTGAAAAAAGTTCACTGAATATGACGGAAAAGATCTGGGGACTGAATAAAAAATATAGACATAGATATTTTTTAACAATTCGATTTTTTGTTTTTGTTTCAAATAACAAAATATCATTCTTAACATATTTAGAGCATTTTTACAGCAAAAAAAAAAAAAAAAAAAAATAGTAGATTCGATATAAAATACTGGGGCATGATTAAAGTGGACATCTTACATATTAAACTCATACGTTGGATAGTTGTAATTCTAACTCTGTTCAGATTAGTTAATGTTTAATAAGTTACATTTCAAGACTATTTAATACATTTGAATATAAAAGGTATACTGTATTTTTGAGAAGAGCATTGTATTGAGAAATGACAACCGAATAATTCATTATGGATAGAATCTCGAGTGAGGTATCGAATTTAATTTCCTGGCCCATGAATATTCACTTCGATACCCGTCATTATAATCATACCATTAATTTATCATGATATATAGTTATGAATATAATACTTCACTCAAGCGTGATAAATGACTTGCATTGTTACCGACCATTATAAAATCATGCATATAAATTCAAGCGTTCTTTATAGTTCATAAATCATTTTTAGAAATTCTTGCACATAACCATTACATTTTTATATTATTAGTTACTTTATCTCAAATAAATATTTTTAATTTTATTAATAATTTATAAAAACACGATGTTGAAAAGCTTATCTCACCCATAGTTTCTTCCTTTTGTTCTATTAAATATATAGAAAGTATATATTATATACGTCAAAAATATCGACCTCAAGGTGTTTTTTTTTTTTAAATCTATGCTTCCCCCCGACCTCCTTGATTCAAATGTATGTGTGTGTGTGTGTGTGTGTGTGTGTGTGTGTGTGTGTGTGTGTGTGTGTGTGTGTGTGTGTGTGTGTGTGTGTGTGTGTGTGTGTGTGTGTGTAATTATGTTTGTTCATCTATTAAAAGGTGACTGAACATAGCTCAAAAAGCCAAAGATGTACAGACATGAAATTTTTTAATGCGCTCTTTTTTGCAAATTTGTAGGTTTCTTTCAAAATTTTGTACGAGATTTTTAAAATAAAATATTTATCTTTTTACTTTCTCGTATACGTAGTACAGAAAAAGAATAGTAATCTTCAAATCAAACTCGAGATTATGATGAATCTCTACGTTCCCTGACTTCGAAAAACACATTTTTGGAAACGTCTGTCTAGAACAAAGATAACTAGAAAAAGTTTTGAGCTAGCCGGTTGAAATTTGGCATGCGTCTTTATACTAAATTTGGAGATTTCTTTCAAATTTTGAGTAAAATCCATTTAGAGGACAATCAGAATCAGAATCAGACATTTGTCTATCCGGCTGTTCGAATATAAGTTTACATGATAACTGCAAAGTGAAGAGAGCTAAATAGGTGAAATTCTGTACACATATTTAATATCTATAGTGTAGACCCCTGTTAAATTTTGAGCCAAATCCAAGTAATAATTGACCGTCTATTGGTCTTTATGTTCAGAAACATGTAAATTCGATAACTCAAAAACGCAATATATCAAATTTGGTACAGCATTTTGTGACTGCAAATGTAGTTTTGTGCAACATTTTTGTTTCAATCTATTGAGGAAAACGTGTCTAAAGCACAAATTCGATTTTCGGAACTATTAGCCAAAAAATATTTCGTAACTATTATCCCAGCTTCACGCAAAGCTATCTCTGGCATGACAAGTTTATTAGAGAGAATGCCAGAAATTTTTGGAGAGAATACTCTCGCTGGTTGTCCAGCCATATGGGATCCCCAAATTTCAAATATCTGATTGGTGAAGTTAAACTTGTAGATTTATTTATAGGTGATTTTTTGAGGGTTGGTTGTCAGGTCTTGTTTTTATCATATATTTGCGTGTATGTGGAAAAGATAACTCAAAAGCTTTGACTAATGAAATTTGGCAAATGGTGTTGTTGTCAACATATATGTGTTGGCATGTGTCAAACTTTGAACCATTCGACAGAAAGGGAGAAATGGATCTATTTTTAGTTTTTATTTTCAATGCACTATGAAGCAAGGAACGTGCCGCATTGTATTAAAGAAAATTCGAAGGGAGGACACATTTGGTTTTCATTTGTATTTTCATCAATAACCAGAGGGAGTGATCTCCTTGAAATATTCTCTCATGCTTTCTCATGAAAGTTTTATCGCCTTCACCTCCCCAAAACAAATTAGAATGAAAGCCCTGAATGCTTAGATTTTTAATTTTACAGTCCCACACATGAGAATTTTGTGCTTTGTATTATAATAAAGAAAACCAGTACTTGTGTCTTAATTGCATTGTATTTTTGATAGTTACGATATACCGATCTTGGATGGGAATCTAGACTATACAGCTGAATATCCAGCCATCACTGAACGAGGCAGTTGTTTCTTATGGCACTTGCCATGGACAAGCCCACTGTTACGAAGACAGCGATTTTAAGCCGGTGGGGGAGCGTCTCTTGTTTTTTTAGTAGCGCCAACTAAGGCCAAGAGGACGACTTTGCTACTCACGCATCACTCATTCGTTTGCACAACCTCTTTTTACAGGAGGGCACATTCACACATCTCACAGATAGAACAATGGAAGAACAACCATGCCCAAACCGAAACTCGAACCAAGGACGCTCAGATCACGGGGAAGACGCGCTACCCCTATGCCAGGAAGCCGGCGAACGAGACAGTAAAGACAATGGGAGTCTAGAGTGCTATCTTTTGCGATTAATCGCTGGCATCTGGTAAATACACAAGTATCAGAAAATTAAATATGTATTTTGGACTTATTTTTTCCACCCAAATAAAATGAAAATTCCATACAAATCTGTAACAGAAGTAACAAGATCTCGTACCAAATACTATTTATTTAAAGCACCTAATTTTTTAATTATTGTATTTACATGCAATCAAAGGCATTTACCCTGCTTACCAAATTTGAACTTTTTAGTTCCTTTCGTTTACTAGATATGTTCATTAGGACAGCGAACCAGCTAACTTTTCTCTGAATGGATTTCGTTTAAAATTTGATAGAATTAAGAATTTGGTGTTAAGTTTATATACTCAATTCCAGACATCTAATTTAAAGCAGTTATAATTTCTGAGGTTCACTGAAAGACAAAATTCTCAAAATTGTAATTTGTCGGACTCTGAGAGGTGTGAAACTTGGACATAATTCGATCTGGAGTTCGATTTTTTTTAAAAAATTCTCTTTAGATATATTATGCATATCAGAAAATAAAAGATAGAAAACAGAAGCATTCTAAACTAAACAAATAAAATTGCATTAATTTCTGTTGATATTAAAAATGGTTTTCATATTTGTATTAATGCCTTTGAAATAATTATGCAATAATAAAATAACATATTCAAAATGAAAACAACAATAATAATACAGCAATAAAGAAAGCAATAATACTTTTCCTGTAAATACCGGAATAAAATGTGTTCTAAATAAATTTCATAAAGATATTTTTCTATTAATACACGGAGTATGAATTATTTTTTATTCATACGGATTATTTAAAGTTGATTTATATCTTAGTTTAATTATATTAATATCCCGTTTGAAAGGAAAACTAAGTTTAATTTGAAACGGACTTAGTAACTTTGAGCCCCATTCAGATGAAGATGGCGACACTTTTTCATTCCACTAGAAGGGGTGGGGGATCTGACCCACCTCTTCAGTTTTATAGTGACCAGGCCCCCATGCAGGACAGATCATTAATGGAATCTGTTTTCAAGCCTGGAGCCCTCCAGCTCTAAAGCGAAGGCATTTCTAAAGACAATTCACTTCTTATATTTAAAGATGGTAAAATTTATTTCAGCCAGAATTTGAGGAAAAGATTGATACTTACTTAAACATAAGAAACAAAAGATATCTATTGATAATATAAGATAGAACATTTGGAAATGAAAATTGCAGTAAGTACCGAAACAATATTTTAGCATCAAAAATCAATAGCAAGGTTTTAAATCTGGTAAACAATTTAAGTGTTCAACGCAATTTGTTTAGTTGCAAATTGTGCTCATGGAACACGTCAGTGAAGTAATTATGGCGATAAGTATAACCTGGTAAATAAATTAAGAGCTGTAATTACCTTCACTAACATCATAATTTTATCAGCTGTTTAGTTTGTTATTGTCAATAAATTATATAACGTGAAATATGTAATGTAAATTAAGTTATGTAATTATGTAAATAATTATTAGTCAATAAATTATGTAACTTGAAACAGCCACAGCACTTAATTGGAGATGAATTTTATTAGACGAATGTTAGTAGATTTTATACATTCATGGAAAGAAGAAAAAAAAATTTTTAATTTAAAATTGAACCCAAATGTGTATCTGGACCTCGAAAATGCATTAATTGGCAAAATTATTTGAAACTTATTTTTCCCATTCTTCAAATTTTCCACTTATGTAATTGTGTTTATCGCACCTAGTTCTCAAATATTCTTTGAAAATAGCACTTATATAAATGTAATTATACTTTTATAATTAAAATCAGAAATTTGTGATATAACGGAACACACAAATGGAAAGCTTAGTTAGTTAGTTATATTAACGTCCCGTTTTAAGCAACACTAGGGCTATTTTGGGACGAACGTCGTAATTTTGAACCACGGTCAGATGACGAGGACGACACCTGAGCTGGCACCCCCCTCTCCACACCACGCCACACTAGAGGGAGGACGTTTGGCTTTGAAGGATTTAATGTGCAACAGACCCCCTTACACGACGGTTCTTTGGTGGAATCGGGTCTCGAACCTGAAACCCTACGGCTCACGAGCCAAGACTTTACCACCAGGCCACCGCGGCCCACACAAATTGAAAGCAAACACCAGCAAAATAAATATACTAAAGACTTCATTATTGAAATTAAACCTGAATAAAGAAAAAAATGCGAAGAGCATCAGGAGAAAAAAAACACGAATGAAATGAGGGGGTGAGTAGAGTCTATATAACACAGTCGTTAAGAATGCGCTATATAGCGCAACACATATATAATGTATTATGTATATACTATATATTATTCCGAATATATCAGTGGAAGACTTTATCACTAAATTGATTCCCAATCCAGTGCTTATTTAACTAGTTGAATACATACAAGGTTTCAGTATTTTAAGACAAATGAATTACAAAATAAGAATCTCTTTCATCTTAAAGTAAACGAAATTGTCAAGAAGGAATGAGAGGAAAACGACACCCAGTTAATTAATTTTCGTAACAAGTACTTTAGTGAAAATAATTGTATGCAAGAGAATAATGATTTATACCTTAGGGTGATTCATGATTAGATATTTTAGTGAAAGTTGTAATTTCTAAAATTCAATTAGAATTAAAAATTCGTAATCTAAAATAAGTTTTAAGCAGCGTTTCACCATAGTTTTTATCTTTTCAGTTTATTGTGCTTATTTTTGAACTCATGGAAGAAAAATTAAATGCAAAAGAATGCACTAACACTTTTAAACCTCACAGTAGGATTTCAGTAGTAAATCTTTGTCTGGGAGGTAATTTATGGTCTCTTTTTCTATGCTTTACATATTGCAGGATCCAGAAAATTCTAATAACATAATGAAAGAATTCACTGTCCAAAGATCATAATGTTACGTTAAAAGTAATTTGATCTTGAACTACGGAATGATACATATACTATTGACTTTTTTTTAATCTCAAATTTTGCACAGTTCTCATTTCTTAAAAAGAAACAGAGAAATAAACAATTATTGGAAAACTAAATTCACATTTGCACAGAAACACGGAAAAGTCGTTAAGCGATACAGATGATGCATCGTTCGAGTCACGTGCGAAAATGTATGCGCATTGAATCAACGTGATCATAAAGGTGTGAAGTTGATTGATATATTTACATATAAAGCAGGAAAAATGTTCCGATTAGGTAAAATATAAAAATATGACAGAATGAGAAAAAGTGTTAATCATAAGGCAAAGCCCATGAGTACATAATATGCTCAATGCTTTGTTGATGGTTTGAACGAATTGCTCAATACGTCTATCAACAATGTGCAACAAGCGTAGCCAAGAAATACGACTCCAGAACTATGAGTAGAAAAAGGTCTTACGCGAGATGGTTATAATACGAACTTCACGACTTGTGAATAAAAATCCCTTCCATATCAAAAATTAGTTGCTAAATATTGCGGTTATCAAAACTAGAGCTGGAGTTGTATCGTTTAACATTGTATTAATGTATTTAATTTTTTGTCCAATAAGCTTATTTTAACGATATAAAGATGTAGTGAGATTTCCTAATTTAAATCCTAATTAATCCTAATTTTTATCTTAAATTAGTCCATGTCAATTTATTCTATAATTAACTCTTATTTTCCTAATGTAAATCCCACTTCTTTTATTTAATTATTTCTACCACGTGCTCTAAAAAATTGATGTGTCTAGAAATTTCTCAAGTTCCAAGGGATAAAAATCCTCAATATCCATGCTTTTCTTTGAAAAATATCTAAAATTCCCTCTCCTAAGTCTACACACGTCACTGAAATCCCTATCAAAATGTCTTAGTAAAGTCACTCAGGGAAAAATTACTTCCATTTCGCTCTTGTGTCGTGATGTTGTAACATTCCCCGTTTCCCAATACTGATAAGACATTTACAGCCAGCTGTGTCGTCGCTGTTACTTACTAAACTCCCCGAGATAGCCAGATGGGGGATCGTTTCACCTGGGTGGTCTCGCATATGTTCATTAGCGACTACAGTGAAAGACCACGTGTGGAATTCTTCGTCCAAGAGGTATTGATAGTACCTTCGAAGAGAAAGGGGTGTCCAAACATCTGGATGCTAAAAGTTTCTCATTGTGAAAGGACCTTCCCACGACCCACTGGTGCCACTGAGGGAGCATATTGCTGAATCCCGATTGACAGAAAGAGAGCTCAAATGACCAATGTAAATTAAGAGGCGGAGGGAGAAGAGAAGAAACGAGTTGCAGGGAGACTGTTGGATTGCGTCCACGACTTCGGAGTCTGAGAACCAACTGAGTTTCAAGAAAACCCTTCGACTTCAATTGTTGTATTTCCTACTATAGGTGTAAATAACTATTTATTTAGCCAAAATTAGAACAAGTTGTTCTTTGTATACATAGGGCTGTAAAATAAAGAATTGTCTGGAAATTCTGCTTCGTTATTTGATCAGTCTAGATCAAGACATTACAATGTAAACAGACGCGTCTCCTTATCATCAACCGTGTACAAATTATGCTTCTGGTGGCAAAATAAATTGAATTTTACGTTAAAATTCTCTTTTTTTCTGCGAAGCATCTGCAAAATTATGCTTATAATATTATATAGATACAAGCTTAGAATATTTTTTAAAGTACGTATACACAATTAGGAAAACAATTTTTTAAACATTTCTTTATTTTAAGCTATGAGTCATAAATCTTGAAATAAATTATATTAAAATGTTTGAAATAATTAATAATGCTTAACTATAACAGATTTAAGAGCCTTTAAATTTTTATTCAATTCATTCTACTGAACAGGCTTCGTAAATTAATATACACGATATTAATTTCTGGTTAGATTAAATAGTTACGTTGAATGGGAGTGGAATTGATATGGTGTGGAAGTTTGGAAAGAGAAAGATCACATCCTCTAAACTCATGAGAAGTTATAAGGGAAACTCCAAATGATAAATCAAATACATTGTTCCAGTTTAATTTTGGAATCCACTAAGCATAGTTTAAGAAGATGAACGTAATGCCATGACACTGCGTAAAAGTATGTGCAGTTAGATGATATTGGCATGTGCAAATTTTTTTAACTGTCTTGTCGGATGAGGAGATTCTAATAAATTTAAAAATAGGGCGTCCAAACGTGAAACTGTGGAAGGTTGTCTACTAATACTTTTTCTTTTAATTTTCATGCTTTTCTAGCTTGAATATTAATTCTTTTTTATTTGCAGTTGAAAATTAAAATATATAATATTTTTAAGCAACTCTTTCTTCTCGTGTTTCGTAACATGTTTACAAGAAAGAGAATAAAACTGAATTTTCTATTAAATATATTTTTGAGAATATCAAAATTAAATTTACTTAGATAAATTTTAAATCAAAAAAGGGAGGTTATTTATATATGTATTAAGAATCATATTTGTTAATAATAAAGTAAGAAATATTGAGTTTAACATGTTTCAAATTTTACAATGGACCATAAATATTTCTTTACATCTTTCCATTATATACAGATTTATTTTGTCAAATAAAGGAAAACTGTCAAAAATATGGAACTAATTTCGTATTGAACACAGAAAAAAAAAGCTTATGTATAATTAAACCTGCCATTAATTATGTCTTTAAAATGTAAAAATGAATTCTACTTTTAATTATCTTTTTCAAATCTGTCAGCCTGGCTGAATGTAGTATGAAATTCTCATTAAAAATATTGCATTATTTTCAAAAAGTCGGTTTTTGTATAAACTCTAGAGCTCATGCGCAAGCATATAATTAAAAATTATGTTCATACTGGATTTTTACAATGATTTTGCTCATCAAAACACTGAATTTAAACAAAAGATGGATTTGAATATTATTACAATATTTAGATTAATCATAACGTTTTTATTTAAAGAAATGAATGAATTTAATCAGAACAATAGATCAATTCTACATTTCATCACAAGTCCTTTATAATCTTTTAACTTCATGAACTTCTTTTAACTCAATGACAAGGGATTTTAATACCGACATTTTTTTTCGAAATATTTTATCTAAATACGAGCGCTTTCCTCTGGTTGGGTAAAATGTGCAAAATTAAAATCTGTAGAAATAACCTTAATACAAATGAAAAAAACAAACAACTTCTACTCCCCGGATTTCTAACAAGGCAATTGTTAGGGCTTCCGAGTTGAGAGGATAGATTAAAAAGATGTTATCTTTATTAAAAATACAAATTATACGACTTGTAAAATATTAGGATAATATTAGAAGTTAAATATAATTTGTCTCATTTTTATCTCTCTCATTATCTTCCTTTATTATTCGGCATAAACACTTTCCGCCTCCCTAAATAATAATCCGCACAAATTTTGATGACGAAAACAACATAAAAAGATAACCTTCACAAAACTATTAAAAGAAAAATATAATCTAAATTAAATTATTAACACGTTGTTAAATTAAAAATATATTGAACATGAAACTAAATGGAATCGTTTATTTAAAAAAAAGGGTCTCAGTGTGCCCACTAGATCTGCGATTTGCATAAATGTGCCGCTGCAAGTACTCGAATTAATTTAATGATGCACATTCTATCTTAACTTATACATAGAATTTTAATTTTGTATTATAATAAAAAATATCGACAATCTATAGTATACCTTTATTTGTTAAGCCTCTTCAGTGAGCTTAGTTTTTGCCATTTATATAAAATATATTAATTAATAATAGCTATTTAAATAAAGACTTTAAGAAATTAACTATGTGAATATATTTAATGGCGAACGCGTTTTCCTATCCTATATTTAGTTGCCTTTACAACATAATGATATTTACTGTATCAACATACTCGTGCAGGTTTCTTTCTACTTGAATTCTATCTGCTCATTTGTTGCCTTACAGTTTCAAAAGATCAGAAACATTTCCTGGAAACGATGTTTAAAGAAATTTGCCAACCGAGGGTTTTTCCTCTATAGAAATCAGAGGCCTTTTGAAGAGTATGGGGAGATTTAAATTTATTTTTATGCTTCATTTGCAGCTTTCAAAAGCACGCAATTATTTTTAAATAAAGTAGCTTGATTGCGACGACTTCTCTATCACAAATTACCTGATGAAATGTCGAACTCGCTCTCTTCTTTAATTTGAATTAAACTGATAGAGTAGCTTTACGATACTCATTTGATATAAAATGGATGTAAAGATTATAAATTTATGAAATCGGCATTAACCTTATTTGAGGATTCTTTTTCTCTAAATATTCTATCCATGTCATTTATGATATGATTTAAAATGAAATAAAATCCCTCTCATGTGATTTTATTTCAAATAAAAATGGAACGTCTGTAGGCTTCACCAGATCAAAAGAAACTTCAAGATTTTCAATATTAGATTTTACGGTTTTCAAATTTTAGTTAATACCAGTAGCTTCTCTACGTCTTAAAATTTAGAATATCTGGCTGAAACATTTCTAACTATGAAATTTTATATATTATTGCATTCTAGGGTAAGGAATTTCTCATAAATAAAGATAACAGCAAACATATTTTCGAGGTAATCAGATCAGATGGAGGTAATCAGATTACCAGAAATATATAACAACGGACATGAATGGCTAATAATGGAAAATCAAATTTATGGCCTTTCTTTGTGTAAATTCAATTAGGCTAATCCATTTTAAGTTTTCGAAGCCAAATATTAGAATAGATCTCATGATTTTGAACTTGAACTCTTAACAAGATGATACTGGAGCCGGCAATACGCTTTCTAATACTCCACTCCAAACTTACGTTGGAGTATTAACATTCGGCTTACAATAGTAATGTAGGGCCCCATAATCAAGATCTTTCATAAAGAAATTTAAGCAAATTTGGATTCCGCACTTGCACACCTCTGATCACGAGGTTAAAATTTTCCTTTCAAGTTACCGTATTCCTTTGTTGTGCAACTTGATTCGATTTTTGGCAGAGAAGTAATGATGAAATCCTTCATGCTCATTTAAATTACAAGGAAAGTATTCCATATGAAAAAAAAATTGATATTTCAACATATACTATTTTATGCTAAGAAGGAAAATGCTTAATATTATTTCGAGGCAATCTAATTAATTTTGAACTTATAAAGTAATAAGAGTGTCTAGAGTAGTGCTGAAAGCAATGCTGAAAGTAGTTATGCTGAAAGTAATTATATGAGTATGATTTCAGTGCCTTTAAGGACACACAAGAAAAAAAAATAGGATAGATCCATTCCTAAATCAAGAAAAGGATATAGACTTACAGTTTACACTTAGTATTCACTTATTAATAGTATAAAATGTTATAAAGCAAGATCAAATTTATATTATCTTATTCATAATAAAATAACAAAAATTGCAATTTGCGTAGTCAGATATGGATTTCTATGGTGAGCAGTATTAATTTTATTTAAGAAATAATCATCAATGTCATATTAAAATGTCTCCTGCGATTTTATCATAAATATTTGCAATTATACATAAATTCTTTATTTTCACACATGTACAGTATTCATACATCTGCAAGCCGGAATCAGTATATCTATCCTTCATTCATTTCAAATTTAGTTTGATTAAAGTTCATGAGCCACGATTTACCTTCATATCGTAGCTTTTTGGATTTGTTAAACGAATCGTTTAAGTTCAGAATGCTGCTTTTTGTAGCTTATTTTCAAGTTTGAATAACATCATTCGGATTTACATACAACGTTATCTTGTGCAGTTTATCTTCAGCTTTTAATTATGCTTAGTTTGTTTGGAGCATAAAGCTCCATTATTATCATTATAACAATCAATATGGAACTATAATTAACTTCATACTGCATTTAACAATAATTGCATATCATTTACTACATATTACAATGTTTATCATTTTCAGCATAAAAAAAAATAAAAATTCCTACTTTTATCAATCTACATCCTGGGAAAGTTTCTTCAATGGCGCTCATTTTGTGCATAATAATGTTTACATAATTTTATATATAAGATTCTAAAGAATTCTTAATTTATTATAAACTAAATTATAAAATGCGAGAGAGATTTGAATGGAGGCAAACGACGTGGTTTAATAAAGTTTTGATGCGCTTATTTCATATCTCTTCAAAATAGAGGCTCAAAATTGCAATTTTTATGAGCTCTAAATTTTTATATGAGAAAATATGGGAAGCTTAATTACTGTCTGGAACACTGAAACTATTATCTATGCCATAACAGAAATTTTAAACACCCTTCTTTATGTTATAAAGTTAAATATTCTCAAAATATTTTGAAATATGAAGACTTTAAATTCATTATCAACTAATATTGCAACTTTAGGGTAAACAGGATTATCATGGGCAAAATTTTAAAAACAATATATATTTTACAAGGTATGAAATTGATGGTTAGAATCCTCTGTTGGATCAGAAAAATCTAAGCGTTTCTGGGTCTTTGCACTGCATCTACTAAATGATTTTTGAACTGCATGCAATAATTGTAATCTTAGTAAATATTTAAATGGCCCTTCTTTATAAAAATGACAGGAGGACCTTTACAACGGATAAGACGCCTATCTGATTTTCAATGTCAAGATGGCCGGATCCAGTCCTATAGCGGTGTAGATTTCTGGTATTTACTGACTTCTGAAGAAACATTATAACTTTTACCTTTTTTCAATTCAGTTTCCACCTAGTTTTCATGAATCATTCATTGTGGAAAGTATTAAAACCTATTGGTGACTGCCCACTTGGTCTAATGGTTAGGACATCTTGCTTCGAATTAGAACTGCAGGTCTGGTTCCTGTGGTGGACAAAAGAGAATCAACGAGTTTCTCGAAAGTTATCTTCGCACTCTGTTAAAGACATTTAATAATTATTATATTTCTATTTCCTGTTTAAAAATTTGGGACATATTCATTCTTCGTGTTGTCGGATGTACAAGGCATTTGACTTTATATTAGACAATTTCAGAATACATGACATTGAAGGTATATCTTTTTCACATTAATTTCTGAAGAAATGCTACGACTCCTCTTTCCTCGTTTTCCTGGTTTTCACCAACCATTCGAAGAGAAAAGAGTCAAAAACTACTGGGATCCATCAGCTGGTACCAAAGGATAAGCTTTTGATTTCGAATCTGAAGACAGCAGATTTAAATCTTGTTGTGGTCGCAAAGGTTCCGAGCATTTTTTCAATTATACATATACAATTTCTATAAATATGCTTAGGGGTATTACCTTTTTATTGTTATACTAGCCATCCTTGGTGTTCATTTCCCTCACCGTTGTTAATGGTTGCTAAAAATTTCAATAAAATATTTGGTATAATTTGGTTTTAATGACGGGCTCAGCAAAATATTTTTAAACTTAAAGTTTTGACAGGCATTTAATTAATATTATTTTAGAAGCTTTAAACTATTCTGTTGATTGTGCTATAAAGTTCCTTAATTTTTCATCTGTAACTTATTTTTATTCATCCATTTATATCATAGAAAAGAGCAACAATGTTTAAAAATGGGCACACTTTAAAAATTTTCAATATTGCTAGATTATGAAACTAACTTTTAAATGAAAAGCATAAATAAATTTCAAAACCTTTTTTATTAAAATCATGCCTTATACAAAAGTTTACTCAACACGGAAAAATAAGGCTAATATTCATATCTTGATCACCAACAATGGAAGAAAAGGAAGGATGGAATATTAGTATTAACGATATAAGTTTCACTTCAAGAATGAAATATATTATTGCCAAACACATTTAAATATTTTTTAAATCAATTAAAAATAAAAATATATGTATACGGCGAAATAATTGTTATCATTGGAAAAAATGATTGAATTTGAAGATGACGTAAACAACAATTTGATGTATACTGTTTTTCAAAGTTGCGAAAAATATCACAATTTTATCAAATTCTTTTATTTATTAAAATTCTAATTAAAATTTGAAAATAACATTCTCACTCCAAATTTTGTATGTGAGGTGTTTGGAAAATATAGGCCATTTGGTTTGATTTGTAAAGCACCAAAAATAAAAACACACATACACATATTCATATTTTTTATTGATAGAGATTATGTTCCTTTGTTAAGGCAAGCACAAGGTTTTCTGTAATAACTATCAATTTCATTTATTCAACTTTTTTAGCTTCAAGAATTTATTGGAGAATGAAGAATAAGAAACCTTTAGGGAAATTTAAGATTCAATCTCATTTTATAGAGTTGTGCATCAAAATCGTATGAAAAGAAAGATTGTCTAGACATGCGTTTAAGAAAAAAACAACGTGCAACGATTCAACAGAAAATAGGCAACGTCCGATTTCTCATACTACTTGACTTAAAATGTCTCGGAATCTTCTCAAAATCAGACAAAACACCATTTCACATCATTTAACAACTCTCCCTAAACTAATATAAATGAAATAAATGACTGAAATTAAATGAATGCAGATAAAGGAAAGAAAGAAATCTACTTTACGTAAAACATTAATAAAGCCTTGAAACATAATGATACATATATGCACCATATTTATTGATGCCCTATAACGGAAAATTCAACAGCTTTAGGAATAGCTTTAAATTCCGATTTATTAATAATCCTACTTTCCTATTAAATAATTTATTTATTGTGGCAAAAAGTTTGTAATTTTAAGATATATTTTATTTTAACTTCGTAATAACCAAATATTTTGCTTGAAAGTCAGTAAACATGTGGCTTTGATGTTGAAATATTTCATATAACGTGCATATACAAATTACAATCTCATATTTGTCGAAGGAAATGGCTTATGTTTATAATTTAAATATTTGTATTAATATTACTTGCATGGATGAATAGAGCGTTGACATATTAAAACCATGCAAAATATTTGAAATTGTATTTTAAAGTTAGATTTCTTTAAGTTTCTGAATAACTTTATATTTTAAAATATCTCATACACAGATATTTTTAATAAATGTGCATTTTATAGATAATTTAGTCAAATATATAAATTTGAGCAATGGATATTGACTTCATAAAATGGGAAATGTTTACTTTTGTACTGTAAATAAACTAGAATGTTTTAATGCGTTATTTGAATTGTCTTTTGTGGTAAATTTAGATGATTTCATTAAATAACAGTTTATTTACTGAAAGAGTATTTTATACACTATATAGATGTCTTTAAAAGCCACACAAAACAAAAATGAGAAGTTTTGTATAAAAGAATTAATGATTACATAAAAGTGGGTAAGAATGACTATATGATGTATAAAAACTTGCAATAATGCATTTTGTCTTTATTTGGCTTGTATATACTTCATTAAAAAGTAAACTATTGAAAAAAAATATTTTCCAGAAATCTTTAAAGATTATAGAAAGAGCAATGTAAAATACGAGGGACAGTGAAAAAATAAAGGGGCATTTGGGGAAAAATGCATTTATTCTAATGATAGAAAACTGAAACATACATTATTTCTCTACATAATCAACCTGGACTTCAACGCACTTTCCGCAATATTTCACAAGTTTTCTTGATTCAAAATGATAAAAAAGTTTTTCGGCTGCGTCTGCAGCCAATTTTGGACCGAATCAACAATTTCTTCATTGGTTACAAATCTTCTTCCTCTTAGCGCTTTCTTCAATGACCCAAATATATGAAAATCGCTTGGAGCTAAGTCTAAACTGTATGACGGATATTTTAGCACTTCGAATCCCGACTCCTTTATTGTTTCGGCTGTCCATTAGGCAGAATGTGATCGGGCGTTATTTTACTGTAGGATGATACCACTTTGCAGTTTTCCACGACGTTTGGATCTTGTTGTTTGCATTCGACGAATAATTTTCGCAGGTTAAAGCCTTTCGCAACAAAAAGCGAATCATTGCCCTCATTTCCTCCGAAGTGCATATCGCCAATGGAGCTGCCATATTTATCGGTCTGATGCATTTCAACGATTAATGCGGTAATTAAGAGTGGCATGTTGCATAGAAGTGTTGCCGACTACACTAATTTAGAGCTGGATACTAACTGTGTTACAGAACCCTGGAAAGAGAAATTGCAAAAGTCCCTTAACTCTTCGACATCCCCCCGTATATTCTTGTAAAATTTATTTTGGTTTCATTCGTTAAATTAATTTGATTCGTTCCTTAAATACAGCCGAGAAAACATTAAATTTATTTAACGCAACATATTCAGGTTTCGGTACCAGGTATATTAGAATAGGATATTTGAAAAACTTAATGTGATATATTCTGCTTAATTTTTCCATTTCAGATAAAATGGAATATATTAATTTACTAACAAAGATTAGATTAACTATTAAGATAACATGCTTTGATTTTTTTTTCCTTCTGCATGAATTTCCCTAAAATAGAAATTATGAACAATGAATCTTTGAAAACTATTTTAATTAAAATTATTTGTAAATTGTGCCTTATCAGAAATTGTAATTGCGATGATTTAATTCGGTCTTTATTTGGCATGAATGAATTTTTCCAGAAAATAGACAATGAATATCTTCTAAATAGAGCTTAAAAGTGCTTAATAGTCACACACAAAAAATTAGCAAAGGTTTTTTTGTAAACATTCCGTTAAGGTAGGAAATTATGTTAAACGTCTGACTTTTGTTAAAATTATTGAAAATAACGAATATTTGCTTGTATATTATTCTTAATATATCAACCATTATCTTCATAAAACTGTTTTTGTACTGATATTTTTAAAAATCGCATTTTTCTTTGGAAAGCTATAGTTAATTTCATGTTTGCTTAATTTAAGTTTTTAATGATATTTTATATCATTAAATGGAGATTTCTTTAATTTCTATTTTTGTTAAAATTTTCTTACGTTAACCTTCATAAATCAAAATCTTTTGTTTAAATTTGTCAAAAAAATTTTCTAAATATATTCTGCAGTTCCTGAATTAAAAAATAAGAAATCTATTCATTTAAGAAATATTTTATAATTGTTTTAATACTCTATAATACTATATATATATATATATATATATATTGAAAATTGTATGTTTTTATCAGTTAAGCCTCAGTATTTTAGGACTGAGTAGAAATACAACTCATTTCTTTGTTTAGAAATTAGATAATAAATTGTTTTTAAGTCATCTGAAAATTTTTATCTAATTGTTATATTAACGTTTGAATAAGAAAGATTTTGCTTTATACTTATTTTCAGCCAAAAATAAATTTAAAAATAACATATTTTTTTTTCAATTTTCAATACATTTCTTTTAACAGGTACATTATTGTTTCATGTGGGCTTTTTCAAACAATTTTATAAAAAAATGCAAAAAAATATTTTATAGCATTTTTTCATATAATTAATCCTGGACGTAGTCACAGACTTTATTATGACACTAAAAACAGTTGAAATAGAAAAAGAAATTAATCTATTTAATGCAAAACATTGAAAATCTAATTGTGAAGTATCCAAATTAGGGTAGTGGAAGATTTTCATCTAATACGAACTGTTTTAGTTCTTCGATTTCAGATAAAGTAGAATGTATTATCGTATTAATAGGAATAGTTGTTAAGGTAACTTCATTTGGTCTCGATTCAGTATTTGTCTAACTGACATTTCGCTCCAGAAAAATTCCGATGTTGAACTAATGTGCGCTCGCAGATGTCTTCGAAAAATATTTATTCGATTAACGAAAGAGCAAAGGAGATGTAATAGGTTTCTTGGCATAGAACAAAGAGTTTATAGGTAACTGGAGGTCATTTCCCTTGCCTCTTAGTTTCAGGCCTACTTTTATTCCTTATCTTTTGGTAAAAGAGCAATAATAAAGAAAACTCCTTGCAGAAGGGCCCTGTTTCTTGAGTTTCCGCAAAACAAACATTGCTCTTTGGCTAGTTTCACATTTATGATGATCTCCATCCTTACCAGGGGCATGTGGTAGAATAGTAACGATGAATGAAGATGTGGGATAAAATGGGAGAGATATTAATATTTTTAACTTAAATGAAAATGAGATTATTCGGAACGGCTAAACAAATATCTTTAAGTGTTAAACGGGAGTTTGCAGATTTTGGATAAAAATATGATTGTCCTAATTAGAAGCATTATGATCTCGAAAAATTTCATCATGAGACTGAATGATCTCGAAAGCATTTTATATGATTAAAAAGGGAAATTGAATGTAATAAATTAAATATATTAAATCAAATGTTGAATATAAGAAAATATTTGATATTATATTTAAAAATATATTATTTAAGCTATGTAATGTCAGTTTAATTCCCCTTTAGACGCAAAATCAGAAATCCTTCGAGAGATACCTCATAGATTTGAATTAAAGTTAAATGACAAGGACGGCAACTGAGCAGGCAATTGCATATCTACACTCCAATATCACATTAACAAAAGAGTATTTCATTCTAGTCACTACATATAAATGGAAACATCCCACATATGAGGCTGATCAGTAATGAAAACTTATTTCAACCCTAGACCCCTTGCCTTCCCAGTGTAAAACTTACCACTGTGTGATTGTGGCCATGTAAAATTATTAAATATTTCATTAAACACGCTGCAATGAAGCCAGTATCAGTAAGTGCATCATTTTTGTAAATGAATAATCTCTGAATAAGTACCCGACTTTATGCAAATTGTATCAAATCTATAAGCATTAAAAATAAATCATAAATTCCCTCTAACAAATAAATTTTCCCTATATATCACCAACTAAATATTAATACCCTAGATAATATCATTCTAGTAATCGATTTATAAATTCACTATTCAACGAATATCTAATCATTGCGAAAACATTACTATTACCAGTAAATATTTTAGTTTAGATTTTGCGTAAGAAACTCTATGTAGCCGATAACTACATCTCAAATGTATAACTGAACATTTTCGGCAAATTTAGTGTATCAAAGACGCTTACTCAACTGTATTAATTTAAACTGTTCTTAAATAAAACAAGAAAATCATACATCAAAATTTTGAATACATTAAAATATGAGTAAGTTAAGAGGAAATAATTTAAGGAACAGTTAACTTATTTGCGTAAATAAACTTCATAGATTTCTAGCTGTTTAGACACTTATTTGTGACTTTACCGATAAATTATCAAATTAAATACATTACATATATTTAACAAGTGATTACGTTGATGCGAAAATGTCCCAAAGCATATGGCGTAGAGTCGATTACACCAGCTTGATTAAAAGAACAAGAATTATACTTCTACGCCTCTTGTGAATTATGTAATTATCTACAAGTTCCATTATAATATCAAGGTTTTTGAATAAATGTGACGTTTGAACTTTCGTGCAAATATGGCCCATTTTTGATTACCTACTGATTATTATAAAATCCGCAATTTGTCCAAGGAGTATTGCATTTCTTATTCTCCAGCAGATTAGACATCAAATATTAATCTCCACTCAGATTACCTAAGGGAAATAGAAATAATCTCAGAAAATGCATTCAAGGCAGTGCCTGTTTTGCGTCTGCAAAAGACAGCAGGGCATGATCTTGCGACTTGAACATGAAGTTTTAGACCTCTTTTTATCTGATTTTATGATGTCTGGTAATCATTTAGCAAAGGTGAAGAAGATTCTTCGAAATTCTTGTAAGTTATAGCCAGATAGGCATTTAATAGCATAAAATTTCGGTTATATAAGATGCTCCCGGATGGAAATGGGACTAGGCTCTCGTTGTATTAATTCACACGGAAAACTATACGGTTTCTTTGGTGGATGGTTGTGGATGTCTGGTGGATTGTGTGATTGTGGAGGATTGTGGTAGAAAGCAATTAGAAGTGGATAAAGGTAACAAAATTAATATAGTCATGCCATATATTCCTTTAAACAGGGTCCTTTGCGTATTAATGGAATATTATCAGTAGGATAAATATTATCAGTGGAGCCGACATTTGCTTTCTAATATGCAGGGTGCTGAGTGATGCTTCACTAAATATTATGATTTACGTGATCGTAATACGTAAGCAGTCTTCCCATATTTATCGTTAAAACCAGTGCAGTACATAGCATATTTTCAATTCTATGCACATTCTTCATTCGACTGTATTCTTAAGTTCCATTAATACTTTCTGTCAACAAAATATGAAACCCTGTTTAGAGGAATCACGGCATGTCGTTACTTTCTTCGTCCTATCCATTTCACTCAAGGGCATTTTGTTAATATTCATTTCATACCATATATTTCATGTATTATTTATCCATTTACCAGAGAAAACACATAGTTCTACCACAGAACACACAATCAGTGCTATATTAATTTCTTAATTAATTGTGAATTCTGGCTCTACTAATAACTTTTACTAACAAAAATTGGATCAATGCGCTGCAAACATGCTTGAGAACCATGGCACGATATAACTTGCTTCTGTTTCATTCAAATGTATGCCACTAATAACTATTTTGTAGCAGACATCTGATGCTGTATACAGCCATTTATCAAATAAATCCACAAATTTTATTACGTGAAACAATTTTATTCGAAACACTAAACTTTTATTCAGGTCACCTATTATATTAATCAAACTTACAATTAACTCATTACATTAGTTCTCTTTACATTTATAATTAATGATCGCTTCATTTGCTCATTTTGTTTTTTATACATTTTATGGACGAATAGTTTGTTTGCTCTCACGGGGAGGCAAAATAGATCATACAGTTTCTCTTATTATATTTGCTTGGTAATGTTTTGCGTGTAAAAGATCTCTTTTCATAATTCTGAGCATTTGCTCACATATCTCCAATTAAATAACGACACCGAATCAACGAATTAAGAGGAATTGAATGAAATTAATCTTATTCAATAAAGCGTAATATAAATAGCATAAAAGTAATTAGATTTGACCTGAATGACCTCGAATGAATAAAATTGTTGAAAATTATCATTAACCTCTGTCTCTTCCCACATGATCGCTGTTATTTAGCATCGGCATGGGGATATAAAGCTTTAAGTGATAGGTTTTCAATCTTATGAATAACTCAGGTTCTATTAAAAATGGACAGCTTAATTCGATTCTAGCATTTATGAGAAAATTAATTCTATTCATTTGATGTAAAACTTTCGTAAACCAATAATGTCCAATGGTATATTTATGAATCACTTTCAATTATGTCCTTTAACTGAAAACATACATTATTTTAACAGCAAAATGTTCTGATTCAATTATAATATCTTCTCCAATTTACTGGCATATTTTTTAAGGTACGTAATATGCAAGTTTAACCATTCATTTATTTCAGCGTTAGACATGTGGGTGTTTTTGCTACCACATGAATATAAGAAAAAAAGTTGGGAAGTATTTAATACAATTTACCCATCGAGTAATTTTTTTCATGTACTTTATAAATAACAGTTTTTTAAAAGAAAAGATTTATGTTTATAATTTTTATATTTGTAGAGATATTAATTAGATGAATCATGTATTGTATTTTGAAAAAAATAATAAGGATTTTGTGCCAAATATTAGGAGAAATAAAATACAAGATTCGGGGGGGGGGAATAAAATATAACATCCCCAATAATACTGACAGCGTGTTTAGTTATAACCCAATTAGTCCACAACTCCACGAATTTTAAACTTATATTCTATTAATTTAATTAACTATTTAAATCTTGATTTAAAATTATCTTTATATAGCAAATATATAGATATATTTGAAACATGTATCTCATTTAATGCGTGTTTGACATGAAGCTGTATATATTAATTAAGAAAAAATAATGAATATACATTTGCCGTTAGTGCACATTATTGAATTATCTCTTGGCTTATTATTATAACCATTTCAAAATTAATTTACTAATATGGTGATTAAATCCATAAGAAATATAGGCCTTTGTTAAACCTAATATCGTATTTCTACCTCTAACGTATCTGGCGTAAAATTTAAATAATTTGTGAATGTTTATAGAATCCTTAAAAAAGTTTTTGATTTTGTAGTTTTAAAAACATTCACATTTTGTTGACTTTTTTTAGAACTGGATGTTCGAAGGATAGTTTCAGAAAACTGTATTTTCAGTTTACTGTTAAATACTTCCAGTTCAAATAATGATGATATTGATATTGCATATTATAATCTCATTTTAATCTTATTGGCTATATTTCTGAATCTGACAATGAATTTAGTGGCAACAAATTCTATTATTTTTCTATTACTATCATATATTATTTGAAAAGATAGATGATATTACACTATTTCATTTTTAAAAATAATTTAAGGTTCCAAATTATTTTAATAGTTTCGTGGACTTTTACTCTTGCTTTATTTCATATATATGGAAAATAAAAATATTCAAAAATATAATTGCTCACGAAAACTTTGTTCATAGTGCATAAAAAAATATAATTATAACCATGCTTTAGCATTTATGTAACTTTTAATTTTTCCACAATTCTGGTTTTCATGACAAAAAAGAATTTACTTTTCATTTAATAATAAAGAAGAGTTACATAGATATATTACTGAATGATTATAGTTATTTTATTAAAATAATTTAATGTAAGCCGAATTTAAGAAACACTTTTCGTAATTTGCTGAAGATTTAATTTTTTAAATATATTATCTATTACTACACATATTTTGGACTCTGGAGACTATCTATTCTAAAATTCATTAATAGGTGACGCCACTCATAATAAATCAAAATTTATTTAATAGTATATCAACTAATAATTAAGTTTTCAAAATATTCAAATAATATTCTGCCATCGAGAATGCACAAGTGTACACAATTTCAAAATTCTAAAACATTAAGAAGGCAAGAAAACTGATTTCAAAGATCCATCTTTGCAAGCATGAAACAAATCAACTGAGATAAAATGGATAAAAATATTTAAACAAATACTTTTAAAATGTTTCTATCTAAAAAAATATCAAAATTGTGCAAGTTACACACTCTTTTATCTGTCTCTCAAAGTTTAGTGATATTTTATATTTATACATAAGCAATATTAAAATGCATAAGAAATAAAGCAGACTTCATATTTTCTTCCTGAAGTATCTTTTTCCAAAGAAAAGATTACTATCATGTTTAGAACTTGGAGTACATTTTACTGCTATTTATTTCCCCTTGAAATTCCAAAGATTTTCAGGAAAAGATATTTTACAAAATATCTTTTCCTGAAAATGCTAAGAAGTGAAAACAATATTCTCTACAGAGGATATTGTTTTCATTTTCTTAGCATTTTTATTTAAGATTCATTACAACATACTAAATAAACTTTCCCTTCTTCAAATTTATATATCTGGTGCTTTAACAAAATTTCAATACAGAAAATTGTAAACACTTGTAAAACAAGAGGTGAAGGAAATATTCAAAATTTAATTTTTCAGTAGTTTTTTTTTCTTCGTTTTTTTTTGCCTAACAGCATTTTGAGGAAGTAATACTACACAATATTTATCTTTTTCAAATTTCTGTATCTTGCATTATTGTAAACTTTCAAAATGGAGAACTGTAAACACGCGTGAAGTAGTAAGTAGACAAAGCAACCAGACTTTATATTTTCATGTATTTTTTTTTCTTCTCTGGCCTTTTTTGAAGAATTTTTTGAAGCTCAAATTCATATTATTTATGTTGAAAAATTTTAATATGGGAAACTGGAAACACATGTGAAATAATGAGTGAAGGGAATATCCAGAATGTGAGTATTCAATGGTTTCTTTTTCTCGGACATATTTTAAAAGACATTACATTATTTTATTAATGTTTTAATTGGTACAATTCTAATGAAGATTTTAAAGAAGTATTTTAGGGAGCATATATTATACAAAAGCTAATTGTGTGCCAAATTCCATTTGACTAGGTCTCGTTGCTTAAGGCATTTTCCAGATGAGATTGTCAGAAGTATTTGTCTTTTATACATTAACATTTTAATAAATGATAAAGGATGCTGAAATAATATCATTTAATCCCTACCAATCGACGTTACTGTTAAAAGAATCAACATCTAATGAAATCAATATATAAAAATAAAAAATTAAACTGTCACGAAATCGAAAGCAAATAAACATGCATTTAAAACAATTCAACACATGTATAAATGAATAAAAAATTGGTCATAAAATGCCATCTTTACAACAAGACACGTTAGAGAAAGAAAGTAACTATGGTGTCAGGAAAGAATGGCACAATTTTCATTTACAACTATCGTGTTAAACTAGCCAAACAAGTTTATATAGTCTTAATGATTATGTAATCTCTATTACAACCAAATGGTCTTTCTTTTCATCAATAGTGATAATCGTAAATGATAAATCTCTTTGTTTCGGAGATATATGATAGCATTGAAAAATCAGGATACTGCAAACAATAACAGCGATGTTGAGAAACATCTAAACCTCTCATCTCAACTCAAACATGGTGTCCTTACAAAGAAGTATGCCCTCTCATCAGTGATGGAACCTTTAATCAATCATAACGAAATTTTTATGAAAGCAGAGGTACTGAAAAATTTTTTACTTATGTGTCCTCTTTTCATCCTCGTACTTGATGTACTCTCCGATGAATGAGGAGTGACGGATAAGCAAATTTCAAACTGAGAGGAATTAAGAAGTTACTATTTACATGAAAATAATTCTCTTTTAGAATACAAACTGAATTTATGTTTCCATACAATTAATTTGAAACTCTATTTATGAAGACACAAGAAAAAATATTGAATTATCACATTAGTCGGTAATAATTCATAACACTCATACATTTTAAATACGAGTATGCGTACTTTATATGATAGCCCAGCAGCTTTTCAGTACATTATTCAATTACGTATATAGTTCTTAGCAACTCAATTGGTATACATAAAGTATTATGAGTTAGGTGATATAACAACAAAAAGGGACGATTTATTACTTACTTAGTCCTATAAAAATATGAAAAACGGAATTTCTATTGATAGCTACTTGGAAGCCATTGAAAATAAAGAAGATGATTTATTGATTTCTCACGGAAACTTATGAGTTAGAAATGTGCGTGCATTTTTTTAAACTCAACTTTACCAATTTTTCACTATCTTAATGGCTTTTATGGTTTTATGTTCTTATCGTTTTGAAAAAAAATACGATAATGTAAAGCTAGATACCAAAAATAAAATTCCTGGGAGGCATAATGTAAAAGACTGAAATACGTTGGTGATGTAGAAACGAAATTCGATTTGGAATAAAAGCGGAATTTTCGAGTAAAGATATGAAAAGAAGTAAATGACGTGTTGATGACGCAAATTATATTATTGGATTAATTCTGTTAATATTTCATAATTCAAAAATGTAGTAAAACAAAATTATTTTAGTTTTTAAAATTGTAAATTAGCACAAACTGCTCGTTCTTTTTCATATCGAAAACATATTCTTTTCATATTGAGAGAAAGTAAAAGTAAAAATTTTCCATGATTAATATAATGTCTTATTAGTATTATTTTATTAATGAAATATTGTTCATATTTCAATACAATAACTTACAAACGGTCCTATTTTTATCTCTACACTATTTGTAATCTTTGGTGTGTATACTGAGATCTATAAAGATAGCTCCAGGATTAAATATATCCACAAACCTTTGGGCTAATTGCTCTATTTTTAAATATATTTCAATGATTTATTAACAGTTTTCTCAGAAGCAACTGTTATTAAGTTGTTTTAACCCTACAGTAGTTTTGCAGAAAACTTTACAGAATACCTTGTGCATTAAGTTTCATCAAAATCGCGCCTGGTTATCAGTACATCTATTCTTTCTTAAAATATTAAAGTAATTAGTTTTGTAAAGAGTGGGTTAAAAAATAATTTATCCCCAAAAAATTTGGGTTTGACGTTTTAAATGTGTGAATCAAATTTCAGTACTTCAATTTTTACATGCTTTTTAACCCTCTCATTCCTTTGAACATTCAAGTCCAGTACTTCAGATTACAGAAACGCTCGAATCTTGCTTTCTATGAAAGTTTCCTAATCCTTTCAGAAAACTCAAATACAACCTGCGTCTTTCAGCGGCTGATATACAAAACAAGACTCCGTTTAGTTAAGCAAGTGAAGGCTCGGATATCGTTTGAGTATACTCAGAAAGCATCTCTGTTATCAAACTTATCTCAGCCATCATCTCTAAAGAGCAAAGAATGCACCGAGGGTATTCAATCAATCATATTTAACCAAAAAAAAAAAATTCGCAGCTATATCTAGGCATACCGGGTGACCGCTGAGAACGGGTGTTCGTTGAATAGGCTTTTCGGATATTTCAATATGGACAATATTAATGATTCGTTCAAAGACTACTCAGAAAAAAGTATACTGGTTTAACACCTTTATATTTGTTTTAGTTTAACAATGAGTAATATGTGTAACAATGTTGATCAAAATCGCTCAGTCCTTCGGGAAGTTTGCCGAAGTAAATTTTGCATATATATATATATGGTGAGTTTATAGAGGTTTGAGAATTGTTTTAAATAAGTTCATTATATTTAATTTGTACCTATAGTGTCTTAAAAGTTTAGGAAGCAAAGTACATATTTTTATATTTCTCTGAGTATGGTTTAGAAGTAATTATGTTTCCTTTCAAAATTGAGCAATAATGTAAAAAAATCAATCAATCCAGTGATTATCTTTAAGTTAAAACATACATTCCTACATGTTTTGCTTTGATTTGTTTTTCAGTTTGCATTCCGGCAACCTAAGGACAGTCTTCGCAATTTTAGACTTAAGTAAAATTATTTATCATGCTTTCGAATTGTAATCCACTCTTTAAACTCAGCACGGGATGTTTGGAAACCATCGCAATTAATACACAATATTTTAATAAAAATTTAAATCTTGATTGTTATGATTGATTTGTTTATTTTCTTTTAACTTAATGTAATTTTTCTAATTAATCAAACCAGTAATCTTCGCTACTTATTGGCACAAATTTTATAACCATAGAAATTAAAATTAAAATACACACTGTGCACCTGCCATTCTGATGCATCTTTAATAGCAATTAAGATAAAATTTTGGAAAGATTTACACTAGAAAATCAAATGTTTTAGAAAAAAATGTTTTAAAACCTAAAATATGTAATAAAATTCATTAAAAAAATCTTTGGTATGCTGTCTGAAAGAGGATTTATTACAGTTTATTTTTGCTGTATTACAGGCTGCACATAACAGTGTAGTATTATCGAGATACTAATTGGTCCATGCAACATTACGCTAATCCTAAAGTTAAAAAACTATAAATTTTTAAGAAAACTTTATTGCTATACATTAAGAAGTACTAAGATTACATTGAAAAGCAATTTACTAGTTTTATTGTTTTAAAATAAGTATTGTTCTCTTTGATGGACAACGACAGTTGAGAGAAAAATATTGTTTCAGTGCAGAGTGGTATTATGGGTTCAGCATGGCAATTGTTTTAACCTATGTCGTTACGTGTTATCCATCAATGTCAACCTTTTTCGTTTTCTTTCTTGATAAAACATCGGTTTTCTCGGCTGAACTTTTTATTTGTACTTTCTAGTTCAACAACAAGGTATCTGAGAAAGAGAATCATAATGAGAAATTTTCTGATGAAAATCAATTTCTTCTTAAAGAATTACCGGTAATTACAGGTTACGATGAAAGGCTAGTAAATAGCATTCTTTTTCGTTACATAACTAGTTACTTTTGTTTATTTTTATATCATTTTATCATCAAAGGAATTTTCCTTTTCCTTTTTATTTGGAACTTAATTCAAACTTGTTTTTGATTTTGCTGCAAATAAAATATGTTACACATCAACGCTATGAATTTTTCATCATTTAAGTACCATGCCATCTTCTTTCTTTTTATAAGCTTTTATTAGAGTTGGCTTTTTTCATGTTTATGAATTTCGTAGTTGCAAAAATGGTACTTTGCAAATGGTGTTCACTATATTCTGGAAATATTAAATAATTTGTACTCCCGGAAATAATGGAGTATTGTAACGTTTTCAACATTTAATCATCAATAAAATAATATTTAAATACCAATCAAATAACATAAAAATTTGTTTCGGTATGAGAAAACATCAACTAATAATAAACGTGAGACGTCTTAATAAAACTTTTCTCTGATATTTATAATGATGGAAAATATAATTTATTAAAGAAAGTGAAAATAATAAAAAGAGGAAGTATTTGCTAAAGCCCTTTTATTGATGTACCAAAAATGAAGATTTGGATTTTTTTTTTTAAACTTAGGTGTCAAAGCAAAATAATAAGCATATGAGATATTAAAAATAATACAGAGTTATAAAACTTCATTAAATATCGTAAGGAAAAAAAATTTTATCATTAAAAATTGATAATATACAATAATATTATCCAAATTCTAGTTTAGTGAGAATATTTTTATTATCTCGTGCTTTTACAATTTTGTCCTAACCTCCATTATTTGTTTAACGATTTTTTTTTTTTTTTACAATCTAGCAAAATAATTTTTTTTCATTTCAATTATTTTAAAATTTATGTTAACTTGCAAGAAATATTTCTTATTCATAAAACAATGTTAAAGCATTACCAAAAAAAAATTGAAATTAAATTTGTTGAATAATTTTACAATATAATAAGCATAACCAATTTATATTCCAGATTCTTTGTAAGTTTCTACGCATCGCGTAGATCTTAATTGAGATCTTGAATAGCAAAATATACAAAGTACTTCCAGAAAACGAATTATTTTTTCATTCAGAGTACGGCTACGTGAAGCGAATAATTTTGCCGCCGTTTATCAGGCGAATTATAATTTTTTATGTCTTATTTTTTGAATTACCAATTCAGACAAAACAGTATCAGAACTATGGCAGTATAGTTCTGATATTGATATGGCTGTAATTTATTCTTCAGCCATGATCTGGTTGATTCAGACCAGTAACATTAGTCAACATCTAACAGAAAAGCTTGTATCTGCCACAAATTAATCATTTGACCCAAGCGTTAGAACAAACTTTCTCAAATTTGTGAGAGTCAAAAACTTTCTCTAACCTCAATGTGAGTCTGTGCATTTCTATGCATCGCGTAATGCCGACTTAAATCTCTGAATTTGTGATCTTGGACAGCAAAGAAACAAAATTCTTCTTTCAAATAGCAGAGTGTTCTAACTACAAACTGCTTTGAAATTTTAACATCGCACAACAATACTTCAATTGCTGTATTCCTTTCAATTCTTAAATTCAATTTTTATGTCATTTTTTGTAAGCGTTCCAGAATGGATATCGATAATCATAAGAGTTTTAATTGCATTTTATTTTTGTAAGTTTGAAGATCAACAGAAGCTAAGTCTGGCTAACAGGGCAAAAGTAGAAGATTGACGACATGATATCATATGTTGACGATAACACAATATGGTTGACGAGAAATTCATGACGGCAAATGCTTGTAGATAATTGAATTATTTTATCGCTCTATATATTCGTTTAGTTTAGTCTAAATCCTCTTTCTGAAGCTTTTGTAGATCTTCAATTAAAAGCTTCGTGTACATCATCTAGCTTTGGGAAAAAATGCATACAAACAATGCCACAAATATCAGAAGGTACAATATTAAATTACTTTTTGTCAGTGCCATTTAATAAATTGCGTACAACATATTACTTGATTAATTTAAGACAGCCATAGTTTTTAGTGTCTTTGTAATTATGTTATCATAATATATGAAACTAGGCAAATTTAATTTTGTGCGCCACTTATTTTTATTCATTATGTAATAGGATATCACTACATTTATTCAGGAGCATATAATCTCCATTATTCTTAAAATGTTGTTTTTATAATCAATTGGAAGTCATTATTACAACCACTACTCTGCGCAGTTGTATTGGGGTTAAAACGTAATAGGACATCTTTTAATTGCAACTATATTTATACTAGATTTCAATAAAAGTTCGAATCGATTAAAAGTTTAATAAATTTAGAATTTAAATTATTGGTTACCTAAAAATTTATATTAATGATCACGTAATTAGCGAGCTTTCATAAAATGATAGCTAAAAGGAATAAAATGATTTTATTTAATTCAATTAGTTCGATTCTGTCTTTTTTACGAAAAATGAAAACGTTTTTTTTTGTTTTTTTTAGGGGACAAACAAAAACAAAAAAAAACCTAGAAGATACATTAGTTGTAAGAAGTTACAATTAATTAAATTAAAGTATTGCAAAAAAAAAAAAAAAAACAAATGTATAGATCTTTCAAACAATTCTGTGATAGTAAAAAAAAATGTCGCAACTTCATTTCTCGTTAGTTGTAAATTAAAACATTGCCGAAAGAAAACATCAAGTTTCCAAAAAGAAAAAGAAAAAAATTCTTGCTTCTAAAAAAAGAGCCAATAAACTCAATTTAAAACATGAAAACAATGAAAAAGTTGTCAATGATTCACACTAGTGAAGAGATTACTTTCCAATTCTATCAGAAAAGATTTGAAAACTATTGGCAACTAAGAAAAAAAAACCAACGAAAACTTTCGCACAAAACAATTCTGCATTGTTTATAACCAAAATTCTTCAGCACAAAGTTCTTAAATTCCTCTAACCACTTTTACTCAGGAAATCAATGAGTATCTTCCTCAACTCTATTAGAAGAATATGTAAGGATATTTAAAGACCTCGGATACAATGGAGAAAGTTAAAAATTCGCAAAAGGGTGGTTGGAGCTGAGAAAAAGAAGATTTTCTTGAAAAAGAGAATCAATTAAGTAACTTGTATTTGTAGGTTAATTACTCTACTTTTCATACAAAGTGAAGATATATTACAGACATGAGCCAAAGTATCTTTTCATTGCCTAGGGCTGCACAGGTAAGTAATGACTTCACAAAGTTGCTCTTATGCGCCGTCTTCTCTTTGTTAAGTTCATCAAGAGTAGAGGGTCATTAAGATGTGTAATTAAAGCCATTATTCTTTAAAGATACTTTTTAGTCGATATTACATACTTGGTTCAACATGAACGGTAATAAATACTATCAATATGATGGACAAATAATGGAATTTGTTTACCTATTAAAAATAAATTAGTATTGTTGAGTTAAATATAAATTATTATTTAAGACATCTCGATGAATTAGATGCAAATTTATATTTAGAGTGGAGTAATCAAATTTGTAAAATCTCATTTAAATATTTTTTAAGATAAATATTTGAGAATTTATATTCTATTAATATAGAGGGTAATTAGGATGTGTAATTAAAACGATTATTTTTTGAAGATATATTTAAGCTTGTAACACATATTTGGTTCAATAAAAAAGGTTAAAAAGGCTATTAATATGACGGACAAGTAATGAGACTTTTTTGAATTAAAAATGAATTAATACTGTTGAGTTAAAAATAACTAATCATTATTAATTAAGGCATATCAGTGAATTAGAAATAAAGCTATCTTTAAAATGAAGTCATCAGACATGTAAAAGTACATTAAAGTACTTTTTAAGATAAATTTTTTAATGCTTAAATTCTTTGACTCATATTCTTTTAATAAAACTATCAAAATTTAACATAAAAAATCCTTGGACTCTCATAACTTTTAGTTCAAATTATATTATATTATTTCAGATATATTAAATAAATTCTTCAATTTTAATTTTCAAATCATAAAATTGTAATGTGAATTCTTAAAACCTTATTATTTTGAGCTATTTTAATCTTTTATCACCATATTTAATTTAACAAGAACGGTAAAAAAGGCAATCTATATAGGATAAAATAAAGGGACATGTTTTTTAATTAAAATAAATTAGTACAATCAAATAACTTTCAAGTACCACGACAATTTTAAACATTTCATTGAATTGGGCGTAACACTATTTAAAATTAAAATTACTTATAAGCTTTTGCTGAAATAAATAAATTCTTACATTAAACATTTTAGGATTCCATTAGTTGAAATTCTTAATTTCAGTTATATTAAACAAACTATTTAATCTACATTTTCGAATATTAAAATTGTATTATGAGTTGTAAGCAATTATTTTTAAAAAATAATTTTAAACTTAAATCTCATATTGGTTCTATAAAAATAGTAATAAAGGCGATCACTCTAATAAGTATTAAAGGGATTTGTTTTTGTATTATAAATAAATTGATCTTTATATTAAAAATAAATTGTTAATATATATTTTAGGCATATTAAAATAATTTAAGGAATTTTATTGAATTAGATGTAAAATTTTCATTTAAAAATATGTATACATTCATTAGTAAAATTGTAGATGCAAGATCCATTTAAATCCTCTTAAAGAAAATAATTTCATAATAAATACGCAATGATAATAAATCACAAGAGATTACCAAAATAATCCGCACTTAAGATCCAAAATCTAGACATTCTAAAAGCTTTTCGTTATAATTCTCTTCTTTCAAGTACATGAATTCATTTTTATTTTTTTAACAATTTGATAGCATGGTGTATAATAAAATGTGTTATTTTTGAATTCTTATGATATATTTTACATAAAAAGAAAGAGACATATCATTATCACAGGAAAGTATGTGCCGTTCTCAAATTGAAAATCAGACATTGTGATTGAAATGTCAGACATTGCAGAAATAATTACATATTATTTTCTTGCGACATGTTGACGAAATTGACGAATCCCATTTAACTGCAACGAAAACGAATAAATTTAAAATTTATATCCAATAAATGAAATAGAAATTTCTATCAAAGGCTTAGTCTTCCCTAGAAATGCAGATCCGTTTATTTTGTTATGGTGTGAATATAAATTATTCATTTTGATTTTAATTCTCCATAATATATCTACTAAATTCTTATTACATTTCATAAAACTTAAAATAACATATAAATTTAAAGAAGTATATTGTACAATGCAATTGATGCAAGGGAACTTTAATGGTACTGAGTGTGATTTAGCTACAATTTTCATACAATTTTGTTGAAATGAAAACTTATGTGAATTTCACAAAATAATAACTTTTTGTTTTGATGTAAATATTCAAGAATAAATTTGAAGAGTTTATAGGCAATTTTTATTCATACAACTATTGTCAAATTCTTTATTTCGGTTTAGTAATTTTTATTGAACACTCAATAAATCAATCAGGAATTTAAGCAACTTCATGACTTTTAATGATTAGGCTTTATAGAACCGTAAGTGATGTAATTTTTTATTAATTTTTTGAAAGTTTCTGAAAAATTCATTATATCGCCACAATAAAAATTTAAGAATCAAAATTCAGGAGCAATAATATTTGAAAAATTCATACAGAATTTTAATCAAATTAATTTTATGTTTTATTCAAAATTATTTTACCAATCTAATTTATGTTCAAACACATTATAAATTTAAATTAATACATTTAAAATTCATTTTACATACATTTAATGCATTTACATACATTTAATTTACATTTTACATACATTTAAAATTTAATATTATACATTTAAAATTCAAACCATATATTTCTAACTAGATGTAAGAAAGTTAAATTTACAATAATCATGAAATTTATCAAAAATACACAATTTACTATTCTAATTATAACATCTTTAATTGAAAATTTGTTCTGTTCTTACGAAATACATATTTAAAAATTTAAGAAAACAAGACGGTCTTTTTAAATTTAGGAACAAAATAAATAGTAAAATAAAACAAAGTAAAATAGCAGTGTAAGTAAATAATATAAAATAATAATAAGGAGAATATTTTATAAATTTTATCAAAACTATTTTACTAACTTAATTATGTTCAAACATATTATTGAGCCATTGAAATACAAATTATATATTTCTATTTGCATGTAAGAAAGCTAAATTTGCAAAAATTATGAAATTTATCAAAAATACACTATTTACTATAGTAGTAATAACTTTTTCTTTAATCGGAAAATAGTCCTGCTCTTACAAAAATACAAATTAAAACCTTTTAGGAAATAAGACTGTCAGTTTAAATTTATTAAAAAGAAATAAATAGTAGACCGAAACAAAGTGAAACAAAAAGCAAATAAAATAAAATAATAATAATAAAAAGAAATGAACAGAGAATAAATAATGCGATAAAGAAGTGAATAAAGAGAAAAAAGATGAAAATAGAAAGATTATAGAAAAAAGAAATATTATAGAAATAGATTCATTTCTTCATTCTCAGATTAGAAATTTGTGACTCACGCTTAAAGAAAATTGGAAGAATGGCACACTGATCAGTATACTAAGAAGAGAGATAACAATAAGTTTTAATACATTGCTCTCACTTTTCCACACTTCCTACTCCAGAAGAGTATGATTAGCGTTATCGATTTCTGCCCAACAGTAAAATATTTCATTTTTGCCGAAAAAACATTTCTGATGGGTTTTAGAAATGTCACACCCTGTGAATTTTATGGCTTGGTTATTGCATGTGAAATTTCCTTAAGTGGAAATATCTAATAGATATGTACTACGTTACAGTATAATTTTTTTCAAAAGATAATTCACCAAATGTGACACCCTATAAATTTTCATTGGCAACCCTAAAAAAGAATATAACGTTTTTTACAAATAAAATTTTATTATTTTTTTATTTATTTTTTTTGCCAGTATTCATGATGGTGGCCGTTTTGCAAGTATTTTAATGGTTGGCGAATTCGAAATGAGATCGTGCTGTAACCTTAAGTCTAACTAAAGAAGGTTAGTCGCAGAGGATTGACAGGACAAAATAATTAAGTTAAAAGAAAAGATAAAATTTATTTGTTACTTTTCTGCATCTCCTGGTATATTTGTAAATTTTATTTTATTGAACATTTAGCCATGCAGAAAATAACTCAAATGTTCAAAAGTAGTTCATTTTATTTTTAAAAAATAGCATAAGATTTTGAAGAACAAAGCAAAGAGATAGCTGAAATGTTCTTATATTGATTTGTATAAATCGAAGTCACTTTAGAAAATTAAATATGAAAATAAATTTTGCGCTTAACATTAAAAAATAAAGACTGTAGTAGCATTCTGAATATTAAAAAAATTGTCTATTAATTTTCTGAAGAGCCTGTTTGCGAAAAGTAACTAGTTAATAATTAATTAACAATTACTAAAAATTAAGTAATTAAAGTAAAAATTAACTAATTCAATAATTATTACTATCATGTAACATTTTTACTGAATAAATAAATCTTCTTAATCTAATTTCATTATACACAAGACCATTCTCCGTTCCTCCCAAAGGTATTCGGAAAAAAAGAATGAATCCCCGTGGGAACTATAGTTCAGTCTTGAGGACCATCAACAGTCAAGGTATTGATAGGAGGTAGGCAACCCTAAATTATAACCACCAGGACAGTTAGAATCAATTACTATGCCGGAAGCATATCATCCTCATTTTTGTGGCCCCCCCCGGGAGAGATTCTACTTTCACTATAGGAAATTAGTATACAAATTAGACCATCCCTCACATTTTAAGTTATTGTCTCAAATGATTGTATAATATGGAAAGAAATTTCGATGACATTAAATACTCTAAATTGATTTGTGAAAGTATAGGTAGAATCGATTTTTTATGAGACAACGTCAATCTCAGAAATTATATATTTCATGAATAATATAAAATATCAAAGAAATATTTAAAAAATGGTAATAAAGCAAAACCCACAAGTGACCATAGCAACTACAATAAACAAATAATCCCACTATAATTCAAAATATCAAATAAATTGCATAGAATGGAAAAAATAATAATAAATAAATACAAGACGAATGATAAAAAAATATAGCAAAGCAAAATCATGAAGAGTCCCTTATCTTTCGATAGGAATATTAATATTAAATTTCATTCATTTTATAAGTATTAATATTTATTACTTTACATGCCATTTATATCATAGACCTTAAATATTTATCTTTTATATAATCATTTATTTATAACATTTATTTAAAAAGACAAATATTTCAATCAAGAAATATTAAATCTTATGTAAATAAGCAAATCAAAATGAATCCCTTATTTAAGATATTTTTAAATCTTGTCTATTATTTATTCTAATAACTAATTCATGCACATAGAAACAAATAATATATGTTGCGAAATTTATGCAGATAATTTACTGCAATAATTTGCTGTTTCACTTTGATTTCTTTCAAGCATTTTGACATGAACAATGAATGACTGAGAAGCATATTAGCAAAATATTTTTTCGATGGAAACTGAACCTATAAATTTATAATAATTATCATATGAAAAAAAATTCAAATTTATTTGAGCAAATATATAAATTATTTATTTTGATTATTCTTTAATTATTTAAGTCGAAAACATTTATTCTTGCAATAAAAAATAAAGAGTTAATACATGGAATTCTTATTTTAAATTTTAATCAGCTATTTATTTAACAAAAAAAATACAGATTTGTGAGACATTCAATAATAAAAATAATTTTTTCTGCTGTGCAGAAAATTGGATATAAGAGCAATTTGAAAATAAAAGTAAATATTTCAAATAATATGTAATATAATATAATCATTGCACTTATTTGAAATGTTGAAATTCATTATTAAGATAGTATGGTGATTTTTTTTTGCAAGGTATATTTCATCTGATAAAGATTTTTTTAAATGTTTAATAGTTTTTCAAATAGAAATATAAAAAAAACGTAAGTGAATCACTGGGATTAAAAAGTAACAGAAAGATTCAATTTAAAATATATACATATGAGAAATTGTTTGTAAACTTTTGTAAAAATGTAAAAATATTCTCAAGACTTATAGAAAACTAGGGCAAGAATCGATATTTAAATTTATATTATTGCCTCAAAACAATTTTGATTTTTAATTTAATAAGAATTTTTACTTTGTCGATTTTCGACCTTCAAAAATTTTGATTATTAAGTAAAAAATTATAACTTCTTATCAAAGATAAGAGTATTTGTTAGTTATAATATATTTAAAATAGATAGAAATATCACCATAAATAGAAATATCGAAATCTTATGGTTTATCTTCTACTTAGTTTATCTTACATGTCGGTCATATCAAAGAATTAGTAGCTTAACAATGAGACATTATTGAGCAAACATTTATGTCAAAAACGACTTTAATTGTTTCGAGATATGGGTCCTGGACTTTTCACCACAATAATGCAACTTTTTACAATGCCCTTCCTTATAAGGAATTTTTGCAAAAAAGAAAAAAAATCATTAAATACTGCTTCATAAGCTATGTATTTCCCGGATATGGCACATTACGATTATTTATTATTTCCATGGTTGATAGTTACTCTTAGTGAAAACAATTTTGAGTCTATGGAGGCAATCAAAAAATTCCGTTTGAGCACCGAAGGGATTTCATGAAAACGGTTTTCAAGCACGTTTAGGGGTCGAAAAATGTTGGCAGGCGATCATTGCGACCAAAGGAAATTAGTCTGAAAATATATTAACCAATTAAGTTGTAAGCCTTATTTTATTACAATATTTTCGATACATTTCGATCTCCTCAGTAAAAGTGTTTGCATATATTTTGTCAGTAATGAAAGAAAATTTTAAAACATACTTTCTTATTAACTCATATTCAATTTCATTTATAAATTCAAACATATTCATTCCTAGTTTATAAGCATTTTAAATAAATTAGTAATTTAAACAATTAAATGGTTAAAAACACTTTCATGAAACAGTACATTAATTTTCTTTTCTAAAGTACAAGTAAATATGATGTACCGTTTGTAATCATATTATATATATATATATATATATATATATATATATATTCAGTAAAGAATTAAATTCTTCCGAAGGAATTTACAATTTTGAAGTTGGAAGCAGTTTAAAAAATTCAATAATTAGTTATTGTGGGATTTTTGAAAATTATTAATTATGATTTTAGTATTTTTTATTAAATTTGGGATACTACACTGCGTAAAAAAAGTAGAAGGACAGTGTCTTTTTGCCAATTAATATCTCTTATTTTCTCCTAACTACCAGATATTTATGCAGATTTAGTTTAATGACACTTGTTTTCATTTTAGGCAAAAATTAAACATCTACCCCTAATATTATTAAGAAAATTAGTATATATAATTTCCGATGCGTAAAAAAAGTAGAAGGACACTTGCTAATATATTTAATTTAGTAAGTTGTTCTTTATTTAAATAGTGATTTTGTACTTTGTTTATCCTTTTCTGTCAAAAAAATCTAATTTGTTTAAAAGTTACGCTGTTTCTCCGTTCTCAGAAATGCCTAAAGGAATACCTTTGAACAATTTGCAAAAGGGGCAAATTTCCGCATATCAAAAGGATGGTAAAGCTGTCAGAGAGATTGCTCGATTGTTGCAGGTGAGCCCCAATACAGTTTCAAACTTTATCAGAAATCCTTATAAAAATGGAAATAAAAAGAAGACTGGTAGACCGAAGAAGTTAACACCACGTGATGAAAGAAAACTTGCTCGTGTGCTGAAGAAGAACAAAGGAAGTGTTTCAAAGGCAAGAAATCAAGCAGGACTTAATCATGTGACGAAACAAACAGTTTACAACTATATTAAAAGATCTAAAAAATTCATTTTCAAAAAACGGAAACATCATCCTAAGTGGAAACAAGCTCACATTGATAACCGTTTAGCGTGGGCTAAGGAGCACATGTCCTGAACTACAGAATGGACTTCTGTGATATTTTCCGATGAAAAGAAATTTAACTTAAACGGTCCAGACGGCTATCAGCACTACTGGCATTGTCTGGGGACTGAATGCGAATACTATTCAACACGACAAATGGGAGGAGGGAGTTTAATGGTTTGGTTGGCTGTTGGATACGGAGGAAGGACAAGTCTGGTTTTCTTAAATGGTAGGCAAAAACATACAGACTACATTCAAGTACTGAATTCCGAGCTTCTTCCTTATGCCTCTGACATGGGGGGTGAATAGTGGAAATTTCAGCAAGACGGAGCTTCCATTCACACCGCGACTGGAGTCAAAAATTGGTTCCTAACAAATAATGTGGATGTTTTACCATGACCAGCCAAGAGTCCTGACCTTAATATAGTGGAAAAAATTTGGGCAATGTTAGTTCGTCGAGTTTATGCTGATGGAAGGCAATTTAATTCGCAAATTCAGCTTCGAGAAGCATTGAATGACTCGTGGGACAATTTTTGTCAAACTGAAATTCAAACTCTATACAATTCACTTCCAAACAGAATATTTGAAGTTATAAAGGCCAATGGGAATACCATTCCTTATTAAAATCACTATTTTTTCATTCATTATAATGCTGTCCTTCTACTTTTTTTACAAAGTTTCAAAAAAGAGAAACTATTTTTGTTGCCATTAATATTTTATGTTTGAACATCCTAATTCTGATGTTAAAATTGTATTTTTGAAATATTTGTTAAATGTTTCTAATAAAATTTTTTAATAAAAATAAAATATTTTTCGGTTATTGTTACAAAATCAAGTGTCCTTCTACTTTTTTTACGCAGTGTATATAACAGATAAAAAATTTTATAAGGATTTCTCTAACTACATCATTAAGACTAAGCGGAAATTAATTATATTTATATGGCTAACTTTGTGATCATTTCTTTGCTAATTAATATTCTATATACAGAAATTGTGGTTCTTTTGGAAATTTAATGATTCTTTCAATTGTGAATTTCGTGTATTATTGAGGTTTATTGATTCACCTATGAGAGAAACGAGTTCTTCTTATTCATTTCTTGCTGACTATATTTGTTGGTAATTAGGTTTAATTTAAATAAATATAATGAATTTTAATTTTTGTAATTACCAATTAGATATTTTTTCAAATAATCTTATCATTTCTTAATTTCATTTTCTTTAAATTTACTGTTTTTCCAAATGAAATTAGCAGTTTTTTTTTTCATAAAAAATTAAAAGAAATCTTACATTTATATAAAGTATTAGTAGTCAGCAAAACAGTTTGAAATGCAAATTACTTTAAAATATTCGGGCAAAAGAATTCAACTCGAAAAAAAAAATCGAAAGAAATTAATTTAAAAGAAAATCAAACACTACCTTTTAATTTTTGTCCAGGTTTCAAAAGAAAACTATTGAAAGAATTTACATTACCCTTATTACTGAAAATAAAAAAAAGAATGAAAAAAATTAAATCACAAAATCAGATAATTAAAATTCTATTCATATTTTCATTCTTGAAACTGGAAGAAAATTTTTGTCAAACATTTAGCTCCTTTTTTTTTCAGTTTGATAGGGAAAAAAAGGAAGATTGGTTTGTTGTTATTTTGCTTTTAAACATTTCTGGCTAGATAAATTTGATTAGCACGAAGAGGTTTTTCTTCTTTGATCAATCTTAGAATTTAATAAAGAAGGGAAAAAAACTTAACTCAAGGAAATTAATAATTTTTTTCTAGTTTTAAGAGCACATGTAAAGAAACGGCTTTTAACTCGCAACTTCAGGAACGTTTTACTCAACATTTTCGTATGGAAAAAGAGTGTAAGCTCTCTGAACGAAATTATATGCAACAGAGCCTTTTCCTATTTATTTATTTTTAATAAAAATATAATAAGAAAATTCTGCGAAATACGTCCCTTTCAGTACATATTCAAGTCGATTTAAGAAAAGTTTAACAGAGGAATGCACTGTTTATCTCTTAAGTTATAATTCTAATTTTTATATTGCTTAATATGTTTATTTTGAAAACGATTTATTCTAATAAACTAAATTAAAATAATTTATTTTTCCTTGGAATGAGATTTTTATCATTTATTTAAACAGTGTGACTGTTTAAATAATTAGCAATTATTTAAACAATGCAAATAGGAATTATTTTGTTTTAAGATAAAAGAATAAAGCTTTAATCGTAGTAGCAAGTGCCATTCGGTACAGTTACAATATACAAGTGATTTCTCATTATTTTTATCTATTCAATCAAGCAATCTATAGTTCAGCAAAATTGTCATATAAAGTTATATTATATCATTTTTAATTGATTTAATTTTTCGGGAGGGCTATTCAATTCATACCACTATATTTACTCATGGTTAAGATAAGGTAGAAGGGGACTTAAAATTTTATTCTTCGTGCTTAATTAAAAGACCATTAATATGAGGGAAAATTTTTAAATAAAAAATCTATAGGTACTAAAAATCCTGTAAAATACGCCTTTGAACAGTGAGATATCTTAATTAGATCAGGAGAAAATTGAAGAAAAGCGTACCTTTTGAAAAGCCTTTTTTTGTTTAATTTGAGCATAAATTTTGTAATCGTACTGAAGTGCATGTTACATATGAGGAAATACCCGGTAAAGATTCTAGATCCATTTATTTATCCATTGAATTAAAATTTTCCAAAAACAAATTTTAGAAAAATTGAGTTTATAATTGATTTACAGCTATCAACAAAATATGAAAATAATAGTTACATACAATAAATTTAAAATACCTAATATGGTTTATATAATTTAATATGGGATTCAGATATACTTATCAAAAATATCAAAACATTTCTATCACATTTCTTTATTATTATGTAAATATAGTAATATATATAAATATAAATAATAAATGGAATAATAGAAAAAAACAATAATTATATCGCACCCTCATAGTTGAGTATCATTCAATTGTCATTTCAATTGTTTAATGAAGGGGATTTTAGAATGTGAATATCAATACAAATTTTTAATGAATTATTTTGTATTTATCATTTAAATGGCCGAAATAAACACAAAAAATATTAATAAACTGAACAAAAATAATATATAATTATCTCATTTTATAATTAGAGTTATCTTGTTCAAACGTTTTTTTTTTTTTTTTTACTCTTTTTTACAAATTTAAATGCTTTCTAAAACTGGGAATAATATTTCAAATTCTAAATCCACTTTTGACCATATCAGTCTCTATATCAATTTTTGGGTTAACGTCTCTAGATATTATTACAAACAGAGCGTGTTATTGAATATCCATTTAGACCCTTTTTTTGAGCGAATGGGCTTCAAATTTGACAAAATTATAGAAATTTCATATTATGACAGCATGCTAAATTTTATTTATTTAACTCATTTCTTTTGAGTTTAGCATCTTTATTAATAATAAAAGGAGGGAGAATGTATGTGTGTGAGTCTATTGCAGGACAAATCGTTTCATCTAAAAAAGCCAAATTTGGTTCAAATATACTTAGGAGCATAGAAATGTACACTTTGATATGAAGTTTTAGTCGTGAATTAGACTCGTGAATATGGATGAGTTTAAAAAAATATTTTTAAGCAATATATGTAACAATATTTTCAATAACTACAGTAAATTTAAGCCTTATTCATTGTTTTTGACAATATTTGATAGTGGGTGTATCTTCCTTTGCTGAAAGACAAGGAATGAAGATTTTGTGGTTGTTATTTTTTCATATTCTTTGGCAATGTCGCTATGAAGTTTTTCTTTCTTATTCATCCAATTTTAAAACAAAAAAAGATATTAAGTATGAAATCTAATATGTTGAATAATTATATTTTATATTCTTTAATATTTTCTAAATAAAACTACAAGCCACTTGGCATGCTATTTATCGCGCTCATATCTTACAAATAAAATATGGTGTTGTCTTACTAGCACATAATGTTTAAAAATATTACTACGATATCTGCAATGTATTGTAATGCATTTCCGAATATCGTACAATATTTTGTGCTAATATAAGCCAATTTTAGGTATGAAATCTATTGTACATTTTGTTTGTAAGAGAAGGAAGTAGCGATTGTGCGCCAAGAAAATATGCCATTTCGTTTTTCAGGGAAGGAAGTAGCGATTGTGCGCCAAGAAAATATGCCATTTCGTTTTTCAGGAGAGTAAAGTCTTATTTGATTTCATTATGTAGGGTTATGTAAACAATAAACATAATAGATGTGAGACTATAAAATGAAGACGGCTTGAATAATATTAAATTGAAATGTGATAGGACATATTAGAGATTTATCAAAATATCAAGATTATATATTTTGACAATTAAAATACTTATATTTTTACTTATATTTTAAATACTTATATTTTACTTACTTATATTTTAATACTTATATTTTAAATATTTATATTTTTTCGCATACGAGAAAATAAAGTAGGCTGCGAAATAACATTAAGAAAATATATTGATTGCTATAGATTTCTTTATGAAACCAAATATGAATATATAAAGAAAATGTTTATAGCTGGAAATATGAGTAATACTTTAACCGGATCTATTGAAATTTTTTATTCTTTCCTCGCAAATTATATGCATCCTTACCTAAATGTCTCCAACTGCGACAGCCTAAAAGAATGTCGGTTTCTCGCCTTACTTTTGATCCATAAACAAAAAATAAATTTAATATTTGTTTACCTAAGAGTTCTCGGAATTCAAATACTCATAAAGGAAAACGATATGAATAATGCACAGCCATCTTACTCTTGGCTTATGAATACGAATATATTCCTAATGCAATATTTATATCTCCCAAACGCATCACACATTGTTACCTTTGTTTGAATCTGGGGACCACCCTGTGAAATAAAAGTTTGAGTATCCCCTTGATGGCGGTTTAAAATTCAGCTTTCATTCAGGTCCCATTTTCCACTCCCACACTATGAGAAATACATTTATAACTGAAATAAATATTGAATTCCTGAAGAATCTGAAATTTAGCATTTGAAACTGCGAGAATAAATATTTGTTTTTATTGAAAGCATAATAAAAATTCAATTTGCCGAAAAAATTGAATTAAGAGAAACTTCGTTTCAAAAGTGAGCACATCAAGAGAAAATGGTTAATTATATAATTAAAAATTACAATAAAAATTTATTTTTCCAATAAAATACAAATAATAAATAAGCAATGAGTTATTTTAATAAATTATTTGTAATTTTACTTTTTTGTTTTGTTACATAATCAATGAATAATATTCGCCTACATAATTAACAAATAAACAGCCAATATTTTCACTAAATAAAATTAATAATAAAATTCTAAATATATTTTTAAACGACAATTTCAGCAAATAAGTAAGCGGTTTTTATAAATAAGCATTTTACCACACTTTGAATTGTTGTAACACAGTATAGCATAGTAGTGTAGTCATAGTATGGTAAATAATAATATAGTTAAAAAATATTGCAATTCACATCTTACATACTCAAAGTACTTTTAAATAAAGATTGAAATTTTTTATTGTATCTTTTATTGAATGTCTAGCATAGCGGTCAGGTTCTCAAATGAATTAAGCCGAGGTAAGACATTAAAAAGCAGAATTTGACAAGTTAAACTGACGATAACAATTCAGAAGTAAAAAACAATTTCTTACATTTTTTTAGCCAAGACATCGAATCCACTAAAAAAATTCAAATAACAACATTTGAAAGTTATATTAACAGGAATTTTAAAAGATCACAAAAACATTCCAATAAGCGACAAATTTAAATTTAAAGTGTTCATATTAGCTAAATTTTATACCAACACATTAGATATATAACATAATGCAATATTTCAACATATTGTCGAAGTCTTGATTGAGTTATGAAATCCTAAATCTCGTCTCCAAAATGTCAGAAAGGTTGAAAAATATTTCAACTTCTCATTAGAAGAATTTTGATATGCAGCCTCTGACGGCGAACTCATTAATTTTAAAATAGCTTTTAATCCAATCTAAATATTTTCTAATGTGCAGAAATGTAAAGAACTTGGAAAATAATTTTCAGATTTAGTCAGACGCAAAATAATTATGAAAGTTGTATGACTTATAATTGCAGCATTCAGAAAAATTTTCCGTTTCCAAGGAATTCCTGGAATTTCTGTAATTATATTTACCTTCATATATTGTTTATTACAACCACTAAGATTTTAACGACTGAAGTAGTATGGACAGATATTTATCGACTATAATACAGTAATACTCCATAGTTACACTATAAGTGGGATCGATGAAACACTAAGTTAGATTTCCATAAGCCTGTGTATAATTTTGCATATAAATGCTTGCACATTTTATAATTGGAATCAAGATATGAAATAATTGCTTGAAATAAAAGTATTTAATAAAGAATGTATCTGATGAATGCATACCAATATGGAATATCACTTACATTTGACAGACAAATTAAGGTCAATTAGAATAATTGGGAACGATTTTTGCCGACGTGGTCCTTTCTTCAATTTAAAATGACTGTATGGAAAGGAATATAGACTTAAAATTTATTCAAGTATGTAATTATGCTCCAGAGGCCTAATTATTCATATTTCCAAATTTATTGAATAATTAGCCAGTCTTATTTACAGTTACAATCATAGTTACTCCCAGTGTATTAACAACTACTCCTAAAAATCATAGGTAATTGGGAACTTGCGTTTCGATTTCCTGGTCATAGTAACGAATTAATTTTTTGAGAAATCATTTGTAATAATAAGAAGCTACTGCTTACTGCCTGAAATTTAATTTTACTACGAATTTCCTATTATTAAAAAGGGCTGTTTTTCTTTGTTTGTCTGTAAAAATACATCCAATTTCATGAAATATCGAATATCAACTATTTAATACCTTCAATATGGAGTAATTTTTATTCATTCTATTCCCAATATTGTTGGAAAAACTAGGGAAATGAATATTTCTAAAAACAAAACAAAAAAAAAAAACTGAATATTATGAGACACGTAAAGGAAATATCTACGATTTAGAAACACTTTTTAAAATGTGTACTGACTAGTATTTAAATTTTTTAATAGAAAACACAGCATTTTATTCAAGTAGAATGTTCAACCTCCAATTCAACTAATTTTTAAAAAAGTATTTATGCTGTTTAAAATAATTTACTGAGGACCTGATCGCATAGGTTTTATATGATCCTCGTCAAATGTAAAGTATCATTAACCTCGAAAACCAATTTTGATATAATCAAACTATTTCTCTTCAAATCTGCAACATTCAGCTATCCACCGTTGACTTAACCAATTGTTCAAACGAAAGCTTAATGGGCATTAATTCTGGAAAATTCAATATAATCCATAAAAATATATGTATTTTTCAAAAATCAACCATGGGTTATTCAAGATAAGTTACTTACTTCATTTCTGTAACTCCCCGTTTCTTATTGTATGAATCAAAATTATCGTTTTCGTATGTCTCCTTCAATACCACTTTTTTTTCTTCAAGTATCTTGTTTTCTTTTATACTTGATGTCAAATAGCATCAAAACATTATTAATAACAAACTTCTATGCATGAAAAAGAATATGTAGTGCATATACGTGTAGTGTATATGCATATAAATTCTTACATTCTTTAAGTAGACTGATGACAGATTCTTTAAGAATATTAGTCGTTAATTTGACATAAAAAATAAACTTTATTGGGGCAATGGGATTACTATCCTATTTCTAGATATAAAAGCACTTTTTGTCTAGTATTAAAATATTCCGAAACCATGAAGAATATAGGCTTTTATTACAATAAAAGTTGTTCCTAATTACCCCATGATGAAGAATGTCAGAGTAATTGAGGGCCTTTACCTGCTTCAGAGGTGAAAATCCAAAAATGAAAAATAAATCATATTCATAAGAGTGCTTTAAAGAAGTAGCTTAAATTTTAAAGAAATGTCTTAAAAAAGTTGATTGTTTCTCAACTTGCTGAGGCTTCGCCGTTGAGTACTATGGTCAATTTTCTCAATAACACCATATTCTCACTTATCCTTCCTAACCTCACGTCTAGAAATGTTGATTTTCAAAAAGCTTTATAACTAAGTTTTTTAATGAACTGTTTACTAATTGCACACGAAATATTTTCTTTGTGACTTGGAAAAATATAAATATTTGAAAATAAATTCTTTCTTTACTGTAGTTTAATTTAGTTATATTAACGTACCATTTTAAAGCAACACTAGGACTATTCTGGGACGGACCTCGTAATTTTGAGCAGCGGTCAGGTGACGTGGGCGATACCTGGGATGACACCCCCTCTCCAAACTTCCAAGCCACACCAGCGGGAGGACAAATGGCTGTAACGGATTTAACATGCACCAGACCTGCTTAAACGACGGTTATTCGGTTGAATCGGGTCTCGAACCTAAACCTCCGGTTCCGAAACCGAGACCTTACCACCAGACCACCGCAGCCCTCATTCTTTAGTGTAAAATTCTTAAATATCAAAATGGTTAACAAATATAGAATATTAAAAAAATATTAACAGAAGTGAGAAAATATATTAAAAAGGTTTATTAGTGGAAAAAATATCCATCATAATATAGTTCGATCAATTGAAGTAACATTTAAGATGAAAAGAATTTTAGATATGGTTGTTAGTCTGTAGAAAGAGACAAAGTTTATATAATTTTGTGTAATTTTTATGCAAATTATACAAGTATTTATCATTAGAGTACAGCACATTCGATGTTAATTCCTTTTTCACATAATGAACATTGGGCACACTTTTCTCCTTTGGAGTTGGCAAGAAAGTTTCTTTTATAAAATGCTTCAATGGAGTCAATAGTTTTTGTGTCAAGGGTGCCTAGGGTGTCAGATTAATTATAAATTTTATATGGGCCATGAGAATCTTGGTCTGATTTATGTTGAAATTTGTTTAACTTGATTCTTTCGGGAGTGTTTGGTTCAGGGCGATAAATATGGTTTACTATAACATACATTTGATATTTATCGCGTAACAGGCATTTGTTTGGGCAATTATATATATAGAACCAGTCATCAAAACCTGGATTAATTATATAAATAAAAGTTAAATATATTCCCTAATAACACACAATGATATCATAGGCCAGGAAATAAAAATTAAATATGAAAGTAATACAAAAGAATGATTTACGAAAATTTGCAATTTCCAAAAGATATAAAAACGTTCCCTATAAAAACACAGTCACACTTACAACGCTAAGATAAACCGAACAAAGAATATTGATTAACGAAGGAAAAGTCGGCCTATTCCATATTTGTGCCTCTATTTTATAACTGTAAATCATCCTTTATCTATAATACTGTATCTTATAAATGGTTTTATTTTAGAATAAAAGCTACGTAAAAAATTATTTCGATAAATTTTTAAAACCTAAGAAACGTTTTTTTTAAAAATCTTTTTCAACTCTTGAAATTACCATTTGTTTTCTAGCGAATCTGGGAATTAAATATCATCTTATACAGAAGCAACTAGTTCTCACATTTCTCTAAACACATAGCAAAGAACTGGCAGTCAATGCAAGTCCAAAAGTTAACTCGTTAACATCATTGCGATTAACATCATGTAAATACAATTCTATAATTATATTTTAGATGAGAGATTTGCTAAGTACCTGGCATTACACATGACTCTCATTTGAAAAAAAAAAGAATATTTCATTTTAATTTTTTAAAAATTGTTGCAATTTAGAATTATGTATTTGCATCATATTTTAAAATGAAAAATGTTAATAATACTTTCCCATCACGTAACTAGAGTTAGAAAAATCAAGGTATCACAGTGCATTAATATTATCGCAATTTCTCCAAGAATACATTATTATAATTGAGTAATGAAATCCCAAAACTTATCTTCATAATATTAGATAGCTTGAAATATATAATTCTGTTTCGACTTTCTCATTAGAAAAATTCTGATGCGAATTATCTCATGCTGAAATCATTTACTGTTTAATGATTTTTAATCCACTCAAAATATTTTCTTATATGAATAAATGCAAAGAATTCTGAAAATAATATTTAGAATTCAATCAGATGCGGAATAATTTTGAAAGTGATATCACTCTGATAATCGCATTGCTTAGGGTGATTTTGCTTTTACCGAAGAATTAATGGACTTACTATAATTCCATTATTTTAATTCCCAATTATAAATAATTAAGTTACAAATTGTCCTTAAAAGGTTTTCAGAACCTATACAGAAAAGGAAGAAAATATTAAAATTTTTGTTTATGAAAAAGAAATTTTATTTTAAAAGCTATCATCACAAAGCACAAAATTAAGTTGTATATAAAAAAAATACTTTAAAACTATTTTAAGTTGCTTATACAGAAGAAGCTATTACTATTAACTAAATATATTCTGTGATGTAAAAAATAATTTGTGGGTAACTGATATTAGCATAATTTGAACAATTTTAACATAACACAAAGTACGTAATTGTCAAAATTCTTAAGGTTGAAATTCTTATATTATTGAAAAAAATATAATTATTTATTTTTCTTTTTTGTTGTTTTCCATAACAATCATTCAATATCTTAATACCTATAATTATAATATTTTTTTGTAAAATTAATATTGTATTTTTCCGAATCTCATTTACAGCTTCATTAATAGCTTTTTATCTACCATTGTTCAATTCTCCTTCATTTTCTGATTCTGAGAAATTGACTGCTGACCTTCAACCTCAGACAGACGAATGCATTTTCTGAAAGGGAGAAATCAACCAAACGGTGAACAAGTTGCGAAGAAATTACAGGACTGAGAGAAATTCATCTAAGTTGATCTCTTCTAACTTAACAAAATGAACCAATCTGATATCTCTTGTTGCTTAAAAGAAATTTGTAAAACAAAATCAGAAAAATATCATTCATTTAATTATAAATTTCGAAAACATATATTCCGTCGTATTTCAGCCTAGAGAATTTAACTTTAGTTTGTCTTCAGTATGATCTCTTCTCATATAAACTGTTTTGCTCATTGATTTATAGATGAAACTCTGATTTTAAAATATTATTTGAAATTCATATAGTAATACTAAAATAGCGTAATTTTCCCCCGCATTCAGTTTTTAAAAGTCTGTGTATGATTCTGAATCATTGTAATAAAAGTTAGGATATATACATATATCATATCTTCGATTCAAAGTAATCGACAACATCTACATAAACTTCCCATCCTTAAAAAGACCTAACTTCGTTGCCAATATGGAGGATTAAAGTTTTCAAAATTATTTCTGTTTAGGCCTCATATAACTTCTATGAACTTATAAACGTGAAATTTTTCGAAAATAATAAACCGAAATAGTTAATTAAATGAATCACCATAGTAAGGCACATGCAACGTAAATCCATTAAAGTCTTCTATTGCCCCATCAAAAAATAAAAATATTATTTCTTTATTAATAATTCTATCATAAAGATTAATTAAATAATTATACAAAATTTCATGATGTTAGAGCTTTACTCCCTCTTTCGAACTATTTCAGTTAATTTTAATCTTTCCCTTAAACTTAAAAATTATAATTGCTATTCCAAATTATGATATGGAGGTGCTCGTAAGCACTATGTCATACCGTGGAACTCCGAAAAATCACGACGTTGCCGTTGGCATCTTCGATTCGGAATCAAAAGTTCGGATAACTCCTTAAGAATTGAATGAAAAGCCGATTATCAGAATTCATATTGTTTAACAGTAGTGGAAAGCACTATACATTCGTGAGAAAATTGCCATGTTATTAGGTCCCAGTGACAATGCATTAATTAATCATTTACATCATTACAATAGCCGGTATATTCGGTATCCATTTATTCGAAAAAGAAAGAGTTATTATCCATATTTTTCATTTATCTTTGAAGTAGCGTTACAATGGAAAAAATTTCTTGTAGTAAATAGACATAAAATCATTCCTATTTTAAGCTAACAAAGGAAGTAAACAGAAATTTAATCCTGTATAAATTTTGAAAATGAGCAGCTAACCTTTTTAGTGAATGCCTCCTTATCCCTTATCGCCTTAAGACAAACGGAAATATGCTGTGAAAAAGAAACCACCGTGAAGGATAATTAGACCTCCTACAGAGCTTACCACAGAAACCACTTCCGTAGAATGATCTTCCCTTAACAGAACCCAAGGGCGCGAAATCGGCCGTCTCGGGTGTTATCATTGGAACCACCTCGCACGATGTTTTCACCCACCTTTTAGCCAGTGGGGAAATAATAATTCTAAATACGGTAGCTCTCGAATGCTGAATCCACTGATTTATCGGGAGTGAGAATAAATTGGTATCAGTTCTTGTGTCATTTTTTTCAAGAATTCTATAAGGGAATCAGACATATGGTTAATTGCTTTGTCTTGATAAATTTCAATTAATTGATTTTTTCATATTTTTCATCTGCCCTAATTTTTAATTTTAATTATATGAAATTCTAGAAATCCCTTACTAAAAGTTTGTTTAGACTAGTTGAGTCGAGTTTTTTTTTTTTTTTTTTTTTTTAAATTAAAAATAAATCCTTTTTTATTGAAATCGTTTTGATAAATCTAAGTTGCCATTTTTATTTCCAAATTTTTAGTGGATAAATTATTATTATAAAGAATTCTACATGAAGCTCTACATTCTGCTTCAATAGGTTAGAGAGAGAGGAATAAAATTGTATACTTATTAACTATTTATTTTTTATTATCTTGAGTTTCAGTTTGGATTTTAGTTTTTTACTTGTAATTTAAAGCTTATATGCCATATTTTGCAAGTTTCTTATTTTTTGTAATTTAGTATCTTATCATCTTATAAATATATACCCAGTTTTGTAATATTTATTCATATTTAGAAAATAATATACATTCATATTATGTATACATATATAATTAGTCATCTATTTAGCAAGCAAAAATTCTGATAAACATATTTTTGTTTTATTTGTTATTATATATGTGAAACAACACTTCAACTTCGCAGTTGAATACGCTTCTCGTGATATACTATGGTAAATTTAATAATTCTTTATTTAATTAATCTAAAAAAAACTAGTTTTAAAAAGTTTCCTAAGCTATTCTTTAGATTTAAATCGAATTCCATACACGAAACCGGTCGTCAACTTCGCTTTCTTTTTGTTTCTTATCATTACAGATGTAGTATTGTCACTCTAATTACAGACATTCCTATATATATATATATATATATATATATATATATATATATAGAGAGAGAGAGAGAGAGAGAGAGAGAGAGAGGACGAATAACATTCAAGCAATTAATTATAAAAAACAACAAAGAATGTAACAACAAAAATAACAAATAAAGTGAAAATCTATGGTAAATAGGAGTAAAGTAGGAAAAATGTTTAAAAACCTATGAAAAAAGAGAGAGAAAATAGAGAACATATGAGGTGTACTCCAAAATTGTTGCAATTTAGTGGAAAGAAAATTTCGTACTCCTGTTTCCATTTATAATATTGATTTAAAATTTATAATTATGCGTTTACATCGATATATGTATAATAGAATCATTTATTATTTTATACACACATATATATAGCACGCTGAGAAATTTAAATACTATTAGAATATTTCCCTGACCTGTGTGAATTTATCTTAAAAATCGAGATCTCATTTTAAATATATTCGTCGAAGCTCACTTCTTTTTATAAATACTTTTTTGGAATTCTTTTTTTTACAGTTATGGATTTTTAAGGATTTTTCATGTGTTACAGGAAATGTTTTTAAGTTTCTAGTAATAAAATAAATTTTACGAGCTGTAATAGATATAATGGATAGTCTACCACAAAATGCATACAAACCAAAATGTTTTTAATGAGATTTAATCAATATTTAATCCAATATAGATTAAATTTTGATTAAATCTCATTAAAAATGCAAAATATTCCCACCGAAGTACAATATAGAAAATGTGCATGTAGAAAGCAAATTTTTATTACTGTCCTTATTCATATACTGGCTAAAAAAACTATCTTTTATTATTAATTTAAAGTTAGCAAGCTATAATAGATTTAAGGCATATTCTACCACAAAATACACACAAATAAAAATGTTTTTAATGAAATTTAATCAATATCTAATCCAATAAATATTAAATTTTGATAAAATCTCATTGAAAATCCAAAATATTCCCATCGATGAATAATATAGGAAATGTGCATGTAGAAGGCACATTTTTATCACTGTGCTTATTCATATACTGGCTAAAAGAAACTCTTTTTTATTGTTGTGAAGACCTTCATTTCCTTCGATTATACATTTCATCAAGCTCCTATTTCCAAAATAATCCAATTATCAATGATACTAGAAAGACATTTTAAATTATATAAATCATTTTTTAAATTAGTTGTAATAACTTTTTTTGATTTTTAGGAGAAAATTAAGCACGCAACCTTCGAAATTCTGAAATATCACCTGTGAAGACAAAGTCAAATCGAATATAAAAGACGAATAGAATAGCTCAAGCCTCATTAGAATATGAAGCAGAATTCATAATTCAAATCCTTTCAGAGTTAATTGCTTGACAATTCCGGGATTCCACAGCTTACTTATTCAGATGTCATTTACTTATATTCTCATTTTAATAGCCGTGATCCTTGAATAGGAATATTGGGATTTATAATAAGTCTGATTTCAAGTAGAATTGTCTTAGGTGACAATACGTCAAAATATAAGATAATTCGAATTTCTGAATGCATATTTTCAGTTATATTTTAGAAAGTGAATGGTGTAATTCAAGTTGAAATAATTTAAACATTAAAAAATAATGATTAAATTCTTACGACGTGTTTGAATTTGATCTCAGAAGTTGCATTAGGAAATTATCTACTTAAAAAAATGCAGGTAAAAGATTCGAAAACTCGCTATTCACCAGGGCTCAGCTCTGGAAACGGAGAATTTCGGGTTCATGACCGATAATCTGGTCAGTACGTAGGTTTTGATACATACTGATCTTGTCATTATTGGCGATCGCAATTATGGGGTCCGGAAGTTTAGACAGTTGGATTTTAGTATCTACTTCATCAACTAATTGTGGTATAAATAATAAAACTCATCTCATAATTTTCCTTGTATCCCTTTAACCCATCCCACAAGGTATATTTTTTGCAGATATTGAATTGTAATAATATTCTTTGTACACACGATGTGCAGACCATTTCGAATAGTTTAAATAGAGCGTTATTGTAGGTTTTTCTGATAAGTCTCATCTTTGGGATAAGAGAATTTCGAGTTTGCGACTCGATCTTACCGAAACTCTGTCCAGTATAAAGGTTTGGTTCACATTGAATCTGCCATCATAGGTAAAATGTCCTCATGAAATTTGGTTAATTTAAAGATAATTCATAAGTTTATTTATATTAAGATCATTCATTAGTTTTGCATAATGAGGCTATTCATTTTTTCCGTTATTACTTCTAAGTTATTTTTTTCTCCTAATCCACTAAAACTTTATTATCTTACCTTTCTTTTAAACTATGATAATTTTAAAAAATCATTTATATTTGTACGGACATTTCTGAATTTTGAGCAGAGATATTCATAAAATAAACGATATCTGATTTCTGAAATTGTTTAATTTTAGAAAATTGGTTAACCGTTTAAATGCATCCATAATTTAATATAAGAGATTATTAACTAAATGTCAAATAAGGTTGATGTTTTGGCATACAGATTAAGTGTTAACATCTAAATGTATATGGGTGAATTGGCACCAAGTCTAACTGATATACTAACATATGACATGTTAAAGATATTTCGTTCTATAACCTCAATAAAACTCATTCACTTAACCTCATTCAAATGTTTATTAAAAAAATTTTATTCCTATCCTCATATATCTGTTAACATTTAAAAAAGTGTATTTTCATCATGCTTCAAAACTCATGGTATATTACCTGGTATACTACATAGTAATTACATGATATATTATATAAACTCATGGCATTCACTTAACCTCATTCAAATGTTTATTAAAAAATGTTTATTCCCATCATCATATATCTGTTAACATTTAAAAAACTGTATTTTCATCTTGCTTCAAAACTCATGCTATATTACTTTTTCTATAAAGATATTATGAAAAGATGAATTAATAAGGGTTCATTTGATAGCAAGTAAAAAAAAGGCCCGAATAGAATTTCTGCAAAGGTGAAAATGAATCTAAGCACAAGGGATTCCAAGGCTTCTCTTTTAAAGTGCTTTCCTTCGTCAAAAAATAGCTTTCAGCAAGCACTAATTTGAATAGATAGAATAACTGTCCGATTACAGCAAGTTTTTCTCAATTAAAATTCTGCTAGATTTCAAAACGTCATTAATTTTTCTTCTTAATCAGCTCTTCTAGCGCTCTAATCTTTCGGATTCTCAGCGATTTCTTTTAAAGACAAAGCCCATTAAAAGTGTACTTTTAGTAGAATTCATTCAAATGATTTGATCAAGTTATTTGAACGCTTAGACAAATATAAGAGGGGGAATCGATCTGCACTTCTCGACAAAATCAATTGACGTAAAAGCAATTTCTTGTACCCATCTACTAATTACTTCAATACTTTGTGATACTTTTATTTCACGACAATCTTCGTTTAGATATGCTAGTGAAAATGTCAGTAAGAATTAAAAGGAGAAATTTGATTTAAGTAATGAGTAGAAGAATTCACTAAGAACAAAGAATTAACAAATGCTGATCTCTAAGATTTTGAATAAATGCATTCAAATAAAAAAAATGTTTATCAATCAAGGAATCATGATTCAGTAATTATTCGTTGCACAGATAATTCTTTATATTTCAAAAATATCTTTACGAAAAATGAAACTCGTAATTTGACGTTGAAAGTAACAACACGAAAGTGTCTTAAAGTAGGCGATTCACTATATAACAAAAAAAAAACAAAAAAAACGGACAATTAAACATAATTAAATCTTGAGCTCATTTATGTAAAGCGAGATAAATTTTGTTCTCGGATATCACAATCAACTTTTTCAATTCTAAATGATAATAAAAGACTAAAGCAATTTTGAATTCTAATTCAAAAATGAAATGTTTGAATATGATATTTGATCAAAACTCGGCAATATCTTGTTTTTCACAAATATTAAACATAATTAAGTCTTTTAAGGATATTTTTTTTAAAATTCGTTACTGATGAAATTCTTAAGACAAAATTAAACAATATAGCAAATTAATATTTTATTATTATCAATCTCGAACAAAAAACTTTTTATTACAACGTCGTGAACGCGATTTGATTTTCGTGCTTTTAAAGATTTAAAAAAAAAAAAATTCTATAAAGCAATTAATTACCTTCTGCATAAAATTTTTACAATATTATTTAGAAAATAAAGGAATATTTTACAAAAAATACTGAATCATCTAAAATGCTTGAAAAATTGTGTTGATGATACGTTGCAATTTTCAAAATTTATATTGCTCTTTGTTCAAACAATCTTTATTGGCCATGTAATATTTTTTTTTTCTTTTCAACCGTTAAGTGGCATCTGTCTACTTTGCAATTATATATAAAATATATTCGTTTAATTGAAAGTAATTATAAGACAGTATACAGTTATGAAATCAAAGAGACATCTTGAAAGGGCCTCATAAGTGTTTAAAACATGGTCAGATGAATAGGACAACTTTGGAAAGAGAAACCCGTTTTTAAAATTTTCACGCCACACTAAGGATAAGCCGCTTCATTCTAGTAAAGAATTTAATGAAGAAACACTACAAATGTTTTCGTTTTCCTATCCTATTGTTTTTTATTTATCTTTATGGTACAGAAAATCATATCGGTAATCATAACGAGCTACCTCCACTCAGCCAAAAATGAATCTGCAGTTGTTGAATGACCATAGTTGAGATAGCACTCAGGCGGAAATTACGGTTGAGACTTAATGGTATTTACCCACGATAGTGTAATCCATCCATTAAAGGTACTTTCCGTCGTGGAAGTGGAAGTAACATGACTCCCATCTTTTATGCAACCTTCGAGAAAAGAGAACCAACCACAATATCGGAAGCTACTCATCTCCCTACCTGAGTCACACCCCCCCCCCATCCCGATTGGAGTGTTGTTTACGGTAGAAAAAAAATATATTATTGGTCGAAATGGTTTGTAAGACAGCCGTTCTGTCTTCGAACCATGCAGAAGATGATAAAGGAATGCGTCATAATATTGAACCACAGTCATATGAAGGGGGTGGAACTTTTCTTACCTCAAAATTTTCCAAACTATCAATCCATACTAACATGATGGTGATTGGCAAACGATGTAAGAATTAATTTACATCAGGTCAGAAAAAGTGACTAATCTTTGATTGAATTTTGTTTCATGCCGTAATTCTCCAGCAACCGAACACAAATCTTGCTAAATCAAAACTATCCCCATCCAGTTTCTAACTGTATTTAACCTGAACTGTTCGCTTATTCTTCCAAATCATAGACACAAAGTACATGCGACGTATGTCGAATATTTTTAAAAATCGTATGTCTCTTGACTCTAGATTTCCATTTTTTTTAAAGTTAGTTAATTAATCCAGAATCCGCAATTAAGATACTGTTTTTCTCAATAAGCATTTAAATAATCCACACAGACCTTTGTACATGATGTTTCAGGTCTAAGGAAATATGTTCCTTTTAGTGCATATTGTGTTAAATATTCGCGGGTATACTCATTCGTACATATTGAGCTATTAAAGAATTCAAGTTTATCTCAAATTCATAGAAAATTCTTTCAAACTCTTGATAACTTCTGAATCTCCGTATTTACAGAGATACAGAAATGCGAAATGCTTACTTTTAAGCATTCTCTTTTATTTATTCAATATCTATGAAGAAAGATGTTACATGTAAAACGTATTTAAAATTAACTTACGTAAACCTAAATTGAATCAAGTTTCTTCGTACTTACCTTCACATTTTCGACTTATGTTAAAATTAATCAGACAATTTGATTTGGGATAATTTGGATTTAGTACCAATATTTACAAGCTCAGATTTTAAATAGAATACGTTTTTTAAGGACCTCAGAATCTAATTTCGGAAAATCTTGATCGAGTTAACTAAATTAAATTCCATCCATTGAATAAATAACTAGCTAATTTTTTGGTATAGATTTCGCCATGAAATTTCACGTTTCTTATAAATTTTTTTTTCCTGGTTATTTTTATTGTAGAAAAATAATTTCATAACCATATGCAAGTAAAGCAAATTGAAACGTGCGGAAAATATAAAAGCGAATAAATAGAGTGTTTACTTTTTTCGAAATCATATATCCCCAACGATTTGAAATATATTACGTAAAATTTTATTTATTTAATACATAATAGGCACGTCTTTCTCACTAAAGAGCGCGAAAGAAAATCGATTTTTCGAGAACTGAATTCTAATTGGGAACAACAGCTCCTTCTTTCTTTTTCTAATCAATAAAAAATACAGAAAAAAAGTATATATTTAATTTTCAATTTACGCAAAGTTTCAAAAAATAACAAAAACATCAAAATTTATCCTTATAATAAACAGGCTACGATTTTGGATCTTAATAATGTCTAAGAACCTCATTTTAGAAGCTTGATGATAGAAAAATTATTTTTAAAATCAAAGTGCTATTTTTTCAATTTGTACATTAGGACTAAATTTTTGAACTTTTATGAAAATTCGGTTACCATTATACGAATAAGCACTGTCTGCAACTAAGCAACAAGTTTTAGGACAAAATATGAGTCGGCTGACATCCTTCGGATATAAAATGCTCCTTCAGGTATAAAAGATATAAAATTGTCAAGATGACAAGCACTTTGAAATCACAAGTATATTTTACTGTAACATTTGGGATAAATTTGTAGATTTGGAACATTCTAAGCATGTTTGCGCGGACTGCAACGATTCAATAAAGCGAATATGAAACTGACTTCTTTCTTTTTAAATGTAATTTCATCTTTTTAATTTTTATATTGTATCTACAATTTTGTATAACACATGTAAATTTTTCAATTGGAATATTGAAAATTTCATTAATTTTATACTCACGCAATTGAGCATAATTCGTCGATAATTTACCGAACATTTAGTAATTTACATGACATTAGAATTACAAGTTTATTAAGCTGTAAAATTTGGCATAAATTTATACGTTTGGAGCATTCTAATCATATTTGCGCGGACTGCAACAATTCAGTGAAATTAATGTGAAATTGACTTCTTGTTTTTTATATATAATTTCAAATTTATAATTTCTATAGTTTTGTATTACACATATAAATATTTCACTTGGAATATTGGCAACTTCATTAATCTTATTTTCACGAAATTCAGCATAATTCTTCGGTAATTGTATATTAGTTTTGCAATTTATGATTACATTATTTCCATTACTTTTTTTTAAAGTTGTTTAAAATAATTGCATTTATTAATACACAATTATAACCTAATTTTAATAAATAAATTATATTTTATAATAGTGTATCTAAGAAATACGCACGAGCTTGTTGTTGCTTCTTATGGCACTTGCCACGGACAAGCCCGCTGCTCGAAGACAGTCGATTAAAGCTTAAGGGGGAGCGCCTCTTGTTTTTATTGTAGAGCCAACTTGAGCCAAGAGTGCGACTTGACTACTCACGCATCACTCATTCGCTTGCACCACCCCTTTTTACAGGAGGGCACATTCACACATCTCACAGATAGAACAGGAAGAACAACCATGCCCAAACCGGGACTCGAACCCGGGACGCCCAGTTCATTGGGAAGTTGCGCAACCCCTATGCCAGGACGCCTGCTCGCACGACCTTTCTTATTGGTATAGTAGGCCGGCCCGTTGAAGAGTTAAAAGTATAGAAAGAGGATGGAACTGATAAGCTTTATCTTCTTATTTTTTTTTCTGAATTATATCCTGCCATGCCTTATACCCAACAGATTACCGGTGGAAAAATTTTAAAATATACCACAAAGCAAAATATACGCTTTGCATTTACTCTTAAAAGGCTGAAATAAGAAATTTTGTTCCTTATGTTCCAAAATTTTTGAAGTTTACTCATCACACGCAACATGAGCCTTAGCTTGAATAAACAGCACTTGGGATATCATATTTATTTTTCACTTTTCCCGATCTCATTTCTTTAAATCTGTCTTTAAAAATGCAAAACAATCGCCATAAATATTATTTTCTGAGTGCTTTCCTTGGCTAATTCCCTGGCTATACACCTCTTGCTCATCCCACGCTACGACACTGCACACTATGATTGAAAAGAAAGCCAGAAGTTTCGAAATTGCTTTCTTAAAATATCTTAATTTCCTTAAATTCTTAAAGGAAAAGCCATTGTTGCTTGAAATTAACCACTATCTTTCAGGCACAATAGAATTTGATTAAAATAACATGACTCTTAATTAAGGCGTTTTACTCAAAGTACCTTACTCCATCAAAACAGCTAAAAAGGTAACTGTTTACTATATAAGCTGATTAAACTTCAACAATTTGCCACTCTTTGACATCAATTTACGTCTCAAAGAACGTCGAGGATTTTCCAGCTTTACGTTACCTCAGCTACAAAGTGAAGATAACGCTGCGTCCCAGCAAACATTTTTCATCAGTTTAAACGCCAAAGTAATAACTCCAGCACTTTCTCAATAGACCAAGAAAATTGTTTACCTCCTCAAATGAACGGGATGTTTGAAGGACTCGGGAAATCTTTATTAGCCCCATGTTTAAATTTTAAACAAGTACCAGAGAAAATATCTCTGCCGCTTCTTACTATATAAAGCTACCGCTCTTCTCTAGTTAATCTACTTTGTGGCTCAGCCTAATTAGATATTTTTGTCTTCAATGAATCTTTCTGATTTGTCCTTTAATCTTGATTGCTTGAATAGTTCTTAAGAATCTGCATTAAACTTGAATGAAAATGTCTTTACTTAAGTTCTCTTTCTACTTAGAGGAGAATTCAGCGTTTAAGTAATTTCCGGTGTGGAGAGCCTCTGTTTATTTTAATAGGCCAAAAATTAGTGGGATGATGATTATCTTAAACTAGTGGAGGAGAAAATGATTTTGTATTGAGAAAAATATTTACAAATTACCACATTGAAGAGAGTTGCAAAGCAATCAACAGGCTGCATGCTCCTTTTAATGTAATAATTTTTGTCAGATCATCAGAAATATATTACTTATGATGACGAAATAATTTACGGATATTTATCAATAGAGTAAAATTATTCTTGCGTTCGAACTTTCTTGTCTCTAAAACTAGAGAATGGAATCAATTCGTGCATGAATAAACTGCGTCAATTACTCTATGCCAGATCAGATCTGCTTTCCTGTGGGCATCTTACAGAGGGAAATAAAATATGATAGTACATAACACTGGAAGACAATATATAGTTGATTGATAAGCGCCATGCCATCTAACTATATGTTGTAGTGTAAATGGGATGTACGTCTCATGTGGTTGTGACTCACAAATGTGCATCTCTATGAAATCCAGCCAGTGACAGAATTTTTTTGCCTCAAAACCCGGAGTAATTTTTCGAGAGAGAAAACAAAATAGAATCGCCCCTTTCCTACGAGTGGCTTGTAACAAATCGCCTTTCATCCTCAGATTTCAGCTATGCGCCCGAAAACGTCCGGATCAGGACTTTGTCGAAAATGAAGATTTTGCACAATCCCTTTTTACAGTGGGGTACATTCACACACTTCACAGACAGAGCACAGAAGAAGAATAACCATGCCGATCCGGGACTCGAGCCCGGGACGGCCAGAACACGGGGAAGGAGCGCTACCCCTATGCCAGCACACTGGCTAACACGTTATGTTAAAACATATGCTTAACTTTCCAGTAACATATCTGCTTCTAATATTCAAATGGAACCAGATGCATCAACTTGTGGCATTTCGGAATGTTATTAGGAATGAGGATTTATGATTATATGTGGGTTATTGACTAATACATTAAATATTTGATTCCAACACTAACCAGGAAGCATTTGTCAAGTCATTCCGTGTCTTTGGTCAAGGTACCAAATTCAGGGTCGAAAGCATGCTTAACGCTACAGAAGAGATTAAAGATATCCAAGAAAATATACTATGTTATAGTCCAGCATAATAATAACAGAAAGATATTTTGAAGTTAATAAAGCGGTTCAATATGGATATCTTTCTTAGCTGATAATCAAATGCTTTGAAGTGGCTGGTACATTTACTTTGAAAGAGAATTAAAGAAAGAAAAAATACAAGTGATTTCTGAAGATTAAAAATGGCTAGCCAATAAATTTCATTGATTTCAAGAAATTGTAACAAGAAAATATGATTTTTACAATTAAATAACTAAATGTTTATAATACTACAACATCAATATTGTCATAAAAAACAGCAGCTATTACATTACACATATCTGCAATTAACCCTTAACTGGAGAGTGGAAATTTTAGGACTTAACTGGGGAGGTGCGGTCTACGAGACCTCATTTCCTTTAAACTCAAATTAAATTTTCTAATGAATGTATTAGCCTGAAAAACTGCCAATATATTTTGCAGATACTTTTCTTGATATATATATATATGTTTAAGATATTTTTCAAAATATATTATCATTGAAAAAAGTAAATGCGTTGGAACATACATTTTCTTCTCAAATTACATGTTGCAATAAATAATGTTCTTGAAAAAACATATTACTTTTTAATTTTTAAATCATATTTATTTTTATAGTATATGAAGGTATATAGGAGACAATATAATGTAATATTCATCAATTATATGAAAAATAAAAAATAAAAATTGACAATGGGTAAAATTGGCCCTTTTTTTTATCGGCTTGTGTGACTTTCATAGCACGGTTTTCTAGGGCATTTTAAACATAGAAGTTAAGAACTAGTATAAAAATCAACCTATAAATTCTGTATATATATCTCTTGGTATATTAATATATTTTATACATTTTTCAAAATACATTCTCACTAGAAAAATTAATTATGTTTGAACATACATATCGGAATCAGTTGAATGCGAACTTTCATCGAAAAACTCTTCTGTACAATTATCTTTATCACTAATATCACTTTCTGCTTCATTTAAAAGTGTCTGGAGCACTGCTTCTTAATAGGATCAGTAAATTGAATGATATTTCTGGGCCCAAGATTTAGCGCCATCTGCTAAGCCTTGTTTATCACTAGGATACTAACAGGGAGGTGCGGTCTTAGAGACCACGCTCAAAGAAATAACTCAATTATTTAAAAAAGAATCCGCTGAAATCGGTTGAAAAAGTGCATGCGTATTGAAAGTCACAAAATAGGAAGCTACATGGTCAATCCATTCAATTGAGCTAAAAATAGAATAGGGGTAATCGAAATTCCATCGCTAGCGGTCTCACAGACCGCACGTCACCAGTTATTAAAAAAATTCTGACAAAAGCTGTAATGGATGCCGAGCAGATTGGAGTGCTGATATACTGCAATCAATTTAAAACCCCATAATTGAATTACAGTGATGGCCAAAATTATGAAAAACGTTTAAAAAAAAGAGCAGTTTTGAGATTTAATAGCTCATAAGGACAATTCTCTTATGAGAAATACCCTAAATAGTAAAGATAACCTAAAGTTATATATTATTTTCAAGATAAGAGAAATACCCTAATGTATTATTTTCAAGATAATTTAATCATGAATTTAGCGAATTTAATAGAATAATTTTAAGGATCAGTAATAGCATTTGGTCAGCAGTTTTAAAGAAGATAAAGGAATCATAGGAATAATGACATATGCAAAATTTATCACTCGGTTAACACTTAGTTGGGTAGCCTTTTGCATTAATTACAATCTTGCAACACCATATCATGGAATTCGCCAATGCGTTTAGTTCCTCATCTGTTATACTGTGATATCATGAATTAATTATTGCGTTAATTAATTGGGTTTTATTTCTTTGTTTTTCTGTGTAGCAAGTTTCTTTAGTTGACTTCACAGAGTTTCGATTCAGTTAAGGCTTGGGTTATTCACAGGCCAATCTAATAGTGAAATATGATTGTCTTGAAAGTACTACTTACATATATTGGCAACATGCCATTTAGCTTAATCTCGTTGAAATACAAATTCTTCATTATTTGGGAAAACAATATGTGCCGAAGATAGCAAGCAGCTTAAGAACGATTATTCATTCTGTCATGTATGCCAGGTAGACCGAGAGACGATGCGATTCGTTTTACATACACGCAAAGAACATTTATTAGTATTAAGATGCACAGGCACGAACCAGCATAACAACAACTACACCGAACAAGTACAAAACTAAGAACTACGGAACACAAAAAGGTAAGAAAGCAGGCGCGCGTCACACAGCCTGGAAGGTTCTTTTATAATCTGGCTGTTGCCAGATACATAACACATTCATGTATATTTGGGCATTTATATTCCCATTAATCACATAATTTTTGCCCACATCGTTTGCTGTTATTAAACCTCAGATCATAACACTAAGTGTGTATTTAACAGTAGATGTAATACAATTAAGAAGAAAACATTTTTCTTATTCTTCTTCTTACGTATTTCATTCCATCACTATCAAATAGTGAGATTGTGATCTCATCATTCCAAATTACACTCGCTCATTGTGCCTTCTAGATACAATGGGATTTTCGGTCTATTTAATCTTTTCAAATTTTGTTTCGAATTTAAAAATGGCATTTTTATGGAATTCTTACACTTAGACAAGATTCTTGTAATCTGGAATGTATAGTCCTCGCACTTAACTTCACATTGCATTGTGCCTTTTCACTTAGTATATTCCCAAATAATTTTCTTTTATCTCATAGACATAATCATTTAATTATTCTGTTACTACATATTGTTTTGCATCTTTACCTACCTCTATCAATTTGGTTTTCTAATGATTGAGTGTCCTTACATTTCTTGAAAAATTTAAAAACATAGTCCCAAGTTAGCCAATACATATATCATATTTCTGTAGATTATATCTGTCATCATTAAAAGGGAAACGAGCCTTGACAACTACTTTCACTTCATTTTTTCAATAAAAAAAGGAAAACTGTATAAAGGAGATTCATATAAAAACTAGCATAAACTGGCTTAAAAACTAATCATATAACAACTAATACTTTATGTTGCTTATTTTATATCAAAACGCATATAAAATTACAACTGCTTGTGCCAGATGCTGAAGTATTATGTATTACTAAAATGGGTTTGAAACTCGATTATATTATATAAACTCCATTATACACTTTTGCACAAGTGCACTTTTTACCTGCATCAGAGGGTCAAATGCTCTCCTGGTAATGTGTCTTGGAAGTTTTGAATTGAAGGTCAGATTCAGGTGATGTCCTTGTTATCTGACCATGGCTTAAAATAATTCTCTTGTAGCTTCAAAACAAAACACGAATAATAAATAAACTAAATTAAACGTGGACATTCGCTAGCTATTTGGCATCAGCATTTGTTCTATCTATACCGTTATTACTTTATAATGTTTATTTCTAAAAATTTGGAACTTGAAAATCCTTAATGCAAATTTAAATTATTTTGTATGTCATTCCAAATAATATAATTTTTTGACAATAAATATAATTATGCTGATAAAATTTAGCATACCGTTGTCAATGAAATGGCTCTAATGGCTTTAAGACATTTGATATTTTTTGCCATTTTGTTTTTTGAAATATTTGATTCTAATATTTTATTCTTAAAAAATAGTCCATGATATCCATATTTTATTCTGAAAGGCATTTTAAACTAATAATGATTATTACTGAATCCTTTTTCTCAAAACAAAAAGTATGTTATGTCATTCAAAACGTGTCTTCAAATTAAAGCGGCTTTACGCAAGCTTATAAACCATATAAATTGAAAACCTGCCCGTTTAAAGAAAAAGAAAAATGTATAGACTCATTCCAAAATGAATAGAAAATATAAAACCATAAAATTCAGCATTCTTTTGTGTTAAAAAACAGCTTTTTTTCTACACACACAAAAAAAAATACTATTCTTTTCTTTCTTTTTTTTTTGTGTCTACATATACGATAGTATTCATGGAAGAAATGCTTCTAACACTTTTACCCTACATTTATCTTAGGATAGAAAAAAAGAGAAATTTTCCATCTAGGTTTGTTCTATTTCCGCGGAACCAAATGTGATCGTTGCCTCTTAGATGTCAGTATATTTTTGACTCCAGAAAATGTTTCTTTTGGTTGAAACGGTTTTCTGTTTTGGGTGTTTGATTGATCTTGTCATTTCTTTTCTTTCTTATTTTGTGGTAAGCGTATCTAAACGAATGATTCTTCTTTTGTGATTTTGATGCATTAAATAATGATACTCTAAAATTTAGGAATCTTTGCTATTTCGGTTTATTATTTTACACTTAATGTATTTTGATTTAGAAATTTATATCTTTAATATTTTGAATAGGAAAATAGGAAGGACATTGATGGTTACTTCTTTGTTTTAGAAATTCCGATTTGATTCCGCAATTTTTGTTTTATGACTATAATAAAAATGAGGGAGTGGAATATAAATATTTCTATCCGTAATTTTAATCGTAAGAGGTATGCATATAGTTACTGGTGGATGAGTGTTTTATATGATATAAATAGTTCATTTTTAAGTTTGATTCAATTTGTGAGTAATTATAAAATCTCAAATTTTGTACAGTCATTGCTTTGTGTGTATTCATCAGTGTTTTTTACAAAAAAAATGTCAACATTTTAAGCAAAATTATTCAAATCTTCTGCAACAAAAATTTTATAACAAAGAAGATTTTGTTATTGTTTTAAGTCAATCAATGGCTTTATCAACGAAATTTACGATTTTTAAATCTTTAACAAAGCAACAACTGTCTAAAATACCCTAAATAATGAACTTTCAAAGTTTTGTTGCTCGGTCGCTTTCTGTAGCCAAAAAAAAAAAAAAAAAAAAAAAAACAATTTTTATTTAAAAGGCTTGTCTTTCAAACTTGTTTAACTAAATGCTAATGTAATCGATATTTTTTAAAACTGATATTTTGTTGCATTTTCAGTAATACACTTATTGAAACAAACAACATAAAAAAATAATTCTTTATTTCCTATAAGGTATTTTTTCGATTGGAAATTGATACCTAACTCTTAGAGTTTAGAAATGAACTATTACGCCAAGTGTAAAATAAATAACTTGTAATTGACATAAGCCAATAAACAGTTAACAGAAATCACATAATCAATGGGACAGTTTCCTTCGTAAATCATTTTAGTAATTTTTCTTCAAATTTCATATTAGCATTATAGATTATATTAAATATATAATTTTTATTAACAAACTTTTAACATGACTCTATGAATTATTTTTACTGGGAATAAATCTTTCCAATTTGCTTTTTCGAGGCATAAAAGAATAGATTCTTATATTATTAAAATATAACATGGGAACAAATGATGCAGCACCTGACATTCAGCATTACTTAAAGAATCAGTGTTGATTAAGCATATATAAAACTAAAAAAAAGAAAGAAAAAAAAGATTCCCTTTTCTCTCTCAGAAAAACTATAGGATTAGTTCAGTTTAATGAAATAATATTCGTTCCATTTTGAAGCAGCATGAGGGCTTCTCTTCTTCTTCTTGTGTACAATCGACCACCCGGCCACCACTGGACGTAGAAGTATCGACAGGACAGCAACATAAGGGCTGTTTTTCGGTCAGATCTCATGAATTTAAAGCTTAGTAAGTTGTTAAGATGACACCTGAGCTGGTAATGATCTCTCCAAGATTCAACATCAGTATCAGGACACCGACGAGAGTATCAGATTTGAGGTGAGCCAGGTAATAATGGAGTCGACTGTCTAACCTGGAGTACCCTTATTCTATTGCCCAGACTTTATCACCAGGTCACCACTATCCTAATATTACACAAGCGATATCTTTATTATCAAGTATAAAAGGAATAATCAGTTATAAGAAAATAATGACCAATGCTAAAATATGCCTTTGTATGTCAAAATATGTAGTTCTCAGATATTTTGTATCCTATCTAGGGAGACCAATAGTAAGATCACCATCATATGTATCCTTTATATGAGTCTAAATCATGGGTTAAAGAAGCCTCAATAAGCAAATATTCAAATTATCAATGTACGCTCTAAGCGTTTCAAAGTTTTGCAAAGTTCTTAATTAGTTCCTATTATTTCAAAGTATTGACTCTACATGGCTCCGCAAAATCGATGTTTCTATCAAAATTGTGCAATTTCAAAAACCTTTAATTTCGCCCTTTAGTTCATAGAACCATGGTAACAATCCTATATTTATTCAAAAGATCGATACATAACAATGGAATGGGAAAATACAACTGAAAGATACAGGGTATTATCATTATCATATACCATGAAATCAAATTTTGTTTGGCAGCAATTTTTATGCAAGTATATGGACATAATGAATATATTCTAAGTATAAATTCATAAATATTTGATCTAATTTGAAGTTCAGAGTAAATCCTTTTGTTTCAACTTTGATTTATATATGACAAAGTCTAATTTAAAAGTATGGATTTTAGCAAAGAGTTCTTCGTTTCGCAATTGCAATATTGTGATAGCAGATGCATTTTAAAACGATGGTGCTCCTTGCAATAAACTGGAGTTTCCTTTCTCTTATTTAACGTGGCTTTTTTTCCTATTTCTAAAATAAAGAAGCTTGTAATACATTTTTTGGTCTTGAAATTGCACACAGTTGTGTGTCTCCGATGAAAGTTTATTGCTTTAAAAATTTTCTAAGCTTACTTAAAAGTTAATTAATTTTTGATACGGAAATATTGGTGCTATATGGTTGAGAATATCAGAAAAAAAAAGATTTCAAAATTCTCTAATATTTATGATAAAAAATTATGTCGCAAAACAAAAAAGCAACAATAATCAAAAACATATTTAAAAGAAACCTTTTAGTGAAGTAATAAGTAGAAAATACTTTTGCCTTCCTGGCACGCGAAGTATAGATAATTTATTGTAATCGTCAAAAAAAAATCGAACGCGAATTTCTGATTAATTCCAAAGTTTCAGATCTGCCTGAATAAAACACTTTTGTGGTATTATGTCTATCTGTATGTGAACACGATAATTTTAAAATGCTTTGAGCTAGATGGGTGAAATTCAGTATATGATCCACCACATTTAACGATTTCTAACGCATTTTCATTGGAATCCATTTACAGATAGTTTGTCTATCCGAATGTAAGCTAATATGATATTTATAAAATGAAGAACACTCGGTGGGTAAAATTTGATACACAGATGTAAAATCTAAAGTGTATATACCTATCAAATTTAGAACCAAATCTGCCAAGAGATAGATAGATTGTTGGTCTTTACTATCACAAGCATGTAAATGCTATAACTTAAAAACACAATAACTGAAATATATAAAATTTAATAAGAAATTTTGTGATTGCAGTTGTCATTGATTTGAATCGGATGGAGAAAGGCGTCTAAAACAAAAGTTCGATTTACTTATTAACGGCATGTTAAGGATTAATCGAATGAAACCTTGCCAATTTTCACTCGATAGATTCAGTAAAAATCTAAACAAAAGCCAAAGATCGGTATTTCATAACTATTGTTCGCCAATGACATGTATGGCATTTGCAACCTTACAAAGTGTTCCTAATTTTAGGCGGGGTGAGGAATATAACGCCTTTATTAGAGAGTCTGCGAGAAAGCTTTAGGGAGACCACTACCACTGGCTATATATAATGCAGGGAGGTCGATACTGAATTGAAAAGCATGAGAACTAATAAATGAATGCATCAGTATTAGAATAGTTACTAATTAATAAAATTTAAGAAAAATTACAGACACAAGTCAAGAATTCTCAAACATTCACAAGACGTCAATATATATTAAAAATATCATTGAAATTCCAATTTGTTTAGAATATATTTTGGTATCGAACGCGTTTATGATTTTGTTTTAAGGTCCATGTTTTGGATTAAAAATAGTTTTCTTATTTTCCAAACATTTATAAAAGCCTTCCTTTTGAAACCCTTTATTCACCTTTTATTACTCAACTTTTCTGCTACATATAAAAGAAATGTGTCTGAGGATTTATATATTTAAATTATTATGTTAAAAATTGATTTGTTATAGATACGCATTTCTGATCTAGAATATCATTTTTCATTACAGTAAAGTTTAATCCATCTAATGCAAATTCTTGTCTCTGGTATTTATTAATACAAATCATGGTTTATAAAAGTGTTGGAGCTAGAATTGTATTTCGGTTGTAGAGGAATATGTATCAATCTAATTAATACAGTATAAGCTGTATTAAATAAATAAGATTTTCAAGCAATTCTTTGAAAAACTTCTTAGTATAGCAATATCTCATTTTATAATAGCCGTTTCACCATCTTTCTGTCGTAAAGACTTTATTCAATAAAATTTTAGTTAAAGACTTAATTCAATAAAATTAACAGAATTCAGCATTTTCAAGATTATTCTCCATTTTATAAACACATTTTTATAGAAGTTGATTATTTTTCCTTATTATCTGTAATTTAAAACCAATCATATAATTACATTTAATTTTATATCATTACGATTGCAGAAAGTACGAAATTCGAGATAAATTTGTTACAATTTACAAATATGCAAATAACTATCAATTTTTGCCGAAAAGGTAATGCAGAAAAAGAAACTACACACTTCATAATAATGTATACTCTAGAAGGTTTGGAATTTAAATAGTTACTTACATTCATTTCGACTAATTATTTCATGAAACTATTTCATAAACAATCGGTAACTTTTCTTCAGATATTTGTAAAAAAATGCTGCAAGAAATGAATTACGAAACATTTGCGAAAATGAAATGATGGAATTATAATTTAAACGGGGAGTTATATTTTTGTAAGTTCAGTCATAATTAATTTTCTCAAAGGTGTCGTAACAATTAACAAGATGTTACGTATTAAGTTTGCCTTCTTTTCGGCAACATTCGCATTCCTTTCAGAAACATTTAAATTCCTTTCGGCATAGTACTAGTTAATAGTTAAGCTTGTCTACTGACAATATAACTGTTTCTATTTCTGGAACTAAGGGTTTCAAAGGAGGTTTCATAGACAGTTTCTATTTGAATATTGTAGTCACATAGAACACAGTTTCATGGAAGATATACTTTTCTGCTAGTAATAACAAATGTCATTTCAATATTACCGATTTATTTTTAATGTCGTTATTATAGGCAAAAATTTCCAAGAACGAATATAAACTATATAATCAAAAATATAAGGAGACTTTACAATATATATGTTCATACGTACATAAAATTCCGGAAGACATAAAGAAATCACTCTAAAATTATTCTCGAATTTTAAAAAAATAGTTTTACTTATAACAGAGAAAGTGCACTAAATTTTTAAAGTAAGTGAAAACATTATGCGAAAATATAAGTTATATATTCGAGGAAACACGAATATTTGTAGTTAATTTTTAACTAAGCATGTGTGAAGCTTAGAATATTTTCCCCTTCATAACTTCCATGTCAGATGTACAAGGAAATTTAGGCAAATAGGTTTAGGATGAATATTTTAAGTTTAGGTTTATGTTGAAGGATTTAAGAATCAAAAACGTATGAGTAGTACAGCAAGCTCAATTTCAATTGCTCTCTAAGAAAAGCTAATTGAAGAGGGTATTTTCCTCCCTCAGAATGATATCTTTAAAATCAAGCAGTAAAAATTTGTAGAAAATCTCTAATGATAATACATTAATTCTCTCATTCTTAATGTCTTTTTATTTCAGTCACCTCAAAACACTGAAATGCCCGCGTTACTGTATCAAAGATAAGAAAATTTTTCTACCATCTCTGAAGAACACTGGCTATCATGGAGGTGTTTAAGGGGTTGATATTCCAAAAATTATCTTCGCGAGCTGTTGGCTATGAAAAAAATGTATACTCGGACATCTTTTGAGGGTTCATAAAAAACCTCCCTGTCCCCTAAGCCCATCTGGATAAACGAATCTAGCAAACAAAGCACGCTCACCGGGTATTCAACAAATCACACAGAATGTGGCAGAATATTTAAGCCCATTCAAGCGGGTGGCGTAGCTTCCTTGAATAGGCAGTTGTGGCCATTCCGTATCGATACAGTTAAAATAAATATATATTAGTAAAACTTTAATGTACATTGTTGTTGTTTCTTATGGCACTTGCCCTGGACAAGCCCGCTGATCGAAGACAGCCGATTTAAGCCCGAGGGGGAGTGCCTCTTGTTTCTATGGTAGCGCCATCCAGGGCCAAGAGAACGACTTAGCTACACACGCGTCACAACCCTTTTTACGGGGCGGACTTCATTCACTCAACCACAGATCGTAATTTAGACCTGAATCAGAGAACGATCACCCCTGATCCAGTACCCCTAGTGGTATTACTCTCGACATGGAGGACTTTGTGACCACGACAGATTTAACGCGCGTCAGCCACCAAGCACGCGGGGAATCTTCGGCCGGCGGGGTTCGAACTCGTAACCTAAGAGACGCGAATCCGACGCTCTACCAACCAGGGTATCCCGGCCTTCAATATATATTTAATGTAATTAGTTAAAATTAGTAAACTGTTATGTTAATATGTAATACTAGATGACTTTTTTGCAATTACAACTAATTATGAATCCGATTTATATAACCTGTAAGTTCAAAGATTCGCAAGTATCATCATTTTTTATGCAAGTGTAAAATACTACTTGAGGTTGAATTTTGAATTGTTCTTTCAAAACTTTGCAAAGCGTCATAATCTTAAATGAATGCATACTTATTCTCAAATTCTTAGCAAATGAGATAACGAATACATCGAGTTCAGATGTAAATGAATGTAAAAAAATCATCACTAGCAAAAGAAAAAAACCATCAATGAAATTGTATTGAATGATCAATGTGCATATGTCCAAACACATATGTACATTGTGTTTTGAAGTAAACATTTACTCTATTATTTACAAAATAATTCACGGACATATTCTCTTCTAACTGAACAATATGGATACTTTGAAGTAAGTAAAGAATTCGCAGTAGCCATGAAGGAAATATTTTCCCGACAAAATACATTTCGTTTTGGATTAAAAATCAAAAACTCTTACATTAAGAATCACTAAAACTAATTAAATTCATTTCGTTTAAACTGACGCTTTTCTAACTTTTTATTTTCTTTTAAAATAAATGTTTTTGCATTATAACAAAATTAGAAAACCCCCCAAGAGTAAAATAATTTCTGAAAAAAAAATATCGAAAAGAAACAATTTTTTTTTTCTTTTAAAGGTATTTCTGTCGTGCATTAAAATTCTACTTTGCTTTCAAAGTAAAAGTATCAAAAATGAAAAGACTTTCATTTTCATTTTTAATTACTTGACATTTTTATTAAAAAAATAATCAAATTGAAAAGAAAAGAAACTTTTCCGCTAAAGACCGATAAAAGTTGTAAACTCAGCTTCGTCTGTTCGATGAATTGGAAAATTCTTTTCAAAATAAATTGATTCTAATGTTTAAAAAGTTAAATTAGGAGGAAAATTGATGAAGTAGGAGAGAAATGTGGGATAATCTAATTGCTGAATCGGAACTAATAATGTTTTTTTTATTCTTCTTACAAGACATAAGTTTAGTAATTTTTTTTATTTTATTCATTTCCTATTCAGCCTTTCTGTTATCAGATACTTTAGAAATAATACCACATTTTTTGAAAGTATTTTTATCCCTCTCTTCGTCCAGAAATTGTTTCTTATGTATTTCCCCCGATTTTCGAAATGCTAATTTGCTTAATGATTACAGCTAAAATTTCAAATTTGGTATTAACTCTGATTAAAAAATAACTGGTTCCATTTCCGATTGATTGATTCCGGGGGAGGGGATTTTAAAAATCAGCCTTCAGCATGATAATTTTGCTTATTTACATCTAAAATGATAAAAACAAGTTTTTCTAAATAATTTCATTGAATCTTATTCGTTATCACATATTTATTCAGAATAAAAATATAACTACTCATTTCGTAAATTAAAAGGTATTCCTGTAAGTTTCGATCTCTTAAAATACCTATTTAGTCTGTAAAATATCATTAGTTTTTAGTTTTTCATTTAGCCAGTCCATAGTTTTGATAAATCAATATATGTATCGGTGATAATTTCAGTAAACAGCATTAAATGGAGCAAATTCAAGAGATGTCAAAGTTAAAGAATGGAAGAACCGATGTATATTATCTGATATCTATGTGCACGTAGTCTTACGTTGTGCTGAGTTAATTGCAGTATTTTCTGTTAAAAATGATGAGCAATGGAATCTAAAATCAAACTGAACTGTGCACATGATATATATCCCATATATTTTCTCTAATGGATGCCAATACACGCTATATAATGCTAAAGGCAAATATTATAAAACATTTGAAAGCTCAATGACATAAACTTTCGACAAATCATGATACGTAACGGTCATAATTACATCAAGAAACATTAAATGGAATAAATTCATCTGACATCAGACTGTACATGTTATGTGATATTTAAGTGTAGGGTCTTTTTGGCTATATTGGGATATCACGTTATTTTTTACAAAATGTGTATTGGAATCAAGAATGACACATGAACTATACACATAATAAAAACATATAAAAGAATTTACTGCATTGAGTACCAACTTATAGTTACAAAATGTAAAAGAGAAATATATAAAAATTAAAAAAATGGAATCCAATAAAAAAAAAAATCCTTGAATGGTTACACAAGTATTATTCACTTGGCAACTGGATACATAAAGGTTCTATTTCTATAGCATTCTATTTCTATGTCCTTTGCCAGCGCGAATTCCAGAATAGAAAACTATATAAAGAATATTTGGTTCCATGTACACTGAATTCAATAGATAACAGCGTATTTGTACATTTTATGTACATAAAAACTTTTCAATCAATATTTTGTACAGAAAATTAATATATAACTAACATAAATTTGATTACCTTTTTTTTTTTTTTTATGCTGCATTCAGCTAATTAAATATATGTTTTTGAAAAGTGAAATTTTTAAATCCACTTTCCTGTATTTACTAATAAAAAATCAAATTGCAGAATTTTTTTATTATTAAGGCACCATATTTAAAGTTAAAAGTATGCCTTAGTTTTTTTTAAAAAAAATTATCGTTTTCAATTATGAATTATTAATGAAAAAATTCTTAAAAATGATAGTTGGATCTCAAAACTAAGCTTCTCTTATCAATGTTAAATGAAATAAATTCTGTTTCCTTTAAAATATGTTCCTTTTATAAAACATTTAATGTTAAAAGCAGATTTAAAATAAAGGTTTTATCATTTTTTCGCATTTTAAAACAGAAAACGGAATATTTATAATAGCACCTACTTCATTTTAAAGTCATACTATTTTTTTTAATATTATTCATTATAATTATTATATTAGTCGGATATTATAATTATTATTTTGTACAGTCAGATCAACAAATCTCATCTTCAGAAATATTTTTAATTCACATTAGGTTAAATATGTATAAAACTATTTAATTCTTAGATACTTCAATAATCAGTATTTTATTGTTTGATTAATACTTATCAAAATCAGGTAAAATTATTAAATCGTATATAATTAGAATATCTGTCAATATCTTTATAATTTCTCTTCTTAATGAAAAGTAGAATATGTTCTATGAACACAAACTAATTTTGCATATACAGGTGCAGTGAATGAATATGCACATTATTTTTTGCAAGCAACTCTTACTTTCTCGAAACTCCGAATGTTTTATCGTGATAAATAAACAATCATTGCTTTCCTAAACGGAAATATTGGCATTTCCTTTCCTTTTTTTGTGTGTAAAGGTTCTTTTGTACAAGCCGTTTGAAACATTAGGCTATAACAGTTCGTTTTGCGGTTTACGATTCTGTGAATAATTAAGAGACCTTGTGGGTAGATCTATGTTACCACAATTTAGCTTTTGGGGAATTTTTCACACTTAAGGGAATACTCACAGCCTTTAAACCAACTTCCGAAAATCGTTGTGATAAATTTGATTCTGAAAAAGTGTAACCACAGACTTCAATTTGTCACATTAATAACAATGTTTGTTTAATTTTAGGAAGTTTGCTTTCTTGTATTTAACATGAAACTAATACATGACCTGCGTCTTCACATAGAAGTTTTGCCAGGCTAAATTACAGTTGACAGGTAGTTGTTGATGATGTGTTTTTTTTTTCCCTTTGAATCCATGGACGTTTTTCCTTGTAAATTTGTGTGTTTACCTATGAGCCATATTCTTCAATCAGTAGCATAGAAGTGGCGGAAAGTTCAATCTTTCATAATGGTGGTTGTTAAAGAGGATTTTGGAAGATCTGTGGATTTCTTATGATTTTAAGAAATAATTCTTTTGTCTCTAAAGGAAAAGAAAAACACTAATTGTGTCGTTACTATGTTTATAAGCGACTGAAAAAGAATGTTTCGTTCCTTGTACTCCTTGATGGGCTTGCACGACATTTCCATGAATTCAGTAATCTTTATGTTTGGAAGTAATAAGTAACAAACTCAAGCAATTTCAAGAATTCTGCAGCGTTGTGCGATTACAATGGATGTTGGAAAAATTATGTATAAGCTGACCAAAAGTTGGAGTTTGTCTAATTTATGATGACATGTTTACTTCTAATCCACTTAAATTTATGATTACGATACTATTTGATTATAAGATATGTTTAAAAAAATCGTGCTTTTGTATAAGATGTGGCAAAAACCTAATTAATATATACAAAATACTTTTCTGTCCCAAATTTGTCAGTGTATGTTTATAATCAATATTAAAAATTGAGTTATTTTAAGCAAAATGATTATAAATAAATTAATTTTTTATAATTAATTATTATAAATTTCTTTTTTTCATAATATCAATCAATAATATATCCTTTAATTAATCGGCTCGAAGCCATTTCTCTTAATATTATTTAAAAAATATATATAGTTTCACAATCGTGTTTAATGGTGCAGTAAACAAATATGGCTTTATTCAAAATATACTTTGGTATTTCGATGTTATAATTTATTAACAAATTTTATTCGACCAAATAAGTAAGATGGAATAAAGAAAACTTTTTATGCTTCATTAATTAAGACTATACCGAGTCTAAGTAAAATAAAAATTATGGGATGGTAAATGCTGAAAATTTCGACATATATATATATATATATATATACAAAAGTATTAGAATCAAGTTAATAGGAAAAACAAAAATCAAATAAAAATTAAACCAAAAAAATTATTAAAAAATATTAAAAAAGAATCCGGCCTGAAGACTTTTTCAAGGGTCACCCTCAGGCAGGGATTCAAATAAAGGGATTTTTTCTGTGAGGACATACAGACATTAAGTCTAATAATGATTCCTCGTGACCCGAAAATCCCCCGAAATTAGGCTCAAGAGATATACCATTTTAACAGAAAGGAAATACAAAATAACAAATTAGAAAAAACCACAAAGTAAAAATACAATAAAAACAATAACAATAAAAACAAAAACAGCATTAAAATTAAAATTAAAAACGAAAAGGCCAGAACATACCATCCAACAGTGAATGAAACTTTAAACAATCGATTGTGATTTCCTGTTTTTGAAAGTTAACGGTAAATTATGTAAACAGAGGTAGGCACCCAGCGCCATCTATTGAGTGATCCAATATGCAAGTAAATTTCTATTTTTATTTAAGCCAAAAGATTAATCCCAAACCATACCTTGTTTAATTAAAAAATTGACATTACAGTAATTTCTAGGAAAATCATTTTTAATTAAATTTTTAAGGAGGATATTTGATGCTTCAATATAAGAATTTTTATTATTGCAAACCCTTTTGATCCTGTTAACTTGTGAGAAAATTAGATTTTTGAAAATTTTAGAGTTTAGATTGGAATGGTAGTTACATAGTTTTGTTATTTTAAAGTTGAAATCATCCCTTTTATCGTATATACCAACTATTGTTTTATCATTAGCAATTTCGATTTTTAAATCCAGAAAGGTATATATATATATATATATATATATGATTAATACTACATTTATATATCGTTGAAAATGTAATTTCATTATCTTATAACTAATAGTTAATTTTTTATTTACAAATTATTTATAATGTTATCTAATATAATTCCAAATCGTATTGTTATTATTTTTTTATTTTAAAGCATTTATTAACACATTAGAAATATAAAAATACAGTGTCAATTAAAGTCGGCATTTAATTTAGACACATAACTGATAGTGTCGTTACAGAAAGACATATGAACTTTATTACTATCCCAAATAACGGAATTTTATCTAAAAATCTGAGGGGATCGACGCTAATGCGAGTAAAGTGTTTTTCGGCTAACATTTTCTGAAGTGTCTCTTATACTGCCGTATACAGTTCCGATTTATGCTGCAATTCATACTAAACACAGTTTAATTAAATTCTACTAACGTTGCAATTAAAGCTACATGAGGACTATTTTTGTTCAAATCGAATGATCATGAACTGCAATCAGATGACGAGGCCAAGAGGGACGTAGTGTTCATCTTTTCATGTTCACCTTTGTCCTCACTTGAATTAATATGTACAAGGTTCATATACATGACACTAGATGTAACAACTATTGCAAAAAACAATAAATATTTATGTGTTTTTTCAATTTTTTTAGAAATGTACTACAACAACAATTGTTTTAATTCTCATAATGAAAATTATATTTTTATTTCCATTTTAATGAATTTAGATTATCCTTCTACTGTCTTTTTATCCTTAATGCCTTTATAAAAACTTCACATTATTGTTAATTGTTTCAAGAAAATTAAAAGATTGGTATCCTTCTAAGAAATTTCAGACATGGAATAAAATGAATTCTTTCCAGAAGTTAATGCGTTAATGTATTTCAAGTATTTTGTGTTCCATTTTGTTTAACTGAATTCACTGATACCTGGAATAAATCTTTCCAGATCATATATATATATATATATATATATATATATATATATATATATTTTAATGCCTTCAAAATATTGTTGATTTTTATTTAAAGGAAGATATATATCAATCCAGAATATGAAAATGGGTTGAAGATAGAAATAGGTAGACTAGATCTTTAACAAAAATTTAAAATTAAATCTCTTGAAAGCAATTGTTTTTCTCTCAAATTTTTTTTGATTTACTGAATCATTACCATTGCCACTAGACGATTTACAGAATTGTCTAGTGGCAATCGATTAGTGGTAGTCTAGACATACAAGCCCAAGATCATCAGATTTTAGAAGATTCGCCTTGTATGTAAATGTGATGAATTTTGAATTTTTCTAGTCAGACACCTTTAAGGTTTCTGGTTCAAAAACCTTTTTCACTAAAAGATCTTCAGTGCTTGTAAACCTGATGCATGTCATATCTGATGTCTATGATAAACAGAAAATATTGTACGATATTCTTCGATATAGACAATATTGTAAAGATATCGTTACGATATTGTTGGGTATTTTGTGATAGTAAGGAGGCTTTCTCCCATTGATGTGTTGTGAAGTTTGGAGAATGGATGTTAACTGAAAATTACTGGGTCCCATCCAAAATAAGTTTTGTATAATTTTAAAATGAATTTAAAGGCATAATTAATTAATCATTTTACAAAATTAGCTTTACAAAATCATTTAAAAAAATAATTCTATAAAATAAAAAAATGAATTTTTATATGAAAAGCCGACATTTATTATTTTTTTAAAAAATTATAATACATTCTTGCTATTAATAAAAACTTAAAAAGTAAAATTAACAACTCATTTCATAATTTGTATAAGCACAAACTTTAATACGTCCTTTTCCAGCCCTTCAGAATCCCAGTTTTAATGTCCTAAAGTCACAAGAATATTAAATTTAAAAAATTATCTGCAATATAAAGCTTTTAAAGAAGCTGAAACATAAAAATATAAAGTTTCTGGGAAGTTATAATATATAAATGGACCCAAATATTTACTTTGAAAGTTCGAAGCACCTTTACGTCTTACTTTCTTCAAAGCACCGCTCTTTTGATAGCTCATGTACTTAAAATATGATGAAGACATTCTTCTCGCTGCAAGGGTCTTTTAAACAAATCTCGCATCTGGTCTAAGGTTTTCTTGAAAGGAAAGCAATAACTACTCACTGCTGCACAAAGAATCCTAATCGATTAAATTCCGTGCTTGGAATTTAATCGATTCATAAAAGGCATCCGTGGCTAGTCTAAAGGTTGTTACTCTAAGAACCCAAAATGGTCTACAGTAACATCGAGTTTTATCCACGCATTATTCTCTTGTGACTTTATTTTGAGATATCGTGATATGTTGTTCACTCGGTCAATAGCAATGACTAGAGTATATAAAAGTACTGATGTTGGGAGATTTTGTGCTCAAGAAAGTCTCGGGAGTAAAGAGAAAGTACTTGGGAAAAACCGATGAAAAAGAATGCTTTTTTCTAAGGAAAATATTTACGAAGATTTTATAAGAGATTTTAGCTTTTTTTTTTTTTTTTTTTTTGCTGTATTGAGAAATGTGGATTAAATCTTAAAAAAATTGCCAAAAAATGATTTGCGTGTGAACATATATAGTTCATCTTTCATAATTTTTATTAAAATCGTTTATATTAATTACAAGTCATGTATAGGTATTTTATTGGATATTGATTGAATGTATTTATGATACATCAATATTAATCTTCATTAAATTATTATAAAATACTAATGCAGTTATTAAATATTCTTGTAAACATGCAAAAATATAGTTTTTAAATATATAATGTTGTAGTTTGAGAGTAAATATTACATGCTTTCAGCTCAAATGAATAAAAAAAAATATTCTTTATTATTTCTATTAAAATTCTTATTAGAGATAAATATTTTAAACAAACATTCACATTTAGAAATTTGTAACTTTCATTTTTTAATGCTAACTTTTAAATCCTTGATCATTATATTCTTACAGAATTAATTATTCTAACACATTTCCTCAGCCAAAATAACTGAATTAACTGTTGGAAGAAGTAAATAAATTCTAAACATGTTGTTAATAAATGAAAAAAAAAAAAACATGTTTTCTTATTCTTTTTAATCAAACTTTTAAATTTATATAAAACAACGGTTTACTTAATAGCTTTCGTTAATATTTTACAGCCAACAATTAGAGTTATTTTACAGCCAACAATACAACGTTATTATAAAATACAAATACAAGTGATAACAATTGTTTTATACACGTCTTGAGACCACAATATCCTATTGAGAAATATTGACGTCGTGATTTAGAAAAATAATGATTCACCTAGCATTTCACTTAAATCTGATTTCGTGGAAGGAATGCGCCGTTGGCGTGATATTGAGTCTTAGCGAGTGGGGTGCCAGCTCAGACGCCGTTCTCGTCGTTTGAACAGGTTTCAAAATTGTTAATTTTTTCTTAAAATAACGTTTCTGTTATTTCAAAATGGTATGCTATTATAACCAAATTAAACTAAACCTGTACAAGTCGTGTGTACTTTGATATGCTAGAGCTTGTTTCCTTTTTGAGAAAATTGGTTCAATTTGAAGCGCATTTTAATGCCTTTATCACAGTTTAAAGTAGAATATAATAAAATATTTTCTAGCATTTATATTAATTAGTAATGTTATTTATATGCTACCATTTTTATGAGCAATAATAAGCTTTATAGCTTTAAAATTTTACTATTTATACTGTTATTATTTACTTCACAAATATTAACATTTCCGTTTAAACAAACTGAGGCAGATGTCAACAAGCGGCTTCGTAAATTAATGGTAAGTCTTAAATGTTCTTTATATATGTCATCTAAGAAATAATATAATTAAATGCAATGACTGAAGCTGATTTCACAGAATTAAAAACAAAGAATTTGCTATTAAAATATAATTAGCTTTCCTATGAAATTGCAACTTGAATTTAAAAAATTGTTACTATAGTAACACAAATAAATTCTATTGTCACGTGGCTTACATTCTGTTTTCCAATTATTGCCAAGTTTCAAAATAATTTTGTGATAATTCATAAATTTTGTTATAATTATCTCTGTATCTATTTTAATTAACTATTCTAACATGGATAATAACATACCCTTATTTATTTAATCAAAGAATATATTATATTTAGTTATCCTTGATCCCTTTCATGATAAAATTAATATTTTTTATTTTAGGAAAGTTTTCATAAGTACAAAGAAATTAATTCTTTTGATGATTTGAGATTTGAGAAAAGAATCGTTTGAGCGTGTTTTTGACATCGTGTATATCCAATTAAGCTCTTTGTGCAGGGGAACATCGTTAATTCGAAAGTTTAAATTTAGAATTTTATTTGAGAGTTCAGTTTAAATTTAGCTGATATATATGGCATTATTCAAGATTAAAATTCTTTCATGTCTAATATTTTTAATGCAAACACTGATAATATATAAAATATTTTAATACACAGAGTCCTTTTATCACCTGAGCTTTTTTTTTAAATTTGAACCAGATGATGTTTAGTAAAGCACAGATATTGCTTATTTTCCCCATAAATTATTGATATTATTATGATTCTGTAAACTTGCTTTCTCTCAATTACAGTACCTTAAAAAAAAGAGAATTAAAGATATTAATAATAGATGCTGAATGAATGGCAGGTCAATGATTTCCGATCTTGGTGACCCAATGACAGAGTTGTGACTTTAGTGGAAAAAAATGTCTATGAAAGATCAAAGAATTATGGAAATATATCTATTGCATCTTGATTTTAGGTTAATTACATATTCTAGAAGATGAAAAAGTTCTCAATGAAAATACACTGTTTTAGTATTTTCAAACTTGATTTTCAGTTAACCATTTAATATAATTAAATGTTGATACAAAATTCGTGGCGCGAACCTGCAAGTGACTTTGAGAAGAAATTTAGTGTAAAACTACCTAACATTTTTAATCCATCGCCTTTGACGACCAGATAGTTGACTAGTAATACTAATTGAGATTAATATCGATTAAATTCGTTGTTAATGTATTAATTCAATTAATGATTAATTCGTTATTATTCTTCAATAATTCTATTATAAGTATCAAAGTGAGAAAAAAATAAAGCCTTGTTTTTTATTAGTTTTTACATATGTTCCAATTATTGTGTAAAAGAACAACTCAAATTAAATTCAATGCATTTAAAAACAAGTGTTTAGATAATCTGTCTTCTAATTGCATGTTATTTTTAATGGTATCTTTTCTTTTATAACCTTTTTTTCTTTTTTTTTTCCCTACTTTTTACGTTTCTACTTATAAACCAGGCAAATAACGAAATGAATTCTTACAAATATATCAATAGAAATGACTAGATTACAATTTTAGAAAAGAGTTTTTAGCACTATTATAGAGGTATGCTCACAAAACTGTTTTAACGAAAATAAATTATTCTTCTGTTACATGTGTAACACTCCTTCATAAACTTCAGCACTGCTGTACTTTACAAATAAAAAAAAATCTGCATTTCAGCTTTATTTATTGAAAATACCCAAATCAATAAATTCCGAAAAATGTGTAAAACATTTATATGTAGGTAATTAAAATCGATGTAAATAATTTGTATTGAAACGTTTAAAGAGCCGCTGTTTTATCGCATTCAAAATAGCTCTTGCGGTTTCTAGGGCTTACGCAATTTTCAGAGGAGGTGAGGACATGCGTGTGGTCTAAATGGGGAATGCAAGTCTATTGACATTGATGGATTTGCGGTTTGGTGAAGTGTTATTGGGAAAGTCAAAGAAAACAGGATTAAGGAGAATGAGACGTGCTTTCATTCACGCTTCAGAAAAGCAACGTATTTGAATACTTGAGTTGGAAAAAACGTTCTGGTCTGAATTAGGCAACATTTTATTGTACGATTGCTGTTGGAGATTGAAATTATTAGCGGATCATATTTCATATTGGCATTTTATATTTATTTTGTATTCATTTGCAAAAACATATTAGATAACACGAAAATTGTACAAAAATATTAAAAAATAATAATTTATATGCTCACATGCCTTTTTTAAACTCGACTGATATTGTTCTTGTAACGATATGATGTAAATGCTTTTCTGATGCCTGTCAGATGTTGCCATTTTTCACCATTTAGTTATTAGTTTATGAATTAACTTGATTAAGTTTTGAATTCATTCATCAGTTTCCTCGGATTGTCAATTTGATAAAATAATTAATGTTTCATGATAATGAAATAATGAGTCATAATAATAATATGATGAATAATAAATAAAATATTAACAAGTTAAAAAAAATTAAAATAAAATCCACTATTTATTGCACTGAAAGTATGCTTTTTAAATTTTTTTTTATTAATTCTTTAACTGGTTGGAACGTAGTAAGTAGTTCCAACTAATCTCCGGAAAACTGGTTGGGACATAAAAAGTTGCTTTCCGAAAACTGTTTTAAGTTCATTTCCAAACGATAAGCATATAACTATTTAATTTCTGTTTGGGAAATAATAATTAGATATTGATCTTTTTCTGTGTTTTAAGAGTATGATTTAGCACAGATCATAATAAGTTGAACTGGATATAGCATCAGCCTCCCTCTGCTTTAAATTTTTGCTGCCGATTTAGTGTGAGGACCATCCTATATATTGAAAAAACATATTTAATATTTTTTATGTTTACCCGTAATTTGTTAAATCAGCAAAGAAAAAAAAGACTTAAGGATGATTTTAAGCACTCCGAAAAATAAAATCAAGGAACCAGAGAAAAATTACTTACTGCCAATAACTTTGAGCTAAAAAGATTTAAATCAGCTAGACTCCTCTGTATTTTCTTGCTTCATCTGATGAGAGTTTTAAATCAAACCTCCACTTAAAAATTGCATTTAACAACACAACATTGCAAATCTCATTGTATTATGGGCTCCACTTTCTCATTACTAACCATTTCAAGAGGAAAAAGGAGAATTCAATCCAGATTCACTAAAGTAAAAGTGCACCTCATATCTGAGGTACTCAATTCTTCATAGTAAATATTTTCTAGAGAATTAAAATTGGTTGTGTATTTTATTTTAGAGTAGAAATTCTTACACTGTGGATAATCATCCAAAATAAGGTTAGTTATGTAGAATACCGCTGGGATTAGTAATTTGTCATAGCTCTTTTGAAATTTTTCAGAATTAAAGACCAAAAATTTTTAAGGCTATAATATTGATTTAAAAATTTCATTACAATCTCTCAAACAACAATTTGATTTAAATCCTCCAATTTCCTCTGTACTTTCTTACTTCATCTGATGAAGGTTTTAAATGAAAACTCCGCTTCCAAAATCACTTTCAACAACACACACAATATTGAGAAAGTCACGGTGTTATGGGTAATGTATCTCCCAGTCTCTCATTATCATTTTAAGAGGAAAAGTGAGAATACTCTCCAGATTCACTACAGGAAATAACATTTTCCATTTGAAGTACTCATTTCTTCACAGTAAATAGCTCTTAGAGAATAAAAATTGGTTGTGTATTTTATTTTATGATAGAACTCCATAAACTGTGGATTGCCATCTGAAATAAGACTACATAGAAAACCACTAGGATTAGTGAATTATCATAGGAAATTTGAAATTTTTCAGAATTAAAGACCAAAAATTTTTAAGGCGATAATATTGATTTAAGAGTTTCTTTGTAGTCTACCAATTGTAAATTTAAAATTAAATTAAGAATTAACTTTAAATTATGATTTATTCTTAAGTCATCTCATTATTTCGGCTGAAAAGTGAATTGGGATAAAGTTTTCAATTAGAAACAATATAATCAAGCTTATCTAATTCCCCTGATAAAAGTATATTTAATTAATCTCAAGGTAAAAATAAAATAAATATATAAGTAAATAAAGGCTTCGTAGCTCGTAAAATTTTTTCCCCTGTAGTTCAAAGATATTATAGAATATTATGTTTTTTTTAAATATGAAATACTATAGAGTTCTCATAATACGTATATGAACAGCTTATTGTTTCCAACAATATATTAATGTAAAACGAAGCAAAATATACAGGTTCATTAAAATATCCTCTTTAAATGCATATTAACCACATTTACATAAGGGAGCATCTTCATACTTATTTTCACATCATTTTCAGATTTAAGAACAGTAACTCTTAATTTTTCTTCTTTATAATGATATCATGCATTGAAACTTTTTGTTTCAATGCCTGATATTTAATTATTGTGTAATAAGTAACGCACTGATAATTTTGATGGACTGTACACCTCATGCCTCTTGGAAAGGTAATTTAGTGACACAACATAGCAGACTCATAGGACATCTCAGTCGCATGATGAGTGTGACAGAGCATAAATTCTAACATCTATCCGCAAGCTGTCGAGTCCTGTACTATAGCATCACTTCCTTTTTCCTCTTTCAAGATGCAAATGATCTCTAAAATTAAACCGGGCGACTCAACTGATGTATGATACATAGTTTTAAATGTCACAAAAGCTGATTTGATTTTATCAAAAAGTTGCGCTTAGAATTAATTTTTAATATTTATTTGTCTTCTCCTTATTCTAATTTATATAATTTTATACAACTGACTTTGTAAGATAAAAAATATAAAGTAGTATACCATCAGGATCCATCTAATACAATATTAAAGTACCGAAGGTTCTTCAGAAAGAGGAGATTTTATGTTGGTACACAAATTGAAATAGTAGTGGAATAGAAAGCTGTGAAACAATCAAATAGTTTCTGATTTGATATTATTTTGCCTTTTATATTATTTTAAAGGAATGAAGTAGATCTTTGAAATGTTTTTTTATAATGTGTATATAACTGCTTTTAACATTATTTCAATGTAATATGAAGAATTATTAGGAATGGAACAAACCGATTAATGGCAGGGGCATAATAATAAAAGAAATTAACTTAATTGGGAAGCCTATAAAAATAGGAGTTACAGAACAATTCCTGCTTCAATCAACATATCAATGATTAAATCTCAGATTTTTATACGAACCCTCTTTATCTTATTTTTACTGTACCTTAAACTATGTACGAAGAGGCAAACTACTATGATCGTTAAAAAAAAAAAAAACAGTTCAACATTTTGTTCCATCTCCAAGTAGTATACATCCTTGAGTCTGAAAAAGTATACCTGTCTATATATGAGGAAGAATGCGTTGAACTACATTGATGATATTGATACTTGGTCTTTATATCAAATTCGTAGATTTCAATTAAATTTTGGGCGAAATTTAGTGAGATAAGACAAGTTTCCCATGTCATTTCCTCTAAAATATATCATGAAAATCTGGACTGATAAAATTTTGTTTCAAAGCTGTTGTCACATTTTTAGTAAATCTATAGATCTAAATTAAATTGTGAAAAAATCCATCTACGGATTGATTTCTGTTGATCTGTAAATTCGTATATGTAAGTATTATAACTCACATCTGAATCGAATTTTGATTTCAACTAATCGGAATTCCAAATTTAGTTTCTTCCAGTCATGTTTCTTTATTGTACTTCGCAACACAAAACACGCCATATTGCATCATTACATGCCAAAGTTGATGGGATGTTTGAAGAGACGTTACGATTGCGGTCATGGCCATCTCAGTAAAGCTGCTACACTCCATTCTTTTATCGCAAATTTCGGGGCTCATGTTTGGGGTCGCGGTGGTTCTGGTGGTAAGGTCTCGGCTCATGAGCCGTAGGGTTTCAGATTCGAGACCCGATTACACCGAAAAATTGTCGTGTAAAGGGGTCTGTGGCACGTTAAATCTGTCAGGGCCAAACGTCCTTCCACTGTTGTGGTGTGGAGAGGGGGTTGCCAGCTCAGGTGCCGTCCTCGTCATCTGGCAGCGGTTCAGAATTACGAGGTCCGTCCCAAAATAACCCTAGTGTTGCTTTACAACGGGACGTTAATATAACTAAACTAATTCGGGACTCATGGTAAGATATAAAATACGGTGCAGTATTGTTTACGTGTACGAGAAATTCCGCCTTTTCTCTTATCGCTATTTTATTGTATAAAAGAAGCATAAAGAAAAATGTAGCATTAGTCGAAAAAAATGACCTCGAGAATTTGACGAATCACTCTGTTATAGACATCCTTGAAACTGAAAATGTATTTATTGGAATTATGCTTGACTATCAGAAAGACAGAAATATCACACAAAAAGAGAAAGCTAGTAAAATAAAATTTAGTAAGCGATCTTTATAAACAAAATTGCAAATTTCTATTCCTGAAGAGACGAAATCTGTCTATCTGTATGTCTGTGTACAGGCGAAAACAAACAATGACAAACTTTGAAACCTAATGTATGAATTATTGGTATACGGGTTTCTTATCATACTTAACAGATCAGAGCATGATTTTGAATCACCGTCGTCAAAGTGCTGATTGTATGTTTATTCCATCCTATGCAAACACGATAGCTCCAAAACTTAACAAAATTTATAATTATAATTCAGCATACAATCTTGATGCCAGAGGGATAGATGCGTATCAAATTTTGAATATAATTTATAATTATAATTCAGCATACAATTTTGAAGCCAGAGGGATAGATGCGTATGAAATTTTGAATACAATTTATAATTATAATTCAGCATACAATCTTGATGACAGAGGGATAGATGCGTATCGAATTTTGAATATAATTAGTAATCAGGAAGATATACAAAATTTATTCGCGGTTTCCTTTACTATATTAAAAATCTTATTACAAAGCGAGATATAAAGCATAAGTTTAGGAAAAATCAGGGCATGACCATTCTGTTTTACTATTACATGTGTTTGATTTTTGAATTGTGTTTCAATTACTTTTTAAATCAGAGTGGAATAAGAGATAATGATGTAAAGATGATAAGATGTAAAGAGATGGTTTACTGTATGGGAGATCTCAATTACTACTATACCACAAATTTGAATTACAAAGCAGCAGTAATATATAAAATGCAAACGAAAAATAAAAAAGATAAAAAGCTATCAAATGTATGCATTTATACAACATTTTAATGTATAATTACAATTTCCTGGATTAAAATAAATACTATTGGAGTTTATCTTTCAGTTAATTTAGAAAAAATAATAAAAAAATTAATTAAATTATTCCATTGTTTACAAAATACGTGATTTATGCATGAGAATGCATTTATTTAAAAATAACATAACTAAATATTTATTATAGAATATATATAGAGAGAATATGACATGAAAATAAAGATCAAGATTATATGAATTCTCAATTTTCATGTTTAAACAAATATGAAGAAATAACTAATATTAATTTCAGGTATAAACTATATTTTAAACTATATAATATATGGCAAAAACATCAATTGATTAAATTCATTACAATGATAATACTTCTATCTGAAATTAAGCTGAACTAATCGAATATCTGAATAAATTTTCATATTTTTGAATAAATTATATGAAATAAATCGAAAATAATTTTCGATGCTTCACAAATTTTTAAACAGAATTAAGTTATTAATTTTATTTCGATTAGATTAGCTGAACTAATCGAATATCTGAATAAATTTTCATATTTTTGAATAAATTATATGAAATAAATCGAAAATAATTTTCGATGCTTCACAAATTTTTAAACAGAATTAAGTTAATTTTATTTCGATTAGATTGATATCCCTTTTCGAAGAAAACGGATGATTGTTTTGAAACAAACCGTCTAAATTTGAATAGTTATCGGGCGATAAAAATGACATATAAGCTAGTTAATGTTTTATAAAGTCCCACCCCACACCCAATATGTTTGAATTCATTTGTTTAGTTTTCTTAATTTTTCTAATTAAACAAAGTGTTTGTTTTAGCATTCATGCAATAAAATTATTTTTTATGCTGTCGTTTAGATTATGCAAGTAAAATGCTTCAATAGATTACTTCAATTTGCACTTCAGATTTAAGTTTTTATTTCAATACTTCCCTCAAACTTCAAAGAATATTAATATATAAAATCTAAATATACATAATCAACCAGAATATACATGTGGGAATTACAAAGCTGCTAAAAATGCTAAAAAATAAGAAAATAAAAACTTCTTTTATAAAAATTGAGTTAATTTTTCTCCCAAACATTTTAAGCATTAGAAAATAAAAAATTACTTTTCTTGAGAAAGTAAATTAAATTTCTTACCATAATTTTACATATGACCGTACCTCAAACCATTGTGATGCTCTACATTATATATAAAAGGAGATGATTATATCTATATATAAATATTTCATGAAATACAGTTTTGAATACAAAAATTAAATTTACTGAACGAGGTTAATTTAAAATATAGAACAATTTGATTTAAATGAGATAATTGTTTTAGATATTATTTAATCTCTTTTGAATTTCCCATTTTTTTATTCAATAAAATTAAACTAGGAAAAGATAATTAAGATATTTTTCTTTATGATGTGAAATGTAATAAATATTAATGTATCATATATCTTAGTATAAGTATTATGAATGAATTGTTATAAGTAACTTAATGATGTTATAAGTTAACTAGATTTTGACATTTTGTGTTTCTTTCCAGAAATATAAATATGCGTTTTGGAAAAATGTTTGTTAATTAATCAAGCAAATGCAATACTGGAAAATGATTTTAATTTAATAATATGGATTAATTTCAAATTATGATAATTAAACTTTAATTTTATTAATTAATAATTAAACTTCAATTTTATTAATTAATAATTAAACTTTAATTTTATTAATTAATAATTAAACTTTAATTTTATTAATTAATAATTAAATTTTTCCTTTTCTTAGATTTCATAGTACGTAGAATATTAATTTTTTCAGTAGTTCAGTAATGTTTTATTAATTCATTGTTTCTTTAAACAAATTAGTTAAATATGATGAACTTTCAACAACAGATCTTTTAGAAACAAATGGATATAGAGGACTAATTTTGAGATAAAAGAAATAATGTTTTCTTACAAAAATTTAAATTGAATTAAAAGACAAAAAGTAAAATAAAAAATAATTAAAAAATAACTAATATTTAATTCTAGGCTGCAGAATATTAAAACCCTCATGATGCATATAATACGTTATTTTATTAAAGATAGAATTAAAATATTAACCCTTTTAGAGCCAGATGATGCTATTTGCATATCGTCGCTCGTAAGTGTCAACAATTTTTTATCATTATACATATAATGGCGTCTTAATTTTGACAAATATTGAAATACAATTGTTAATAAGATATTTTTCCTTTATTTCGTAATTTCCTCCTTTTTTGAATTTTATAAATATTTTTATTTAAATTTTTATGATCTCTTACTCTAACCTTATCAAATTCGTCGAATTGGTCCGGCAGTTTTCGCATAGGTACGATACTTTTGGTCGGCACTGAAAGGCTTAAATATCTCATTGTTCTCATTCTAATTCATATTTAAACATCGTGACTGTTTTTTATTGACTAAAAATTAATTTTTCCGATAACATATAGCAGAATCAGATAAGATACGAATAAGGTATTAGTTAAGATATGAAATGAATATTTGGTGGAAAACATAGAATATTTAAACCCAACTTAACTTTTGAAATATCCAATTTATCAGGCTCAAATATCATGTAAAATGCTTTTAATACATAATGGCAGAATAAAATGGTGAATTATTTTTCTTATTTTAGATTTAGATGTTTTGAAGCTGCATTTTCATTAGAAAATGTGGAAATTTTCAAATCAAATAGCAACTCTATTGATAAATCTGAAAACCACTGACTGTTGTGTTTATTAGCGACCCCCCCCCCCTTATTAGCGATATAAACTTAGAAAAGTTATAACATTCTGTCAAGAAGATAAATTTTAAACTTCGAAAAATAATTTTCAGTTCTTCCCTGAAGAGTAAGTTGTAGCCATAATTAAATTTGTTAGATAAAAATATGGTTTTGAGGCAACGCAATACCTCATTTTGAACCTTCATCAGATTGATTGAATGAAATGGTGTATTCCATTATAGAAGCTGCATTAGGACTGTTTGAACATTACCATCGTTATTATGAAATTTGATCAGATACTCAAGCAATAAATAGCAGCACTTCTAACAAATAATAGAACGCTAGCAGCACAAGATTTATAAATAGCTTAAAGCGCTTAGTGAGAGAGAAGACTCGTTCAACTAATAACTTGAGCTGACTCCAACTCAGTCTCACGGTCTTTTATTGCTCTTAAGACATGGCATAGAAGGTTTCCGAACGATCACTTTAAATCGTGTCCTAATAGGAATGCCGCCAAAATTCTTGCAAATTCTAAAATTTTCCATTTTGTTGCCAAAGTCGCCTAATTCGTCCCAAGTCGCCAAGTCTGTTGCCAAGGTCGGGAAGGGGGGGGGTTGATCTGGCTTAGTTTAGTTATATTAACGTCCCATTTTAAAGTAACACTAGGGCTAGTTTGGGATGGACTTCGTAATTTTGAACCTCGATCAGATGACGAGGACGACACCTGAGCTGGTACCCCCCTCTCCACACTACGCCACACCAGTGGGAGGACGTTTGGCCCAGACGGTTTAACATGCACCAGACCCGCTTACACGACGGTTCTTTCTTGGTCTCGAACCTGAAACCCTCCGGTTCCGAAGCCGAGCCTTACCACCAGACCACTGCAGCGCCCGGGGTTGATCTGGCATTCATACAGCAACGAACAGAATTATCTGTCAAAATGTTTTCCTAGCGTTGGAACTATCTGCGCTGGGAAGCAACATTACAAGTTCATTACATTATAAATTATAGAAGATGAAGATTTTATTAATTTTTTTCTTTGTTACATGTTTTAATTGCATCCTTTATAAAGTTTTAAATTTTTTTACGCTATCCAAAAAGAGAAATGAGAGAAAAAAAATACGTAACTGAAGCAAAACCTGCGCACTGTTTTAACAATTCATTAGATGTAATTATTTAACTGACATAAATTCTGAAATTTAATCAGTGTAAAGTTTAAGTGCAGGCAAGATTTTACTACTTAAAATATCTCATTAGTCATCCTTCAAAACTTACGTCGCATGCAAGAGTCTAAATTAACATCTTCAAAGACTATTAACTATTCAAAGAACATTTTGTCACGGTTGTTCTTGAAAGTAGAAAAGATTAGTTAATTCCCAGAGCTTCACGGTTATACAAATACGAAGGTTAATTAAGCTAAATCAAACTGCTAAGATTCAGTACAAGAGTAAGAAGTTTTCTAAAACTGTTTTGCAGGTGATGATAAAATTATGTCATAGATTATTAGAAATATATCCCAAATGAAAACAATCACGGAACTTGATGAAAATTACTTCTTCCGCTCAACTATATATTTAATCTATTATCGAAGAGAAAATCTAATTAGTTAGTGCAATTCTTATCTCTATTAATAATAAAGGAGAATGTGTATATGTACTGACGCTTTATGGGACAAACCGTTTGACCTAGAGGTACCAGACTTTGTACAAATATAACATCGTAAGTGGGAATGTGCAATTTTGAGCGATTGTTTGAAATTTCAATTAACCCTTTCTAAGGCCTTGGGAAGTATGCTTCCCACTAAATTTATCAATCTTTGTACGAAATTATGTAGATTGGCATAAGTTCTGACAAATTTTTTTAGTAAGTCAGAAACTCAGATGCTTCAGTTCTTTATCTCAGACAATCTTGAGTCTTGATTTGTTACTTAACTATTAATTAATCAAATTAAATTTATTTAATAAGCTAAATGAATCCCTTTTCTTATTCTAATTTCAAGCCTAAAAATATTTTAACATAATATGACTAGAAAAAATGGCCCTTTAAAGGGTTAATTAAGAATTAATAGAGATTTTGGAGATTGAACGTGATAACTCCAGAAAATATAACTGCAAAAACTGATTTTGCACTGTTTTAAAATTTGTAATAATTGCCTTTAATCATTTCGATCTTAATGCACATATCCGTCCTGAAGATAAGACTACATTGAAATTGGGTAATTAGATCTTTTTGCATGGCATTTAAAATTTTTATCATGTAAAAATCGGATCGAAAGATTAAAGTAATAACAATTTAATTGCGGTTCAAATTTTTACTGAATTTTGAGAATTATTTAAAAATATTTTGTATAATTTTTAATAGAATATTTTCAATTTTGAAGTGAATTGAATTGAATTTCAATTATAACCTGTCATATATAATTATTATAATTGTCATAATAATAATATTAATCATTGTTATATAAGAATAAACTCAAGTTCTTCAATATATTCCCTAGATATAAACTTCGAACGCTATAAAACTCAGTCACTGTCAACAACATTTTCTCAATTTATTCGGAAGAAAATATGAAAATACTGCAAATTGTCCTTATCTTATCTAAGACCGTCGAAACGCACATTCAGCTAGTCTTATCTCCGAAAAATAATTCTTTTGGCTATCCGACCAAACAACGTAATAAGTCTTGGAGATCCTTTTCCCCAAAAAAATTTATGCCTCCCTTTTTTCTTCATTGCAAAGTCAACAAAAAAATGCCAGCCCGTATAATAATACATTAAAGGACACTGTAACAAGTTCCCAATAGGAAATCTTATGACCAATCGCATCAAAATCAAAAACTAAGTGGATTAGAAACTTTCCTCAGTTAAGTGAAATGTACGAGGGACATCGGTGGCCGATCGAATCCCCTTTCAATAACGAGGTGGTTCTGCCGTATATATGACCTTTTATCTTTATGAAGAAGATTCGTTAATGAACCAAGATCCTTTGAAGTTCCACGAGTATAAAAGATCTTACCCAATCGTTCTTTATGGATTCATTTTACGAACTTTTTCTCGGGAATGTTTTTAATGTCCTTTTGGGAATTTCGAACCGATATCTTTTTTTCTGGCTGCAGATAGAAAGAAAATGTTTCACTCGATCGCATCAAATTTTTAAATCTTTTTTCTTTTTTTTTTTCCGAAGTCCGCGTAATGTATAGATAGAACTACAGATACAAAAAAAATAAGGGCCGTAAAGAATATCTAGATATACACATACAGGGTATTATTATCCAATACTGGGAGGAAGAGTTTTGTGAATGAAGAGATGGAAAAATGGGGATTAAAGATAATAAGGATTTTGGTGATAAAATGTTCCTCTTTCTTTATTCTTTTTCTTTATTTATTTTCTTTCAGGATGAATGGATCTTTCCCAGCACATTCTCACTTTTTATCATATATTTATTATGATAGATTTAATCAAAACAGAAGCTAATTATGGCCAGAATACATTGAAACTTGCATTAGCAAGAACTTGGTACGAATGAACTTTATCAATGAATCATTAAAACCCGAAAAATCAGCATTTTTCTCGCATGCAGTTTATTATAGTTAAAGAATTCTTGAAGAAAGAGTGTTTTTAATTTATATTATTTTTTTTTTAAAAATAGGTCTGAATGGGGTTTTTTAGAATATTTTGAAAACACACTTCATGCTAGGATTTTTTTTTGGGTGGGGGATCTCTTTTGGTCATTTATATTTTTTTTTCTTTCTGGTTTAAAGTATTTTTTAAAAAATAATTTTTTTTGTTTGATTTTGTTTTATTCTTGTCAATAATAAAAGGCCCCAAACGCAATGTTTCAACGTAACTACGGCGGATGCAAGAGATACTTTGCTATCATTACGAAACTTTCTCTCATTTCCTTTAAATGTGATTAATTGAATACTCAGAGCCCGTTCTTTGTTCATTAGTGACGCTCGCTCCTTTGGCAATCAAAAATACTTCATCCTCTTAAGCTACGTTATCACTATTTTATGAATTAAATTCATATTTATCAAGGAACCAATTGCATCAGTTATTAACAAACTTTTCATACTCCACTTAACTACTTATTTTCAATCGCTTTTTATGAATACAGATATATTTTAACCCTTTAAAGGGCCATTTTTTTCTAGTCATATTATGTTAAAATATTTTTAGGATTGAAATTAGAATAAGAAAAGGGATTCATTTAGCTTATTAGATAAATTTGATTTGATTAATTAATTTGGTTAATTAATAATTAAGTATCAAATCAAGACTCATCATTTTGTGTAAAATAAAGAACTAAAGCATCTAAGCTTCTGTCTTTCTAAAAAAAATTGTCAGAACTTATGCCAACCTACATAAATTCATACAAAGATTGATAAATTTGGTGGGATGCATATTTCCCACGGCCCTAGAAAGGGTTAAATTTTACATCTAATAACTGTACCTGTTTCATATAACAACGCCGACCTGATTATAAAATCTCAGTTTCCATGCACGACTCCATCGAAGCACCCCTGTTTTATAATTCTTATGCCTGTTACATCTCTCATAAATCAAAAGTCTTCAGGTTAGTGTGACTTGGAAATTTTGGGATTCATGTACTGGTTGAAATAGCGTCTTAGTCATCTGATCACGATTCAAAAAACATTAGATGCATTCTAAATAAAATTTTAATTAGTTTGAAAACTGAACATTAATACAATTAACTAACTTCATTTAAACTAAACACTTCTTGAAAAATTGGTAGAAGTAGTATCCAGAAATTTTCTCGTATATTCTCCAATAAATATGCTTGCGTATTATTAATCGCATGGCAATGGCGTACAGGACTTATGTGAAAGTTCATTAGCATGCGATCTTTTGATATTTTTTGGAGATTAATTGCTAGGAATAGGTTAATGCGCATGTACCAGAAAAACTGTTTATTTTGGAGGATTTGTAGCATAGTGAAAGAAACCGGTACTGGTATACCATGGCAGAGGCAAAAAGTAGTTTCAAAGCTTCGATATACGGGGGTAATACACCAATACCTGAAAACTGAATATGAAATTTGGGCATATTTTTCGAAGGATTAAAACCAAAATCGGACACATAACTACAACTGCGTACATTCTAAAGAATTTCAATTTTGTCTTGAAAATTACATACTCTCCGATTTAAAAAATATGAATTATCATCAAAGAAAATATTTTGCAGATTATCTAAGGACTTATAACAATTCCGTGTAAAGAAAATTTAAAGTAAACTTTATATATATAAAGAAAAGCAGAGAATATATACATAAGATGTTTATATAATATATTAGTTGCTTAGAAATTTTATATAAAATATTTATCCAACTCACGGTAGCAGATCTGAACTTTCGAATGATAACAAACTAGAATTTGACGGCTCATTTTTATGCTTACTTAGTGCCATCTTTCAAAATCTTCTGTGACGGAGCAAGAATGAAACGAAAATTGCTCTTTGCTTTTTGTTTGATTTTCTGTTCACCAGGACAAGCAGAGAAGAGATGATTTAGTTGCAATTCCGTTGCACTACTGTCAAAAATGTAACTAAGTTATTGAGAATCTTTGAGCATACAAAGATGTTTATCTTCATAGGAGGCATTCTTTATGTAAGGTTTAATTCTAGCTTTGTGAGAACTGAAAAAATGACTTGGAAGTAAATTGCTGTGCTATTTTCAAAGTGCGTTAAAGGAGCAGCTGCAGTAAACTGTCAAATATGAGCTCTGATTTCTTGTAATTTTAGAAAACTAAATAAATTTTATATTGATACAAAACTATGCTTGAAATAAAATACAGAATATTTGGGAAATCTGGGATACATTTCATTTCAAAATTATATGAAACAAAAAGAAGGTAAGAAAGAAAATATGCTTACCAGTTTGCCATAGAACTAACTACTAAAGTTAACATGATGCCTAAAGTCTGCAAGTATTGGAGGAGGTATGGTTTCAACAACAATTGTTATACTTTGCTTTAAATCCCGAAAATTAGTACAAGGAATCTAACACATAAAATTTTTCCGTACCCCAACAAGAAAAAAAATCGAAGGGAGTCAAATATGGAGATCGCGTGACATGGCTAGTGATCAAAATTTTCTCATTCACTACTGCTAAATTCAGACATAGCGCCATCTATGATGTTTGAGAAATAAAACTCCTTTGAAATAAAATTTCTAGGGATGTGTTAGAAATGTGTGGCATTGTAAAAACGCGGTTTCTCTTGTTAGATTTTTTAATGTAATTCTGTAATATAACCAAGACTTCTCGGACACCTGAGTAATTTTCAAGTAATTCAAAATATTTAAGATTTTTAGTTTCAGTCAGCCAAATGCATTTTATGCTTATATTTCTTATTTCCATAGTGGACCATGGGTGCCTTTTCGATTGCGTGTCTAAGTGAAAAAAGTATATTTAATAATAACTAGCAAAGGAACGAGTTGGATAAGTGGGAAAATAGTTGATTCAAGATAGATACCATTACACTGATGATTTGCTATATATATACTATCCCGGTACATGTTAAATCGTCAATGATCATATCTTCCATTGATTTTGTGACTAGACAGTTAGTTTTGAAAGCTGTCTGCTCAAATGCCCTTGTCTTCAGGCCATTGCTCAAAATGAAAAGGGTGCTCCCAAACTAGACTTCAAGAAACTTCAGAAAGTATTTTGTTCATCTAACTAAACCAAATCAAATTATTTAAAATTTTTTTCCGATTCAATATTATATTACTTTAAATCATTGCAGTACATTTCTATATTATTTTTCGAATATTTTTGGATTATTACAGAATAAATTAATTTCGAATATAATTTTCACTTAAAGGTTTTATTTATTTAAAAACTTCATACACTAATTACCTCATTTATTTACAAAATAATCATATTTTTTTTACAGGTTTTTTTTTTTTTTTTTTTTTTTTTGCATTCTAACATTTTCATAGTCTATTCAATTGACCTTTAGAAGTAGAGGTTGAATAATTGGGATCTAAAATTAAAATCAGTTTTGTTCCTTAATTTATGTTGTTAAGAATAAGTTTTTGTGTTTTAGAGTTGTCGCGTTTACGTACATGTGAATATACAAATTGACAGCTATTCAAACCTTTGACGAATTTGTTTCAATATTTCATACAGGTTTATTTTAGTTTCTAAAACTAGGTGTTAAATTTTATCTCTCTAGTACATTATATTTCGTAGTTATCGTTTTCACATTCGTATGGAGAGACAGACAAACTTCCTCAAAATAGATTTCGCTCAAATTTGGACGAAATCTAAAATTTTAGTGTTAAGTCCACATATTAAATTTCATAAGTCTAGCACAAAATGTTTTTGAGTTATCTTGCTCATAGACAAGACATAGTTCCAAAAATGTTTATTTTAAACTCAGGTAGATCTAAAACATTGAGATTTGTCAAAATCTGAAATAGTTGAAAATTTGACAATTAGAATACTTTTTCTTTGTATACTTACACATAAGAGAAAGTAACCATTAGGAATGATTTCTCTGCACTTTTTTCATGTACTCTTTAATAAAGATATTATCTCCTTCCTTCACATAAAATTATGGACCTTGGTTAAAACCATGAATGCCTTGCAACACATTAATGAACAATAATTATGAAATATAAAGTAAAACTAGCGTTAAGGAAGGTATCATACTTTTATTAAATTATATTAATACATAATTCACATTCATAGTTTATATACATTCTGGCTATAACGTGCAGAATAATTGCTCACATGAGTACGTTTTGGGTTAAAGGCTGGGAAAGTCCCTTGCATATAAGCATTAATGATACTAAAGGATTAAAGATCTTAGTTTGAAGTAGTCTCATAACAGTTGATATTCTATTAACAATCTTTATGCACCTCAATGTGATCGAGAGATGGTGTGTCTAAAGTTCTCATGTTATCTGTATAAATAATAAAACTACTCTGTTGTATTAGCACAAGATATTTTACGATATCTCTATGATGTTGCTCGATATTCTTATTGTCATGCAATATTGTGAAGATATCGTAGCAATATTTTTGAATATTTGTGCTAAGAGGGTGAGTAGAAGATGAAACTTCATAAATAGCAGAGAAAACCGCTGCCAATTCACCAAATGAAACTAAAAAAAAAAAAAAATGCACAGCTTAAGATATTTAGCAGTCAGGTAAACAGGAATAGAATATTCAAACTATGATACGTTCTTCATTATTGCGCAAAAATACTATAACTTATAATTGATAATTTCAATGAAAAATACTATTAAATATTGTTACATTTAGAAGTTATTAATCCACAGCAGCAGTTTGTCAAAATAGGCATCTTTGCATTTATTTGAACATAAACCTGATAATTTCTATAATAACTCAAGTAAAAAGAGTTAACGCAATTTTCTCCTAATTTAAAAATTACATGAAAAATCTATATATATGTGCGAATGTTTGTAGTTATGTGTATGCGTTCACACTATGTGTGCAGGTTAATGATTAATATTTCTTGAAGAAAACAATTCTGTCTCTCGAAAATTTAACAAATTCTATATTCAAAATATGCATCATTGCTAGTTATACATTTTTCCCATCTGTCCGTCCAATAGTTTCCCACTCCTATGAAAAATGTTCACATTCTGAGGTGATCTAGTCAGGAAGTCATTTTTTTGACATCTTTGAAACTGTTAAGTGTCGCTGGGAAAATGAGTAAGATTTCTATAAAAACAAGTGGTAATCCAAAGGGGCCAATTCTTGTGAATACGGAGAATAAAATAAAAGTTTTCAGCCCTGCACAGAAATGATATCTCTGATGTCTCTCGTTTTGTGGAGTGAGGCATTGTTTTGCTATAAAATGATTTATCCGTGTCTTATTGAGGAATTTAAACGCTTTCGACCAATGTATGGTTAACAAAGGATCTATTTACTGTTCCACCTGATTTTGGAAGCTAATGGTATACCACACTCTTCTGATCCCACCAAATGTAAATGTTTAGAATTTCCACTTTCGAATCGTCTAATGCCAACGTATTAGGGTATTGTCACCTTAAGTTTCCTCAAAGATTCGATGGCTTGTAGGAGTTCTTTCTCAATTGAGCAAGAAAAGCAGTATATGATACACATGCTCTTTATTTTATTTGAAAGTAGGTATGTTTATCACACAAACACAAAATCACGATAACTCGAAATCTGTTGCATATCAGCAGCGATTTAACAGGTACTGTCCTAGCAACAAACTGATATAATAGTTGAAAATGCGAACCAACTCTTCTTTCCAGTACAATCAAGTAAAAAAAAAATCAAGAATTCTTTACTGGAACATCTACTTTATGTGCGTATTTATGCTCCATTCTCACTTCTAAAAGGGGATTGCGTCTTTGATAAAATTATACTGATTAAAAATTCCGTAAAGCTAAATCATTCACCAACCTTTGTATTTCTGAGTATGATGGGGATGGGCCATCTTCAAATAAATATAACCAATGGAGTGAATAATAATTAATTTGATTTATCTTTTTTAAACCATCCAACTAAAATTGCGATAGAGTTACATTTCTCTATTTTACCCTTAAGATGACAACAACATTTATGGTGTAAAGAAATTTGCGCACAGAATAGCTGGAGATATTTATGAAACTCGTTGTACAAATTTCTAATGATTGGACTAAAAGTGCGGTAAGGTTAAAATAATATTAACCCATTTCCCTCTGAACAGACTGGTGGTGAGTTTTTGAAGTTGATGCAAAGGTTAAAGAATTGACTAACTTAAAATTATTTCAATTTTCCAAACTATGCAGTGTAATGTAGATAACTTACTTAATCAAGCCCTTATATTGATAATTACAACTAATGCATGTTCTCTGAACTATTGATGAAACATAGCATACAATTTTTAAAAATTCAATAACAAACTTTGTAATGATAAAAGGACCTTAATCCATCCCTATCTGGAATAGACAGGGCGAGATAATAAATATATTTAATAAATTAATTCAATAATCTTGAAACTACACTTCCATATTTTATTCAATTTTGATTTAACCACGTTCTCATGTCTCTCAAAGGTCCACTGAAAAGGTTTAGGGATAAAAAAAAGAAAGGAGGATAAATATGAAAAATATTTCCTTGATAAAATAATACTAATGAATCACAACTTTATAGGTAACATGATATACCCTCGTTCCTTTTCTTCTCTCACAGACTATTTTAATAAGAAAAAGATGAGACATGGCCAGGGATTCTATTAGTTATTTATATAATCAATAATATACAGTATCCGTATATAATTTTAATAATTTACTAAAATATCTTGCAGATGAAGATGGAAATCTGATCTTTTTCACTTTCACTGGCATAAAGAATCAGCTTATATCCATATTCTTTTTCAAAGGCTGAACATAATTCTCATCTGCTGAATGGCTAGAAAATAAGCTATATAAATCATACTTCTCCATATTTTATAGACACCCGAATTAAATGCTAATGTATACCTCAGATGGAGAACGATGAAAAGTAAAATCTCCCTAAAAAAGAGAGACAAAGAATGCACCTGGCTTCAAAAGAATTTATTACTCTTTTTGTTCATTATAAGCTAATTAGATCTCTTCACGAAATCTGAGACTGTTTAAGAACATGGAGGGAAGAAAAAAAAAAAAAGGTATGTATGCGAACGAATAAATTGACTTCATTATCATGGGAAGCTGAGATTTTTTTTATGGGTCTCCATTATGAATTGCGAGTTTGAAGGAAGAGCGCCAGCCCTTCCCTAAACAAATTATGATTGTTGAAAGGAACGATGACGACAGAAGGAATGAACAATCATTAGGAGATCTATTAATGATGGGTTTTTTTTCTTCTTTTAGTCAATATTTGCTAAAACGGATGCTAGATAGATTTTTTTGTTTCGTTTTTTAATTTTTGAAATGAATTATTCTGTTCTTTAGAGTATTAATAAATAAGTTTCATGTTTCTGAAATGATGTTGATATCTGGAAATATCAATGCTTGTATTTGGAACGCAAATAAAGGAATATTTGATAAAATCGACATATCAGTTTCGCATCTCTAAAAAAATCAATAAACACTATCGATTTAATCATTTAAGAAATGATCGATCGGTAAGATCACTTTTATAAGTTTCTAAAATGCTGAAATTGAATTTTTTTAAATAAGTATATTGTTATTATAATAAAGATAATATCACATTATCAGATATATGTTTATGTAGTTGTATCAATACATTTAATAATAAAATTTGTCTAAGATAGTGCTATTTAGGAATCTACTTAAAGACGTTTTAGCCGATGCTCTTTTAAACATATAGCATATATTCATGCAGTTGTATCAATGCAATCAATAATAAAATTTATTTATGCGGAGTTTAGCTCTATTTAAGAATCACTACAAGGATATTTTAGTGGATGTTTTTATAGACATGCAACATATGTTTATGCAGTTATACCAATGCATTTAATAACAAAATTTATTTAAGCGATGTTATTTTGTTATTTATGAATCTACGCAAAGTCATTTTAGCTTTTTCTGATTTAATATGCGTCATGTTTGCAATTCCAACATACGAAACTTATAATTCATCATCATTCTCTAACAATACCAACGATTCCTAGGGATCTACGATATTTTTAAAAGCAATTTTATTTTTAAAAATATAAAAGCATCGGTACTATCTGCGTACATAAGCTTTGGCACATCTTTCATACTGATTCTTCTTTCATGGTGAGTTCAGTAAAAACTCAATCAAATATGTTATTATTCAAAAATAATCTTTACAAACCTAATTTTTGATGATATGATTGATGAAAGATTATTTACAATAACCAACAAGGAAATATGCAGATTTCAACTGTCTGCAGTTTTTGGAAGCATTTAGATATTTAAATAACAATTTTCAAGACTGCAGACTTGAAGCATTATTAAAGAATTCATACCAATTTGATCTATAAAATATATAATTATTGCCTAAAACTGCTCTTATTATGTTAGACATTTAGGTATTATTTACATTACGATTGCGTTTATTCTGTTTCATCTTCCTACTAAATACATGTTCTTATTAAATTTAGTAACATTAACGTTTTTTTGGAAGCAACATGATAATTATATTGGCGTTGATTTCGTAATTTTGTAGCATAATCAGATGACGAAGAAGGCAAGTGAGCTGGTGCCTTCCTTTTAAATATCCTCACCACATCATCAGAAGAACGCTTGTTGTCAAATTTAATGTGATAAAAACCAAAATATATGAGGGATGGACGTTACCATTAGGCCACTCCAGCTTTCTAAATATGTGGGATTGTGGATTCAGCAAATTGACTAAATACCGCAATTTAAATTTAAAGGAAGCATGCAAAAATGTAAAGATATTTGTATAACTTAAATTCGATTATCAATGTAGATAATATTAAAGTATTTGAAATGAAACCTGATAGTTTAAAAAGTTACAATTAATAGGAGGTGTTGTTTCAAGTTCATATAATAAGTTAAGAATCTAACGAGAATACGTTATAAATAAATTCTTAAGCAAATGAAAAATTTGAATTTTAGAGGGTTTTTGACTATGCCAAAATGAATTCCGAATTTCGAATTTATTATCCTTTATACGATTTGCAATCTTTCAGAAACTTTTAAGCAGAATAGGCTTTAATAGTTTAAATTAAATGATTATCCCATGGTTATTAAATCGTTTAAATCGGACAAAGTAGCAATGGCGTCTCAATTATTCTATACGTTTTAACAAGTTACTTTATTATAAACTGATTTAAATGAATTATACTATTAAAACTCTGAATTATATTTAACTACTACAGAGTCGAATAACGTTTAAATGCTACAGAGTTGAATTATATTTCCCTATTATAGAAGCGCATATGAATGGCAAATCACCTCGATTCAAAATTATTTAAAATATTCATAAGCTTTGTATGTGTCTCACAATTAAAAGTAACCTACCATTGTGAGTATATTAAAATATATTCACTAAAATATTTCGTTAAAATGTGAATTAATTCTACGAAGAATGAGAGCTAAAAATATAAATAGTGTTCATTTTCGAGTAAATAATTTTTTGTTAGAAATATGAAACGCTTTTATAAATTCAAACTGTATTATTTTAAATATTTAACACAGCCTTTACAAAAATTAGAATGCATATTACATGATCAAATTCTAGAAATTTCAACTACTTTTTTTATAAAAATTAATATTAAATATTATATATTTGACTATCACAGTGTTTAAATTTCTGTTTTTAAACTTCAATAGAATTATTAATTTAAAACATATAGATATTATCAGATTTTAATACATAATATTTTGTCTATACTAGATATATTAAATTTTTCTTAAAAATTGACATGTACAATTTGTAGTAAAAAAGATAAATGTTTTTGATTAAACTTTCACAGAAAATAAAGTTCTTATCAATTGGCAAACAAAAATAAAAATTTTTGAGTAAAGATTTATAGATCATACAAGAAAAGGATGATTTATATTTATTTTTTCATTTTTGCTTGCAGCAGATATTCATATTTCGATATTTTACATCCATTCGAACTATACATAAAATTTATTTTTATAAGTAATGAATATTGTTTGAGATATGCTTAAAAACCGATCACAACTTTTAAATTATATGCCAATTCAAGAACAATTTTCCCTTTTCCCACATACAAAAATCATTAAAAAGTTATTTTTGTTTGGAATACCATTTTGCTGTTGTCCAACTATGAATCTAATAAAACATTTTTTTTTCCTATTTCCATAATACCAGCTGTGACTAAAGTTAAAAAAAAAACAGAAATGAATGTTTTTTAAATTCAAAATTTCTTATCAGAAAAGCGGTCGAAATGTTGAACTTACCCCAAGGTACGGAGGTTCCAGTGATAGCCGAAAGAAGATTACTTTTCAAAGTTTGCTTTTTCCTTTCTCGCTTGAAACTTCCAGGAAGGAAAGAGTTTCCTTGAAGACTTTGGATTTAGTTATAAGTCTCCGAAGCAACCAAATAATGTTACAAGAAGAATTTTTTAACTTTAATCATTTTAATAAAAAAGTTTTTCAATTTTGTTTCAAATGAAATGGTGATTCTTCTCTGCATCGTTTTCTGGTTTAATGAGATGTTCTTCCAAGTTTATGGTTTAAGAATTATTACAAAAAAAATCTCACAGGTTTGGAATGTTTTTACATCATTTCTGAGTCATGACCAAAGTTTAACTTTTTATATATCTGGACAGAAGAAACGGGAAATATATTTTATGATACATTTTAAAGAAATTCTACTAAAAATTTTACAGACATTTGTTTGTGTTATATGTGTTAGATTGAATATTTGTATTCCATTATTTTTTATTTAAAAGTGAAGTATCTATGTTCTTTTTTTCCTAAATTCACGAGTTTTACTTTAATGGAACAAAATTAGACGTTCATACATTTTTTTAAAAATTTTTTCCCCTTGAATTACATAATTATAATCTAAGAAAGTTTTCACAAGAATTTTCCTATTTTTCTCTAACAGTATATATTTAGTTATCTTTACATTTGCATGCTCTAAATTTGTACTAATACCAAGAAAAGTAAAGGTGTAATACAGATGATTTAACAGAAACAAAAATAAATAAAGTTCTGGAAGACTAAGTAACAAACATATATAATTTAATGGAAGAGTAAGTAACTAACATAAGCAATTAGATGGAAGAGTAAATAATAAACGTATATAATTTAATGGAAGAGTAAGTAACTAACATAAGCAATTAGATGGAAGAGTAAGTAACTAACATAAGCAATTAGATGAAAGAGTAAGTAACTAAAGTAAGAAATTAAATGGAAGACTAAGTAATTAAACTAAATAATTTAATGGATGGAAAGTAAACAATTGTTAGAAGTGGATATTAAAATATAGTGATTTATTGCTGTCAGAATAATAAATTTAGAATGATCTAGAATTCAAGAGAACCCAAAAAAGGTGTGACCTCATTACTTGGATTTTTATACCTTTACTATTCAATACTAAAACATCCTTCAGAAATTTAGTTCTATTCTGATTATATTTGTTTAGAGAGATAATGATTCTAGTCTGAATTTTTTCGAATGTTAAATATTTTAGGACTACAATGTAAGACAGTGTAAAAGAAAGGAATTCAATGGGAAAAAAACCCGAATAACTTAAACAACTTCAACATCAAAATAAATAAATATAACAAAAAGAAACTATAGGGAAAACCTATCTGCACAGAGGAACTTGCCTTTGTATTACATTCAAAGATTTTTAAACGAATATTTCGCTATATTGTAAGTACCATGTAATTTGCTTTGTTTTAAAATCTGTTCAATTGCTCCAAGGTACGAAAAAGAAAATATGCAAGAATCTGTAATCGACAATCATGATTTTGCGTATTATTGCTTCTTGTTATTTATTTCTAGAATAAAAACAACCGAAAACATTTCATTTTGGTGCCAAAGAGAAACAAACTTCACTACATTATTGTAATGTTATTACATCCTAATCTTAATTTAATATTATTGAAATCTAATTATCACATTTGTTGTTATACTGGCTAAATTACTAACTCTTAGTAATCTTCTTTTGTGTTGACTGTTAGTCATCAGTTAATATATTCATATTTAACCCTTAACCATACTGCCCGTGCTCATACGCGAATCGACATTCCCCAAAAATTATAAACTAGATTAAATCATTACTTCAACCTGATGCAATCAAGCTATAATCTGCAGAAAAAATTCCACATAATGCAAAAACACCTCAAGTATTCTATGAATTCTGAATTGAATAAATAGGACAGAGCATTGCTAAAACGGTGTTTTTTTTTAAAAAATTAGATAATAGATGAAACAAAATATTAATGGAGCTAAAAAAAAGAGAAGAAAAATCGTTTGAACTCCATTCGATTAAATTCAATTTGCGCCTACAAATAGAATGCCATGTATCTGCCAAGAATGATTGAAATATCTCATTCAGTTTATACATTTCAAATAGAGATGTAGCAATTGCCAGTAAAAAAAAATGGCTACACAACAAATCTTTCACTACAATCCCACTGCTTAGATATAAAAGGAATGTTAGCAGATTTCCTTCGGAAAAGTGCGAGATCTTGTGGATAGCATTGCATCAGGCCATTGAAGCGTGTTCGTCGGTCTCTCACGAGATTGAAGAGTAGGATAGTACTCCATCATTGTGTCACACTATTCAGACTCAACTCAGTTGCGTCTTATCAGAAATGAGAAGTATTTTTCCACAACCGTGGATACTATTGGAGAGATCCAATTTATTATGGAATACTATTATCTAAGCTGCCTTGACGCTTTCGTTATGGAGTTTCTACTCCAGTTAATTGAATTTCGAATATATAATATCGCTGTGGCATTGATTTTATTCATTATGGCTCATTCCATGGGATTAATATATCCGATGATGCTGAACTGAAATTTTGTGACTAATACTTTATTTTCTCGTATCAGAGTTTTTAGATTGAGATACGAGGCATTTTACTTTCTCATGTTTAAAAAGCAACAATAAATTATTGTAATATAGTAAATATTAAAAAAATCAGCTTACGGTTTTTATGAATCCCCATATCATAGATTTCTCTGCTTCCCCCAACCTAAACAAACAAACAAAAAAACCCACTTTAAAATACTGAATGTAATAAAAGCAAGTAATAGAAGTACACGATTAAGTAGATATAAATAAAATTTGATGAATTTCATCCAAAATTTATTTCTATATTATTCTGTACTTCCACGTTTATATGAACGCAACAGCTAAGAACAGCTTAGCTTTTTGAATTAGATGGATCAAATCATGCATATATTTTTTTCACTATAATTTTTTATATGCATAAAACTTATATATGGAAATATACTAGAAAGACAAAAAGAGATCACTTCTAGTTTGAAGAAAGACTGTATTATATAAAAGACTCAGAAAGTTAAGGTTTATTTACTCACGGCCAAGCATATTCAAATTGGAAAAGATAAGGATATATAATGGAAGTGTACAAGAAAGTAAAAAAAAGAGAGCTCTCCTTCTAGTTTGAAGACATATTGTCTTGCATGTAGGATTTATACAGGTAATGATTAAAGAGCCTCAAGTTGGAAGGGATAGAGAGCAGGAATAAGGCTTAGTCTGTCTGATGTCATTGTTCAAAATTGCGACATTCATTTGCAGCAACTTGTTAACATCTTCATAATAGGCAATAAATCAAAGGAGCTACAGAAATAAAATAAGATTTAAAAATGTATCAACTATGCAAGTTTTTCAACATAGGTACATCGTCTTGCTCTTTTGAAATTGCCGACTCTTTGTTAGAGGGGATAGGCGTACAGTGCAGTTTCAGCCAGACGGCAAATTTGCCTTTCTTTCACCTGATAAAATATTTCTTTCATTTTTCAGTTATACATGAATATATATAATTCAGAGTGCGATTTCTTAAATATTATCAAATCAGTTGATACTTGTTTTTGTGTGTTATCTTACATACCTACAATTATTAATAAAGTTAAGTAAGATTTCATGAAACCTTCTTATGTTTTAGCGATACTCAACAAATAAAATACTTAAACAGAAAGCGTTATACAAGCATTTTTAGGAAGCGAAAAATAGTCGATGAAAAATTTGAGTTCCATGCAGTAGTTGGAGTTCTTTATTACATTTCATTTCATTCCAGAGTTAGTTTAAATCAAAATATTTAACGTTAAATCTTTAAAATAATTAATTGATTAGTAACCTGATTATATATATGAGATAAAACATATATGTTACGCATTTCTAAGCTCAAATTCTAAAGATTTCCTGAAAAAATTGTTGATTTTTAATGGTATATGAAGTAAAAATCAATAAAATTATTTTTTTAAAGAAGCATGTTTTCTTTATTATACTTATTTCACAGAATGACAATTCTAATCAAATATTTGGTTTTCGAAACGGATATCATAAAAGTTAGTTGAAATACTGTAAGTAAAAATAATTAATTCACAGTCGAAATATTTTTACAGATATAATGAAAGTTGATTGCTTTTCATTCTTGTGATATCAAATGTGGTCTAATTTCCTAATTTTATAGTTTAAGTTTTCCTTCTTAGATATCTAACTTAACTTTAGAGTTTTGTGAAAAACTTTTCTATATCTTAATACGCAACATCCAAACGTGTTTTTAAACATTTTATAAAACGTATTGTTTAATACATGTCATAATTTATTATTAAAATTTCTCAGGAATACCAAATCATTTTTTCATAAATTTACCACCATATGAAACTTTCTCTCATTAAATTAAAATTTATTGATTAATTGAGTTCGGATATAGAAAAAGTGTATTTCCTTCTGGAAAAACCACGGCTATGCAAAATATCTGAGCTTAAGTGCTTCAGAATAGAAACAAAAATATATGACATCATTTTATCATTGCAAGTATGGAAGAAGAAATTTAATAAAATAGTCCAATAAATTTTAATTGATATCCAAGATAAATTTTAAACATGTTTCTTAACTGGAAAAGGTAATGTAAATTGCATCGGTAATTAGGAGAAAAGAGGTTGTATATGTTATGAAAATGAGAGTAGGTAGGTGTTTTAATTGCAAAGCAAAGTTTTTGCTTTGGTTTTGTTGTTGATAAGCTAAATAAAAAATTGTTTTTGCCAAAAGAATCATGAAATGTTATAAATAGCAGATGAGATTTTTATGATTTTTAATATATTTAAATCAATTCGTTCAGACAAATTGGCAAAAATGTAATTCACATTATTAAAATAAAATGTAGCTTTATTAAAGTTTTATTAAATATTTATGCAATTAAAATAAAATTTAGTCATCACTAAACATAGTTCCAGTTTTAATGGTTAAAAAATTGGAAGCTTAAATTCTATTTCTTTAAGAGATTTTATATGATTGAAATAATTTAAATACAGCTTGTCCACTGAAGACCTAAGTTCGCATCCCTTTTAATTTCAATGCGATGACAGTTATAGTCCTGAAAATACTGTCTAGACTAAGTAGAGTGGTTCTGCGCCGAGCACCGTGATTATTTGTAGTAACAATTACTGGAAAAATCTGGGGCACCGTTTATATCTCGAAAATTTTATTAGATATGAGAAAAGTCAATAAATGGAGAATCATTGATTTAGAAAAAATTAAAAAATAAAAGATTGAAAAGATATCTAGCTCGCATATGTGCTTATAAGAGATAGCATAGAACGTGAATTCGTTTTGTAGCGATTTTCAAAACTGGCCTGACTGACTGTCAAAATTGCTCAGCAACACTGCTATGATATCTTCACGTATTGTCACGCATTCAGGATATTGAATAATCTTGGTGAGAAATCGCACAAAATCTTGAGCTAACAGGAATGGCATTAAAACTAGATTATATGGCAGACACTACATTTGGTGAAAACTCGGAATGTATGAACTGCTCATTCGTACAGCCAATAACTATGCAGGCAAACTTGGGAGGTGATTCTGCGGGAAATTATATACAGTCCAGTCATATTAATGTGACCACCGCCTACTTTTGACGTCAACGTTAATAACCAATCGCAGAAAGCACATGCTATCAGCAAATTTGCTGTATATATATAGTGTGTTGTAGGCATTCGGAAAATATTTCAGTTCTTGCAGTCATACAGAAACGGAGCGATTTATTCGACCTCCAAAAGGGCATGGTCGTTGGCGTTTGGGTCAACAGTGGAAGCATTTTCGAAACGGCTAATTTTTTAAACTGTTCGTGGGCCGCCAAGGTAAAAGTATACCTTGCATGGCAAACTGGCACTATCCACAATCAGCGACGTGGCAAATGTGGTAAACCACAGGCCAAAGATTGCAGAGGTGAACGCCGGCTGTGGAGATCCGTTCGGGCGAATAGATGTGCAACAATTGAGCAACTGACTACCCAGATGAACCAAGAGGCTACAAACAGTGTCTTTGAACGTTGAGCCAAGAGGCTACGAACGTTGCCGCGTATGGGCTTCAGCAGCAGACGCCTGGTTAATGCACCCTGACTGTTGTTCATCAGCGACGAAGGCTGGAATTTGTACGCCAGTACCGCAACTGGACTTCCACTGAGTAGAGAGAGGTGGCTTTTCCCGATGAATCACGTTTGGCGCTCCATCGGACAAATGGGCGTTAGCGTATATGGCGTGAAATATCTGAAAGCAAACACCCTGCAACAATTGCCGGAAGGGTCCAAGTTGGAGGAGGGAGCATTAAGGTATGTGGAATGTTTTAGGGGTATTCTCTGAGCGTACTCATTGTGGAAGGCATCATGGATCAACAGAAGTATGCTTCTATACTTGCGGCCATGTTCACCCCTACATGCGAATTATTTTTTTCGGATGTTGGCATCTACCAGCAGGACAATGCGACGTGCCATAAAGCTCGCAGTGTACATGCGTGGCTCGAAGAGAACCAGGATGAGTTTACCGTACTCCTTCGGCCAGCAAATTCCCCGGACTTGAACCCAATCGAGAATCTGTGAGTCTACCTCGATCGTGTTGTTTGCACCATGGATCTTCACCTGCGTAACCTAGCACAGCTGGCTACCACAATGGAGTTGGTATGGCTCAATAGCCTAGCGAACACCTTCATGGACCTAATTGACTCTCTTCCTGTACGTTTCACAGCTGTCCACACTGCGAAAGGTGATTATTCTAGATTTTGACAGGTGGCCACATTAATGTGACTGGAACATGTATGTCATGCAACTTTATACAAATCACTTTCTGCCAGCATTTCTAAAGTGCATTATTTGAACGGTCAGGATTGCTTTGTACTTACTAACATGTGCCATGAAAAAGAACACCAGTTTCTGGCAGATACAAATCTCTTATGTTTTGTTGAATTTCGACATATAGCACGTTGTGTCCAGTGCGGACTGGCAGAGAAAATGCTAGTTGTTACCTGACATTTTTCAAAATGTGCCACCAGAAACTAATTCCTAATTAAAGATGTGGCAATAAGATGGATAAAGAAGCTTCATTACAGGACATCACAATTTTGGAAATTAAGGTTTAAAAAAGCATGTGTTATGCATTCCATTTTTAATATTTATATGTGAAAGGTGTATAATGAGTTTGTGATGATTGTTCATTCGTAAAATACAAAATTTGTGTTGATTCTTAGCTACCAACCTCTTATTCCAACAACAATTCTTATTAAGATAATTCATTCACTAGTATTTCAGATTATTGTCTGAAACAGCTAATTCATCAAGAAAATCACACCAATGAAAAAGTTATTTATACGTTTATCAAATATTTTAAGTATTCATCCCAACTTTTTGCTGCAGTAGATCTTCAACTTTTTTATTCAATCGTATATCTGATATGCAAAAGAATAAGAGTCGTTCAAAATTAAAAAAAATGATTGTATGAAATTGACTTTCCTAAATGTGGTTTCTCTGCTCTTCGTTCTTTATTTAAACTGAATTTACAGAATCAGTATTGTTATTTGAAAATTTAATATTTTATTTAATGGAAATTTCAGTACTATCCTTCCCTCTCCCCTTTTTGGCGTTGAAATTACACACCAACTCTATACATTCATATTAATAATATACAAAAGAGTTGAAGGTAAAAATTTCTGTCAACGAATATTATATCGATTATAATAAAATATGAATCCTCATTGCTCATTCAATATTCCGGCCGAAATTTTCTATAACACAGTGCTGTGTAAGAAAAACAAATTATTATTTGTATAGAATTTCTGAGAATTTCACACAAACTATCTTTATATTTCTTTCTAACAATCAAATTTGGAATAAGACTCATAAAAACTCAGCATTTTTATGTATACTTTGATTCAGACATACTCCTTTGCGATATATTTTTTCAATAATTGAGTACTGAACACAATGTCTTGCTCTTTAAGAGTCATGTTTTGTTTTCCAATAAGTAGCAATGAACTTAAACATAAAGGAAGAAGTACGCAATTCCTCTTTTTCTGTTGTACATCGTTCCTTCATCTTATTAAGAAACTTAGTCCACCGGTTCTGTTCTTTTTAGAGTTCCCAATTTTTTCACTTATTTTTTATCAGACACGTGCTTGTCGTATGCGTGCCTAACGATTCCTGCTCGAAGACATTGCATCGATTCCTTTTTGTGCACAAACTCGTCGACAATTTCATAAAAATTTGCTTCATATCATTGAATAGCCGTAGGAATAGGAATTCTGCCTTATCTATGATGTTCTAACTCATCGATTGGATGGAAAAGTGCCGAAAGCATCTTCCAGAACGTGATTGGGCTTTCGTCTTGCCACGGAATATTCGATCAAATCGAATATTTAATCCACATCTATACATGAATAAATGATTCCCTACCATCGCTTGCTAGTATCGGCATCATAAAATGGGCCATTTTTTCGAATTTAAGGAAAATTTAATATTATTCTTGCGCTTATTTGCGTCATATTGATTCCATTATTTTAAGTTATCACTTCTCCAAGGGGAAGATAATAAATAATTGGTTAATATTTTGTGTTAAAAGCCTAATAAGCTAGGCGTAGATTTATAAGCAAATCGTTTTCATTGTTCGTCTACACTATGATCTTTCATAATGTTTATAAAAGTTTTGGGTATAAATAAGCCTGTGGGGAAATTCATTAAAGAAATTTTCTTAATAGAATAACTGACAGGGGTTCACAACTCTAATCTGGTTACATGTATGAGGTAAATGCAACAGAATAATGGATATTAAATATTTCACCTTCAAGAGAAAAGAGAGGCATGTTTTGAACGTTCTACATATGATTATTTATTTAAGGAAAAGCTCCATTTAAACTTGAAAATTGATTTTTCTATAATCTTGTCTGAAATTGAATTACTTTGAATTTGATTAAGGATTAATATTCAGACATAAATTCTTGATCATTTTGTTGCATTGAGGAAGGAATAGAAATATAGAAATCAAAGTTATTAAAATATAGAAACGGTTAAAAATCATTATTTAAATAAAATAAAAAGAGTGGGTAATTTGTTATTTTTAAATTAGTAGGTTTTAATGATGTTGAAATATTTAAAATGTCATTTTGAAAACCTTGAAATTGGGTGCAAAGCTTTTAGATCCAAATTGTTTCATACTGATTTCCGCTAAGGTTCTATGAACGATTTACTATATTGCATAAACTGATTGGCATCTTAAAAGATAAAATGGTAATAATATTTACTTGTTGAAAGTAAGGGTGATTATAATTAAAGTTGCACATTCCAAAAACCGTAAAAAATGAAGCACTGGTTAGAATGGCACGATATTTTATCGGAGTATACATGAAGAAACGTGAATACGCTTTGAGATAAAATAGTTCAAAGGTTAACCATTAGATGGCGCTGCACTAGTCATAAGATTCTAAAAACAAGTGCTTTAAAATGTATCTTAATTCTAAGATGCTAATTATGACGTGACATATGCACCACACATTACGCTTGTAATAAAAAAATATGGGGAGCATACATTTCTTGTTATTCTGTGTCTGAGAAGGCAGACAAAACTATAATTGTGGGATCCATCTCTGCCTGTGAAACCTTTTAGCAAGAACTGTGACTGTGCAGCAAATGTATTAAAGAAATTCTAGACATTTAAGGGTTTAAGCAGAACCTCTGGTACGAGGACATAATTTCGACTGAAGAAAATTATTGATAAAATCGAAGAGAAAAGTTCATTTGATGTGAAATGTCAATCAGTGGAAATGTCAACGAAGATTTGTCTACAGCAATGTAGTAAGCGTCAAGTAGTGTTTTGAGACCATCCAGAGCAAGCGGAATTTCTCGAAATTTAGACATGCTTGTAAGCAAGTTTCGTAAAATTCTACGAAGCATCCTACAACGCTATCCATTATAATTACGAATGTTCTGGAGTTGGTGCCTGCTAACCTTCCAAAACGAAAAGCTCTCGTCCTTCAATTTCTTGCTCAAATGGAAGTAGGTAATGCACGGCCATGGAACATTTTGTGGACAGACGAAGCCCATTTCCATTTCTAAGGTCCTGACAAAAATGCAAAACATGGGCAGGAGAGAATACGTTCCATATACAATCATTGCCTTTTCGTTCTTAAAAGATCACTCTGTGATGAGAGTTTAAACAGCATTTATCGATGGCCCTTTCTTTTTTAAGGTGATTGGTCCTTCGGGGATTCTGTAACTGTAGTCAGTACGGCACGTTATGAATCTTTTCTATGTAAACTGTTTATTCCGGCATTGCAACAACGCAGATGTATGGACAGCACTATTTTTATGCAAGATAGCACTCCTCACATTGAACAATCAGAGAAGCGACAGTTGAATCTGCATTTTGGAAATAACAAAATTATCAATCACTATTTTTCAACAGCCTTACAGCCGCGATCATTTGACCTGAACCCTTGTGACTTTTGACTGTGGGGTTACCTAAAAGATGCTGCGTACGAAAGTCCGATTGCAAACTTAAATGAATTGAAAACACACGTTACGCAACACATTCGCAATATCACCACTGAAACTCTCCGATCTGTTGTAGAACATGCTGTTTTATTCTTTCATCTGTTAGGGGGGAATTATAGACATCACATTTTTGAACATTTCTTCAGAAAGTTGTAGCCGAGTTCTTTTTCTTAATTGTTTCATTAGTGTTTGCTTTTTCCACGAGTTTTGACCTAGGGACAGTTAAAAACCAAATTTTTCCTATCCGCAGTGGCATCTTTTGATGGTGCAGGAGCTTTGAACAAACAATACCACAATAACAATTTACGCCTTTTAATTAACATTTTATGATGAGTACAGCGTCATTTAATGATCAACTTTTAAGCTAGTTTTTTTTTCTTTCTCGGAACAAATTCCCATTGCTTCACGTATACTGTCATGAAATATCAAGTCAAACTAACCAACGGTTTTTTTTTTTTACAATCTTTTGAAAATGCTACTTTAATTATCACCGTTTATAATCAACAGACGCTGTATTTAAATTTCAAAAGCATCCGTCATCGTCATTGAAAAGCATCATTGATTACCGTCGTCTTAAAATCTAGCATGGTAAGAAAAGTTAATTTACCATCACGATTACTTATGGCAAAGGTATTTTGGAATCCATCACTACCGAAGTTATACGTAGCTAATTAGAGACCTAATATTCATAGACATGATACGTGATATTCTATGAATTACAAACCTATGAAAAATATTCCATTTAAAGCAAAACTTTGGTTGAATTCTACTGAAGTAGAATTGGAAGTGGGGTATTTGGGCACATTGGATAACCAAAAAAGCTTAACGTGGTCAGTAACGCTTTCCACCAGCTTCTTTGAGCTATATATTCATTTTGCATTCTTTTCCAATCATCATTTTAATATTTTTGCATAGAATGTATTGGTATGATTTGTATAGTATACTTTCGATGCTTGTTGTTCTTTGACATTTCGGAAACAAACAAAAAAAAATGTAATAATATTGAGTAAGTTTTTTACTGTTAAGACAATCGTACTATGTTGTTTTTAATAGATTATTCACGGATGACAATTTTTGCATCTTTTCGATAAGATAAATAAAGAAACACTTTCTTGTCGACCTTTGCAAAATTTCAACTAATCTAAACCCACATTTTCTGGTTAGCAAGAAATCTTGTCTACTCTGTTTCTAATTCAAACCACTTTTGCTTATTTATATTAACACTCAAACAACGCAAAGGCTCTTTTATTACGCATTCTGAAATGGTGAACCGTGGTCAGATGATGAGGACAAAGGATGCATTCAATATCAATTAATTTTTCCTTCGAATACAAAAGACAGATTATTTTGAGGAATATCTGACATTTATTGATGAGGGACTGTTGTTCTTCTTTTATTCAACGCCTAACAATGAAAGTGAAATAATTAAGGTAAAAAGACAGAATAAAATTTTCATTCGAAATATTTCATAAATATATTATTACTTTTCAATCTATTTACACAGAAATAATATGAAATAATATTCTAGAACTCAAGTATAAAATTTACTAAAAATGCTCTGAATTAAGTAGATTTTCTGAATATTTAGAGTAATTTGTAACAATCTTACAGTATATGTCCAATAGTTTAGAATTGTCCAATAGTTTAGAATATTTACTTAAATCAATATTTTGAAATCAGTTAACCTTTAAATGTTTTGCTTTTTAATTATATGATAACTAGCGTTTCTAAAATATACTGTCCTAAAGAACTCATAGTATAATAAAGGCGTTCGATAATTATAAATAATATTTTGATCAAATTTTAGTGTCTATGAAGGATGTAATTTTGGTTTAAAAATTTGAGAAATGACAATTCAATGCCCGTACGATGCACAGCTCTGACGGTTAAGAAGTTAAACGGTTTTAATTTTATAGATAATTTGCAGCACATGCAATAAGGGAAAAAAACTGTATAATGCTGATTTACAGAAGTTTTTTTCTCCATGTAACAGATAATAGAGAAAATACTATACGTATACTACGGATACACTGAAACATAAACGATAGATTATAAATCAAACAACAAATAGTAAACCAAAAAAATTAATTGCAGTAGAGAAGGTTTAGTCTTATCAATGTCCCTTTAAAAGCAACAATTGTAGCAGAGAAGGAGTCATCCAATTAGATACAATACGTATACTATGGATACACGGAAACAATATACATACACGATAGATTATAAATCAAACAACAAATAGTAAATCAAAAAACTAATTGTAGTAGAGAACGTTTAGTCTTATCAATGTCCCTTTGAAAGCAACAATTGTAGCTAAGAAGGAGTCATTCAATTAAATAGCGATTGTGAACTAACGAGATAATAGTTATGAATCGCAGGCGAGTCATGTGATAGTTAAAGAGTTAATGATAGTCAGAAGATATTTCTGATAAGAAGTACCTTGGATTTAAAGAAAGTTATGAGAAAAAGAATTTCATACGAAATATTTGTATATTAACGTCCTGTTTCAAAGTGAACCTGGAGCTATTTTGAGAGATCTCCTAATTTTAAATCACTGTTAGATGGCGAGGAAGGCACCTGGTTTGAGGACTTAATCAAAAGTTTCCAAGCTGCTCAGTCAGGGGTGGAGGAATTGGTCCAAGCGGATTGGTCCAAGCCCGTTCACACGAATTATTTGAACACAACATGGCGGTGCTTCTGGTTTCGAGCTGCATGGAATCCTCAAGGTCCGAAACTGAGATATTACTATCAAGCCATTATGGCTTCTTTACGAAACATAAAAGTAATAATATAATGCAATAAAATTTAATACATTCATTATTAAATTCATTTTTATTCGCCTTCATTTAACTTGACTTGTTTCATGCTACTAAAGATGGAATTTCGTAGAGATCTTTAATTCCCCTCTAGAGTTACAATTTGTTAAGATAATTTCTTTCAGCACATCCTATTTGTGGATATCATTGTTTTGATATTCATCTTTTGGCATAAACTATTGTTTTATTCTTTACAGCTAATTATTATATGGTATTTTAATAAGCTTCTCTGGTTTTACTGGTTATTAAATCTGTAGATTTAAAAAGCCTGCATTCCAAGAGGGAAAATAACTATTGTATAAACCACTATCTGACATCAGTTTATATAATTAATAAATAAAATGAGCTTATATGACTAATTAATATATGATTATATCCTTATAAAATTTATATACAAAAATTATATTATAATCATATATTAGTCAAAGCTCATTAATTTTTTAAATTTACTTGGGATTAGGATACATTTCTTTCTATTTAATCTAACTGATATCAAACTCTTCAAAGCATTAGTATCTACGAAATCCATGTCAGCACCATAATATTCGTTAGGAGTATGTTCAACACACAGTTATGCATATTGGTGTCAGCAGTAATGCTTGCTGTTAGAATGGCCCTGATTAAAATTCAGAGCCAGTACCAGCGTTTCTGAAGAGCCTAAACATCATTAATCTTGGATTTTGGGGTGTTATCAGTGCCTGTGGAATATCTCGCCTACCTGTAAGTTATGGTAATTTTCTCGCTCATATTGTAAGGATCACATGTTCTTAGACGGAGTTACAAATATATTCTATGCATGCCCTACATTTTTATAGCCATAATAAAATGAAAACAATGCATAAAGCTTATGACTTGATCCTTGTGATATACAATTTTTAGAAATATGGGTTCAAAGTTGTTCAGCTGCATTGCTCTTCCAGAGCTAGAAAGTTAATTTTGTTTATATTTAGTCAATTTTTTAATTGATAAAGTGCATTCTTTCATTTTTTAAAGATTATATATGAACAGCATTTATATATGAACCCTACTTTCTGTTTATCTATTTGGAGAAAAAGTTATAGCCCTTGTCGGCTTACCTTAGTTCAAAATTAATTGGTTGGTTGCAAATTGTATTGATTGTATTGTTTCTAAACGAATCACCAATGTAACAAATCAAAACTACATTGTGAATTTCAAATATGTCTGCATACAAGGTATCCCAAAATAGCGGAAAACCGTGGGTTTTTTTTTTTTTTTTTTTTTTTTTTTTTTTTTTTTTTTACGGTCATCTATGAGCATATGAGGTTTCATGTTTCAACCTATAAAACTTTCAGAGATATATTTATTTCCAAATTTAGAGGGACTTGTCACATATTATTAGTAACATTTACTATAGATATAAAACACTCAAATTCATTCGACAATGAGAAACTGTCATATGCAAATATTTGTCCAATAGTACAGCATTCAACCTTCACAACTAGAAAAATATGTGTCAATAATCTGTATTGTTGTTGACTTTGATTGCCTGACAGTTACAACTTCGACTTAATAAAGAAGGGAAACTCGAGAAATTAAACATTTAAAGTACTGCAATTCCCAAGAAGAAATTAATCTTTTCTTCTGGTAAATGTGTGCTTGATATTAAGGTTTTAAAAAATGAAGTATTTCAATGATTATGAACGTTTTAAAATACCATGATGTATATAATCGAAATGCAGTTGTACATCCATTAATGTATTATTACAAGAAAACAACTTACTACAGACATCGAAACTGTTCATTTAAAAAGGTTTTGTAAACATTTCAATTAACGTATTTTCCTATTCCACTCTTATAACCTATTCTGATAAGTGAATATCCTTGAACTGAGCAACGAAAGATTAATTCTAAAGGCAGTCTGATGTATAAAAAATAGTCGAAGTCAATTTTTTTATTATCTGAAATTTCAGTAGATAAAAGCTTTAAACATTGTGTATGGATAGATGAACGTAAAAGAAGCATTTAACTCAGACATTTTTAAACTATAATGTCTAAGCTATATTATAAAAGTATAATGTCTATAATTAAAGCTACAAAAATTTGAATTTTTAAACTTTGTACAGTTATTTATAAGGTTATTGTATGAAATCACAGTGTTTTCAGACAGATGTTCACTTTGTTTAATGAAATTTTGCTACTGAAAGTCTTCGCCTAGATTCGATATTTAGGGAAATAAACGCTTACTTTACTTTTTTGGTACTCCATGCATATGACGAAAACGGTACTCAAAATAATCGTTGACTTTTAAAAATATTGCAAAAATAACTATTTTTCTTAAAATAAAATTACGATAAAAAATTAAAGCGTTTTAACATATTGATTTGGTTACATTCTTTAGACCAAAATTAATTTAAAACAAAACAAATTTAATTTATAATTTAATACTTTTTCAAAACATTTGATCTTTCACTTTCCTAGCAGAAATTTTCACTAAACAATTGAACTAACAAAGACATAAATCTGAATAACTTAACATTGAACTGAAGAATATTTCAGTTCATTTTTAAGATATAAAATTTTCTAAATCAAGGAAGGATGAAAAATAATTTTAGCTGTACATTTATAATCTCTGTACATTTACCTATTAGCTTAACGTTTTTAATTGTACATTTAGTTTTTAATCGTGCATTTGATCGACTTCAGAAATGCGTTATATTTTGTATTTTCGTACCTGTGTGCATTTGCTTTGGCCATTATACTCATATATAGATACATCATGTGTCAGTCCTAATATGATACAAGCAAGATTTATTTTGCAAACAGTTAACTGTTATATTATTTTTCGGAAACCCCAATCGATTATAATACTGATGCCCAATGACAGGGTATGGGACTTCCAAGACATATTTCCACAGTATGAAACACTTCTTACATAAATTAGGGGATATTTAAACATAAATTTGAATACATTGTTATTTACAATTGATTCAAAGTTTCTTTACATTGTAAAGAAATTTCTTTACATTGTAAAGAAGTTTCATTTCGATTATGCAAATGACAAGTTCAATAATCATGATTGAATAGCAACTGATATTTTGCTCAGAATAAACAGAAGTATGTCAAATGGTAGGAAGTGCCATATATTGATTGTTCATTAGGATTTATGCTCCCCCAAGGTGTCACTGATATCCATAGAGCATGATCAAAATCAGATTGCCAACAGTTTTTATGAGATCCTTTGGTGCACTTGCTGCATGGTTGCTGCATGCACTAGCTCCCAGTTGAAGAATTGTTGTGGGAGACAGTGGTTGATTTGCCAAGCGTCTTCCCTGTGTATAATCGAACAAGTTTCTTTGACTTCTCGCCTGCTTTGCCAATGTTCTTGAGCAATAAAAAAATTAAATGCCTCTTTTATCACTTCTTATTCCTCTTTAATATTTCCGTAATTAATGTGAGTGATGAATATTCAGATATACTACAGTGGTTATAGAATTTGATTCATCAAGAGTTATATCGAGGGAGATGTTATCAACATGGACATTTCCTTATACATTTGACGAATAAAAGTTATTTGCTTTGCCTAATCATGTAAATTTGAATCAATGCACATTAAATCCTTGTCACAGGGCAAAATAACTATATATGCCTTCTAAACTGTACAATATCTTGTCTAACGCCGTACGAGACGTCCGATATTTTTTTTTCTTCCACGTGATATTTTATATTTTCAAAAATTGAATAGGAGAATCCTTTCATACATGTATCACACGAATAAAAATTAAGTTGATTGTATTCTGTGCATCAAATAATGCATACTAATACGTAGTACGAGTAAAAAATGCCAACAAAATTTCAGTGACAGCACATAATGGTGTTAAAAGGGATAAATTTAATAGAAACTTCTCACAGATAATTAACACACATAAAGTGGTTGAAACTCTTTTTTGACTCAGTATTGCTTATTTCAATTCTTTTTAATAAGTTTACTATTATTTAGCACCATCATAAGTATTTGAAGGTATTTTTATGAAATAAAATCATATCTAATTTGCAGTGATGGCTTTGGGGACACCATTATTTTTTCAAGTAAGATAAAAATCAATACAACAAAAACGCAGCTTATATTTGTTTTGATTTATAAATATTAATGTGTAAACTTAAATATATAAATAAACAATGATAATTATTATAATATGGTAATTATAAATGCGACTTGGGATTTGACAGAATAAATTTTCTTTAAGAATTAGAAAAACGAATATTCTTTGTTTATATAAGAAACATTATTGAATTAAGTATGCTTATTGATGTAAGACACCGCATAAAAAATAGGAATTGTTTTATTATTGTATGTTCATGGAGATTGAGTTGTGAAATATCTTTTTGCCTTTATCATTAAAATATAAAATAATAAATAAATAGATTTAAAAATAATTATTTGAATAATTTCGAGGAAACTTAACTGAAACCTTTCTTATGTTGTCTAACATTTAAGTGCAAAATTTGTTGAAAATATATTGAGTGATTTGGATATCTTTAGCATACCTACCATCTTTTTCACAAGCTATACATTTCCGCTTCTATTTATCTAGATTTAAGAAAACTTCTCTTCCAGATTGAATGACAAAAACTGGAACGCGAAAATTTAACAAAGCACAAATGGTCCATGATACTTCTCTTAGACCTTTCTTTTTATTTATAAAATTCGTTCACAGCTAAATGGCTTATGAAAATAAAAAATAAGAAATGAATATAAGATCTCGAGTAAGAAGTAATGTGTCGAAAAGAGTAAATATCCATTTGAAAAAACTAATCGAATAAAAATTGGTTGAAGGGAAAAGATTCAATTGAATAAAGGATTTCCACAGCGATATACTATTTTTTTTAACAAATTATAAATTTTAACATTTATTTATGTAGATTTATAAAACTCCTGCTTCAGTTAGAATGACAAAAATTGGAAGGTCAAAATATAACAAACTACAAATGGTCTTTGACATTTTTTTCTCCAATTTGCCCTTTTATCGATGAAACTCATTTACAGCTAAATGAAGTATGAAAATAAAAATCAGGAATGAAAACAAAATTTCCATTAAAAAGAAACTTATTTAAAAATGTAAGCATTCAATTCAAAATATTAATTGAATAAAGTTTGGTTGAAGGAATAGAGTAAAAGATCCATTTGAATAAATTATTTATTTAGCGAGTAGACTCTAACTTTTACAAACTATAAATTTTACAATTTTATCTACAAACTATAAATTTTCTCGTTTATTTACATAGATTTATGATATACCGTCTCCAATTAAAAAGTCAAAATTCAACAAATCGCAAATTGTCCATGATGTTTTGATTTATGGAACTCATTCATAGTTAAATAGCTTATGAAAAGGAAAATGCAGGCTGTTCTCTTCTACAAGCTATAAATTTCCACATTAATTTACAAGGATTTATGAAAATCCTGTTCAATTAAAAAATCAAAATTCAACAAAGCACAAGCTGTCATTGATATTTTGATTTATGGAACTCATTCACAGATTGATCATTGTTATATTGGTTTGTTTATTTATGGAACTCATTCACAGATTGGTCATTGTTATATTGGTTTGTTTATTTATGGAACTCATTCACAGATTGGTCATTGTTATATTGGTTTGTTTATTTATGGAACTCATTCACACAGCTAAAGGCTTATGAAAATGAAAAGGCAGGTTCTTCTTTTTTACGAGCTATAAATTTATACGTTTATTTATATAGATCTATGAAAATCTTGCTCCAATTAAAAAGTCAAAATTCAGCAAAGAACAAATTGTCGGTGACGTTCCTTTTAGATCGGTCAGTTCATTTATGGAACTCATTTAAAGCTAAACCGCATATGAAAATGAAAAGACAGAAAAAATAAAATCCCGGGTAAAAACTAACAAAGGAGTAAGGAAAGGAGTAAAGATTCAATTGAATAAAGGGTATCGGTCTGAGAACGGCTGAATTTTTTCAAATATCTTCTAGAAGAAATCTGGTGGGATAAGAAAGCACCGTAAAGATCCCCACGATATATGATCGCGGTATAAGTTTTCTGACACGTAACTACGTACCTATACATCAGAACTGAATGAAAAAAGAAGAACCTAGTCTCTTCGGTGCTTTTAAGTTTTACACGTTTTAAGAATGTCTGCGTTGAAACAGTTTGCTGGGACTTTCTCTAAAAATGGCTAGTCGTAAAAATCTGGTTCTTCAACTGAATTTTAAGGCACTTTTGTGCGAATTTTAAAATGCAGTTGGATGATCAATAGAGACTTGTGACAGGAAACAGCACGGAAGGAAATTTTGGTTTTTCAAGACACGTAGAGCATCTTACACGGAATAAAGCAGTTTCGGGGATACTAAAAGTAACTTTTTTTTGCCCAAGATGAATAGGATGAGAAAGAAGATCTAGATATAACCTATTTAATCTTACCTCGTGATGGAAGTAAAGGGAAACGGCACGTTTTTCGGGGAATGCATTTCTGTTCAGATTTAATGAAGCATGGATTTCAACAAGATGTGTATTGTTATGTCAGATTTATGTTTTGCATAAAAAGTAAATTTAAACGCCGATGAAATTCACATTTGTTTTACTGTGTTTTTTTAATTTTATTTCGATTTTTGAGATTCTAACATATTGCGTAACACTATGTAGAATAAGAGCATTATTATATGATTATTTTTATTACAAGGATTATTTATATGTTAATTCTATAATGACGGAAGTTTCGGGTGATCAGAAGTTTATCATTTACTTACGAGGAAAGTGTTTTATTGTTAAAGGCTTAACTTTGAAATATGATCTGAAAGTACTCGTGAACTATTTTGGATCAGACTTCGTAAAATCTTAGCTTTGGTCAGATCAAGTGAGTGCTATCTGATCCACCCTTTTCCTGGTTCCGACTCTACACCAGTGGAAGGACGTTTGACCCTCGAGTTTATTTTCATTTAGTTATATTTATTTCTAATTTAGAAACAACACGAGAGATATTTTGGGATTGACCTTATAATTTTGAATCATGAGAGAATCACGAGAACAGCCCCTGAGAGGACACCAGCCATCTCCTAACTTTCACATTATACTAATGGAGAACATATGATCTCGAATGGATTTAGCGCATACTAGACAAATTTGCATAATGATCTTCGTTGAAACCACGTTTCGAACTTGAAATTCTCCAATTTCAAAGCCGGTTTGGCTCTCGACAATACGAATTCAAACCACCATTAATATCATATCCCCTCGAATTATTCCATTAGATCCGCACACAATAATAGAGCAAGATATGAGAAAAAATATGAACAGCAATAATTGCTCATTGTTAATTCATCTTTAAATAATTCTTACATCTTTCATGAGATTAGAAAGCATATTTCTTTTGAAAGAAGGCTGCACACTGTTGCTGTTTACACCATAAAATACGCTATATATTCTCATAACAATTTTCTCAGATGATTCATAAAATAACTCAATTTAAATCATTAAAACAAAGATGAAGCTATCTATACGATTACGGAAATTTTATTCTGGGAATTGTACGATGTATTTTAAATCCTGCAAAGAGCTAGCCATTTTTCATATTTTAATTGATATCATTGAGCATTGCGTGTGTTATCAATCAGGAAACGTCTTACTTTTATTTATACTATTCTTTCATAACATTCCTATACTTTATTGCTGTATCGTCTGCATAATACATTACTGTATAAAACTATAGCAATTTTCTCATAAGATTCATAAATTAAATTACCACAAATCAGCACACCAATCACATTGTACAATGTTATTGTACAATGCGATATTATGTAATTCAATATTCAACAATATTATACATTATCACGATTATTGTTTAGTATAATACAATATTATGCGCTATATAAGTGATATTGGGAAAACGAAACAAATGTCAATCATAAAATAAAAACTTATTGATATGAAGGTTAACACTAGAGCTACCCATGTTAAATACATACCTAGTTTTACCACACCCCGTCAAATTGATCATTAAGGCTTTCATTGTCACTTTTGGCATAGTTTAAGTAAATTAAAGAATATAAATTGACAAAAACAACATTTAATATAATAATTCATCAATTACTAATAAAAAAACAAGAAAAACAGTTTGTATTTGCATTTATAGGATATCCAATTACAGCTTTTAGTTATAAACATGTTCGTAATCGTAATAAAATAGATCTCATTATAACGGCAGACAAAAACTTTGAATCAATCAATGTAATTTCATATAAAAATATACTTCAAATTTTTCTAGCAAATGTCTGAAAGTGATGTATAGATGAATGTAAATTCGTATTTATGTCCCTCGTTGCATTTATGATCCATAAAATATTATAAACTTTAAATTTGCTGAAGCCGTCATTTTGACGGTTCTTGCCATAAATAGGTATAGGCCATACTAATTATGGAATTAAAATGGCTGAGAGGAAATTGAATAGGAATATGTAATTTTACTTATATTTGATTAAAAGTCGTCATTAAATTCTAGAACAATATATAAATCATATCAAAATTTTTAAACATGAAATGTGAAAACATCAAAATGATGGTTTTGGTAGTTCTAGGTTTAAGATAAAAATAAACCTCTTTATAATTAACAGGGAGCAAATTTCTACACTTTCTCATATTTTTGCACTAAGTTTTCCAAATTATCGAAATCAAAAGAATAAAAATGACCGAACGTCCTATTACGCATCTCACCGCAAAGTAGGTTTAACCTTCCCTTGTAAAATGTCAAATCAGATAGTTAATGCCATCTGCAGTAATGCAGAAGCGGTGAGCATTCCTAATGTAATAGCGAGAGAGATAACGCCTTAAATTAGCAATGCTCATCACCCAAGAATAAAATCTCGCATCACTCTGATTAATTCTCAGCTATTTCCCGCACAATCCAGATAATTATTTTCTTTCTTTATTTCAGAGCTGGTTAATGGTGCTGGTGGGGTAAAATATCGATGTCTGTCTGTAAATGAAGATAATGTCCGTGGAGCAGGTGTAGAACAGTTTAATGGAATAGCTTTGGTTGAAAACCAACCTTCGCAGTAAAGGACTGAAAGTTTAATTAAAAAACGAAGTCCCCAGCACTTTTGATGGAATTACTTGGAGTTCGATATAATTTGGGGGGGGGCGGTTGATTTTGATTAGCCTTACTCTAGCTTTTTCGAGCAGAATGGAATTGAGAATGAGAGCACCAGAAATAATAATAATAAAAAAATATATAACCGGGCATTCGTTATCAACAGCCTCGTTATGTTCTATTATTTTCATGATTAATAACTGTGCTTATTTTCATAATGAAAACCAATAACAAAATGAAACAAAAATGGTCCAATTCATTCCTTTCGCCTCCTTTAGCATAAGAGAATGGTCTCATTGATTGAGAAGGATAATGTAAAATGTCCTTTACAGGAGGAAGTAAGTGAAATACTCCCCAAGATTCATTTGACATAATCACATTATTCCCATTGTTTGTCTAGACAAAACCTCCAAAGCCTTTAAAACGTATTCAGGTTTGTATAAATATTTTGTTCTGAAGCCTCCCTCTTTCATTGCTTTTTTTCCCTTTTCAGATCCAATTGATCTTTTGCTTAAAGAAAATCGAATTATCCGTAAAGTATTTGTTTTTAGTTTCTTTGCTTGCTTTCTTGAAAGCTTGAAATTAGTTTCTAAACACATTTACAATTTGAGCCAGGCTGAGGAAAAGATATCGAATTTTTAACAAAGAACAGAGCAGGAAACGGTAATTACTCGGAGGCTTATTTGTTTCTGTTTCCGTCTAAAGAAAAGAGCAATATTTTTTGTAGTTGTTACAAAAATGGTATTGTAAACTTGGTGTGACGAACTTTCAAAGTACTCTTCGAATTGACAAGTTATTCATTTATCTCTAGTTAATTCACGTTTTGTTTATGGTTTTATTTGAAGAAGAAGAAATTGAGGAAAATAGATTTCCTCAGATAAAAATCCATAGAAATCGTTGATGACACTTGGTATTGAAAAATGGAATAAATATTCTAATGGACTATGATTCTTTTAAAAATATATCTTTTCATACTGAGGTAAATCACATGCAGGTCTCCATATACAAGTAAGAAAATTGTTTTTTTTAGTTAATTCCGATTATGTAAATGAATAAATTAGAACTAAAAAGATCTCGGAGAATTCTATGAAGAGAATTTTCAATTGAAGTTGGTATGTATACAACAAAATGGTGTTTTTGTTGTATAAAGCAATTCTGATCTTATAAATTAATAAGCTAGAATTAAAAAACACAGATTTCTATTGAAAGGATTCCTGTTTTAAATGGATATAAAGATAGCAAATTTGGTGTAATGGCTAAGAATTTTGATTATGCTAAGTAAGTAACAGAAATTAAAAAGGTTACGAAACTTCTTCGTCAAGATTTCCGCTTGGAAAAGATATGGAATTCGAGGAGTTTAAAATGCTCCCGCTGAAAATTGTTGACTATTGAACTTTCAACTTAAAGTTTCTTAAGAGACTGATAAAATGGTTTACTTTAGGCTTAAAGACAATAAGGAAAATAAAAATATATATTTTTTATTTTTATAAAATAATTTACATTTTTACGGTAACTATTTTAAAAATTAAATACACACATTTTATAATTAATACTTACAATTTACAAACACGATTTATATTTAATACCACTTTTCGACTTTAAAGAAAAACCGTTTGCAATCAAGATTATCTCGATTCAAAAACCCATTAAATGCAGTTTTATAAATATGAGTCTATATTTGAAAGACAATTATAAATTACAATTGAATGAAAAATATTATAAAAATATTTGGAGATAATTTTTTTTAAATTCTGTTTTACTTTATTTATTCTAAAATTAAACACATCAAGAAGTACAGAAGGGATTCATGTAAAAAAGAATCTTGAGTTATAATATAGTTTTTTGAGCATTTAATTACATTTTTAATCATTTATTAAGAATAAAATTTAAAAGATTGAAACTTCGCATAAAAATTAGATAAACAGGAGACAATCTCAGATTCTTAGAGCTTCCCTTTAAAAATTGCACCATATTATAGTTTTTTATTCTTCCAAAAAAATAAAATTAGAATAAAAAAGAAAGAAAAATATCTAAAATGTTCATCACTTTTTTTAAAAAAATAAATTACCGTGTTTATTTGGCTGGAATTTAAGATAATTTCATGTTGTAATTCAAGTCGAAGACGACTTTAATTCTTGTAAATTCTAGCATTAAAGTTTTTTTTTTCTTTTTCGAACTGTGCAGGTTTTTAGGAAAGAAAACTATTAATAACGGAGAAGTGTTAGAATTTTTAATTGCACCACTAAAGTGTTCAATCCTCACAAAGGAAGTCGCAATAGAGCGTAATCAAGAAAGATGGTTCCTCAACTTTTCGTATTCTCCCACGTTAAAAAGTTATTAAATTTATTTTCTAATTTGCTGTTTAATATGTCCGTTTACCCATATTCCAAAAGGTTTTCACATTATATTATAATATTTATACATTGTAACAAATATAGTCTAATCATATGATTAAAAGTAATTTTTATGCGTTATAAATAAGTATACAATTCAAATTAGAAAAAAAAAATGTGTTAAACGAAGAAAAAAAAATTATAATTTGTATTTTTTGAATCTATAAATATTCTAGTAAAAAATTGTGGAATTTAAATTTTTGTATAGAATCCTGGTTTTGCAAGTCATATTTGAAAAAAATATATATATCGCTACTTTATTAATTAAGTAGAAATGAAGTTCCAATCATTTGCGACTAAAACTGAATATGCATTGAATTTCAAATTTCATCATTTTAAGTCAATCAACAAGAGTCTGGATAAAATTCCAACCATTGAATGGCTAATCTTCTTCGAGGTGAGTAGTGAAATCATCTATAAGAGTGGTACTTGAAACTCTCTTTCTTGGCTAGTTTTAATAATCAGAAGAGTGGAATGATCTTAATAGTTAAAAGATTATCATATCAAGAAGACTTTACTGAATATAGGATCCGGACACTGTAAAAAATTTATTCATAATTCTTTCTGTAGATTTTTTAATAGCTTAAACAAGTTTAAATATTTTTCTTGCAGTCATTTAAAGCCTTTACCCAGTTAGAAGTACGTACCTATTTCGAACTGTTAAAAAAATATTATAATGATATACGAGTAAAACTGAGACAAGCAAAATTGATAATTAACATAAATTACAGTTTTAAAAGTAAAAATCTACCTAATTGCATACAAAAATAACATTATTTTATTATATTAAAAATTAGAATAAGATATTTTATTTTGTTACAATCAATTAAAGTACAAAAATATTCTTTAACTGACATGAACTAATCGCCATTAATAACCGAGCAACAATTGAAGCTTCAAGAAAAGATCTTTCATAAATGGCAAGAAAAAGATACTTAAAAATAAATGTATAATAAATCCTACTAATCCTCTAAAATAAACAGAAAATAATGGAAAGGAATTATTTCTTGGTTTATTCTACTTCTTTATTAATTAAAAAAGAATTTTTGAATCCAGAATAATAGTTTCGAAGAAAAAGGCAAATATTTACTACCAAAATTTTAATTATTTCCAATTTTATTTTTGTTGATAATTAATTACTTTACAGACCTTAATCTGTTTAAATTAACATAATTGCGCAACAGAACAATTTCAAATTAACAATATTTAATAGTAATTGATAGTCCTAGCAATTTAAAAACCATATAAATTGAGAACACGTGCTATTAATTGGTAAGCTTATCCAGAAATAGAAAGTAAGGCAATGATCTATGTTTGGTATCCTGGCCAGAGTGTGGTTGAGAAAAAGGAGATTAGTTAATGCACATTAACTTATTAATTAAGTTAAAGGAATTAGTAAATGGGTTCGTTAATGGAGGATTTCGAACAATTGGGAGACTAATTTGCTGGAATGTCCAACGGCAGCTGTTTCCCAGCTTGCTTGGTGTTAGAAATTGCAATGTTAGGTCAGCCTTTCCTATCGCTGATCTATCTGCATATATTATTTTTGTGGAATCTGGCAGCGAGCCAATAACCGAGACGGCTAAATGGCATAAATTTAAGTTTTATCTCCGCTTGTAGAAAACTGTACATAGCAATGGTTTTATTAGAACAGATTTGAAAAATTGGAGACCGAATATGTGGTTTAGAAAGATTCACGTAATTTTGTCTGGCTGCCTGTGTATTGGCTTGTTGTTAGTTGTTTCACTATGTGCGACACAAATGTGAGACTGTCCTTTTTGAGTGTCCTCAAAGAAGATAATTTCGGTTACATATCTTCCCCGAGGTTTATTTAAAATTCTGCCTTTGTAACTCGCCAAGCCGCATGTCTTTAAACGAAAGTCAACATTTCTTTTTTTTCCATGTTCTTGGAATCACTGTCTTAAACTAAAACTGTATATTAATACCAGATGCAATATCGGTATTCCCACACAGAAATTTTAAGCACTAAATTGTGATAGCAGTGTTATTTAAATAACCTTACTCTGATTCAGCTTTTTGCGTCAACGAACCTTTTTAATAGAGTCAAGTACTGTAATGGGATTAAAAAGTCAGCATAATCAGTTTTCCTATTAAACCTTTTCTTTGTGTAATTTTATTTTCTATTCCTCGTACAGATTGCGAAAATAATTAAAACAGAATTTTCTTTAGCTTCCCATAACAGAAGAAAATCACGCAATTAAATATTTGATGAAACAATGAAAATGAATAGCTAACTCGCTGTAACAACGAAATGATTCTTAAAAATTTTGCGAAAAAAAAAATGTTAATATTTGGGAAAAATTAGTCGGTACTTATAAACCTTATTTTTTATGTTTTAAAACTGTGCAAAGATAATTTTTGTGCAATAATATTTTAGGAAGTTATCAAGTAAAAATGACGAAATCTCGCTTGATTTTTAATTAATTTAAATTCTAATTAAAATTTTTAAAACTCAAAAATTCTGCACATCTTTAGTTTCCAAAATATATTTGTACCATATTTGGTCTCTCTAATCCAAATGATCTGGCCTACAGAGGTCCAACACCCACAATCTTAAAAATAATACATACATCCCCCTTTATTATTAGTAAAATTTATTATATTTAGAAATATATAGTACAGATTTTTATATTTATACTAAAATTAAAGGAAATAAGGGAATTAATAACAATTTCTTGTTAAACATCTTATAATCTTGCAGAATCACCAATTTGCTTAGCTGGAATCACCAATTTGCTTAGCTAGCTCATATCTGGGGTGTTGTAATATCCAGTGTGTCGAGAATATATCAGCACTATTTTGTCCACAGAGATGCATCGTACGGGCCCTCAATAAACATCAACAATTTCCAATAAGTATCAGGGTTATTATCTGCTGGTTTGGTTTGTTCAGTTATAATATTATCCCGTTTTAAAGCAATACATGGGTTATTTTAGGACTGGCCTCTTAACTTCGAACTGTAGTCAAAATGATAAGAGAAACCGGAGTTTATTAACGGCTTCCTTCCATGGTTAACTATTAATGTGTACATGCTTGCAATAAATGTGATAGAATATTCTCATCTTTTCCATCACAATTTCACATCATTGTACTGTTACGAATATTCAATCAGTTCGTGTATGTTGAAATAGTTCAATGCACTGGATGGCGGGAAACGACGTCTTATTCCACAAAAATAAAGTACGGAACATAGATAAAAAAACATAGACGAGTCAGATTTCAGGATACTTTTCAATGGTCTCACTTCGTTTGGGGGTATTACGCGGAATGATGCGCTCCTATTATGTCTTCTAATTCCGTGAATAAATTGAGTTATCCTATAGCTAAACGTAAGCATCTCCTTCTTTCAAATTTCCTTCTCCCTTTTTTAACGAAACAATCGCCTCCTGAAACTGCCTGAAAAGATTCTGAAAAAAAAAAATTACTGCCGCGATATTATCTGTGGTAGCATTTATCTGATTCTCGAAAATCATTAATCATTATCCCGGTTCTGGCATGGTTTTTCGTCATCTGTGTTTTGTCTGTGAGGTTTGTGAATGTGCCCCCCTGTAAAAAGGGGTTGTGTAAGCGAATGTGAGAGTTTCATCTTCATACGAGCTAGAAGTCAAACTTCTGCCCTCGGGTGTTCAGGAGTCTTTTCCCTCAGAAGCTACTTCACCCCCTTTCCGTGGTAACGCGGACACGACATCATTATTAATCATTATTAACCACCAAAAACAAATTTTGATTTTGTCAAATTAGTGATCTTCAAACTTGTCACATCCAGCTGACCACCGTTAACTCCATCAATCCCACAGACGATTTAATCGATCAAAATTTACATATTTTTAAAAACAACTATGTATTATTCAAGCTTATTTTCTTCATCATTACAAATCGTTTCTTATTGAAAAGAATCAAAATCGTCATCTTCGGATTCCTTCTTTAGAATTACGATTTTTTTCCTTTTTTCGATGTCCGCTTTCTTATTTTCTTCCATACTTGACGCTCAACAGCATTATTAATAACCAAATTTTATAAATAAAAAGTAATGTGAATGTAAATAACATGATAAATTACTTAAAAATGCCATCTGTTAATTTGGCTTCAGTAGATAAACCTTACTAGCAGGACAAGACGCATTGCTTTCCTATATTTAATTTTGCCATCTATCACACAATAAAATACTCCAAATGCATGAAAAATACAGATTTTTTATATTAAAATGTTTTTCCTAATTACCTGATGATGAAAATTGTCAGAAGTAACAAATAACATTATCCTGTTTATCAGGAGAAAATCCGAAAAAGGAAATTTGAATATATATTTAATTGTCATATCTTACAGAATCAAATAAATATATAAACTAGCAACTTACTTTGCAAATAACCGACGTAGGGAATGAATAATGATATGAAAATATTTTTTAAATACGATTGCAGCTGAAATAACAACAATAGAAGTTTGAAAATATGACTGAAAAAATCGGAAAAGCTCCCTTCTAGAGGGTTCTAACCTTTTATTTACCGACAATTCTTAAATAATAATTTAAATACATGCGTGATATATTGATAATATGTCAAATTTTTTCTGACAATATTCAAAAGAACAAGAAGAGTGTAATTTAGATAGCAAGCAATAAATATATGCTAAAGACAAAAAATAAAATATTTAATTATTTATTAAATTAAGTTATTTTAATTAAATAAAATGTTTTTCTTCTTTCCCGATCTTATTATGTATCAAAACCTAACCAGAGCAAAAATAAAACTGATGGTAAAGTAATTTGGTATATAAAGGTTAAAGAAAAACTATTACCAAATCACTAAGGCTTCACCATTGCCTATTTTATTCTACATGCCCAATTACCCCCTTTAACCCTACTGTAAGACATTAAGTCGCAATGAGCATTACAATAAAAGATATTTCGAGCTTCCTTTAAAAATTAAAATAAATTATAAATTCCAATTTATTACAATCTTTACAGAATCCAATTAAAATCGAATTAAAAATTGTCTTTAAGTACTTAATACTTTTAAAATTTCATTTAGTTATCTGTAAATTAAAAAAAAAACAATTGTTTTCCAAATTTTGGTACAATAATAGACATTTGTTTTTAAAACGTTTTTCATTTTATTATATCATAATTCCTCCAGCGATATGAAATGATTTAAAACTTTAATAGGCAATAATTTTTCAACGCTTTCCCTATCGGTACTGCATACTTACATATAAAAATAGTTTTGTTATAAAGTAATTGGTAATTAATACGGAGGTTAAAAAAAGAATTAAAAGAAAACATTCTGCGAGTTCATTGTCTCACAGAACTTTTGCAGTAAAACAATAGCTTTGAAAAATTTGGTGCTTTCGCTAATGTGAAAAGCATCTGTAGATATGAAGGTGAGAATCGATTAAACATTTGTCTATAATAACGATCATTAATTATCCTTTTCGTCGTTGTCAGCTGTAAACAACATTTTTGCACTTAGAAAACTCATTATTAGCTAACCTGGGGTCAAGGAAAGATTTGCGCGTAATGGATATACTAAATCACAAGCTCAAATTAAAGATACAAGATGTAATTACATTTTTTCTAATAACTTTCAAGAATCTTAAACACGTGTTAACATAAATAGCAATATGGATTTCTGGCATAAAACAACAGACATATTTTTCACACAAAGGTAATTATTAGGGTACATGATTGTACAATCTTTGGCTACTCACGAAAGTTTAATATAATTTTTTAAATCATGTTTTACAGATTAAAAATATTTAATGCAGGTATCAGGAGTTATTTTTTTTTTCATTTGATTCATATTAACGGATATTGTAAAAATAACCAAGAGTTATTTTTGAATATTAAAGCAGACTACAATCATTACTTTTTATATTCTCGAACACAAAGTTTATACGAAATAATAAATAATGTAATCGTCAAAAAATTTGAGTTCGAGATTTTGAAGAATGAAGCCTCTTTGAGTCCGAAAAGCACATTTTTTTAAAGTATTCCCGTCCGCCTATAAACAAGATAGCTCGAAAATTCTTTGAGCTGGGCAAATGAAATTTGGTATGTGGTCTTTACACTAAATTTGTATATTTTTACTATTTTTTGAATGAAATGCATTCATAAGAATTTTGTCTGTCTGTCCGAGTGCAAATGAACATGATAACTACGAAACATAAAGAAGAGGACACGGGATTATTTCAGCCTTTAAAGTGTAGATTTGTATGAAAGTTTAGACCAAATTCGTCAACATGTTGACAATCCGTTATGTTAATATTAGTATTCATGGAATGCGATAACTGTAAGACGCAATGACTGCGATATGTGAACTTGACGTTAAAATTGTAGTTCTGAGTGATACTTCAGTTTTAATTTGTCAAAAAGAAAACACATAAAAATCATGCTCGGGTTTTTTCACTATACTACGAAGTATAAAATCCTGATGTACGGAATTCCGGATATAAAAATATAAACACTCCTGTGTTCACAGCCTTGCAGAATGTCCATAATTTTTATGTGTGTGCGGGAGGAGAGGAAACACTTTTATGATGAAGTATTCAAGAAAACTTCATTGTTATTCCCTCTAGTTCTTTCAAACACAAATGAAATTTTAACTTTCAAGAGGAAAGATATAGGAGATACGAGGATATCGGCTGCTTAGTGCTTGTTGCTGACATAAAGTATCCCATCATGATCTCTTAATTATAGTCCTAGAATCAACTCGAATGAGAGAATTGTTGGATCTAATAACAGGTAACACATTATGATTCCTAAATTACACCCCTAGCATTAGTCCATCATGTGAAGACTGTTCTGACTGCTGGCAGACAACATCTTATTATGATCTCTAAATTGCAGTCCTAGCATCAGATCATCATGTGCGAATTACTGTGTCTAATGACAGACCCTTAATGACCCTTAAATGTCAGCCCTAGCATCAAATCACCATGTGCAGATTGTTCCGATTGCTGACAGACAGCATCCCACTATGATCCCTAAAGTAGCGCCATCTGTTCACCGTGTGCAGATTGTTCCGATTGCTGACAGACAGCATCCCACTATGATCCCTAAAGTAGCGCCATCTGTTCACCGTGTGCAGATTGTTGACTGATGTAACTATTTTGTGCCATTTCACAGGCAATTTTCTTTGTTTATACACATGGTTGTTTTTTTTGTAACATTTGATGACTCGTTATGTTGTTTCAGGTATGAATAAACCTATGAAGCTAGTAGTTATTATTTAACTCACTTTCATTTAGATTTAGCCTAATCTAACTTTCTTTAAACGACTTGATCACACTGAATTTTAAATCATTTAAGCCAAACTCTTATGATGTGAGTCATATGATCAACTTAATAAGCGATGCCAATGTTGAAGAATTCTGAAAGTGACGGTTAAGTTCAGTAGTTTGAAGATGCCATAAAGTTTGTAGTTACAAATATTTTGGATCAATTGATCCGAAAGGGTTTTTTCTGGCCATTTTCTGTAACCATCTAAAGTCCCACTCCAACAACCTGTGCGTGTCTGGAGACAGGCACATTTTCCCCTCTCTTGTAGTTTTCCAGGGTTCTTTGGTGTCTGTTCAGTGTACCGACAATTTGCGGGGAACTTCGGACCGACGTCAACAGGCGAACATGGTCATATAATGGATCAGTTGGCAGATTTATGACCAAATCCGTAAGGCCACAAGTCGTCGGAACTCAGCTTAACGGATATGAAACTTCTGAGGGAATCTTTCAAGATAACTTTGAATGAAAGATATGAAGCAAACTTAGCAGAACATGCAAGAGATTTGGATTCAAAGCTAATGCTAATGCTTAAAATGGAATTTCTAAAGCTTCCGTATGACCTTATAGTGGGTATAAATTTATCATATAAATTTAATATGCAAATAGGAATAGTTGGTAAAGAATTTTATGCAGGCTTTTAAAAACGGCAACCAGAATTAAGTTCCAGGGAACCTCGTTGAAGAAATTTGATAATTTGTGTAAGATTTAAGAAGACCCAGGCTGCAAGTTTTTTTGAGGGCATTTTATTATTGCAATTATTGTGAATATAATAACATAGAAGATAACGATGAAAATGTCGAAAAATTTATTTCTAACATTGTAATCTGGGCAATGGAAAAATCATACATTTATGCTCAAAAATTTGTCTTTATTTCAAACCTTGTTCTTTTTAATGTGACCCTTATTACACTGTATATTTAAATTTATTTATTTAAGTCTTAATTAAGCTTTTGGCTTACTTACAAATGAAAGTACAGAACGATATACAATCAGCACTTTGTCATATTTTGTTCCAAATTTGATAACAATCTGCCTTTTGCATGCTAAAACAGTGAGCTAAATTTCATTTACCTAAGAGTTATCGCCTTTACATGTGTACAAAAATACAGGCGTACAAACTCTTAACGGATTTGTTTCTAGATTTGATACGGATCTATTTTTCAGTTATTGATCCCGTGTTCCAAATTTTATTTATTCAGCTCTTTACGTTTTATAGTTAACGTGCTCCCGTGCACTCAGAATTCCTCAAAATAGATTTCATTCAAAAATTGACAGAAATCAACAAATTTGGCGTTTAGTTCATGCATTAAATTTAATCCATCTAGCTCCAAATGTTTTTGAGTTATTTTGTACACAGAGTGACAGACAAGCATAATTCCAAAAAATGTATTTTTCAGACTCAGGGTGATCTGAAGCGAGAAGATTAGTCAAAAATAAGAATTTAATTCGAATTACTTAACAATTACTATACTTTCTCTTTGTACACTTCGCATAAGTAAAAAATAAATAAAAAATGAGATACTTTATAACTTTAAAAGCATTTTGAAAATCATATGATTCTTAAGAAAAGAACGTGGAAACCAAACAAAAAACGGTTAAAATGTGTACACGTGTGTTATTTAAAAATAGGGGCTCAGGACGTGTTCCATTTCTCCGAATGATGAAAAATTTCATTCTTTATTCAAAATAAATACCATTATTTTTCAAATCTTAGCGTTTCTTTCTATTTTAAAATAAGATTGAAGATAGTTCGATATCTTGTAAAAAGGAGCAGCTATCACATAAGTTGTCGAAACTAAATTTTATGATCCTCGAAGACTATTTGATACAGTGATTTGAGAAGTAAAAGGAAATTGGTAAAAATAATAAAATCTTCTTCTTTTCTTATCTAACAGTTTAATCTCTTGGCGATGATAAAAGGAAAAAATAAAGAAGGTCTCTTATTCTCCCCCACCCTCATCATGTTCCAAGGTGAGGCAGATTGTGAAGGAAAATCACAAAAAGTATTTATTCTTTAGTTACTGACGTATTTCTGATTTTTGCAAATCGCCTCAGCGGTATAAAACGGCATGGGCTATATTTGATCTAAGTGCATGAATGCAATGAAATGAAACTTTCCAGGTGCTGATACGTGTTAAAATGAAACTTTTAAATGAAAAAAAAAATATGCACATGAGAATATTTGAAACAGGAATCGAAAATCATCGTATATATGCCAGGAAAACTTTCGGTAACTCTTTGATCCAATGCCTTTGATGAATAACATACAGTTAAAAGATCCAACAATTCGTATGCGAAGACATGACAGAGAAATTGAATATTGATTTTAATAACTGTGTTGACTGATGCATAACGTATGTCCCGGATGCAAAACATATTTTCCTGCTTAGGGGTTATGGCCTATATAAAGTTTCTTAGAATGTGTTTCATATTTGATGCACAGCAAATTATCCTTAAACAATTCTATCATTCTGCTACGAATTTCTAATATTCGTTTTCTGCACAGTAAATATCCTGGTAAGGAAGATAATTTTACATATATAGTAATCGCCTTGGCGACAAACTTAGTAGGCATTTGACGATAAATTTGGTGGCATTTTTAAAAAAAAATTAGAAGATATGGAATGTTTGAGAATCTTGACAATAGTTCTATTATGTCCCGAGTTCTGGAGTTTAATCCAGAACATTTCATGCCTTGTCACGGGACTTATATAAAAATAGAAACGTTCATACTTTAGTAAGTAGCGTGGAGAGTTCAGTTGAGCTCAAGCGAGTGGTTGAGTGAAGTTTTCCCAGCGAGTCCTTTCTGTTGTTACCTTTGTTTAATAGCGATTTACTTCTTATGGGCTGTTGATACCTGAAAGTGCTACTTCGTACACGTTTCGTCCATGATTCATTACCTGTACTTCGTGCTTTTGTGTGGAATAAAACCTGAATATCCTTTACTGAGCTTGTTAGACTTTCCACAATACAACCCAACGAAGGATTTTAGAATTTTCTGTAACTATAGGCATTCTATAAATAATTGAAAGATGCATATTTTTTAGTGTGGATTTACCTTCTTGAATATCCAATGGAAAATACCTTAGATATAGGAAGGATAATATAAAAAATTAGGCTCTCGCTTCTCTAGTGGGTGTGACAATGTTGTGGGTTTGATTTATGTCCACTTCGAAGATGATTCGTGCCCCTTTATTTGGAGGATTGGAACATATGCTTTATATTATGGGAGTTATTTTGGGTCCGTTTCAGTGCCCAAATTAAATGTCGTATCTGCTTCAACATTTACATGAATCCAGATACTATGGCAGGGGAAGGATAATTCTTTGCTCCCATTAACTTTTTGAATTTCGATGGAGATGGTAAAGGAGTTAAAATAATACCGAATTCTTAGTTTGAATTACAGACAATTGAATCAATTGCAGAAAAGAGAAAAGTAACAAATGAAATACTGAACATCTGATTAAAGCTCTGATGTTTATTATTCCACTAAGAGCTGAATTTTAACTTTGGTCCATTTAAAATTCAGATTAGATACAAAGACAAAAAGTCAGTCTAAAATTGGCTGAGAAGATAGACTTACATTACTGAAGAAAAAGTCTAAATCATTTTTTCAAAACAGAGATGTTGAAAAGAATCTATGGAGAATTTTTATATAATTAAGTGTTAACGAGCCAAAGCATACAGGGGGCACATCGAGCAAGTTAAATTATTCATGAAAGAAAACAATTTGCTATTCTGGCGAGTTAAATGAAACCATGACTCGCGTTTTATTACAGTTCAAAGTATGAGAAAATAAAAGACGTATTAGACAAAATAAAAAAAAAAAATATAGGATTCGATCTTTTTTTCGACTTTTAAAAACGTCCCAATAATTGTTATACAGAAAGTAATGGTTATGCGTTTGGCCTTATAAAATTTTTTAAATAAACCAACCAATACATTTATAACTTGACATTTTGAGAATTTCATGAATTTAATATTTGTATAATTGAATTAATTTATTTTATAAAAAGTCTAAAAACTAAATGTACATTGCCTGTTATTTGTATTATTTAAGAAAGGAAATCAACAATTGCCTATGGGGTGATAACTCCAGTCGGAGATTTGGGTGTCGGTGGGTCAAAGTGTTGACCAACAAATACTCCTAAGGAATTTGTATATGAAAGATCTGGTTACTGCTTTCCAGAATTGGTAAGTATCAACGCGTGCCTTCATGCCGAGCAAATTGCTTTTGAGGTTGGAGATCATTAAATTCCACATAGCTTCAAGTAGATCGGGGTAGGTTTGTTTACTTTTTGAATACGAAGTATACAAAGAGAATCGTAATCGTTTAAAAATTCAGCCTTGAGATTAGACTGAATGTCTACATATATCCGTGTTCAAAATTTTTTTTGACTTATTTCAGCTTATGTGTGAACAAAATAACTAGGCGACACAAATGAAATTGGAAAAACGGTTTTTACTTCAAATATTTAGATTTGTGAAATGTTGGACGAAATTCATCAACGTGAATTTTGCATGTCTGTCCATCCATGCACACATGTACATTATACTTCTAAAACTTTAGAAAACAGGATAGAAGAAATTTTGCATATTAAAACAAGCATTTTAGATTTGAAATAACTTTTTGATCAAAACCATTGATTAGAGAAGACTTAAGGGACACCACAAGCAACCAGCCTAAAGAGAATGAACCATTTAATGATAAACTTCATACATATCGATTAATATTGAATAATGCTTTTCAACCCTTTCAGTAGTGAAATGCCTGAAATGTCCCTTCAGACGAAGAACGGTGATCGCCCGAATGTTCATATGAAATGCCCACCTCCTTTTTAAATTGGAAAGTTATTATTATTTTTTTAATCTCAAAAAGAAAGTCCTATAAGTTATATGCAACTTTCTTTTGTGTATCAACAACTCCTTAAAAGTATTCCTTGACATAGAAATCGATTGTCATTGATTTTTCTAGTGATGGTATATTATCTTTAAACAGAACCTCCAATAATTCAGTATTTTGAGGTCCTGGAACTCTGACACTTACAGGAATTAGAAGGTTACAGGAATTAGAAAGATTCATGACTGCATTCCTCCAATTCATGATCCTCATGTATGTAATGTTATGCGTTTATCTAATATACCTCGATGCTCAAGGCATTGTTCGCAATATTGCATTAGATGAATAATTCATTTGAATTGTCCCAATTTCACTATTATGGACTGAAACACGAAACGAATGTTGCGTCTGTAATATCTTTTATATTAAAAATGTTAAGTTTACAATGTATCTCTAACGCATCGAAGTCTGAAATAAATTTTTCTGGTTTTCATTTATTCTGTAAGTTAAGTAAAATCAGAACAACTGCAGACAAATTTAAGAAATTTAACATGCTTCCTGTTCGTGATTGATTAAATATCGATTCATGCCATTTGTTCTTTTTTTAATTCACACCCGCTGTATCGCAGTATTTGATTGGCAAGAAGACATTCTGTTAGATCCGAGTCCGAATTTCTCCACTTCTTTAAGAAGTCCCGTAAATCACATTTTGCAAAATGAGTAAGTACAGAAGTTAATCTATTTTATTTGATAACAGGCATAGAATTAAATAGATTTCATTTTTTTTTCTGCTTTTGTACTCTGTTATTAAATTAAGGCTGGATGAGTACTTATTACACGAAAAGCTATATATAACCTGCAGATAAAAAAAGGGTGAGGAATGAATGAAAAATCAAAAAGTTGGATATAATTTGATATTTCAATCTTACCATTTAGAAATATTGTATTAATTTGTGTAATAATTAGTTCTGAGATAAAACCTAGTAAGGGTGTATAAATTGCAATACTCTTTTAAAATAATATTTTAATTAGTATCTATTGTGCTCTCTTCAACAGTTTCCAAAATTACGCCCATAAATATTTTTTATCGTTAGTGGAGCTCACACTGGGGGGCGGGGCTCAAAAATGAGGATGAGAACCTTCAAGCATTGTGGTTGGTTCTCGCCACCTTTCTGGGCACATAAAAAGGTGGGGGTCGGGTCATCCCATCCAAAGACGGACGTACTTCCCAAGGGTAGGGTTATACAGGGGCTGTGATGGGCTCTAAGACTCAACTACAGTTCCTGCCAGTGTTTGTATTGCGGCAGCCCGGTCTTTCAGATTTTTAAGTAGGCCTTAGAGCAAGTAGGATTAGCCGCTTTAATGTTATCATTAGAGGAACTCCCACAGGTATAGCATCTCAAAAGTGAGGGCGACAAGCGTCCGGTATGATGGTTGGTGTTGCGAAATGCTTGCAAAAGGCATCTTTTCTTCTCCTCCAATCAAAACAGCAGTAGTAAATGACGTAACTGGTGACTGTTTTTTTCCCCCTATGTTTTTTCTCACTAGCGATGTGATCGTGAAATATTGTATTGCTTTTGTGTTCGTGAATATTAAATATGCTTTTATGTGTCCCATGCCTACTTTTTGATATATATTTAATTAGCAATCACACGATATCGTGTAGATGTCAGCCCTCTGATTCTTATTTTGAAGCGAATTTGTGTTAGGTTTCATTTCATATTTTTGGCGCCCAACGGGGGACGTAGTCGCTGATAAATAATTTGAGTTCAAAATGGATGTGGCACCTCTGAAAGCACAAAGAAAAGCACTACGGACATTGTTTACGTGCTCGGCGAAACAAATGGACGATGAGTTCGAGAAAGAAAATCCGGACACTAAACAACTTTTGGTTTTGAAGGCGCAGTTAAATGATATATTTCAGCGTCTGGAAAAGTGCCAATCTGAAATGAATGTTCAGATATTCAAAGATGAAAATGATGAACAAGTGTTTGAGGATGATTTTTTTAGTGCAGAAAAATATTCGATACCGATATACCGAACTGTGCACAAAAATTGATCAACTGTCGCTAAAAGAGATGACAGAAATAGTATCGTCACAACGCAAATTTAAACTTCCAAAAATCGAATTAAAGAAGTTTAGTGGAGATTTCAAGGAATATCTTACGTTCTGGATTCAGTTTCGTAAGATTGACGAGGACAGTTCTATGCCGCCTGAGGATAAGTTCCAATATCTTCTGCAAGCAGTAATTCCAAAATAGAAAGCTGCCCGAGTGGTCGAAAGATTTCCACATACAGCGGATAACTACCCGCAAGCGATTGTCCAGCTCATAGACAGGTTCGGACGAGGATCTCTTGCTTCAAATTTACGTGCGGGACTTATTATCCGTGGTTATGAAAAATACTATATCTGGCCGTGCGACGACAGATCTTCCTGGCCTTTTTGATGAACTCGAATCGAAAATAAGAGCCTTGGAGAGTTTAGGTCAAACTGAGGAGAAATATGGTAATTTTCTAAGCCCACTAGTGGAGTCCTGCTGCCCGAAGAAATTCTCATCGCATGGGGAAAACATAGGAATTTGAACGAGGCATCTGATGGAACACGATCCCTGGAACAATTACTTAATTTCCTAGTGAGGGGAGATCAACTCATCGAACTTGCCCGATCTGATATTGCTTCTGGTTCGCAGAGAAAACGGAATACGTGCCAAAAATCTGTTCCGTATTATGGAACTGCTTTCATGTTGGTAAGCACGTTTGATGAAAACGCCCCCGGTAAGCGAAATTTACTTAGTATTTTTTGCGGTAAAAAACACTCCTCCAAGGACTGTTTTGAAGCTAGAATTATGCCTTCAAAAGAAAAAAAGAGCATTTTGTTAAGGAAAAAAGCTTGTTTTGTCTGTTTTACTACTGGCCATTTTTCTAAATTTTGTAAAGTTAAGAATCAATGTGTATATTGTAAAACCCCCCATCATTATTTAATGTCTGCTACTCCTAAAGAAAATAGTGTTAAGAGTAAATCTACTGTATTAGAAACCAATTCATTGACTAATAATTGTAATTTAAATATTTTATATTTAATATTTTTATTTGTGAGAATACAAGCGGATGGTAAATCAATTACGCTTAGAGCTTTGACTGATAGCGGATCTCAGTATTCTTATATATCTAAACAAACAATAGAAAACTTGAGTATAAAGGGAACAGTGGACTCTATTAGAAACTTTTGGGAATTATTCAGTCGGGATAATGAAATTTTTTATCCATACGTGTAAAAAAAATCAAATTTCTTTAAAAAAAACATTTTAATACGAAATAAATTATTTTTAAAAATGTAAAAGATATATAATTTTTAAAAATTTCAAAATATTCCTGCCGATATAATTTTTAATTTTTTTCTATTATTTATTCTTATTACCCAATGTAAATTTATTTGGAACGAAATTGCATGTTATATTGTAATTCCATTTAAATGCTAATTATTTAGAAATATTTTTATGTACACTTACTGAATGTTCATAGGAATTTTATGTTTTTCTGAACTAAAATTGACTTCTAACGAGCTAAAAAACTCGAAACATAAAATGCATACCCCATTTTCTTTTAATGTTTGACCGAAATCTTGATTATCGATTTCATTTAATTTGTTCAAAAACTAAGATACCTGGAACATTTTAAAGATATTTAAATCTAATTACAATATCATTTTGAGAAAAGTCATTAAGATGTACTTTTTTTCCTCTTGACCCTTCAAATATTTATTTTATCGAACAATACATTTTATAACACTATTTTAGTTGAATATAAACATATATTTTGCGATGAAACGATGAAAATAAAATTGCACATTTTCGTCCATTTTTGCTTATTTTAGTCCACTGTCCCCTTATATCAAATTAGAAAATAAAAATGCAACATATGTTGTTCGGAGGAAAGAAAACAAAAACTCAATTGCATGAATTTTCACATTAAAAATTTCATCGCTCGATGATTCATTTTCTTTTTCTAATAGTTTCTATGTACTAAGTAAGATTTGTGGCTGTGTGCCAAAATTAACAGATCACAATCTCATAACCAACTAAAGCAAAAATATATTATTTTAGCTGACTTCAGAAATAGCGATTGCGAAATCAACTTATTACTAGGTGCAGATGTATTTGGAAGATTGTTTATGAATTAATCTGTCCAAATAGACTCCGGTATGTATATAATTAATACGCGATTAGGAAATGTTGTAACAGGGAGCAAGAAATTATGTAAACTACGATATGACCTTAAGTGCTCTTTCTTTGTATGTTAAAAATGCTTCAATAAGCGAATTATGAGATCTTGAAACTATTGGAATTAATGACCCAATTGAGAAAATAAATAAAAGTAAAGAGCAGTTGAAAGCCATAGAGTATTTTCAAAACAATATGTAAATTTTATCGGATGGCAGATACGGAGTTAGTTTACTCTTTAGAGATAGCGCGAGTGAATTGCTTTCTAATAAAGAGCTGACCTTGAAGAGGCATAAACGAATGTGTGAACGCACTAAACAAACGGGTCTTCCCGATGATTACCAAGCTTTTCTATTATTTTTATATGAGTGGAAAGATATAAAAATAATAGAAAAGCTGGAAGTAAACAAAAAACTTATTTTTTGCCTTATCGACCAGTGGGTAAACATGATAGTATTACTATAAAAATTAGACCAGTTTTGGACGCGTCCGCTCGAGAAAGCGGGAAAAGTTTGAATCAATTATTGTATATAGGTCCAAGTATAATTGAACAAATACCGGATATTATAGACAGGTTTAGAAGTTACCCTATTGGAATATCTGCTGATATTGAAAAGGCTTTCCTTCAATTAGGGATTGCTCCCGAGCATCGAGATTTTTTGAGTTTCTTTTATCCTAAAGAAGACGAAGAAATTATTTACCGACATTACCGTGCAGTTTTCGGGGTATGTCAAGTCATTTTCTGTTAGCTGCGGTTTTGTCACACTTGCTAGAAAATGCACCTAAAGAATATTCTGAAATTGTTGATAAACTGCAACTTTCATTTTATATAGACAATTGTGTTACAGGGGTTAATAATGTAAAACAACAGGAAGAATTTATTGAAAGGGCTAGAAAAGTTTGATTACGTGGTTGCTTTAATTAAAAAAAAAACTGGAAAGCAACGTTAAGAATAATTATTTTTCTAAAAGTAGTGGGGTTATTAAACTTTTAGGAATTTTGTGGGATCTGGATAAATATACTTTAAAATATAATTGAAATCTAGACAATTTTATGGAAGAGCAGCAAGCATTTACGAAAAGTCATCTATTGAGTCGCTATTCAGAAAATTTTTGAACCGATTGGTCAACTAAGTTCTGTAACTTTGCTTCCTAAAATTTTATTGCAACAAACTTGGAGTCTCAATTTAAATTGGAATTCTATTTTACCAGATCATATTATCAACTCTTATAAAAAGAGGCTAAAAGAAATTGTTTTAAATGATATAGAAATTCCTCGTTATTTTGAAATCAATGATATAACTCAGATGCATGTATCTGTCGATACTTGCAAAGAAGCATGTGATTCATGTATATTTTTAAGAACAGAAACTTCGGGAGGTGTAAAGATTTTTCTTATGAGAGCTAAATCGAGGGTAGATCCCCTTAAAACAGTAACTATTCCTAGATTAGAATTAATGGCATGCTGTATTGGTGCCAGATTAACACATTCTGTGCAACTTGCCCTTAATTTTGCTGATAGAAACAATATTTTGGAATGATTCCATGGTAGCTTTGTTTTGGTTGAGGGATAAAGGAGAATGGTCAGTTTTCGTTACAAATAGAATTAAAGAAATAAAAATCATTTTTTCTAGAAGTGATTGGTGTCATGTACCCGGAAATATGAATCCTGCCGATCTTATTTCTCGAGGGTGTTGGCCCAGTCTTTTGATTGAATCAAGTTAGTGGAAAGGTCCTTCTTGGTTACTAGGGCCCTCCCATACTTGGCCTGTTAATGAATTAATTAATTGTGAGACTTCCGAAATTTTGTTAGACAGAAGATAGTTTAGATTACACAGTTTAAACTTGTCAGAAAAAGAGATACCTTGGTATTTTAGGAAATTTTCAAAATTTTATTCCATTATTCGTTTAGTAGCATGGGTCTTAAGATTTATCAATAATGCAAAAAAATGTTAAGAAAAGAGAAACTTAGACAACAATTCATCCTCAGATGAGATAAAGAAGGCTGGGATCCGATTTATTCAATCTATACAAATTCTAAATTTTCCTGATTTGAAATCGATATCAAATTTATGTGTTTTTAAAGATGAGGAAGGTATAATTCGAATAAAAACCCGAATTACAGAACGCATAGATACTCCTAACTTTTTATCACCTATTCTCTTGCCTGGCGATTGTATTTTCACAAAACGACTTATTGAACATTTTCAAATAGAAAATTACCATGCTGGAAATTTTCGTTTAGGCGTTTTTTCTTATTGTATTTACTACGTCAACTTATGACTGATCCTTTTTCATATACTTGTTTCTACATCTGATACCTAAAATTATGCCGTGAAACGAAATATTAATTCGATTAACAAAAAAAAAATCTTGTTTCCGTCGGTATTCAGGTAACAGTTAAGAAACATGAGATATTTTTTGAAGAAACTGCGCTCTATTTTGAATTAAATAACAAATCTTCCAATAATCATTAATTTTAGAATAACTTTATTAAACGTACTTAAGAATTATAAACATATCTTTAGAATATTAAAAAAGGTGTACTAAGAATACATTTCCAAAGAATATTTCAATTCGTAAAAGAGAAAGCTTCTAAGAAAGAATACTTTACAGAATTTAGATATTAATTGAAAATGCTTATTTACCCAAATATAAAATTAAATAAGAAAATTCCATCCTTTAAAAGAGTTGAATAACACAAAGACTGACATCATTCCAATTATTATATTCATAACCAGAAAATTTCTAATAAAAGAAAACATTTACGAGACATATCAACTAATTAAAAACTTGTTTTTTAAATAAATCAGAAAATGATACAATCAGATAATCAATACGACTAAGATTTCTGCATCAACTAAGTAAATGTTAATTGGATTATTTTAGAAACTGAGACACAATGCCGTAAAAGGAATTTGACAGGTAAATCCGTAGAAGCAGAAAACAGATTAGAAATATACATGACATGTTTCTATTTACAACGATTATTACCAGCTTCTAAACACAGCTATATTTGTTACTCATTAGAAATAATTCTACTAATTGAGAGTTTCAGCTTGCAAAATAAAATAATGTTTTAAATAGCATCTTCATTTCATACGAGATCCGATTATGACTTTAGTTTAAAAGAATCATTTTTTTTCTTTTTTCATTCCTGTTTTCCTCCGAAATTACGTTTAATCCTGCTGATGAGTCGAAATACTTCTGTGTTCGGTACTTGAACTTAACCGAGCATGTTGTTACGATACTTTTTCTTATTTAAAAGTGTTTTGTGAAGGCTGTTTTCAAAATACATTTCAGCTTTAATTGCAGATATTTTGATCTTCATAATGATATAATTTGTAAGAAACATTTCTGTTATTATAACTTGTTTCATTAAAAGCATTATTTCTCTAATTCTGTCGAAATGATTCTGGTAATGTTTTTAAAGCTCAAATGAGGCGGATATTTTTACTTTCTCGTATAGAAACAGAAAATAAAGTAATCACCTAAAAATTCCAATTCTAAATATAAAAACTTCAAACCTTTAGCAGTAGCAAAAATATATTTCTGAAATAATGTCAAACTGTCTTTATGCTAGACAGATGAAATTTGGTATATCGTCTGCATTCCAAATTAGTAGATTTCTATCAAATATTGAAAGAAATCCATCAAGAGAAAATCTGACTGTCCAAATGCCGGAGTATAATTTAATACGATAACTGCAAAACGAAGAAAGCTAGATAGATAAAATTCGGTACACGAATATGACCTCTAAAGTGTAACAACTTTTCAAACATGGAACCAAATCTGTTATGTAATTGAATGTCTGTCGGTCTGCACTTTCACAAGCGTTCAAACTTGATAACTGAAAAATGTTCCATAATTGAATAAAATTCGATATGTGATTTTGTCACTGAAATTGTGGTACTGTATCAAATTTTGGCATCTAAAATAGACATCTAGTTTGTGTATTTGCAGTGCGAGTTTGTGTATTGCATTCTAGCGATTAATTGCCAAATGTATTTCTAAACAGTACTTTCGTCACAATGTGCTACCAGTGGCAGGCAATTAATAATACATAAGCATATTTTCAGAGTATTAGAGAGTACGGGAAAATTTCAGAGAGACCACTCTCGCTGATATTAAAAATATCTTTTTACCATAGGATACCTTTAATCGTTATTTGAGTACAACGTTGAAAACAATATTTTCAAATGAAGAGAATTATTATTTATATGCAAAGTAATAGTAAAGTATTCCGATAAAATCTATGAAATGATTTAAATTCCAATTCTTTGTTGCAGACAGGCAAGATGGTTAAGAAAAACCATTGGATTATTGACTCTATAATTTATAATATGTATGATTTTAATAGAAAACGTTAACATTTTCCGAGACTATTAATGATTCCGACAGCTAAATAGAATCTTAAAATTGATTTTCCATTCAGTATTGCATCGCTACAATTACTAATGCCACAATCGAATGAATGTTTAAAATCTATTTGAAAATAATGTAAATTCAGATGAAAGTATCTCATTGGTAGGCGATTGCGGTAAGGTTTTCATAAGCGTGAAATACAAGATTTGATATCTACTTTTAAAGATGTTAGAAGACTGATTGCTTTTATTAGTTTCTAATGTCCGCAGAATAATTATGAGAAAATGTTTTTATCACAAAAAATTTAGACTTTGGTATTTTGATGTATATTTACATTTCAGATCTTCCTGAGATACAAAAAATAATCTTTTCAAAAGTATATTTGCCTAGAAACATGATTATTATGAAACAAATTCATATAGTTCATAGAAATAAATATAAATTTATATAAACTATATGAATTTGTTTCAGATTTTGGATCCTGTCGTTGTAGTTTTATTTAGTTAAGGTATATGAACTTTCCATTTAAAAGTAATACGAGGGCTTTTTTGGAAGAGACCAGGTCAAATGACGAGAACGAGATTTGAGTTGGCAAGCTCCCTCCTTCCAAGGTTCGGTGACATAAAAATGGAATTATGTTTTGCGTCGGATTTAGCGTATACAAGACTCATTTTTACTTCAGATTCTTAGTGGAATCTGGTTTTAAGTCCAAAGTTAAGACCTTACCAATAGACAAGTAAAAGATGCACCGCTCGTTGAGATAGAAGAGTTCCAAAATGAATACCAGATATTTTTCATTATAAGATGTGTATGTATAAAACGTTCCATTTAACACTTTACCGACCGGCCGTCGATTAATCGACGTTTTGTTCTTTGTTCATACATAGTATGTTCGAACCGCTACCGGTCGGTAAAGTGTTAATAGAAGTATATGATAAAATCGAGGGAAGAATACTCTCATTGGTTATTCTTTCCTTTATTATTTTTTATATTAACATATCGTTCTGAAACTATATGAATGCTGAAGATTATATTTGAGCTAAAAACCAAAATCACAAATTTCTCCATCGTAATAGTACAAGGTCTCCAATCTATTTGACGTACATCAAGCCCTCATACTTAACACTTAACGGACGACTCGAAACTGTCTCGGTCTTAGGAAGTTACAATAGAAAAAAGTAAATTTATATGACCCGTCCGTTAAGTGTTATCATATCACCGCCCGAATTTATTCGCAGACACATAACCTTGGATTCTAATCACTGACACAGCCTCCAACTTCAGCCTCTAAGACCGAAATAGAAGCTGCACGATAGGAAATAATGCTACGATTGACGGTACCATTTTAATTTTTATTTAGATCTAGGGAATGAAAAGAATCAATTAGCACATTAAGTGCCACGTCAGTCACCGGTGACTGACACTAAACTTTCTGTTCGAACCTCGTCAGACACCGGTGGCTGACAGAATACATTCATTTTATACCTCGTCAGTCATTGGAGACTGGCACTGTAATTTTATACATTTCGTTCAGGACCACATCATTTACTGTTGACTGACAAAATAATTTTTATTCAGGCTGACGATATACAATTAAAAAATAATATTCCCTTTATAAAATTTAATCTTGAGATCACAAATTCGCAATTTTGCATAGATCTATCATTGTTAACGTATCAAAGACATCAGATATCGCGTGTTAGACAAGAAAGAAGACAAAATAGGTCTGATGCTTAACGTGTTCAAGTTTACAAAACCAGTTTTGACAATGCAATATCTTACGATATAATAAAAAAAAATGTTTAGCGGAATTGAATACGCAATTACGTTAACGCATTTACGTCAATATAATTTTAAACATTATTTCGAATCTATGTTGCATTAGCAATACGTTTGCGAATCAATTTGTTGTTCGTTATGAATAGTTGTTTAATTGCTACATTAAAGAAAAAAAATTATAAGAATTTTCTAAATCAGCAACTGATTTTCAAATATTGCTCAAAAAAGCTAAATTAAAATGCCGAAGAGGGAGACTCGAATCCAGTATCTGTGCATTTGAGAAAAACTGTATACAGTTTAATCTTAAAAGTTTTTTCGAAGAATTATTTGTAGCCCTACGAAAGCGTCTCTAATTTGATATTTTATCAACCATAAGAATGTCAACTATATTGTTTAGCCAATATATAGATTGATATATATCAGATAAACGCTGAGATTGGATCGCAAGCGAAAGATGAACTATGTAAATCCGTTTGAATTTCAAACGAAATGCAAACGAAAAGTATAAATCTTCAATTTCTTTTTTGTACAAAACGGCCTAATGACCAATTTTGTAATTTGATACTTTGCCAATACTAACAAACTACATTGCAGAAGACAATTAAAGCGAAGAAATATAACTTGTTTCACCTTTTAAAAGCTCCCAAATAAACCTTTTCTAATTATACAAGAAGGAGTTGTAGCTACAAGCTTCGAGCTATTAATGTCCAAAAGTATGATTTGCATGCCTTTAGGAAGTTTGTTAAAGAAAGCAACAAAATGACTGGAATTAATCAAATTCACGCAGTAAAAAAAGGGTGGCATTAATTATTCTCTAATTACTACAAATTAACACGAGTGTTGCGATGTGCCTTCAAGATTTGCCATCTCTGTGGTCTGTACACTTAATTTCCTCGTTAATTAAATAGAATTTTCTTTAAAATGTTAATCGAAGACTGTAAAAATATCAATCGCATTGTTCTTTAACTTTCAATTATTTGAATAATTGCAGAAGGGTTCGCACAATTTAATTATGAAATCATCTTCAAATGAATTAAGATTTTAATTTCTTTTTCAGATTACAAGTTTTTTGGTGAAATCCGCAGACATTTTAAATCAAAATCGAAAGCTAGAAACTAATTTGAATGTCATTACTGTTAGTTTCGTGTTTTAAAAATCCTTTGGAGAATTCTTTTTATCAAGACAAGATTATATTGCATTTATACACTTCAACTTGAAATTTTAAGAAAGTTGAGTGATTTTAATTAATAATAAATGAAGTGCTTACGTTATGAAAACATTTTGCTTGATTTCAGATGTTCATTTTTAAATATGCATTCGCAAAATATATATGAAACAATGGATTGCTCTGTTTTTCAGCATGGAAAATTTTCATCTCTAAAATTTTCAAACTTAAAAATATTGCGTAAAGTGGCATGATTTCGATAGCTTTAGCTCAGAAGACATATTTGAAATGAGGAAAAACATCATAATTTATATTTTAAATGTATGAGAATCGTATATAATTAATATTATTTCTCATTTGCAATATTTATGCACATCTCTTACTTCTTTGTCGTATTTGTCAGAAACCAGTTTGAAAACACCCAAAAAATGAAAGCATTTCATAGATGACGTTAATACATTAGTCGATTGTAAGCTTTGACTTGGCCATGTAATATTTTGTCAATTTAAAATCTTCATTATTTCATTTCTATAATATTTTTGGCAATACTTTTAAGTTAATATGTTTAATTTTATATTTTCTGAATATTAGAAATTAAGATTGTAAAAAAAAAATATTTCCTACAAAAATACATCCTTTCCAAGTCTTATGGTCTTAAAAAAGTTATAGCCTTTTAGCTTAAGATGTTTTCATAGAATCAGATCTCGAACTTGTGATGCTATGCCCCTGCAGACAAGAGTTTGCCATAAAGCTGCAACAACCCATTTCTTTGAATGAGTGATCACAGAATATTAAAATGTATTTCTGAAGATAAACACAGAATGTATTTCCGAAGATAAACACAGAATGTATTTCCAGTTTAAGAAATATGATAATATTGACGTTTGTAAGATGTCGTATCAATACAATAAAAATTCTATCTAGATACACGGAGAGAATTCATGTAGGTTTAAAAAACGTATACTATTCTATGATTATTCGCATGGGTGGTTGACAGAAAATTTCAAGAATATTTATTACTAATTTAACTCTTTTTCTATTTCGTTAGATAAATAATTAAAGATTTGTAATGAGCAGAGCAAAATTATTAGAAATATTTTTTTCAAGGAAATAAAAAATCAGATTTCGAATTGAAGTGGCAGGTCAAAATTTTGTTTATTTCTTAGACTAATAGCGAAGTCGTCATTAAGATTTGTGTATATTTCAAAACAGCAGAATCAGGATGGGCCATATTGCTATTTAGCTTATAAATAGCTCACAAGGGATAGCATGAGGTTGAAAATTAAGTTCAGGATGAGAATCAGTATACATGTTAGTACACATTTAGAGTGTTCACTCACGAAAATGTTAAAGTGCAATAGTCAGTCAATTTCGAGAAAATGGCTTTCAAACTTTTTGCATGGCTTATATACTAATAATGTGTCGCTGTTGCCGCGGAGCGAATACTATAGTGGATAATATGCTGGCGTGGCATTCACGAAACTCGAATACGATTGTGGACTAGCATTTTTTGCTTTTTATTTTCTAATTTATTTCAAATTAATTTTTACAATTTACAAACAGTTTTAATTAAACAGTGGAACCTATATTGTCGCCACTTTGAATTTGACTTAGTGTTTGTCCGACATAGTGAGTGAGCCGACCACTTAATATACTGCACTTAGATACATATGAAAAATAGATATAAAATAAATCATTTACATGCTAATAATCATCACATGAGTTCTCACCATTCTTGCCAATAATCTTTAATCCATTTATTTTAAGTCAGGATCGATCATAAGAATATAGGTTTTTGACGCCACCAGCATTAATCCCTTAATCCTAGTGCTCACAAGCCATGAGGGCATCAAATAATCGCTTCTCAAATAAGCAGACATGAAATCGTTCAAAGACGCTGTAATCCGATACAAATTTGCGTATGGTCCACAAATACTTGTAATAAAATATTTTATGGATTTTTCATTGAATGAGTAAACCAACATATTCTCGAAATAAATGTCATATAATTAGATAAATAAAATAATCAGTTTAGGGATTAAAAGGCGCAAATTACTTAATGTTAAGCTCGGGCATTTGGAGGATCACGAGTTCGAGATATAATTTCATTCAAAATCATCATTTTGTGTAGATTTAATTGGAGGGTTTTGGCGCAAGAGCCAACCTTGGCTAGACTGCACCATTTTATGTAGAATTAGTGCAAAATAAGTCTACCGTTGTGGATTAAATGACTTTACATTGGCGTAAAAGAGTAGTATAAATAAATTATTTTCATTCAAGTCTTGATCTCTTACTTTCACGATTCAGAATTCTAAAATCAACCTTATATTGGCCTCATACTGTTTCAGAACGGCTCATTAATCAAATAATAAGATACCACTACACCAGCGGTTCTTAACCTATGGGTCGTTAAGCATATTTCTTGGGTCGCGCTGATTCGAACCAAAAAAGTTAGTAATACACCAAATTTCAGACATTTTAGAAATGACGACTTGAATAAATATCAACAATCGAAAATGAGAACCTTGTGCTTGAATACATTCATTAAAACTGTATGACTTGCATTTTAAATTTAAAAGACTTAACATATGTATTGATATTTCTTTTTCTTTTTCTTTTTTTTTTAGGAATAAGTTAAAATGTCAATTATTTTCAAAAAGTTATAAATATATTTTAATTTGGTCAATAAAAATTATTAAAAACACTTGATTATTGATTAAATTTTCCTTGGATCGAAAAGTACTTTTGTTTATCTTTATTATTAAAAAAATAAATAAAAAATTTGTAAGTCAAAAAAAATCGTCGTAGGATTGAAGATTTTTTATATATATTTCTCAAATTTGGGTCGCGGCTTAAAAAGGTTAAGAACCACTGCACTACACCATGCGAACAGGGTACAGAGTTGTATGAATCCTAATACATTCAAAGAAATCTACCATTCTCATATTGTAAAGAGAAAAAATCAATAAGAATAAATTTTCTAACATAAAAACATTAATTTCCTTTGACTTTACTTAATGGCTTTCGTTAAAAAAAGCTCTCTGAAATATATTATATATATATATATTCTTACGTCTCGGATCTTCTATTTTTTAGCCTCTCCAATGATTTAAAAAAGCATTAATCAAAATGTGTTTTCTTTCTTTCATTCATTAAAAAATTTAGAAAATATTGATTTATTCATAAGTACCAGATTTTTAGCTGATGGAGTACGAAACTGAAATAATACACTCCTTAAAAATACTTTCTTATAAACATCGAAATGTACGCTACATGTTACTCTTATGTATTCATCTTTTTCCTCAAAATCTTCAAACTAAAAGCTAAAATAATGTGACTTCCAAATGAAATTCAAAAATTTTCTACATCATAATGATCATTTATCTATTGGAAACAACTTAGGATAGGCTTTTTTTTTTCGTAACCAAACCAGCAATTTGCATTCGATTTTATGTGACGAAAATGATAAAGCTTTTCTTTTCATTTTTTTAAGAAACATATTTGAATACGAAACGAAGAAAGTGATGTAGATTTTTATTTCAAAATCAAATCAATGAATATTTTTCGGCGATCAAATCATAAATTTTAATTTGATAAGACAAAAGTTTTTCCTCCTATTTTTAATTCAAAAAGAATCAAGAACTATATAGTTGACTATTTTATCATCATTTTTTAAATATCCGATGGAAAATTTATGTATTTTAACATTTCCACAATGCATTCTGAAATTCAAATTTGTCATTCCTTAAATTACAATGAGAGGTAATGGTTTCTTATTAAATTACTTAATGAATAATTGCTTTTTTTATGCATACTGACCTATTAGTGAAAACGCATTTTATATTATCTAATAAAGAGGCCAAATGATTGCACGATTTGCACGCAATGGCATATTTATCTTATGGATTCTTAGACGTATAGATTTCGTTTACTTGGAATATTTTTAACTCATTTCCCCAAAAGTGTAATTAGTTACTAGTTAAGATATTTATATTTTAGATAATACTCTTACTTCTGTAAAATTTATAAAATGAGAAATAAATAAATACGATTTTTTTTTAAAAAATTTTCAAATGCATCCACTCAAGTTACCGCGTCTTTAAAACCAGAGTATTCGTATTTTTTTTTTTTTTTTTTTGCTTTGTAGTTGTAGCAATTTTTGTTTTTTACTCTATGAGGGAATCAGTTTAGGCTTTCGTATATTAGTTTAGTGATTTTCTCTGTATGGTGTCCAATTTAGATGCAGGTTAAAAATAACCAATAAGAAATACTCAAGGAAGTACTAGGAAGAAATACTCAAGGAAATACTTGGAAGAACCTGAGTACTATCGCCAGTATATTTCTCTTTTTCTTCTCTTAATCTCAACAAAAGCATAAAAAAGTACCCACTTTCCTTTAAAACAAAGACTTATCGCAACTTCCGTACTATTTCTATAAAGTCTTACAATTCCAGAAATTACTTATGAAGATGCCTGCGTGACCAATGTGTAACACATTATTTCACCATTTGGACATGTGTGAGAATTCAACATTACACCAAACATTGAATTGAAATGAGCTTAGGCTAAGAGTAAAGCAAATTTAATACCTATGTAGCTTCAATTTTTAACCTCTTTGTCGTCTAGAACGCTTCTAGCGAGTTCAAGTGAAACTTCTGCAGAGCGGCCGTAACGCGCTTCAAGCGTTCTTCTACATTTTAAAACTTTTAAACCCCTTTGTAAATGTTTACTTGAATTTTTATTTTTGTTTGTTCTAATGCGGCCTAAAACAGAGGAAAAGGACATTTTAGAAATATCATAATATACTAAAATATAGCCGAAAACTTTGAAATGCTTTGTATTTCTGTTTATTGCAAGACTGTTTTATTGCTTATATTATGGTAATGCACAAGTAATTTTGCAAATGATTCCAAAGCCAAAAGAAAATAAGTAATTTAAATTTTTGTTGATTATGAAATTCTTATAGGCATAGCTCTTATATAAACAATACTAATTTTTATAGATTAGCACAAATTAAAGAAGATAAAATATTTACTGGGAAAATTTTATAAAGGAGAAATTTCATAGCTTTATAAATTTCGATTTATATAAAATTGCTAAAATGAGAATATAAGTGAGGAACATTTGTGTTGATTCCACATATGAAGTTATATGATTAACTCAAATATATAGAATACAATAGAAAGCAAAATTAATGTTTAAAATAAGAGCAAGGAATTAAAGAAACCAATTAGTCTAAAATGTGGAATTACAAACTTACAAATATTTCACTTATTTACTGAAAATTTAGAAATTTGAATAATACTAAATGTTCAGTATGAATCAAGCAACATTTCTTTATTTGGATAGTTAAGTTTAACAAATATAAAATTATCCATGTGTTTTAAAACCTAATGAATAATTTACTTACTTGATCATGCAAACTGCGAATGGTCAGAATTTATATACTGTCATCCTGAAAACAGCGTTAACATGTTTTGTTATGCAAATACAATCCAATTTCTGCTTAAATAATATAAAAAATAGACATGTAGAATATAATTGCATGCATTATTTTTAGCTACTTGAAAGAGTTGTAAAAATTGAAAAACGGATTCAATAATTACATTATTATAATTCAGTTTTAAAGTGTTTTTCAAAAAGAAAAATAGTGGTATGGAGATATGATCTCAAATTATCAATCCGATTACATCAAAAGCTTGGATATGTGTGCCAGCTTCGAGCACGTAGAATTTTGAAGAGAACAGTACTTGCTCAGGTGTTGCTCTGATCATCTGACCACTGTTAAAATTGTTATATTTATTATGAATACACGAGTAGTTCGATATAAATCAAGACTTTAATAAATCAATATATCAATAAATTGCAAGTTTTCTGAAAAGTGGGCTTCGATCTGTGAATAAACTAACGGTTACTGTTAATTTTAAAACAGCTGAAACCAAAGCCTAAAATTTATTCTGTACTGCAATATAATAAAAATAAGAATTTACGTCTGATGCTTTATAATAAATCCAAAACGATAAATCGCAATTTATTATTCAGTTCGGAATATGTAATACAGACAAAAGCTGCAGCCATGTTAATCATTACACAAGACTGTGAAATAAATATGATTTCCTAAACTTCCCAAAGTAATAAACAAAGATTTCCCCCTTTCTGTTTTACTCAGATCGTAAAAATTTTTGAAATATTCAAATTGCAAATGAAGCTCTGGATTTCGCCGGTGGTATTTTATTGCCTGTAATAACAAAACTTCAAGAAGCAGAGGGGGAAAATGAAAATAAAGAAACTACCAGTTGATCTATTGTACATAGCTGTTTGTTCATTTCCTTATTTAATTTGCATAAGCAAAACAGAAACAAAGAAAGTACTATAAGACTTTGCTGAAGGATTCTTAACTGTACAATTATTCAAAAGTCTTCCAATGACAAACGAAGTTTATCCTTTAGCATTTATTTATTATTCAAATCAGATCTTCTTAATTCTTTATTCAAAGAAGACCGTAATACAGGAGATCAATTGATTATCTCTAGAGAAGTTAACATGAATAAAGAAACCAAGAGCCAGTATGTTGATTCATATGATTATAAGTATTAGATTAAATACCGAATGCAATTGAAAATTAGATCATAGTTTTAAAAAACTTTTTGGGTGCAGAAATTCTGAGAATAGAGGAAATTATAATTCAGCTTTTTTTAAATTAGATGCATGGTTTCTATTCAACGAAATACCATCGAACATTCAATGATGACGTTCAATAAATATACACATTTCAGTAAAGTTAGAGAAAGATGCATAATATTTCCTATTTGTTGTCTTATTTCTCTACTAATTTCGTATTCCTTCTTTAATTTAAACAGAATTTAGAGCTTTCTGCTTATGTATATTTAAAAGGATTCAACTTGCACAAAGCAGTTCTCTTCATAAGATTTTTAATATTCTAAAAGTTACTTGGATCTAACAAATTTTAACGTTTTACAATATTTTAGAGGATTTTTTTAATATTATTTTATATAGTTTTAGAAAAAAAACCGAGCTTAAATTTTGACTTTAGTCTCCTTTATGATTGTAAACTTGCTATTGAATTATCACTAGATTCAACTATTTTTCGTTAAAAAAATAGTTGGATCTAGTGATCAATGCACGCAGAAAAAAAAGTGACATCTGTTGCAACACATTTTTATATCTTGGAGCCAACAGACAATTTAACATAACTTACACAAAACAAAACGAAACCATATTAACTAGAAAAATTACTATTCATATAAACTAGAAATAATCAAGAATAATATAGATTTGTAATATGCTATTCAAATAAACATAAACGTACGAAATAAAATATATCTTGTAATATCCTTGCAGCTAAACGCTTATACGCTCCCTTGGGTAACAATGGCCTTTTATTGATTCGAGAGCATATATACATACAGTTTCAGCCTATATTATGGTATTTATTTTCAAAATAATTCTATTTATTGATTTTGTAGTGTTCAGAAACTAATGTAAGAGCAAATAAAAGCAGCAGAAATTTATACCTAGTGGATTTAGGAAAACAATTGAATTCATAGGGTTTTTCTTCTGGAACATTTTTATAGATTTTACTTCAAATCATTTCTGTTTTCACAATTGAAGTAATCACTAATACATTATATAAATAAGTAAATACCTGAATATTATCTCAGAGCAAGAATCGCTGTCAATATAAAGAGAAAGAATCTTTACTAAGCAAGGAATCAGAAAATAATGCACTTAACATGGATACTCGTATAAGATAGCAATACCAAATGTAAGATAACGAAACAAACTGATGACGCAAACAAGACGAAAATAAGCAGATAATCCAGAAAGGTAAGTCCACGGAATAGTTGCGTTTGTTGGTTCAAGCATGCGCATTTTTTTCTGCTGAATTATTCACAAGCGAATAAAGTTATTTTCAGATTACTGATTTAATGCAGCGCTTGTTTAGTGAGAATTTAAAACAATCGAACATTCCGCCACATATAAGATAGGTCTGTCATCCGATTTCTCAATACGAGGGACATCAAAGCTTGTGAAATTCGCTGACAAATTTGAGAAGCTTACGGACCCAATGCAATGAACGATTCCATGGTCAGAAGGAGAGTGTGGCATTTCAATGAAGGACGTAAAGTGTTTTGGTGTTTTGCTGAAGGATTTCACAGTCACGAGGACCAACAGCTTTATTGCGAGATACTTGGGAAACTGCATAACCGTCATGAAATGCCTAGGGACGACATTTTGAACATTCATGATAATACACGACCATATAATACGCATGACTCGCAATATTGCGTGATTTTTCTTTCAAAGAAAAAATTATTTTTAAGCTATTACAGATGATCAATTCCCAAGTCCAAATGACATGATGTAATAAATGATTTTGTGTATTGTATAAAATAAATTTTTACATAACAAATATTATGTATAAAAATGTTTACTTTCAGGCAACTCCGGGTATATTACTTATAAATGATAAATTTAACCTTTGTTGTAATGTTGAAAGCCCACGCAAATGTAAGTGGCAAAAGCATATGATACGCATTGATCGCGCAAGTGTCCCCATACGTGTTAAGAGTGAAAATCATAAACCTTTGTAGAAAGTGCAGAAGTTGTGGTGAAGCTTTGCTTGAAAGAGGAGTGAGTACTTTTTATTGAGTTAGAGAAGAGAAAGAGACAGAGAAATATACTGGTGATAGTACGCAATGAACATTATTTCTTCTAAGTTATTTTTAACCTGCATCTAAATTGAACATTATTTGGTAAAAATCACTAAATAATAAATGAACATCTAAATTGGAATGGAAAATTTTTGACTCCCTTAGAAACCTGATCTCAAACCAAGTGACTTTAATCGTTACAAGCACTTGAAGTCCTTTCTTGTTGGCCAGAAATTCCAGGACAACGACAAGCTCAGATCCGTTGTTACTCAATGGTTGCAATCGCAAGTGGCATAATTCTTTGTCGAAGACATCTAAACTCTCGTGTCCTATAAATAAATCCTTAACAAATTACAATAAATGTCTAAAATATTGTAGCACCAATTTCGAAAAGTAGTCTGTTCATTGTAGTTTATTATTGAATAAAGGTTAATTCCAAATGGTTCCCTTTTTTTGTATGTTGCTAAATGGAACTTACTCTCTGGATGACCCTCTTACATAATTTGGACAAAGATGATGAAAAGGCGAAAGAAAGTTTTGAGAACTGGTGAGAAAATTTCGGACTCAGGGTCAGAAATGGGTACTGGTATTAGGTTGTCCCAAAATTCTATTTCCCCATTTTTTTGGTACTAATCGAATGCATGATATTCCTTGCTTAAGGTTAATTTATTGCATTATACATGAACTGTTCTGCTCTATCAACTTCTTCCATATCTCAGAAAGTTTCATTATTCCCTCTTTCCAAAATTGTCGGGTTTATTTGCAAAATATTCCTTGAGGTGCATTTTTATTTCATTTATGATAAGATCCGTTTATCATGAAGATAATTTTTAATGACACGAAGTAATCGAGCAAGTTCCGAGGAGTACTGAGTATAGCGTCCCAATCAAAGTGTAACAGCTTTTCTCTTGCAACCAATGCAACATGTGGCTTCATATTTTTCTGATGAAACACTACGCCTCATCAGCTTGTTAATTATGAATATTTTTCTGCTATGTTAGATTTCTGTTATCAGTATCTGCTTGCAGTATTTGGCCGAACTGATGGTTTCATCCTGAAGAAGTACCTGTAGTATAATGCACCTTTCCGGTACCACCAAATGGAAAAAAGGTTATCCTTCAGGTGAAGTCTAGGCTTCCCGACAGTTGAATATTTATTTTCTTAAGATCAAATGTGTTTTCGATACATACTTTGATACGAAATCCAAATCTCGTCTCCGGCGACAAAAAAGGCATCTATTTCACGTCGCTGAATAAGTAAATCACACCCAGAGACATGGTTTGTAAGCCCGGTCTCTGTCAGTAGGTGTATTACCCAAACTTTGCATCAATTGACATTGTTAATTATGTGAAGTTATCGTGGAATTGTTAGTGGCATGCATTATCTCACGCACACCATATTTCAAATTTTCAGCGAGAATGAGTTTTTGATAATCTCCGTTATTGCTGGGCACCCGCTCTGGTATATATCTTCCAAATAAAAACTGTCAGCTCTAAATCTCTTAACCAATTGCAGAAGGTCGTAATAGTCCAAATACCACGCCCACCGTTTTTAAAGCAACGAAGCATAACAAGACGTAAACATTTCTTTTGGCTATCCATAATGAAAGATGTAGAAATAAAGTTTTTAGGAGAACAGAAACACCAATAAAACATACTTTAAAAGAGCTCTAGGAAGACTAATACCGAAGCCATAGACAATTAATAGATAAATTTGGATGCTTATATAAACATAGCCAGTTTAAATTATTCCTAGCATGGTGTAGAAGAAACTTATGAAATATCTTAAAAGAATTCCTGATCACGGATATCTGCTTTCAGCGTAGACCTAGAACATTAAATCTGGCCACGATAAAATGTTTTCATTTCGATGTAGCTTAAGAATCAGAAGAAAAGAATTTGGCCTCATCTCCTAGCCCTTATTTGTTAAGGTATTCCAGGCTAAGAGCGTAGGTTAGCCGTTAAAGTAGGGACTTAAACTATAAGCTTTTTGAATATTAAAAATAATTAACTACAGAATATCATGATTAAGTTGGAGAGGAGGACCCAACTCGGGGATCTTCCTTATTTTCTGGTAATGATTCCATATTAATAAAGTTGATGTAGTTTTAAAGTAGGATGCTACTTTTATAATTCCTTAAGATTTAAAAAAAATATGCTAAAAATACTATGATGGATATTGAGATTAAACAAGAATTGATATAGGATAGCAGTCTAGAGAAAATAATCCAATTTAGTATGAACCATTCTCGCCATATCACCATGATTTGAGATTAAGGCTTTCAACAATAGCTCTAATACAGCCTTAAAGCAAAGCAATAATTGAATACTTCTTTGAGCGTAAACAAATAAACATTCAAACTATACAATTACTCGTCGCTATGCAATGATCGATGTGTGCCCCACAGTTTGTAGAAAAGGATGTAATTAGGGATTTGTCCTTGTTAAATGACCAATATTTATGATCAAATGTTAGTCATTAGTAGTCTTGATATTGTCTTAAAGCAACGTTTTCCCTAACAAGTCACTGAACATAAAGAAATAAGCATCTTGATTATACTGTACGGATTTAAAAGGATTATAAGACAAATAACAAAAACGGCACATGTAAATACATCTTTAGTTATTTTTACTTTCTGTATGCGAAGTATAAAGAGAAATCATTGTTATTTACAAATAATTTCAACTGGAGATATTGACGAATCTATATGTTTCAGATCAGAAAAATCGTTCTTGGAATTATGTCTGCATGTCCAAACAATAACTCAGAAACCTTTTGAGCTAGGTGAAGGAAATTTGGAATGAAATTGCGCACTAAATGTGTAGATTTCTATCAAATTTGAAAGAAATCCATTCAAAGATAATCTGTCTAACTGATTGACTACATATGTGTTAATGCTATAACTACTCAACGAAGAGTGATAGATAGATAAAACTTAGTATTTGTATTAAATATTGTACTAAATCCTTTAAGGAGTTAACTGTACTATCTGATTTTTTTACTACATTAGTTCTGTGTTAAATTTTGGTTCCCACAAATCGGAAAAACAAAGTCCAAAATATACAATCAGTGTTCCAGTGCTTGTTTAATAAACTCATTTCTGGGATTAATCGCCAAAAAATGGTGCCAAAGGTCGAACTGTAATAAGTACATTTATTAGAAAGTATACAAGAAAGTTTCTGGAAGACCACATTGACCGGTTATGAACGAAAACAATGTTAAGATATCATTTTATGTTTTGTTTAAAAAATATGGTTTGTTAATCTCCTTTTATAGTATTTTTAGTATATAAATATTTATATATATATATATATATATATATATATATATATATATATATATATATATTACAATAACTTAATAGTATATTATATATAATATACTATAAATAATTTATTGTAATATAAGATTTGTGATACCTTTTGTAGCACTTATATAATAGTGAAAAGCAATATCGAAAGCCCGAAAAATAATTAGAAAAATTGTTGAAACTTTCTAACAGATCTTTTTTGAGAGAAAAATACGATTCGTAGCACAAAGTTTTCAGAAAAGAAAATTACAGTTCGGAATGTAAACCTAAACGCATCATTAAATTTCCATTGAAAATAAATACAAAAGATGCATTAATCCTAAAGTAATATTTTGCTTTTATCTATTCTCCTTTTCATATGTTGTTTTTACATTTTATAGTAGATGAAATTACTATAAAAGATGAACTTAAGAAAAAAATTATTCTTTTAAGCAGTAACAACAAATGTTAATATTCTACGATCTGAATAGATAATTACTTTCGCGTTCTTGGGATTTCATGTTTTTTACAGGTTTTTCACTTTTGGAATTATCTCAACGTTTTATAATAATAAAATAAAAATACATCCTCACTTGAAACAGAAGAGTAATCAGCATTAATGTGTTTTCTAATTATAAATACCTGTTTGTAATAGTTAAAAAAAGTGATGCTCAAATTGTTTGAAAGTCATTGTTTCATGATTAATTAAAAATCTAAATTGTTGAAATTTGTTTTTTTTATAGTTGAAGTCGAAAAACAAAATTAAGCAATGATTAACTAAAATTAAGGAAATTAAAGAAATGAGGACGAAAGAAATTATTCTAATGATGTAATTTCCTTAGTCATCTACCTTCATACATCAGTTACTTCCTTTATCTCTTAATTTCGTCTCTTCTAATTTTTTTGCTACAAAAAAACTTTCCTCTGCGTTAATTTCAAATAATTATTTTTGAATCTAAGAATTGAAGATGAATTTTTCTTGCTCTTAAAATGATATTAGTTAGAGTTCCCAAGCGTGATATCTTCAATAGAATGACATTTTTCTGGCTTTGATATTTATCTTAGTCGAGAGAAAAAAAGCGGAGCATGGATTTCAAAAACTTTTAAAGGAAAAGTATACACAGATCAGAAGATCATATTTTTTTGTTCTATCTTTTGTTATAACAAAATTTAGTAAATTTTGTAATTTGTTGAAATGTCTGAAAAATAAAATCATTACCAAATGAAAGTTTTCTCTTTCATTTCAAAAATGTATATCATTAAAATAAAAGATACGTCTTTCATTTCGCAAACAAATATGATTTGTAGTCTTTTCGCCTTTTTTATTATCTTTTATGTACTTCAAAAACTTGGAAAATTTTTAGTTTTTTAACAGGTAGGAAAATAACTACTAATTTCATCTTCCGGAGTAATTTCAATAAAAAAAGATCCTTAAAAATTATGAAACAAGCCTTATTCTAATTAACCAATATGCATAAGCTTTAATAATATGAAGTGTAAATCGATATAAACAGATCCAAAAGATTGAATCACGATCATTTCATGTTAATGTTGGAAACAATTATATAGTTATTTTTAAACATTCAAATAGAAAAATGTAATTTAAAAGAAATCTAAGTAATTTATAGCGAAATTTATTGCTTTTAGCAGCAAAATTGTGCAAGATGCATGAAATACTTATTTTTTTAAATATAAAAAGTTAAAATAAAAAATACTTAGTTAAAATTAATAAAATACTACATACTTAAAACTCGATTCATATTGAAAGATCATAATTCAATTTTACTGAATATTAATTGAAGATTTTGAAGGAAATTCTTGGAAAAATAATGTTTTCTTACCATTAAAAATATAAAGGCTGTCTCAAATAAATACAAACCAACTTGCATTTCCGATTACGATGTGTTCGGAACATCGGAAGTAGTTCAATTAATTAATTGCAATGGAGGAACTGTGACATTAGATTGGAAACAGAAGCAAAGGACAGAAATCTGAAAAGTTTACAATCCAGATACTGAATCCAGGTACTTAAATTTACAATTCAGATACTTAATCCAGGTACTTAAATTTACAATTCAGATACTTAATCCAGGTACTTAAATTTACAATTCAGATACTTAATCCAGGTACTTAAATTTACAATTCAGATACTTAATCCAGGTACTTAAATTTACAATCCAGATACTTAATCCAGGTACTTAATCCAGGTACTTAAATTTACAATTCAGATACTTAATCCAGGTACTTAATCCAGGTACTTAAATTTACAATTCAGATACTTAATCCAGGTACTTAAATTTACAATCCAGATACTTAATCCAGGTACTTAAATTTACAATCCAGATACTGAATCCAGGTACTTAAATTTACAATCCAGATACTGAATCCAGGTACTTAAATTTACAATCCAGATACTGAATCCAGGTACTTAAATTTACAATCCAGATACTGAATGCAGGTACTTAAATTTACAATCCAGATACTTAAGATTGTGTTTGATATAATTATGCGCTGTTACTGACAATGTCAAACTATTTTTGTTCCTTCTCTCTGAACTGACATATATTTAAACTCTTTTCCCATGCCACTCGTTATTCAAGTTCTTGAAATATGAGTCTTAAGAAAGACTTCCTATTAGTATGGTTTAACTTACTGCTCATATCTCACTCTATTTGATTTTCTGTTCTCGTCCGGGGAATAATTACGTGGTCGACAATTTGCAATGGATGAGATTCCAGTTACTATACAGCTGTTCTTTTCTGAAAGCTTATACGAATAAGGGATTAGGGTCAAGCTAACCAAATGGTAAAACAGTATTTTTCTACGTGCCATAAGTGTTAACGTATTATTTCGAGAAGTAGAAATGTATTTTAAAGAAAGTAGAAAGGAATTTTTTCACATACTTTTTTTTAACTTTATCGTTTTCTTTACCTAAACTGCCTCATAGATCTTCTATCTTTAGATTAAAAAAAATTATCAACTAGTCTACATAATTGTTGAGTCACCAGATATAGATATCTGGAAATATGAATATCGTTGACAGCCGTTTTCAATCACTTATTAATTAGTTTTCTAAAATCATTCAAATTTTGCGCATTCCGTACTCTCTATTTTACAGTACCTTAAAAATAAATTAATTAATTAAAAAAATTTTTTTAAATCATACTTTTAATAAGTACTAAAATTAGGTATTGTGTCATTTTAACTAATTTAATATTTATTCTTTTAACCTATAATTCATGTTTTGAAATATTGAAATCTTCTCATAAATTGTTCTCATGTTCACTGCCAGATGGCGCCCAATGGTTGGGAATAAAAATTTATTAATTTAATCTATTAACTAGCAATTAAGCCCTAATAATATTGAAAATATAATTTGTCATTGATAATGTCAGTGTACAAATGTATACAAAACTTCAAACCTCTCGGCTATTAGCCATAAAGTGGAAAATAGATTACATAGTTCTATCTTTACAAGCATGAAACAAATCAAGCTAAATGAAAGTGTATAAAAATAGTTCAATTTCAATTGAAATAAAAAAAAAAACATTGTACTTGTCAATGTAGCAGATATAAAAATCAATGTTCATTTGATTTTGCTGAATTTTTGAATATATCATAAAGCACTATGTTGCGTATGCTTAAAATTATATCCAAAAGAATGTAACATTTTGGTTCTAAAAAGTTTGACAACATGTTTTGCAAAATATGATTCCCACTAAAAGATTAATTAAAAATTCTTGAAGAACCTTCTTAAACCAAGAGATTATTAGAAATTTTTAAAAAGAATGATTATGAATAAGAACTTTGTAACCACTTTATGTTAATCATTCTATTAAGTAAGACTTTCCATAAAACTGCTTAACAAATCTTTAATTATTTCAGATATTAAAACATTTTTTACTTTAACAATAGAAAATTAATTTTCTAATCTTCACATTTTGGTGCAAATTATTAATATTTGTTAAAATATCCCTAAAGTAACGAGCCACGTGTTTAAAACCGATACTAACAAAGTAATAAATCATCGGTGGGGTGAAGATTACAAAACTTAAAAAATTATTTTATATTTCTCGAAACATAAATCTTCGTGTACGTAACTTTTGTTTTTCTTCAGAAAACGTAAAAAATATTAGTGTTGAAACCTGATAACATTCTTTTCCACCCACCTTATCATAATTATAAAAGAAATAAAAGTTTTAAAACAAAGCAAAAAAGAAAAAGAGAGCATCAAACATAAATAAGTGAAGTTTTTTTCCTCCTCTCACCTCGATCTTCTATATACAATTTCGAATTGCTTTTCTTTTCTCGCTTTTTTCTTTTCAATCTTTCGAAGAGAAAATGAGTAAAAAATACCTTTATTGATTCTTTTACTTTAGTTGTCTAGGGAACATTTATCACTGAACAAACCTCTAAATACTTTTTATCTCATTCGGATAGGAATAAATTCTTTTTTTTTTCTTTCTCCTCGGCAATCATTTTTCTTTATTTTTCCATGATAGATAGAAACCAAGATATTCATCGTAAGCAATTAAAGTTGTTTGTTTTTCCGTTCATTGCTTTCGAAAGACAGATGTCAAGAGCAAACAGGAAATAAAGGAGTGTTGAGTGAATTAGATGAATGGATAAAAATGAAAAATAAAGTAACTCTTTCAATTGCTATTTTTGGACATATTTCGAGTTATAAAGCATTTAAAGGTAACCTTATTAACTTTAGCTGAATGCTCTTACATTGTACGCCTCTTAGTGAAAGTAACGTTTGGCGAAATAATAAAATTGTTTTGTCTTTTTTTTTTTTCAGGCCTTTTGCTTAAGTACCAGAAAAAAAAATAATAGACAAATTATTTAAAAGATTCATATTCAGATTTCATGTGTTTTGTTTTTGATTATTTGTAAGAACATTTTACAACTTCTTTCATTTAAGATCTTGAAATCTTTTTAATTCATCAAACTGACTAAAAAAATCATTCTAAATTTCATTATTTTTTTTTTATATTTATGTTTACATCTTAACCGATCTTGTGCATTAGTTGCCATGATTGATGGCAAGTGTAACTTCTTCGGTCGATCAGAAGATCCTTGGAGTTTCTATGTAGCACTCTGATTTAAATCTGATCTAGGAGAAACTGGTATACATTTGTCTTCTGTCAGGATGAAAACCAGAAAAACCATCATCTAGGCAAATCAAAGTAACTTGCAAAATGTAAAATGGCATATGGAATTAGGAATAGTGCTTGTTAAAAGCACACCAAAAAGCTGGAACACATATTTTTATCCACGAATTCATGTATTTAGCTTTGAACTAATATTTCAAGTCACTAGTTAGTATGTGTTCATTTATTTTTTTGATTTTATCAGTCTTTACCATTAATTACGTATTAGAAGTAATCTTAAATATCATCTGAAAATGAGTATTTTGACGAAGAAATAGACAATTAGATAATTTTCAAGACCTGTATATAAAATCTGTGATCTCATTTAATATCCCACAGAAAAACAATTCATTATTTCCTTCATGATGCATATATATGCTATGAACTTAGAATGACTTAATAAAGCCAAGGGTTAAATTTATCTGAATATTAGAGATAAGGCAGGATAGTACTAGATGGGGAATGAAATCTTCATTGCTTAATGTTACAGCATCCATGTCATTTTCAAGGGGGGGGGGGAAGTTATGCTTTTATTTCCCCTATTTCTTAAATTGAAAGTTTATATTTCTATCCACATCTTATAACTTTAAACGAGCAATTTTTTCACATATATTAATTTATTTCGTGTATCTTGGAAACGGCACTAACGATTTGGATCAAATTTCATATTTAGGAAAGGTTTTGCTTTTTAAGTATATCTATATATGTTTCTTTCCTAAAAAACGTGATTTTACATACACACATACAAAAAAAAAAAAAAAAAAAAAAAACATTTTTTTATAACTAACTATCAGAGCCTTTATCTATCTGGCCTCATGCTGACAATATCATATAACGCAACCTCTTAAATTTTTGTGGTACATGCACTGTTGCTATAGGATGATAACTTATTGGTACCTAAAAATTTTGCGAGATGGAGCTATATAACATTATCTGAACATGAATATTTTCTTCTCACATCCAATAGCAATCATGCAATTATTGTGTTAACCAATCAACTTGTCTGACAAGTAATATTACCGAATTTGGGCATCAAATCAATGTTGGATATGCTTTTTTTTGGTTAGATCATGGAACGTATAATGTGTATTTGTAGACAACCTGTGCATTTTAAAATGCTTAGGAAATCTTTGAGAAAAACATTAAATTTTCATTTACGCAGCCAAGGCTCATCTCATGAAAATATTAGAGAAAATGTCTAAATGTCTCTGAAATAAAAATCACGATTTCACAAAAACTGACGAGCAAAACTCGTCTCCCAGGTAATTAATTTTTATATTATTATTTCGCATATAACATTATTATAAATTGTCCACCTTTAAAATTCTGAAGTTGCTCTTTAAATGATATTATTGCAAATAGGTTCAATTTAAAACAAAGCGATGTAAATTGATATAAATTGATAGATGTAAATTGATCGTAGTATATAATTTGATTCAACGCTATAATTATGAGAAGTAAAAGACTCTTTAAAATTGGGGGGTGGGGTCCAGAAAAAATTATAAGAACTTAAAACCCGCATAAATCGTAGGATATATAGAGATAGACGCATAATTATTTGCTGTCTAAATATTCGAATTATATGATTGTTTAAATTACTGAAAGAAAATCACTCAAATTACCATGCCCTTTAAAAGAAAGCGAAATAAGAATGTCCTACATGATAAGATGTCTCTATTTCTGAATTGCATGCAAATTTTTTCACAGCAGGTAAAACATGCAGAAAAACAATATTATTCTTTCAATTCAATCTGTTGTACAAGAAAACCAGCTTCTTCTCTATCCTATCTCCCTTTCACTGGCCAGCGGATTCTGGGATAAAGTCCAGGATCAAATAAGAATCCATTGGATACTAAAGGCTACATGTGAAGTTATTTTAAACAGTATTGCAAATCTTCTACAACACAATTCCATCCCCGTGCTAAGGTTTTCAGTTGTTTTGTTTTACCATTGGAATAAGATTGCTTTCTTATCGAGTCACAGACAAGGGCGCATTTTTCTTGAGAGAGATTCACTTCGAAAGATGCGGGACCCGTTTTATTGGTCATATCAATAAACATACCGTATCAAAGTTTTTTTTTTTTTTTTTTTTGCAATTTGCAGAATATTTCTTTAACACGGCCCTTCTAAAAATGTGCGTTGATAAGTAAATATACCGATACATATATTTATTCTTTTGAAGATACATGCTAATTTTGGCAGTTATTAACTTTTTATACACAGTTAACATTTTTGTGTAATCGAAATACACAAAAGGCTGGTATTATAATTATTAAAAAAATTAAGATCGACATTTTCACAAATCTCCACGTTTCAAACCTTCCTAGCCCAAAAAAGAAACTTTTTGAATTTTGTTTGTGTATCTGTGAACACGATGGCTTAAAAATGCCTTGATCAGACGAACGAAATTTGGTATATGGACTTCCGTTATTTTTAAATTAATTATGTTATAATTTTCAACAAATTTTCTCATTGATACTGAAGTTTGTTAAATATATGTAAAAATAAAAAAAGACCACTCAGATATCTTATAATTGCATTCATATAGTGTATATTTCATTTCATCAAAAAATAAATAAATAAATATGAAATTATGCTTAATACAAACTATAATTATACTACAATTTTTGTAAAACGTCCTTTTTATGAAAGATAACTGGTCAGCTGGACTTATGTTCTCCTAGTCCTTGATAACTGAATTTCCTCCAAATTTTGCATTATTGAGGACCCCCCCCCTACAAAAAACACTTTATTGACATATTACATAGATCCTGCTTCCAAAAGTATTTTTTTGGTTATCTTCGTATTACAGACTTCTTCAGAAAATGAATGTTAAGGCTCTTTTTAAGCGGAGAAAATCTAACATCACTTTGATTAAAAAATGTTTCAGACAATATTGTGGTAAAAGCAAAAATTGATGTTGCCATGTTATCAAGATATCTCTGCACTCAAATTTCATTATTTTTCATAAATATTTTCATACATCACATTTTCCAAGAGATTTGCACCTTAAATGCTAGAAAGTTACTAACGAGGATTGTGCAAAACTTTCCAAATGGTATTCACGATAATTTTCGTAATTATCTTTGCATCAAAATTACTTATTAATTATACTATTTTACCATTACAATTTGCAATTTTTAAATGATAATTCAGTGCTCAGTTTCTACTGGCTGGTAAATTAAATTAGGTGAGAAATCCAAATTCATTCAATAATTATTATTCTTTGTTACTGCCTGCGGAAAAGAATATATAAAAATCAATGTGGAAGTTCAAAAAGATTGTTTACTTCATAGACTATATCACTATCAAAATCAATTTGTATTGTATCAAAGGATTTTTCGTCCTAAAATGGAGTTTGCTACGTCAATACAACGGCTTTCTTGTTTACACGACAAATTACTGTCTCTTATATTTTCAGTAAGTCATCAAACGTGATCCAAATATATATTACGATAAGTTTCCGGAGAATTCGACTGAAAATGTATGAAGAAGAACACCTAGCTGGATGGAACAGATATCACGATTGTAGCAGAAAAAAGAACAAGTGTTATTCTCGGCGTCTTATTCTTGTTTCTTATCATTTCCAGAATAGAAATAAAAAATTGGGTCAAGAATTGATTTCCAAGATTTCATTTTATTTGTCTAGAAATGTTGTTTGACAATTATTTAATAAGATAGTAGGATTTCTTAGTTGTTTCTTCTCTTTGTTTATAGTAAGTTGATCATTACTTGTTTAGCTGTATTCCAAAAAGGCCACATAAAAGGATGTTAATAAAAAGTATTTTTTATGCCTGAAAACATTTCTTTTCTTAGTACCATTTTTATTTTTACCACATTTTTTTTATTGTAAAATTTCTGTCTAGAGAAAAGAAGAATAAGTATGGCCTGAAACATCAGGTCACAACAAGCATTAATATCAACATGAAGAGATAGATCAATTGCTCGAATTTGCTGTTTCCTTATTTAATATAAATTGCTTTAATTCATATTTTAACGTTCTTCTTAGAGGGCTATCTTTGGGCCTTTAAAATTATAGTACTATTCTGTTTCATTTTGAAACATCATTCAAATAGTATTATTCCTTTGTCGTATGAATCATTCTTAATGAATAAATATATTTTTGATGAAGATAAACTGATATGTGGCCTGAAAGGGCTACAAATTCTTTTCTTTTATTACATGAAAAAGAAGAGAGAAATTTCTGATTACTCAATTAAAATAAGTCTGAAGAGGAGATCTTTAATTCTGCTCAGCTATGATGTCAAAATTAATATTCCGTGGTCATTGACCTATCATTACCATTATGAGTTACCATTGCGAGTTATCATACCATTGCAAGTTAATCTTTTTCAAGAAATCCATCTTCTCTAAAGTCATTGATTCATAGATTCTTTCACAATGATAGTATAGTTTTAAAGAAGCAATTATTTTAAATTTTACAGTGCATTTTTGCAATTATAAGAATAATATATCGGTGAATGGATCAAAATGGGGAAAAAATAGCAACAAAAATAATACCCTTTTCTGATTTAAACATTCAAAAATCTACAATAGCTTCAGTCCGTAATCGAAAATATTTTTCTCGTTAATTAGCGCTAGAAATTAAAGCTAATATAAAGAAAGAACTTAACATTATTAGATAAAAGTGCAAATGCCATAGTCCTAGTGAAAATTAGTGTCCAAATTTGTATGGCACTCGCCATATAAAATGCATTGTAGTAATCTGTAATTCAGAACCATCAAAAGCAATGGAGAATAAACCAATCAACACATTCGTGCGCATCTATTATCTGTTTGAATGGAAGATTAATTTGGCATTTAATTATTTCCTGCAAACTGGAAAACTGTATTATAATGATTCACACTCGTAGGAAATAATGATGAATTGTTAATTCATTTGCTTCTTGAGAATATGAATTATTTAAATGTATAATTATATTGAAGGGATAAAAACGTTTTGAAGGATTATTCAAACATCTTGTTGAAAAAAGTTTTCTATTAATATGTCTTCTTAAGTATATGTTATTGAATGTGTATTAGATAGGAAAGGAAAGTATGAACTATGAATAATGTGGCTCAACAAGCTGCTATAGTTAAAACTGATTATATGAGTTGCTATTTATAAAATGACGTTTGCACTGATGCAATACCCTTTCCTTTTGAATATACTTTTATTTCGAATTCATCAAATATCGTCTAGTTTATCAGATTAAAACATTGGTTGCTATAATAACTTGCAATTGTTCGAAATGTTGTTTTTTATTTAGGAATACTGCTTTCAGATGCGAACGTACATGGTACACAGTCTTAAACAAAATATTTACTCTTATGGCTGAGCAATTGTAATGGCAATTTCAAATGTTTGAAATAGCACTGGTAAGTCGCTATACATTTTTAGCTTCAAGTAAGTTTAGAATATGTGAGAAAGGGAGGTAAAGAGTGATCAAATACAATCTAATCATTTTTCTTTTTCCTCCTGCCCTTGATGAATAAAATCAATGTAACTTTATGTTTGATCTCACTATGTGTTGTCCAGTAAGGTTTGGTGATTCTAAAGGTCTTCTAGTTGATAGATCATTTTTGTCGACAACTAACTCGTTATATATCCTATGGGAAAATGGGTCTCTGTAGATAATGAAATGTAAGCCCAGACTGATGTGTCTTTGCCAAATGAGTCTTAAATAACTATGGATTCACTTGTTTTCATCAGTGGATATTGTAGAGTTTACAGCTTAAATGATTTTTGTACCTGTGGAGTATTATGTACCATTCACAACAGCGTTATTTCAGAATTTCATGCGCGACAAAAAATACATTAATTTTTAATTAAGATAGAATGCTGCATCTGATGAAGGACATAAATACTCAACATTCAGAGAGAATTTGATTATTTTTCATTCGCTCAACATTTCACTCAATATTCAGATAGAATTTTGTGTATAGATTTCTCTATTAAGCATGGGCGGCCAGAAATTCATTTTGACTTAGCTTGGTCTTTAGCAATCGAGACATTAAAAGTTAAAATATTATCGTATCAACCAGCCTAGTTTATTGAATTGAAAGATATTTCAGTAAAATTATCTGCCTACCAAAAAATGTCATTTAATGTTACCAGCAGCACGGACCCGAGTCTTTGTGTTTTACTCCAACATGGTTGTATGTCAGATTGGAATAGATCCAGAATGAATTTTATGTAAGACTAAACTAAACACTGGATAAGCGACTAAAATACTCAACATTCAGATAGAACAGTGGAGGAAATCTGGAGAAATCCTCCATAGATTTCTCCAGAAAGCATGGCCATCCAGAAATTCATTTTGATACGACCTGGCGTTTAGCAGGTGGGAAGTTATAAATCAAAATATTATCATACCGACCAGCTTAGTTTCATGCACTGAAAGATGAAATACAATAAAATTATCTGCGTACCAAAAACGTCATTTATTGTTACTAGAAGTATGTTCCCTTGTCTGTCTATTTTATTCCAGAATGAAAAACGCCACATTAGAGATATATGAGCTGGAATTCCACGCAATATTTTATGCTATATACCCTAAAATTCCTTCAACTTAGTGTTTGTTACCTGATGACTCATTAAATAATATGATAATAAATCTTGATTGCTTCAATACAACCTTGATCTTGCTCCGAATTTTTATGTGAAAGCGGCCATAATGTCATGTAAAAAATGGAAGAAATTGTTCAAAAAGTTCTAGAAAACATCTTCAATGAAGAATGCTATGCAAATCCGCATATTTCGGCTGTAACTGAATATTTAACTATTTCTTTTAGAATGAAAGGTATTTGGCCTCCTCTTTATAATTCAGACCTTTCACGTGGTAATAATCAATTTTTCACCTACTTAAAGACCTTCCTTCAAGATTGGCGATTAGGCACACTGTAGATGTGATAGAACACATGAAAAATTAGTTATTATCACATGCGGTGTTGATTTACAAAAGATATTCCAAAAACTGTTAGTTCAGATAAATATTTAGAGAAGAAAATTATGTAGTAAAATATAAAATCATATGTTGCATCAGGAAATAATTGTTAAAAAAAATTTCCTTTTACTTGCTTTGTGTTTATTTCAAAACGGGCCTCACTCAAAAAATAACCTTTGAATATTACTGCATTTATTAATCAAAATTTTGTATAAGTATTCATAATTATGACCTATCTTTTTGATTAACAAATAAACTTCTTTTGTGTAGTGCCTTAACCTTTTCTTTTGATCAATAATAAAGAACAATAATATGTTTAAAGTTTTTGAAATTTTACTATTATTATATGAATTTATGCATAGTGACTAGATTTCGGAATTATTTATCAGGACAAAAAATTATTACAATTTTCTTCCATCTATAGTAAATTTTGGCCTTTTCCGTTCTTTAAAATTTTAGAAACATATAATGAAAAAAAAGAATTAATAGCATAGGATTATTCTATCTTAAATAAATTTTTATTTTTACATAGCTTTAAAATAATAATTCTTTTCATTTTATTTATCATTTTAATGTGTTTAGTTATAACAACGAATGTATTAAAAATATTGCCCATTAAATTCCAATTATCTCTTATTTTTAACTGCACATGGTTTCTAAGTAATGCCATTAGTAGGATGAAAGTATAAAAAGGAATAACGGAAGCTTGTTTTTTTAAATTGTTAGAAATTTTATTTTGTGAACGGGTGAAATAATTTAATATACCCAAACAACTAACAATCTTTTATTTTTTCGCAAAACATGCTCCTACGCATTCTTTTTCAAATACTTTCTTTGATGTTGAAAAACCTAAACTAATAGTATGAAAGACTAATTTGAATTAAAAAAAATATTTATCCAAAGAAGTAGCAGCAAATAAAATTCATGGGCACCCACGCTGATTCAAATTTAGCAATTATACGCCTACTAACCAATTATTATAAAAGTGTGCTTCAGTATTTTATTGCATTCTTTTTCTAAAAAACGATCAGATTTAAAAAAAAAACTTACAGCTGTAGTATAAAATAATTTTGATAACATTCTTCTGTTCCTTGAAGTACTACCAAACTAGGATGTAGGTTGATATCCATTTAATTATTAATAACGCAAATTCTGGATCTTTTCCCAAATTTGTACTAATATTTGAAAGTAAATATTCGATTAAAGAGCAAAATCGAACAAACTATCCAAACATGCTAAACACTTATGATCTTTTAGCAGAGAAGCAACAACTTATTTAAAAATATGTTTGCCTATTTCTACGCTTTTCTGCAAAAACTTTGATATTTTTTATAATCCACCGAAATTCCTATATATATTTTTTAAAAAATAACTCTTTTGTTTAAAAAAAAATTCAAGTTTTCAATATTTTAGATTCAATGCATGCACACTGACATATGATTTGAGCTATTTCTTATTTTATACATATTACTTTTAAAAGTTTTCGAACAAAGAATTCAGGATTTTTATACATGAGTTACCTGAAAGATATTTATAATATGAACTAAGATGAATTACAAGATAAATTTCTATTAAATATTAAAAGGGTTGATTATTAAAAGTACGGTTAAATACATTTTAATATTTCTTTAACTATTTAATTTTTAAGGCTAATCCTTATACGCTTTTTAATTATACTAATTATTATAATCTCTGTACAGGCGTAATATCTTTATAAATAATTAATACCATTAAAATATTTAATAACACTCAAAATGAAAAACTGAATTAATAAAAAAATTCTGAAATTGAAGTTTGATAACTTGCCGAAATTCAAATAAAATTTTTGAAATCAGAGTTATTAATATAATTGAGATTGAACATTCAAACACTTTTAGCTTATAACATTTTTTCTCCACCTTATAACAACAGTTTGAAATATCTGGGGAATTTGAAATTCTTAATGTAAAAATATATATATGGTTAAAAAACACGCAGACATGGAGCCTTATCACATTGGGTCATTACAGACAATCCTCCATGTTAACGGAATCCAATGAAGACTTTGTTAAAGGCTGGAAACCAAAATTCCGATATATCACATTATTGCTCCTGTGTCTCTAATCTTTGCTTCTATTTATGTTTTTATTTTATTTATATATTTTAAGTAGTATACAATGGTAATTGTTAACTACGAAAGAGATTTAGCATGATGAGAGAATATCTTTCAGAAATTGTAAATGATTATCTAAAACCTGTTCGATTAATACCAGAATGCTTCTTCTAGTTTCACAATGGGTTCTAAAAAGGAAAATTTTACGATGAAAAGATTTGGAAGAAATGGGGGAGATAATTTTTCAACATTATGGGAAAATAATTTATAGAAATATTCATATATTTTAGGTAATTAATTATAAAACAGAAGATTTTCAGGTATAATGATCAAGTCATTGTAGATAAGAAGAGCTTGTGAACGTAGAGATCATTGGATCAAACAAGAGTCAACTGACAATTTTAGATATGTTTTTGCCCTATGTAAAGCACCTTATGAGACTCTCTTTTAATAATTATTCCATTTAATTTCATATTTCATTGTATTTTTAACTTAATCAACATGCTAATGATTTTTTGATTTGCTTTTGTAATTTAGTAAATTGGTGAAAATATATGTCCTTATTAATTTTTTAAGTTTATTATAAAAAAAACGGACTAATGTATAAAAATTCTTAGAAAATTAAATAAAATATTATTTTACAAGACCTTTCACGCAGAGTATAAATAATTAATTGAAAAAATGATATTCAAATAAACTCTTTAATTATATAAGGAATTGCATTTTTTGTATTAAATAAGGATTTAAATTATTCAATGTTAACACAAGTTAGCCCTAATATTTTATAATTCATAGAATTTGTATCTTTTACTGATTTATTTATTGGGAGAAAGGCTGGTAGCATTTTTTTTTTAATTTACCAACTCTTTATCCTAGAAGTCCTAGGCAACTGCCTCTCCTGTCTATTTTTAAGACCACTGAGTGAATCATATTATAACCACGCTTAACCAAAGGTTTAATCTTCTGAGGACATTGTCGATGAATCTGAAAAGCAAGTGTCAAAGCAGGTGTTACTATGCAACTTCCGATAAACCATCTTTTAATAAAATTGATCTCTCTCGCAGCTTATTGTAGATCGAAAATACGGTAAACACGCATCCTGCTCTTTTCCTTCAACATTGTGTCCTATACATCACTCCTGAAATTAAATTGATCTTTGGCATTGTATAGTCTGGACGAAATGCAAAGCATTAACATCGTCTACGATGTTACGGAAGCTGACAACTATGAAAATAGCTAGTAGATATCATGCCATGATCGATGAGTCTTTTCTAAAGATCATCGACCTTATCGTTTTCAGATTTATCGACTTCGAGTGAGATATGCCCAAAATCCTATCTGCACCGTTTCAGAAAAGCCGTTGACCTAACTTATTCCTAAGGATAAGAATGTAAAGACAGAGAGCAAGTATGGATTTCTTTGAGAAAAATAACTAACTTTGTCGAAAATATAAATTCCTTTGCAGCTTGTATCAAAAACTATTTGTAATGTTGAAAAAACACTCTCATCCTTTCTGAATATACCCATTTCTTATAGACTAAGTCAGTTTTATTTGAAATGTGAGAACAGAAACATGTTATTTCTTAAGTTATAGATGTCTTCCATTGCTTCCACTGCGAATGATGAGGGTTAGTATGGGAAGGCAATGTGTATATCTTACATATGTATATGCGGCATACTCCTATATATAAAATCTGTCTTCACTTGTGATTTACGTGGATTGTCAAGGTGGCTTTTATTAAATTTTATTATTCTGGAAATGGATTCTATAAAGTAAAAATGAGCCAATTTTAAAATACTTCAACAGTTTGCAGAGTCGGCAGAAAATCTTGATTTTGAATGACAGTACGTTTGTTTTCTGGCGTTTAAAGTTTTATTACATTGCGGATCTTTACCCCATCATCTTTAGCCAAATACGAACTTTGAATTTTTCCTGCTTATTTAATAATTGATACAATTACATACTATTGTTTTAAATTCATTCAGCTCTTCCAATTTATTAAATTTTGTAAAACCATCTCTCGTTTCAGGGATGCCGTTTCAGGGATTCAGGATTTGATTTATTTAGTTTTTCCAAAAGAAGGTAGGTTTACTAAATTATGAGATTTTTTAATTATTTCACGTGTGAATACCTTTTTTACAATTTAAGATGCTTTGGCAATCTTGTTTATCCTTTAGTAAACATTTTAAAATGAAATATGTGTGATATTTCAACTTTAATAGTTAAATTAAGATATATGTCTGCTATATCGAACATTCCTTCTCAGAACAAGTTTTGAAACTTTGCAATACTGGTAATGTTACTTTCATGAGTCGAAAGATAATCATAGTTATTGAATACATTCTAAACATATTTTTTAACCATTTTAAAATATGATCCTCGTCATTTTAGCAAATATACTACATTTGAAATAATTTTGACTTATTGTAATAATTGGTTTTTGACAGGATTCTTTTTTTTGATCACATCATAAAGTTTAAAAATTCTCACACACAAATTTGTATTACTTTTCATGCACACAAATGTTCTGCAAATTCGATAGTAGGAGATTTTTCTGTTATATGTTTTTAAGTTTTTATGAAAACTTTGACGCATAAATCCACAAAGTTATAATACATATCTTTGTATTCTCATTAAAACAAATAATTGTTTATTTTTTATGAAATCAATTAATATTTAAATATTTAGCATTAACCTTTACATTGGTTTCAGTTCACCATTATTCGTATGCTTCAAGTTTCAAAAAAATGAATTTATGCAAAATATTTATTCATTGAAAATTAAGATAATTATTAATATGTACGAAATTCATAAAGAACCATTGAAACTGAAATATGGCAAGGATTCCATTAAGTTTAATTATATATTTCTGGTACAGATTTCCCAAATATTTCCCAGTTAAACCCACAGTGAAAAATATTTAATTAATATATAAAACTTAAATTATAATAATATATAAAACTTATTAAAAATATTATAAAACTTAAAACTTTATTATTTATATATTTATTTCTAACACCTGAGATTTATTGCTGCTTTTAATAAGCATATATCATTCTCGAAATTTAATGTTTCAAGAAATTAAAATATGATGCCTTTCTTTACATCATTCTTAAGTATTAGTTATTTTTTTTTATTGTCACACCATTGCGGTTGTATCCGTGCCAAAATCACATCAGCTGATTGATAATTAACCTGACAATAACTTATAATTATCAATCAGCTGAAATTAATCAACAGATAATCATTCACTTTTAAAATTATTTTAACCCTTTAAAGTGCCATTTTTTTCTAGTCATATTATGCTGAAATATTTTTAAGCTTGGAATTAGAATAAGAAAAGGGATTCATTTAATTTATTAGATAAATTTAATTTGGTTAATTAATAATTAAGTAACAAAGCAATACACACCATTTTGTGTGAGATAAAGAACTGAAGCATCTAAGTTTCTGTCTTTATAAAAAAAATTGTCAGAACTTATGCTAACCTACATAATTTCAAAGATTGACAAATTTGGTGGGAAGCATACTTCCCACGGCCCTAGAAAGGGTTAAAAGGACCTTCTTAAAGACTCCGAGTCAAAGCAAAATAGAAAATTTTGAAAAGGAATTCTTAGAAATCATTATGCAATAAATATTTCTAAAATCGATAGTAATGTAGGTTTCGATTTTTTTTATACCTTTTTAATCAATTTGACTTTTTTTATGTTTATGAAAATTAATAGAAAAATCTATTTTTCTCAGATACTTGGACATACTAAAGATTTGAAACTTTGAATGTTTCTGTGTTCTAGATCATTTTACAATATTTTAATATTTTCATAGAAAATTTATCTGTTAATCGATAAATTTTAAATAACATTTTTATTTCGTTCGAATGTTAACTATATAACTAACTATATGTTTCGTCCATCATATAGTTAGTTTGAAAGAAATTGATTTTAAAATTCCGCAATATTCATGATAATTAATTACGATATTAAAAGCTGAACAGCAGAACATTTTTAAAAAATCAGAATCACGCTTTTGTTAATGTATTAAAATGCAGAAAATAATATTTTTTAACAAAAATATATAGTTATTAAAAATAATAAAAGTGTGCGCTGCTGTAAATTGATTATAAGGAAATTAAAACTTTATGACTAAAACAAGAAAGCAGTTCCTTAATATTCATTAAGAATTAAAAAATAGTATTAAAGTAAAAAAAATCCACTTTGCTTAGAATATTTCTATGAACATCATATTCTTTTATTATTTTGCAATAATATACAAATGCTTGATAAAAAATAATTATGTTCTAAAACTAAGACCTAATAAAAGTGCCTTTGTTTTATCCTTTTTTTTCATTTTTGATAATAAAGACATGAACGCTTTGATAAAAAAGCATATTGTTACTTTATTTTCAAGCTTTTTTTCGTTTGCTTTACAATCTTAAAGTGTTTATTCTATTTTAATAATTTGAATTTCTTATAAAACATAAGAATATAAAATATGATGTTATAATAATCGTAATGTGCTCATATTTATTATATGATCGACAATGCTTTTTACTTCGATATTTTTATTTGTTTTTCTTCTTCTTTTATTATGTTACATATATATGCCTGTATATGTAATGAAGGAATCGTTGCCTTTATGCTCTAAGTTATCTGATACTTTATATATTGATGAAATAATAAACAATTCTTGCTCAATGTGAGTTAGAAGATATTTAAAAAATTCAACATTCTTTCATTGAAAGAGAGTCATGGTTAAATAAATACAATTCTTTGGAGTAAAATTGGATTAATATAATTCGGAAAGGTGAGATACTCAGCATTGCTATCGTAATTTGACTGCCGAAAATGTTTAGAGTAAATACTTCCTGCTACTTAATAAAATATTTAAACAAAATACTTTAGTGGAAGTTAATACATGTCAGTTGCCTACGGCGTTCTTGGGACATCCCAAAAGGTGTCTTTAATAATTTTGTAACTGAATGTAAGCATTAAAGTTCAGGTTATTTTTAATGCATACAAGTATTTAACATAAGCTGGTTAGATTATATAGAATATTAAATTGATAAGGAGAAGTGTGAATTCCTTTTTAAAGGGAGACTCCAGTAAATGTTTGAGAATTAGAACAGAGTAATTACTATTTTAATTGCAACCAATTAAGGATATCAGACTTCCTTTAGGAAGTTAAGTTAAATTAAAGTAAATAAAATATGAAATTCATGCTGTTATCTCTGTTTTCCAAAAAGTAAAAAATAATTTACGAAAATTTGTTATTTTAAAACAAAAACACTACTTTGTAAGGCCCTGACAAATATATTCTTAGTAAATTGGAATTTTAATCACAATTATAAAATATTTGGTGAAACTTCTGAACTTCTATTTATGATATTTTTTGTGGGATAATATCCTGAGATACGATATTTCTCGTATCACGCTTTTATCATTTTGACTTCCAGATCGTTGGTAAAATATCATTTTCTTCTTTATAGCCTACTAATAAAAAAACTAATAAAAAATGCTTTTATGAAATTACATTTTTGTTATTTTAGACATTTTTATTTTTAATTTTTTTCTTAATTTATTATTATAAATATTGTGAAATCTTCATATCAATGCTTTTCTTAAACTGGCTGCAAGATGGAAAAGCAGGATTTACTTATAGACTACATAAGAAATAAAACCCGCCTTTCTTGTGTTCCTCCCAAAAACAAATTGCTCGAGTAAGCTTGTAATATAACTAACTATGTTGCTTAAATGGGTTTATAAAGGACACTATATATTAACTAAATTAGGATCTCATGAAATCTACATATGGCATTGCGGATGTAGTTACTCTTATATAATCACTATAAAATTCATCCATTAATGGGAATTAAGTTATGAAAATATTTAATTATTGCATTGTCCCTGAGAACACAGAATTTTATAATACCTACTCTAATATATCGCAAGTGAGCTACCTCGGATTTACTAAATGGGAATGGGTAATCGGAAATGGAGCACCGCGGTATTTAATACAGACACTGTAGTGAACGCAAAATATCAACCATTAAAGTGCGGTACCACCATCCACTCTTAACTTAAGTTTTGCCTTCCGTCATTGAAGTGGAAGTAACTCGATACCACGCAATTTTGCACCTTCCAGGGAAACGAGAACCTGCTTGCTTTTATGGCAACATTTATCCATATTTGAGGTGACCTTATCAGTAAAGAGCTCTAATACGCAAGGAAGTGAATGACGAATCGGTTACAAAATTCAATTTTAATAAGTATGAAGAAAGTAAAGTTAAATAAAAGTATATAAAAACACACGATCTGCAACTTGTATAATTTCCCCATTTTTCTGCATTATTTTTGAAAAAAAAAATTGCATATTTGATATGGTACGAAAGAACAGCAGCTAAGAACGAAATGAGTAATATAAAAATTAATGTTTTCAGGTAGAGGTTGCAGGTACCATGAACATAATAAAAACTTTTCCAGTCAATAAATAATTGTATTTGTCTCAAAACTAGATAAACCTGGCCCTTCTTTTATTATCTTTTTTTCTCAGACATCGAATTACTATGCCCTGGTCCAGAAAAATTGCAATTTAATTGTGCGTAAAACATTATCCTTAGTAACCAAGGTAATTAAATGAATGTATTTACATTAGGCATGCAAAAAGTCTATAAATCGTATTACTAATATTGAAAGCCTACTAAGAAAGTTATAGATATTAAAATGCCTAATAGGATTATTTCCAACAAGCGTATTTATGAATAATTCTTTTAAGAAACACATTCTTTGTATTTATATGACAATTTCCTTTTCTACAGAAAAATGTTGTAATTATTATATATATCGCCTAATGACGCACTAGTCCTGATTTTAGATAAAATAGAAACAAAATATTGCTCGATTCATGTAACTAGATTAAAGAATATAAAGGATTATACAATTTGTAGAATGGAGGTTTTAATTCCATGGAAGTTCAGATATAAATTTATTTAATTAATCTGAATAGTAAAATTTTATTAGCCTCATCTTGATGATTAAGCTGAGAATTTTTATTTCTCTAGAGACACATAAAAAGTTTTCCCTGTTTTAACATGCTTACGATAAAAAAAATTGCATATTATACAAATTATAGTTCAAAGATATGGAAAGAAGTACTCTTCCTTCGCACTCCTCGTATACTTAGATAAAAGAATCACAACTTTTCCGTTTTGCTTATAGAATTCTGAATTCCTTGAATGTATTTAGCGGCAAACCTTTGAAAGTCTCCTAAAAACCCGCAGGCGAAAATTCTATATTTGCACAGATTCTGCATGTAGTAAGTAACTCAATGTATCGAGATTTCTATTTTTGTCTCAAAAATGATGTGAATTTTCTAATTTTTACTTTCGACTGATTGATTCGAAGATCCGAAAATTTAGTCAAAAATCATCGTATCAAATCTCATTTATCTAAACCGTCTCGATTTTGAGTGAAAACGTACGTACGAACATACAGATAGTCAGATGCACAACTACTTTACGGATTTGTTCCAAAATTTAATATACATGCACATTTCGGATGATAAAACTATGCATTATATTTTATCCATCTGTATCTTTGCTCTTTTGACCTCTCATGTTAACATACAAACGACAGATAGCTATGAGACGTATGTCACCCAAAATTAGGAAATCTACAAATTTGATGTTAGGATCACATAACAAATTTCATCTCTTTTACTCAATGGATTTTTGACTCATCATGCTCGCATGCATATAAACAGGTATATATAATTTCAAAAATATGTTTTTCGAACATTGGTAGGTCTTAAACATTGATACTCTAAAATTTCAAGGTTGAATTATTTGACGATTGCGATAGTTTCTCTTTTTGTGCACTTCCTATGTGAGAAAGTACTTCATTTTCGAGCAATTGTGAGTCTTTATTAAACAACGGTATTTGTCAAGCAAATTCTTTCTAAATCAATCGTCATTTATCAGTCTTTAAATGAACATTAGGAAAACATAATTTTAAAGTATTCATTTTTAATACATTAAAAAAAATTCAAACCGGTGTCCTGGCCTAGGGGTAATGCGTCTTCCCCGTGATCTGGGCGTCCGGCGTTTCGAATCCTGGTTCGGGCATGGTTGTTCTTCATCCTGTGTTCTAACTGTGAGGTGTGAGAAAGAGCCTCCCTGTGTAAAGGGGTTTATAAGCGAGTATGTGAGTGTTATCTCCATATGAGCTAGAAGTCAGATTTCTGCCCTCGAGTGCCCAGGGCCCTTGGCCCTCAGAAGCTGCTGCACACGCGGCTTAAATTCCTGATAGTTCGTGAGCGGTCTTGTAAAGTGCCATAAGTAACAACAATAACATTCTATTTTAAGATTTTATGGAAAATAGAAGTCAATTAATTTCTTTCTGGAAGTATTTTTGTAAGAAATCAATTGAATTGAAACAATATATAACACTTTTATAATGATGTTTAGTTTAGTTATAGTAATTTCCTGTTTTGCTCGAAATCATGCGAATCATACTTCTGTTCTCGGATGATCAGGGGTCTTTACATTAAGAAACTATTGCACCCCTCTTTTCGTGGTAACGCGAACACGACATCATCATCCTCATCATCAAAAAAAATTTCAAAAATTTCATTTGAGCTAAAAATTTATTTTGGCTTTCAAACAAATTTCAACTTTTTTATAATTGTAGTAAATTTTTAATAATAAAAAGATTTTGAATATAATTTTTCTAGAACTTTCAGAATTAGTAGAAATTCCTTTAGGTAGTCATTCCTATAGCACTTTAAGTTTTAAACATTTTTCAAAGAATTTGAGATATTCTCGATTCATATATCCATGAAGTATGGAATATAATAAAGTAAACAATTCTTTTATAACTGTATTTTTCCATTTTGATAAAATACAGAGAGTATACAAAAGCGGGAAAGATGAAATTGTAGAAAGGCGAATTTTTTTTAAAAAAAGTTCTTATTATTTATCTAAAAAATTCTGATGACATAATTAAAATTTAAAACAAGATGCAGCAAGCATTTTTCATTAAATCGCTCTCATAACACGCAAAAGAAAAAAGTTTAAGTCCTCAAAATACAAAATACCTTTTTAAAAGATGAAAATAACACTTTCAAGAATGATACTCGCAATTGAAAAGAAGAATATTGTATGGGTTAGGAGTCTATTTTGGATCGTCTGTTTAGAAAGAAATAAACTGAATTCTCATGTTCCATAATAAAAAGATGTCTAGTCTGGATTTTGACATTTCTAGATGATAAAGAAAGAAAAATTTTATTCTTTTTCAACTGAATGGCTTCCGAGAAGAAAACTTTCTGAAAAAACTCCTTTAAGTTCTCTTTTTTCACAAATTTGATTATAGAAAGCGTCATTCAATACCTAGGTTCAATTTATAACAAACCTTTAGGGACTTGGACACTATTTATGAAAGATTCTTTTTTTTTCTTTCGGGGAAGAATCGTTTGGAAAGTGCTTATTCTTCAAATATTCGAGAAGATATTAAGTATCAGATAGCATGAAAATTTAGAAATTTTTTTAATTAATTAATTCAGAAGAAGATTTTTGTATTTAAAACAAAAACTGTAACTTTGCTTCTGAAATTTGGATTTTTTTCATTATGGGAAAATATTTGAACATTTATTAAGTTATGTAAAGAAGGAAAATTTTTTATTCTTTTGAAATTGGATATCATTATCAAATTTAAAATTTTGAAACATTTCGCCATTATGTGCGTTGTATAATCTTTCAGTCTGAGAGGGATCTTTGGATCATAACTTTATTCTTCTTTTTCATGACAATGCAAAAAGCATTTGTTTAGCATCTTTTAAAGTTAATTATCAAATCATGGCCAGTATTAGAAAAATACATTCATCAAAGCAAGGCAAGGAACAAGAAAGTGTGAAAGTATTCGGAGCTTATACACTTTCGAGAATGGTATTTTGCGGAAATTTAAATAAGTAAGCACTTATTCTAACCGCATGATTTTCACGAGTTAGCCTAGTTTTATACTGGACAGTTAAAGTTACATAAATTAGAACCTGAAAAGCATGGGAAAGCCAAAGCCCTTGTAACTCTCAATTTAAAGGGAAAATGATACTCAAGTGATTGAAAAATAAATAATTTTAAGAACTCGTTTAATTTGAACTTATTATATAAATGCCATAATCCTTGTTCGATTTGCATCAAAAGGAATAAATTCGTCAACTATGTCATTTATGCTGAAAATTTAAACAAAAGATCCTGTTTATGATTAGGGATTTGAAGATGAATTTTTCTCGTTTGTCAGCAACAGTGATGAGACTATTTCATACCTTAAATATGTACAGAAGTAAGAAAATATTAAGACAACTTTGGAGTGAAAATTTTAGTGTGTAAAATTGTATTTATGGTGCAGAAAGTACAGCAATTCTGAAGATAAGTTCTTTTCAACATGAAAGATAACAAAATTTGTTTTCATTCTGTTTCTTTGAATATACCAATTGTAATTGTTTGTTAATTTGTAATTAATCTTATTTCTGATAAGGGATAACTATGTACCAAAAAAGATAATAAAAACATTTTTGTGCTTTCAAAATTTGGTGTATAAAGTAAACTTATTTGGTTCATAAATTTATTTTTGTCGTTTTATGAATTATTTATGCATTTATTGCTTTAGTTAAGAACTGTTGCAGATATACCAATGGTGTATAAGTGGGTCCTATATACCATTATGTAAGAATTATTCTCCAGAAATATGTGAATTATTTACCAAAAATCCTAGAATCTTGGCTTAATGCCATTTTATAAGATGATTCTGGGCTTAAATACGTAATTTAATTTTATTAACAATTTGATAAAAAAAAAATGCAATTTTATAAAGGGAAAACTTGGAGTACTCTGATTTCAGTTCAGTACTTGATGTTCCTTTCATCAATTAGACAATAAAATGATAATAAATGCTAAGAAAGATACGGAAAAAGTAAACATTTATAACACACCGGGAAATAACAGGATAAAATGATTTCTAAAATTTCTGCCTGCGGTGATCGGATCATGTTGGTGTATAACTAATTAGTATAATCATGTATATATACAGTAATTTTGCATTTTCCTCCCAGTTTGTCAATTAATTTGTCTAACAATGGGCTACAGTAAGTTTGCTATTGAAATGTATTTGAAAAATAACAAAAGTACCCATATAAAGAATTCCAGCTTATAAGATAATTTTCTACAACAATTTGGACATTATTTTATTAAATGACTATATAATTCAAATTGCATTGCCAAATCCTTTTCTAGTTACTATTCGACAGGAGAATTAAAAAGAATTTTTCTTAAAGCAGTACTACTAAGGAATACATTCAACTGATCTTGAAATCCATTTTCCGTTCATGAAAATCCCTCAAAACTGCAATATTTGTTAGTCTTTTGGAATAAGAAGATTCAATTTCTATATTTTTTTTCTTTTAAATATAAACAGTTAATATATGCAAAAGGCATTCATAATGGTAATTAAAGAAAAACTCAAAATGTTTTCCTCGTGTTGCTGAAATATACGAGTTCAGATATTCGTTTTTATTGAATAAAAATTGAATTTAAAATATAATTCTATTATAGTGGAGAAAAATGTAGACACTATATTTAATAACAAAAAATTTGAAGGTCATGGCTAACACCGTAAGAATGCCAGGTACTTGAACATTCTAACACGCAAAATTTTGAGAAAGAGAATAATATAATCAAAAGTGGCTGAAAGTGGTAGCGAATTGTGTGGTAAACTTACTAAAAGTATTTTAATTCTGATAGGGGAACTTCAAACATTTTTTACTTCCTTCTATTACTTTATTATTCGTCTTTTGCTATGGAATTTGTAATATATTACTTTGAAGTATTACTATGATAAAATATTAATCAAAATTGGTTGCTTACACAAATTTTGTGTGGCATTATTATCCGCTAACTCTTTTCTGTTTTATTTTAATACGTTTTTTATATTCGTGAAACTGTTAATACAAGCCTAATGATTTTTTTATGTTGTATTGTTATTTTCTATTTACCTTTTTGTTTTTTATTACGAGTTTTTTTGCTATTTCGATAATAATTAAAAATATCATTAATATTCCCTACTTTGAGACGTTTATAGCTCAGACTAATGAATGGAAGGAATATTGAATTTCATATACAAATATAAAGAAGCATGAAAAAATGAAGTCTGTAAAATAACTTAGTAACATATCGGAAATTTTGACAATGTCAGTACGAAAACGGATCAGTAATTGGCAAGACCGCACGGAAAATGGATTATGTAATTAATATCCGAGCGATAAAAAATGCTCATACTGAAATGATTGACATACAGTATGAAACTCACAGAAAATAATCTCTTACTAATTAACATTAGGATTGTGCACATGCACATTTCAAGTGCGTTGAACGCCCTGCATTTTGTATAATCATCGGCAATCTTCGGGTCTATTTTTGGAATTTTCCGCTATCATTCCAAATCCGCATATGAAATTTATTTTCATTCCGTTCACTACTTTCTGAGACAGATGACTCTAAAAACTATTTTAAGGGTACTTTGAATTTTATGAAACTGCGAATCTTATATTTAACAAATTAAGAATGATTTTCCTAATAAAACTAAATCGCACTGAAAGTGTGGGTTATTTGAAGAGTCGCCATGTTTGGTATACGCCTTACCTTTGGTCACCTATGGATCCAATGATTGTAGCAATTTGTTTTGATGTTATTTCAGTTAAATTTATACATCTATCATCAACAAGCTTGGACTTTGGAATTACTATATACGAAATTTTTATGTCAGTAAGTACAAGTGAGATTACTAACTCATACTTACTTCTTCCTTTTCTTAAATTATTATTCAGATGATACAAAAAAAAAAAAATTAAAATCAGAAAAGTTTTATTATATATTTTTTTAAGTATTTTGATGATAATTTGAAGTTATTTTGTTACCCGTACACAGTATCGGATTCAAGATTCGGTTCTAAAGGCAAGTGTACAGGACTGTTGCATGTTAAGTACTTATAGAGCCAAACATCGCCCATCTGGTGAGAAGCAGAAGTTTGGAGGCATTTACCGGTTCATATATAATGATTATCTGGCGATGGTCAATAAAATGATATATGTCCCACAATAGTCCATGCATCGATTCATAACCTGATGTTGATACAACTGAACCTAACTGTGTGGCCTACATTGTAATTAAGTATTTCTTGAATAGGTATTTCTTTATTATCATTTTGAGAGAAATGTAATTTTAAATAATAAGCACTTTTAATCCTTAAGATGTCAAATGGTGTGGAATGGAATTTTAGAGGCAGTTGATGCCTCATGTATAGTCCTCGTAATCTAAAAACAGTTATTGTTCCGAAATATGTCAAAACTCGCCTAAAGTCGCATCAAAATGAGACATTGATATAACTGAGCTAATTATATTATTAAGCTGCAATTAAGGATTTATCGAAATTACATTTTTTAATTATCATTTTGAATAAAATGTAATTTTGGATTGAATATAGCTGTATCTTTCGTCAATCAATCTTGTGTTGTCCTTGTCATTTGACTGCTGTTCAATATAAAGAAATCTGTCTCAAAATAACCCATATGTCACTTCATTTGCTCTGTACGTTGCAAGTAAGGATTTATTGAAATATTATTTTTTATTACTTTGTATAAAATGTAATTTAAATATTTGAAATGATCGATATTTTAAAATTATTTTTACGATTTGAATAGGCAATGTCTCTTTTCTTTTCTTCATTTCTTAGATAGCGCAGTTCAAAGAATTTAACTGTATTTATTTCAATTCAATGAACCCAAAACACACAAGCAAACACTATAAGAAAAATAACGAAACTGCTTCAAGAAATAGCTGAATTTGTATCTTGATTCAAAACGCTATCCCCTTGAGTGACAGCGATTGTAATGACGCAATAGATACGCAAATGTTTCAAAACTGCGCCAGCAAAAGTAATTTCCCAGATCCGGGCAAAAATCGCCAAGTCTGGGTTTAAAAAGAAAAACCCAAGTAAAAATTGATTGTCGTAAAAATAATTTTTTTCCGTCTTGATCGGAACGGTGTGTGCAAATGTCTTCCGAAAAACACGTTCAAACGTTTCTTTTGTAAAAGAAACTAGATAAGGTTTATTCAAAGAGGAAGAAGAAGGAGAAAAAGCCCCATATCGAAAGTTTTTTTTTAAGGAAGGGGTATCTTCAATTCGCGTTAGGTTATTCTTAAGATTTATAAGCGTAATGCCCACGGCTGTTCTAAAGTAAGTCATTTTTTTTCTTTCTGTTTTTAATATGATAGGGTTGGTGATGCTATTCATAAAAATTCTAACGTTACGCTTCAAACTCTTTTCATATTCAGACTTCATTTATCTCATCCAATTTTATTATTTTTCCACTCCGATGTAAATTACTGAAATTCCGGCAGCAGAAATACTGATTTATGTAAAAATGCATATATAAAATGAATTTTTCTCTTTGAAATAAGGTTATTATTCCTACTAGATTATCTATAAAGATGAAAATTTTGCTTATTTGCAATGGGACTTGTTTTAGGAAAAATAATCATTTCCATGACAAAATGTTTCCTTAAACAAGCAAATCTTTCATAAGTTGAACCCAGGAGTGGTTCATGCCTAAATACTGCGGCATTGGAGACCCCCAATTTTTTCATCTGTTAAAATTAATCATTAATTAATTTGATTACGCATTTAATATTGAATCCATCAATAATGTAATATAATGTTATGTTAAACTATTGATCTTCTAGAAAGAAGCAAGGAAAAACTAAAGGAGAAAAATAAGCTCAACATCCAATACTTTCACTAAGTGAAGATATATTTTTCTTCTCAGAAAGCAACTGAAGATATACTTAGCTATTTACGAAGGAATTGAGCTTTTCAGTATTAAATTTCACCTGCGCGCATGCGCAGTTACATAAATAGTATTATCTTATCTTTCTTTACCAAATTTTGAAGCTGAAGAAGTACAGTAAAGCTCGGCTGTACCAGTGATTTTAAAACTGGAATATTCAGCGTTTTTATAATCCGGATTTTTTTTCTTTTTTTGCCTCACTAAAATTTGAAAGTGAGCAAGACAATTCAATTACAAATAAAAAGTAAATTGAACAAGGGTTTTTATCGTAGTTGAATTTGAAAAAAATTTCTTGCAATCCAAATGATTTTTGAGAATTTTCAATTGTAAATATTGATGAATCTGAAAGAAAGGATTTTCTAAATTTCCTGCGATTTTCAGTTTTTTTTATGGTCACATTTGGTATTGGGATTCATATTTTAAAATGACCAATTTCGTGTAAAACTCCAAGTAAACTTTCGTAACTGTTAAGTCCAAGGAATGCAATCTTTCAAAGTGTTTTCATTTATTTAAAATGTCATTGTCCTCCTTTAGATGGAGGTAATAGAAGAACATTTTTTTTCATCTTGTCAATTCCATTATTACATAAAGCCTTAAACTATACTCTTAAAAATTACAAAGCAATAAAGTGCAGGGAGGCCATAAATAACTTTCCTTCCTTGGAAACGAATGCAGTTAAAAATAATGAACATAATGAAAGCAATTTTCATATACAGACTATGGATGGCTTAGTGAAAAATTTTAGTTAAAAAAAAGTACCGAAAGCCGACGATGCATTATCTTTTACACAAGGAAGATCTGCCCATCAAAAATATTGCAAGTGGGCCAGAGCCCTTTAGCTTTGATCATTATTCTTTTCCATACGTCTATTCTTTTAATCACTTGAAAATGAATGAAATATTGCAGAATTCATTCTCCGTGTGTTTATTCTAATTGCTGATCCGTTTTCGTTCCAATAGCTCAAAAGTCTTTCTGCATTTGCTGATTTTTTGTATCAACATATATGTATTTGAGGAATTTATATCCTTACGATTTTCATAACTTACATATAAAATATGATCCCATTGATTATATTTAGTTGTAAATGCTTACAAACATAAAAAGTGATTTTATGGATACCCTGTTTCTTTTGATGTCCATTATACGAATATGGATGGGGTATATATTACTGCTTTCATTCATAAGATAAAAAATATTTCAACTGTCATAAAAAGTGAAAGATTTTGGTCTTTTATCAGGAAACAAAACAAGATGTTTGCATTTCCTTTTTAGTAATGATTAATAATATTAATAAAATGTATATCATAATGCTAATTTTTACATTTGCTTTTTATCATGCGCAATTCTCATGACCATATTGTCATTTTATTTTTCAGTCACAACTGTGAGAATAATTTAAATGCATAAAAGAAACAAGGAATTAAGAAGTCAAATTCAAACTTAATTATTTTTATTAAAATTGATTTGTTGTAATTATTACTTATGGCACTTGTCATGGACAAGCTTGCTGTTGAAGTCAGCGATTTAAACCGAGTTTATGCAGTAGCTTCTAGGGGTAAAGGCCCCCTGAGCACCCGAGGGCAGAAGTCTGACTTCTAGATCCTATGAAGATAACACTCACACACTCGCTTGCACAACCCCTTTTCACAAGGGGGCCCTTTCACACGTCTCACAGATATAACACAGGGTAAAGAACAACCATGCCGGAACCAGGACGCCAAGATCATGGGGGAGACACCCCTAGGCCAGGATGCCTGCAAAATCGCTTTGTTAAAATACGCATATATTTACAAAAAAATGTAAGTAATTCAAATGTGCTGTTCTAATACCAATGATTAGCGCGCTTAACTTGACTGTCTCTCCCTGACTTACCCACCTTCGTTTCGTGACTGTAAGTAGACACCAATAATTTAATTTTAGCGCACATATGAGATATATAGTACAGATATGAACACAATATTCTATAGCATGTCATGTAGTTATTTGATAAGGGTTTTGTCTACCCTTAGCTTCTCAGAAATCAACATCGGCCTTGAATCTCATTGGCAAGTTTAGGCGTAAAATTCATGAACATAGTTCCTACGCCAGCCGAACTAGCCACAAAATGAGCTCAGCATGTAAAGGAAAATGCGAAAACCCATTTTTAAACCATATTATTGACAGTCTTTTGAGAGATTTGTACAAATTAACAGCATCACGCTATTTTGTGATTTAGCTAACACTGTTTACGTAAGATATTGTACGTCATCACTATGATGATATTTAATATTGTAAATGCCACACAATATTGTGAATATATTGTAGAGTATCTAGTGATACAACTGTTATCGTAATAGTATATTGTAGAGCATCTTTTGATAATAGGACAGTCAAATAAAGGTCTTTATTGAAATGAGATTGCTGCGAGTTTTATGTGTATTTCTTGCTTCTTAAATAAAAATCAATCGTTCGTAAGGTTAATGCTATGTTTTAAAAAATTCACACTTTTTAAGTTGCTACGATGCACTGTGTTTAAAAAAAGAGTCCTCTTACTGCCTCTTTAAAAGAGCCTCTACGAATGATAAAAAAAAAACAATAACTCCTCATTGGCAATAGCGATACGAATTTCTCTGATCATCCCATTATCACACGCAGTAAGAGGATTAGAGAATAAATTACACCATTATATTTAATCTCATTATATTTAATTTGTACTTTCTTTTCTTTTAAAATTGTAAATTAAAACTAGTCAAAATTCCGACAAATCCAGCTTTTAAAAAAAAGCGGATGACTGTTCGGGATATGTGTTTCCAATGAAACTAGAAACATAGAACATCCAATTAAAAAAAAATCGTTTTGTTAAAGCCCTAAAAAATCAGATTTTTTTAAAATAAAAATTTTACTGATCTTCTACTTTTCGGTTTTAGTTTATAATTTGTTATTATCATAGCTTTTTCAAGCTGACTATCAAGTGGTATCCGAATTATCAATCATTGTTTAAATATTAAATCAATAAACCTATAATTAAGTTCCGAAAATACTAAAGCTACATATTTTCACAGAGAAAACAAAACTGTATAAAATTCTATTAACTTATCAGAATGTTAGTAAAATATCTATTAATAAACTAAAATTTCACACATGAAATATATGAAGTTAAATGAAATTATATAAAAACATTTAAGCAGTATCGAGATTCCCTAATCAAAATTCTTAAGATATTTAAGACATAACTTTCGGCAGGTTTCTCCACAAAAATATTGTTTTAATTTCTTAACCTTTATTTGACTGAGCCATCATTAATTCGCATGCTTAATTGATTTGAAAAAAAGATTAACGTCTTATTACTACACTACTGATATCATAGGACATTTTTAATCAGTATGCAATAACTTCGGGCATACTTCGCAAAGTTTAGTCTTAGTGAAATAATTAGAGTTATGTTTCAGTAGGTACCATGCTACCAGGTATTTACACCAAACCAAAGCAAAGATGCTTGAAATATGACAAGGCATTTTACCTAAACCATCCTCATATGTAGGAAATGAATCTTCTGTAGAGTCGATCTGGAACTCAAATTTGAGTTTACCATAAGAGACATCTAAAGTTTGTGATGGGCTTTTCTTTAGAAATAAAAGAAAAATGCCTATGGCTGTTTGAAAGTTGGCAATTGTTTAAAAAAAAAATTGTGCTGTAATAGGGTTGGCTGTGCTTTTCATAAATATTCCAGCTTCAAATTCTTTTCACATTCAAACCTACCTTTCTCTCTCCTTCTCTTCATTTATTTCATTTCATTTTATTATTTGTGTTACCCAAAAGAAACGCGCGGAAAATACAGATAGCAAAAATATTGATTCAGTTTCCCGCGAACATAAAATGGGGGAAAAAATTTCCCGAAAACTTCGACCAATTCCATCATTTATGTTCAGGTCACGGCGACGGGTCTAATGAAGTAATGAAATGCGATTACCTATCTGTCTCTCGTCTTTTCCAGTTGCTTCAAGGATTTCTGATATATCAGGAGACATTTCTATTAACTGCAGGTTCTCCCTTCTTTGCACAACTCTCGTGCCAGAGCGTCTCAGCATTCCGGTCGCGTATAACCTTTCTTCCGAGTCTATGTCTATCTTCCCTTTTTCGTATTCTTGAAAGGCTCGGGCCCAGGCTTTTGTGTCGTATTCTGAGTCTTAGACGAGATCACTGAAATTCGTCGACGAGGAAAGAGATTCCTTTTCAAATATGTATTTACTGGTTCTTATTATGGAAAGCGAATTTCTTCAGTTTTCCATTTCTTAGTTCTTATTATGACTATTCAGTATTTTGTATTCACAAGAGATGCCGACTACTTTGCAATGCATGAAGAAGGGAAATTTTATTTCTTTTTCTAAATATGATATGCAATACAGTAGCTTGGAAGTTCGTGGACTATCATGCCGGATGAGGAGAATTTATTTTTCGTTAACGGTAATTTGCTTCAGTATTTATTTCTACTATACACTCGATCAGATTGAATAAATCTTCCAGTATAAATTCAGAGTTATTTTAGATTCCGTTGTTGTATGAAATCTTTTATAAATTCGTTTTGATTATATAACTGAGTGAATGCGAACTTTTAGACTTTTGAATGAGCAAACAGTTTTCCTTTTTTAAGAAATTGGCTAAAATATTCATGGTATAAAATTATTGGCTAATTTATGAAGAATAATAATTAGCGATAACATAGCATTTAATAAATATTTAATAGCATGACATAATAAACATTTTTGGAATAATTTATTTAGAAAAGTAATTAGTCATATCTTGACGTGGAAATTCAGGGTATATAATTCAAAACGAAGACTATTTTGAAATATCCCGTATTCCATATAACGTATAATTATATCCATTATGAACTAAAACATCCTATGATTGCAAACGTGGAAAGAAGTAAGTATTAAGAAGAACATTTTAATGCTTGTTCAGTGTGATGTTTCTTGTTTTCAATGCTTTTTTAAAAATGCTCATTTGGATGGACGGGGTGGTCCATAACATTAGATGTTCATTTAGTAATACCATTTCCACTTGAAGTATCTTTTTTGGATGATAATTTTGCGTACACAGCAATATTTAATGTTTTCAGAGCATTCAGAAACTACAATTACTCGAAATATGTATTATGCTTATTTATATTTTCTAGCAGAGTTGGATAATACTGTATCAACCTGATATTTTGTACCAGGTGCGCAAAAATATTTGGTACATAAAACTTATACAGATAAAGAGTATCAGGCTCTCGGTATAATGTCTGCCTCGGCGACGCTCCGCGCATGTGGTGTTTTTTAATTATATGTATTTCATCCTCAGTTATTACTGCCCTTTAACTATGTAACGGGGCACATATTTTTGAAAAAGCCCCGCTTTCTCCGATAATAGCAATAAAACGATAACTCTAAAGCATTTTCTTTTCTCTTGTCGCCCAACCAAAATCCACTGTCAATAAACAGGGCCACCCGTACACCGTCAATACTTCTTCTAAAGAAGTGGAATCCCGATTAGGAATCGTATTTGTCACAGAATCAGATACCAGTCTATGCGCAAGTACGAGAACCTATACCCACCTAGTATGAGATTTCATTCCAACTGGTAAAGAATCGATTACTGGCTGTATCAGATGAAAAAGTATTAGGTAAAAGCATCGGATACTATCGAGTGTCAGTATCGGCTTGTGCCTGATGTATCAAAATCGAGTATAAACTCAATCCTACTTTTTAGTATACAAAGAATAAAAAGAAAATATTTTAATTGTCCAAAAACAGAACATTTAAATCCTTTCTACAAAAAAGTCTTTGGAATTGAAAATAATAACATATAAAAGCAGAGAGCTAAATAGATATAATTCAGCTTGTAACTGCATTACTAGAAATTCTGATAAGTAGCAAATTTGGGATCAAATCCATTACCTTGTTGCCTTTCTGTCACTATTCTTATATGTATATATAAAATATAAGAAAATATAAACACAACATAGATGCATTAATTGTATCATGTGTTGATCACAACACAGTGTCAATATATGGGCAAAATTAGTCATACAAAATGAATAAAACATTCTTTTCTGAACTTAAACAGAAGATTCATTCGACAGTGTCAAAAATATCTGGATTAGCTGGATCTTAAATGCATCATAGCATTATGTTTGCGAGACGGGAGAGGGGGGTACGGAGGTAAGAATTTGTTCGAATAAGTGCCAGTTCCTTATGGCTGGTTAGCAGCCCTATCGCCTATGACGTGAAATGCCTTCTTATGGTCTATAAGCTCTCGGGTGCGGCGATCTGAGAATGGGGTTTAAGTACTTTTTTGTATGAATCCCATATATGGGATGATGGCAGGCTGGATCGAAGTACGAGAAGAGAAAAAAGGATAATTGTAATGGGGTTTTATTTTGAGTGACATTTGTAACGTAACATAACGTGGTCAGATTACCCTGAATACCAGTACTGACAAGAAATTTCTATATTATTGAAAGTTACAAAATAAAGTGAACGAGTAATTCTTTACGTGCATTTATAATTCCTTGCATTGGCTAATTGAAATAATATTAATGACATTTTAGCATCTAATATTGCGATAATATGATTGCATTTTAAATTAATGCAGAAAGAGTAACAAAGTATTTTTTTAAAAATTTCTTATAGCATTTACCTAATATTAACGTATATTTTACTTGATACTAAAATCACTCTAATAGCTGAGATCATATTCCTGGAAGACTTATTACGCACTTCTAGAAGCGTTAAGATGATAAGACGATAAATGCTCCGATAAACAAAATCTTGTAAATTTTTTATACTGAAAAGTAGTTAACACAAAGTACCGCTGTTAAATCCTTTCAATTAGTGCCATTAGGGTTAAGAAAAAAATCATCGCTTAAGCGATGCTATTACAAGTGAATTCATGTGAATGAACAAAAATTAAGGTCTGTAATTCTTTGCATTACATGTTGAAAACAACATTACTTTTCGTAGTAAAATCTTTATAGTTTGTAGCTGGAATTTAAAAATAGGCATTAAGTCTCGAATCTTCTACAATTTAACAAGGAGCGAGTCTTCCATCTACGAACATAAAAGCGAATTTTCTTCTAATTACATTATTAATGCTTCGTTAATTTACTCTAAACTATCAGAGGCTTAAACTGGACTCTAAACTAGCAATGAAAAAAAAATACAATTCTTTTAATTATAACTGAAAAGAAGAAAATTCTGGTAAAAGCTCTGATTAATTGGAAGTTCTATGTTATTTTACGTAATTTTGAAAGAATTACTCAAGAGAAACATTAACTTATCAGCAAATGCAATCTTAATCTTTTTTGGAATTAAATTTGTGATGCAAGAATAAGTAAAAAGTATTCATGGTTACCAACAAACATGTTATGAAAGTCTTTATTCGTAGAAGCTTAGTTTCACAACCTTTTTTCTAGTTAATTTAAGTTGACAACTTGATTTATGGTATTATTAATATATGAAAGCATAAAATGATCTAACTTTTTATTAAAAGTTAACAAATGCATTAATTATATATTTTTTTAGTTTACACATCTTGATTTATGACGACATACAAGATTTTAATTCAAGGAATTCTGAAAGAAAAAGCATTTGCAACATTTTGTGATTTGAAGACTCTTACTCTACGAATTCTAATTAATTTGAACACGTTTAAAAATGTTCTATCTGACTGAAATTTGAGTAAAAAATAAATACTATTGCATTGGCTGAAAAGCTATTCAAGTTTTTAAATAAAGGAAGGAAAATTTGCTGATGTGAAATAAGAAATTAGTAAATAATTCAAAGCCATCTTTGTTCTATTACCCGTTACCATCTTTGCGCTATCTCAAAACAAAATGTAAAAAAACTTTTATCTGTACAAAAGTAATCTTAACACAGTTTGATATCTCTTTGGTAATACAGTTTCACACAATCAAACTGATTTACAAACAATAGTACAAATGACAAACTGACAGGGCTGGTCTGACAAACACTGTTCACCCAATTAAGTATATTTTAAAACGTGATTGGCTGAAACGCCAAGAAAAACAACGCTTTCTCAAGGAGGTACCCCGAGTTTGATATACAGTACACTCCCGATTATCCGCGGAATTGGGTGGCGCGGCCGCCGAGGATAACAAAAATCGCGGATAATCCGAAAAAAGCTAAAAACTGGGTATAGCAAAAAAGAAAACAGTCATTCCAACTTTGAAAAATCGTTTTATATACACTAAAACGTAAAATAAACAGCAGGAAATGTTTAACTAACGCTTAATATTTTAATATATCACTCAAAACTAACCTAAAATGCATTTTGTTAATGAAAACGGAAAAGTGCTTTGTATTTACGAGATGCGTCAAGGATACAAGAAAAATTAATACATATGTACTGTTTTAATACTGTAATGTATTATGTAATTACAAAAGCATAACTGTAAAACTGCACCTTTTTGAAAAAATCAGTCAAAAAAAAAAAACCCTTTGTGCGGTAGGCGCGGATAATCCGCACCGCTGATAACCCGCCCGCGGATAATCGGGAGTCTACTGTACATTTAACTAACAAGTACATTATTATTGTATTATCAAAGAAAATAATAAATAGTTGAGAATATATTTATTTATGCATTAACTTCCCATCCTTTTATTTGATGTGCCCCTTTTTGACCCTTCGTTGGGGAAGTATCGTGTATATAGTGACACTTTCCATTCAACCTACGACAATTTTCAATCAAATTCACACATGTAATAATGTCTTCATGGCGAGACGAGACATCTTAGTAATATATCATTTCTCTGAGTTTTCATTTGATGTTGCAGCTTAGTTTATTCAATAGAGTGAAGCGCATTATCTGTAATGGTTTAGTTTCTTAGAGATAACTTACAATCAAAATATCCTTAACCATATCTCAAATAGACATATTTTGGTGTTTGTTCATATATATATTTTTTGAAAGTCAAATTATTCATAAAACGGGACATTTTCTCCAGAACTGAAAACACTTATTTAGTTAGAACTTTTATCTTTAAAGTATCATTTGTTAATAAATATTAGCTACGAGCTTTTGAAGTGGTTTCAGGAAGTTTTCCCTTTTCTTTTTATATTCGATATTTTTATATATACTCAACGTTACTGATCATTTATATCTAAGTTGTAAAGAAGTATATCAGATGTCAACGTAAGCAGTTGAACGCTTTGCTTTGGATCCATATTTGTACCAAAGCTTCTTAAAGAATCGATATTGTTTCCATTGATTTGAATGTTGACATTTGGTTACCTGACATTTTTAATTCCCTTTTTCAGTATTAATGTAAGCTAGATTAACTTCCCATATTGAAGATATGTGCGAGCTATTTTAAGACATACACTGAAATTAGGATCTTCACAGATATGAAGACGGGCAAACCCGCGTTGACGAAATCTCTATCTAAGTCGGATATTTGTGAAACCTAAATTGGAACATCTGACCCGGTGGCTTTGATATGGTTGCCTTGTAACGAAACAGACTAATATAAAAAAGCAACCGCAGCCACTTACTTCATAATCATGGAATGACTATTTTTCAGCAAGATGCTCTTTTAATCTCTAAACCAATCAAATATTCAGACTAATAATTCGCAAATTAGCCTTCGTATTGTTGTAATTGTAAAGCCTTTTCACTGCGATCGCCCTATAACATTTAACAAAATAGAAAGGGAAAAAGTCAATGTAAGTCGATTCATAGCATTTCTTTTGCTGAAATTTATATCCATAGCCTACTTTTTTGTTACGTAATAAATTTATGATTTACAATAAAGTTGGATGGAATCGAGTGTATATTTAGTTCTTTCTTTCTTTCTTTATATGATGTATTTTTATGTCTATAATATCAGTAAAACAAAAGTTTTTAAAAATATTTTAAAAAATAGCATGAACTATTAAAAAAATTCCTTTGCAAAGATACAAAAAAATTATTATAAACTGAATTTGTTACTTCCTGATCATATTTGAATCTGTTTTTTTTTAATCCTTTTTTACTATCAACAAATATGGCAATTTCACTGTTTTAGTTCTAAAAGTAAAACTGGAGGAAACAAAAACTGAAATAACTTCCGAGAAATTAAGAAATACATACATCTTAAAGTCAAAGAAGTATCCCCATTAGCTTAGAAGTAAGAACAAGACTGCCATCTTTCCTTCAGGAAAAAAAATAATGGCATACTGTTTTATTTGCTAATGGTAGAAGTTTAATCATTAAAGACCAGAAGGATTTCATCTCTTTCGGTTTCAGATCCGAGATACACCAAAGTGTTGTAAACGAGGCCCTAGAGCAAAAGTTCAAAGATTTTTTTTTTTCAGAACTCTCTCTAGTAAATTTTTAATATCATCTAATTCAATTACTGCCTTAAAAAAAGAAGATATTTTTTAAAATATTGAATATTAGTTGTAAATTTCCAATGAAATATTTTACTATTATTAACAATTCCTTCATGTAAATTAGGAAAAAAAATTAATGAGTGTTTAGAGAAATTATGAACTAATTCATAATAAGAATTAAACACGTTCCATTAAAAGAAAAAATTAAAAAAAAACTTTTATTTAATAAAAAACCACTTCAATTAAATTTTTTACAAAAATTAAACTTCCTTTAAGCAAAACTGTGATGTGATGAATGCTTGAAGAATTTAGAGAGTAATTCATACATTAAGTTGCTCCTTGTATGAAAAAAATCTAAACGACAGATAATTTACGATTTTTCCGTTTAAAACATTCTTTTAATTTTGCGAAAAGGTAATGGTTCACGGAGTTTTTAAGGAAGCAACTGAGCTCAAAGGAACTGCGTATGTTAAAGGACATTTAAAGATTTTAAACAGATTAAAAAACGATTTCTAAATATTATATAAAATGTCATCATTTTTTCAGCCACCAAGAAATTGAAATATATTCACAATATCATACGGATTATGAAACAATCAGAATTAGGGTTATTTGAAAATACAGGCTTCATTCATCTTAGGATTTCATAAAAATAGCCTATAATACTTGTTCAATTAGTTTAAAGTTACACTTCATAATTTTAATCCAAGAACAGAATATAAGGCCAATTCCTAAGCTTCCAGTTTTCGCCTTGAAACTGATATATGGCATCATGATTCGCTATTTACTGGAAAGTGCCATTTTAAACATTTTTAAAAACCTAGTTATTTCACTCAAATACAACTATTTCACATTTCTGTCATGAAATTGAAATTCCATTCTTTCTCGTCCACAATTAATTATTTTTCCAAACTATGGTCTTTATCAATCTTTCGCCTAAAATTTCTGCGGAATCAGATCACTAGGCTAAGGTCTTTCGATTCCGTTATTAAATTTCAATACGGTAATATTAAAAAAATTAAATAAACATATCGGTAATGATAACTGTGAAGAAAACCATTTTTGTATACAATGTCAAGGAAAAACGAAATCTTTGGGTATAACATATCACAAATTTAAAATGTATCAGTTTATGAGGTTAGTTGGTTAAATTCAATGAAATTTGCTTTTTGTTTTGAAGTAATTCAAAAGTAATTTCGCGGCGATTTGCGACAAAAGCAATAATTGTTAATCTTCATAAACAAATAAGGAGAACGATACCAGATTCAACACTCCAAATCCACATCACTCCAGCCAGAAATTTTTGGAGTAAACTTAAACAAGTGCCGGACGCATATAGCAAAAAATCCCCACAAAACTGGAATTCGAACTTATTACTTTTTTTTATTTTGCAGCCGGGTTACTTATTAATAAAACTTATATATTTATTATCTTTCTTCATTTAACATTAATGTATTTCTCATTGATCATTATTAAGCATAGTGCAATATCTAAGTATTGCGTAATGAATGTATAATTAATAAATAACCATTAAATATCCACCATATCATTTTTAACTAAATTAAATTTTCATTTTTGTATAAAACTATACAGAGATGCCGATTATTAAAGTGTAATAAAAAAGATAAGGATAAAAGTAACTCTTTCGAAAATTTTCTGAAAAATAATTCATAATTTCTATTTAAAAAAAGAGACTAAGGCACTTAACTTTTCTTTTTGTAGAGTTCTGAGTTTGGAAAAAGATAAAATTCAGAAATATTATGTTCAAGATATTTCAAGAAATTTATATTCAATGATTTTACCTGTTTTTATAAAAATCTTGCACTTTATCGCTACATTATAATATTTTATATTATCTACCATTTTCCGATTGGATTCTACAATGAAAAGGGTATGTGAAGTTAATCACGCTACAATTTATTCATTTGTTTATCTATTGTCTACTGAAAAAATTCTAGGTTAATGTAAAACTTCTTATATTTCTATTTGCTTCAGAACATAGCTTTGAAGTGCCAACTGATTTCAAAATCACAATGTAGAAAGATTACTTTTTGAATGTTCCAAGAATCACTTTATTTATGTCGAAAGATGCTTGAAAACTTCATCTTAAAATATGGAAATTTCAACATTTTTCAATTTGTAATCTTTCGATATTCACGGCGAAAAGTTTATTTCATCACTTATCATTCCACTTCACTTAAGAAATGAAAATATCAAACGCAAAAACTAAACAATTTTCTGAAAACATTTCAATTTACAACTCTACTGCAGCTTCTATGGCAATAGACTTACAAATGGATAGCATTTATTTATATATGTTTCAATAGAATATTTGAGAAAATTATAATAAAATATATTCTTCGAATCTCAATTATTTTCCCAGAAACCAGAATATAAATTCATTTACTTCTAAAATTTTAAAAGTCTATCATGATTGTAGTGTCAAGGATTGTTTCTTCCCAATTATATATAAAAAAATAATTTCATATAAGTCATTTTCATAGACTATAATATCTTGAAATATTTAAAACTGTGCGTTTCACTTTTCATTCTATACTAATCGCAGGAACTGATGGATATTTAAAATTACAAGATTGAACAAGAAAAAACACTTTTCGTGTTTTGTCAGTCAAGTGATTCGATTGACAGGTTCACGAGTTTGTAACTAGTTGTGCGTATTGCTAACTATATTTAAAAGTCTAGAAGCAGAAATTCACAAAATTTGCATTCGGGGGCATGTCTTCTGGCTGTGTAGAGGATTTTATCTGGTGAAAAAAATATTTATTGACTTTTTTAGAAGATCGTTCGAGGAATCCTTTTATTGTCCAAGAAATATCTTCAGCAGCTATTGCAGTCACCTTCTATAATTTTATATCTAGTTCCTTGTATTTAAAAGAAGATATCGACTCTATTATATCAAATGTTTTATGTTAAAAATCAAATATGTTAAAAAATACAAGCATACGAAATTTTTATATAAAAGCAGGGATCACTGGTGATGTATGACGCTTTCAAGATCTTATGTAACAATTTGTGAGAACTTAGACGAGAGTTTTGCATCAATAAAATATTTTGAAAAATTTGACATACGACATTTTAGTATAATAGTGAATGTATGCGATTATTTGAGTGGAATGTTCAAAGGATGGAATATTCAAATGCTAAATAAAATTCAATGTAAAGAGAAAATAAAGCAACTTTCGTGTTGTGTTCGATTGCATTAATACATAGAATAAAATATTTAAACAGTTAGTATCTACTGTATCAAATGATTCAAAAAGTTTATTTAATAAACTTCATTTATTATAAAGAAGGGAAGAATGATGTTTATTAAATAAAAAAGTATCCAGCTTAATTCGATATATATTTGAGGAATTTTTCTATAAATATTTAAATCAAGTTTTTACATCAAAAACTTTTGGAATAGGAGACTTTCCATACATCGAACTAATCACAAAATAACTTATCCCCACTGGTGATTTAATTTGCCTCGCTAATTCTATGAATATGATTATCTATCTGAAAATTCTTCGAAAAATATAAGACTTTCTATTTTTAAATTTCCTTTATTATTTTTGTTTCAAAACAGCACGAGAAACCATGAGACAAAGCATCAAATTCTTTGTCTTCTATAATTTGAAAGAAGTTCGGAACTTTGCGACAAATGTAAATCGGAAGAATGTCATCACTTCTGAAGTTCTAGAATCTTGTAAAAGAAAAGCAAACAATTGTTCTATATCATGTTATGATCGAAATTGTTTTCTCTAGAAGTAGGCGGTGGTATATGACGCAGTTTCTATGTTTTACTTTGCCATAAGCACACATGGTGTAAGTGCAGACATATAAAAAATTTCTTCCTTGCTTTGAAATATTTGTTCCCAAACAAATTTCACGGCAACTCAATAAAGTCAAAGTCTGACTTGTTCCTCCTGTACGCTTGTTTATTATATATATTCATATCATAATATATTTTTATGTACAATTTTGCATAAATATAACTTTAATCAAGAATTAAAGCAATTGAATACATATCGGATAATCAAATATTTTTCACATTATAAATTTAAAACACGGGTCTTTTTTGCAATTGAATATATATTTCGCTCCTAAATAAGAGCAAATGAAATGAATTTTCTGCTTTGTTATTTTTTAGATTTATCTATCATTCATGAACTACGATTTAGAATAGTTAAAATAATATTTCATAAAACAAAAAAGTACAGTATAGTAGTTTTATGTTTTAAACCAATGGTAATGATCTCTCTCACATTTCCTTGCATGTTATCTAATAAATGTACTTGCGCATTTTTAACCATATGCCACGGTTAATAATAGTTATGAAAGAGCGAATTAGAGTGCAATCTTAGGTGATTCGTCTCTGGGATGCGGTTAATACATAAGTATCAGACAACTGAATCTATATTTTGAACATCTTTTACTGATCTATAAAAAAACCAAAATTTGATACAGAGCTATATTTGTAGTTACTAAATTGTATACCATTTTTCACCAATTTCAGTCATTGAGTTTCTAGACTATCGCGTTTGCATACCTGCTAAATTACAGACAAACGAACAGTCAGCCCCTCGACAGATCTAATTCAAGATTTGCTACGGATCTACATTTAAGATTTTTAAACTGTGCACAAAATTTTATACATTTAGTTCTCTTCGTTTTGCAGTTAGTATAATTGCTTATAGTCGGACAACATAACCGATAGTCTTCATCTGAAAGGATTTCTTTAAGAATTTGATAAAAATCGACATATTTGGAGTAAAAACCGGATGTCAAATTTCATAGAAATCGACATATTTGAAATTAAAAAAAAGATATTAAATTTCATCCATCAGTTTCAAAGCATTTTTGAGTTATCGTGTTCATAGACAGGCAAAAATAATTCCCAAAACGTGTTTTTTGCATTCTGGGAAGTGTAAAACGTGAAGATTCGTCAAAATATAGAGTTCAGATATGTTCATGATTACGTTGATTTATATACTTCGTATATGAGAAGGTAAAAATGCATTCATGAGGTAGCTGTTTAGCTCACAATACAATAAGTGTTCAAATTGTGTGGAATTTTATAAGACTTTTCTGCACATAGTGCTTAGAAATATAGGTAATATGATTATTGCTAAAATTATTTTCAGATTTTGTTTGTTTACTTTCGTTTCAAATCTTTGATATTTCAACCACCTGATCCAAAAATTATATCACAGTTAAATAGAGGAATTTATTTCTTGCAATGGACTTGTTAATAAGGATTCAGATTTTTTGTTCAATTTGCTTATATGCTCTTGGTGCACTACTTGGTGCAAAAATGAATTTCAAAAATATAGCTCAGAGTTTAATTATTTTTCTGAAAAATACTGCATTTCTGTTGCAGTTCTATGAAATTATCTATTGAATCATGTAGCATTTTTAATTGCAGGAATCATAAAGTTGGACAAAAACTGTATGAAATTCCAAAGTCTTTTAGATGTTTTCTATGATAAAATCACATAGGAATGCAATGTCAGCTAAATCGAACTTATTAAGCAAATGTTGTTATATTTACAGATAAACTAGCTGTAAGTTTCCGTTATAAGTTTTGTGCATTAAACTTTGGGAAGGAAGACACTCTTAAAATTTCATGTCATACGATCATTATGAATCACGTGAATTTTGGATTTCCGACTTAGATTTGCTGCTACTAAAAAGCAAAGCTGTAATGCATGTTAAGAGGTATTTTTAACGATATATAAAAATCAGTATATTGTATATCGGAACTGCACTAAGCCATTTACTTGTTAGCATACCATGATCTCATTCAAAGACCTCGAAAAAACTGTTTTTTTTCAACAACAAAAAAGATTCTGAGCATTTTCAGTTGAAACCTGTATTCTGAACCTTAGGACTGATTGATTTTGCACCATGCATGTGGAAATAGTGTTCCTTAAATATGACAGTGAAGTTTGAACATCCTACGGTATTGCATTAAAATATTTAGTGGGGAGATACTGGTTCAAGATTCACCCCTGCCATTTGATGACTCTTAAAAATTAGGAACTTCATCATAAAATAACTTATTATTTTAAAATGGGTTTAAGCCAAACGAGATGGCGTTATGTTTTTCCTAACGCATGTGCAAAAAAAAAAGTTTGAAAAATAATAGCAAATACTTGTAAGTTTTTAGAGCCAATCACACAGTCCTTTAATTTATTACTGTCAAACGCAGATTTTTATCTTCAAGTTTGACAATCATTAAGTAGATACCTCATTCAGTTTTTATGAATAAACGCTTTTCCTGAAGAAAAATAGATTTATATTAAATGCGCTGGAATGCTTATCTCATCCTTAAAAGTAAGAGTAATGAATAATTAAGGTGGTAAATGGCTGTGGTACAACAATTTTAATATCTATGGAGCACCAAAAAATCGTAAATATATAAGATAAAAAGGCATATAAATCTATATTAAATTTTATAATAATTGCTATCAAAATAGATAAATTCTATTTAAAATAAAAGTTGAAACAAAAACAAAAAAGTACACAAATACATAAATTACAAACAATGTAAAGGAATAATTAAGCTCGTTTATTTCCCAATTTCTTAATATTTAAACTCATTTTTAACTTCCCTATTTGGGGATAGGAGTGAGAAAATTTTATTTGACACACGTTTTGATGCAAACATTTGTATAAGAGCTCCATGCTCATTGATAATGGTACTTGATTATGTTTTAAGAGTGTGCCAAGCATGATTATATTGTGTACTGATTCATTAGGATTATACTACAATAACAGCTTGACAATAAATTTAATGTCTTCCAATTGTATACATATATTGTACAATAATATATGATATTAAATAACATTCACAATATCGTGTAATATTTTTGAATATTGAATAATATAATGTTGTACAATATTGCTCCACATGCTTGCTACCTAGGTCACATTTATTAACAGGAAATTCCAAAAATCTATTTTCAGTCTGATTGTAATGATATATATATCTACAAGAATAATTAATATGAGTAACAATTGTAAAATTAGTACTTCAAATCCCATCCGAAGTTTTCAATCATGAAATTCTTAAAAAGAATCGTGAAGCGTCTAGTTTTTGTCTCGAATTTAAATGATTGGACAGAAGGCTTTTTTTAATATTTAGGCTTTTTGTATATTATCGAGTGAAAATTTGCCAAATTCATATAGGACAGAAATTATCTACACTCATCGAATTATACATAAATACAGGTTTAGCTATTTATAAGCATCTAGGAATTTTCAATGAAAAGTTGATGAATGCATACCATAATAAACTTTAAGAAACATAGCATAGTTGATAGAAGAATATCATTTTCGTATACCACATAAAATATATATAATTAACAGAGGAACAACACTTTTTTTACCACTAAGAAATAATTTTTCAAATTCAGCTTTATAGGAAATAATTTTCATTCATCAAATTATTTATGAATGCACAAATAATATGCATTCATCAGTATTTTATCAAATGTTGATGGATATTTACTATAAACCTAAAAGGCTTTAAATTTTATTATTTATTCATTTTTCATTATTTAAGTACTAAAATAGAAGGCAATAAAATGCAATTTTACAATTGGCAATTTCTCAATAATATACTCTAAATAATATAGTACATAATTGAGAAATAATGTGCCAATCTAGATTTGCAGGACAGCAATTGACATTCATCGCAAATATGACATTCACTTAAAAGCATTCTACGAAATACTAATGAATACAAATTACTACTTTATGGAATGAGTTCCTTATTTAAGGATTAAAATCGATAACATTAAAATGCAGCGTTGCAATGAAATAATGGAAAATTCTATTCAGTTTCATTTTTTGTGTCCCGTTCCGAAAAGCAGTGGGATTTTCACATAAGTGATATCCATTATTTATTTGCCTGAAACGAAATGAATTATTGTGAAAGCCACCGAATAGCAATGAGAATAAATACTTTTAACTTATGAAACTCTTCTGGAGAAAATGCTTTTTGAACTGAAATATCCTTTCACAAAGTATCCTTTCTATTTATTTATTTGTATCGAGAACAAATATTGTCTGAAGCGCAGTAGAACAGTTTATTTCCTTTCCCACAAAAATTATTTTGCTGAATCGGAAATTGTTTTTTTCTTATTGAATTTCGGTCTCGGTAGATAATCTAGTTAATATGAAATTTAATGTCAGAACTTTTTGTTGCCCATCCATTTTCAGAAATAGGTCTTCAAATAGAAAAGCATTCTGAATTGTACAGGTTTTCACTATATATATCCATTTTATTTTTACAAATAGATAATGGACAGTATGTATTTTTGTTTGAACGTGTACAAATAAAATAATTAGGATACGGTTTTGTCAAGTTACAAAGAATAGAGGTTTTATTTGTTCCTTACACAATGCTAAGTCAAAAATTGAATAAATTTTTATCCAATAGAATAATATCTTATTGAATCTTTCCGTATTAACATTTAGAGAACATAAAACTTTTCTAACAAAGTTTAAAAGAAGTTTTATCAATATAATTTTTTATGCAATAGTTAGTTTTTATAGGTGAAAATAGCGCATTTATATCTTAAAATGGAAAAGAAGAAAATTACAGCGGCAGGCGCTTCGAGGTGAATTAATCAAACAACCTTTCCCGTGAAAGAAGAAATTTGCCTTTACTTGACTACAACAGCTACTTTTCTTATTTTGATCTAGCAAGCTTACCATTTCTTTTTCTCATGTTACTATTAAATTCAAGAAGTGTAATGTATTCTTGAATATAATAGGATTTTAATGGGTTTTTTTTGTCATATGTGATGAATTTTCTCAAAACGCTTATGATTCCTGCGTGAATACAGGAGATTTTATAAACTTTACTGTATCAATACCACTAGTGTCTGTAATATCTTCAAGGTATAACTTTACCAAAAATCAAGAAATATTTTTTTACTGATTTTGCCCTATAAATCAGTGACTTTAAACATTTTGACCTTTTTACAGTACATAGGAAAATTCATGATTTGTTTTTTTAATTATTTTTATATACATTCGAATTATTTCAAATAGAAACAGATTAAATATTAAAACATATTGAAGATATATCTTTTTATCATAGCTTTTTTTTTTGATTCACTGATATAAATTCAGAAAAAATCATTTACTAGGAAAAAATAAAAGACGTGCAACTACCATCTTTGGCAATGTTATCTAAAAACAACTTATGCGAAATGTGAAATTTGAAAGCGAAAATCAAAAGTTGAAACTAAACATAAATTTGCCTATTTCATTAGTAAATTTGCATTTTTCATTTTCTTAAAACCTCTTCAACTATTACAATTTCTGTTTGAAATAAGAGTGTTCGTAATACCCTGATATACCTTACAAAAGTCATTAAAGTTAATGTAAAATTTTCTTTACGTAACTAACTATATTTGCTTAAAATATAATGAGATATAGAAGAAACAATACTCCTAAAATAGGATGAAAAAAGGGAATGATATTATATATACTAAAATAATTTTAAAATGATACAATTTTAGAGATAAAGTAGTTTCAAGATACAAGGATATGGAATTTATTTAAAGTAATATCAAATATTACAAAGTTCTCACAACTGAAGCAAATTCTTTTCATGTTGATATCGAGGTATTAACTTTCCTTACATTATTAGCCCATTTCTTCTAAGAATTTTTACCACCAAACTAATTGGACTTCCATATATAATTATTTCTACCAATTTACTGTTATGTTTTTCGCTAATTACTGCTACGAATAAAAATGAATGAGTGTATATGCGTTGGCGATATACAGGTAAGTCCATTTGACCTAGAGCTCCGAAATTCGACAGTTATATACCATTAAGGAGGGGAAGGGCAATTGGTACAATTTTTAAAAAAATAATCAGAATTTTAGAGGGTTTCTGCGATAATTTTTATTCAAAGTGTTTCTTTAACTATACCAATTAAATAAATGCGCAATTTCTTTTAAAATTTGCAATTTTCTTTTTCTTTTTTAAAAAAATATTTTTGCCTAATTTTCAGCAACGGATTACATTTTGTCAGTTTTTAAAATGTCTTTTCCCTAATGCCCAACAACAATTACATTGTTGACTTGTAATTCAGCCGTTTTCATTTTTTCCTCTGTAGAAAGCTAAGGAAAAATGATTATTTTCAATATCTGTGAAATTTACAAGACGAATAGAAAATTGAAATTATAGTACTTTGAAAGTGAGAATACAAATGAATCAGACAATTATGTTTTTAGTAGAGGTATGTTGCTATGAGGCTGGTCTCCATTAAAATGATTTATGTATACAATGAACAGAATATAAGAAAATTTATTAAGAAACATTACTATAATATCTGACAAATTGATGCTTAAAATAGATTGTTGGCGGAATCATGGACACGAAATAATGTTTATAACTAACTTTTTAAAACTAATCGAAATTGAATGCAAACAATATCAAGGCGACCCAGCTGGTTCCTAAAAGCGAATAGCAATTTAAAAGACATCTTTCGAACATAATTTTTTATACATATATTTAAAAAAATAGCAGCGTAAAACATATTTTATATAAAAAATGTTTTTTTTTTCAGTTTGTAGAGAGGTCAGTAAAAATAATTTTAAAAAGAACTGTATAAGTATAGACGTGGATTCATATCAAAATTGAATTCCATTAATATCTTTTACAAAATATTCTCTACAATAAGAAATAACCTTAACTGGCAAGGAACTAAAAAATAGAGAACCTTCTCCATCTCTGATATATTCGCAATAAAAACCGAAGTCTAGCTTCTTTTTTCACAAAAGGAATCTCAATTCAATATCAAAATTTTAGTTGCGAATTCCCCCTTGACTGTTTTCACTTTCCTCAATCCTGATTGTTACTGTTCTTAGAATTGTCATCATACATTTTTGAAACTCTTTCTACCTAATCTCCTACTCTTAGAAGTACTTGAATTTCACTCTCACCAAAATCTTTTGTAGAATTTTGTGGTTGGCTATTATTAATTTTAAAAATATTGTATTGATACGTCTTCTTTTTTCAGATATTATTAGAGAAAATTATTTATTTATTCGATTTATAAATATAATCTTTGAGTCCAACATACCAGCTTCGGTTTATTTTTTTTCTGAAAATATTGAAGAAAAGCATATTTTTTTAATCTACACAACTATGATGCAGAAATTTCAAGATATATTAATATTTGTATCTTTTATACATAATTTTACGAATAAATTTTTAACATTACATGAATATGAGATGTTAAGTGCCAGAATGAACTAATTTTAATCGAGGCTAATTAAAATTAATTAATTTTAATTTTTAATTAATTGAGGCTAGGCATCATATTTTAATGAAACATTTGCCAAGTTCTGCTATCCTGTATAAAGCATATAGAATTCGTTTGGTTCCTTCTAGAGTTCTGAAATAAAACATTTCTTTTCCATTTCAATTTGATATAATGGTTTAGAAAGCAAAATAATAATAAAACAAATGCTTCAATAATTATAAATCAATTGTTATTATTGTTATTAAACTAAATAGGGCATATTTTGAAATCCAAAAAGAAACTTACTTTTGAATTCTAAATAGAAAATTTGGCTTTTTAAACTTAATTTTACTTTATGGGTCACATATTTAAGCAATTAATTTGTTCGTGATCAGCTGTGATTGAGACAACTTATTACGAATTTATCTGAAAGTAATTATTAAAGACAACAAGCAATTTCTGGCATAAAAAGTTTCTTCAATAGCTTCTTTTTTTTCTTAATATTTACAAATGCATACAAGTGCCTAAAAATAACTAAGCCATAGTCACTTTCCTTGCAATAATTCTGATTACGTATCGTTTATATGAAAATTTATATAATATAAAATTTGAAGAATGATCAATCCAACGCAAGCATTTAAGAGAGAGTATGACAGGCGGGGTTCCATGGTTATTTGGATTTATAAAGTCAACAATTCGTCACTTAATAAGCAACAGCATCTACCCCAATTATTCCATTTTTGTAAGAGGAAGAAAAATTACCAATTTTAGTAACCAAAATGAAAATTTGGGATTTTTTCACAAACAGTTTAAACACGTGATCTTATATTCATGGAGATGGAGAAAAGCTTTGTATCCACTTTTGTCCCTCCAAATAAAAATGATAAATCTTTTCAATGGAAGTGGAATTCTAGTGCTCGAAAGAGTCATGCTGAGTGTCCTTGATACGGGTTTTAGATCTAAATGCCTTTGGTACGGTTTCTATGACCACATAGCGTCATAGAAATTAAGTTCTTCAACTTTACGTGAATCTTTCCTGAGAAGCCGGGCAGGATAATTTTATTTTTATGAACAGTAAGAGGAAACTACTCTGATCTCAGTCTGTAAACGATTTTCTTGAGAATGGGAGTCAACTGGAGTAGCTAGTCAAATCACTGGATCACAACTTCATGAAGAATGTTTGTCGCATTCTAGAAAAAGTCTTTGCCTGACGTCAGCAGTTTCGAAGAATTTTCTAGGATTTGCATTAACTGCTGTTAGAAAATGGGATTTGTTTCCTCTAACTTTGAACAATATGCCCATTTTCAATAGAAAGTTTATATCAGGTGATTTCCTTCATTTTAAGTTAGATGATTCTGGAATTAGCGGGAATATTGTCTCGGCCATTATGAATATAATTTGGAAAGTTGAAGAAAATGTATTGCTTTTTATTATATTTTCCTGTTAATTATCTGCTTCTATTAGGCTAATGTATATAAAATTTCGCTGCAAGAATCCGATTATCGTTCGATATATGACATTTGTCCTATTGATAACCTTAGACATTTGCATGAATATATTTTTGAGTGAGTAAGCTATAAATAACCATGAGAGTAATCAGTTAATCTATATTAAGTTCCGTTCATCTTTTAAAAATATTCAGTGCATTAAATCTGTAAATATAAGCAAAGATAAATATTTTTGACAAAATTTTCTTGTGGAAGTAAATAATTACTTACCTTAACTTATTGTTTACATCTACCATGAATCCTGTTTGAAGAGAAAAAGAGTACACACAAAAAATTACAAAGAAACTTAATCATTTAATATCAAAAACGTTTTTTACGCTGATGATGAAGTGATAAAGTGCAGATAAATGCGATTCAGTTTGAACACCATTAAATATTCACTAGCCTAGAACCAAAAAACATTTAAATAGATAGAAAAACAGTAAACAATATACATAAGCAAATATTTGTGTTAGAAAACAAAATTTGTTACTTAATGTAAGCTATTGTGTTTCATTCTTAACTCATTGTTTTCTCACATCTTAGAAACAGAAAAAAAAATGCAAATTAAATATTACAAAGAAGTCTGATCATTAAAATAAAACAATTCTTTCTTATTGTTAATTATTTGATAAGTAATGCATAAACAGCTTTTTGTAATAACAACACTATAAAATATTCACTATCAAAGAATCAAGAAGATATTTAAATAAATGTATAAATAACCAGTAAACATTACGCATAGATAAATATTTGTTTAAGAAATTAAAATTTGCTATGAAAAATAAACTATTGCTTTTATTTCTTCATTCATTGCTTCCTTTTTATTTGAAGCGGAAGATAGTTCAAATAAAAAGGGATATAAAGGAACTTGATCAATTAAAATAAAATACTTCTTTCCTATTGTTGATGTTACCCAAGTGATAAAGTACAGATAAACGGTTTTCAGTAACAACACCATAAAATATTCACTAGCAGAGAACCGAGAAGACATTTAAATAAAGGTACAGATAAAAAGCCCAATAAAGTTCACTGGTAGAGAGCATATATTCTACGAATACGATCATTATGTTCCTCGGGAAACCCAATTCATTCAAAAGGCTCCCAGACGAACGATGTAGAATGCTCATTTCAATGCAGGGTGATTTTATGCTTCACAAGTTAACCTAAATGTAGTCTCGGGAGGCGCCTTTCTATCTGCATTCAAAAGGACAAGAAAAAGAAGAAAAGTGATCGTTAAGAAATGAATAATAAAAAGTCATTCTATTCCCTAAGAAAGTTTTCACCGAATCGACGCACAGTTGAATTCATGCTCCTCTCTCATCAAATTGATCAATCCAGTCAGGGCGTAGGAATATGGGTATGCTGTTAGCGAACCAAAATTACTCACTCCTCGACATTAATAGTATCATAAAATCTAATATGAAACCGTTATGTGTGCATATAAAGCGCAGAAATCAAACTGATTGCTGTCCATTTCTAGAATATTGCTTTGGGACTCAGAAATTTGAGCCTGCGGGCTCTTAGGTATTTCTGCTAAATGTGTTACTAGTGAGAACTCCCGCCTTCCGATCATTTCGCAGTTCACAACGGGAATGTGACTGGACTTAACGCTTCTTTCTCCACTTCCCTTTTAGATTTAAACGTATTTGCAAATTGGTAAAATCACACCCCGTAAAAAGATATCAATGGAGATTATTCAAATTTGATGGGAGATTTTTGTATCTTTTCGCGAGAGACAAATAATGGTGCGATTTCATTTCATGAAATGTACCTTTTTTTTCATTTTATAGGTGAATACTCTCTGTTATGGTTTTCATGCCGTCGTTTTTTACCCGATTTAAAGATTCTGGTTCATTTTTTAAAATTCTTTTTAAGTGATATAATGAATAAACAATTTCTCAAGACAATTCGCCAAAACGAGTAGGAAAAATAGAAAAATAAAAGAAATTATATTTTATTTTTAAAAACGGAGTAAAAAATGCGCTGTTTCGAAAAAATTCATACCATTCTAATAAGTTAATTTTAACTACGTATTCTGTTTTAATGCACTTTCTCAGATGAAACTGGTGCACTGTTAAGTCTTATCATTTCAACCTTTTTCATTTAAATAATTTTCTACGTTTTTATAGACATTATAAAAACCTTATTTTTTTCATATAAAAGGACATTTTTGCCAAAAGTTAATATTCTACAACAATTTCAATTTATCAGAATTTATTTGACTTATAAAAGTCTTATTTTTTTCATTTCTGTGAAAACAGTTCTACGATTTTAATGCTATGGAGATTTTAGCACTAAAGAAAGGACAAATCAATCCAGACTGTCATCAACAAGAAGTTTTAACATTATCTCTCAATAATACAAGTTATAATGGCGGAAGTCATTCTCATCATTCCAATCTACACCATGTCTCTGGAATCTAAAACTCGAAGTGAGAACAACTAAAAAAACTTTTTACAAAAGCTTAAATTTATCAACTTTTAGAACATATCCACTAAATGAATTGTAATTACATTAAAACAATGTAATAAATCCTCAGACATTTACTTTGATTGTTTCATTATAAAAAAACGATTGTTTTTTATAAATTCTATTTTAACACCTTAAGGAGAAAAATAAATAAATATGTTTGATGATTTGAAATAATAACTTAAATTTTAATCAGCAAGAATTGTGAAGATTTTGGTATATCCAAGAACAAATCAACAAATTTCCATCACTCTGCTACACAAAAATCTATGTAAAGCATATAAATAATTTCAGCTACAAATCACTACATATTTTGAAAATAGAATTAAATTATGGATAATAAAACTAATTTCCTAGAAGCATGCAAAATTTCACAATGGATTGGATTAATATGTATTTCAGCACGAAAGTAATGTATAGAGGGAAATTTTACTCTAGATTTGCAATTGTAAAATAGTGAAATTGATTACAAACGTATGAATTTAAGAAAAACAGCACACTTTTTTAGATCAAACAAACGATGAATCGGCGTCGGTAATTTTCACGTACAGATATTATATTTGTTTGAAAGAATTGCATTATATAATTGGTCTTCAATCAATATAATGCCAAACAAATTTCTAATGATAATGCTCATGCTCAACTTTGTAGATACGAATGTCTTCCATAGAGTAGATGATATATTCAGAAATATTAGAAGTTATCTCTTGTTTCATGTTCAAAGATACTTTTCACATGCTTGGTTTTAAAAAATACTGGCAAATGTCATACGATGGGCTTTTAGAAACGTTATAAAATGTCAGCCTGTCATAGTTAATTTGATCATTATCTTCTACAAATATGTTGATTGATTTTCAAAAATATGGGAAACTATCATCCTACTATGATTGATTTGACAATCCTTCTTTGCAAACATGATATTATAGATATTTGATCAAATTTATATCAAACATATCAACATCATACCTTTGAATTTACATTTTTTTGAGAAAATCTGGGTATTAAATTACAGTTCTTGGGATATTTTTGTGAATGCAGTGAGAAGATATTTTCCTTCTGCTGAATCTTTCAAGTTCTTAAGTAAATACCTTTTAATCCAGAATTCATTAAAATTTGATAAACAGCAAGAGAAAATTTAACGGTATTTCACAAGATTATTAATAACTGTAGTGAAATAACATTTCTATCTATGTAATAAATAATATAAGAGAATATACTGTTGCAATTTTCTTCAATAAATTTAACAATTTCGATGTTATGAATTCTTTTTTCATACCTTAATTTTTAATAGTTAAAAAATAAAGAACTGTAACAATTCCTTTTTAAAGGAAGAAAACCTGAAATGTCCTTGTATTTAATTATTTATGCACTTCTGGATATCTGAGTGTCCTTCGTTATACAAAAAATTCCTATAAATTTGTTTCCTTTCTTTGGATTTCAGGATTTAAGCAAGATCCACTCCTTTGAAGAAAATTAAAAGAAAAGGAGCACATTGAATCGATTTGCATTCAGCGCTAGTCATAAAATATTTTTGACAGGTAAAAAGCAGTAAAGCGCTACTGCAAACCTTTTATCAGAGCTGTGTAAAATTTTATCGGTACGTGCTTTCTCACTAAATTCGTGGCAAAGTTTTAGTGATATTGCTATGTAAATGTCAAAAAGAAAACGAAAATGAGAAATATTTCCATCTTTTAATGCCCTTCATCTTGCCCCTAGCGAAATTTTCAACATCCTTGTGGATTCTTCGATTCTCAATCCAGTGATTTTTTCAACATTCTTTCACAAATATATGTGCAGAAATAAATACTCAGTACAGTAAAAGAACAGAATACTGAAAAATAAAGAGCAATTTATGACAGTTGGGCTCTCATCTTTACAATTCAAAGAATTTTATGCATAAATATATATCCCAAAAGCCCAAAATTTGCGATATGAAATTGAAAAGTGCATGAAGTTTGAAAATCAGAATATTTTAATGTATTTAGTTTTCTTAAACATTTCATTTGACTTACGAATATCTGAATATGGATAGAACATCAAAAGTGGGATAAAAGACTTCAAAAAAGTGACTTTTAAAAGCAAATGAATTTCAAAATGATATAAAAAGAAATGCAAATACATTTTTACATATTTTAGCAGTTTCTGATGTGTAGTAAATTTTAGTAAATTGTGATAAATAAACAGTTATTTCCTTTTATGCTTATTTTTCTGCCAACGACATATGGAATAAGAGATGATTTCTTTCATATGTAAATCATAGTAATTTACCACAATCCTTTAGAAATGTGAATGGTTTCAATATTCTTTGGTAAAACTGGAAGAATGTAAAATCAATTAATTTAATTCATAGCTTATTTCACTGGGTTTTGGTGCCTACAATGAAAGGCTATTCATACACCCTTATGTTAATCTTATAATTGTGGCGTGAGAAATGAAGCCCATTTGAAGTTTAACATAAAAGATTTCCCTTAACTGGCTCTCATAGGTTTGCATTAACAGACCCCTGAGAAGAGGGATTTGGTAGCCATGCAGACTCGTGTTTATTATTAAATTCACCATAAAAACTATATTCTTGATGCAACAAAAGCATTTTTAAGTTAAAAAGTTAGAAAGAAAAAGAAAACTTAAATCCCAAAATGATTGTCAACCAGAACATATATAGGCAGCCATTTCAGATTATATTAGTGATCAAAAAGTATTCATTTAATCGTACTGTGTAATACTTATTACAAAAAATAAAGAAAATTAATGTAAACAAGTAACGTCATGCTTATAATCCGTTTGGGACATTTATTTGACAGGAAATATGATAAAATCATTACTGCATTTATTAACATTTTGTTGCTTATTGATTTTATTAAACTGCTTGTTAGCCAGTTCCAAGTTAATTTATAAAGCTAAATAAATCAATTTGAATAAATTGTAAACAATACAATACAGCATCACTTTTAGGAAAACTGTATTAGGAATTTTATGCCCGATGGTGATGAACAGAGGACCTGTTGAACCAAAATGTGATGATAGTGGACCGCAAAGAATTAAATTATCTATAGCATTACAGATATAATAGTTGAAATAATAAACAGGGTGTCTCAAAAACCTTGACCGCGGCTTTTATTCCTTAAATATTGATCATAGACATATACTGTAAATTACAAGTTGCGTAAAAAAAGGTGCAAACTGTTATGAAATCGATTAAAATTTTCAGGGGATTAAATTTGAAAAAATACAAAACTGAAATTTTTTACGGACCCCGCACAAAAAAATTCCCAGTGAGCGAAATGTTCCCCATCCTCTAATAAGGTCATGTACAAAATTTCAGCAATTTATCACAAAAAATCTCAAATATATGAAACTACATTAATGTTGACTTACACCACCTTTCGATACCTGTATATGAGTTCGTAAAAGGAAAAATCAAGTCGGATGTTCGTGTTTTAGGGATAGTACACAAATTAACAAAGAAAGTAATGATTGAATGAATAAATAATAATTTTGCTATTTATTCGTTCAAAAGTATTAACAATTTGCAGAAATAATAACTTAAAGAAAGGATGACATAAGAGTTTTTACAAGTTCATTGACTGTGCTATTTTCAACTTATATTCTGTAATTCATGATATAAAGTTTCAAAAAATAGTTTTCTAGAAGCATAGATTTTAAAATTTGTACTTAAAACTAAAGATATCAAGCATATTTTATTTCTTTAGGATGCATTCCTGCTTCGCGTCATCTGTACTGAAGCTGTAAACATTTGCATTTTAATTTGTGATTGATCCTTCGCCAACTTTGTTTTAACATATCTTTGAGAGTTTTCATGATAAAATTCTGAAAATTTGTACATGGCCTTATTTGAGAAGATGGGGCACATTTTACTCACTAGAAATTTTTTTGTACGGGGTCCGTATAAAAATTTAAATTTTGTATTTTTTAAAGTTTAGTCCCCTGAAAATTTTAATCAATTTCATAACATTTTGAACTTTTTTTACGCAACTTTGCAATTTACAGTATATGTCTATAATCAATATTTAAGGAATAAAAGCCGCGGTCAAGGTTTTTGGGATACCCTGTGTAGTATTTCAGATATAGTAGTTGAAAATAAGCAGGAGTTGTCTCAACGAAACTTTCACACATTCTCTTTAATAAAAGTGTTATTCTCTCAGATTATATTTAGAGCCCAAAGATATTTATTTAAACGTACTGTATAGTGCTTATTACATAAAATAAAGAACATCAATGCAAACAAATGATATTTTAATCTTTTTGGAACATTTATTTGTCAGCGAGACAAGATCCTTATTACATTTATTAATTTTTTACTGTCCATTGATTTTATTAAGGGGATGTTTACCCAGGTCCAAGCCAATTTATAGAATTGAATAAGTTAATTCGAATAAATGGAAAAAATACAATACAACACCAATTTTAGGGAAACTAAATTAGTACTTTTTTATGTCTAATGGCACTGTACAGAGAACATGTCCAACCATGTGATGTTCAGTGATACTAGATAGTGGACAGCAAAGTGCTAACTCAAACTCTGTATAGTATTTCCGTTTGTTTGTGAAAAGATTGTACTGAAGTAATGCTGCAGTAAAAATAATGCTCTTGAATTGATTTGAAAAGCAGCAGGAGTTGTCTCTCCGAAGCTTTCTTAGATTTTTTTTAAAATTAAAGTTTTATCCTCCACCCCACATAAAATTATGGAACTTGGGCAAGGCTATAAATGTCAAGGGTGGTCAGATATTTATCTTCATGCATGATAGATGTACACTTCGTAAAATATACAGACAACGATATTTATGTATTATTAACCAAATACTATTGGCGAACAGTTAAGAAAGAGCCTATTAGTGTGCGATCACTAGCGATTTATCGCAGGCATGCGGTAAATACAAGTATAAGAGAAAATCAAATATGTGATTTTGGACACATTTTTTCCAACCAATTGAAACGCATATTTGATGCTGAACTACAATTTAAATCACAAGATCACATAACAAATTTCATTCATATAAATCATTGCGATTTTGAGGAATCGCGTTTGCATATATGTGAAATTACGACTGTCAATATTAAAGAGTTTAAATGATTTAACTCTTTCGATGCTAAAACTGTGAAGGAGATTCCATTTTACTAAGTTGATCGTTTTTGCTTTATCGTGCTATTGTATAGACTGACAAAAGATTAACTCCTTGACGGATTTGGTTTTAAATATGATACAGATCTACACTTTATATGCTTATATTAAATTTATCTATAGATCTATCTCTTTCCATTTTGCAGTCATGGGGTGTACTTGGACTCGGTCAGCCGGATAGCGAGACTTTCACAGAATGGATTTCGTTCAAAATTTGATAGAAATCTTTGAGAATTGAGTAACTACCATATAAAAAATTTCATCTTTCTAGCACAAAGTTTTTAGGAAATATCGTGTTCACCGGTAGATAAACGTACAGACATAATTCCAAAAATAGGTTTTTCAGATTCGTAGTGGTCTGGAATATAGAGATTCGTCAAAATCTGAAGTTCATTTTTTTTTTTTGCAATTATAATGCATTTTGTTTTTTCCCGTATACTAGAAAGTAAAAATTCTCATTCCATTATATTAGTGCATTAATTTTTTTAAGTAATATTTTATTTATCTGCAGTCAAATGGCTGAGGTCTTTTTCTGATAATATTTCTATCTTGAAAATGAGTCATGTTTTTTTTTCACTTGATTTAAAACTTATTAGATCTGCGGGCAAAATACAAGGGTTGAAATCATATATTGGCATCCTTATAATGATAACTGACAGACGCAATGAAATGGTTCGTTCTTCCGGGAGTGGCTACTTGTAGATTTTTTTTTATTTGTATCTTTACAAGAAGTCTTAACATAAAAAAAAGAAAGACTGGAAGTAAATGAAACCGTCAATAATAGACCTTTAGTTTGAGAAAAATCGGTAATTTTTTTGCTAATCGGGGATATTTAAATTTTACATGACACAGATATAAATGTTTGACGATAAAAAACATTTTAACTTTCCTTTTTTGTATTTGGAAGCAAAAATTTGCTTCGATTTATGGTTGTATTTGATTGAATATCTTCGTTTCTGTGCAAAATTATCCATGCTTTAGGTCCATTCCGAGATATCGAAATATTTTTCCATTTGCCAAAAAAAAAATCTTTTCGTAAATATGACCAGAGCGACAATTTTTAATCGACTTTAAATTTTGAATTCAAGGAAAGATTTGCATTTTCCCGCCCTATTCTTCATACATCCTTAAATTTAGAATTGTACTTCCTGCAACACATATTATTACTCTGTAGAATACCATCTATCCTGTAGAGTGAATGAAGAAGTGTGATAAGTTTTAAGAAGAATGTAAAGCCATGAATAGGCTCGCATTTTCTACATCACAAACATGGGAGGATATTATGAATAATACATTTATGAAATAATGAATTCTTGAATTATTTCATGTCAGTGATTTACAATCCTAATGGAGGCGATTTTATAAGTAATATTTAAATTGTCGGTATACGTAGAGAAAAATTTTATTTTGAAACGGTGAGGTTCTACTCTTCTTTTAGTTGAACTTTATCTGAAATCTCCCCTGGGATTTCCGAGATAAAACCCTTTAGTTTTTCCTTTAAGGATCCTGAAATCAATCTTAGACGAAAGGCCTGACCTTTACAGTAGTATTTAGAAATTACTTTCACACTACTAGATGCCTTGGCTCAATCTTGATTCTATTGTTAAAAAAAAAAAATGTAGCCATACTGTGGATTGGATTGGGGAGATCTTGATAAAAAAATTTTAATCACTTTTTCAATCTAATGATTTTTTGCAGTTTATTTTTTTCAAATCAAGTCAGCATGTAGGAAAAATTTTCGCAATATAACTTGAGAAATATCCACGGTTTCAAAATCCCTGATTTAAATGTTAACTGTGATGACTTGGACGCGTCTTAAACAGCACGAACAATTTAAGGAAATATTCTCCCTCTGCTTTATCATATACTCAAAATATGGGGGGAGGGTGCATTTAGCTTCCACATTAATTCAAAGAATAAAGTATGTGTTTTGAACCATTTCCTTTTCACCCATTGCGTCCAAAATCTGAGTGAGATTTTCAATTTTCATGAATAGAGGACATAGTAAAATGTTGTTTATCTATCTCGTAATATTTTTTAGTCATCGATTTCCCACAAAAATTGTCAGACAATCAATCAGATGAATTATGTAATGTCAGACAATCAATCAGATGAATTATGTGATTGAGACATATATGTCTCTCATATATGTCTCAAACTCAATACATATCTATAACTAGCCACCTTTGGCGACCAGCTTGCTCGCCGAAATTGATGATTTTTTAAAACTATTAAACGATTAAGATAGAATACATTTTTAAAAATTTTAGTTCATTTAATACAATTTAAATTAGACTTTAAATGAATAATTCTGCATCAAATCATTGTGGGCATAAATTAAAAGTGTATTTATTCTGAAATATAAGCGGAAGTAAAATTCCTATTTCGGAATTACTGGAAATTTTTTTTAAATCTTAATTTTAACATTAGCAAAAGCAAATGACTGAATATTTTGATGGATGAGTTTGAATTTTATAACATTAAATAAGCAACTGAAGTGAGCATTATCTTAAAAACTTTTTCCAAACCAAACTAAACAAAACCTAAAATTAAAAGCATCGTAACAAACTTGAAGAATTTTAAACTTTTGTATAAAGAAACTGTGTAAAAGTGAAATCTATTTCATTAAAGAAATTATTTGAGTTTTAAGAGTGTTCAAAAATTCTTTAAGGAAATTAATAGTTTGGGAAGTCATCTATTTCTAGTAGGTAAGTCATAGCGAGTATTCATAGAAATGGTTAAGCCTATTTTCACTCTTGATTATCAAACTGTCCGATTAAAGTTTCTTAATTTCTTTTACATCGTCTGAATGAATGGTTTGACATAGCGAACAGCATTTAAAATATAATAATTTTATTTAATTAGCAATGTTTTGAATTATGTGAAGCTATTTAAATGCTGAATAAATCAGTCTGCTGAAACTTTAGTACATCGATATGTTTGCATTTCATTCCTGGCATTCCGTAATAAGTAATAAGAGAGATTTCTGTGTAACGTACGTTAGAGTTTATATATATATATATATATATATATATATATATATATATATATATATATATATATAGAGAGAGAGAGAGAGAGAGTTTGATGATACACTCCTATGTAAAATTTCATCCATTATTTTGCGATTTTGTTTCTTCAACTCTTGATATACGAGGTGAATAGGTAGACTGACAGACTGATATTTTTTTAAAAAAACAATATTTGAAGGGGGAAAAAACCCCGAAAAATTATGCGCCAAAACCATGCACTAAATTTCCTTCATCTAACTCGTTTTGTTTTTGAATCATCATGATCGAAAACACTAATATAAAATGCATTACTCAAACTCAGAAATGTCTGAATTATGAAGATACTTCAAAATCTGGAGAAGTTTGGGGAACTGCAGCTCTTTCTGTTTCAGGAAATAGAAGTAACTGAAAGGAATATAACATAAAACTTATAAGGAATGGTTACATAACTTTCTGAAGGTATTTTTTAAGTGTTCATCTTTTGCTCCTAGTTTGAGTTCACATCTGGCTCAAGTTAGTTTTGGAGCAAAAGAAACTAAAGACCCAAGCGCAATCAAATAACGAAATATTCCAAGTACTCTTTTCTTTGTTCACAAACTCGAATTATATTGCAATGTTCATAAATTAAGTGGCAGCGGGGAGACATTTTTCCAACGACAGCTGTCAGGACTTGCTTCGGAAATAATATGTAAAGTAGCGACATACAAGAAATATCATCAAAAGAGTAGAAAGAAAAGAATCATCTGAAACAATTTTTCATCCGCTTGACAGAAGATATAAAAATCATTTCAGAAGAAATGTTTTCGCGGAAACTAATTTCCTTTAAAATTAAATTTCTTAAGAATGAAAGGATTTCAATGTTGACATATTTTTCTCGAAATGAATGAGGTGAAATATTTTTATCAACCAGTTTCAAATTGGATTGAGTAGATAAATCATTAAAGCATGTAAGTGGATTCTTCATATTTTTTAGCTGAAGTATATTTTGAAAGATTATTTTAATGTATTCCTATAATAAGAAAATTATCATTTGCGAAGATGAACTTCTCTTGTGAAAGCATCGGTGTATAAGGCCTAAGAAGGACAAACATGGAAATTAACTTTTGCGTCATAAATTATTTTATTAGATAAATGGAAAATATAATTTTTAGAAACTATTAATGAGTTAATACATTCCCATGTACTTTCTGAATAACCATGTTCTAAAGAAAGACTTGTAAAGCTATATTTCCATCATGCATTCTTTTATTTCGATATTAGAGGCTTATTATGAATGGAAATGTTATTTATTACATTCGCAAATAATTTCAAAATTAGTGGTTCATTAATAATTCATTATTTCGAAGAAAACTCTATAATGAATTTATTTTTGGTTTATTTTCAAGTAAATGAGTGTATATCAAAATTTTTACTCCATGACTAACAAAAATAAATAAAATAATTCATGAGATATATGAAAATCTTTTCCTTAGTCACTTGATGGGTCAATATGTTATATATTAATTTGGGATTTCAATAATAATATGAAGGAATAATTGGTAATAATTACTAATTTAACACTTGATGTATTCAAAATAACAGTGAAGAACCGGGATAAAACCGTCCTTCCTGACGAAATCTATTAAAGAGATCCTGAATGTGTGATCTCATATCTGAATATGTGATCTCATATCCTCATATCTGTGAAATTTAAACAAATGAAGATAATGATACATGAACAAGAGCTCATTTTCCCTAGATGTTCATACTCAGTTTCAACAGCATTCATGCTCTGCACGCAAGGAATCATATATGAAATTGAGTGTTTTGGCGAAATATATAATAAATGTTTTTTGATTTGAAATAATGCCAATAAATCCAAAAAATCAAATAAAGTAAAGTGCAATCAAATAAAGTGCAAAAGTTGTTTTTTTTTCTCAGGGATGCATACGATGAGAAGATTTGGGAAAAATTATTTGGAGTTCGGGAAATTGTGATCGTATTATAGAGCATCTTAAATCTACATTTGATTAATTCCCTTTAAAACTAAATTAACGGTCATTTCGTGTTCCAGAAGTCCGCATTTGTTTCATTTAAACCTTTAGGATAATGCGGATCAAGGATTTATTCCTTAAATTTTTCGATACTATTTAGAAAACATTTCCATAAATATGATTCTAAATTTATTAAAAGTCAAAAAATAGTAATACAAAAAATATTTTACTCCTTTTAAATTGAATACTTTTTATTTTTGAGCTCAAATTTGCTTTCTGAAACGTTTTGACCATTTATATTAATGCAGATGTGATCAAAAGAATACTGGCAAAAGAATCACGGTTTAGTTTAGTTATAATAACGTCCCAAATTTTAAAGTAACACTAGGTGTATTTTGAGATGGACCTCGTAATTTTGAAACGCAGTCAAAAGACGAGAACGACACCTGAACTGGTACACCGTCTTCAAACTTCCACGCCACGCAAGCGGGAGAGCGTTTGGCCCCCGACGAATTTAACGTGCACCAGACATCCTTACACGATTGCTTTTCGGTGGAATCAGGCCTCTAACCTGAAAGTCTTCCGGTTCTTAAGCAGAGACCTTATCACTAGGCCACCGCGGCTTTCAAAAGAATCATGAATACAGACAAAAAAATACTGGATCAAAAGAATCGAACGATTTTAAAAAAATTAATGTGAAAACATGTGAGCAGAATAAATTAAGCTGTGTGTGTTCTGTCTGTTAATAGCAAACATCATCATTAGAAACATCATCACCAGGTGTCTTGGATTAGCTAGACCAACTCAAATTTTGACTGATTGTCTTGCTTTGAAGAAATACCCAAGCATTCATTTCGAATTGTCCGAATTGTACAAAGATAAACTATTTTTAATTAAGTAGCTCATATTAAAAATGTTAAGGGGACAGTGAAAATTTTATTTTTATTGTTTTATCACCTAAATATATGTTTTTATTCAAATAAAATAACATTATATAATGCATTGTTAAATAAAATGAATATTCGAAGGAAAGAGAGAAAAAAGTACATTTTAATAACATTTCTCAAAATGACATTCTTTTTAGATTTAAATGTCTGAAATGTTTCAGGTATCTTAATTTTTGTTTAAATTTAAAAAATTGATATTAATTAAAGATTTCGGTTAAACATTAAAAAACACACAGGGTATGCAATTCATGTTTAGTTTTTTTAGAAAGTTAGAAGTCGATTTTACTTCTGAAAAACATAAAACTCTTATGGAAATTCAGTGGGTGTGCATAAAAATATTTTTAAAAATTAACTTTAATTAGAATTTTAAAATAATACACAGTTTTGTTCCAAAGGAATTTATACAGGTTTATAAATAAAAAATATTAGAAAAAATTAAAACTACGTCTCCTGGAAAATTAATTTTTTTTTAAAATCTTTAAATTTTTTTCATCTTTTAATTTTTCTTTTTATCATTTTTTTATCATCTTTCAATTTTTAAAAAATAATGTATTTCGAGATTTTTTAAAGATATTTGATGTATTTGTATTTTCACTCAAATGCATAAAATATTTTAAAACCCCAAGATAATAATTCGAAAAAGCGCCTATTAGAGAGTCTACCGTTTCTTCAAAAAGATTTAATTTCTAATCATTTCATTTTTTATTTCCAGTTCTTACTTTTCTGTTTGAATTGGTTATGGGGTCTGGATTAATCAGGGAACTCTTTTTCATGGACAGAAAACTTATACTAAATTTTAATTAAATATAATACATTATCCCATCTCTGCAATTAAAATGATTATTAATGACAATAAAAGAACATAACTTCGAATTAAAGTGATTTTTTTCTAACTTCAATAAATTAAATTATAAATCGTGTTTTAAAAAATATTAATGCATTTTTACTTACATTTTAAGTAGATCTATAATCATATATTATATTTTGTTGAAATAAAGGACTCTGAAGCATTTTTTGAATTTTTACTTCAAGTATACACGCGATTGAGAAAGACTGGTAATCGAATATCCATATAAAGTTTCTAAATGATTCTAATCTTATAATAAATGTACTATTATATGAAATTTATTTTCAAAATTTTATCTTCTGAAAAATTCAGTTTTCCACCTTTCACTGTTGGAAGATTATGATGGTTTTATGCGGATAATCATTCAGAAAAATTATAGTAAAAGAATTAATAAAATATTTCATTATCTCTTTTTCTGTTAACTATTTAGTTATTCTGTATTTATTATATACTTATTTTTTTACTTTGTTCAATATCTGATATATCTAACTACATTCAATATCTTCGACTGAATTCTAGAATACCTCAGTTTAAATTTCAGAAAATTTGGTCTCTTTTGTTAAAAGTAAAAACAAACATAAGGATCTACTACTATACCCTTCGAAAAAGGATTTGTGGCTTTAATGTAATGTGGACATAAATTTTAATTCATATATAAATTTAGAAAAATTGCAAAACAATTTTTGAGAATTATGACTTTTTAATGATAATGTAAGCATTAAAATCTCCAGCATTCAAATAAGTTCAAAATATCATTACTTCTAAGCACTTAAAACATAACCTCAAAAAGTACAAAATGATTGATAAAATTTATTGAAAATGCCAAAAGGAAATTTCTACCCCCTCTCAAGAACAAACTCCATCCCATCTTTCAAACTGAAATCTAATTTACTTTCGAACTCATAAAAAAGACATTGTTTCGGTTAATGAAGCAATACACTCGAATAATTTTTTACCCAAAAACTAAAAAATAATCAATTGATACTTTTCATGATAGCTAGCTCTGTTTTAAATAACGATTTTAGTTTATGCATTCATAAAAAAAAAATTGAAGAATGTGAACAGCAATATTTCGGTTGTGGGAAACATACATCACCCATTTTATCTCTTCGACCTCTCCACGACGGCATTTTTCCATGCTATTTTCTTTCAAGAAACTATTCTTTTGAATACTTTAAGAAGCGCCATTTTTTATTCCGACTTCGATAAAGATATTTTTCAGAGATAATATCATAAATTAATGAGATCGCAATAACTGTGTCTTTGTTGCAAATTTTTCAGCATTTTAGCATTTCATCTCGTTTTCATAACCTCCAGTTAGCAAATGTTACAGTCAGAATGTCTGTTTATACCCTGAAAATCTAGAGCATTCGTTAAAAAATGGCACAAAGTAAAATATTGCCCTACCGCAATATAATGATAGATGGTTGCTTTCCCACGATATCTAGCAAAAGTTAGTAGAATAAATCAAGTGAGTTGCCATTAATCATGAGATAGAAATCATGCCTCTGTCTATGACGCTAAAAGAAAGGGGTCTCCTTTTTATTTGCTTTTTTTTTCCTCTGAAAATAAAGGATGGTTTTTTTTTTGGTCGGGTAAAACAGTCCATTCTTTGTTTTCTTGACAATATAGTGAAAATACCCAAAGCATTTTTTTTATTATTATTTTTTATACACCTGTCCTCTTCATTCGCTATTCTATTTATCATAATGATTCAATTGATCAATATAAACTTACAAACTCTTTTAAATGAGTAAAAAGTTCGGAAATGGTTGAGTTAAGGATATTCTATTTTTTATTGAACCGAATGATTTATTTAATTCGTTTTACATTTTGAGAGTGAAAATGAATGAAACAAATTTTTCGTTTTCTATCTCGTGACCGTCATTATTTAAATTAATGATGGCTCCGTTACTTTCATTTATTATTAAAGTATGTTACTTAAATTTCTTTTAAAATTAAGTTACTTCAGTTTATTTTAAATATTTAGCTGACTGTGAGTACTCAATTATTTTTCTTATTTCCGCTCTTAAAGGCGCTTGAAATAAATAAGATTAATAAATGATTTCAATGCGATAGTGTTATTGGAGTTCTGAAAAACAGAAAAAATTCCTTTAATATTTCTGCAGATAAAAATATTGATAATAACATTGTATCCGATGATTTCAAGATGGGTTTTTTTCATCTTATCAATATTATTTTAAGAAAACATTGATTTTTTGTTACATTATAGAAAATTAGAAGAAAAGCAGCGATTTCGTCTTTTTAAAAATCTATTTTCATTCATAATTTTAAGTTTCAATTCTTTTGAATCTTGAATTAAATAAATTACATGAACTACTTAAATTTAAGTTCATGCTTTTTTAAAAAAAATAATAAAATGTTTTATTTTATGTTACTGAACATTTTAAGAAACACTTAGAGTAATTTTAATCGATTGATTTTATATATATCGAATTAAAAGTAAATTTCTTATAAAATCAAGTGACCAACATTTCAATTTTTATTCACCAACTGAAAGGACAGGATTTTATCTACATTGCTAATTAAATCTGAAAATTTCGAATTCGAAATTTGGCAATGCTATCTGAAAAATTTGAACTAGTGCAAATTTGTGATGAAGATGCTTCTCAGCAAAAAATAATCGATACAAAAAAAACTTGTAGAGACTGATTTTTGGCAACATATATTTGATTTTAAAGTGCGATAATCTTTTCTTGATTAAAGAGCTATCTTCGATTAATTTTTTAATAGACTGTAAAGTGTAAAGAGTAATTAATAAATTAAAGTTAATTGATTTAAAGAAATTAATTAATTTTCTTTAAAATTTCATTTTTAATTCTTCCTTTCTTGACAAGGTACTTTTTAGCTGTATTGTAACTTTGACAAATACTGAAAGACAACATAAAGCAATTTACATCAATTAATTTCCGTAAAACATACAACAATAAATATGCATAGTTTTTAATTAGGCTGAAAACTGCATTAACGTTTCTTATTAAATGACATAGCAAATAATATTTTTCAAACCGTTTTTGGTCTCTTCAGAAATTTAATACATTTATGTATGAAACTAAAATTTATCTATAACTTTATGTGATTTGAAGTTCACTTTTGCTAAATATGAATACAATTTCCGAGCATTTTTTTATACAATCTGGTATATCATTTGAAAAAGATATGTAAAATGAATATTCATTTAAAATGTATAATCAAAATATCATACTGTCGTATTCGATTCAAAATCGTGTGTTACAACTTGGGATGTTTGTCTTAATAGTTTAACTGTATATACGTTCAGCCGATAGCCCTATGCCTCTAATGGACAACAGAGTTGTGGCTATAATTGCGAAATTGCATGACGTCTGCAGTAAAATTACGTTAAATGTTGAAACATTAGTTGTGATCAGTCTGAAGACACTAATGGCAATGCATTAGGTATGCTTTGCGGCAATGAACATTGGTAATGAAGTTGGATGAGCATCTACAACCTATCTATCTGACAAAATGAAATATTTTGCTGAATTTTTCATCATCTTGCATATAATTTCTTTTCATATTTTTTATGAGAGACAAGCCTTTTTTTCGCTGCTTTCACTTTCCTGTATCTGATATGTGCTTAAAAAGTATTGTAATAGTCAAAAAATTTTACCTCGAGAATTTGACGGATTCCCACGTTTCAGAACTCTTATGAGTCCGACAACATACATTTTTTTCGGAATTATGACTTTCTCTGAACCCGGTAACTAAAAAATTTCTTTTGGTTACACAGATGGAATATGTTATATGGCCATTATACCAAATTTGATAAATTTTGTAAAATTTTGGATGCGAAAGAAAAAAAATGAACGTGATAACCATGAAATGCGAATACACATGTATAAAAAATTTAATGTACAGTTTTATCTTCTAAGACATATATCTATAAGAAACTTTGAATCACGTCTATCAAAGGTTCTAATGTCTATTGGTCTGTTCCTTCGCAGGCATATAAATGCAATAACTCAAAAACTCAATGACTTAAATCAATGATTTTTTTTAAATGATCCGGTGACTAAAATTGTAGTTTTATATTGAATTTTAGAATAAATCGATCGAAGAAAAACATACAAAATTCATATTCGCTTTGTTCTCCCTACTTTTAAATATAAACTGACCGTTTTCGGAACTCTGAAATAAAATTCGATACAATCGTAGCGTTCAGGATCTTGCCTAAGACTCACAATTTTTTTAGGGGAAGAATTGGCTTAAGAGAAGGGGGGGGGATAACACCCTAACTACGAAGTATGCGAAATAGTTCCGGAGGCACCAATCCACTAGTTTATTCAAGAAGAATTAATGCAGAAATAAAATTTTTCGGATGGCTGCATTGATGATTTAGACGAATACATCATACTTAATATATTTTTGAAGAAATTGAATTCAAATTTATCTTCTTATGTGCTCAGATAAATGTAGTATCTCATTTACTTATGCAAGACTGTTTCAGATAACTATAAACTAAATCATTTCGAGAATTTCCTTTGTATGGGTATCATAGCGACTTTTTTCTCTCTTTATCTGATATGATCTCCTCACAAAAAATCGAAAGACCATAATTGATCTAAATGGGAAATAACCATATGCGGCGTCTTGAAATTGATTGTTTAATTATATGTCTCACTTCTTACAATTTCTTAATACTCTCTCGAAAGAAACATGTACAGAGCTGAATATTTAATATACGCCTATGATAACAGTGGCTCACGCGAGTTAAAAATACGAAGATCAATACAACTCTTATTATTTGGGATGATAATAGAAATTATCTTTCATATGCATCGGTAATACAAACTAAGCTGACCAAAAATATCTTATTCAAATATTCATTACAAAACTTGTATTTTTGCAAGAGTGTGGAATTTTAGAATATTCTGTTGGTATAGGAAGAAATGAGAAAATAATCAACATGAAATGCGCAGAATAAATCTAACATACATAAATATAATTGATTGTTGAGTTTTAAGCATCGGTTACTATTATTTTTTCAAAATATCAAAGTGAAGGTTTAAGGTCTATCACCTACAGAAATACATGCTTTTTAATATCGATACCCGGAGGAATGAAAATAGTGAAAGCATTTAACCCATTTGAGAAGACACTTTTTTTTTCTTTTTGCTACATTTACCCATTGCACGCATGGTTTGCAACCCCCGTTTCGAACGGGTTAAGATTGTCGATTTACAAATATTCAAACTTTTTAAACCAGTTTCATTTGTTACATTTCAGATGGAATAAAATAGTCGATGTTAATACAAGAACACAAAATTTAAGGAATATGTACAAGGTAGCCATAAAAAAGTCATTTCCCAATATATGAACCCCCAATGGCATATCCACTTCACCAATCGACAAAAAATTCAGATATTGTAATTTTTAACATTTATACTTCATATATTTCCAAATATTGTAATTTATACACTCGAGATTGGAAGATTTTAAATAATGGAGCTCTTATGGTTACGGTTACAATGAAAAGATTCGTAGCTTTCAAATGGCAACACTCACTTTTCCCCTGCGCGAATTTATCAGTGCATTGGAAAAACAAAAGTGGCTTTAGAACATACACGTTTTGGCAGCTTAACATATTTGCAAAGATGACCGTTGGAAAAGACCAATGATAGTATTACAGAGATAAGATGCAATTGATTTACTTTGCATAATTCATAGGGATAGGCATTAGAAGCAGCAATGACAGAACACCATGTGCAAGACATAGCATGTAGAAAGCCTTTAAAAAATGGTGTATGAAGATTATTTCTGCAATCAAGTGTTTGAGCGTGTCAGCAAGATGGCACTTACCAGAAAACAAGAAGGTTAATTTACGAAGTGATTTGCAATTCATAAAGACGAGAACCATGTTCCGTTTGTCTATCTCGGTGAACTATGCAAAATGCATCTGAACACTTCTTTCTGTTGCCATCGTTTTTTGCAGTTATGTTTGCAAATATTTTATGGCATCAGTTTTCATCATACGTGTATCATTTTAACTCCATTTATGATTTTTCAATGCTCTGATCAGTTTGTTCAGGAAGAGAATGGGTGCTGCTGTTTAAAATATTCGAATTGTTTTCATAGTAACTGTAACCATGAGATCTCTGATTTTCAATCAACACAATCTCGAGTACATACTTTCCAATACAATAACTGAAACAATTTCTTTTGCGATTGCAACTTTCTCCTTGTAAGAGAACAAAAACACGTTGCTAAATTTATTAAATATAAATTCTTAAACTCATTGTAAGATGTTGAATATTTTGCATCTTAGCAGAATTAAACATGCATAAGTTTTTTTTTCCATTTTGCTTCAATTAGAAAATTATATCAAAATGATAACAACGAAAAAACAGCTTGACAATAGAATGTAAATTGCTATGTCCCTTCTCGATTATCAACAATGAAAAAAACCTTTCAAAAATACGTTTATATTTCTGTTATAAACCATTGGGTTAAAGAGATATAAAGGAAACTGTTTCAATGCTTACGTAATAGCATTGAATTACGTAAGCATTTCCTTAGCCCGAAGATTAAATCGAATTGACCAACGGAATTTATCTCCCCAAAACGTTTAGGCATATTCCCATTTTTTTATTTTTCTCCCTCCGGAAAAAAAAAATATTTTGCATCTTGGGGAATCCCACGAATATCGTGCTTGGAATTGGTGAAAAATATTTAAGAAATGTAGATTTTTATTAGAATTTTTATTGAATCTATCATAAGAATATGCATTTTTGAAGCCTTTTTACTGACCGATTGGTATCAAAATTGATACGAAACTAAAGTTGTAGACATATGATAACATACTGAATTTCATAAATTTTAATGAATACGTTTATGAATTATTACGCTGCCATGCATGTGAGAGTACATACCGACAGACAGTCGACAATTTAAGAGATTTAGCTAAAATTTCGATAAGAAAATATTTTAGATGCTAAACCTATCTATCTAGTTCCTTGGGTTTTGTAGCTATCAAATTCAGTTGTAGTCGAATTGCCAGATAGACAGATTTCATCAGAGTAGATTTCTTTGAAATTCGATAAAAAAATGCACAAATTTGTTCGCAATTCCATATACCAAATTTCATCCGTCTAGCTCAAAGGGTTTTTGAGTTATCGTGTTCACAGACTAACTAACAAAGAGACATATTGCCAAAAATGTGTTTTTTGAACTATGGGAGATCTGACACTTAAAGATTCGCCAAAATCACGAGTTCGATTTTTTTTTTTGGGGGGGGGGGAGGGCAATTACAATACTTCCTCTATATTTCGTAAAAAAGTAAAAAACAATAACGAAAAAAAAAGTAGGTAGGTGAGGAAGGAGAAAAAGATGCAAGTTAGCGTTTTTTTTTTTTTTTCCTAAGGTTAAAGGTAGGCTGGTTTTCCTGCAACTCTTAGACGACCGTTTCCCCAGAATTTTCTCTAGATACCAACGGCTCATGATGAGCGTTGAGCACAGACACGATTATTCAGTGCTGAAAATACAGCAGGTCATGGTTTTAATTTCGACACGCGGGGGTGCGATGGGAAGTGATAATAGGTTTTCTCTTCGTAACTGTCATTATACAGGCAGAATGCGACTAATGAATGGTTTAATATGCAGTCAATCAAAATCATGAATTATTAAGAAGAAAAAATCGATAACTGTTACTAAAAAAAAGCTAATAAATAATGTTTTGACATAGGGTGTGCTGCAGTTTTTCAACCAGACTGGCAAGCTACCACTTTATAAACTATTCCTCAATACCTTTAAAAATTATGAATACAATTTTGAAATAAATTGTAAATATATATGTACTATCAGCTCATCATATTTCTTCGATGAAAAATAATTCGACACTAACTCGAAAACTCACGTGATGAAACAAAAATATTTTCTAGATCACTTTTTTATGATAAATAGAGGCATTTGGGAAACAATGTTATAAGAATTTATTTATTAAACAAGATTTTATATAGGGCACCACAAATTATACAAAATGCGGATTAAGATTTAAAAAAATATGTAACAAGTTATTGGAAAATCATATTTATTTAAGATAACAGTTTATTATAAGATTATGTTAGATAATCTGCAAAATCAATTTATGATCCGGTATGAATTGTTTAAAATTTTGTTTATGATTAAAATAGCAGCTGAAACACACAACTAATCAAAGCTGAAGAGGTAATTTACCTGATCTAGGGCTTACACTGCATCTTCAATCAATCAGTTGCTCTAGATTGGAAATTTGGAATCTAATAAAAATATATTCACTTCAAATTCTATAAAAGGGAATGTTAGAGGCTCATGCATATTAGCAAAATTTGTATGGTACTTAATTTAGAACAATCTGAAACTTGAAATATTGAGAATTATCGAAATAAGAGACATTATTTAGCATGTATGCAATGTCAGAGAACTTAAAAGGTAGTAAAACTTATATATTAAAAGTTTTTTTTTTATTTCTGAATTTATAAATCTTTTCGAATGGCAAATAAATAAGCCGCTTATTGTTCTATTTTAAAAGCTACGAAGCACTACTGTTTTCAAAATTATAATGAGTACCTTCGCAAAGTTAGTGGGCTTAATATACCCTCATGGTATTAACTACTTTTTTTTTCCTAAATATAGGACGCCTACATTGACTAATATTGATTTTTGTTAGAAGTCTCAAGGAGTGTCTGCCATTTTTAGCACTAATCCTATTAAGTAAAAGTTTTAGACGGAAGCCGTATAAAGAATAAATGGACTGTAATGGAAGAATTTCGAAATCTACGTATGCGAGAGAGTCAGAGATATTAAAACGAAATTACCGAATATAATAGTAAGATTTTATGAGCTTTTTCAACGAAGTATGGATATAACACCAATAATCTTCCATTAGTCATAGGTACGCTTTCAAATCGCATGCGCATATTTTCTGTCCCTCTTGGATATTATTTATTAATACTTGCTATTATCATACACCTGCGAGTTGGGATACTAACCCTTTGCACTCGGAAAGATAATTCGATGCGTCCACTAAATATATGGACCTGTTTTTACACCAAAATTAATAATTTCACCTGTTCACTAATGAATCTACATAGGTACTTGTGGAAATTAAAATAAAAAAATAAAAAAATGTCAAAATGATGCACCATCTTGAATGGTGACTGAGTTTAGCTATATTAACGTCCCGTTTTATAGCAGCACTAGGGCTATTTTGGCACGGATCTGGTAATTTTGAACGCTGTCAGATGACAAGGATGACACCCGAGTTAGCACCCCCTCTCCAAACTTTAAATCCACACCAGCGAAAGGACATTTGACACCGACTGATTTAGCGTGCACCAGACCTTTTTACAAGACGGTTCTTTTTTGAAATCTCGTCTCGAACCTGAAACCCTCCGGTTCCGAAGCCCAGACCTTACCACCAGACCACCGTGGCCCAAATAGTGACTGAGAGAAGACAATCGAGTGCAAAGGGTTAAAAATTATACGGTTTTAATCAATCCTCGTCACCCTCAGAAAACGCGATTCACTTTATTCAGATTTCCATTTTAATTTATTATTTATTTATATGATATAATATATAATAAATATATGCTTTTGTCTCAATGTGCGAAAATAACACCAATAATCCTCTGTTAGGGGCAAGTGATCTCTCAAATCACTTTGAAATATATTGCTACTTCTGTGAGTACTAATAGTTTTCCAATCTTTCAGATATTTTCTCACATTACCTAGAACACACATGTTAATTATTTGGTTTTAGTCAATCTTTGCCAAACACAGAAACCATGTTTTCATTCATTTTGGTCTCCATGTAAGAAATCCAAACTTTATCTCATTATTTTTTTCTATAATTTAATAATTTATTAACTACTGAAATTATTTAATACAAAATGGACTTATCGTGGAGAGTAAGTATTCCTTTAAAAATGCAAATTAATGTCTGAAATTGCCAATTCTAACTTAAATACATGAAAATCACATCTGAAAACAACACGAGAGCAATTTTGGAACGCATTTAAGAATTTTGCTTTAATTCCAGCCTGAAGATAATAACGATACCTTTCTTAATTTCCGCATTACATAATTTGGCCCCTGACATCAAATTTAGTGTGTACGATATCACCCTTAAACAACTGATTTTAAGTGGAATCCGGTTTTGAACATGGAGCCCTACAGCTCCGAAACCGAGGTTTTATCGCTTTTCCAAATCAGCCTAAGAATCTACTCTTATTTTTCCTAATATTTTCCCCTCAGTTTTCATAACGGTCCCTGAAGACCACCTTCTTTCAAACAAAAATGAGTTACAAGAAATCTGGGGATTAATTTTGCGACAATGTGAAAATAAATGTTTCAATAAGTAAAAAGTAAATATATATTTTAAATATTCAGTAATAAAAATTAGTCTTAAGACTTAGTACATAAATGAAAGCATGTGATTTGAGCGATATCCATGTCTATATGATGCTTAAAATACCTGCGAACCTAACGAAATTTAAACTCTTCATCGTCAGTAACGAGTCTAGCGCGTACAAGTGAAGCTTCTGCAGTGCTGCCGTAACGCGCTCCAAGCGTTCTTTTATATTTTAAAACTTTTAAACGTTTAAAAGACTAACTTACAAATGTTTACTTGTTTGTGATTTTATTTTTGTTTGTTTTAATGCGGAGAAAAACAGAAGAAAAACAAATTTTTGCAGACAGGAAAGGAAGGGAAAGGGTTGAAGAAAGCATTGATACTGTTATAAAATTTCTGCCTATTCATTTAACTTCATTTACTATATACTGATATAACGCTTCTAGTGTATTTAATATACAATTCCAAGAGTATAAGGTGTATTATATATTAAATACAAATTATTCAAAATAAATACCAATGTTTCTAAAGTATCAATATATCTTCTATTATTCATAGTACATTAATCTGCCTTAAATTATGAATAATAACTCAAAATTATGTATCGTATGTAACATATTATTAGTAAAAAGCGCAAGTGCAGTTTTTTTACTTTGTCAGAATACTTTAAATGTTTTTCAGTTTAAAATTTCTTTCGTTAATTTTTCAGATGAATGGATTATTTTTTTATTGTGATGGAATTCTTTTGGCATTGTGGATCAATTTTTAAAAGTGATCTCGTCATTGTTCAGCTTTATTTTACTATGTTGTGATACGTTATTTTGAATCATATTTTATAAATTTAATAAAGTTACGGAAATATATTTGGGTGTTTCTAGAATGCAAGAATTCTAACATGCACAATAACTGATAATTATGCTTTATCTCAGAAGAAAACACTAAACATAAGTAGCAAAACACAGCCAAAATGTACACAAAGACAATTGAACAAATCAACAACATCCACGCGTGCCGCGGTGGCCTGGTGGTAAGGTCTCGGCTTGTGAGCAGTAGGGTTTCAGGTTCGAGACCCGATTCCACGGAAGAACCCTCGTGTAAGGGGGTCTGTTGCACGTTAAATCCGTCATGCCAAACGTCCTCCCGCTGGTGTGGTGTGGCGTGGAGAGGGAGGTGCCAACTCAGGTGTCGTCCTCGTCATCTGACCGCAGTTCAAAATCATGAGGTCCATCCCAAAATAGCCCTAGTGTTGCTTTACAACGGGACGTTAATATAACTAAACTAAACTGAACAACATCCACGCAAACAGCAAATTATTGCTTAAAAAGCAGTAACAAGACAAGAGTGCACAATGCGTACGGTAACATTCCAAAGAGAAAAAGAATCACTTCGCTTTTTATAGCTTCTTAACAAGGATGGAATTTTTTTGTAGGATCTACGGATCTCTCCTACTAGAAATATCACATTTTTTATATATTCCCAGAACTTTCCTTTTTGTTGCCAAAGCTGCCACGTTTGTCTTCTTATTGGAGTTATTGATCTAACATCCATTCAACATCATTTAAAATATAAGCAAATATATCTTCCTTGCTATGAAATTGCATAGGGAAATAATATTGGAGATCTGTAACATTATGAGTTTGTTGAAAGGGTATCAGTTCGAGATAGTTATTTCCCTTATATTCACTTTGGTTCATTTATAAAAATTAACCAGTAGATTTCTTGAAAAGCCTTTATATGCACATAATTTTTTTTGGCCAATGATAGCTCAATTGATTGCAATTTTTAATCTAATTCTGTCCAGTTAGTAAATGAAAGAGAAATAACTTATCGATTATTTTAAAATACTGTTTTGTTGTGCAAGATCCATGAAGAAAGACCTAAATAAATTCTGCAATTCAAAATTAATAACATGAATTTCGAATTTTAGCCTTGGAATTACGAATGCTTATTTTGACTTTCTTACAAATATGATTCATAAAATTAAAGCCTTATCGAATAAAATCAGATATTTAGGGATATCACAAAATTTTATGGCTTCATTAAACATATTCCACCATTCAGGATCATAGTTGCTTGATTAATGGAGATGTGTTTTAGATTTATGTCAAATTATGATTCTATATTTTATGTTATAATAACAGCGAGTGAAATCATAATAATTCATCCTGAAGACAGCCCAAGTGTTTATAATGGAAGGGAGTTTATTAATTACCTGCCAAAAACGAAAGATAAGTAGTTTGTCTTTTATACATACTTCGTTTTCTTAAAGTGTGTTATCTTTATAATTCATCAAACGTGATAACTTCCGGTAATTTGATGAAATTTCTTGAGACATAAGGCATATAATTACGTACGCTTAAATATATTTTTGGCTACATATTTTTCAACACAAATGCTATAAAAACATTTTATTAAAAAGCATTAAAAATACTCAATGCATTTTTTAAATGTACTAATTTGGTTTCGAAAACGATTTAGATATAGCAATTATAACTTTTTACCTTTAATAAAATTAATTTTTTAAAATTCTTATTTCATAAGTATTTTTATTTTTCATATAAAATATTAAAGTTCTTTATATTTCCATCATAAAAAATTCCAGTATCTGAAATATTGAGTTACTTATTTTAGAAAAAAATATATTGGTTCTTTGTTTTTGCTTATAGATTTGATAAAAAATTTAGAAAAATTTTAAATTATTCAAGTCTGATAAAATCTTAAATGTCTTATAAAAAGGATTAGAAAGGTTTTATCTCATTAATACCAACTTAAATACATATGATTGGGTACCCTGCTTATTATTGTAAAGTTTATCTTATTATCTTCTGTAAGAATCATAGTAAGAAAAATTTTACCTGTAAGTACATAAAGGTTTCTTATAATAAACTCAGTTATCTATTCGCAAACATTTTCATATCTTTGAATTTATTTTTTTAATTAAAATCTTAATTTAAAATCACATTATTATTTTCATCAACAGACACTATTATTTTCATTTTCTCACTGATGACGCAAGGCCGGAACTTGGAACAATTGAGGATTTAATCAACTAATCGACCATCTTAAGATCAACTAATCAACAGTCTTACTTAAAAGCATACTATTATTTTCATTGACAAACATTTGCTCACTGACAACTCAAGACATTAACTTGCGACTGTTGAATATTTGACCAACTAATCAACCGTCTGAAATTCCGCAAATCTCAAATATTAGGGCAATTAGGTTGCCCACAGGTATAGTGTAAATCATGTACACACAGCACATCTTCAATGTTATCGAGACTGAAACCCATGACCTTCCCGTCTCTATCAATGTTGATCCTTCCATTCTAATGCAATGCTAAGCCTAAGGTAAATGTTCGTAACGTTAATAGCTTTAATTTTCTTTATTGTTTTGGTTTAAATTTATTCCTTAATTGTTTATCAATATCTTAAATAATCAAAACAGTAAATTTTAATTTTTTATATAAAAACACAAGTAAAAATCACATATTCTAACGCTTTTACTTTGCATCAATATGACATTTAGGTTAAAAGAACACAAATTGTGAGAAAAGGTTTGATTTTTTTCCCTTTATTGGCAAAACTAATGAGTTTACTGCGTTTCTTACAAATGTATAAGAGTAACTTAGGTGGTTGAAGATAAAAGAAAACATTTAGTCAACTTCATAATTAAAATTTTAATGTTAAAATATCTACTGCTTGTAAAGAAAGTACAAAAAATCCAGAAAGTTAATACATTTCATCGTTTAGGACAATAAACTTATCTTCCATTCTGCTGATTTGAGTATCAATTGTACTTGTTTGTCAGTTAATAACTCATGCTCTAAAAAAGGTTTCTTCCCTGCAAAACCATTTGAAATGTAAAAGTAATCATAGTTCATTTTTGAAAGTTATTTTTTACAATTCTTAGTATGAATTAATAATTAGAAGAATTTTTATATTCGCTGCAGATATTCTAAGATGATATAAAAGGTAGATAAGCATTTGTAAGCATTGGAATAATCTCCAGAGATTCTAGACTCTTTTCTCAATGCCAACGATCAGAATAAGTGTACGTTTAGCGAAGCAGAAGCCATTTTTATAGTATTTCTAATTAAACATTTATTACAAAACAAAGCAACTTTATGTAAAGAAACCTAAATTGTTGCTAATTTCCTTCAATAGGGAGGAGGAAAAGACGTTTTTTGTAAGTGTGGTTCAATTGGACGACATTGATGTTCCTTTTCCTGATCCTCCTCTTTTAAATATTTACACAGAAATTCTGAATTAATATGTCTAATATTCACTACAATGTGTTTAGTTAAAAACTCAATGAAAAAATAGTTCAAAGAATTCTTATCTATGAGGTATTCCTTCAAGATGAAGTAATTGAAATCAAGTTTTGGAATAAATATATGGTTCAAATTTTCCTGAAAAATATTTCTTTAGTAATTATTCACAAATGGAAAAGATAAATGAAAGAAATGGATGCAACAAATCTCAGAATTCATTTTGAGATCTTGGAAATCGAATATAAAAGACACATTTCCCTCACTAATTATCACTTTTATACAACAGAAGGAATACAAAATTTAATTTTTTACAATTTTTTTTATAGTCAACTTCTACAAAAGACAAATCCTTTTGAATTAGTTGTCCACTTTTAGATGTATAAATCAAGCTTCAATATTTCGGGAAAAATGAACGTTTGTTCACTTTTCTCAGGAAGCATTGTATATGTTATCCATTTAATTGTAAAAGAACTTACATAATAAATTAATTAAACGGAAATGTTTGAAATGATTCATCTTATTTTGTACGTATAATTATCATGCAAGAAATTTAATTTATAACGTCACAAAAAATGTCTTTAACAAATCTTTTCTAGACTAAAAAATACTACTCGACAAAGGAAAATATTGGAAAAAAATGAATTAAATAACATCCTTTTGTACGTTGGTATTATCGTAAAATCCTTTGTTATTTAAAATAAAACCAATTTATGCAAAATTTTTAACGTTAGAATTTACTGTGCATATTGAGGCTTATATAAGGTCTCATAGGCCTCAAAGACAATTATTTTTTTTCTTAGTGAATAACTGCCATTAGATCTTTTGAAAACCTATGATCAGACATTTTTACGTCTTTGAACTGTACGGTTTAATTTATTTCAGATTCTCTTCTTTCTACAGATATTCCAAGACAAAGCAGCTCACAATATCGGTCTTTGTTTTGATTCTCGAAGCAAAATAGTCCAACTTGTTTATCTAATCTCAACGCCAGACAGTAGATAAATATTTAGAGAGCTAATCCAACGGTCCCCGTGAGAGCATTCCAGTTATTCTTTGCTGCTTGTCCTAAATGTTGTTCACAAATCTCTTATTTTCTTTTTCTCTTAGTTTTTTTTTCTTTTCTTTTTGTCTACGCGTTTCTTTTTATAAGCAAATTAAGAATATTTGTCCCGTGGTATTCATATGTATATAGAATTGAATAAAAAGCTATGAAAATATTTTTTTGCCTATAATTCGAAATTTTTCTCGATTTCTAATTTTTTTTATTATTATTATTTTGTTCTTGAGTTTGAATTTCTCAATAGATGGCATGCTTAATTTACTGAATAATAGTCTGAATACTAAAAATTAAAAAGAAGATGAAAGGATATACAGGGATTTTAACTAGGAGCGAATAATTAAATCGTGTGTTTCGTGTAACATTAAAGATCATTCTTTATATCTTAAAAACCACATAACAACTATGTAAGCTATCCAAGATAAATTTATTCGTGCTTTTTTTATATATTCCCAAAAAAACACATCTTTCCCTATGGAAATTTGGAGAAATGGTGCAATCTTAAATTTCGCCCTCGTTATCTGATCAAGGCTCAAAATTATTAGGTCTATACCCGAATAGTTTTTATGTCATTTTCAAACGAGTCATAATCTTATCTAAATAAATAATACGAACATTTTGATTTGGATTTATTCGAAAAAAATCTCAATTTAAACATGTGAAAAGAGTTTTTCTACAAGATATGAAATTAAAATTTGCAGCTTAAAATTTGTGTACTACATATCTTATTTAAGAAATCTCAAGCTCATCATTTGAATAATCTGTAGTTCAAATTTTATCTCATCTGAACTAATAGAATACATTCTAGAATTCTCTGAATTGGGAGACTTATTTCTTGCAAAACCTTATATATTACGATAAACTCGAATAAGCAAAATATGAACACTTTTTTTAACAACGTGATATTAAACTAAGAAAATGAAGATATGAAAATAAACTTTACATCTTAAACAGAAGAAACCTCTTGATTTCTGTTCTAATATATGTAAAAATATGTTTACCTTACAAGTATGTTTTCAAGTTTACCTTACATAAATATGTTTACCCTACAATTCCATGAAAATTTTAAAGTATATTATATTAAAGAAAGTCTTTAAATTTTCAGTTGTTCTTTGAGGACATATCAGTAATATCTCTCGGAATAATATCAACTGTCAGCAGGGTGATACAAAAACGCTAAGACTGATTTTTAAGCGCAGGTCCTACACACAGAGAGACGCTAATTTTGCCAAAGAACCAGTTGTCACAAATGTAATGAGTGATCCCTGAAGATGGTTCTTCGTTAGGGAATAAAGTGCAACAGGATACACAACAAATAAAATAAAGAAAACAGGTTTAGAGGAAAATAAATTTTCGATAGCACAGAACATATTTGTAAGAATAACAGCATACGAAACGAACAACGTTTCGGCCGGAATGACTTTTGAATATTCATTATGCATACTCAAAGGTTCAATATTTTTACTGAGTTGAATTGCAAGTCTTCCATGCTTCCATGTTGCTTGAGTCTCCCATGCTGTTGTGAATACAATTGTGAAATTGCATTCAAGTAAACATATCTTATACACTTCGGTGGGTACAGAAAAAGTTGGGGGTCGGCAGCCTCCCATCGATGATGGGACGTACTTCCCAAGGGAAGGGTTGTACCGTGGCCGGTAATGGCCCTTAGGATTAAAACACAGTTCTAGGCAGTGTTGCTTTTTCGGCGGTCGGGTTATTCCTATTTTTCCATATACCTTCGAGCGGGTCGGAGTAGCCAGTTAAAAGTTATTAAATTTATAGGCAAAGAATTCCTGTTTTGATTACTATTTGCATTTGCAACCCTGCGATTTATAGTAAAGATAATATATTTGTTTGCCTTTCTACTCTTAAGGTTTGTTTAATCATTTTTAAATTACTCTGCATAGTAACAATATTCAAACGCATAAAACAATTCATTTCCTTATTTTTATTTTAATACTTAACATTAAACGCTTTTAAGGAAGACAATTTTTTTTTCATAAAATATAAAGAAAGGATAAAATTCTATTCCAATAGTTATAAATATATTTCTGACTAGAGTCGAATAAATACTCTATCTTCAAATGTATTGCAGGTTTGAACGTGTATTCCATATTTCTCATTTTTCTACCATTAAGGTGTACTCCATCTTTCTCTCCCCATTTGCTGGTTTTTCTGTTTCTGATGTCTGTTCAAAAATCCATACTTCAACGTAACGCATGTGACTGATGACCTAACCGTGGTCGTTGCGAGATCTTTGCCAGACTATCTGCCTGCTCATTATTGAGGCTTCCTCAGTAGTTAAGAACCCATTCGTGGACAAATTTCTTTCCAACTCATCCATTTGTTCACTAATGTGATTTTCAGAGAAACGTTACGGAACAGAAATAAATGATTTCATCTATTCTTTCTTGCTTGCTTGCTTGATTCCATGGATCGCTTTCTCTAGCATTAGAGGGTAAAAATACGAATTTAAATCGTAAACATTGTTCAAATATGCAGCGAACTCCTCTAAGGTACTAAAAAGTAAATTTTTATTTAAAATTTGTATACAAAAAATGTCTGAAACAGGGATTCAATTCAAGATTTAATAATAAAAAAGTTACACAGAGAATTATGATTATCCGGAACAATTAGGATTAGATCCAAACCGAAAGTTAGAAAACTGAAGAAAAAATTATTTCTTTTATTTATACTTCAGTTCTCTTATAACGCAGGAATTTAATGACTATAAAAATAACTAGTTTTATGCCTAGATTATTAAAATATCAACTATTTATTGTACGAAACTTGTACGAAAGCTGGTATCGGATTTCAAAGTTTCAAAAAATTATACATAGAACTATATTTATTCGAATCAATCTGGATAGTTGGAAAACAGACAGGAAAAAAAGATTATTTCTTTGGTATAAGCAAATTTTTTTATGACGCATTCATTTAATGACTACGATAAAATAACACAATTTATTTCATGCTTACATGATTTATTAAAATATCACTGCTTATGCGAAAACTGGTATCGGATTTCAAAATTTTTAAAAATTATACATAGAACTATATTTATTCGGATCAATCAATCTGGATAGTTGGAAAACAGACAGGAAATAAAGATTATTTCTTTGGTACAAGCAAATATTTTTAATGCCGATTTCATTTAATGACTACGAAAAAATAATTTATTTCATGCTTACATGATTTATTAAAATATCACAGCTTGTACGAAAACTGGTATCGGATTTCAAAATTTAAAAAATATATATACATAGAAATATATTTATTCGGATCAATCAATCTGGATAGTTGGGATACAGACAGGAAAAATTATTTCTTTGGTGTAAGCAAATATTTTATAACGAATTCATTTAATGACTACGAAAAAATAACAATTTATTTCATGCTTACATGATTTATTAAAATATCACTGCTTGTGCGAAAACTGGTATCGGATTCAAAAATTTTTAAAAAATTATACATAGAACTACAATTATACGGATCAATTAGTATTAGATCAATGCAGATAATTGAGAAGCTGACAGGAAAGAGATTTCTTTGGTATAAAAAAACTTTCATCTAACGTATGAATTTAATGACTACAAATTTTTTTTTATCTTATTTATGTACTGTATTAAAATATAAATGCATCAATCAATCGGTTATTTTTCTGCTTTTAATAGCAAAGAGGTGTATTTTTATCTTTGAATTTGATCGATAATTTACAATATGAAGAACTACAAACAGAATTTGGATAGTTAAAGATTTCCTGTAGATTCTTATTAAAAGAAAAAAAAAATGTTTATCATAGCAAATTTCATCAATCACACAACATGTTATTAAGCTTTATTACAGTTTCTGCGAAGAAAGAATTAAACTCAATTCTATAAGCATTTTATGTATATTTATTACTGCATTTATCAATGTAATGCTGTAACAAACTAAAAATAAATATTACAATGTGTATGCATTCATAGATACTTTTTATTTATTACTATTAAAACTCTGATAAAATTACATTTAATTATGTTTATGTGTTTTCTTTTCTCTTAAAAGTTTTGATTATTTAAGTTGAACAGCTTTAATGAAAGTAAAATAATTACATTGTAACTTCAAAGCACAACAAAATGGGGGGGGGAGAGGGATTTTCTCCGCCTTATTTCCAATTTTTTCTCCGCCAATTTAAAAATTTTCGCAATCGTTATTCGAGATAAAAATTATGTGGAATTTATAAACATAGCATAGGTTTTATTTTCACTTGGTTGACGCATAGCAGCACATTCCGAAAAAAAAAAAAAAGGAAGGCGAAACATCCGCTTGCTGTTGAGGTGAGAAAGTTTGGAGAGGGGGTGTCAGCTCAAGTCATCTGCCCGCGGTTCAAGATTATGAGGTCCGTCTCAAAATAGCCTGTGTTGTTGTAAAACGGGACGTTAATCTCTCTGTCTCTCTGTGTGTGTGCGTGCGTGAGGTTTTAATTTCCCAGACATTTCAGATGTTTTGTGGTTTCCGCACTTTTAAACATAGAATAAAAAATTTTATAAATACTTCAGTTCTATTTCATTAGTGAACAAATGAGAGATTCCTTCCATATTTAATACTCAGTACAGACTTTTGTGAAATAATTCAAGTTTTATTGATTCTTTTATTTTTCAGTGATAATTCGATGTGCACAATTTTTATTACAATTTTTTTTCAACATTATCTATCTTCTTCAAAGTATCTACTTATTTTCAAAATTATTGATTATTTCTGTGTATCCTAGCTAGAAATAAATGCTGATGATTGCTTGTTATTTCGATGAAGGTATGTCAAAATATGTCGAAAATGAATTTAGCAAATGGAAACAAAACAAAGAACTAATTACTTTCAAAAATTTTGCTTCCAAATTTGGAATTTTCATTAAAATTGAATTAGTAGATATGACAGCAGTTTCGATTAAAACAACCGGCAAAATAATGTTTTTTATTGAATTAGTAAAATTGGATTATTCGCAAGTCACATTGAATTTCGAATAGCATTTTAAAAGCGTTTGCTGCGAATTATTTAACTAATTGTAATCTAATTCATGTTCAAACAGTCAACAATTTATCCTTGTTTTAATATTATCTCGTTTATTTATGAATTTTATTAATAAATAATGTATGTTTCGATTCGTTGATGAAAACAGCTTACATTTCTCAATGTAAATCAGAGGAACAAGACTGCGTTTGTTGATTATCACTGAACTGATACTGCATTCATTCGATTATTCGTTCTTCCAAAGATAAGAGCTCCAAAAATAAAGCATTCTATGACTATCGCAATTAAAATTGAGTGTTCTCAAGTTGTTCATTTAAAATAAAGATTAATTATTGAAAATAAATGATTGATATCTTAATAAATTATCTGGGTATAATATTCAACATTAAATATTTTTGCTAATCCTTTATTAAGCTATTATTTTTCACTTCATAAATATTCATCAATTTATCATTACTTTTAAAGAAATATCTAAAAGATTATAAATTACGAATTTTAGCCCTTAAACTCCATTTATTGCCATTATACGAGTATTGCCATTTAATAACATACGAATTTTTGTATTCTAATGTATTATGTGAATAAGATTCAAACTCTAATGCCTTTATTTGCTAATAGGGTACATACTGAAAATGTTATTAAATCAATATAAAACATGTACATGGCAACACGAGTGCTATTGAAAATTGAGAAAACTGTTGTTCTTCACTTGCGACTGCATTTCCTTTCTGTCTTTACTATTTAAAGTACCAAATTTTATTCTACAAAATTAAATTAAAATTTTCTACAGGTAAAGTAGTATATTTAAATCTATTTTTCATGATTCTTCACATTTTTTATTTAAATAAAAGTCCGTTTCTTCCAATGGACTACGCAATTTTTTTTCTTAGCCGTATACCATACACAAAGCAAATTATCTTTTCATAGGATATTTTCTAGAAAGGAAAATCAAAAGTCATTTTTAAATCATTTTTTAAAAATTCAAGCATTTAAGGGTAAAAACAGTTTAACATTTATGAATTGCTTCGATATTTTAATGTAGACAATTTTTGCTAATATTTTTATAGCTTAATTTTCGTGTTATATACATTTACTCACTTTTATTATGTTCCAAAAATTAAGATCTCAAAAATCTTGCAAGGTCATAAATATACTATTACAAATTTAATAGTGATAACTGAGTTGGAAGCTTGATATGAAATGGAATTAGTACATTTAGTATAGACCATAAATTAGTTCCAATCTTAATTAGATCCCGTTAAATGGGTCACTCGAACCTACGCATTATTTATCGGTTATCTAAAATTATAAAATTACGATATGTCTGTGTAATGTACATTCTGAAAGGATGGGTACCAACCTCTTAACCGGAAGTTATAAAATTACGATATGCCAATTTATTATACATTCTAAAAGGTTAGGTTCCAACTACGGATTGCAATATCGACCAAAAATTCAATACTGGTATCTGTTCTTTTTCAGATCTTAATACCGGGATACCGATTTTAATACCGGTAGTAGAAATTTTAGAAAAATAAAGAAAACACAGGTGTTTGTTTTATTTGCCAGTTTAATTAGAGAATGTAAATATCACAAAAAATAATTTAACTTATAAATTATAACAGTATATAAAGAATCACAAAAATGTAAAGGAACATATTTAAAATCGCAAAAAAGTGTAAATATCACTATTCAGTCTTTGGTACTATTACAAATTTTTGAAATGTGATTTTAAAAAATATAATGCATCATTTGCACTGCCATGAAGCCTGGAACGAAATTTTTTGAAAAATTACCAGCTATCGAAAACGCTCTTTCGGCATCTACGCTAGTTGGTGGTACTGTTAACAATGCACAATATACTTTTTCCAAGTATTTTTCTCAAAATCCCTCATCTTCAAATAACCCGATTTCCTTTCGGATGGTTTTGAATATAGCTGATTTCTGTATTGTATTTTGGTTTCTTGAATTTTTTTTATTTTTTTATTTTTCGCGAATTCTAATTTTTGTTCAAGAGACAATTCCTTTTCACTATCGACATTAGTGTCATCATAATCTTCGATAACTGTACCGAATCCTTCTGAATGTGGATAAGAAACAATTTAAGAAAATTTACTATAAACTTGATCCGATTTTAATTGGTTAATATAATTTCTTTTTCATTTTTAAAATAATTATAATTATGTAAATACCGTTAGACATTTTCTATTTCAGTATGCATTTCTACTGCGCGATTTTTCAATGTAATATAATTATATTAAATAGCGTCTTCAGATAGTGATATGTGCTGTTGTTTCAGTGACTGCAACATGAAAATTGTTTTTTTAGCTGTTAATAAATTAGAATTTCTCCGACAGCCAGTTTTATTGAAAGTAGACACGATACAGTTCTGGATATTAAGTCGAATTCACTATCTGAAAAATTAATTTGCAGCTTTAAGTTGATTATTGCTTTTTGGATTGGATTTTTCAGTTTCAAAATCGTTCTATTGATGGAGTAAACTGTTCCAAGATGTTTTAGAATCTAATATTAAATATATTATGTTTTATTTTCAGTTATATTTTTGTAATATTACATTTTTTGTAGGGGAACGTTTAAATATCTTAACAATTTTTCGAACTTTATAAATTATAGGAAGTAATTCATCCTCATTAGCAATATACTCTTCAACAATTTCATAGTCATTATCTTCATTGTCAATATCACTCTCTTCAAATTCGGGAACAGAAGTTTCTATATCCACAGTATTTGGATTCTTCTGTTCTTTATTTTTTTTGGTATAATACATCTATTACTCCTAATTGAATTCTATGAGCAAAGCACAATTGTTGGTTTGCACCAATCAACTTTACAACTTTTTTTCATAACTGTTGCTCCATCAGTCGTTATGGATACAGTATCTTCTTTCAAGGATAATCCATGTTTCGCTAATTTAGATTTAAGCACTTCCACACATTTTTCGGCTGGAATACTTCCCGAGACATGCGTAAGTCCTATATTCCATTTTTTTTTCTGAATGAAAATTTATATTTAAATAGAGTCTATTTCTTATACTTTCCGATTCATCAAATGTAAGACTAAATTTTTCACCATTTACTTTTAATTGTATTAGCTCATGTTTCAAAGAATTGCGAACACCGTTACTGTAGTTTATAACAGTTCTTCTTATAGTATTAATCGATGTTGGTAAATTTTTCAAACCTCTGGCGGATACTGATTTTCTTAATTCAGTAGAAGTGAAAAAAACTCGAAATGACAAGCCATCTAATGCTGTCAATTTAGTTATAATTTCATCTAAATTGTCTTTTTTTCATCCCAGATGGCTTGGGCTTAGAAACTGTGCTTAAATTTGTATCTTCATCGCAATTAGATTCTTTACTTTTTAACAAATTTGTATCATGTTTCGTTTTTAAATTTGTATGGAGTCCGCTTGTACTTCCTCCTTTCACTTTAATAACTCTTGAACATTTTTTACAATTTGCCACCATATTCTTTTCATCATATAAATAATAAAACCAAACCGAAGTGTTATCAACTGATTTTTATGTTCTTTAAAGTTATTCTTATTCATGAGTATGTATATATTTATGAGTATGTATATATATAATAAATCTGAAAAATATTTTGAACCCTAAAGTATGATATGCAAATACAATGTGAATAACAAACTCACCAATTAAAAAAAAAATATCGAAATATTACGCACTTTCTTCACAACTACAACCTTGTTTTCACAGATACGAATATCAGACTACGAATCCTGCGGGTGTGCCGTATCGTTCGGAGCTGTAAAAGGATAGTTTTGACCCGTCTTCTTGGATGATTATTTTATCACTTCTCTTGATTGTACGATGCAATTTTGTATTCACAGTCTATTTAATTTCGCACGTTAGGGTGACATAAAAACAAAAACGTATACTATTTTGCTATGTTGACGATCACTGAACATATAGTGGAGACAATTTTAAAAATTTCTAGAAAATACCGAAAAAACGGTATTTAAACTTGTGAATAACAAAATTGTACTAATGGCTCAAAATACCGGTATTCGGTATACCGGTATTGCAATCCCTAGTTCCAAACTCTTAAGCGAAAGTTACAAAATTATGATATGCCAGTACGTTACACATTCTGAAAGGATGGGTGCCACCCTCTTAACCGAAATGAAAATAATTTCAAAGGGAAATAACAATGTTCCATATCATTATGTTCTTCATTCTAAAAAGAATGACTTGGTATGAAAGAAAATGCATCGTAATGACACCTCTTAACAGAAATGCAAAAAATGGCTTTATTTTAAAATGAAGGGAAAATTTCTAGGGATTTTTTGCTGAACTCCATTAAAGATTCTTAAGCAGACAGGCTGGAACATTATAATTGGCAGTGCTTCGTTTATTCTACTCTTCACTGTCGATAAATTGTACACGATATTAATGCCCATATACAAGAGCTATAAATGTTTCAAGCAAATATCTGTGTACGAATTGTAATTATATGACTTTTACTATTAAATTTTCAACTCTCGTAAATGTCACATTTCGCTGAAAAGCTTAAACAAATGCAGTTAAATGAGTGGTCGATTTAATGAAGACATTTATTTATACACTATTAACATATTACTGGACTGTTTTGAGAAGTCTAATTAGTTTGTTTGGTTTAGTTATTGTAACGTCCCGTTTTAAAGTAACACTACGGCTATTTTGGGATGGACCTCGTAATTTTGAACAGTGGTCCTATGACGAGGACATCTCAGCTGGAACCCCCTCTCCAAACGTCTACACCACACCAAAGGGAGGACGTTTGGCCCGACGGATTTAACGTGCACCAGACCCACATACACCTCGGTTCTTAGATAAAACTGGGACTTGAATCTGAAACCCTCCGGTTCCGAAGCCGAGACCTTACCATCAGGCAACCGCGGCCCTCTTGAGAAGACTAACACATCCAAAGGCAGACAAGAAGACGCAGTTAAACAATTTAAAGTATCGGAAACTATATCCAAGTCTCGAAACACCTGTTAGAATGGACGCATATCAAGGAATAGCCAGGAAAATATAACATGATTTATTTATAGTTTATTTTTCGCTCTTATTACATATTTCAGGAATTAGAACTTTAAGATGATATTTATATCTCCACATCCTGGCATTTACTTAACAATGGTATCTGTAGGTTAACTGAAAAAAAAACGAATTCAATTCAACGATTAACAGAAGTTTCGTAAAAAAATAAAGGATAGACTTTCAAAGAACTGCTCTAATGAATCTAATTTACAAAATAAATTCAAAATTTTCTCGGTTCGATTATTTGAAATATCATGAAATAAAGACATTGTCCAAAAAGTAAAGTTTTTAGTTGGAAAATTCGGAAACTAATTAGAAACTGGAAACTTAATAAGGACCATTTCGTCTCACACCAAGACGTAAATACAAAGATTTTCAAAGCGTATAGATGGCAAAGTAATATCCAACACATTCTGAGTAATTAGAAAATGCTTTGATAGATTTCACCAGTAATAAGCCCTGAAATGGATGACCTATAAAATGAAGTAAGTGCTATGGTTACCCTCGTGGGTATAATCATTTAACAATTGTTTAATACCATTTGTATAAAATTCACAACAGTTGTCGAAATAAGTCTGAAACTAATTTGTAGCTGTCCTTTAAAATTCGCAAATTAGCTTTACTTCCTTTCTTCAAATCTAGTCTTCAATGAAATTCTAATTGGAGTTCCAACTATGAAAAATGAATTTCGATGAAAAGAAAAAAAAGTAATGTTATTAAAATTGAATCGCATTATGCTTATTATTGAATATTAATAATAGGTTGTTAGTAAAGAGTCTTAATAATCTTAATATTTTTAGTAATGTATACTTATAAGTTATTAATTGATCAATATTCTTATCAATGAATTTTTATAATATTTTATAATTAATGAATATTAACGATTTTTCTAATGAATCTTATTAATTTTATTAAAGAACTTGTATAATATGTTATTTTTTAATTAAACTTAATATTTAAATGTAAATTGAAATAAATAGAATTCATTTCCTCTTCTCAATACATTCAATAACCAGAGCACTATTAAAATTTTTAAAAAATCAAATTTAAAGTTGGTGATGTGATGTTTTGTGATTGCGTTCGAGATTAATTTTTTGAAAAACGTTCGAAAATACTTATATTTTTTAATATTTACGTATAAAAGATTGAAGAAATATCTATGAAACTAAAATATACCAGTTAAGTGGCAAAAGATTTTCTTTTTATGAAAATTGGAATAAAAGCTGTTTCGGCTAAAAAGAGGTATAAAACAAACATCTTCCAGTTTAGAGTTTTATAAAATGATTTGATTAAACTTTTCCATATAGCTTAAGAAATGCATTATCTAGCTCCTGAACTAAATATAAAACTGTATTTCTATATATTGTTTAAATACTGAGGTTCGGCTGATAAATAGCATGGAATTTTCAACTTTTTCCCCTTGTGAAGCAATAAAACAGCTATAAAATATTCCTAGATCAACATATTGCTTATTCACGTGATCAGGAACCGCAAAATGTATTGATAAATTATACCAAATTTGAAAAAAAACATGCATTAGATTTTAATTTATGAGGTTTTCGTAAGAAAGTTCGATCAAATATTAGAATTTTAGAAAATAACATCTAAAGATGTAAAACAGCATTAAAATGTATGAAAATGCAAATATAAAAATTAGTGTAACTTCACAAAAAATAGACTTAGAAACAAAATTCTAATTGTTTTTTTAAAGAAACCTGTTCAATCATCAAGAATATTAAATTAAAAATCATAATTTCGCAAAAAATTGACTTTTTATCATAGTCATCTACTTTTTATACACATATTTTCTAATTCGTAATATATATTTTCTATTCTTAATTTGTTTTTCTTTTCAAAATATGGAATTCCGAATATTCGACAAATTTACAAATATAAAAAATGAAATTCATAAGGAATTTAGAACTTTCCAGTTAAACGGTTAATACAAATTTTAGAAAGAAAATAAATGATATCCCCTCCTAACGAATTGCCCGACTATTTTGAGAAATGCAAAACTCCCGAAACAATCTCGAAGACTCAGTTAAATTATTTAAAGTATGATAAACAGTCTGGGTTCAAAAGATTAAACGCTTGGCGACAGTTTCCAGGCAACCCAGGTGGAGACATTTAATTAGCAAACTCAGAAACGACAGTTGCAGAGTATTAAGAATGATACGGAGAAGCATTTTAAAGTGCCTCTAGATGTCTTGTTTGATGCTCTTTATCATCATCAATTTCTGCATTTCTCTGTCAGATTATTGCACGCAGAATGCTGCTGCTTCTATATTATTTGAGAAATAATTATTTCGTTTCGTGCCTCCCGAGAGAGAATCGTCATAGAAATAAAGCCACTGTAAAATTAAAGTTTTGCTTTCAATTGTAATGCGCAAGACTTTGTCAGCTTTTAAAATTCAATTATATTCATTTGCACGCATCTTGATTGTTTCTTTATTTCATTCAGTGAGAAGTGAAGGTAACAGATACATTGAGGTTACTTCGTTTGATTTGTTTTTTTTATTCAAACCAGAAAGCTTTGAAGAATTGCTTTCTGTTTGATATATTTAGCATTGAAAATTTAACTGTATTGTGTCAGAATGGACTATTGCCACAAACAGTGCGATTATCCTCAGCTAGATTCTCTCTTGCTGCTAAACAAAATTGAGCGCTTTGTGGCCTCAAATTACATTAAAATAAAGAGAGAATACATATTATTACTCTTTAATATATCATTAAGTCCAATACCTGGTACTAATGTGATTAACGTGAAAAATGCCTAGTTAATCCTCAAAACAGCGTGTAAAGAATTTGCTAATTGGACGTCCATCAGCCAATTGGAAGCAAGTTTTTCTTAAGCAAATATTTTTCAGTTCATATAGTATATCCTTTTTTCATTAGATATCAATGAAGGACATACGTAAGTCATCTGGTATTCAATCGATTCTGAGAATTCTCCTCATCACATTTAAACAGAATATTATATTTTGAAGAGGTGGGAGATTATTTCTGAAGAGAAAATACAAATGACACTGAGTAATCAATGTGTGTATAATATTTAATTAGTAAACATAATTATTGATTTCACTCAAAACATTTTGATTTACGAACCATCTTTCGAAAAGAAATACATGCTCACGAAAATTCAAACTCATCTAAATGGTCCTGAAATTGTTTTCCATAAAGAAATGGATTTTTAAAGCAAAATTTATGACTGAATTAAGATTTATGTGGGAATGACACTCGCAAAGAAAATATATTTAAAAAGTTCAAAGTAATCAATGATAAATAAAAATAAAATTTGAAAAAAATACAGATAAAATTTTAAAATGTTAAAGCTTAATAATATCTATTGTTTATTTAAGACGTAAGGCATATTTTATAGTAAAATATGACAACTCTTAGAAGATAGCTTAAAGATGGCATGATTATGCCAAACGATCAAAGCCTAGTTAAATAAGAAACAGAGAATACAAAATATAAAATAAAAAGAATTCATCAATGCTGTAAAAACTTGATATATAATTGCAGTATTTTTATTCGATTTTAATGGAATCAATAAAGCTGCGTATTTATTATTTCGAAAGCAACGATTCGTTTTAGTTAGAAGTATTCAAGTTAAGACTCTAATTATGATTCGGAAACTTTTAATGGAAGCCTCTAAATTTATGAGTTATAAAGCTGTAAGTAAGAAGCTAATATCTTAAAAAAAGAAAGTTTCAAGCTCTCTTTGGTAAAATGTTTTAAGTGTTGAAAAGCGTGATAATGATTTTGATTTAGAAAAATATTTGTATTTGAATAATTAAATATTAGGATATAATGGAACAAATTCAAAACAAAACTTAAATGTATAATATGATAATTTGTGAAGGAGATATATTCCCCTAACTTCTGAGGATTTGAACCAATTAATAGCACTTAAGAACAAAAATGTTTGTCTTAATTCGGAATACTTCGCCTCATTCGAATCATCTTTCTATGTTTAACAGCAAGAGAAATGCAGAGAAAGGAATATTTAATACTATCACCAACAACTATTTCCACCTATAACTTCATAAAAGTCAACGCTGGTGGACTGAGAAAATGCAAATTAAATTGTATTACAGTTCGTTTGCTCTATTAACGGCATTAGTACAATATTTTTGAAATACTAACATTTTAAACAAAAAATAACCGTATTCTTGCACTATCAACCTGAAAAAATAATGAAGCTTTGAATATTATTATTTTGTCCCATTTATCTCAAAAAATTTGAAGAGGCTTTTACTTTCTTAAACATTACACCTTGGAATATACATTGAATTGCAAGGTGTCATTATATATATTTCATAAATTGTATGAAAATACTTTGGCTTCTGTGAGGGTTGATAGCAAAAAGATAAAAATGAATTTTTATACACCCTCCATTATATAGCAGTATCAAGTAGACTCCATTATATAGCAGTATCTATGCCCGAACGAAGATTCACATTTCTATTACTCAAATTTACAGATAATGCTTATGTTTAAATGTTGAGGGACTAATCAGATATTTAGATGAAAAAATTTCAAAAATGTAAATTTTCTCTGTACAGAAAAATTGACATAAGCAAGTATTTTTCTATAAGTACATTATCTAATCTTCATGACATCAAAGAAATTCGCTAATCGCGCGTAATGTTGTTCTCTTTATAAAGAAGAGAAATGAGAGAAATTGAGCATTTGTGATCTCAGAGAAATGCTGGAATGCCGAGCAAGGAAACAAAATTCTTTACTGGCACTTGAAGTCTTTCTGAAAAAATGACAGTAAAAAGGAACGTTTAGATACTCTGACGATATATGCTATATGTGATCATAACGCAGCTTAGTTGCAGAAGAATACAAGCATCATTTTCACGCTGGAAAAATTTTTAGCGAACTGTTTCGTAATTACAAATTATAGATCTTTACTTTTCCAGAGAAGGTTGAGGAGAGCGAGTCGTTATTCATGTGTTGCAGAAATTGGCATTTTGGCTTATTTTTCAAGTCACTCTAGTGTTTAGAAAGCATTATTCCATAACCAACAATATACAAAATTTCACGACATAATAACTGGCATCCATACAGTATTCGTGGAGTTCATAAATTGTTACAGCTGTTATATGGCAACACGATCAATGTCTAGAATTTCAGTATTGAGGGTTAACTTAAATAAAATCAAATCCTTATTTTCTCAGCGATGCAATTTGGACAAAGGAATGCTGCTTTTATCTTGAGGGAAATATTAATTTTCAAAATTAATTTATATTAATTTTCAAAACTATCACTTTTGTAATGATAAAAATATATTCTTCACGGGAACCTTTCATGATCAGTGGTAATTTTCTGAAAATGAGTTTTATGACATTTTAAGAGACTTTTTGGTTGGTTTCATTTTATACAACAGTTCGCTGAATGTTCAGTTAGTTTTTATTGGTTTTATATCTGAACTAAGGATTGAATTGGCATTGACAGTAGTAGTTATAGATCTCTGTAGGTCTTTTTCAATGAATTCAAAAAGCCTGTCTTAAGTCGCAAGAGATGAATTCGACTGCATATGTGCAAGTATTGTTCAATGAATGCAACTTTGTATATCTTTTGAAGGCGTTAACTTTAAACAAGATTTTAAGCACTTCAATTAATATATTATATGAACATTTAAAAAAAATTAAATACAAGTGAATAAATGCGTCATTATTTTCTGACTCTGCCCTTTTAATTACAATTCGTGACTGAAAATTATAGCTAATATGTTGCTCTAACACGGTTCAGAGGTATGGGAAAATGATCAAATCAATACACTTGCCTTTTAATTTTTCGATAAATTGAAGCATGAAACTTAGTGTTGTTATATAAATGAGTAAGAAAAACATTTTCTTCATTAACACTTATTCGATATCAGGCTGCATTAAAAATTAATATTTTTAACCCCCTCTATAGAAACCAAAGTATTTCACGACATGGCGGTTCCTGAATTGATGAAATTTTGCAATTTAATGTGTAATAATAACAATATACATAACATTTGGAACGAGAAATGTTTTGGAGTTTTAGAGACTATGATCATCGATGATAAGCAGAGATATTTTGGAAGCTATGCCATAACAACAATTGCAACACAGGTTTTCTAAATAGAATCTAAGTAAAATTGCATCAACTATTATACCTGTTGAAAGTTTTATTTCGCATTCCTTTTCTTCCTAACTAATTAGAATTTGCAAAATTCATTTAATGCAAATGAAAATTTTTATTCATAAACTTGCAGAGATTATAAAATTTTCGCGAAATGTCAATTAGCTTTCTTTGGAAAATTTATTAATTCTAACAATTTTTATTCTGATAAATTTTAAATGTGTTTTGTTTCGTGCATTGTAAATAAATGTATAATGAATTGGTAAACAAAAGTAGACCAGTTTTTCCAATTTAAAGACATGATTTCTACATCATAAATTAATTTTTTTACAGTAATGCAACTATGCTTAATTTTTTTAGTACTTCCAAATTAATGTGAAATGTAACTATAACATTATATAAAACTGAATATAAACATATATATACATGTACATATATAATGTTGATATTCATTAAATGTATATATATTTATGAAATGTATATAAACATTATATAAAACTGAATATAACATTATAAATTTCAAAGGAAATTACTATTTTATTGAAACAAAAACAACAATTTTCCCTGAAATTCAGATTTTGAAAATTCCAAATTAATGTTATTAAAATTATAATATTCTACGTCTTAAAAAATAAAGTATCTAAATGATACAATCCAACTGCTGTGTAATAAGGTGCGTTTCTTTGTAACAAAAATATTCGGACTCCATTTAATTATCTTATATCTATTTTACATAATTAATACACCTTAAATTTGTTTCGAAACATGCTTAACTAGATTTCAAAACATACAGAAGAAATTATAGTTTACTTGAAAAATTTAATTAGATAATTATTCCAATTAAAATATTTAATTTGATAGGGAACAATGTAACAGCATGTTTCATAAGGGATGCTTTATAAATAGACCGCATGACGAAAGATTAAGCTCTTTAAAAAATATTATGTGGTTGGTTAATTCTATATATGCGTTTAATCAATTATTTCCTTAACTATCAGGATCTCTTGAAACTGAACTGAAAGGATCTCTTTGAAAGAGATATCCAAATATTTGTGCAGCTTCCTTTCCAAAACTTCGTTGAGAAATTCTTGCATGATAAATTTAATGATGAGTTTATACATTTTAGAGGACAAGTCGGCATTATTATTTGAAAAATGAAAAATAAACCTAAGATATGAAACATTATTCAACTCATTTGTATATGCGTTGAGTTTAATAGCAGTAGCAAAGAAATCTATAAATTGTAAAGAAGCTTTGCACAACTAGATGAATGTAATGAACTACATTTTATGTTCGCGGACTGAAAAAAAAAAATTCGATCAAAAGATTGTATTCAATGCCACGTTTCAGATACCTTCTGTACTATATGCATATGTAAACATTATAAAACTCAAAAACAAATTAGAATAATGGAATTTAATAAGGGTTTTTAATTTACAACTGTTGTCGATTTCTATCAAACATTGAAAAAAATTTAGTTTCTGGAAGTCTATTCCCTCTTTTTTATGTGAATAATTTAACTCAAAAATACAAGTAGGTATACAAATAAAATTGTGTATATTATATGTATATATTTATCTTTACCGGAGTTATTGATATGCTCCGAAAAATCAGTCAGCGACTTAAATGATTTTCGCTTTGTGATTTTGAGCTATTGTGCGCGCGGTATACTTTAACCGCACTAAGCTAGATAGATGAATTTTAGTATATAACCTTTAAATCAAAATTTAAGGACGAAATTTTAAAAAGGAAAAGCTTACGTCATAATTTGAAGTTAAACTCAAAACTGGTTGTATTGTATTAATATATGATAAAAGCAACAGGGTATTTTTCTGTCGGTATATCATCACTTATAGATACTTTGTAAAATAAAAGAATTTCGATTTAGTTAAAGACATTTTATATTATTTATTTACCTTGTTAGCGGACAGTTTTATACTATCTGCCATTTAAACATCAGGTTTCGAAATGATCCAAAATTCAGTGGAGTGCCTATTGCTTGTGCATTAAAATTGCAAGAAATTTATCTAATACCGTTCAAAACTTACAAACTAACTTTATTTCCAGGCCTTTGTAAGAGGTTGGAACTGATCCTCTTTGACAATTGTACAGTGCTCACAAGACAAGAATTCTGTACAGTCAATTTATAAAGCGGAAACACTTTTCGGACAATGATGGCCATTTAAAAATCTTTATAGTCTCAAAATGTTGAGCACATTGTAGTTAATGTCCCATATAATTAGTAAAAAAAATATATTATATTTTTCTTTTATATAGAAAGTCTACGTGAAGTTTATATGATTAATGCATCTAAATAAATTTTAATAGACTTTTATGAAAAAGTTTTCATTATATAATTTTTTTAGAAGATAAATGGATGTTACTCTCAAAAACTTTTTTTTATTGAGTCCCAGATTGTGTCATTAATCTTTACTTCATTATTGGTTTTTCTCTTGATGAATCAATCCCATTAGATGTGGGAAAATAATTCTAAATATAAAAGGCTAATTAAAATTTTATATTAATTGAAATTTTTTTTCTACTATTTAAATATTGGAAATTTAAACATCTGCTTTCCCTTCAATCAAAGGTTTTCATTATATCACTTTTTTAAAAAGATAAGTGGATGTTATACTCAAATGAAATACATTTTTATAGAATCCCAGACTGTGTCATTCATCTCAGTTATTTTACTTTGATGAATCAATCACATAAGATGTAGGAAAAATAATTCTAAATATAAAATGTTAATTAAAATTTTATATTAAATGAAATTCTTTGTTTCTAGTTAATTATTAGAAATTTAAACATATGATTTCCTTCAATTAATAACTATTTAGATAAGCTACCACATTTTAAGATTTGAGAACGCAAGAAAAAGAAATAAGCAGAATATTTTAATTCCAACAGGATTTGTTCAATATGAAATGATTTCAAAATTTCGACAGAAATTATACCAATTTGATAAAATTGGCGATTCAATCTAAATTTGTTGCAAGATATTGAATATGAAATCTGCTTTATAATTTACAGTTCAGACCTAAATAAAATAATATAAGTCTGAACTGCAAATTATATTAACGTTGCTCTTGTTTTGTTCTCTCTCCAATGACAAGTGTATTACAAGATCAATAAATTCTAGTGTATGAACAGTGACTAGAAAGGGAAAATTCAGAGAACAGTGAACATATACCCAAATTTCTAAGACAAAAATATCTGTTAATGATTAGCTGATGTTATAAATGTTTGCATTTTTCAAGGATTCGATGCTTTCAATGTGAAATATTAATGTTGATATAATAAACTTATGCATTTTGAAAGAACCTGTCTGTGTCATATTCCTGTATTATTCATTGTTCTTAAATTATTACTTTCCATAATAGTGAAACTTTCATTAATCATCATCAAGCGAAATAATTAAATTATACAAATTTAAAAAAGAACTAAGCATCTGTGATGGAATTTTTCTTTAACTCAAAACAATTTTTATATAAGTGAAAAGCGTTTTATTAATATAAAGAAAAATAATAATTTTCTTTCAAAAACTTTTACCTTTTCTCGAGTAATGAATTTGCGAAGAGGCGTGTAAACAATTCCTTAAAAATTTATTTAACTCGTGATATTTTTTTTTTTTGTCAATTACAGCAGAATAAATTCATACAAACGAGTATAAAGATTATTTGAAAAATAATAATTTATTGTTTGTTTAAATGAGGAAAAATGTAAGTTATGCAAAATTGGAGAAAATAGCCTATTTATTTTCGCTTGTTTTAACATTTAAATCAACAAAGTAAATATGTGTTAAAAATAATAATTATAACTTTCGAACTTCAATATTTACCTAGCAGAATTTAAAAAATTAAAATGCTTAGTTCTGGAAAAAAAATCTATAAGTGTGTTTTGTAATAGATTTTACATTTTATTTAAGATCCAATACATGCAAAACTTTACTTATATAATTAATACTTCAGAGTTTATAAAATGAATTCTATCTATAAAAGTGTTTTCGTGAGATATAGTTACGATAAATCTGACAAGGAAAAATCCAATATACAAAAAATAGCTCTTTAAATCGGAATATGAAAAAGCTAAAATCCAATATTTTTCTGGAATCAAAAGATATTACACGCTAAATGGTTCAAAACCAAGTTATAGAAATCAATAATTCTATTTTTTTTGTTTCATTTCCTATAAGCAAGAAGCCTGAAAATCTGCCGATAAAGTTAAACAACTACTGCAGACAGAGGAAACAGATAAGTGAGAAAAAATTATTTTTGAGTTCAACATAAAATATAACAATAAAATTTTCTCGCCATTTGCTGCATTTCATAATCAATTACGTTAATACGAAATTTTATTAATAATTTCTCTAACTGTGGAAAACAGATCGATGTGTCAGAATACTTGTATAAATGAAGACATTCTCCCTTGTTCCTTGAAATGCACATTTGAACGAAACTTTGTCTTTATTTAATGCTATTCTCAAGTATAATTCGTCACAATGACTAAAGACGTTTCTTCCTCGCCAAGAGACAGTTTTTGAAAATCTCCAAGCTGATGCTATTAATAACTAATATATATGCAAAATGTAGAGAGGCTACATTTAGATTTAAAAGAAAAAATTGCTACCCAGAATTTTATATACGTTCTTTTAAAGAGGAAAATGTAGGCAACAAAAAAAGAATATATTTAGTTTTTAGATTGCCAACACAGAAATCTCAAGATATAGCTATAAAATCTGAAAGTGTTTTTACTATATCTCAGATTTTGAAGAAAATATCACGTGATATCCTTTATTATGAAATCTATTTTCACCTCCTATCATTTATAAGAAATTTAGCAAAGACACGTGGCGATAAAATGTGGCAGGTATACGAGTTACATATAGAAATATTTTATACACACAAGCATTGTACCCACAATAACTTTAAAACAGCGACAGTGATAACCAAAAAAATGCTGTGTTGTTATAATAAAATAGCTATACGTATCGTGATGTGACAACTTAAGGTTCTATCTAATGGTGAAATTTTGAGATAGCATTCCAAGCTTGGAAAGGGCAAGAATTATGGTAAAAACGACAAACGTGACGTTATAAAGCAACATCGATTTCGAACGTAAAATACAATTCAGTCGGATTAATGCTAAAAGTAGAACGCATTTAATACATTTTTCTATCACTTCCCGATTTTGAAAAGTATGTTATTCCGTGTACGTTATCTGCTGAGCATAATATCCAATTTTGATAGAAATTTCCGCTGATTCATTTAAGGGATGCACGGTCCAACATAAAAATGATTCCTCTCGGAAGATATATGTAAAACTATACCTTTGGCGATGTTACAGAAGCAAATCATTGGATTTTTTTCTTCCATAGAATAACTTCCTAACTCAATTCAACTTTTTTCTTAGAAGTGTAACACAAACAGTAAATGTATATAACATTTCCAGCAACACTATAGAAACTTTAACAATGTTTTTTTTTAATGCTTGAGCTATCGTTGTCTTTTTACAAAATGCACAACAAGAAATGTAGTCCAGTGTCCTGATGTATATTGTGATTTAAGGTTAGGTATGTGATTCTTTGTTCAGAATTTCGTCACATCACAGTTTTATGAGTCAACTAAATAAATGCACATTTTAAACATTCTTTCCTCAGCATTAATCCATATTGTGTAATTTTCTAACTTAAAGGACGATACTTTATAACTTTGATAACTGATTTATTATCGTAAAATTTCTTAGTAAGAGCACAAACTTTGATTTTTGCCTCTAGGTAGAGCGTGGCGCTGACTTTAGACTATTCACCTAAACATCACTAATACGACTATAGCTATCGTGGCTCTGAAGATTGGTGGGAAAGTGGACAGAATTTTAGTGGGGACAGTGAAATTATATTTATAAGGTAATTAATTTTCCTCGTTCTGTTATCCTCCCGAAAATCAATAGATTTCGAAATTCTGATGACTATACGGAAATAAGAAATATTCCAACTGCAATATTTGTACCCTAAGTCAGTAAAAACCTTTGAAATGCTGTTCAAAAAATGATATGACAAAATTTAAACAGATACACAAAATAAAAAAAAACAGTTAAGAAACCACAGGCTTACAATTTCTGAATAGATGAAATTGGTTAACGGTTTAATATCACTAAACACTTATATATAACATAAAAACACTGAAGAAAATTGAAGCATTTCAAATTCATGTCACTCACCTTCCTCTTCCAGCAATGGCAGAAAAAAGGGTAATAAGTCAAAAAGTCGTCCAGAATAAACAAATGGCTCAATTTAAAAGTAGTCATTCACTCGCCAATAAAATCCAGTATTCCATTTCATGCAGCACTAGGACGGTTCGAATCAGAACAAGGTCGCCGCCCTGCGCTCTATCAGAGCAAATATAGACTCCTTCTTTCTTATTCCTTTTTTTTTTTTTTGTTTTTTTTTTTGTTTCAAATTCACTCTGGAACATCCAGTTAGTCAAGCAGAAGGCTTCATACAAATAAATAGCCTCCTACTGTTCTTTTCAGTTTCCTTATTTCTTTGCCTCCGTCTGGAACTCACAGATGTATATCTAAGGAAAAGATAATATAAAAAATATTTTCAGATATAAATATACTTGAAATCTTTTCGTTAGCGAATATATTAATATATATATGAAAATTGCAATCTCAAAATTGGAAGTTATCTTTTATGAAGTTGTTTAGGGCAAAGCGAAGAGGAAGCTCTATGTTAAAATCCTTAGAATATTTTGTATTTATAAGCAAGACTGCTAATACAAAATTGTATTGTGAAATAACTATTAAAGATGGACATATTTTTGTAAAGTATAAAAACCATTTTGGAATCTGTAAATATGTAAATTATCTTTGTAACTTTCAATGCAAAATTTCTTTGGGAAAATGAAAAAAAGCTTTCAAATTTGTCTAGACTGATATTTTATTCTTCCACACTCTCAAAATTAGTTAAGGATACAAGACAATATTTGTTATCATATTTTCCGAGATTTTAATATCTCAAAATGTTGTGGCAAAGAATTTTTTCATATAATTCCAGAAGATTGAAGATAATCAAGTAGAGTGGCATCAGGAGAGTGTGGAGGACATTTGTTTTTATCCTTTTAACGATTTTTTTTCCGGTAAGGAACCGATGAACTACAGATTACTCTGGACAAGAGCTACTTTAAGGTCTTGACATGTAAAGGACTCTGCCCCTAATAACGTTTAAGTGTCTTTTGAATGGAAAGGACCACTTTGATTTCTTGTACCTAAAAATGAATTACACTTTATTTTTTTCTTCAATGCTATTTCATAAAAAAAATCAGCTTTTGACTCATTTTTCGTTTATGGACTTGTTTGGAGACCAATTTTAGAATTAAAAAAAAATTAAGAGATGGGAAATGATAGAAATTTTAAGTTTCTATTACCAGCATTTGTTTAGCCTTAAATTTGATCAATCTTAAAGTTTATGAGGAAAGCTTAGCCTTGGCTTGATTTGATATGAACTTTCTTTTTATTAGTCTTTTCTTGAAAAATCAGTTATGTAAGTAGACAAAACCTTGTATGACTTGATAACCAAATTTTTGCTTCGAAATCTGAGAGTCGACAGGGCATTATCCGATTACATAAGAGATCCGCAACATATTGTATCCTTGCACTTTTTTAGTTCATTGGGGTCAAAAGTTCAAGGAATGGGGGTTCATTGGAATCAAGGAATGAAAGAAGAGATTACGTCTTCTGTACATCCTCAGAAAACGCGATCCATATATAGTCTGGAAATAGTTTCAAAACCTGAAATTTGTCTAACAAATCAATCAGTGTAGCTTAAATATTTTAACACTCATGTGCAATTAACACCAATCATTTGCAAAATACTGTCATCTTCTGCTTCAATGCTATTTTGTCTATAGTGCCACTGTTTCCCTATTTTGGAATTTTCTTGGGCAATACTCGACTTTCCTTCTGACTTCGTTCATTGCGCTAGTGTAATGGGCCTCTGCAAGTTCATTACTATTCGTCATGCAGTAGTTTTGGCATTGATGTTTAGAAAAGAGATGTAGAATTCATATGATGAAAAAATTAGACTCCATTAAGCTTCAAAAATTTTTTAATAAAAATAATTAGGCTTAGCCACTCAATAAACATATCTTCAAAATTACACATTTTATTCTGTTTTTACCAGAATTAAGTGAATTCTCATACACGAGAGCAAGGAATTTATGAGAAATTTGTTTCAACTTTTGTTTATAATATGAAATGATTACTTAAAATTAAAAGTTTTGTTAATCCTTTTTCGAAGAATCGATCCTATTATATATTAACCACCAACTAGCCTAGGCATGCAGAGAGATTGGATGGCCGAATTGTGCCAGTAAACATCATGGTTACCCTGAAAGGCGCAGAATAGACTATAGAATCAGTTATTTCATGCTTAAAACCATCAAAAGGAAGAACGTCCCGTCATTGGCAATGAGACAGTTAACCAGCCTCAGTACTCTCATCGAATTCGTAAAATACTTAATACTCGTGGCTTTGAACTCTCTCGTTATCGTATTCGGAGTAGCTTTTCGGAGTAATAAAAATTGCATTATTAAAATATTTTAATTAGCTATTAATTCATTCAAAATTAAATTTAAAATAATAAAATTTTAACGATGCAAATATGCTTTACTATGTAAGGCTCATCTGGTAATCTGAATATAAATGATTTATTCATAAAATTTAAACAGAAAATAATATTATTGAAGATACCAAAAAATATGTATAATGTGTTTCCTTTGTAAAAGAAGTGGCTATGTTTTTGTATTCGCTTCTATTCTGAAGGAATAGATACTGTTGAAAAACCACCTTCATTTATTCCATCTGTTTCTACGCAATATTTCTTCTTCATCCAGAATGGATTTTCTTGAGTTGCTACGAAAAGCTGAGCTGATAAGGCAAATTCGAGACTTCGATTCCGGTTTTTCATGATATATTACTCTTGCGAAAATGCGTGATTGATGGCTGCAACTAATAGTCGAATCTTTGTTCGGTTTCCAACTCCGAAAATCGGTTTTAAAGTCACGCATGTTTCCAAAACCATTATGACAATGGGAGTTGCTTTTCATGAAGAGTTTATGTGTGTTTGAAAGAAATTGTGTTGCTATTTTTCCCCCAACAGGTAGAAATACATTTTGTTTCTAACAGTTTGAATGGATGGTGAAAGTAAATAAATTTAGTACTGAAAAATGCAAACTAAATTTCTAAACGGATACAAACATAACCTAATATTTATTTCATATTAAAATATTATTTAACTGCAAACTCATTTTTAATAATAGATTGGAATAGAATTTAATTGCATTTCCTCCGTACAAAATTAAACACTATTTTTGACAAAAGGAATGAATTAACGATTTCCACTAATTAAATTAGAAATAAATATTAAGTTTAAATTAAACGGAATAAGAAATAATTGATGAAAACGGTCTGAAGATTTTATCAAGAGCCACCCTCAGGAAGTAATTCAAACCAGGGATTTTTCTATAAGGAGTCTGACTGTCGTCCAAATAATATCCCGTAACCCGAAAATCCCAAGAAATTGCGGTTTTTGAAGATAAAAATTAATATCGATAAAACAATGACATTAAATTACATAATAATGATAAACAAAAAAATATTTCAAAACTAATTAATACCACAACAAAATTAAAACAAATCAAACTACTATATAATCATTATTAAACCAAAAAAAGATAAAACAAAGAACATACCAGTTGAAAATAAATATTCCAAAAGTTTTTAAAAAGAGAAATTAAACCTATTAGTGCAGAATAAATTCAATTCCCGCGTTTAAAGCTGGAAATTCCTACAACGCATGGTTAAATTGCTCATCATCATAAGAAATAAATTTAACGATCTCAGCGCCATCTATTTAATTGAAAAATCAAAAAGAATAAACTAGAAAGTATACCTTTAATTGTGAAAAAATAGAAAATAATAGAATATATGTTAGAAAATAGATAAACCTTCTCTTTATAAAACTTCTATATTGCAAAAATTTTGGGAAAAATCAGGTTTTGACTCGGTAAATGTTTAGTGCCAAATCATTTTTGCAGCTCGGTGTCCTATATTCATAGGAATATTGTTATCTGTATTACCAAATCTATGTAAGGGTCACATGCCTTGACTTCCCCTTATGCTAAATACTACAATACCCTCCGGTTTGTCCTTTACAAGAGTATGAATTCCCTGACCATATCGCTGGCAGAGGATCCAAACCCTCGAAGGTTAAGGCGTAGTCTGCAAACAAGAGCCCAGATTTCGTATTCCCCACACACAGACCGACTTTTGAGTATAGTCAAAATACGGTACATTATGTATATTGTAGCCTAGTGAAGGAAAACTAATATTATTTTTGTCGTCTTTCTATTTGACCGATTAAAATGAAAATTTGATACATATCGGCAATTTTGGTTATTAAACATCATTCGAAGTTTCAGACATCAAAATTGTTGCGTTTTAGAATTATTGCGTTCACATTTACGAGAATATTCAACTCTATGGACGATAAACTTGTTGATGGAATTGTTTCACAATTTAATGCAGACCTCCAATTTTGACAGTAAAACTGAACTTCAAATTTTATCCCTAATGTTTTTGAATTATTAGTGCACATAAACGGACAAGTATACATATTTCCCCAAACTATATTTTGATAAAACTACAAATTTGGTGTAAAGATCACATTCCTAATATCACCCGCCTCGTTTAAAGTGCTTTTGTGTGTTCACAGACAAAAAAAAAGGCACTTTGGGACTCAAAGAGGTGTAATTTATGAAATTTACCTTCCAACTGTCTATTACGCGATTTCCGGGGGTTGGCAATCAATTTTCTGTTGCATCCCGCATTTTTTGCAGTTTAGAGTATTAATTTTTACGATTACAAATTTTTATTATATTATATTGTTATCGTGTAACATATAGTTTCAGTTCAATTTCTTTGACAATTATTTGAACTTATTTGCAAACATCGCATCTAAATAGCGATTCTAAAGAATTATGCAGCCAGAGGGTTAAATCAAAATTTCGAGGTTAAATTTTTTCCCAATTGCAGTACTTTTTCTTTGTTGAGTCCGTATATCAGAAAGTAATAATGAAACCAAATATGATTTCATTGCATCATTATCATTTTTAATTTTACTATACAAAGAGTTTAGGGAAACACTGATGACACTGTGATTGGATTCTTCATTATAATGGGTTAAATATCACTTCTGAACTAAACGACAACAATTTTTGCCGAATCACTAAAGATTTGAACGTTCCGTTTCATAAACAATCATGGTTTGTAAATCCAGGGGATTTTTCTTTGATTACTTTATAATGTGGCATCAACAAACAAATGGCGCAATTTTTATACATTTTCATACACAAAATATATAAAGAGAAAATATTAAATCATCCAAAAGTTCGAAATCGGGACTGACGAATTTTCAAATTCGAACTTTCTCTGATTAAAAAAAGGCACATTTTTGGAATTATGTGTATTATGAATGTTAATTGTGCGATGCCGAACTCTACACTGATCTACATTTTGAGATTTTCCATTATGCATTGATTACTACAATTTTCACGAAATATTTTAAAATGTTAAATATTTATTTTTTCTTATGCTTTTACATTTTGAATCAATAATATGGTGTTATTTTTAACACTATAAATTCTAGTAAAATGTATTATATATTTTTTGTATTAAATATCAAATATTTAATTTTTTTTTAAATTTTTATTGGAAATATGACACCCGTTTTCACATATTTAAAAATTGTTTCATTTCTATCCACAGTGTAATTTTCGCGAATTATTATATAAATTTTTGTGATATATAATGTGCTTTAGGCTAAGCCGAAGAAAATGTTCCTGCTTCTATGGACAGTCGGTGCTTGCTAGATACAAACCTGTGTGAGCACTTCTTTCAATGCACATCATTCCCGAAGCGATTTCTTAATGTATCCTAAATGTTTTCACTTCACACTTCGAAAGCATTCTTACAGTCTATCTCTATCTGGGCCACTGTTTTTCCCCCCCTCATTCTATGCGGGACGACGCATTTTCAAGAACTCTTGAAATTTCAAGCGATATTCGCAAAGTGGGCATACATTTAATGACTCCCACAAAGGAGGAGTAAGAATTTGGATGAGAATCTTTAAATATGGTGGTTGACTCTCGCTTTTCGGATGGGTAGAATAAAGCTGTGGGGTCGATTTCCCTCTACTTCCATGACAGGGTATATTTTCTACGGGAAGTGCTGTTCTGTGGCTAGTAATTATCATTAGGTTTCAACCAAATTTCTTCATATTGTCTCGACGAAGATCATTAATAGTTCTCCTGATGTTTAGGCAAGGTGGGATTAACAACGATATGATTAAATATAAAAATCTACTAAATTCTCCCGCTAAGCTTAATCTAATGATTGTGTAAAAATTTTTTTTTCTTTAAAACATGAATGAAATTGAACAATTGTGTATTATCAGATTCAATTAAATGCCACCCAAACAATTATAACTCTGTATTTATTTTTAAATTTAATATTATATTTCCTTTTTCATGAAATATTTGTTCCACTTCAGTTTTTTTAGATATTTCACGCCTTTATATTATTTTAAGAATTCAAATGATTTGGATTTAAAAATTTTGTACTTATTTTACATTGCTTCGAGAAAGATATTTCTGATCTGAAATGTTTTTGTTTTAAATTTCTGATTTTGAAATAATGCCTTATTAAGGGCAATAGATAAAGCTGGCGATATAAAAATGTTATACATCTGTATATAAAATACTTTAACAATAGAACTGAAGACGTTTCATTAAATTTTATTAAGAATATAATTAATTCGCTTGGTAGAATATTTCCAGACATTCATTTATTGCAGCAACCGTTAATGGCGTTAATAATTTAACGTATTTCTCCCATTGTAATTATCCATTAATGCGAAAAAGGCAAGTTACAGGAAAGAATAGGACTGAGACGCTGACAAACTATTCATAATCTTGTATTATTCAAACTACTAAGTCAGACAACTCAAATTTTTCCTAATGTCCTTTTTCAAGACCAAATTAAGCCTCTTAACATAGTCATGTGGGGTGCTGCAGAGAAGCTTTTGCGTACTCTCTATAATCCGAGGGCATTCAATTCTTTGTCTTAATCCTAGTAAGAAGTCTCCGATTTTGGTTTGATGTTTATAGTGTCACCTCATTAAGTTAAATCTGCCTATTTCTCATCAGATTTCGGCTTAGAAAAGTAATTACTTATCCTTTATGAATTGTTTTTGCTACTGAAAAGCAAACGTTTATATTTAATATCTTAAGCCTTAATTCCAATTATTAAAACCTAATAATTAAGGAATTTAACTGAATTCCTTGCTATTCTATTATATTCGGCACTTTTAAAGTAGCTTGCAGTTAGAGAATATTAAGATAAGATTAATCGTGCTGTATATAAAATCTTTTTAATTTCAGTCTCGTAAAATTGGGTATTTTACAAATCATGCAAAAATTTAATATGCATAGATTTAGAATGCCAGAAATTCATAAAATAACTTTTAAAGTGTAATTAACATAAACCCATTTCATAAAAAGTTTATATATTTCATTTTTATTTAAACATGCTTACTTGTGAAATTTACGTATGCATATGCAGCGTTCGGTAACAAGTACGTCGCGTGAATAGCTACCGACTGGAAGTACGCAATTACGAACCGTTTTCAGAAGCAGTAAGATGAAGAGTCTAAACGTTGAACTTTCAACAAGCACTTACCATATGGAGCTTCGGACTGCAACGATTGCGCCGCTCGTCGCTTGTACCAAGAACTTTTCATCATACTATCTTCCCATATTCCCGCAAAAGGTTATGCGGGACTGGTTGTTTAACGAAAGCTACCATGAATCAACAGTGAACGATGATGACATCAGATAATGAGGAGAATGCCGTATGTCTTCCAGAAAACAATCCGAGTACACGTAATCGAGCAATAGGCCAAGGAGTGGGAGAAACCCACTTCATTACTGTCAGCAAACCAAATGCATTCATTCCATTTGCAGCACATCCCATCAGAGCTTGATGGTTATCAATACCGTATGATTTTACTATATGATGTCTTCAGCAGAGTTTGGCAGACAGTGTATTTGCCAGGGGAGTGTTTTGCTCATGGATGAGGCAAGTTTCATAAGAGAGGGAATATTCAATTAACATGACATCCACTTGTGAACTTTGGAAGGCCCTCATAGATCGCGACCACGGGCAACTCAAAATCATTTCCCTATCAATATTTCGACCTGTATTGTTTGAGATTATCTCATTGAAGCGTACCTTCTTTTCCCTTGTCTGAACGGTAGGTCATACTTGACCATCTTACAAGTTTTGCCCAAACTTCTTGAAGAAGTCTGGGCAACCGTTGCACCGTTCAATGCGATTATAGCTTGATAGGGAGTGGGGGGGGCACCCACATTACACCAAAGACGTCCTCAAACTCTTGAACTTTACATTTTGGTAGTATTGGATAAGTCATAGTACATTGACTTGCAAGACCGTCGGATCTATCACGCTTGGACTTCTACTGAGATCAAACAAAGACTTTGGAGTACCAGACACCTATTTCTTCAGCTGAAGACCTCGTTGCTAGTATTTCTGTAGTTGCTGGAGAGATTTGAAGAACTCCAGAATCTTCTAGAGCATTAGCACAGGTGACACCACTGTGAAGCTTGTGTGACTGAATTTCGGACAACTTCTGCAGCATGTAGCAGCTGTATTGTAAAACCTGCTATTAAAATAATTTCTGTTACACTAACATGTTGATATTTATTTTCTTTCTTTTTAATTCATTTTACCGAAGTCGTGTTAAGAAATTTTCTATCCTGCAATACTATTCGATTCTGATTCGTCTCTATGCACAGCACCTGCAAGTTTGTCGCACTAATAATGGAAGACCCTGTATACGATTCTTTATATTGCATTTGTATAAAGTTTATGTGACAATATTTAAAAGTATGATTCTTCTGTTAAAACATTTTTAATTGATTTAAAGGCATTAAAATAATTTTAGGATTACGTGCATAGTGAAAAATATGATGTATTTTTCAAATTTTCGAATTATATATGATCCAATAATTTTTATTTTTTTTCTTTTAAGTATATAAAAATAGAAACATGCTCTCTGTAATTAATTGGCTAAATTCGCATTTTATATTAATTCCGAAGTAATTTTATTTAAAATCGTTTTTCTGAGAGTATCGATGCTTAGTCAAGAACTTGAGGATCATTGCAACACATCGCATTTACTATTGATAACATGTATAGATGAAATAAATCGCTTTTTTTACTAAAATTTCGACGATTCCCGTTGCCGAAATCACTCATTTTACTCAAAATTTCCTTGATTATAAAAGTGGTTTTCATATTTTCATGTCTTTCATTAATTATATTCTAAATTAAATATATTTGAAATATTGTGACTGAAAGATTACAAATGATAATTTTTGCAAAGGAAAGATTTTTCTGATCAAATATATCGCCATTCTTTAGTATCAAATCTATTTGGTTGAACATAATACTTTTTCATCATTAAAAGCAGATTGTGGACAGTACTCAGAGTTTTCATTTTTTGAACAAAACTATTCGCCCTTTTTTATATAAAACACCAACATAATATACATCATTCAATACTCTGTTATTATATGGAGAAGAAAATAAAATATAACATACATCAAATATTAGCGTAATTTCTTCAGGACTGTACTAAATCTTTTTTTTTGTAAACGTCTCTTATTAACACAAACTTTCACAAGTGGTTCTAATGGATTTCAAAATATAGTTTATCATCTTGATGAGCATTATATGTTCTGTTTTTGAATTTAAATAAAAATTATTATCGTGCAAACATTAATGTCATGTACTGCACACTGAAGATCACAGAAATTCAGTTTTTAGATGCAAATTTAAAGGGAAATATGAATATTAAAATGAAATTTCTGCTTCTAATGTAATTTCTATTTATTTAGGATCTTCAATAATTATGCAGCCAGAAAAAATTTGTTTGAACTTGAATAAAATCGCGTTCATTTTTAAATCTTTATGTTTTATTCCGCGAATGAAAATATATATTCTGATGATCAGACGTTTTTTTGTCCTCGTATTGTTTCAATAAATCAAAAATTAAATTTTCCAGAAATAAAGCATTTATTACGAATATTTCGCTGTATTTCATCTATGATGCTCTTTATATAATCTGATATTTTTTTAACTGGCACATCTGCGAATAATTAAGTGAAATAAATTCAAGCCTACTAAAATAAAATATTCATCAGTGAATTGGATACACTATTACTAAGATTACCATCTTAATTATGCAAATCAGAAAAAAATTGTTTAGATCTGAATTAAATCACAATTTTTAACACCTACAATTTTAAATAGAGATGCAGATTGCACGTTTATATTCTATTCATCAAACTATTTCTTTCTTTATTATTCTTAACTAATTCATCAAACTATTTCTTTATTATTCTTAACTAAAGTAAAGAAAAGAAGTAGTAATTAATTCAGAGCAATAATATTTCAATACATTTAAGTTGCAAAATAATTTACGAATTGGATTTTTTTACCAAAACTTTCAAATATTCTTCAACGAAATTTATTTTAAAATAATGCTTGTAAAAATTAATTTATTTAGAAGATCTAGAGCCTAAACGTCTGCCTTAAGCTAAAAGTTTGAAAGCATGTATTAATCTAAATATCTTTTTAGAATAAATCACAAAAATGTTTAGATAAGAACTCACTTTAATAGAGTGAATTATTTTTAGATGAACTTACAAAAGCTTAATTTTAAGGAGTATCAACATCATCTATTGCCTCAAATAATTTTTTTTCTAATTTATAAGTCAATTTATTAGATACATTTATTTCGCATAAAACATGCACCTGTTCTTGATTCTTCCTGGAATAAATAGATTGCCAATGCAGTTTGGCTGAGAATTATATAAGACTTGGAATATTACTTAAGGTATTGTGGATGGAACATAAATTACGTGCAACCTTTGTTAATTATTCGCCTCTCTTATCCCAAACTCATTTATATGATAATTTCCTTGAAGTCATGGGAGGTTTGCGCTTATAGGAAAGAGGTTTTAACGCAAGAGTGTGTATAAAAAAGTGCTTGCTGGCAAAAGGATTAACAGTTAGTTAACACGTACAGATTCTTCATTTTTCATTTTATGCAACATTTTTCATTCTCTGAGGAATGAGGCCAAAGATCAATGAAAAAGGGATATAAAAACAGGTGCAACCTTCTTGTATGAAAACAAGAATAGAAAATCTTTAATTTATATTTTGAAAACTATGATTATGAATGAAATATTTTCATTTGAAGATACAATAATGAATAATTTCGTGCAAAAGTTTCGAATAAAGATATATAAATTTTTAATGCACTTTTTTAGATAAGATGTACTTAACAAAGATATACGTTTTTGTTAATATATTTGGATATATATAAAGTCAGTGAAATAAAAAAGTAAATACATTTATAGTTTTAGTAAGTAAATTGCTTATATAGTTTGAATTTTATAACATTTACAGTTGTGTTGTGACTTATGGCACTTTAAAAGTCCGCTGACAGTTATCTGTGAGCGATTTAAGCCGAATGAACGTCTCTTGTTTTTTCAGTAGCGCCAACTAGGACCAAGAGTACGACGTAGCTACTTCATTCGTCTCATTCGCTTGCACAACCCCTTTTTACAGGAGGGGGCATTCACACCTCACAGATAGATCACAGAAGAACAACCATGCTCGAACCGGGACCCAAACCTGGGACGCGGGAAGATTCCCTTTCCCTATGCCAAAACGCCGGCAACATTTACAGTAAAATGTATTTCCTTAATTTTTTTTGTTTATTTGAAAAATATTTCTAAAGAATTATTATCGAAGATAACATTTTGCACTTTGGACAAAATTTAAGAAATATTTTTTTTTCCAGATTGCTTCGAATTAAAGCTTGTATTTAAATCTTGAAAATATGTGATCATATTAAAGTGCATTTCAAAAATCCTGCTTTTTATTTAGCACTTTTTAAATCTCAGGGAAGAAGAAATTAAATAACAGTGCATATACTGTGTTCTTTTACTGTTTGAAAACTTTGAAGAGGAGTACAGAACTTATATCTCCAAACAGAAGCATCTGGATAAGAAAATTCATAAGATTATTCTTGGTTGCATAGTGCAGATTTCGGAGTTATATAACCAATAACAATGGAAATTAATGGTAAACAAAAACATTGGGATGTGTATTAACTTGATTCTCGCACCATTTATAAGCAGTGTAATTATGCTTTCGGAATATATTTATAATTTTATTGTTGGAATTTTGAGAACAATTGAAGCAGCATCTCTTTTACATACTACCACGCCGCGCCAATTTGATCCGGAAGGATTTAGCTTAATTGATAGATTATTTATGAATTAGACCTAGAACCTATAGTCCTCCAGATCAGGAGCCGAAACAAAACTGTAATATATTGCAACCTAATAGCATCAACTTCACTAGCGACAATGACATACAGGTAAAATTCAGTAAATAATATAATTAATAATCCAATTTCCACAAAAGATGCAAATAAGAAAAAAAACCAGAAAAATATTTTTAAAAACGCATTTAACTGAAATTAATTTTCTGTATTTTTGCTACTCTCCACTTTTTAACTTTTGTTTAGAACTCCTTATTATATATATATATATATATATATATATATATATATATATATATAATCTTGAAATTATTTTATTCTCTTATTCACAATGCGGTTGAACCATTGGTACGGAATCAAAATTTTATTAAAACTAATATTTAAGATTTTAAAAATATTAAAATAGTGTATCTTCATACAAAAGCAGGAAACATACAATTGGACAAAATTTCTGAACTCCAGCAAATCCCGAAACAAGTAAAAAAAAAAAATTATAAGATTCCATCCTTACGAACATGAAGATATTAAAAGTGAATCAAAATTTCTTCATGTTAAAAATCTTCTCTTATTCAAAGAAACAATTTTCAATATTGGATAAGTATAGCTTATATATTTAAATAGAGGTGTGGAAAAACTTGGTTTTCTCAAAATTTCAGTATTGGTTAAATATTCTCGGTAGAGACAAATAAGTTGATATATGCTTTCTTATTTTACCTTATAATTCAAATGACATTTTAAGAAAATATTAACTTAGATATAACATAACGCCATCCTGTGCCTATAGCACTAAGTTATCTAACTAATTAGATGAGCACATGATGGAAAGAACAAAAAAAAAAGGGGGGGGAGACAAATAAATGAAAAAATAGAATAATAATAATCCGTCTGGGTCTTGCGTTTTAATTTCCTTCGTGAGAACTGCACTTTTGAGTGAATAATTTAATTGATTTTGATAAGTGGAATTTTGATCTCGGTTATTGTATAGTCTTGAAGAGGTCTTGGTATCCATGAATGAATTATTAAGCAATAGATTTTACGGCGTGCAAAGGGTATTCGATACAATTCTCCTGTACCATTCTTCCTCAAGACTTGCTTCTGTCTTTCTCATGTGCTATGAAAGAGTCAGTAAGCATTCGTTAACTTCGATATAGAGAAACAGTTGGAAACTTAACTGTTGATTTTTTAAAAATTTCATTTTTTTAGTAAATATATTGTGTTTTTAGATGAAAGAATGTTACTGAGGCGTAACCATTATAATGTGATAAAAAGTCAGTAAAAAGTTAGCGACATTTGACTTTTTTAATGCAATAAAAATTGTATGCCAGTTTCTTGATTTTTTTAAAATAAAATCTCGAGTTGAGAAATAAATTTTAAAAGCTCTGACAGACATTTAAATTAAATTTTTTTTATATTTTTAAATTAAAAAAAATATTATATTTTCTTTTGTTTATGACCTTCCTTACCATATTCTTTATGAAAGGTCAAATTATAAGAATTGGTTTCCATTTTTCATAAAAATTCATTTTCTTTCTTATTAAACTTGTGAAAAGTTTTAAAAATCATTTAATTTTTAATATTTTGAACATTTTAATCTTTGATATAATTTACAATTCAGTATTATAAATGCTACGGAATCATGTAGTCTGTATTTCTGAAATTCGAATCCAGATGGCATTCTTAAAAACAATAACATGTCATTAAAATAAATAGTAATTATTTTAGTAATTATTAAATTCCAAAAATACTTTAAATATTATATTTTCGTCAAGAATACACTCTAATACATAACTTTTGAACTCATATTCACCAGAAAGTAAGTGGAAAATTTATTACACAATTCTATCTTCGCAAATATGAAAGAAGTTTATTAAAAGAGTAAGAATAAGAAAGATATTATCCAAGAGAATTTCAGGATTACTAGGATTTTTTTTTCAAAATTGACTATGGTTTAACTACATGACATTATTCCGGTATATCAAAATATGAACGCTTAAATAAATACATTTCATATTTTCCCAGGAGAAAAAAAAAAGGAAGTTACTTAGTTTGGAAATATATATTAATGTAAATTTAACTAAGTTTATTAGACAAGAGAAAAAATACCCGACATCTTTTCCTTCAAAGATAGTAAAAAGTAATTACCATAATAAATAATTCGTGGACTTCTTAGGAGTCAAATATTATTAGATACAGACAGAAATTAATATTTATAGCTTTCATGAATAAATAAAGAACTAAGTTATAAATTACTAGAACATTAGTGAAGATGAGGAGGAATGCTTCCATATTCGCCTGAAAATCCATTCCGGCAGGAAAGTCGGAGAAAAAAAAAAAAAAAAAAGACGATTCCCATTAGACTTTTACTAGGTCTGGATTCTCAAAAGCAGCTGCAGGATGTGCCTAAAAACGGAAGAACTAGAATCCACCATTTTAAAAATAGCCGCAAAAAAAATCGAAGTTTCCTGTTGAGGCGAGAATTGAAAGGACTTTGCCAGAGTTCTGTGGAAAGAAAAAAATTCCTTCCTGTGCAATACAATGATAAGGGCAAAGTTTTCTGTAACTAGCCTTTTATTAATCAGAGAAGTTTCTTTTAATAATTGAAAACCTTATCTCAAATTTCAGCTTTCAAATGCAATGCAGTTTTCAATTTGCTATTATAGATTGTTAGATACAGATGTTAATGAAGTTTTCAATTTGCTATTGGAGATGTTAATGTTTGCTCTGAAGATGTTAATGCAGTTTTCAATTTGCTATTTTGGATGCTACTATCAGTAACATTCGGTATTTTCTACGAATGACAAAATGTGCGAGATTTGCTTGATCAATATTTTGTTTTGAATATCAATGAGAAGAATATCTTACCCATCTCTGAAAAGAGAGCAGTTAAAGATGGCTTGTATTCTCCAAATTTTACTGTCTTATCACTATGAAAGTGCTTGGGCAACGATTCTTTCTTTATTCGCTGTGAAATCAAATCTGAAGCCAACAACTCTCCAACTTATTAATCTAGCTTCATGGCTTAAAGCCATTCTCAATACATCGTATTTTTCTGTTCATTGCAACCATTCATTTGTTGCCTTTCTTGTCGGTGACTGTGATTGACATTTTTCATGGATTAATGGCCAAATCGAACGAGGCTGTACCTAGAATTTTGTACTTGCACTACTTCAAAAAAATTTCAATAATTCCTAGCATTTCAAGATTCCATTGACATTCATCAAACATTTTCACTGCAATAATCGTTATTCGTAAACGGTTTACTGCTGTTAGAAATTTTGGTACTGAAGTATTTTAGCGGGCCCCGGTCTTACTTGATGATCATAGTATTGCGCCAAGATCACCAAGTTCCATTACGTATAATGCTGCAATCTTGGTGATATATTTTGATTCCTTGACGATTGAATGTGGTTGCTGTTATAATATTAAATTATCAAAGTTTATAAAGAAGGAAATTTGCTTTTAATTATTGCATTAAAACTTGGTATTAATGCAGATAAAATTATGCACAAAAGTCTCCCTATTCTGTGCATTACCAATAAAACGTTTCACTTCAACATTTGATACAATCAAATTTAATGCCTAAGTACAGGTTGACTGAAAAATGTCATTCTTTTTTTGTAACCTCAAAAAACAAGTTTTGTGTGTTTTTAACTTAATCTTTGAATTTTCCAAGTTCTCCTTTTGATTGTTTCCTTATAAATAACAATTGACATAACATTGACATTTTGACATGTATCTAGTTTCTTGTCCTGTTATTTCGCACGAATAAAATCTTCCAAAGGGACATAAAAGTTAAACAAATATTCTTTGAATTTTATAAAACTAAAAACTTGGCGATCTCTTTTACCTTCATTATTTGATTTTTCATGTAATTTCATGCTTAGTATGAATTCGCAGAATTTTACGATAGTTTAAGAATATCCAGTCCTTTCATAGCCATGCTTTTATTCCTTACTCAAAAAGCCGAACAAAAGCATTTTGACTCGCATAGTTACAGAGAAAGAAGGTATTAATTTTCGGCAAATTAGAAAAGACTAATTGCAGGATTATTTTTGATTTCTTGACAAAAAGAAATCTTCATTTTCATTCATTCAGAGCACAATTAAAAAAAAATTAATAATTTAAAAACTAATGAACTTTTACGCGGCCTTTCGACCACATCCTTAAGAAAGAATACATTACCTTTATCGGTGACAGAAATCTGAATACGTATCATTTCAATAAGTAGCACTTCAATATCTGAATTCGCAGCTACTATTAAACTCAATATGTTAAGGGTCATTTTTTTCTGCAGAATGCTGCGTAAAATAAATTAACCCCTAATCAATGGAATTTTTCCGTTTTCGCATTTTAAATAGAAGAGGGAATACATAAATGTGATGCAACAAAGAGATAACTTACCTGAATGAAGAAGAAATTATTCAAGTAGGTAGAAATTAATCATGCAACTAACTTTCAAAATCATTTGTATGCCCAAATATCCCTTGCTTACGAAAATAGCATAATTAACTCAATCATTAAAAGTAGGATAGTGCTGTTTTAATCAAAATGTGATAAATATCAGAATCGTTCGCAAAGTAATTAATAAACTTAATTAGTATTCGACTGTACTGCATTCGACTAATCCTTCAGAATTCTCATTGATCATTATGCTGATAAGTGAGTCCTCACCCGCCTTCTATACAGCCCCTAATTGTTTATTGGAGCAGATGCAGTTAAAATTGTAACGGCTGAAATTAATTAATTAATTACTACAATAACCTTCGAAAATTTAAGTTGCAGAAAACTTATAGAAGGTTCCAGTTTAATGAACTTACTTAATTGACAAGGCTACTATCCTAACACAAACTATGAATAGGTACTTAGGGAGCATATTATGAAGTGAAATATGTAATTGCTTCGCAAATTATTAGTTTAGCCGAATAATGAGATGCAAATTTCACAACTGGCCATCGTTAAATGATACCAGAACAAGTAGAATTATTCCTCATTTTAATAAGTCATAGCGAAGTTTCACGAAAGGATATTTGAATGCTTATACTTTTCAAAAGTTTGAGATGAAAATTTTGGATCACGTTTCGTCTGGGCTAACTGTATATTAAAAGCCTTTCAAGTTACGTTGCTGTAATTTGTTGTGCAGAATTTGGGCATCTAAGGGGTAAAGATTAACATATTTAGAATATTTTAAGAGTTTCACAATTTGCTTCGAAAATGACTCGCACAAACTAGAGTGTGTTAATAATGAGAACTAACGAAGTTTATTCAAGAGTTGGGGAAAATATTGCACACTTTTACCATATTCCTTCACATATATAACGTAAATAAATCATACGTGTAGAAATAATTGAATAATTTAAATATTACTAGGATTCCAAATTCGCTTCTAACAAGCAGAAATATATTGAAACTAAAACTCAAACAAAACTTTCTACGAGTGTCTTTTTAGTTGGGTATTGTGTGAAAGAAAATTTCGTTTTGAAAATGAATTTGTTTGAAGCTATCTAAAACACTGATTAAATTTCTTAAAATTACTTTAACTTCCTTTTAAGTGAATTTAAAACTATTCCAATTTATTATATCTGCCTATTTTTCATATAAGGGTATTATATTCTTATATGAAAAATTCAGGTAATCCTCAGTTGTTTACCACATCCCTCAATGCGAAGGAGATATCTATATCAGTAATGTATTTTTGTTGTCCATCAATAAGTTCTAGCAATAATTTCTTATGGTTAATCCATGTTCATTTTTTACCCTCACTATAATATCATTTACTGAAAGTAGACCAAAACCAAACAGAAAGAAAGTTCTCATTTACAGAAAGTAGACCAAAGTGTGCATATAAGGCGTATAACGGCACAGGGGAAAGACAACAGACATCTTGACATATGTGTTATTGTATTGTTTAATGCATATGCCTTGTTCTTTTGTCCTTTGAGAACTATTCTGAAGATTCAAATAGCCTATTTATTGCCTGCTTCATTATTGTTTCATCATTTGTATCTAGTTACCATTTATGAAACATAATAATTTACATTAATGCTTACTGTTGTCCTTTACAAGATGCCTTTACATGTTACCTTTCTAATTACAATCTAATTTGTAATTTCTATTTCCTTAGAGATGAGCACACAGTTCCCATTGAAAAAAATGCTTTAAATTACATAAATATTTATATTTTATTTTACTTGAGTGAATAAGTGTACTGCAGAAGCAATTATTAATTAAAGCTTTTATTCAGTCAATCTTTCAATTCCATTATTTTAAGCTAATCAATCGTCGCTCGGAGCAAGCACCAACAATTGAATGCCCTACTCCTTTGACCCGGCGAGACGCGCGCTGGCTGTTTCAACACCCCAAGTTCAAAAACCACCATCTGCAGTCTTTAGCTATAATCTGAGGTGGCTTGCTGTATCAGTAGTTGCCTCTAAGTAGGAGCATCAAGAGTCCCTCTATATCCTACACATTTTGTATAGAAATGTCTACTTCCGATTATTTTTGTGGTTTATGATACATTTCGGAGTTTCCGACACCCGCTCGAGCTAATAAGAATTTATTATTAGCTCAAAAATGAACTTTACTATGATTAAATGTACCGCGCTCGATGCGAAATTTGAAATGGTGTAATTTTTTTTTTTTTTGTAATATTTTCGAAAAATATCGCCTACATAAACCAAAATTTCGCTTAATTTATAATTATATTTTTTTTAAAAAAAATCTCTCAGGTACATATTTTTAGCTTCCAAATATATATGCACCGTTTTGTAGCTCTATGTCGAACGGTGTAGTCAGTAGAGTGCCAACACCTAAACACACATTAATCTTTACTGTAAGTAGATATTAATTTTCATCAATATTTTTAAAGCATTTTGCATTTGAAATGTTGAAATTATCATAAATTGTCTTCATACAACTGAAAAAATGCATTTCGTATTTATTTCATTAAATTGTTTGAGGTATACTGAACGTTTCCTCAAGTCTCATTATATAACACGTCGAGCCGTGTTAAGGTGGCACTTGAACTGATCTAAAATAATTATATTCAAAGTTTTATATATCAATCAGATCTTATCGCAGAAAAGTGGAATATATTTTTTGTTTAAGAAGTTAGTATGTCAAGAATGTCTTACTATATTGACTAATATGACCGGAAAATTGTATAAAAATTCAGACTAGGGATTCTTGTAACAGTCTATTTGTTGAACCAAACCTAAAATATGATTATTTTTGTCATTTAGAGCTCCTTTCCAACTGGAAGTATATGCCTATCTTTGACATATTAGAATTTTTCTGTTGAGTTGAAATTAGAATGTACATGATGCAAGAAAGTAATATAGAAAAAAAAAATAAGAAAAAAATATTTTGAAAATAGATTTTTGTGATTGCAATTATCTGTTCGATTATATTGTGTGATTGCATGCACTTAATTATGATTGATACTGGGATGCAATACAAAAAGGATTGAATAAATGATGAAGGACAAAGCTCTGTGTGTAAGCCGATTATTGAAGTAAATATTCCATTAGGATTTTAAATATATAAAATATAATTAAAAATTGATTTTTTCTTTTTTTCAGCTCCAATTGGAAAATATTTCTTTATTTAGTCATTATTATGCGTCTCTTAGAATTTTCGGTGAAAAAATAATAATGAATCTATATTCTGTTAACAAAAAATAGTTTTTGTTAACAGAAATGAATTAAAGGAAATAATGACGAAATTAGTTATTTTTTATTATGATTGAAGTTTTTGAATGTTAATAAGTAAGGATATCAAATTAAAAAGCTTTTTTGCTAATTTTATCGTAACATTAAATTTATATTTTAGGGATTATCAGACTATTACCAACTATATAATACATAATTTTCTAAAGAAATATATTAATCTTTTTCGATTACTATAACTATATTTTTGCATGTTTTTTTCTTTGGTATTTCAAACCACTCTATTAACAATGATTTTTTAAAGATATCATATTGCTATTCGTTAATTAACAATGCTTCCAAACCCAAATAGTACCCACTTCGTGAATGTAGAAGAGCATTCATGCACTTCTTTTCAGTTCAAAGGGACTTTCCTGATCTGAATATAGTCGTTTCCAAGATGGTTTATCAGAATAATAAAATTCAAATGTACCGAATACTGCGAAAAAATTTCTTTCGGAATATTTGCCGTTCACCTGTTTCATACGAATCTTTTTATTTGATGTGTCTCTTTGAAATATGAGTCTGGGATCAGATAACAGTTTGATTTCTTTCAGCAGTATTTATCTCAAGGATAGGTAGATATCAAAGGCAGCAAAAGGAAACCGTCGCAGACTTCAGATGATCAAATGTGCTCGCATTTCATATGGATATCATAGGAAGATACCTATACACTTTTATTATGGAAAAGGATTTCAGTTTTAGGAATATCTATATATTTCCTTTCATAGTGGAATGACTAATAATTTCAGCTTTGATGCAAATATTTCTGAGGATCTGAAATAATATTTTTTCGACGGGAATTAACTATTTACCCTTTTAGATATTGGTATTAGCTTTCAATTTTGAAAAAAAAAATTAAAGAATTTGAGATATTATTCTTGCTTAAATTAGCAAATGTTTGTATGAACCTGAGTGTTTAGAAGTTTGTGTAGCTTAATCCAAATGGTAGACTCGGTATAATCAGAAAATAGATTCAGTATATTGTTATACGAAATCTCTATAATATAATAGATTCAGTATACCGTCTATTTTAAAATGTGTTGTACTTGGCTATTGTATTATTAACGATACTTATTTTGTTTATTTGTAGATTACTTTTCCTAGTCAATAGTTTCTATATATTGAATGATGGTAGCATTTTAAAATAAATAAATTTTTCAAATAAATGAGCCTTGCTCAATCTTTTTTTTATATTTAAACACAATAAAATATTGGTTTGAATACGAAACAAAACAAGAATACTGATTTTGCACGTTTTAATTTTTTTAACAATGACATCGCTTGATGAACTGAAATGATAAAAATAGAATCAAATAACTGAAAATGAAGAAGCGACAAAAAAAAAGAGAAATTAAATTAGAATTATTGCTCTAAACGATACTATTATAATTTTTAAAAAAAAATAATTTCCAAGATTCTAATTTAATATTAAATTATGATTTATTACTAATTTCGAATTATGAAATTTAAAAACTATCAAAAATAATTCAGGTACCTAAATATGTAAATTAATAAACTTGGATTTAAAAATAGTTATCTTCTTGACCTGCTAGAGGACATGAAATATCCTTTTTACTTTCACTTCTGAAATAGTAGAATAAAGAATTACCATCGAATAAAAAATTAGTGATAACAGAAAAAGCATGGTTATTGGAGAAAGAAATGCCATTAATGAGCTTTTAATTAACCGAATGAAGTAAAATCTTCTTGCCACCATTGCATATAAAATGAGGGTTAAAAAAACAATTTCATGAAAATGTTTGTTCAGAAATGCTCATACTTTGCATTCACAGAATAAAAAAAATGCAAGAATATATAAACTTAAATCCGGAATTTTTTGTTGTTTCTAAATCAGGCAGCTTATATACACTCTAATATCAAGGATTCCATGCATGAGACATAGTAAACATCGAAGATTTAATTCGTTCTTGCAGTCAAAAATTTCTGTGAAATCACAAGGTTGAAAATTATGTCGATTTATATCACGCGAAACGTAGCAAAACATGTCGCAAACAAATCGGCCTCCTTTCTGAATTATTTGAACGATTTCACCAGAACATAAAGATAATGGATGAACCAATACTGGAACAGAAGAAATATTTATATTTTTTGAAAATTCTTGTTGGAATTTACCAAACGACTAAGCATTATCTACTTAAGAATGCTAAAAAAACATTCGGAATTGGTCCTTCTGTTTTTATTTAATTCTTATATTTTATAATTTTTAATAAGCTATTGCATATTCGCAACTGTAGTATGTGTTGCATTCGTTTTCAATCAATTTAAATGTTTTACGAAATTGGTGAAGGGAAAATCCTTATAATTTAGCACCTATAAATTAAAAGCACAACCATTTGGATCGTATCCCTGAAATTCTTGTCGATACTAATGGAGAACAATAAGAAACATCTTTCCATTGCATAAAGTCAAAGAAGTGTGAATACCAGGGTAGATAGGATATTCTTATTATAGCAGATTAGTGTTACACTCTACAGAGAAACTGTGTAAGCAAAGTTTATTCAAGGAAGTTAAAAGAATCCGATAGTGGAATAAAATAACTTTTTACTTTTATTGGATTCTTTTCTTATTTTTAATTTAGCTATTGTATATTTACAAGAGTGTTACTATATTTCCTCAATCAATTTAATTGCTGGAGTTAATTTATTGTGAAAAATGTAATTTTATTTTTATATCCTAAGCTTAATTTAACATTTCAACACGTTAAATTAGGCTTAGGATATAGGAGTGAATCACGTGGGAATCCGCTGTGATTTATACTTTATCTCATTAGTTCACGTCTACTTTCAAATGAGATAAGTTCATCTCTATTAAAGATAAGGTATAGTAAAGGAGGGGTCATCTAATTAAGTAGTAGATTAACAATTGATGTAAACCATAGCAATTGTGGTAACACTATTGACATATCATCAAACAATAACTGATTGGGAAAAGCAAATGCCTTTCTTTACGATACTTGAAATACATATAAAACCAGTTAAAATATCTTCAGCACCAAATTGTTGTAGCCTTGAACAATTTCAAATGCTGTTTGTTTCTAATGGGTGAGTTATTGACAAATATTGAGCAGTTATGATAACCTCATTTTCACGATAAGTTCGTGGCTGTTTTAAAATACGATTGAAATTAATAAACATGAAATAAAGCCTAATACGCTTGGAAATTTATTGCAAAGGAATAAAAGGTTTTACTATCAAACAAATTATGAGCATAAACTTATGAGAAAATAATTTTTAAAAACGACTAGTATCAGGTCGTCATTATCTCATTAGATATATTAGAATTTGCATCTGAATCCCCATCATTTTCGCATTTACAAAGCGATCCATCTCCTGATTTGAAAACCTTTAATGAATACGATCCGAGATTGATTTTCCAATTAAACCGTAACCATTTCCAATGGGAGTATAGGCGCTGTTTTCTCTGAACTTTTTTACCAATAAATGAGAAATATCGATTATGAAAGCAAATTTATTTGCAAATCTAAAACCTTGATTGCAATCGCCTACGTGCAGTTAAATCTCGAGCAGAAATCCGAGTGACTTTTATTGAGATGTGCATTATTTTATGCCGTTAATTTGGCTCCAGATAAAATATTTTATCTCTCCTAATCCTAAGCTCACTTTATGTAACTGCTTTGAATTGCTTATAATCATAAATGTAGATTACGAGTAGTAATTGCATATGATTGCACACGCATTGAACTTTTTCCAGTATAGAAATGTTTAACTCTTAGCGATTATCAATCTAAACGTCACTGTTGAAAGACAATTTTGCTTACATTACAGCGAATATGTAGATATATTTTTTATTTAACAAGATAGATAAGTTGGGTTGTATAAGATTTTCTCATATACGGTGTACAGAAAGAGAAAGCATTGTGTTTAAAAGATTCGACTTGATGAATTAAAGTCTCGATTTCAAAAACCAAATTTTTATATTTATGTCTATCTGTCCATGATACAATGCGGCAATAAATTCAATTTCGAGATTGTGACAAATCAGCACATTTCGAGCGCACCTGGTTTCAAAAACCATATTTTTGGAATTATATCTGTCTATGACTCAAGGCCGCGGTGGCCTGGTGGTAAGGTCTCGGCTTGTGAGCCGTAGGGCTTCAGATTCGAGACCCGATTCCACCAAAGAACCGTCGTGTAAGAGGGTCTTGTTGCACGCAAAATCCGTCAGACCAAACATCCTCCTGCTGGTGTGGTGTGGTGTGGAGAGAGGGGTGCCAGGTCAGGTGTCGTCCTCGTCATCTGACCGCGGTTCAAAATTACGAGGTCCGTCCCAAAATAGCCCTAGTGTTGCTTTACAACGGGACGTTAAAATAACTAAACTGTCTGTGACTCAATTACTCAAAAATAGAATGAGCTACAGATATAAGATTTGGTACCTGAATTTTTCCATCAAATTTGAGGGACCCTGTTAAATTTCGGTCGAAATTCATGAATGAGAAGTTTTATTCGTTAGCTAATGTTAACAGGTTAACTCAAAAACGAATACGTTTGAATGATAGCATATAGATTTATTATTATAATTGACTATCTATATCAAATTTTGAACCTAACTGGTGTTAAAAACAGCATCCAAAATCCGTTCTGAACTTCCTCCACTTCATTATGAAGTGCAGTTATATTGTTTTGAAAAAACGAGAAAATCTGACTTAACAAGCCCTCCGTTTTATAATTAAAATACTGAACTATTAGTTAAAATTATATTTCCGTTTAATAACAAAAAAAAAATGCTAAAGAATTAAATTGGTATTGTGAAGTTACAAATAAAATCAGCGACATATCTGACTTTCACAATTTAGACTGTAATTAGGAAATCAGTTTCTGTATTCCATTCCTGGTTACCGCTGGGAAATAATCTGTCAGCGGTTAAGATACCTTGAATCTACATCAGGACCTATGGGACTCCGGGGAGCACTTCAGCTAGAGCACCTTTGTGGTTGTTTCACACACCTTGGCAGTAAATTTGTACGTTAACTTAGTGACTGAAGAAGTTGTATTGCCAATTTCATTCACTTTTCTTGGCAGCATTTTCTAAAATGATAGAGCTCGTTCCATATCGTTCCATACAGCTGCTGTGACTGAACGTGCTCTACAGAATACAGATGTTGCATTACCCATCAATATCAACAGATATTTCTCCCATGAAGCAAGTTTAGGATATTATTTTATGACATATCCAGCACTATACACATCCAGCACGAATTTTTGCTCATTTTACTGACCAAGAACAGCAGCGAAGGAACTCCATCCCACAAAATGATATACGGCACTTGTAAAACAATGCATAGGGTGTTTGCATGCTTCTTTTTAAAATCGTGCAGTGGTTATTAAGGTTTCGACATTTCACATATGAAATGGTAGATCATGCGTATTATTTAACATATGAAACAAACTCTAATCGAATAAATGTTTTATTTTGAAAAATACTTTGTCTAAATTTTGTTTCTTTAAATTTGCTTCTGTAGGTTTTGAGATATTTTCTGACAATATATATGGTAGCTTAACAAGCCACAGGTCTAAGGAACAAAATAGCTTATAAAGTGTAACATCAGTTACGGTTGAGGAAATTTACTATCTAGATTCGACCATCAATTAATTGAACTGCAAAGCAACAATATCTTTTTGATAATCAAATTCACAAGATATCAGGGAAAACTTAGCAAGTTGTAAAAATTTTGGGGAAAAAATGCTTTAATTTTTAAATTTTTTACAATTTCTCGATTATAACACCTAATTATTCATTCATAAGAGAAGCTATTATATTAAGGAATATCATAATATTCATTAATTATATCCATAAAAAAACATTCAACAATTTCGTTGATTTTAGTGGAAGAAATATTTTTTGAAAACTTGGCTGTAACAACTTGTTCCATGTATGAGGTAAGGTGCAACAGTCATAACAACAATGTATATAAATCAAATCAATAATAACTTCACCATTATTTTATTAATTCAAATGCACAAGGCATTTGGTAATCAGCATAATGATAATAAATGCTATCAAGTGATTGATAATAAAATTAAGATAAAATTATTTAATTGCATCAGAATTGCAGTTAAAATAAGCAAATGATAGACTTCTTCCTATCGCGCACACATTTTGTACCGAAATTTTGCAAATTAAGTTTTAAACCATTTTCCTTCATCCGTGGTAATCTGATTTTAATGACTTGGCACCGGTGCCGGGGTTCGAGACCTGATTTCACCAAAGCACGGCCAAGTGAGTGAGTCTGGTATACGCTAAACCTCTCGGGGCCAGGCGTATTTCCACCGGTGTGACGCGAAAGCTTAAAGAGTGTATGTCAGTTTAGGCTAACTTGGTTATCTGAACACAGTTCATAATTACGTAGTCTGTCCCAAAATAACCCAGATGTTAATTTAAATAATTCTAATGTAAAACGAGTTATTAGTGTAACGAGTTATTAGATCATAATTGTACGAGCATCTCTGCAAACTAGAGCAAAAACATTTTTCTTTTCTGAATCGCTATGTTTGTTCAAAATCGTCTTTGCTCTTTTTTCCCCCTTGTTTCACTTTTGGAAATTTTTTTTAAAGATGTTATTGTTTTCATTTCTTATTAATGATGTCATCTTTTTTTCATTGCTTTCTTATCAGATGAGTCAGTAAGAAAGATTGTTTTTATTAAGTGAATATTCCTTATATTGTTACCAAGTGAAATCTTGGGGAATTCTCATTTTTGAGGGCGATTGTTTAGTATTTAAAGCAGATTTATGAATCAAATGCAAACCAAGATAAATCACGCTAATTTTATTATGTTACAACTTTCCCTGAGGTTTTGTGACAACATTCTTAATTTCGTACATTTTTCTTGATTGATATAAAAAGTTATTAAAAAATAAAAGCAGTCTTAAAATTTAATACACAGGCAAAATAAATAGTTATTTTTAAAAGTTCAACTAACTCATTAAAAAACGTTTCGGAAATATATTTTCCCCATAACTAGTTAAATTGGAACACATGTTTACAATCTCTCATTACCCTTTTCCTTTAAACACCAATTGTGCTGATATGATAGGGACTGTCATCAGAATAAGTTTTATTTAAGAGCTTCGTTAAAATTCTCTACATAAACTGCAGATTGCATAGCAAATATTTGGGGAAAGTGTAATGTATGAACTCAAACATTTTTTTCCATGTATTGTATCATTTTATTTCTTAATCTATTTTCACACATACAATCACTCAAAAACGTATTGGGACACTTGGCATGAATAAATACAAAGCTATTTATAAAACTATCACATTAAAATAAAGACAAAATGAATCAAGAAATATTTTAACATTTGGTGTTTATAAGGACAATTTTATTGATATTTTAAAATTATAATTTGATCTAGCTTTTCAAATATAATTCAAAGGCAAATAGGAGTCAAAAAGTATTGGGCACTTTAGAAACGAAAAATTCAACAAACATATAGCAAATCAATAGAAATGAATTTACTACCACTTTTTTATACTATAATTTTAAACCTTAAATATTCAACAAATATAGAAAAAATTACGAGAAATAAAGATGTATTGGTTGGGGTGAGAAATCTTGTAATAAGCCACTGGAAAAATGGAAAATCAGTTCGCTGTAAAGAACATATCTTGAAAGTGAATAAATCTACTGTTTTTAACATCATTCACAAGTTCAAGAAAACAAATAGTATTGAAAACAAGCAAAAATCACAGTGTACAAGGACATTTAATAAACGTGGTGGATTGTGAAACAACTTTACTTTAATCCAAAAACTAATGCAGTAAAATTGATTCTGCAATGTAAAATTAAGTTCGGAAAATCTGTAAATCCTGAAACTGTTAGAAATGCTTTCAGAAAACATAAATATCATGGCAGAATACCTCAAAGAAAGCCCTACAACAGCAACGTAAATCGACAAGCTAGGCTGACATTTGCTAAAATGTATGTAAAGCAACCAAAAGAATTTCAGAAAAATGTAATTTTTGTTGATGAAAGCAAATATAACATTTTCGGATCAGATGGCAAGCAAAAGGTTTGCCGGAAACCAAATACAGAAGTGCATGTCAAAAATGTGCGGCCTACTATCAAATAAGGAGGTGGCAAGCAAATACTCTGGGGTTATATGGTAAATACTGATGCCGGGAAATTGCTTTTTATTGATGATACAATAAATAAATATGTCTATCTTGACATTCTGAAGCGAAATTTAAAGCAAAGTGCGAGCAAGCTGAGGATCTCAAGACATTTTAAACTGTTCCAAGATAATGACCCGAAACCTGCTGCTGATATTTGTAAGTTATTGGTCCTCTACCACTTCCCAGTGTTATTAAGACTCCTGCAGAAAGTCCAGACTTTAATCTCATTCAGCATGAGTGGGATTATTTGCAGCAAAAACTGTATGAATATCAAATTTTTAACAAGAAAGATTTAAGAAAACATTTGGTCAAGTGTGAACAAAAATCGATGGATCAATTTGCAAAAAATTGGTCCAATCAATTCCAAACAGACCATGAGAGGTTATAATAAGCAAGGGCAGCCCAACAAAATATTTTTTAAAGTTTGCATTGTTTTTCTTATTTTATTGGGAACTGTCCCAATTGTTTTGAGCACGTTTTTTTACTTGATTTCTTTTATTTTCAATTATAACTATAATTACATTAATATGAAAGTTTTGTTTGAATTATTATGATTAGTATATATCAATATAATATTCAAATCTTTGATTTAGTTCCCTTTGTACATTTAAGCAAAATATTATGATAAAAATCGATGAACTTGTAGTGTGTCCCAATACTTTTTTTGACAGACTGTATATTACAGATTTGCAAAATCAGTTATTGCATTTTTGAATCCAAATTTGTTAACTTTAGTGTCATTTCAATTTTGTTTTTTTGGTTTACAGTTAGTCTGTCTCTCTCTCTCTCTCTCATTTATAATGACTACAAAGGGTTACAACTGCGTTCTGGCTTCTCTAATACCAGTTTATTGTCTAATTTATATACGCAGTATAATTTAGAGAGCTAATTAGATCCAACCTAAAGAAATTTAAGGTAAAAACAAAGCAAAAAATAAAATCTGATTCTAACCTTAAATTATTTTAATATTAATTACTACAGTAAATTATAGCTAAACATATTCCTACTCTGATGTTATAATAATGAAACAATGCTTAAATTCATATAACCAGCATTCTTACCCGTTGCTTAATTTTATCGAAAATACAACAATTGCTAGAAAGCTACAAATGCGAGAAATATATTTCAAAGTTACCCCATATAGTATCTATCTGATGATACACAATGGTAATTTTAATTAAAAAAATTATCGTCTTTGAAGATTACGACTGATTTTCCAGACTTTCTTGTTGAACAAAAGTAAAATAATTTCACTTGATAATATAGTATCAAGTGAAATATTTTTATCCACATCTAAATATTACAGAGGTTGTAACACTTGTTAGAAAACGATAAACGTGAGTTCTCTAATGGCGATATATTTCAGAAAATGTACTACAAAATTGTTCCCTGAAGTATGAGTTTACTAAGAAACAACTTTAAATATTGCTATTTTAGGGAAGTATAACAGTAGGATAATTATTCACCAACCGACTGGCGTTCAGGTTCAAGGAAATTAAACAATTAATCCGTAGAACCTAGGTGGGTGTTCCACATTGTTCGACAGGTTCCTTGTTAGTGCCTTGACTTTCTGATTAACCACTCTGCGCACGTGTCACAACACTTCATTAGTAGATCAATAAAGTGATTACTTGAATAAGTAATTGTCAACTCACAAAGCCAAGCAACGCCATTAAACCTTGCAAAAGGGAGCTAATGACAAAGAGTAGATTTAGTATTGTGTCCAATGAAAAGAAGAAGTATAAGATAAACCATTATACATTTGAAGAGGTATAATAAATTGGGGTAGATGAACTGGCTTAAGTAGCGGTAAGAAGTGATTTCAATGAGGATCTGATGTAAAGTGCTATTGAATGGGGTAAATAAAAGATGAAAGAAAGTCGCAATTTTTTAAGATCATAAAAAAATTATTACCATAAATGTAAAGCTTAAAACACTTATAGTCAAACTTTAAAAGTATGCAGCCTATACGTTTATATCTTTCGTTTAAGAAGAATACGAATGCATAGAATTGTAATGGTGAAAATATTCCATTTCGTGATCTTAATGAATCCTCGCATCTAAAATCGGAATTAAAAAAATTAGAATTAATTACATTTGTGTATCTATTTGCGGACAAGATAAATCAGAAACACGAGAAACTAGAAAAATCAAATCTGTTATGAGTTTTTAAATCTAAGAATTTGGAAAGTTCTGTGCCAAAGAAGTGTTTTTGTCCATCTGTATACATGTTAGCACCATAATTAGAAAATACAGCAAAGTAGATATTTTAAATACCCTATTAAATTTTATTACCCATTATCAATCTGTACATTTAGAAACATGCAATTTGCATAGCCATTAAATAAATAAAAGAAATTGACGCTAGAAAAAGAAAAGTGTTATATGATCACGATCCCTATATTTGGATCTAATCGGCAAACATGAAGAAGTCCAAAACTACTCTATTTTCTTCACTATAACACAAAGCTAAACAGGAAAAGATCCATTATAAAGTATATGAGAAGAATATACAGATGGTCTTAGAAATGACTTCTCATTGTGTATTTTAGAAGCTACAATATTCAATACCTAGGTCAAAATCTATACAGGGTGTCTACTAGAGTCCGTCTAACCCACTTTTAGTCTACTATTGCCACAAACTGGGTGTCTAGGTACAGTAAATGACAATGCGCTGTATAACGAAAGCAGCTAGAGCTCAACCTGGCGGAAAATAATGAAGTTAGTTTTCCTATCTCAAAAACGATGCAAGGTATAAGAAAACAGTCATTTACAAAGTTATAGAGCGTCATTTATTCAGTACAAAAAGGCATATTGAGTATAATAATGTTAAGAACAGAGCTCGTAAACCGCGCAGTTTGGTTGATTACGATTTTCCAATCCTGTGACCAAATAACTCGCGAAGACAGGAAACAAGATCATCTTTCGAACAATAAACACCCACTTAATGGTGAAGAGAAGAGCTCTTCGAGCACCGAAAATAAACGGATTTACTAATTAATTGTTCTGTTTATTTACAAGCACTTTTCTTCTTTCTATATGCACATAATTTAGAATATATAGAAAGAAGAAATTGTTTTCATTATCAAACAATCGAAAAATCTTTGTTTATTAAAGTGTTTGGTTTCTAATAGTAAATCGAATATCTACTATCATATCAATGAATCTTCAAATTCTTCAATATCAATGAATCTTCAAATTCTTCAATATCAATGAATCTTCAAATTCTTCAATATCAATGAATCTTCAAATTCTTCAATATCAATGAATCTTCAAATTCTTCAATATCAATGAATCTTCAAATTCTTAATCAAAAATCGATATTTTTAGAAAAATTTTTTTTGAATAAAATCACTCCAAAATATACGCAGTATGAGTGAGGCTCAATATTTAAAGGAACTTGTTTTCATTTTAATATATTTTCAACATGTTTTTTTAAATTAATGAATGTCGTGAAACTTGTAAATCTAAAATATACACTATATTTTTAATTATAAATACTCTTAAAATCATATTGCTGCTCGGAAATTTAAAAAATAACATTTAAATGATACATAATATTCATAAATATTATAATAAAAGATTTCATTTGATTGCAATGGAAATAATTTTTTCTATGCGCACCGAAATTTGAAAAAAACTCTTATATAATGCAGAAAACTATATCTTTCTATTGTGAGAGCTCCTATTAGTTACATTTTAAAATCTAATTTATGTGAGTTTCAAACTTTAACTCTATGCACATTATACATTTCTGTTACGAGTATGAGAAATGCTACCAAATGAGAGTAATCGTGAAATGAATTTTCATTCGAACATATTTGTAAAAAAAGTAAATTAAACAAGTAAAAATAAGTCCTTTTATAAAAATGCTATGCAATCATCCCAAACATTGAGATGATCACATTTTTCTTTTTATTCTAATTAAGAGAATTTTTAAAATAACATAGCATGCGATTTTCTCTATATTTTTATTATAATTTTTAACTGAATTTTTATTATTGTGTAGCGAGCATACAATTCATCAAATATCTACTCGAGCAGTGTGTAAATCCGTGTTTCTGTGTAATTTACCAAGACACAGCAATCTTGGAATGATTATAATCAGAAAGAAAATGGACATTCAATCTGATTAAGCTAGCGTGAGAATCCTCCTTCCCGTCCTTTTCAAAGCATTCGTAAACATTGCTAAAAATTAAAAGCCATAATTTATTTGTAGCCTCAGGAGTTCGCGGAAAATGGAACACTGGAGATTAAAAAAGGAAGAGCAACTGCATTACGCTCTTTAAACGTGCTTTGAATTAAAGAGGCGGAATTTTGAAGAAAAATAAAAAACACTATAAAGGAGAAAGAGTTGGGATAAATTTAATCAATGTTAGTGGAAAAGCTTCCCACCAAATTCCATACGGCAAAGTAAAATTAGAAAGTAGTGTTGAAAGTTTTCTTTTGAAAATTTTGGATATTTATTATTATCATTTTTTATTTTAAATTCGCTTTCATTTTATTCTTTTCCTTATTTTAAATTCCACGTAAGAAAAACCAGAAGGAAGTGCTGTGGAATTTTCCTTGAAAAAATTAACCTTTTAATTCTTCCGCTCTGAATGTTTAAATTACATATAATTTTTATAAATACATTATTGAATTGGCAGTTACACAAATAATCAGCAACTAAAATAAAATTCCAAGAATCGAGTTTTAAGAAAATTTTCTTTTACGAATTCAAAATAGTTAATTCAACTTTTCCTCTTAATTCCTTAGAAATTTCAAATTAAAGAGGTAAAATTTTTGAAATAGTAATTCTATGAAAACATTTACCTTGAATAAGAAATAGGATAGAATAAGGAGAAATATTTTTTTTTTCAAAACCTGATAAAAGCGCATTTTCTAAAAATTTTAACCATGTACTTTCAAAAGAAATTTATTTCATTTCTTCGAATATCTTACAGTTCCCATTCGTAAATTTCTTATAAAAAATATATATATGTACTATAAATAGATTATGAAAGAAATATTTTAAATGGAAGGTAAAAATGTCTTTCCATATATTTCAAATGTCTATTTTGTTCCTCTCCACAGAAAACTTTTACGACTTTTATGTATTTTAAAATTTAATTTTTATGTTATTGAACATTTAGAAAATATATTAACTATAATAAATACTATATTCTTCTGTAAAAATTACAAAAATAAAAATGATTTAAAAATAATAATTCTTTTATAAGTGAAATGAAAAGTAGAAAATTTCTCATCAAAAATACGTTCTAAAAAAATCACAGTAGCGGTAAGTTACGAGAGAAATACTATATGAGAATTCGAATTTTTATCTTATTTATAATCTATTTCAATTTTTTTTATGTATATTCAGGAATTTTCTTCCGTATGATATTCACTGTGGCTTAATTTCTGTATTGCATTGTTTTCAACACTCTTCGCTTTTCTATTTTGTTTTGAATTCTATGCATTTGAGAAAAAATTTCAACTCTTTAGTATAATAGAAAAATCATTATTAGTTTATTTATTCTTGCAATAGTCAACCTCAAGTTTTTTTATATATAATTTTGAGATATAATTTTTATATATAATTTTGAGATAATCTAGATTTTATTAAAAATTAATCGATTAAATAATAATTGGAAAATATTAAAATATTATATTGTCACCTAAAATTCATAGCTGCACAAAATTTTAGACTTCTAATTTAACAGTATGACAAATAATGAATTATAAAATTTATTTCTCAGAAATAGGAAGCAAGAGAAGTTAAAAATATCTGATAACGAATACCAAATTCTACTACCAATCAAACAAGGACTGCTTTCTATCTATCTATGTACACACTGCATAAATAGAACAAATCCGAAAAATGTCCATTTTTTGTGGAAGTTTCAACAACTTGCGTGCAATTTATATATGTTATAGTTTTAATCCTATTAAATATGATGAAAAACGAGGAATTATCAGGAATGATTCAGTGGCTCTTCAGAATTCTTTAAAGGAATTTAATTTTTAAAGGAATTTTTGTGATTAATAAATTTCTTTCATAAATTCGTTGGCCCTTTTTTTAAATCGGAATTGGAATCTGTGAATTTTCTCAGAGAATTTGAAATGATCGGACGTTGTATTTGGGTGATTTATGTTTAAAATTATATTTAAATTATGTTTAAAATTATAATAATAAATTGAAATAGAAAATACTTAGATTTATTATAATTTTACAAAGAGTATTTGAAGTGTAGTAAATATTAAACGCAATTACTTATTAGCATTAAAGTTTATTAACATGTAACATATTTTCTGTGGATTTTTGCCAGGATTGCAAAGCACTGGGTATTTGGAATAATTCATTATCAGCAATAGAATAAAAGATATCTATAGTTATAATAATCCCAATGCATTTTTCTCTTGCTGTGTATATACTCCACTCCGTTATTTTTAATTCTTGAAGCAAAAGTTAAAAATTTCGACTTCTTGAATCACAAATTATAGAATAAACAGTATTATTTATCAATCCGCGAAGACCCATCTTCCTTATACTTATTCAAGGACAGCGTCAAACTTAGCAGGTCTAGAGAACATATTTTTAACAAAATGACAAAGAAAATTACATTTATACTACTCAAAACTTTAGTTGTATAAAAATACAATACATAATGTTCAAAAGAATCGTTTTGACGTAAACATTGCATTTAGTATTCTTTATTTAAAAACATACGAAGATATGAAGTTTTTAAAAGAGTTTTTAGGAACACTGCGTTTTAAAAACGGCAAAATTACAAGAAATAAACTTAAATTATTATTTACTGGCAACAGAACAAATTTAGATTGCTAAATTTGAAATAAAATTTAATTCCTTTAAGCAATCTATTATTAAACTGCAAGGGACACAATGGCCTTCAAGATCCACAGGTATCTGTTTCCTGAAATAAGAGAACAAGAAAAATTCCCAAAATGCCAAATGTCAGCTTCCAAATGATGTTATGACCTTGAAAACCGGATTTCTTATGGCACATTTTAAAAATTCTCTGGTCTCAGAAAAGCAACGCTCATCCTCTCGGGTTAAATATATTTCCTCCCTATTATTTTTGTGGTACCTAAACATGTTTCAATTTTTAGACGCTCTATATAAGAAATATAAATAAGCAATAATAAATACTAAGTATTTACTAAAGTCCTCCGATTATTAAGAAATATGCTTGTTTTAAATATTTATGGCTTATAGAGCTATATTTTATGCTTATGTTTCAATTTTTATTCTTCAGCTTGAACATTACACAACTGTACTTTTCTTCTATATATATATATATATAAGAAAATTATTATCCTGGTATTTTCCTTCATTCTTTATATTACTGGTCATTATTTGATTAGGCATTCACCTTTATGGTACCTCGCAACTAGTATTTTTTAAAAGCTATATTTTATTTGGTTTTAGCATGAAGAAATATGCTGACCGATATTCCTCATCATAACCTGGGATTTGCAGCTAGGTGATTTGCCATAAAAAACCAATGAGTGATGATTAACTTTCCCTAATCAAAGTCTATAGCCACATGAGTTATTGCACGCCATTCATATTAATTATGTTCGGTCACTATCATCCAGATGATTTATTAGTATATATAATGCTAAGAATTATTCCCTATGAGATGGCTATGGCTTTTATACAAAGCATTAATTCTTGGTAAGATATCAGTTTCATATGATAAAGGTAAAAGAAATAAAGTAAACAATAAAAGTTTTTTTTTAACTTTCCGAACGCCTAATTTAACTTTCAAGCCCTAGAAGCTTTTAAAATAAATGAACAGCTATTTTTTGCATTTAATGATATTTCAAATATTTTAAAAACATCTTATGCCAGGTTGCTTAAAAAATAATGAATCTAAAAAAATTAAATGACTTATCAAAAATTATATTCTCTCTTGGTAAATATTTTACTCAGGAGAGTCAGAATCGAAGATTCGTGATGAAAAATAATTGTGGCCTCTTTCTGGTCCAAGCTATCCATTGTAGATCGCCTAGTTCAATAATAGAGTACTTGTATCAATAAAAGATCATCTACAGGATCATCTACAGAAATCTGATATCTAATTTGGATTGGACTACTCTGACGTATCTCGTTAGGTGGATTTTCATTTGTTTGGGGAAATTAAATCAAATTTGTGTTTCGTTTGGAGGAAAATTTGAAACCCCTATCTAATTTGCAGCATTCATAACGTTCTAAATCCATGCATCACCAATTAAACGTTTAAAACCAAACACATATAAACAGCCCATTCAGAGAGCACAGCCCATAGCATTCCTCCCCCGATGGATGTTTGGGCAGTGGGGGCCTTGAGGTAAGGTCTCAGCTTCGGAGCCGGAGGGTTTCAAGTTCAAGCGCGTATGGTACGCTCTAAATCCTAAAGTCATTCCGTTGATGAGGTGTGGAAGCTTGGACACAGGGTACCAACTCAGATATCGTCCTCGTCATCTGACTTCGATTCAAAATTACGATTGCCGTCCCAAAATGGCCCTAGTATTGCTTTAAAAATGGGACGTTAATATAACAAACTAAAAATACCCGACAGAGGTTTCTAGGCTTTATCATGACATTGTTTTGCCTGCTAAGTCGTTATTCGGACAATATTTTGTATTAATTCCCTTGCAATCTCCAATTGTTAAGATCTAATTTTATTTCTAAATGAATAGAATAGTTTTTTTATTATGATTTCAATTATTACAATACTTTTTTTCTCATTTTTAATATCATTACATTCACTATTAAAACCACACATCTTTTCAGAAGAGGCCAACAAAAGGAAAATTAATGTCAAATGTTTTACTCTTATTATCCATCGATAAAAAAAAAATCCATGTTGCTCAGAATTTCATGTTTCTTTCAACGCCATTAAATATCAAACAAGAAATCGTTTCCAATGACTGATTCAACCAAAGAAAACAAATTTTATTTAACAAAATCCGACTAAAATAAGAAGATGAACATAATCTAAATATTATTCCTTCATTCTGTTCTATTATTGTAAATTTTAGTTTCTGACAAGAGTAAAAATAGTCCCTTAATTGGAATTTCTGTGTAGTTGTTTCATTATTACAAAATGTCGAAGTAAACTCTTTTGTATCATTTTCTCATTAAAATGATTTAACATAACTTAAAATTATTTTTTATTTAGTTTTATAATGTCTGAAGGAATTTTGTGTCATTTGCGATCCTAATTAGGAACAGTAAAATCATTTCCAAACAATTTGGATCGTAGATGAAATCAAAAAAATATAATTGACAATGATAAGTAAAAAAGAATGAACGGATTGTTTCCTTAATTTGCAAGATGGTTTCGATTTTGAAATGTAAGTAAAGTACAAGGTTCTTTATGAGTTTCAATTAGCCAGATGAGACTTATTTTCTATTTTGTGATCGAAATTGATTATACTTGCCATTTAATTTTGTGAAAGATTTATTTTGGAATGAAATTCTTTATCTAAATTGAAACTGGTTGATACTTAAAACTGTGGTTGAAATTATTTAATAAGAATTAAATAATTTCAACCTCAGATTAAATTATTCTATTTACTTTTCAATCAATTAATAAAATTGACTTGTATAAGATCAATTTCTTGATCAATTTCTATGTTCAAATAAACTGCTTAATTTACCTAAAATAAGTTATTTAACCTTCTTATTTCTAAGATCATATAATTACAGGTACCTCAGAATACTGTTACGCACGAGTTTCTTTTTCAAAATCAAAGGGAAGTTCATATTCCTTGTTCCCCAAAAAATGCAAGGACAACCAGTACTCTTAAGAGTTTGATATAAAGAGGATCCATCTTAGCTGATGGCTATTAAGCAAATGACGATCGGGCATTGAGAATTCTCAGAAATCCTCTCTGTCTCCCCGAAATCCCAGCTAGCGTATGTCAAGAACAAAACATGCGCCTCATATATTATATATAATCTACACCCACCCCACCCCAATGAAAGGGAAGAAAGAATGCAGTGTCTCGGTGACAAACAGGAAAGACATTTGTCTCGGGCGTCCGCCATAATTACATTGAATGGGGGTTTGAAGCTTTTCAGTGTTAAATGAATGAAATTTCAATTCTTTTGCGAATGAGCTAAAATCTTAGGTTTCTTAGTAAACCATTCATAAAACATTTAATGCACTTAAAAATTTAATTAGCACACAATTTTTGCTATATTAAATGAGCTTCCCATGCGATTGCAAATCAAGGAATAAGTTTTAAAGAAAATTGTCCATAAAAACTTTGAATTTCTCTCAATATTTGCTTAAATATATTCATACGAAAGCAAAGAATAAAGTGCTTTTCTTTACAACTTGCACGAACGGGGCGAGCATGTTTTATATGACTTATCCGATGGAAAGTGTACAACGAATTTTTTGAATTTTTATTTATCTTGCTAGCATACAATTCAATTAAAATATTTTCATTGATGAAATTAATTTAGGATGCTTTATTACTGATACAGTAAGATAATATCGTCATCTAAAGTGAATTAGATCTTTTATGAAACAACCAATTAAAAATTAAAGCAATTTTTATGAAACTTAAAAGTAAATATTTCCTGAATCAAACCTATTAAAAAGAAAGATACATTATATTTATAGCTCGCTGATGCTGCTACATCTAAAATACAATTAAACTTATCCAAATTAGAAATAAATAAATAATAAGTTTAAAAGCAAAAAAAGAAATTAAATAAAATAAAAACGAAGTATATGAGGAATCCGACATGAAGACTTTATCATAGATCATCCTTAGACTAGTATTCAAGCCAGTTTTTTTTTTGGTGAGGGATCTGACTTTCGTCCAAGTATTGACCCATCATGACCCGAAAATCCCAAAAATTGAGGTTTCAGAATACAAAAATTAATATCAATAAAGTAAACACAATAAATTACATAATAATAATAAGCAAAATATTATTTCAAAATTCAAATCTAAGTAAGCCCACAGCAAAACTATCACAATATCATTATCAAACTACAAAATCAATAAAATATAGAAACAAAGTACATACCAGTTCAATGTAAAAGTAATCCAAGAGATTTTGCAAAGAAAATTAAACTTATAACTGCACACAATTATATCAAACTAAATTCAATTTTCCCGCGTTTAAAGCTGAAAACGCCCACAACACTTGGTTAAGTTCACTTCACTCGTCATCAAATGAAATAAACTGACCAATCTTAGCGCCATCTATTGAGTTGAATAAAAAAAGAAAAGCTAGAAAGCATATCTTTAGTTCTCAAAATGTTGGAATATATGTTAGAAACTAGATAAATTAAATAAAAAAGATAATAATAAACCTCTCTTTTAATTTTTTTTATTTCTTCGTTCTTTGAATTTGCTACTATAATAGTTAATGTTAGTCTATTTCCCCTAAAACTACACTTTCCATTCTCTGAAACTTTTTGAAGGCGAATGGTATTTCATAGATAATTTGGAAATAAAAATATCCAAATCTTGTCCAATGAAATCTAAGATTTTTTTAATATTAATTTTTTTTCTGCCTAAATTTTGTTTCCTTTACCATTATTTCTTTTAAAGTGCTTGAATCAACAATTTTAAAATTGCCTGTTATAATGCGTTTTTTATCAGCATCTATAAAATATTTATAATTTTTATTGTTTACAGTTGCTAACTGTTTTGTTTATCTTATCTAAATTTTTGCTATAGTAATTATAATTGCAAATTCGTTTCCTTAATGTTGCTGAATAACTAAAGGTCACTGAAACAACTTCAGTGTCCCTTGTCCCTTACAGGGAAAAATATTAACTGTTATGCACAATTTTTGATAACTTTAGATTTACGAAACTAATATCCAAAAATCTCACAACAAAGAATTTTCTATTTAAATTATTTTTTTTTCTAAATAGTAAATCTTTTTTTCCTAAATTGAGTTTGAATTTAATCAGATCTAAAATTATAAATCTAGTGAAAGAGTTTTCAAATCTTAATCCTCCAAATTTATTATTAATAAATCATTTAATTTTAATTTTTCTAACGGCATATAGATATATATTTTTTAATTTAAAAAATATTCACACTATTATGATCCAGATTACAATAAGTTTGAAAATCCTCAAGTGTAATATCATAATTAACGCATCTTCCTTCACCTCTGTTGATCATTAGATATTGTTTAATTTTTATATTTCTGAAATTAGAAAAAAAAAATAGAAATTATTGCTTAAGCAATACATTCATATGATTAAATTCCCTTGCACTTCTGCCTTTTTGATATAAACGTGTATGAAAGGAAAAATATCATAAAAGAGATGTCAATAATTCAGGTACTAAAAATGGCAATTATTATTTAGTCCATAGTATTCTTATGCTTTTAAATGGATTGATTGTGTCTTTAAATTAGATTCAAAGAATAAATATATGAAAGTAATTTAATAAGTATTTTTGAAATTTATACTATAGCATAAACCACAATAGGAAGCTAAATCAACAAAATTAATGCAGGGAATTTAAATTTTTTTCCAAGAATTTCTTGTTTCCTAGATAAAAAATTGTTGAAGGAAATTTTAATACCAGTTTCAATATCTGCATTCTATAGACCTGCATCCCTTCGTAGGTATATCATAATGCACTTAATTTCAGTATTAGATATTTAAATACATTTTTATATATTTATATAAAAATTCAATTCTGTCAGAAATTGTTTTTCAAAATTAAATCCTTTAACTTAACTTTTATAGTTATATGCGCATTTTAGGAGTTCTGATTGAAGAATTATTTCAGAAAGCTTGACTTTTTATTTTATTATTCAGAAGAGCTTATGCTGGAGTTATTTTTCAGATAATTGCTGGTACCGTTTCAGAAGCATGGTAGTAAGTTCTCCTGTATGAAAAAGGAGAGATAAGGGTTTGAAATAGCATTCTACCAAAGATTCACCACGTAAACAAGCATAATAATATGCGTTAAAAATAATAACAATAAAGATCAAATATCCTTCTACTGTTATGGCTTGGAAATTTTATGAAAAGTACAAGCTCGAGTGTCTCCCAAGTCGTTCTGATCATGGGTCAAAACTAAGAGGTCCTCTCTAATATAGTCTTCAAGCCACTTTAAAATGTTACGTTTATGTAACACAATACTGAATCTTAATAAAAACGGGAATGAAACTTTCTTGCATACTCTATAACGAAGGCCTTATCCTCCCCCCTTTCCAAAAATTGCAGAATGTAGGTAAGGATATGAATGCTACAAGTGGTGAGATTTTTATTTTCACTCATAAAAATTATCAGCTTCGTAGTATAGCAGAGAAAGCCGGATTTGTTTTTAAATGCATGCCAGTGGATAGCAATAGATTCGAAAAATCGATCTTTAGAGTGAATCCAGCGATTTTACTGAATCTAGTTAGCTATATTTGGCGATTAATAGCTAACATATGGGTAATTCACAAATACCAGAAAATATAGTAAGTATTTTGGGTGTTCTTTATTGGATCGATTATAACCAAAATTTGACTTAGAAATACATTTGCCATTAAAAATAATATATTTAATTTAAGTCATTGCGGTTTTGATCGCTTTTTTACCGTGTTAAAGCACAGATGGTCAACCCCCTTGACGGATTTCTTTCACGTGACAAATATGCCTGCGCATGTCATTTACATTCTATTCATCACTTCCTTATTCCACAAGGAAATGGGTAATTTATCCAGAAATGAAACTGGAACATACCGATGTCAACTAGTGAGATGGAATATACCGTATTGGGATGTATTCTAATATTTAAAACTTATTGAAAACTAAACTGCGAAAAACTGTGCATGTTTTTCTCTCAATTTTGGATTAATTATTATTAAAAACATCTTTTGGAAATAAATAAAATCATGCTATTATATATTTTATAGCCTATACACTTTCAATTTGTTTTATACAAAGAAAAGTTTTTGAAATTCGAAAAGTATTACTCAGCGAAATTTACAAAAAGGAAATCAAATATTTTGCGTTGCAATTTTAAAATAAAATATCCCTTCTATCCATTAAAAATTCTACAAAATGAGGATAGAAATTCCTTTGTTTCCTCGAATCATCAAAATTCGAAACGCAATCCTATCTATTCGTCCGCTCTGGGAAGCAGTAATGAAAAATTCCGAGTGTCGCGTCTTTTTTGAGGCGCATTTTACTTTGATATAATCTTAGGGACTTTTATTTTGCTTTTCTTATTTTACTTTTATTTACTTTTATTTTGCTTTTTTGCATATACCATGTTTCATACTATCAGAAAATATACCACGTCACATAATACATGTTTTTGAAACAACAGCTCACATGACAATAACAGAGAAATTCAAATGTATTTCATGGCTGAGTAAATGGAAAAGGGAGATTTTGCATTCACTTTTTCTCATGTCGAGTGCTTATTCATGTTTAAATAAAATCCAACATTTTTCAAATAAATATATGTTAAAAAAATAAAAAAAAGAACACAGAAAATATTCAGAGTGATAGTTTTATGCTTAATTGGCAAGATTTATTTGAGATAGTTTAGAGTCTTCAGGTTCAAATTCCTTGAAAACTGGGAGATGAACAATATCTGACTTCTTAGACGAATATAAATAAATGCAGACATTTTAGACTGAATAATAATTTGACTGTCGAGATTGAAATCTTAAGTCGTACCGAATAGTACTTGTTTAAAATTTTTAACTTGTTTTAAAATATTTTTAACGTCTATTGGAAAAATCATTCAAAACTACAGGATTATTGAAGATGTTTTGATTTTTGAGATGATTGTTAAAAGCTACTCAAAGCAACAGAAATTAAAATGTAAACATTAATAATGTAAATTTTGAGATTAAAGTTATCCTTCTATATTTATAAAAAGAAGTGTTTGTATGCTTTGAGAGATATTCTGTCATATATCTCGCACTTAAAGCTGTGAAATCTAATACATAAATATTCATATTGGTTATTCAATGTACTTCTAACCCCTAACTTTAACATACATGTCGATTTTTTTAAAATATTTTTTCGGCGATTCTTTGCTTGCACTATTTTTTTGCAGTGCATTTTCATCTTAGGAGTTTATTATCGAATAGAACCCACAATTGTCGCTGTATTTAAATTTTCTTTTGCAGTCTTATGTAATTTATTGAATTTTGAGAAGTTTTTATATTAAATGACTTTTCCCTAAACCTTCAAGCAGTGAAATTAAAATTCCTACATGTGACATTGATATTTCGTTATCTTTTAAATGTAGAACATTTGAAAATTTTTACTGATATGTTTATTTATACCAATTAATTGCTTTCCTGTTCATTTTTTTTAAAATTCTGGGATAGAAAACTTTATGAAATAATTCTTCTGAGCAAAACGGTTATTGGCTTGCATAATTTACGATCAATTTATTGAATATGCCATTCAGTGTTCGACAGGATTAGAAACAACAAACAACCAAAAGCAAAAAAAAAAAAAAAAAAAAAAAATGACATCAAAATGTTTAAAAAGTTCTCTGGACTGATGCTTTATATCGTAAATAATCATTCTATTTATTTTTATTAAATTTAAATGATTAAATTAAGTTATTTTTATTAAATTCGAATTAAAGAATTAAACATGACTTTCAAATTTAGTGATTACAGATATTTTTGAAAATTATTTAATAGTTTTACGCAAACTTAATTCTATATTGTTTGTCATTGTTTCTAAACTTAATTATTTTGCTTAAATTAAAAAATAATTTTTTTAAACGTATTTTTACTAACAAATTAAAAAAGTTTTAAAAAATTCTGTTCTATCTTTTTTATTTTTAAAACTGTTTTTTCAGTGTCTATTATTAATTATCATAAATACTACATGTTATTATAATTTTTTTCCTAAAATTTCCAATTAGATGACTCTATTCTATTGGAATGAAAAATTATAAATTAATAATAAATTATTTATTACGCTCTGAACATATAAATACAGTATATTGTAATCAAAAACAAAAAGTATGCCAAATTACATCTTTGAATACATGAAATAAAAAATCGAATTAAATTATAGTACTTAAAATTATTTCTTTTCATGATCTGATGATTAAAAAATATCTTTTGATAATTTTTCAATAAATTTGCAAGCAGAAGATTTGATATTTGACAACTCTCTCTTTATATAAATATACAAATTTATTTCTTTGGTATGAAACTGACTATTCAAATGCCATCAAAGGCATCAAAATGAGACAAACATCTAAACAAGTTTTTTTATGAACATCGATGATAAAGTAGTTGCCAGTTTCTTGAAACATTAAACAGTAATTTAAGAAAATATTCAGAAAATTGGGGCTCCCTCTGTGTCATGTAATTACACAGTCAGGGCTTCTCCCCTAAGAATTTGAGGAAGATCAATGGCATTGTAGATGCATCTCGTGAAGAGAAGCGATGATGTAGAGGGTTCTTCTAACGCCATTTCAGAAAACTTTGACAACGTCACCCTAAAAGATATTCATCTTCATTTTGGAATAACATAGACATGATCAGCTGTCTGTTTTTAAAGTATTTTGTAATTTATGCGTCAACTTTTCCATTTTTTATGCTAAAAATGGCATGCATCCCTCATTAAAGGACGTATCTTTTATGAATGTTTTGTAAAAAAGATGCCAGAATCGGCATTTTAGCTTACTCCAATTCGAATCAAAATGTTATTAAATCTGAGACATTCTTCATGTAAACAGTTCATATAGTGCGTCATAATATACAAATAAATAACAACAGGAGTTAGTGTTATTGAAAAATATAAATGGTGACTTAAAAAAACAAACGTTATACAATTTTTGTAAAGCAAAACAGTTCAAATTTATCTTATGAAATAAGGAATATAAAAAGTAGATTATAAGAAATTTGAATAGAATTTTAGATAGAAATTGAAAAGATTTCTCGTGAATGATCAATCAACGGAGCAATGAATTTATTAAACTAAAAAAAGTATGAAATGATAATAAGATATGCCACAAATGAATTGCAGAAATATTTACCAGGCTTTATAAATGCTTGAAAAAAAAGCTTTGAAAGTCAAAGACATGAATTTTTTATTTACTAAATAGCAGTGTATACATTTTCAAACACCTCGAAGTTAACACCTCATATATAATGAAATACAGTTTTCGGTTTTCGTGATGCTGTAATTAAAATTATGCCTTTCTAATTGTTAACCGAAATGGAAGAAATTTGTATTTTATAAACTTGCAATGAACTCAATAGAAGTCTTTAGAGTAAGAAAGAACCTCAATTAAACAAAGAGTAATTATCGCATTCAAATAAACCTTAATTAATTGATAAAATAACAAGTAATGTTAAAATTATGCAAGAGCTATTTGGCCACAGACTTTCTAATTGTGAACCATCGTCAAAAGATCTAGGTAAATTTTCTTTGAACACATCTCTAAATTTTGAAACCACAATGAAGAATTTAACGAACGTGAAACCTTATTTTACTGGAATAATTGGTGAAATTCAGTCTCTAGGGTATGATTACCAGATCCTTTCAAAGTCAAGATTTCACTATTAGGAAGCCTAATTAATTCAGCTATTTGAAGGATGTTTTAGTTGAATTAATTTGCAATTTTCCTTTCTTTAATATCAAAAGGCATAATTTATTCGCTTATTTAACTGACAACGTGCGAGAAAAAAACATTTTCAACTTAAAATACTGATTATATAAAGTGTTTTATCAAGATATTTAAACTTAGAAAACTATTTTCTGCTGCTGCTGTTTCATTCAGATAAGATTTAAGCTGCTTTCTGTTCTGTTTTCATGTTTTCAACTTCAGCACGACTCTAGAAATTCATGAGATTCCATCTTTTTCCTCCTCATAAATGTTATGGTAACTACAGAAGTTTCTTCACATGATAATTCTTTACTATCATGAACCTGAAGCTCCATTCTCCTCCTTTCGGTATTCCTATTCCTGAATGCAAATAATAATAATAATGTTCCTTTTTCCTTTCTAGGTCTCTCATTCTGTAAGAGTGGAGTTCAGTAATCTTGGTTATACTTGTATATTGGTTTGCATCATCTAAAAAATTGCAAAAATCAAAAGTAATATTGTTTATGGTATGATTAATTATTTTTCTTCTTGAAAATGGTGTGAAAATCATTATTATGAGATAATCATTTAAGGAGTTACCGGCGGAAATCTGAGCAAAAATTTTCTGGGTTGATATTTGTTTTGTAATTAAATATCTTAGGAAATAAATAATTTTTAAAGTTGAAATTAGTATAGAAGACCTATAAATGAACCCTAGAGTCAGAATAGTATATGCAAATTTCATATCATTACTGTTCCCTTTGCAAGAAGTTCTTGTGTCGGAAAAACAGGCATATGTATTTTCAAATCAGATAAGAAAATTATATTGGAAAACTGTAAACAACTTTCAATTGGATTTATTTCGTCCGAAATTGAATCTAATCCTTATACAAATGTTTTGAACATTTAATTTATACACTGTCAACAAATTCTATGCAAAGTAAACATTTCTATTCTGAAAGTTTAATTATTACGATTATATACATGCATTGTAATTAAAATAATTCCTGAAGCAACTAATTAAATTTTAAATGGATGACAAGATTGTTTCTTAGCATATATATAATTTATGAAACAGCGAATTCCACAAAATATATGCATCACATATCAGAAGATATTCGACGAAGTTATATTTATTTCTTACATATGTTTAATTTCAAAATTTAATTCAAACATTTACATTAATGAGATAAAATTATCCGCGCTAAAGTAAGTTTTACATTCCACTTATCTAAATAATTTTTTTTTCACGCAGATAAGTAATAAATTGACTTGCTGTCATAAAGTTAAATGTTCATTGCCTAAGCGAAATGCGTTGTTAATTACTTCAGAATATTATGTATAATTTAATGGCTGCTGTCAATACCTGCAAAATATCATTAACAGAATATACAAATCATTTCTTTGTTTTCTGATGAGTAGCTTAAAAGCTTGAATAAATTGCAGGGAATTAAAATTCAATCTACCTTAGGGGGAAACAAGATAAAATAAATTAAATATTCATTTTCTTTACTAGAGGTGATGTTCAATGGTGAAACTTAATGAATTTTATTCATTAATGTTGTCTTTATAGATTCAAGCTTAAAAATTGTTCAAATTCAAATAGCTGTCGACAAAGCTGCATATCATTTTAAAGTTTGATTCTCTAAAATGTAAATATAATATTTACTGTTGCGAATATATTTAAAACACTCATTGCCTTTTATATAAATAAGTTTAAACTAAAATTATGTTTTTAATGGAGGAGAAAGTTAAAAGAGCTTTGTACTTTTCTATAGTAAATTTTTCCAAATAAAAAATTATTTTATAATTATTTATTTAGCTTGTAAGTTTATTTAACGTTTTAATAAGCTACTTAGATATCCATAATTATCGATATGACAAGAATTTTCAAAGTAATACAACTAAAAAATGAGTGAAATGTAATTCTACAATGCTTATTACACAAAGAATGAGTATATGAACCTTTAGAAGCATTAATGGCACAGCACGAAAAAATCTCAGAATATAAATTCCAATTATCTTGTCTAGACAAAGGATTTCGAAAGGTGAATCTGAATGTCATATTCAAAAAATTTTTGATTTACATATATCTTAACTGGAAAAAGAAATAAGTTACTTTTCCTAGAACTGAAGCTAATTTTTTCAATGCCACCTTTCTTATTTATTATATTAGCAAAAGTCATAATCAGTTTCTGAATTCATAATCAGTTCTCTTCGTGTTTTTTAATGTGGCACAAATAACCTTTGGCATTTTATGATACACTAAAATTTTTGTCTATCTTTTATTAAGTAGATTTTAATTAAAATGTAAAAAAAGTGATTGACATATAGGTTATTTTTTCAGTAATCAGAAAATCATACTCTGAATTGTTAAACGAATAAAAGTACATTTGATGTATAAATTATATTACGGTACCAACCTCTTGAGCTTGTTAATTAAATTTTAAATACTTACAATATTCATTATATATTTAATATAATTGCAATGAAAACATTTTTGCAATAATATTAACATAAAAAAATTCTCAAAATGTTTTTTCATGGCATCATTATAAAGTTGTAACATTTTATATAAAAATGTATTATATATTCAACACTCCTTTAAAAATAAAAAATTAAATATTCTCTGAGCTGATATATTTTTTTAAATTCTGTTTTATTTCATGGTATTATATTTTGAATTGAAAATAATATATAAAAAATGTATTTCAAAAATTCTTTTTGTTCTACATATCTAGTTTATGCTATCATTTCATTCAAATTGTTAAAAAGATTTTATTTTGCATAAAGTGATTCGCAAACTAACTTGAGGGTAGCAAACTTAAGCATACAGAATGTTTTTATGGATTGAAAAAAATCTTAATTTAATATAAAATGCTTTCGCAGAGATATTAATTCTTTGTAAATATAGATGTGAATTATTTATCCCAATTTTTTACGTTCTACATAAATTTTAAAGGCAATTTTTAAATTCATAAATCTGAATTGGACAGCTTAGAAAATTATTAATTGGATGAATCTAAAGATGCTGATAATGGCAAAACAGATTATAAAGCTTTTATTTCTTTTGTGTATACTGGGAGGTGAAGAGATAATTTTTGGCTTATGAATCACTTCATCACTTTTTAAGTTTGGAAATAGATAATTTTAGAGCTTTTATTTTGTAATAAATTCTCATTAACCTAATAATGATAATGCGGCATTTTTACTGGCAGAAAAAATTTATTTATTTTTTTTAAGTTTCTTTTTGATTTAAATTGTGGAAAATGTTTCCTTTGTAATATTCTGAAGTCAAAGGCTTTTAACTAGTTAAAAATTACTACATGAATGATGTTGTGCCCCTATTACGTAGGGAAACTTTTGTTAACTGATATTATACAAAAGCGAATCATAAATTATCAATTAATTGTGACTTAAAATGATTTTGGTGACAGTTTTTTTATTTATTTATTTGTTTTTATTTTTATTTTGTATGTAAGTAATAAATGAATTCCAATTATTATGTTATTTTAATTTATTTTCAATGTGTATCGTGATGTATCTTTGTTGAAAATTATATAATTTATCCCCATTGTATATCATTCTTTTTAAGTTTGTTGTCAAGTATGAATTTATGATTGCACGTGTAATGAATTGTGTGCACTCTTAACATTTACTGTTTAATAACCATTTTAACTCTCCTTCCCTTTAACTTCTGAGTTGTGCTATATTTTGGCTTTACCATAATTCTAAGGGAAGATTTCTATAATTTTAATTGTTCAATACAATTTCAGAATCAAGGGGATATCAAGAGGCTAAAATAAATGCTTACTCAGCGAAATGTCGAGAGAATTCCCTTTAGACTTTATATAAGCTCTAAATACTTTTTTATGCCTTCTTTTCAAGATTTTTGCCTTAATTTGTAAAACATGTTGGTTGACTCTTTAGCCATAAATTTAAATAGAAACTTATAAAATCTGCTAAAAATGGAACATTCTACCAAATCATGAAAAAGAAGAATGTGATTTAAGGAAATCCTCTTTCTTGCTTATTGCTCAGAATACATTATATATGATTAGTTCATCCGATCAAATTCCTTATAAAAATACTTATTCATAACTGAAATATTTTAATATTTATTATAAAAAGATTATTTGAATTTTTATAAAATATATCTGACAACTATACACTTCATGAAAAAAAACTTATAATGATATTTTTGTGCTTCATTTTCAGTTAAAATGAATTTAAGATTTAAATTAGTTTTTCTAGATAAGTTGTAGTGACATTCAGTGTTATTTAAAAACTCCTTTCAAAGTTTTTTCACTCTACAAAACAGACACAAAGCTGAAAATAATAGCGAAAATATCGCTTAAGATGTTTGAAAGATATTTCTTGCATCGCTAACTTGCTTTCTAAACAGTCTCTTTTGAGTGAAAATTTTATTCCCCGTTGTCACTATGACGAAACGCCGAGTTAAGCTATTCCACCTGGAGAATTTTATTTAAGATAAAACTCACGAAAATAGAGTTGGATTTTTTTTTCCTGCCGCCGCATCCTTATTTTTTTATTTATTCTGCGAAAAAATGTTTCTTCAAGGTTTCTCTTTCACACTCCAGCTCAGGAGTTTATTTATCATGTTCTGTGAAGCAGAAAGTGAAGCGGACTAGTCACTTCAATTCGCTTCGATTTTTTTTTCTCGGGGTCGCATTGACCCTTTATAGTCCCCAATCTGCCTTGAAATCAATCCCGTCACTTCAGACAAGTCGAATAGTCGGACAAGTTGAAAAGTTGCGGTTTGAACAAAACAAAACAATAATACAAAATAACCAAAGGAGATAGAGAAGAAGACTTCTTTTCTTCCCTTCTATCTAAGTACTTGGTCATGTGGAGGATTTGAATTTTTCAATTCTTCCTCCAGTGTTGTACACGTTGCAGCAAGGATTCGATCGCCTTCGATTTTCAACTGCAGTGATTTCCTCCCTGTTTTCCATTTCAACGGTGGTAAGAAACAGTAACTTTTTTATTTATTTTTTTCTGTGTGTATTCCTTCTTTCGCTTAAGAGGGAAGTTTTCTGCCATCTATGCCAAAGAAGAATTTCGGCAGATTAGTTCAGGAGGATTTTCGATAGAGAAGTCAGGTGTAGTATAGATTCTTTAGAAGTCAACGTGCAGCATGTTATATGTATGCGTTACTGAAAAGGATGAAAAGATACTCTCATGGTGTGAAAAATCCCAGAATGTTTCAAGAAGTCTGACTGCAAATATCATTTGGGGACTATTCGTTGCGAATAAGTTGTTTAAAGAATTGAATTGGATTGGATTTTGGGATTTATTGGCGCAAGAGCCATATCTGACTGAACTGCGCCAGACATATGATTAAAAGGGTTTTTTTTAACTTTATTTAAACTACTGTAAGAGGTAGAAACTGATAAAATTGAAAAGAAATATCTCTTAAAATTGTAAACAAGGTGAAAACAACAAAGTAAAATGTTAAATAATATGGTAAAAACCAGTTGCCTTCAAAAATTTAAAAAGGTTCTTGTGGGGAGGTTCCCCCACAAGCATTTGCATGTCCACTGATGAAGCTTTGAAAAATCTCAAACGATGATGATTAAAATTAGGATATTCAATTAAAAGGTAAAAAGCGTTAAAATCCCTTGGCATCTCGAGCTGAAACGAGGGCGTTCGCCGAATAAAAGATGTTTATGACTGAAACGTGTATGACCAATGCGGATTCTAGACAATTTGACATCTAACTCTCGCACTGGTAAACAAGGCCAGGCAGAAATAATGGGTTTTACAATATAAAGTTTATTATTCATCTGCTCATTCCATAATGAGTATACACGTTGCAGAAAGGCATTTTTCGCATCGCTATACGGAATATCTTGCTGTAAAACCAAAGTCGCATTTTTGCTGCACTATCCGCCATCTGATTACCTATTATTCCGACATGGCTAGGAATCCAGCAAAAAAGTATCTGAAACTCCCTGTTTTGTAGAATCCTTAAAAGTCTCAGGATTTCCAAGGCAACTGGATGAACTTGATTTTGAAAATTGGAATGTATTTTCAATGCACTCATGCTGTCAGTATAAATACAGAATTTACGCTTAAAAGAGAGTGAAATCCTCTGAAGAGCATAAAAAACTACTAATAATTCAGTAGATAGAACTGAAAGAGATGTATCTAGACGGTAACTGAATGTATCGGTATAAAAAAAAATACAGCAACCAAAAAACCATCTGACTCTGAACCATCACTAAACGTTTTTAAGTAATTTGTATACTGACAACAATGAGAATTGAATAAATTCTGGTAGACAATAGGTGCAGTACTCTGCTTCCCAAAACCAGAGAAGGGGTTTAAAGAAGATATTTGGGGAATATTCCAAGGAGGAAAGGAAAATATATCAGTAGTTTGGACTATCTTACCATGGAGGATAGATTTAGCTCTCTCACAGAAGAGAAGAATGTGAGATGGTCGAGCATTATGAAATATCCGAAGACTAACCGAAAATGTCATAGAGGACAAAGGGTGCCTCGGTATAGACAAAACTCGAAGATAGTACTGGGCAGATAATTTTTCACGTCGTAAACTAAGGGGTAATTGGTGACAGAGAACATACCGACTATTCACTGGCGAGGTGCGAAATGTTCCCGAACAAATTCTCAAAGCAGAATGGTGTACAGTATCAAGTCTGCGCAAGATGGTAGAACACGCAGTGACATACACCATGCATCCGTAGTCGATACCAGATAAAACAACTGCTTGATAAATTCGGAGCATGGAAGTGCAATCTACTCTCCAAGTGGTTCTATAAAGTACCTTGAGGATGTTTAATGACATGCCACACCTCTTCCGCAGATGTAAGACATGCGGAAGGAAAGTGAGCTTACGGTCAAATATTATACCCAGAAACTTATTTTTATTAACCACAGGGATGGTCGCATTTCGAATACGGATTATAGGATCCAAATGAATGCCCCGTTTCCTACCAAAGTGAACGTATTGACTTTTCTCTGGGGAAATCGTATGTCCGTTTTCATCGCACCAATCTACCAGTTTATTAACAATAACTTGCGATTGCCGCTCAATCAAGTGCATATTGCTCCCTTGGCAAGATATTATTACGAAATATAAAAAGCCTTGAATGAATGGAGATAATAAGTTTATTATCTGGCTAAAATGGAGGATAAAAAGTGCAACACTAAGGATGCTTCCCTTGAGTTTGAGACAAGTTGAGTTGAGTTTGAGACAAAGACGTTTCTAATTTAAACATCCTAAACTCGAAATTGTATGGATAAGTACTTAGGTCATTGAAACACAAAGGCAACTGTTCCGCGCGATTCTTAATTGCTAGAAAATCGGAGCTGTAAGAATCAACTGCGGAAATTCGTGCGAACGTTTGTCCGAGAATATTTGCTACGTCTGATGGGGCACTATGCATCAAATTTCTCAATTTTAAAACAGGTATAAAAAATTCGGTATAAATCCCATTCGCCTTCTTCCATAGATGTTTACTACAAATAGAGGATGTAATAGAAGATACAAAATTCATCCAGCATTCCCTTTGACTTCGATGCCGTATGCGACGGGCTATGGCTCTCGGTCGCTTAAAAGCTACAAGATTTTCCGTTGTAGGACACCTCCTGAAAATATTCCTTCGCTTTTTCCGGTTTTTATAGCTATTTCTACAAGCTTCATTCCACCACGGCCTTCGAAATTTTCTTAGACGTGATGAACTCTTAGGGATACAATTATTAGCGGCATTCCTTATGGCCTCACAAATGTCTTCGGAACTAACCATTTCGTCAGTGATAGCTGCCAATTCAGAGAAATTATCCCAGTTTGCCTGCGGAGGCTGATGAACCACACCGCCTCTATCAGCATGGGTAACAACAACTGGGAAATGATCACTATTATATAATTCTTCGCAAACTTCGAAGGTTAAGAAGGGCAACAGTTCTGGAGAACATATAACCAGATCGAGAGTATGGAAAGTGCATGTGGGTTCATGAAGTAAGTTGTTTCATCATTATTAGGCAAACAGAGAGTGTTATTAGCAATAAACCATTCAATCTATCTTCGTCGAGTTAGCACTCGCCGAATCCCACAAAGTACTATGCTCTTTGCATGCCCATTGCATTTCATTCGCAAGCTTCAGAGCAACATAATTTTTGATTTGCCCCAGAGCAACAGAATATTTGGACTATCTTAATTTTCCATTAGTTTTTCTGAAATAATTTTTTTCAAGTGTTAGATTTGGAAAGATTCAGCTTAAGGGTTCTCTGCGATTTAGATGAGGTTTTGCGTTTCGGGGGTTTATCTGTGTCTGGAACACTATTTGAGAATGGTTCTGAATGTTTTTGAATATGATGTTTTTACAACAGTTTTTGTTTTAGTGGTAAATTTAATACAATTCTTGCAGGAGCAGTTTGTACAAAAATTTCTCTGAACTGGAACTTTTGTAGCTGAAACCGGGCTTCGGTGTCTGTGCGAGGATCTTTATTTTTGCCTCTACATACGAAATTTGTTCCTTAGTCTTCAATGTAATAACATCTTTTCTAACTGCCAACATGGACAAGATCTAGAAAAGGATGTGTGATCGCCTCTGCAGTTGACACATTTTTCTTGAGCCGTATATTTTTGGCTGTCGTGTCCTTTCTCTGCACAACGGACACAAGTGGATGTCCCACTTCAGGCCATTTTAGAATGTCCAAATCGCTGGCACTGATAATATCGCAGAGGATTTGCAATGAGGGATCGCACAGATAATTTCATGTAGCCTGCTTTAACTGAATCTGGCAATGTTGGAGTTTGGAAAGTTAGAACAAGGTGTTTTGTGGGGAGGAGTTGTCCATCCCGTCGAATAAAAATGCGACGTACATGAGTTACTCTCTCAGATTTCAGGTCTTTCGTAATTTCTTCAATCAAAGAATGATATAACTCCCCACAGGTTATAACACCCTTTGAGGAATTAAGGGAAGTATGAGTACTCACGCTAATAGGTATTGTAGTAAACTTTTCATTTTTAAAATATGATGGGATTGTTGTCGAGTAGCAGCTTCCACAAGTAGTTCGCTAGAACGAAGTTTACGGATGGATGGTACATCTCTAATTACGCTCACAATAGCCTTCTCGACAAGGAATGGCGAAACTGTATGAAATGTTTCCTTTGTGTCAGACAAATGATCAAAATATGTTTATTTCGATTTTTTTTTAATTCTGTTTGTTGCCCAATAAAGGGAGAAAAGTTTTTAGGCTCCATACGATATGAACAGGATTTCAGGCCCAACGGCACCGCACACTACGGAGCCCAACAAGGGAAGGCAGCCACCGGCTTTGGCCATTCACAGCCTCGGCCCTTACCTTGATGCTACTCGGAACCTATACGCTTAGTGTTTCCCCCGGGGACAGTTACCACTCTTAACACCAAGCCCTAGGAGCTCTTCGCTTGAGCCCTAGCAGACTAGCAACTCAAGTTGCTAGCTACCGGTCGATTGATATACCGGTGACCACAGTGCACCGCCCGTCTAATGGGTCGCCACGCACAGCGAGCACATAGGGCTTTTGGCCGTCCATGAGAAGCAAGAAGCAAACAGAGTGGCGACAGCTTTTCTTGGAGAGCTCCATCGCGTGCTGTAGAGGGATGGAAGGATCAGGCAGACAGAAAAAGGCGTAGTGGAGAATAAACAATAAAGGGAGTATAGATCCCTGGGAACCTCGGGATTGGGGCACCAGTACCCATCTAAAGAAGGCGGGGCCCTGAGTAGTAAAGAACTGAATAAAAAAAGTACATATTGACTCTTTCGCTCCTTGGTTCTAATGAAAATTTCAGAATCAGCGCATTTGAATATATTTTATATTTCGAATTGTAACATAAATCATTTTAGGACTGTCATGTTTTAAATTTTTTTAACACAAATTCGTTGCTTTATTCATTTGCAAACCTTTTTCTGTCATTCTAAATACATTGTCACTGTAGGCTTGCCAGCCAAATATGGCTCTTGCGCCATTAAAAGCCACTAATCCTATCCAATCATGAATACAGTGTTAGTGGAGACAATTTTTCAAGCAAATTAGCAACGTTCAGCAGTTAGTGTTGACTTTTTATAATTTCTGACTTTTCCTTAAATAACAAAACACTACCCCAAGTCAGTTATCCTTGACATACTGGCGTAGTGATCTGAATGATATGGGTATTGAGAAGGGGGCAAAATAATCTATATTAAGAAGCGGTCCGTCTTTCCACTTCTTTCTTAAGATAGCCTATTATAGGAAAGGAAACAATTCGACCCCAAAACATCCTTATGTCCAACAGGGAAGCGAGAATCACAACAACTTCTCATCACCATAGCTGAGGCGCCCTCTCATGGGGAGCTCAAATAGCATAAATCGAAAGCACGGATAATCTAAATTTAACAAAATAATTGCTTAAAAAACTATGTCAACCAATTAACTGTTGACCTCAAAACGACTGCAAATACTTTATGAAAATTTTGCTCCCATTTGATTGCTATTCTGTTGAGTAGTTAATTTAACTTCTATTAAAATAGTAAGTCAAATGCGGTAGCAATAACAACAGAAAAAAGTAATTCGTAGAATTATCAACCCACCGATATATAGACGAATTGCATCTTTCCTCTTAAAATTTATTGAGATTGTAACACAGCTAGCGCCATCGTATTATTAAATATTTTTATGTTGAGACACTATGGAAGAGGATTGTCTTAACTGGCATTTGTGAATTAGGAAATGTTGGAGCGCCATCGCCTTGGCAGGTACCTTTTGGTCAAATTTTCCAGCAGCAGAGATATTTCAAACATTAACATATGCAACTGCTTAATTGGATTACGAGATAAAAGTGTTTAGAAGTTTACTAAAGGTTTCTGAGCTTTGTAATTACAGTGTTTAGTGCTTTCATACAGTGAATGAGCAATTTGTTGACTGCTAGTTGTGAATGCGGAAATGGAGAAACTCTATCGCAATGACAGACTCTTTCTGTCCGAATTTTCCAAAAGTAATGATATATAAAATATTAACAATGTAACTGCTTGATTGGACAGGTCATAAAAACTATTCAGAAGTTTTTCTAAAGCTTTAGAGATTCATTTAACGAAAAAACTGGATGTTTGAGGATTAAATTACTTCAGAGCCCAAATTAGAACCTATTTTAGATTCTTATACGTACTTCGATTCTTTTCTTCCCTCTAGTAGTTTTTTCTAAAAGTTTCTTCCCTGGTAGTAGTTCTTTATTTCCAATTGGAAATAAATCAGGATATTTTAAATCCTCTTCCACAGAGTCTCTTTTTTATGTCAGAAAAAGAAGGGAAGATATATTATTGAAACAGTTCCTTCTTGTATGTGACTTCGAAGCTTATTTTAAGATTCTTCATGGCTGATTCAAAATAAGTTCTATCCAAAGAAGCTATTCAACTAAATGGGAAAGGGGGAACTTTCTTCTGAAATAGCAAGAACTATACTACTTTAATGGATAAATAGTAAAAGAAGGAACATATATAAACATGTAAGCATGGCTTTTTTAAGTATCAGCAATATGTTCTTGAAATCGATGGGCCAAGAATAGTAGATATAACTGTCTTTCTCAAGATAATGTTCCAATTCAAAAATATATGTATAACAAATTTAAGAAAAAACATATACGTCAGAGTTAAGAAACTCGGTAAAAATGTATTTTTTAATTTCTAAACGGATGCAGGGATCGACTTTTGAAAACAAATCGAAAGGAGGAAAAAATTAATCAAAAATGCTATTAAAAACGCGGATAATTTAAATTTAAAAATTCAATACAACAATGCGAAATGTGTGTATTTTGTGTAACGATTTCTCATATAAAATAAAAATGTACTATGCACATAAAAAAAGAAAAGATATATCTTAGATAAAATTTTCAAGTTAATTTAACGTAATGAAAATTTAAGATTTATTCTGACCTTAAGAAACTTATAAACAACTATCATTTTTTTTTTATATTTCTTTATATGTGACTTCATATATAAGACTGGAACTATTCAGGAATGATATGCTAATGGAATTGATATTTAGAGTTTATATAGAGGTGGAAATATTTTCTTTTCCTTTAAAACTTTATTATTCAAAATTGCTTCAACCTTCAGTGTAACTAGAGATAAATCTAAATTCATATACATATACTTTAATCCTAGTATTTTATTTTGATTTTAATAATTTCTAATTTAATCTAACCCCAGTTTCGATTTAGAAACTATTACAACTTTTTAACTGTTATGTTATTGAGATTTTATTTAAATTAAATCGAAAGCTTCACAGTATGCCGACATGCTTTGCAGCCATGATTAGGAAGCAAATTAATCTATGACTCATAAAAGCGCTAACTGTAAATAAACATAAGTAAATTTTACACGCGTTTGAGACAAATGCGCATGCCCATTAATAGCAACATCTCCGTGGGACTCGAATGAGAGAACCCAAGCCTGGTAGAGCTGTATTCACAAGAAGTAATTTTACATCCAATATTTAATTTCTGTTAATAATGAGTGAATATATCTAAATACGATTTTGCATTTTCTTGAGCAAAACTATTAATATTTTCAATTCTTTCACAAATTTCCTCCGAAATAAGTTAGAAATAAATATGTAACGTAAATTATTGATAGCATGCATTTACAAAAGTCTATCATTTCTTCTTTACATGCTATTTTATTTATTCAAAAATTATTCTTATCTTGTGATTCAAATAGTAATTTTCTGAGAATTTATCAACAGATGAATTAATATAATATACATGTTAAAACGATAATATAGGTGACGACATTTAAAAATCGATTTTTGGCCAATTTTTAATTGTATATTCTTTATTTTTGAAAGGTTTTTTTGTAAAATCATTTCGAATTCTCCTGTGTTCATTATTTCTTGAGTTCTATTCTTTTTCGTATTTGCAGATTTTAAGATTTAATGCTATTTTACATCTTCGAATGCTATTTTCTCAAATTCTAAAATCTGGCAAAATCTTATAAAAAACTTCATAAATTAAAATCTAATGCAAACTTTCAGTTCAACTTTATATTAATAATTTTTCAATTTGTGCAGCAGCTCGTAAATTACAAAATGAATGAAAAATTAGCTTTTTTTAATACTTTGTAATGCGAACAATACTGAAAATTTCATGGTACTTAATCAGTTGAATAACAATATTTAAGGATTTAATAGAAAAACTGTTTATTTTTAAGTCTTAGAGGTTTTTAGTTTAAACTTCATCTTCCTGGAAAAACTTATTTTGAATTTTCAAAACATTATTGGCTTTTAAATTATACATTTTTTTCATAAGTATTTTTTTAAATCAATTTTATGAAGGAATTTAAAATTTTAAATATTTTGCATCTCGCATATAGCCACATGCTTCAAATTCAGATTAAAATATATGATATGTGATAAACTTCCTTTCAGAAATAAAATATAGAAATTAATCTAAAAATTTTATCTTGTGTACATACTACTACTAATTATAATTTGATCACTTTTAAATGAACATTAATTACTGTAATTTGGTTTTTAATAATGTAAAATACTGATGATTTTGGTAAAAAAAGCTGTAACTTACATGAACTTTAAAAAAACCAAACTGTATTACCCCACTCAAAAAAAAAAAAAAAAAAAAAAAAAAAAAAACTACTTTTATTCATATGAAATGTTATCACAAAAAGAAAAATGGCCTGCTGTAGTCTAAACCAATCAGATCATGAAAACCAAAATATGTTTTCTTTAGAAATTAGAACAAAAATTGAATAGCATTATAACATTCTTTCAAACACTGCCAGAAATTTAAGTTAAAAAAACTAAGAGTAAAAAAAAAAAAGATAAAATATTTTAACTCGTATCTCCTAAAAAGTTCTCTCTTTTTTGATCCGTCCATTAAGTTCGACCACGAAATTTTTAACAATGCTTTAACTCTAAAACTCTGACGTCGAAAATTGTGTTCTGCAGTAGTAAAAGCAAGCTAAAGTTTTGTTTATAGCGTGAAAAGCCACGTTCGATACTCGTAAAATATATCAAATCTGTCCTGATCTCTGAGAAGATGTGGCAATAAAAAAGTATTTTTCTTCATTTCATTCCAAGTTGATATTTGGTAAGTCAGCCTCCTACACCAAACCAAGCCAAATCAGATCTGATTGGACAAGTGAGAAAAACTTATTGAATCATAGAAATCTTCGAATTTCGTCCATCCCTCGTTTCAAAACGGAAAACCTCAGAAGTTTCTTTATTGCTTGTAGTTCCAACGACTTTTGTGTCATTTGTCTTCAGTGTCTTTAAAGTAATAACTATTGTTGGGAAGTTCTCAAAATTGTTGTTCACTTTTTATTTTCTACTCTGGTGGCTTTCGAAATTAATTGAATTTAAAATCTTCTTTGTGCGTCCACTTTTAGAGAGGAAGAAAAGAAATTTAATACCGATAGAGTTTGATACTAAACAGTTTGGACAGGAAGCTTTTGTTTTGACTTTTGGTGGCATCACTTGATAAAACTTTATTTGTTTTCTTTTTAAAAATTCCAATTTATTTCTTGTCGAGATAAGAAGAAAAAGGAATCTTTGCTCACTTTAAAATACCTTGTTTGCATCTATAATTTACACAGAGAGTGTGTTTTCAAGTAAATGACTTTTTAATTGGATGTATTTACGAACGAAACATTTTTATCATCAAACTACTGAAGCCTATTTCCGTTTTCATGAATATATTTAAAGAAATCATTCCATCACTAAAAAATCGTTTTAGGAGTTTTCTTATTAAAATATTATTTTTGTGCAGGAACTTTTTAGGTAATGTTTGAAGTAATAAGCCATATATGTAATGTTTTAAGCAGAAACTAAAACTTAAACATTATGATATAATATTTTTAATTATGCCAATTTTTTGTCTTTTATGTCAATTACAGATGCTTTTTATATAACGATGCTGAAATTTAATATTTAGCATGAAATGATATGTGACATTTACCATTAATCCTGCTCATGTAATACGTTTTACCTTGCACAGAGATGCATATCTTTATCATTTACATTTTTAACCCTATAAATATAATTTCAATAAATAACTCTATATTTTATTTATAAAGTTTTCGTAGGATAAAGAAAAAAATTATGGTGAAGAAAACACAACTGAAAATTAATTTAAAAAATTGAATTATAAACTTAGTTTTCAGATCATTTTTCCTATGTTCCTTACATTAATTGTCACAGTAAAAATAAAATCATTTAAAAATTAAAAAAATGCGTAGAGTAGAACCAATTGCATAACGCGGACATAAAGGTTTGAAAAACTTCTGTACTTCAACAATTCCATACTGGGATAGTGGTTGATGTTCACTTGGCCGTAGAGCATTCTACGAAGTGGTGAAACCCACTTTTGCGTCAGTTGACAAGTTAACGCCCACAATTGATGAATTTGAGTAGAGGAAAATCTTCATGCTACGCATGCATCCAGAAAACGCGATAGTATGATGAGCTTTAACGGCTATCTTTATCATTGATTTTTTTGAAGAGGTAATTACAATTGAATCTAAACCAGTTCCACTACAGGTAAACGAGCTTGCTGAGCGATTTTGTAATCACAGAACTTCAGCAGTATATTAATGCTGTGGGGTCGAGTAATTTCCACTTCCATGATGGGGCATATCCCCTAAAGGAATAGTTGTGCTGAGCTCAGTGATGGCCATTATAATTCGACAGTAGATGTCGCTTTCTAACTATCGTAACGATGATCATTTAATTAAATTTCGAATGCTTTTTATAACAAGACAGGATTAATTGTGACGAGTTAAATTTTCACGCTTAACAGAATTTTTAACTGTTTAGAAGAGTCGAATTTAATTCAAAAGAACCGGAAATTTCCTTTAGAACAAATTATTTGGCTTACCTATAGAATATAATTTAACGAAGGAAGCAAAATAATTTTCCTTATTTTGATGTCTACTTAAAATGTTTTATTTCTTTGTTTACCAAGCTATCATTGTTTATTTATTTCTTTTTCCCACTTAATGCGATGATGCTTTTTAGTAGATGAATCATTTGGCTTTTGTTGCAGATTTGCTATGACATAAATCATGTTATTGAAGGTGTGACATTTGAAACAAATCCACGAGTTATTTTATTAAAAAGTCAAAATGTCACTGAGGGAATATTTGCATTGTTCTTTGAAATGTACAAATATGAATAAAATGAATAGCTAAGCAAATTTAGATGAACAATATTTCGCTTTGAGAAATAAAGCGAAAGAAACAAAAGCCATACTTCTTTCATACCAAAAAGTGTATCTTTGCAAGATATATCTATTTTTTTTTTTAAATTAACATTTTTGTTCACGAAGAGGAAAATGCTTATTTGAATTTCTATTTTACATAAAAGCTGACAGTAAAAAAAAATTTTTGCTGATCTTTACTGAAACTGAAAGAAATATTTTATTCGGAATCTCACCAAGAAATCAATACTTGAATAATCCACAGAGTCTATTTTATTCACCCGGAATAGCAGTCGTGCGAAGTCTTGCTGACGGACACAAACGTTATATTTCTGAAAAGAAGTTTTTCAAAGGATTTAGAATGTACTATAAGTACGAAAGTAAAATGCTGGGAGAGAAAAATTCAATGTATAAACGATTTAACAATATACAAAAAAAGGAAAGGGAAAAAAGAAACCCAAAGCCTTTTTTGTGAAGAGATTGAAAAAAAAATCTCATGTATCCAACTGGAGAACTAAGTATCTGAAAACAGTAAAACGAAATAAGAAATGTTGGTTCTATATCTATTCTACAAATGTTGACCGAATCTTAGAATTTAATCTCAGGAAAGTAGCAAGGTTATAGGATCATGAAGAGGAAATGCTGACAATAAAGAAAGAAAAAAATGATGCGCTGAAATGCTAATAAAGAAAAAAACTATTCTTAAAATATTTGTAAATGTTAATAATTTATCAACGCATGAATGAGTTTTAAAATATGCTACTTGAACTTTAGTTGCTTATATTTATAATTATAATGTATGCTTACAGTTTTAACATTCTATGAGAAATAGAAGCCGTTTAAATTTATTTCTGGAAGTATTTTTATAAGACATCTTTATAAGAAATCATTTGTATTAAAACCATATAAAGGGTGTCTCAAAATTAATACATGATTTGAATTTCCCCCAAATCGATTTAACAATATGCAAAAGATAGGAAAGACAAAAAGAAAAGCCTTTTTTGTGAAGAGACCGAAAAAAAAAATCTCGAGTATCCAACTGGAGAACTAAGTATCTGAAAACAGTAAAAGGAAATAAAAAACGTTGGTTCTATATCTATTCTACAAATGGTTACCGAATCTTAAATTGCGAAATTTTAGAATTTAATTTCAGGAAAGTACCAAGGTTTGAAGATCATGAAGAGGAAATGCTGACGATAAAGAAAGAAAAAATTATGCACAGAAATGCTAATAAAGAAAAAAAAAAGTATTCTTAAAATGTTTGTATATGTTAATAATTTGTTCACGAACGAATTCCAGTTTTAAAATATGCTACTCGAACTGTAGCTGTTTCTATTTATAATTATAATATATACTTTCTGTTTTCGACCGGCGACCTGGCCTAGGGGTAGCGCGTCTTCATTTTGATCTGGGCGGTTCGCGTTTGAATTCTGGTGCGGGCATGTTTGTACCCTACTCTGTGTTCTTCCTGTGAGGCGTGTGAAAGAGCCCCCTTGTAAAAAGGGGTTGTGCAAGCGAATGTGTGTATGTCGTATTCATTTGAGCTAGAAGTCAGATTTCTGCCCTCGAGTGCCCAGGGGCCTTGGTCCTCAGAAGCTGCTGCACACTTGGCTTAAATCCCTGACAGATCGTGAGCGGGCTTGTAAAGTGCCATAAGTAACAACAATAACATTCTATTTTAAGATTTTACGGAAAATAGAATTCATTTAAATTTCTTTCTGGAAGTATTTTTGAAAGAAATCAATTTAATTGAAGCAATATATAAAACTTTTATAATGATGTTTAGTTTATTTATAGTAATTTCCTGTTTTGCTCGAAAACATGCAGAAAAACTGATCTGACTCAGCATTTCAATTAATGCAAAAGGGTAATTGTATGAAAAAAGTTTTAAATTCACGACGATGATGAGAATCTAAAGAGATGAAAGTATCCAATGCTCATCAAAGGAACAGGGGAAGGAATTGTGCAAGAAAATGCTGTAAACCGTTTATATCAAATTTTTAACACATCAAAATAAGAAAGAATTGTAAAAGTACTTTGTGAATAACTGAAGATATATATCTTAAGCTAAAGATACATAAAATTACTGCAGGTTTTAATAATAAAATTTTGTTATTTAGATTTCTGTGTTTTTTAAAGGATTATTACGACCAATAATGCATTCTGATTATCAATATGTATAATTATCATTGAAATATATTTCTCTTCTTATAAATTGAAGTCATTTGTCTTTAGAAGAAATTTTGGATAATAAGAGAAAGAGTTAAAAACTTGTTTCAATGCTGAATCTTATGAACAGCTCATTTCTGTAATGTTCTTTGTTGAACATCCGTTAAATTCAACTATTAGATGCGTAAGCTAATTAGAAACTTGAATATTAAGGTATACAAACAGAATATTAACAAGAATTTGAAAAGTATTAGAAATAATTAAAAACAGAAAATGATGACAAATAATAGAAAAAATGCGAGCGAATTTCAAATAGAAATGTATTTTATACCTTTAAATTGCCGAATCATTTGAGACCTGTTTTCAAGCAGTTTATAAACATTTACAAAATAAATTTCAAACCTTCTTTTCAGGTAATTGCAATAGACTTAAGGAGAATAAATATTATGTCTTTTAAAACATAATAACAGTTTCTATTAAATTAAAAAGAGGGGAAATATAATAAAAGCATAAATTTTATTTGATTTTCACTTTATGTTATTTCAAATAAAATAGACAAATTAAGAAATGTGCAGGGAATTCATTCATTCATCCATCTCATTAACCTATATTAAATGTATCTGTATTTATATTCATTTTTATTACTAAACAGTAAAAAAATATATATATTGGGGGTGGTGGTTACATAATAAAATGATTAACCTAAGTTTAATGAGGATAAATACACTATTCAAAAGAAGTGTTTATTAATTAACGATGCAAAATAAACGACACAATAAATGTTTACCACCTTCATTAATTTCATATTTCTCCTATTAATAAAGAGCACTTTTTAATGGCAAGGCAAATACGATTCTTTTTACTTTCTCAATACATTTGTACATAAGAGTGAGAAAAATAACATTTTCTTCCCTAACAAATAAATACACATACTATTTGTTTCTGCGTTGGAATATGTTACACTTTCACGATATTATTAGAAAGTAGTAGGATACTTGTTTCTTGGATCTTTTGTTCTTTCTTCCTTGCTAAGATTCACACTGATCCACCGAGACTTCTCCCTTTATTTATTCATATCGGCAAGGCAAAGAAAACAGAAACCGTCATTCTAATTCCCTTAGAAGATACCATAACAAAAGGAATACTGGAACGAGTAATAGTTGATCACAATAAACATGCCTAGAAAATTAAATACATGCCAAATTAGACATGTGTTATTCTGTTCTTCGTACAAACTGAAGCATGGGATCAAAGAAGCATTCGTTGATATATTCTTTGTTTGCATTTACACGCAATTCGAATTCGCAAGAACTAGCAATAATCAGAAAAATTGAAAAGGTATATTTTCTTTTACTGTGTATGATTTATATCATTGTCATCTCTAGATTTAATATTTTATCAATTAATTAATCATGCAATAAAATTAAGATTATTTAGGATTATGTAATTTCTTTGGTAGAGACAATTGTAACCCATTATGATACTAAATTTAACAATTTATCAATTATTTAATCTTCCAAAAGAATTAAGATAAAGTTATTTTGCAAAGACATATTTATATGTTCGTCATATCTAGTCTTAACATTTTATCAATCAATTAATATATATATACATATATTCATATGTTCAATATATATTATATCAATCAATTAGTATATATATATAATTCGTCAGCGAGATCCTTTTGTAAGGTGATCTGTGCCACCATGTATATAGAACACGCGTCTGCTAAATCTTAAATGCGCGAATCAAGCATCCAAGCCAGTCAGGTGTGAAAGTTTTGAGAATTGGTGGCGCTGTGGTGTAGTCCTCTTCCATTATTAGATTCATTATATTTTTGGAATTCTTGCCCAAAAAATGTCCTAGTTTTGCTCTGTCAATATAACTAACCTAAAATATCAAAGAATAATTCTAAATATATTTGAAATCAAAAAAATTTTAAAAATCTTTTTTCTTCATTTCAACATATTTAAAAACGGTAGAATTACTTAGCGTAGAAGAGTTATTTCTTAATTTCATTCAAAATTGATCCATTCAATTAAACAACACTCCATTTGATACAAAGTCTCAGGTGACTACATTACAACAGCACCATATTGTTAGCAAAATAATATTCCTAAGTCATTTAATATTCTGTATATGATTTACAATAATAAATTCCAATTTAAAATAAAAGCACATAATCTAGAAGCAAATATAACTTCAAGCAAATATAAACTAAATATATTTAACACCACACTGATAAATAATACTACATGCCTCGAAATACACAAATAATTGAAGAAAATCTCGAATTACTCATTATTCGGTGGTTAAATAGTTCACAGCATCAGGTCGGAGAAGTACACCACATTCCAGAACTGCTTCATATCCGCTTGCATCGTTTTCTAAAACCATCTCCCATCTGTGGGATCTCGAGAAGAGGACAGGAAGGCTTATATGCGTTCATTTCGTTGAACGATAACTGAATTTCCACAAAGAGGGTCGCAGCGGAATAGATTAGGGAAAACATTCCATTGAACTGATTGCTAAGGAAGAGGAATGGTCATTTTGAGGGAAAAGGGAGCATTATTATGACCACATTAATTCAGGGAGAAACTGTGATAAATAAAGATGTTAAAAGCATTCGCTCATTTAGGCTATCATTCTATAAGGCCATTAGTCAGATTTGTTGCTTGTTGATAATTTGAGGTTATCAGAAACCAGAGATTTATATCCTTTCAGAGTATATAAATATATCAATCGTCAGTCTTTATCTTATAGATTTATTTATGTCAGTCATCCATTTGAAGGATTTTATTGCTATCAGTTATTTTACCTTATGATCTGTATTAAAATAAAGTCTCAAATTTTTTTTGTGAAAATTGTTTTTGTTGTACAAAAGATTGATACAAAATGCCATTAATCTATAAAAGGAATTATTATTATTATATCATGGTTCTATCGAACACCTTGAATAAAACATTTTCTTTATTATTATTATTTTTTAAATTTTTTCCCTTAGTATTAAATTTAGAGCTTTAATAATACTAGATGTTTTACGTACAAACAGAATAAAATGTTATATGATTTATTAATATTAACAGATATATTATTTGGAGTAATTAAGAATTGTTAGCTGAATGTTACTGATTGCAAAATATTATTTTACAATCAAAGAAAAGTAGGATTATCAATTCAAAAATTATTATCTATAATCAATCGTATTCACAGTGATTAAGTAAAGTGTTTCATGCATATGACTGGATCTATGTTATTTAAAAATAAATACTCTATACTTGAATCTCTTTTTCTATATTGTTAATACAACAAATTAATATATTCTGACTTTTAGTAATGGATTTCCCGTTTGCTTACGTATTTAAAAAAATGGTGAGTGTTTATGTAAATGAATACAGGAATTGAATTAAAAAAGTTTTAAACAATTAATGGTTTGTCTTAATTTTAAACTTTATAAATTCTAATTGTAATAATAATTGCCTTCCAAAATATCTATCCAATTTGTGGTTATATTTGAATAATAAAAACTGCCTTCTTCAAGTGAAAAATGAAGAGAGTATAAGATTGTATTTATTAGTTACAAAATAATTCAATATTAATTTTTTTCTTGAATAGTTTAATTTTGAGCTTTTAATTAATTTTTAATTACATTAACTGTTTTATAAAATATTAAAGTGTTCAATAAAGATATATTCTTCTTCAAGTCAAATATATAGAAGTCAAACAATTATAAAAATTTTAACCCCCCCACCCCCACCCCAACTAAGAAATTTATTGAATAGAGCCAAAAATAGCGTTTAAAATACAAAGAACTGTTTATTACAAGTAAAGCTGAAAAGTTAATATTGGTTAGTGACGAAAGTTTAGCATTTGCAACCCTACTGGATATAGTTCACTAATATTCCTATGCTTAAAGCTGGCTGCATTTAAAACTTCAAACAAATTTTTGTAATTTGCAAATTTAAAGTAATTAAGCTTCTGATTATAGAATAAAAAAAATTAAAAAAAAACTTAATCCTTATTTTTGATTTTGTTTTTGAACTTTCTGTTTTGAATTTAAAAATAATATACGAGGTTCATCCAGAAAAGGAATGAAATATGAAGGCACAACACTGGTAGATTGTGGGTGTGTTTGTCACATTTGATAATTGTGATTTACCGATCTTTTACTATAATGTCATTGCAGAGTGCGAAGATGTCTGCTGTTATTCCTTTCTCCTGCCGAATACGAGGTAGATCTTGAATAATTTAGTGTTTAACTGAATATGAAGTTAGGCATAACACTATAGGAATTATTGTGAGCTATTCAAAACAAGAGCCAGGGAAAGTTCAGTGCTAGTAATGCTCACCATCATATGGCAACTTCCACAAATTATCAGCTATAGAAATTTCACAGAGAATTATTTGATGATAAGCCCTATAGACCCGATCTTGCTCCTACTGACTTTTGCTTGTTCTTGATCATGAGGATATTCCTATGCAGTCATTGGTTACTCACAGACCAAGAGCTGCAGATAATTCTGATGAGTTGGCTCAATTCCCATTCTTCATACCTTTGTGGCACTGCACAGTAGAAACTTATTCCCAGTATGGTAAGAATTAAAATTCTGGTGGCTATTGCATTCAGAAGTAACTGATATATTATGCAATAAATTCTTCCAATGATTATAGTTTGTTTAATTTTAAGGGTCATAAGAAACTCGTTTTCTGGATACACCTTGTACTGAAAGAAACCTTTTGGAAAAATTAATCCTCCAATAGAAATTAAATCCAACAATACTTCATCTACAAAATAATTTAATACATAAATTATTGCGAATGCTTTTTCGAAATGACTAAGTTCTATATTTTTAATTTTAAAGTTATTCAACAGCATATATTGATTAATAAGCTGATGAAATTCAAATAATAAGAAAAATGTTTCACGATTTCTCAACATCATCTTTAAAAGGTTTGGTTTGGATGTGCACTTATATGTAATAATAAACTCTATTTGTCTCGAATGAGTCATTTGTCAGTACTTAATGTAAAATTTATTAGAAGTAATTCACAGAAAAGCTACACATTTCATAGTTAAGATAAACTAAAACCCAAATGCCGTATTGTATATTATGTCATAAATACATAATAAACTGCTTGAAGCATTCTGAATAACTTAAGTACTTCATGAGTTAATCATAAGTGATGAAATAACAGTCTGCGGAAACGGAAGACAACACATATATCTTTTAAAACTTTAATGAGTTACAATAACACAAGATAAAACGACGATTATTAAAATTAATTATAATTGCAACCTTTCCGTCATTTTTATGCGTTCCACTCTGCAATATGACTCTAAGTATTTTGTAAGAAAACTAGGGTTATATTTCTCAGCTAAGAATATTTAACTATCAATTAAGCTGTAAAGCATAAATCTTCTTGGAACCATTCCCTTCCAGGACGTTTCGAGTGAATTTTTAACGAACATAATAATTTAGCTTCCCGCTGATAAAGACGCAATTCAAATGCTATTCGAATTCATATTGATATACAAATTTACGAGATATTTCATTAAGTAGTTTTTCATTCATAGAGATATGTTCTTCAAGCTAGGCTGCCGGCTGCTGAATATATTTTAAACACGTATTTGAATCACATTGATTGTTTAAATGGATACGTATATAAATTATAATTTTTCAATTTAATTTTGAGCATTTTTATAATGATTAAGTTAGATATATAACCTTGACAGTATTTTAAATACTAAGTTGCTGTTATATTATAAGGTCACACATATAAACTCATTGCTTCATATAACTCTGAGCTCACTATTTTTATCGTTGAACAATTTCTTGCTGTTACTAGGAATCTTTTACTAAAAAGGGTATTTCCGATGTGTATCACAAAAATGGACCAGTTCCTCTTAGAAGTACTCCAAAGGTATTCTTTCCTTTATGCAGTGGTAATCACAAATTGAAAACTCCGACCCTTCCGGAGACACACTGATAAATCTGAATGACCGGACCACCGTGACAGCATTGGCGGGAGCTAAGGTTGAATCCTAAGGCCCATCACCGACCACGATACAACCCTTTCCTTGGAAAGCACGTCCCGTCATTCGTAGGATGTAGCCTATCCCCTCCCCCTATTTTTGTATCCACCCGTGTGGGGAGAACCAACCACCATGCTGGAAGCTTCTCAACTTCGTATCTGAAGTGTCACGGGTGGGAGTTATGGTGTGGTATAGTTTCATTCTCACTTTTCTAGCATTATTGGTCAAGAGCAAGAATCAAGAACTTTTAAACATTAGGACTTTCTCTTGGTTAAAGCAAATGTTTTGCACACGTCTAAACCGTTTTCCTCCTATTCACTTTTCTTAGTCATAGCATACCTTAATCGACAAAGTCGCATGAACATTTTCCCAATTTTATTATCTTTTACAATGACCTCTTGAGCTTGTATCTAGAAAAATATATGTTGATTGAAATGACTTGGCATAAAGCACCAGTATACTTCGGTGGAAAAACAACGGAATTTTACCAATGCATTTATCAACTTATTGATGCTTTGAATTTTCATCATATTTTGTATTACTACGATTTTGTCCATTTAATTAAAAGAAAGAGAATAGTATAAAACAATTATACCCTCTTTTCACCTTTCAAATCAAAAGATAAAATGAAGTGAAGTTAGTACTAGGTTGAAAAACAATTTCATTTCTTTGAAATCTACAAAGGACAATGAAAGAGATTTTCCAATTCCAAAAAAGTCTGTGACATTCTCCGATTATCCAAAACTCAAATAGATTTTCTATTTTACATAAATATTGATATTTGAGTTGTCTATTCAAAATTTATGATACTCACGTTCATGTACAAAAACAATAAATAACAATCAATGTTTGTATTTATTGTTTATTTGTTTATGATCCAAAATCTTTTTCTCCCTTTAAGTAGCAAACATGAAATAGCCTCAAAAAGATCCTAAGACTAAAAAATCTATGAAAATGTCATGGTTATTCCAGAGGTGCATTTACACATTTTCTCCTGAAGAATGGATAAAATCATTCCCTTAAAAGTTTGTGCATTTCACTCTGCTGTTTTGAATTGGAAAGCGACAGTGATAGAGACACAATCCTTTTTCTTGGAAATAGTCTCCATACACATTCAAGGAAAATTCTCAGTACCTACCACCTATTCTTGTAGTTCCCTTATTCTGTCTTAAAAACTATTCTTATTACAGTCAGAAAGAATTTTACTGAAAGGATTTGGTTAGTTTTAGACATGTGAATATTGTCTTTGAAAGTTCAGAAAGATTGTCCAAGAGCCCAGAGAAATAAAAACAAAATAAATGCTATCTGGTTTAGCGTAAGAAGCGACATGTGAATATTTCCATGAATAAATATTTTAAATTTAAGAAGAGTTAAAAACTAACCGTTTGATGAAATTGAATAGCATTAAGCCTTTTTAAACGTTACACCGATAATCATTTCCAGTTACGTTAACAAAAGGCTTTCTTCAGCTTACTTTTCGGAAATGAGAATTCCTGGGCCAAATAACAGAAGAAAATTCTAAAATTTTTTGCACAGATGTAACAAAGCTAAAACCTGTAAATAATTCGTTAATACTTATCTGATTTAAAGTTATATAGTTTCCACTGTACTACGTAAATTTGCATAGTATTTTTCTGTTAAAATTCCTTTGTCAACAATTAATTAAAAATTAATCAATGACACTTATTGAATTACTTGATTACAGAAATTAATTTGAAAAGATAAAAAATTGCTTTGATTGGTTGTATGCTATAAACTTTTACTTGAATGAACACAACGCACGTTATATTATATTGTAAAAAGCGCATTATTGACTAAAAAATTATAGCTGTCATTTCTGAAATCGATCAAAAAGTTACTTTAAAAAATGTTAGCATATTTTCATGAACTAAATATTAAGGGATTTTCTTATTCGAGACTTATTAATATGTATTTAACGTAGATAGTTTGTTAAAATCTTTAGAAAAATGTTTTCTATTCTAATCTCGGTTTTTTTTGATCTCCTTATTATTGTTCTATTGTATTGATGAAGCAATACCTATTCTGCATTAACAATAGTTCTTTGTAAATTGATCAGAGTTTCATAAAAATTTGACTAAATGTTTGATTTCCCTTAAATATAATAATATGTATATATTGTTAAAAGCCTGTAATTTTGCTTCCCCGCGCGAATAGTGTCATCATAAGAAAGACTGTTTTACAGTCATCTCTATTGGATGCTATCGGATGCCGAGCCAGGGATCCCAGAGCTTGGCGACTTTGACGACAAAATGGATAATGCTCGAAACTTCGAGAATTTTGTCGATCCATCCATTAGGAACCGAGATACGCCTGATTGGTCTAGAAGCTTCCCTGGAACTATAAAATGCTGGCATTCTCAAGCTGCAAATCATCGTTTGTGAGTAGTCGGAGTCGCCGACAAGTAACGAGCCTTCCAGAGAATAGCGAAGCAACGGCGAATTACCAGCCTTTTGTGGAGCGTGTACTGAACTGCTGTGTGTCGAATTCTGTTGTCTGTTGTGGAGGCAGCGCCATATATTGTGTCTAGTAGCAAGTTGGGAGAAGTAGTGAGTCGGCAGCTAAAGCTAGAGAAGACAGAAGTTCAGCCGTTGGAGAAACCGTAGAGTGAAACTCCGAGGAACCCCTCTCCTGCTGGATTCTGTCTGGGCGCTTGGTGTGTTGTGGACGATTACTACTTGTGGGCTACTATTTACAGTAGTGCTGCTGTGTGCTGTCCTGTGTTCGCCTCGGCTGTAAATATTTGTCGTATGTGTACTCATCGTTTTTGTATTAGTGTCTTCGTGTAAATAAACGTCGTCGTTGTTTTCTACTGAGGCCTGTTGATTGTGTTTTCACACCACACACCCACTATCAAAAGAACCCGGCGGTGAGGAAAATCCGTAACAATATTATGATTTCAATATGTAATAGCTATAAAATAATTTACTAAGCTTTGAAATATAACTTACTAAAAGTTGAAAAGAATCCGAAAGAAATCAAATGTAATCGTAAATATCCATCCTTAACTGTTTCACTCTCCGAGATTCAGAAGCTTAGATTCATAAAAAAAATTAATTTCTAATGAACATTTTTAAATATAGTTGTAAAAAGAAAAAAAAATACTTATTTGGTTTCATTACAATAGTACCAATTAAGCATTCGGCAATATAATTAAGGTATTGCATTTATCCAGCGTGTACTTTCCCTGCATTGACAATGTTCATTTGAAATTGTATCATGAAAGGTTTATACCAAATTCAAAAATAAAAATATTTTCTTGAGTCTAATATTAGTTTTTTTCCCTTAAGCCTAAATGCTTTATTCGGAGTTTTATTTCGAAATACAATGGATTAAAAATCATAAGATTTAAATTACTATGAAATCCAAAATAAGGAGAAAAAAAAACTCAATCGTTTCCATCATTCGATATTCATTACTTTACTCAGGACATAAACTCAGGAATTCTGCTTTGTCTTGAAAAGAAAGGCCTTTAGAGAACATTAACGAAAAGATTTAATTGATGGTTAGTTCATTGTAAAATACTGTGGCGAAGAATTTAAGAGTAAAATTATCTATGACAAAAAATGCCACACACACACACACACACACACACACACACATTTATATTTATATATATACATGTATATTAATTTGCTATAATTGATTTGACCTTCAAAACTAAACAAAACCCTTCGCTAAAATTTTCAACTTTAAACTTGAAGGTAAGCGGATTTCCACGTTTTTTTTCTTTTTTTTTTTTTTTTCTTTTTTTTTTTAATTTTTAAATGAAATCCTTTCAATGAATGAAAGATTAAAACGAAGAACTTTTAGTTCCGTCAGAAAAAAAAATGCCTTCAAATGGTGAGACATACATTTATATAAAAATTATAAGCTTCCATTTCAATAACTTGCAAAAAAAATGTTTTTCTAAAAGATTTTTTTTTCTTTAGTTTTTAGTTTAAAAAGAAGTAGATGTTATTTTTTTTATCACAGGTCTGAGGATTAAAACAAAAGAAAGAAGCTATGATAGAAATTTTCTAAGAAAATAGGAATTTTAATCCTGCTCATTATATATTTCCACTTTTTATGAAAGTTTAGGAATTTTCTTTCTTATAATGTTCTTTATAGCTTGGTTTCCTTAACTGATTATTTTCAGTGCCTTCATTTTTTTTCTTTTGATGCCATTTTTTATTAATAATTTTTTTTTCCTTTTCTGTGAGCCAAAACAAGTGTAATTTAAATGCTTTTAATTTTAATTATTTTTTTCATTACAGTTTTTATTATACTTCATAATTAATTTATTATATAAAGAAAACATGTGATATTTTTTATGTTTATTTTGGAGTAATTCAACTGCCATATAAAAAAATTAATTAATACCAATTGAGAAATTCAAATTAATCTTTCAAAGCGTCAAAACACTATATGCATCGAAATCTATATCATATGTACGATATTATCAGGAACACACATTTATTCGAAATTTCAGAGATCTAGCATATAAAGAAGCGAGTAAAGAATCGAAAACAAAATTCAATTTTTATAATCAAGAAGAAAGTCAATTTAAATAAAAGTGCTAAAAAAAAGATTTTTTTTTCACATGTTGGATCACTGTTTATTTTTTCGAACAAAATTGTGGTCTAATAAATTTTATTATTTTTTGTATTCAAGACTGTTGATGTATATTTTCATGAAAGCTAATTTATATTTATATCGAAAAGGCTAATTGTGTCACTAACCAAAATGTAGGGATTAATTGGAATGCTTTTTCCAATTCTCTGAGGAAATGACATTATGCACATTAAAAAAAAAATACAATATAATCAAAATAATACCAAACAAGTCAAAGAAGCAAATGTACAAAGAAAATGTATTTTAACTCAATCATCATAACAAATCAGTTGCCTCAAAAATCTAATTTTGTACATAAATAATTGTGATTTATATCTCATTTTAATTTAATAATATTTCCGCCTTAAATTTCTGATTCTACTCATTTTTTTTTCTTACCAAAACTGAATTTCAGCGTAACTGAATTTGAATTCAGGAATCAAATCTCCTTTTCATAATCAACTTACGTTATTGTCTTCCTTGTTATTATCATTTGCAAAAGAATTGAGTCGATTTAATTACAGTTTCTCAGCTGGAAATTCTTTGATGTTTTCAGCAAATTCTCTTGAAGAAAAGAAAAAGATATCCAGTAATAACATTTAGTCTGAACTATAGCAGCAATCTGCTCCTCAAAAATCTTTTCCTTGGCTCCTTGTGTCTGCCTCTATCCTTTAGAAGGATAATTTCTATGGATTTCGTTTGATCATTCTGCCCTGGAAACGGGATTTCTTTCCGTTTCTCTTGCTCGTTTGTTATTAAAGCTTCCGGAGTATTCTCCGAAGAAAAATGAATCGAAAAATGCACACAGAATGCAATTTCCGCAGCTAAGTTTTTAGCATTACATTTTTCTTTCTTTGGGGTAGAATCCGCAAAGGCGAAACAAATGCGTTTTTTACAAAAATTTATCACAGAGCGGTAACTGGATACTTTTATACGGTTTTGTTCTTGAGTCATAAAGAAGAATTTTCAGCATCCGATGCTTTTAACTTTAAAAAAGGCAATAAAATAAATAAATAAGATTAATCTTAAATTGATAAAATGGATTAAATTCCGAGTATATTGACAGAAATAGATTGGTATTCCGTATTTTGTAATTTATCTTTTATGAAATTGAAGCCTGTCGGTGCTTCTTCAATTCATAAAATGTTTTAATATGGTTAATTCATAAATGGCTGGCGATAGTTTGCAAATATCCAATATACTAGGTATACACAGACAGCTGAATCAAGTAAATGGTTTCAAACTAAAAAAGTGAATAATAAACAAAAAAATGTAAAAAATTCAGTTAAATGATGTTTTGTATCTGGAGAAATCTCTATTTTTATGTAGTGCAAGCAACAAAAAGATCGTAACAGTTTTAAAAGATAAAGCCTGCGTATTTATATTATTAAGCCTAATTCAGAACTCAAATACAAAGAAATAAAAAAAAATAGTAGCTAAAGAACTTTTGTCCAAAAAAGCTATTCGTTTAGCACTTCAGAAACCACGATATATTTCAAAGTCTTAATTAAACAACAAAATTGATTCGATTTTTGTTACCACAAAAAAAAGCAATATATTTTTACAAATAATATTAGAGAATAATTTAGAAATTTTCTAGAAATCAGAGAAAAATTAACCAAAACCCGGATTGACATTGTTGCAATTGCGTATATTAGATATACGATGATGTAAAACTCGTTTTTCAAAAAATGATACATCCAAATTTATGTCAGAGAGAGCATCAAATTTGTTTATTGCTAATTAATAAAATACCTAATTAAAATATCAGGAGCGTATGAAAATGTGTGTATTCCCATCCTGTAATGCATATTCGTGTCAAATTCAGCCTCTCCTACAATATGACAAGTAGAACTTTAACAGACTAAAATATTCTTACATTCGTTTTTATTATTAGTTTAGATAAGTTTTTACGAATATTTCATGAAATATTAAATTCAGTAGTAAATCCCTCAATAAATAATATTAGGTATAACAGAATTTATTAAAGTTTCTTATGTATGTAGATAATATATTAAATAATGTTAAAATTAAAAGATGTTTATTAGAATATCTCCCCATTAGAAAAAGTAAACATAATTACATTACTTAAAACATAGAATAGTTTAATAAGTATTTAATGCTCTACAATCTAAAAAAATTGTCTGCTCAATTTTAAATAAATAGTATTTATGTATTAATTTTTGACTTTATAAATTACTTTACTGAAAATCTGTAATTTTTTAACAGCTTTATTGTTTTATCTAGAAAGTTGGTTCAAAAATATATTTTATATGTTGATTTCTCATGGGATTAAAATATGAAATTAAAGATATTCAGATATGTATATATTTTCAAAATGTTCAAAAAATGTAATTCCACAAACACTATTTTCAATACGATAATCTTAATTACGGTATCTGAAATATTTTATCTATAGAAAAATTAAATTGCATTAAAATTTTTAAAAAATAATACTTTTCCAAACTTTTAATGAAGAAATTCTTGAAATAGCTCGGTCTTCTATCAAATTGTTCAAAGTAAAAAGTGATCAATTTCGACAGATACATTAAACCGTCGAACTGACGAGATTTCCCCAACTGGGCCAAAACTTTTGGAGACTGATTCTTATTACAGGTTTAAAAACAAATAATAGATTAAAAATTCCATTGGAGTGGGAGAAAGAAAAATATCTCACCGTATCATGGCAAAAGTTTAAGTGGAAAAAGCCCATACATACCCTGGTCATTGAAGTAGAAGTTTGCAAACTGTACTACACAGTACCTTTATCTGAAGTGGGGGTGTCGCGTTGCTGAAATGATTGATCTGCCGCAGAGTATAGCTACTCTGATTTTTTTCTCTCTTCTTTTCCTTTTCCTGTAGATACTGGCGTCTTTTTCTGTTTTGGCTTCATTAGGAAACCATTTTGTTCATGGGAAGGATCATCAGTCTTTTCCTCTCTGTCCCAGCGAAATTCCTTTGTTTCTTTGTTCTCAACATATCCATGGAACATCTAAGCGTTTGAGGCTTTCGGCTTCCTCAGGAATTGATCACATTGCTATTAAGCGAAAGGAATTGTTGCTGCTAACCTTGGTGATAAAATGTGAATACTTGACTTTGCTCCACCATTAATCTAAAGAAGAATTTATTAGGTTTTAATATTTCTACACGACTTTTCAAACTAGTCTTGGAAAAAGAGGAGTGATTAATGTTCACATCAAGGAAATTTTTAAATTTTATTCTCGAGTTTTCGGTTTTTCAACCAATCAATAGGAATTCCGTTTCATTTGTATTTTATGCCTCAGTTCTCTGCTGATTGAATGTTTAGATGACAACTCGTATCCAAATGTTACCCAAGAGAATTTTAGAAAGCTTTTGTGTCATATTTCTTATTCATCGTCGTTCGGAAGAATAAGAAGAATTATTATTCAATCTTTATCCGCAAACAAAGAAGAAATAAACATTTACCTAAAAATATTAATTTATGATAAAGTAGTTATTTATGATACAGTAGTATACATTAATTTATGATATAGTAGTATGAAACAGTAGTATACATTAATTTATGATATAGTAGTATGAAACAGTAGTATACATTAATTTATAATACAGTAGTTATGATACAGTTGTTTTGATTATTATATTGTAGTTAAAAAAACATTAAGCATATATCAAAATGAGGTAAGAGTCATAATATATTGAAAGCAATCTTTAAATTTATTTCTCCCCACAAACCTTAGAATTGTATAATATTCAAAATTAAAGAACTTTCAGTTAAGATTCGTGAGATAGTTTAATAATTAATTATAACTATGATGTCAATGGATGGTAAAAAAATTCAAGAGATAGTGCTTATAAATTTACTAATAAATGATTTACTTCATAAATGCGAAAAATTGACACGCTTTTGGGAAGACAGAAAATGTAAAGAATATGTTGATATATTGCCAACAAATTTATTTAATATTTGGAATGAATAAATGAAATGCCTCCCCTAGCGCTGATTTGAAGTATTAGGGAGAAGAGGTTCATTGTATGATGGCTGATGTAGTTTTTAGTTTGTTTCATAGGTTTCGAATGTTAAAGAATGTAAGGAGTATGTTTCTGAATATGTTGATATGTTGCAAACAAATTCATTAACAATTAAAAATGAATGAATGACGTTTCAGTTCAAATGCTATTTTGAAACTTATTTAGAGGTTCATTAGCACGTAGTTCAATATTTCAATAAAATGTGGGCACTATCATGGTTCTTAATGTGATTCATCGTCATAGATGCTTTACTTAGAATGAATGATATTCTGCAGGCTTTCAAAGTGATATTTAATTTCTAGGATAAGAAGCAAATTATAAATTCAGTTCAATGTTTCGTTATTTATTTATTTGTTTCATTGTCTGTTGTAAATTACCTGTGGTAATTTCATCGCTTTTTAAAGCTGAAATGGAAATGTTTAAACTGATATAATCTATTCGGTAATTTTGTTAGGGAGAGGATAAGATTTCGGAGTAAAAGATTAATTAACTAAGAAATCTTTCTCTTATATTTCTTTTTAAAATATCTTTTGCTTTAGTATAATATTTATATTCACCTTATTTTGTTGAATTTAAATATTTTAACGCATTACAATAATAATACTTTGTGTCATTAAAAGTTTGAACATAAACTAATTATAATTATTTGTAAAGGTAATGCAAAACAAAGCAATGAAACAAAATTTTCAATATTTTTTTTTACTAATCTAGATTACTAGACACTAATCTAGTTTACTAGAAAATGTTTCATACCTTATCAATAAAACTCTTTACTTTTCCAATACCAATTTATTTCATAATAATTTTACATATACAATAGATTTAATTAATTAAGCTAATATAAGTTATGAACAATAGATTTGAAGTAATAATTAATTTACTTCAGTGATATATGTAATAAACATCTGATAATTAGAAATGCGAGAAAAATTTAACTGTTAGAGGCTTCCCCGCCCCGACATGAGGTATTTATATAAATCTGAATGACAGAGATCAGCACGACAACATCGGTGGGAACTATGATTGAGTCCTAGGGGTCATCACCGGCCACAGTAAAAGCACTCCAGTAGGAAGCCATCCGTCATCGGTAGAAGGTAGCCAACCTCACACCATTTCAGTACCTGCCAGAGGGCACGAGACAACCACCAGAAAGCTACTCTTCTCCAATTTCGAGGTACCCTGGGGAACGGACAGAAAAATAAATAGAAGAAACAGAATAAAAATAAAAGAATTCAAAGTGTAAAAAAAAGTTAACTATTAATAATTTTTATGAGTGTAGTATTTCTTTTAGTACAATAAATGAATACATAAGTGCTTGGAATTATTTCAATTACCAGATCTCGAATTTTAACAAAAATGTCATTTTTTTTTGTAGAATTAAAACATTTTTATGCTAAAGTTGTCTACAGCATCTGTAATTTGTCAATATTACTTTGTCTATGCGAATTTAACTTTTTGGTAATTTTTTAACAGAAGCTGAATGAAAGAAAACAACGCCTATTTCAATTTCGCAGTTGATTTTTGAATGCAAAATATATAATAGGAAAAAGAAATGAACAATTAAATAAAAAGCTTTTTTTACACCCATTTACACATTTTTAATAGCAGCAATAAAATTAAAATAGGCTAAGTATTGCCAAATTTGAATAATTATTTAATTAAAGATTAATAGCATACAAAAGTACAGGAAGATCGTCTAAAATATTCAAGAATCTCAGTCAGTATTTGAACAAATCATACTAAAACTCTTCACTTTTGGTAATATAGTGCCGGTAGTATCTTCTATTATTGCCACTTTTGGGTCATAAAAGCATGAGGATTATTTTTCTCCGACAGAACTTGACGTCTATCATTCAATTAATAAGTTCATATTTTATTTCCGTGGCTTATAATAATCTTGTGTGATGCTAGTTTTATTGCTAATGAAGAAAGAAAAGTATAGATACCCGAAGGCGGTTGAAAGGGACTGTAGATGCTATCTATCTCTTCTTTAAAACTGAAAACGTCGTTTTTGAGCCATTTTTTCTCTAGAATACCTGTTTGAAATCATAATTTCAGTTAATCTAACCTCAATCACAATAAAAGTGTAAGATAAAGCAGAGAAGAATAAGAGCAGATGTTTAAGTCATTCTCGAATCATTGAAGAGAAATAAATGATATAATTTCCCATAAATTATGATTAACTGAATAACAAAACTGGCGAATTAATTTAATTGTGATATTATCTTTTTCTCTTTGTTGATTGTGGCTGCATTTAACGCTTTGTTGAATAAATCTGCTTATATCAAGAATTTATCAATTATTTCAAATTGATATTATGCCAGATTAACTCCATTATTACCGAAAGGCCCAAACGCACATTGAAAGAAACTACGACGGGCACCCGGAATGCCTGCATATCATTACAAAATTCTTTCGTTAACTGTAATTGATTAAATTCCCGAAACACGTGCTTTGCTCATTAGATATACATGCCCAAATGAGTTCGGAAGGCAGACAGGTTTCCCGAGAACTCTCAGTATGTCCGAGCATACATTTGCTTAGTAACCATCAGTTAAGCGTGAATCAGTTAAACAGAGATCAGCTAAGAAGAGATTTGAAATTGAAAATTTTCTTTACAAGACCCCATAGTGAAATTTTAAAATGATGCAAAATTCGAAAACGCTGTCCAGTATAAAAGCCAAAGCCCAGTTAATATCAGGCTTGAACTGATGCTATATAAGATATTTTACTTGAATAAAAAATTTTTTTTTTCTTTTATTCTGAGTGATTTTTCCAATTTTGCGTATATTTTATAAAATGAGAAATTTCAAAACAAATATATTTTCAAATATTTGATTTTAAAATAAAATGAATACAATAATGTTGAATCAAGCATATTTGGTTTTGAAACAGAAATGAAAGCATTATTGGAATAAGAGAGATACAAAATGTAATGTAAAATATCTGGCAATATTTTGAAATATTTTAAAATAAAAAAAAAACATCAAAAAGAAGGATTTACATCTAGGGAAAAGCAGAGGTTTGAGGAAAATATCTTCATGAATGCAATAAATATTTTTCGTGATTTGCATCAAAAAATGAAATTCATATTTCAAAGACTACATCTTCTTGCCCATTTTCAAATTTTTTATCTCCATTATGGCATCCTTTATGGACTCAGGCTTACATTTTTGGAATAATATTCCACTATAAATATAATATTTTGATATATAGTTGACAAAAATAGAAAATAGTTTCTGGTTTGATAAATATTTCTGCAATAACTCTCATTGCAGAATATGGACATGTTTTAGTAAAATTATTTGGAATACGTCTGACTTTTGAAAAGATATTAATCAATTTAAATATTTATTTCTACTACTAATAAAGGAGAATATGTGTTTTGTGTGTCCGTGCGTCTCTCTGTGTGTGGACGCTTTAAAGTCCATACCGTTCAACCTATAACTATCAGATTTGACACAGATATTTTCAGAAATTTGGAGCTTTGAAGAAGGATCATGAACAACTAAGAGGAAATGTTTTGGAATTTTTTTTATAATGTTAAATAACTAAAAATTGAGTGAGATTTTCATTTTTCCACTATAAATCCTGAAACTATAATTGTATAGAAAACTTATTTTGATATCTTTTTAAAATTAAAAAAAATCATTTTTAATAATAACAGGATATTCACTGGGCATTTTTTGAAATTTTGAGATTAAATTATTTTTGCATAATTTTAGCAATAAATTTCATTGTTGCTACGAAATTCAAACCATTTTCATTGTTTCATTAATTATTTAATCACATGTTTTTCTTCCATAGCTGAAAGCCAGGGGAAAAGATTCCATTAATTATCGGTTCAGTTAACATGACCAACCGAAAAGTGGGTTTAATTACAACAAAATGCAATGTGCCGTTGAAATTCATTATCCAGCCGTTTAAGAATTTAATAGTACTAAGATACATGAGAATGTTCCTTACAGATTTCAACAGAACAAGTACAAAGATATTTAAATAGCTGTAATATCTATGGCAATTTGATGTTTAAAAATATTTTTGGAAGGACTCTTCGACTTTAAAGATATACATATGATATTTAATATAATTTCAGAAACCCTAACATTCCAAGCAAACTATCTGGTCTCCAAAGGCAGCTACAATATAATGAAGTGAGATTTTCAGTGGCAATGTAAATAGATACTTTCAATAGGAAGTGAATCATTCAATAGTAAATAAAATATACATGATATATTAATGATACATGATACATTTAATTCATTATAATAGGATGAAATTTTATTCATCTAATAAATGCATATCATGTGCGTTCTGCCATTTTATTTTTGAACAAGGTGTGTAAAACAGGATTTCAGACGAGATTCACTTAACTGATGGATGATTAACAAGTGATTCTATTTCCGTCGGGGGGGGGGGGGGGGAGTGAGCACTCCATATTTGGAGATGAGCAGTTTGCGGTTCAGAGGTTGTTCCCACTTCTCTGGTGAGAATATTAATTACATGGAGTTGAGTTCATCCATTCCAATGAGGGGACCTACCTCCTATGTAAGGATTTTTACCAAGAAAAGTAATATACATTAGAATTCGGCCATAGTTCTTGACTCCATGCTTTCATAAAGACGGCCATCCAATCACTCCGTATGCTTAGGCAGAGAGGGTATAACTGAGATGTGTGTAGTTAAAAAATTGCTCTGAAGACAATTTCTCATATAATTCTGGTACCATTATCTAATTATATGCATATACAATGTTTTTTGGATAATTTCTGAATATGTTCTGCAGTTCCTGAAGTAGAGAATAAGCAATTAATTCATTTATTAATATTCCATAACGGTTGATTCACAATGTGGAAAAAATGATAGTTTCACAATATTTATCAGTCGAACCCCAATATTTGAAAACTGGATTAAAGGAAAACTTTTTATTTTAATCCAGAAGTTTGAAAACATATTTATTAAGCAAATCTGAAAGATTTTGAGCAGATTATTTGATAAGTTTTTAAATTAGAAAGCTTTTACTTTATAGTTATAATTTATCCAAAGTCTTCATATATTTTTAAAATTTTTAAAAACAATTATCATCTTGTATTTGTATATTTTGGTTTCATTAGTGTTTTTGGAATCTATTTTATTCAAAAACATGAAAAATATTACAACTTTATAATGCTTTACAAAAACGCCATCTCGAATGTAATGACATATTTTAAATATTTGTTCTCTGTAATAAGATTTATATTTCGTGAAACATTTTATCTCTTCTATTAATTCTCTATCTACTTTTGAGAAAATCTTGTAATTATAATGCCTACTAATCATATTTAAATTGTTAACAAAACAATAAGTAAAGAAGGAAAATACCAATTAATAATAACTTCTCATAAAGCTTAAGTTCAATCTGTAATCATTTTGAGGAAGACGAGAAAGCGTAAAATACGTGGTTCAGAGAGTTTTTGAACTATTGTGGTAGAATATAAATAAATTTTGAAAGCATGTTAAACTAACATTCCTTTTACTTTATGAATGCTTCATATTATATGATATCTCTGTAGTTAGTCAAAAAAGTATTGGGAGACCCCACAAGTTCACAGGATTTTAGCATAATATTTCACTTAAATATACAAATGAAACCAAAACAAAGAAATACATATTATTTTGATATACACAAATCATAATAATTTAAACAAAACTCTCATATTAATGCAATTATGGTTATAATTGAAAATAAAATAAATCAAATAAAAAAACGTGCTCTAAAAAGTATTGGGACACTTCCCACTAAATAAAGAAAAACAATGCAAACTTAAAAGTTAACATCTTGATGGGGCGCCTTTGCTTTTTATGACCTCTTGTAATTTATTTGGCATGGGTTGGGTCAATTTTTTACAAAATGATCCATCAATTTTGGCTCTCACTTCGACCAAATATTTTCTTAACTCCTACTTATTAGAATTTTGATATTCATATAGTTTTTGCTGCAAATAATCCTACACATGCTCAATGGGATTAAAGTCTGGAATTTATGCAGGAGTCGTATTAACACTAGGACAGTGATAGAGGACCCATTAGTTGAAAATAGCAGCGATGGGTTCTCTATTATTCGGGTCATTAACTTTATACAAATGTCTTGAGATTCCCAGCTTTGCTTTAAATTTCGCTTGAGAATGTAAAGATAGACATGTTTATTCATTGTACAACCAATAAAATGCAAGTTCTCGACACCAGTGCTTGCCATACAACCCCGGAGTATTTGATTGTCACCTCCATATTTGACAGTAGGTTGTAAATCTTTGACATGCATAGCTGTATTTGGTTCCAGCCAAACTTTTTGCTTGTCATCCAATCCAAAAATGTTATATTTGCTTTTATCAACAAAAATTATATTTTCCCAAAATTTTTTTGGCTGCTTTACAAACATTTTAGGAAATGTCAACCTAGCTTGTCGATTTACTTTGCTGATGTAGGGCTTTCTTTGAGGTACTCTGCTGTGATATATATGTTTTCTTAAAACCCTCCTGACAGTTTCAAGATTTACAAACTTTCCAAACTTACTTTTGCATTGCAGAGTCATTTTTACTGCTCTAGATTTTGGATTAAAGTGAACTTATTTCACGATCCACATCTTTTCACGTTCATCAAATATCCTTGGACTCCCTGATCTTTGCTAGTTTTCAATACTATTTGTTTTCTTGAACCTGTGAATAAATTAAAAAACAGCAGACTTCCTCAATTTCAAGATTGAACATATTTCACGATCCACATCTTTTCATGTTCATCGAATATCCTTGAACGTCCTGATCCTTGCTAGTTTTCAATACTATTTGTTTTCTTGAACCTGTGAATAATGTTAAAAACAGCAGACTTGCTCAATTTCAAGATATGTTCTATATAACAAACTGATTTTCCATATTTTCCAATCACTTATTACAAAATTTCGCACATCAACTGATATATCTTTGTTTTCTGCCATTTTTTCAATAGCTAATTTTATCTATTGAAAATTTTGTCTTTCAAATTATAGTCTAAAAATTGATAGTAAATTCAAAAATAATGCTCTGCTATATATTTGTTGAATTTCTCATTTCAAAAGTGCCCCCAATACTTTTTTTACTCTTATTTGCCTTTGAATTATCTTTAAAAAGCTAGATCAAATTATAATTCTGAAATACCAATAAAATTTTTCTTACAAACTATACACCAAATGTTAAAATATTTTTGATTCATTTTTTTTATTTTAATGTGATAAATAGTTTTATAATTAGCTTTATAGTTATTCAAGCCAACTGTCCCAATACTTTTTTGAGTGACTGTATATGTACATATGCATACTTGTTCGATAAGCTTCAAGGCTTTTGAAAAAATGCTCCTTGTTTATCCTCATATAGACAAGGAGAGTATTCTATACTCTCTTGTATGTTGTATGGAAAACATACTTTTAAATTGAATTAATCTTAATTAATTTCAATGTAAATTTATTAGAATACATTTCCGAGATTATCTCAAAATACGAAAATGTTTTAAGTTTCGTTAGTTCAAGCACAAAAGAAGTTAAAAATTCGAAATGGCATTAATATTAATTTTCGAATGCTTCTATGTTTCCAAATATATGTGCATTTCGTTGATTAAATATGAATTATAAATGCTGGAGTATCGTTAAAAGATAAGAAATTCTAACTCTGTTATAAAAGGAATCAATTGCATAGTATCTATTTTCTCATATGATTCTCCGTTATCTTTAGTGTAAAGCATTTTAGAAATTAAAATCGAATAATAAGATACTTGAAAATCTGAAAAAGGTTAATTGTGATTGTAAGGTTAATTGTAATTGATTCAATAACTTCTGTTTATTATATATATATATATATATATATATGTTACGGCCAAAGCCCGAAATTGGCCAGATCGCGAATTGGCCGGCCAATTCGCGATCTGGCCAACGTTGCTGTAAACTTACCGGCCAATGTCCGATCTTTTCTTGATTTCGGGCTTTGGCCGGCCAATTCGCGAAATGGCTGGGGACGATCGGCCAAAGTAGAAAGAAAGGAATCAAGAGCACATTGTTTTACACCCTGTTAAAAATGAAGTATTTAAAAATGAGTACTTCTGTGTACTGTTTTATTTTAAGTGCAACTGTTTCAGAAACGAGTTCAAATATAAGTGACACGTCTGAGTTAAAAATAAGCATGTAATATATAAAAATATGATCTCGTGTTATTCTGTTCTCATATTAAAGCCATAATAGAAATTATTCAGTGAACGTGTATACTTTAACAACGTGATAGCGTGAAGATTAGATTTGCGCCCTTCAAAATAAAATAATTATATCTTGAGCAAAGGCGTTGCGTATCATGTATGAATACAAAGGCAAATTGAGTATTCAGTTTTCAATTACCTTTAGGGTGATCCTTAGTCTTTTTCTGTTCCATGGACCTAATGTTAAAGATCCCAGATCACATTGTCTCTCGAAATGTCGCTTCAAGCAATATGAAATTTTTTGCAAAGGCAAATAACAAAAATAAGGGCTAATTAAAACAAATATGAAGGACATATAGTTTTGTTATTAATATCAGTTAAAGACATTTTTTTGTTGGCGCCATCTGTCGAATTTCTCCTACAACATGTCCTTATTTATATTTTATACATGAATGTCATATTTATTTACCACTAGTCGCCTTTGGCGACCATCCGGTTCACCAGTATTAATGATAGCTAAAATTTTCAATTAATGTAAATTGCTCTCTTAGTAGCTATTTCTGCAAAATATTTTTGAGCTTCATAATTTGGTAGTTATATGATTCAGTCGTACTTTTATGTAGGCCTTAAACAGTTCTGTTTCATTGTACTACTTTCCCTAATGTTCTGTCAGTATCCATAAAATTTCTACTTTAAACTAAAGTGGAAATGTTAAACTGCAATCAATATAAAAGCTTTTTATATTAAAGCTAACCATGTCTTTTTTATAAATATGAAAACTGAAATCAGAGTCGTTCAGCAGTGAAATCTGACCGATTTATGAAGTTTTTATGCATCATTTTTATAATCACAGGCCAATCACTGTCTAGAAACCCTGCAGAGGATTAGCGTATCTTCATTAAGACAGTCGGTGAAGTGGTCTAAAATCGCCAGTTTTTATTTATAGAAGTGTGATATTGAAATTTCATTAATCAGTCAGTTTTAGTAATTGATTTAGTTGGTTGGAGTTCAACAATTTTTATTAAAAATATTGGTGGCTCAAGAATATTTTGTTAAATATGATTAAAAGGATAGAGGACCTATGTAAAAATTTAAAATTCCTGATTCATCGGAGCATTTATTGACTAAAGTTATATTAAATATAATTATTTAGTTAATTTAGACCATTTTGTTAGCAAATGTATGCCCCAAATTAGCTGATGGTAGCTGATTAGAATGATTATCCTAAGTATATTAAACTATGTTTGCCTTAAATTAAATTGTTTTATTGAATAAATAATATAGGTATTGTCAAAGCTCATAGAAAACTTTTCCTCCTTTTACTTTTCAAAAAATATATTATTTCATTTTTTTTTTTTTTCATTTTATACAGACACCTGCAGAAAATTACAATTTTGTTTATTAAATTTGCAATAATAGTTGATTTATTTTTCAATTTAAACTTCTATCAATGTGATGGCAACACGTTGATAAAAGATATATATTTTTTAATTTGACGTGCTCATGCAGATTAAATTTTAGCATAATTTAATCTAAGCATAATTTATAAATTAAATTTTAAGCTTTAATTAGAAAAAGCTTTAATTTGATGCAAAAATCCATTTTGTGTTGTAATATTTTCTGGTTATAGCGATAAAACGCCGAAATTACGCTTAATTTTTAATTAAAATTCTAATTAAAAATTTTAAAAAATCGCTCCAGGATGCACATTTCCGAACCCCAAGGTATATATATGCCAAATTTGATAACTGTTTGTCAAACGGTTTGGACTGTAGAGCGCCAACACACACACACACACACACACACAAACATACATTAAGCTTCATTTATAAGTATAGATTATCACATCGGGCTTTGGCCAAGGATGCCCGGCCACTTCGCGAAATGGCCAGCCAAAGTAGAAAATACAACATTAATTGCAAGTATTTCGGACTTTGGCCAAACCTCTTGGCCAGTTCGCGAATTGGCCGGCCAATTCGCGAACTGGCCGTATTTCGGGCTTTGGCCGTAACATATACATAATAGTTATATAGTTTATAGTTAGTTAATAGTTTATAGTTATTATTTGTGTAATGTCATGCATGAGAAACTAACTAATTAGAAATTTTTTGTTCTAATATTAATTTAATTTACTCTTTTGTATGCGATAGAATCTTTATGACAAGACATTCACCTGTAATGTTGACTTTAGTTAATACGGAATAAAAGAATGAAAGGCCTTTTTATATATTTATTAAAGTATTATTATGTATTTGTTAAATTAGTGTATGGCAGCAGCATATGCTTAAGAAAAGGATGTAAAAGCATACTGACTTCTCTCCACAAGAAAATATTCTTTCTTATGAAAATGACCGTATTTTGAGCTAGTGGAATGTGGAAAACTAATTCACTTAATGTTCTCCATAGTAAAATTATCTATTTGCGGATGAGTTGGATATATTTTAAGAATTGTACTGAAATGAAACACAAATCTAGCTGTTTCTTTTTAAAAATATTTTTAGCAAAGCATTTCTTTCCTACGTTTGTTTCGAAGGTGTCTTAGTCCTCTATTTTCTTGTGGCATCCCAAATGGCATATGATTAAAATGATTCTCTGTCTTTGTATACTATCTATGATCATTTGCACATACAAGTTGTAGCCTATCTATCCAATAGTTTAAAAAGACTTGCAAACTTCATAAATACCACACAGGCGTATGAACAATTAGAAAATACCGATTATTATCATACCTCTTTATCTAATCAGATCCTGATCTAAACAATTTTTAGGACAATTATGATTTCTATATCATATTTACGGGCTTACTTCATTTTAAGCTTCAAAAAGTGTAAACATAATTAGCTGTTAATTTCTTTTTGTTCAAACCCCTTTTTTCGCTATTATTGAATTAATTAATTTATTCACATTGCATTTAATTTTAAAAGATTTATGAATAATTAAAAGCATATACCCCATGAGCATGAGCATACTTTTGACCAGCAAAAGAAAAAAAATTATATATAACAGCATTTTGAGACATTATAACACCCGTGAAGTAGGTCACTTCTAGGCTCAGCAGTTGGTGAAGTTTAATCCTATCAAATCGATTAAATTGATTCTCGCAGAAAGAAATTTTCTTTTAGAACGAGAAAGAAAGTGTTTAAATCCATCGCTTTCAGCAGGAATTAAGTGCCTTTTAGAATTCAATCAGTGAAAATAATTTGAAGGCAGGACATCAACTTGACTCAATAGTTATTTATGGGATAAATGAAGTCTTTAAAAAATAGTTCGTAATATGAAGGTAAAATGATAAGGGTAGTCTCTTAAAATATATACATGCTATTTATTACACCGGAAAAAATTGCCTTTAGGAAAACAATGCACGCCTTTGAAAGAGTGTTAACGTCCCAGGGACCGCAACAGCAACATCCAGTAGCTGAACAGTCGAGACAAATAACTAAGTAGTCCCATTAGTCTTATGAATCTCCTCGTATCTCGTTACAGGCGGAACTGCAGGAACACGATATTTCCGAAGGAGTTTCGGCCTGCCTCGGAAAACAACACTTCAAATAAGAGTAAAGAGGAAAAGAACTGAGTACACAAGGGACTTGCTAAATATTTACTTGTGGCTGGAAAGGGAGAGAAAAGCAATTTATTATGTGAGAAGTTGTATTGACCTAACTTGGTGGAGCTCTTATTCTGAGAATATCTGACAGCTTCAAATTTTATAGAGTGCATTGCAGTAAATGCAGTTTTACTTTTGGAAATGTCTAAAAGTTTATTGAGTATTTTGTTTAACAAGAACAAGTGTTTTTCAAATTGATATAGTAAATAAAATCAGTTATCATGATCTAAATTATTCCTTCAAAATTATTGATAATTTGATTAAATGTTAATAATTTATAGGTACGACTCTAAATATTTTAAACGAAAAATTCTAGATTTTTTAAAAATATGGGCAAATAGATTGTTACTGATAGATCGCTTATATTTAACATTTTTAGGTTACGATTTATTAGAAATTTTTTTTTTTTTTTTTTTTTTTTTTTTGCATTTGAAACAGATATAATTTTTCGATATACTGAATAGGATGTAAAGAGATTAGATTTTATAATGTTTAATGACAAATTAAACTCGTCATCCATCATTTAGTTAAAAGTAGTACACGAAAAGTCTTATTCGTCAAATTTATTCAAGGCTTTAATACTTATCTTTAAACTGGCTTTTATTGTTCGTTTCAGTTTCTCAAGAATACCACTTTTTGACGACTCTATCTCACTAAAGGGTGTGATGCGATAGGACGTGCACATTTCGGTATTCTTAGACCGTGATTTCTGCTCCATTAGATAATCTTTCGTTCAATATTTTCCCACGTGTATGTGAGTGTCATGTCATTTCTGACCATATTATTTTATTTTAATTCAAAACTGCTCAATGATTCCTTATATGGCTAGGACAAATGCCAAAAAAGCTTTCAGGAATAGCAGGAAAATTATTTGATATAATATCATAAAATGTGACCCAGATTATCTATTGTTGTTAACCCTTAACTGGGGAGGTGCGGTCTGTCAGACCGCTGTTGATGGACTTTCGGTCACTTCTATTCTATTTTTAGCTCAATCGAATGGATTGTCCCTGTAGCTTCCTGTTTCGTGACCTTCAATACATGTGTACTTTTTCAACCGATTTCAGCGGATGCTTTTTGAAATAATTCAGGTATTTCTTTGAGCACCGTCTGTAAGACCGCACCTCCCTTTTACTGTTCCAGCATTAAACAAGGCTTAGCAGATGACTCTAAAACTTGGTACTCGAAAAATCATTCAACCTACTGATCCTCGTTAAGAAGCAGAGCTCCAGAGACTTTTAAATGAAGCAGAAAGTGATTTGAGTGATGAGGATAATTGTGCATAATATCTTTTTCAATGAAAGTTCGCATTGAGCTGATTGTAATATATATGTTCAAATATAATTAATTTTTCTAGTGATAATGCATTTTGAAAAATTTCTAAAATATATAATATTCCAAGAGAATAATATTTCTATACCAAGAGAAATATTTACAGAATTTGTAGGCTCATTTTTATAATAGCACTTTACCTGTATGTTTAAAATGCCCTCGAAAACCAATGATGCCAATAAAAAAAGCGTCATTCTACCCATTGTCAATTTTTTTATTTTTTTTATTTTTCATATAATTGTTGAATTTTCCATTATATTATTTTCTATATACCTTTGTATACTGAAAAAATAAACATGATTTAAAAATAGTAAGTAATATGTCTTTTCAAGAATATTGATTGTTGCAACATGTAATTTGAGAAGAAAATGTAGGTTCAAACGCAATTACTTTTTTTACTGAAATTTTAGTATGGAAATTTCTAAAACGTATTTATATATCAAGAAAAATATTTACAGAATATATTGGCAGACTTTCATACTAATACTTTCATTAGAAAATTAAATTTGACAGTAAATATAATGCGGTCTCTTAGATAGCACCTCCCCAATTAAGGGTTAATATTAAAACATTGTAAAAATATTCAATAACAAATAAAGTGTTTTACCATAATACATTATTATTATTTTCTAAAAAAGCGAATTATCGAATTTTAAGAACAGAAATCTTTCATTTATTCATAACTAGCCACCTTCGGCGACCAGCCGGTTCGCCAATCTTAATGTTCGTTAAAATTTTAATAATTAAATATTTATGTAACTCATATTTTAATAGCTTCTTCATCAAAATATTTTAAATCTTCAAATTTTGATAGTCATATAATTCATTCATAATATTATAAAGACCTTCAACCATAACGTAATATGTATCTCTCTAATTTTCTGTTAGCTCCCGTAGAATTTATACTTTAAATTGGAGTGGAAGTGGTTAAATTGCAATTAATATAAGAAAATTTTTTATTGAAAAGAAGCATTTTTTTTAATATGAGTACTGAAAACAGAATCGCTGAGTATTTAAACCTTATGGGAACTAAAGAATATCTTTCTTAATTTATATAATATATAAAGAAGTTTTCCACAAAATGTTCTCAGATTCATCATGAACAGATCAATTAATTAACAATTTTTAGTTTTAAATGCATCAAACTCTAAGAAAATAAACAGAATCGTTTGAAATAATCGGTCGGAAACATGTTAAGCCTTCAAAACTAAGTCCGTATCCGTTGAAAATAGAGTTGCCGACAATCAGAACACAATGCGCATGCGGGAATTTTCAACGTCAATTATGATAACACAAATCCTTGAATTTTCTACACCAGTTGGAGTAAAGCTACGCAGATTAGAAATTCTTAATTTCCTTTATTATCCTTTATATCCTTAATATCCTTTATTTTAATTCAAAAGTACTTCAGAATGAATCTGAAAGATCGATTAATTAATAATGTTTAATTTTAAATGCATCAAATTCTAAGAAAATAAACAGAATCGTTTGAAATAATCGGCCGAAAATATGTTAAGCCTATCCTCGTGAGCGTGGTAAAAAAAAACTGAAGCCTTACTCATTTGGCGGTGGGGAAATGAAAAAAATTTTTGGCGGAAAAGTTAGTTTTTAATTAATAATTAAAATTCTAATTAAAAATTCAAAAAAGCGACCACAGGTGCACATTCCCACCTCCAGTTTGTAAGCGGGAGACAACACTGGTAACTGCATCATACAGCATATCCGGATGAATGCATGAGATTTCGTGGCGAATGTCTTCCTTTAGATGCACTAACGAAGTTGGCCTATGGCGGTACACCCGAGACTTAAGGTAACCCCATAGCCAAAAATCAAGGGGTGTTAAATCTGGTGAGCATGGGGACCATTCATGTGTAAAGTGACGGCTGATTATCCGTTCTTCGGTAAAAATTCTTCTCAAAAATGCCTTCACTTCGGTGTCGATGTGAGGAGGTGCCCCGTCTTGCATGAATGTCACTGTGTCAAGGACATCGTGTTCCAATAAGGACGGTATCACTTCCTTCTGTAACATTTCCAAGTAACTTGTTCCATTAACTGAACATGTCTTCCATCCTGCTATTTTACAGGGTTTTTCAAAGAAAAAAGGACCTACAATAATGGATGCAATGAAAACACACCAAACAGTAACCCGTGGTGAATGCAGGGGCTTCTTAGTGTAAGCATGTGGATTCTCATGTGCCCATATTCTACAGTTATGGGTATTAACTGCTCCATGCAAAGCAAAATGAGCCTCATCTGTCCACAATATTTTCAGCAGCCATCGCGTATCATCTTTAATTTTCACCAAAGCCCAATTTGAGAATTCCAATCTCTTTGCTGCATCATTTGGTAAGAGCTGATGTAGCGATTGCAATTTGTATGGGTACAATTGCAATACACCATGAAGGATACGGTATACCGAAGTCTTTGGTATACCAGTTATTCGTGCCACTTCTCGTGCGCTACTGACTGCACTTGTAGACTGTTCCCTTAGCGTGTCCATTTGCGAAGAGACATACGGACTGTTGTTAAACGAGGTGAACCACTGCGTGGCCGATAACACAAACTTCCAGTTTCTTCGAAACGACGTACTAGGGAAACAAGTCCAGCAGGAGTGATCGGACCTGAACCTTTCTTCAATCTTTTCTGGGTCCTAAACTTTCGTAAGGCTTCAGCCGCCGATTCGTTGCTGACATAAAACAACTTTACCAAGAGTGCTTTATCCACCAGTGTCAACATCTTAATACAAACCTTATGCAAGCGTTTAGAAATAATGTGTCAATCGCTCACTCTGCCTTTTATAAGACTTTAATTTGCATATTTCCACTGATTTTCTTGTGTACAGCACCTTCTATTGACAAATTTTTGAATTATTTTTTTTTCCTGTATCAAAAAAAAAAAATCCCCCTTCATGAGAATAATAGTTTCGCAAACCGCATTCAAATATACCCAGTCCTTCAATTTTTATGAATTTTTAAAGTATTTACAAATTTATGGGACACCCGATATATACACACACACAATTAGCGCGTTATTTGAATTTCTTTGTGTCATTTCATTTTATAAAATATATATTTTAAGAACTTGTAACTATTAGCTGACCCGTCTTCACGGGCGATTGTAAAAAATATTTTCCGTTGTAGTATTTAGCTTCCTCGTCTTCATATGCGACTGTAAAAAATAGTTTTTTCCTTATTTATTACATAAGAATCCAATATTCTATCAAATAATAAAAATAAATTGTGAATTTTCTTTTTTTTTCCCCTCAAATAATAAGAATTTTTTAATTACGAACTGTGCCAAGTCTTTTCCCCAAATGCTGATATGTGAGAAAGGAGAGCACAACAGAATGAAACGTTATAAAAAATTAATTTTTATTTAGCCCTCATCTAAAAAATGTTTTGTAATTTCAAATGATTTTTATGCTTATCTGAAAAATTTCAAATGAGTAAAAAATGTCAACATATCGAATGCATTTCATAGACGTAAAAATGCAAAAATACTTTAAAAAAAATTTGGCATCTTATCTACACTTTACCAACTCTGAATCCATCTGCATTCATTTCTATACTGCGCCATTTAATTCATTTTATTCATAAATCCTGACTAATCAATCTACAACTTTACTAATATACTATACCTCTGGAATTTTTCAGAAACAATAGTGAAATCACAACACCTGTTATGTGTTTCGGAAAATTTTACTGATTGAAATATTTTATGTACAAGGATTTACAATAATGCATTTATTTCATTTCTTTAAATGTAATTCTTTGCAATTTTCCGTCGATATTATGAAATTTTCTACCTTTCTTAATTAACTGGGAAATTTAAAAATATGTTTATTGTCAGTATTTATGAATTAAAGACTAATTCAGACTTATTCGAAATTCAGAATTATCAGTCTCGATTCAGTCAGTAGTCACAATTTCAGTATTTTAGTCAGAGGAATTTGTTTTTTTTTTATTTGCGAGAATATGAATCCATGTACGATTATGACCTCCCTGAACTTCCTTATTGTTAAGTATGTTTTTATTGACAACCAGAACCTATTCTGAGCAGCGAACATATTGGTAGGGCAAGTACCAGAATTTTCTTTAAAACTACGATATTATTAATTACTGAATATATTTTCAGTTTCAATAAATTGCAAACCATGAGAATTACAAGAACAAAAAATTGTAAGTGCCATACATGATTTTAAGCTCTATCATTTTTTGAAGAAGCATAATGATGTATGATTCTTAAGTAAATAAGCTCAATTAACCAGCTAATTTCCCAACACAGAAAAAAATATAATTAACAATTTTGAAATCCTAAATAGATGAAAGATGAAAAACTAAAACTTCATTTACAAAATAACCGATGTATTTCCCTGGGTGATCTGTAGTTGCATAATTTGCTCATTTTGCTGATTATGTTTCAAAAATCTAAACTTAAAATTCTCAATGGTCACTTTCAAATGCTTTTGGAGATAATCATGAGGTGTCATGATCTGATTGATTGAGATCTGGCAGAAACCTTGATTCAGGCATTTCACCTACTCGCTTAAATTATTTTAAAAGCTAGCGTGTGATTAAATTTTGTTAAAGAAATAATTCTAAAAGAAAGAATATTTTTCTTTTAATTTGACATCTGCCAAAAATAATTCATGATTACGCAGTACAAAATCCAATTATTTCTTTGATGTTGAGAGGGGTTATTTATTTTTAAAATGTACATGATGTTCAGTCCAGTCGTTGTCCATTCATTAATTTCGGAACTGTTACAAATAAGTATGCACTTCCAGTTGGAAAAATGCTCAAAATGGCTCAAAGTATTATATTTTATGTTGCTTGAGTCAATAAACGTACTTCTGAAAACATTACGAAATCCAAATCTTCATACAGTCATCGGTCTTATTAGACATATAGAGTACAATATTTCTGGCAGAATAACACGCTACTAAAACTGAGTTATAATGCGTTGAATTTCTTTATTACCGCTAGCAAGAATCCTGTTAATTGATGAACTTTCCTTGTGGAGATCATTGAAATGGTCTGAAATAGCGATATTCAAAGCTTCATAATTGGGTCAATTTTAATCGTAGAAGAGTGAAACACTTTAGTTCAAAATGCTCGTGTGTCAAAAATATTTTGTTAAATATGATTACTAGAATCAGGTTACTATAATAATAGACTTATGTTTCGTTATTCTTCAACAGTACGTTTTTAGATTCAAACAACGCACAGAATAATTTTGTACAACACTTAAAGTATTTTTCTGATTAAAAACATATGCATGTCTCTAACTATTTAGTAATTCTTTGATGGGCCACTATTGTTGATACCCAGTATAATGTTAACAATCATAGAAAATTGAAATATAGCCATTTTTTTTAATTGAAAATTAGCTTTATTTATTTATTTTTTTTGCGTAATATGTAATATAGTTTTACTCAGAAATTAACCAAATAATGCTCTGCATTCATATTTTACAGTCATTGTTGTAAATTTTGAAATCATTTTGAATCATTTTGAAAATGAGCATTTTATACTCTGTACGATTGTCAAAAGCATTACTTTATTCGATGTTAGTTAATTTGACGCTTTGATACACTTTACTTTTAATTTGCAAATGTCTTTTACTTTTTAAAACTTTAAATACGTTATTAGTAATTATTTTATATAATTACGCTTTGTCCACATTTAAATTCATTTGCACGAAAATTGTATCATTCGATAACTTATGTTATATCGAATTTTGTATATTTTGCATCATATTTTGTTTTACATTGTACAGATAATTTACATATAATTTGTATTTACATTGTATATAATTGTTAAGAACTCGCATAACAATTTTTTATCAAAATATTGAGTTTAAATTTTTTTTATCATACGCTTATCATAGCGTGGCCAGTTTGGGATTGTTGTGAACTAAAAGCCATAATAGACATTTATAAATGATGTACCCAATTACTCCATTATAGCATTAAAATTGCTAATCATTTCGAATTTCCCATTAACTGAAAGCATTTTTCTAGCCGGTGGTAAGGATAGCCTGCTTCACAACATTTTTATTTACCTAAAATTATTGCTTTTAATTTTTTATTACTCATAATTGTAGACTGATAACTAATCATCCATTTTTAAAGTGATTTTGCTAGTTTATAGTACGTTTTAGAGTTTGATAATTACTTATTTAAAATATGAGGTTATCAAGGCTATTTATATCAATTAATACTTCTTTATATACATTTGAAAGCAGTTATGAATTCTTGCTCTTGCATCAGATATCCATATTAGTTCACATTAGTATGTATTTATTCTGTAAAACCCAGAAGTTTTATTATTAAATTTTTTTAAATGCAAAAAAAAAAAAAATGACACACTTCAGATTGTTTCTTAAAAGAGATTAATATTATCTTGTTTCATTGTTTTATGCATGATTTAGAAAGACATTATAGAATAAAGTTAACTAGCTGTTCATTCAGCTAAGCTACATCTTAATATTACATTCACTTTATTTTTCGTTTATTCAACATCAGTTCACAAATTTGTGGTCATAATTAATGAAAAAAAAATAAATTTGCTCCTATAATTCGATTAACTCTGCTGTCTTACGAAAACTCTAATCAAAAGCAATAAATGCTGTACATTTTATTAATATGCATTTAATGCCTTTTTAAAGAAAATCTTAAAGAAGACAGTGCAAATAATTAAGAGGCCTTTTTAGGTGTATTCTTATATCTGTTTTGATGGAAACAATTAAACTATAATTACGTTTTGCATCATATTTTAATTATTAAACTTTAATTAATGAATAACTTTTTATGAATTCATACGAATATGAAGCCGTTTTCATGCTTTGAATTGATACACATTATAAATATATTGTGGTGATACAATAAACTCATAAGACAAAAAAGTAGAGGCAGTGAAAAAACATTTTTATTATCTCAAAAAGATAAAACAGTAATAAATGATTAAATGCATGAAATGATACTATCAGGTTGTAACAAACACTTGAAAAATAATACAGACTAATTGCTTTGATAAAAAAAAAAGAAGGCATTGACAAAGATTTAAAAACCCTTTCAATTTTTTTTGTATTAAGTGATTAATAAGACAATTCTTTTATATCTTCTAGTTCTTGAAATGCAAATTACGAATCTTTCATATCATGTAAAACCCCTTCAACGGTATATTAAGTCATCCTATTATATAAATTAAATATTTTTCATGAAAGTCTTCTAATTGAGTCGGATATTTGCATACTTATGGCAATTAGAGTAATTAATTTAGTGATAAATAAGAATTACATCATGACCAGAAAAAAATGTACTCATTAAACATTATTAAACGCGGGTAAATGTGGCATGCCAAAGAATTTGAAGATAAGTATGTTTAGTTAAATTTCGCGGCAATTAACCTAATTAGTTTGAAAATTATGGCAACGGATTTTATCTTCTGCTTGATGTATATCTACTTCATTTTTATCTGCATTCCTCAAAACATGGCATTCCACATATTTCTGAAAACAGAGGTAACAAACAAATTAGGAAATGTAGTAGAAGCCATTCCGAAATTGCGAGAAATGTTACTTTTATTAATATGCTTTAAAATAAATGAGAGTATAAAAACAGCAGTTTTATTGTAGTTTCAAAAAGTTTAAACATCGCTTTTCTTTTCACATTGCAACTTTTAATTATTAAATTCTTAAATACAATTTTAAAGTTCTTTATGTAGGGCTCATAGTACAAACTGCTAGGAGGTAAAATATACAAAAAAATACAGCTATAAAAGCACTGAGAAATACGGCCAGAAATGGTCATCGGTTGACCTTGTGAGAGCTATTCGACAACTCTGTACTTAAATTAAATCGATAGAGGTTTAAATTTATAACCACTTAGTAGCAGTTTGCAATAGTTTACATATCTTGCTTGTTACTACAAAATTGCAGTCCTCGTCGAAAATAAAGTTCATCTAGTGGTAAACTCTGCAAATAGGCAGATATTTCAATATGAATCAGTTTCCGCCTCTGTGATGCATATCGAATGGTGAATGATAAGAACTTTTAGCTGTTGTGAAACTGGACTTTAATGTTCACTTGATTGGAAGAGTCCCCCCCCAATAAAAAAAAGATAAGCAAAGCCCCCTCTTATTATTGGTTTGCTATTTGAGCATCTTTTCGTATCCTTTTGATTAATCGAGAGGTGTTTCTGATCATACATTACATATTCTTTATACGCCAAAGCTCTTTAGTGCATTTGGTATAATTACTTTGCCATACTATTTGTAGTTGATACATTTGACATATTTACGGTATCAATATTTGATATATTTTGGTATACTTATGGTATATTTTGGTATATTAGTTACACTTTAGATACTTATGGCTCCAATATTTGGTATACTTTGGCATGCTTTTGGCACCAATATTTTGCGTACTTGTGGTATCAGTATTAATATATTCGTTATACTTTGGTATAGTTATGATACGAATATTTGGTATATTTAACTATGATACTTTTTATATCTTCTGTTACAGTTTGTAAGCTGAAATTTAGATCACCTATATATAATGAAAAATTCATAATCAAACAACATTATTAGTAAACACACACACACACACACACACACACACACACACACACACACACACACACACACACACACACACACACACACACACACAAAAGAATCGCCATAGGTCGCATGTTTAGAGAAAAATATATGATAAAAGGAAATTCAACTTTATATTTTTCTATAAATGTTGGTGAAATTGAATATTTTCAATAAATGTGCATATGAAGCATCACTTATATTATGCTTAAAATTTACTTAGATTCTATGATTCAATAACAGATTTTATCTATTCTGTTCTACAATATTTCAGAATAATTTGTCCTAGTTTATTTTTTTAGTTTTCTGAAATTCAAAAATGCATCGTTTATGATTTCAGTGCCCAGATGATGATAAAAATAACTATGACACTTAAATTAAGCAGTAAAAATTACCAAAACAAGAATTATCGATTTGCATATGCAATAATGTTATATTTCTACAATTATTGTTCCAAATGTAATGGAAATTTTATATCATGAATAATAACCGTGTGTCCATAAAACAATCAAATCTTACTATTTTCGAACAGTGAAACGAAAAGTGATTCTTGTACTGATAGTTTGGCAATTCTTTAAAAGACTTATTCACACCGAATCGAGTTTGAAATCTTCAGGGAAATTATTTATATTTTGAACTTTTCTCAACTATATATCCTCAAAAACTAATAAATAACTTATTATTATGTTCAATTTTCATGTATTTAAATTGTAAGTGTAATATGATAGAGCAATTCTTTGACTTAATAATGAAATTTGTCGCTTAACGGATATTCTATTGAGCAGTTAATCAAATATTCAAGTGCTGAAATACTCTGAGTTGGATCATAGAACTTTGAGTAAATAGCAGCCGTGAATTTGTAACAATATGCTTCAGGAATACATAATTATCTCATCTAATTAATTAATTAATTTTATTTAGATAGTCTGCCTGCTGTCTAGTTTAGATGAATAGACACATATTCACTGTTAAGAAATTTATGTCAAGGCAATTAAATGCGATAATTCCATTTTATACTTAAATGAATTTGTTAATGTGATTTTTGAGAAGTTTCTGTCCTCTTTTAAATTATTTGTAACGTCACTAAATGGTAAAGGTTTTCTCAATTTTTAAAATGTTTTTGCATTTACATTTATAAATAAGAAGTCCTCAAGAAATTATAAAGTGTCCAATAAAAATATTTCCTTTTTGCAATAGTGGCGGATGTACAATGCCAGAAGTCTGACAAGCTCAATAATGGATAACTACGCTTTATTTCAGAAGAAAGTATTAAATATAGACAAAACAAATTTGCCGAAATATACATAATGAGATCATTTGAAAAAATGAACAACACATTTGCAATCAGCAAATTGTTAATTAAATAAAAGTAATAGTACAGTAGCTCGCAATGTGCTAACATTCCAAAGAAAGAATAACTTATCTTGCGAGCACTTCGATTTTTTAAATAAAGTATGAAATATTATAGAAATATATGTTGATGCTGGCTCCTGATAGACATATCGATATAACTCTTGCGTTTCCTAGAGCCTTTATTTTTGTCGACAAGATCACCAAATTTGTCAACAAGTCACAAGTGGTCATCAAGGCCATCTGGTCAAGTGGCCAAGGTCGAGGGTCATGGTTCTTAATGACAGCATTCACCACCTATTTAGAACATCGAGAAGTCTGTCTTTCCAGTGATATTAAAGATATTGCAAGAAATCTATATTACGTATTTTTAACGGTATGTACTATTGATCCAAAATTATATGAAAGAAATATGCTTATCATAATGCTACTTTCAAAGGTGGATAAAAAAAATGACAGAAATTATTCCGTCAAGCTGATATCATCATAAAAAATCCATCTTTATATAATTGAGAAACTTAACCATTTGTCTTTACTTAAGTGTTTATAATATAAACCCTATTGCATATGCGTTTTTTTCGATTATGTCATGAAATCTATTAGATTTTTTTCCATTGATTAAATTATAAATGTGCCTTTGAATTCTTATGCTTGCTTTCGAAATACTCTGATAACGTTTTTGAAACTTTATGAGAGTAGTTTGAGATTTGTGTGACAAAATCTTGTTCTCCATAAGAATGAAATAAGCTCTTAATTTTGTTGGAGAGGAATAATTGCTCCATACATTTGTGAGGAAATGGGATGCTGCCTATCAACTTGCATTGAAAAATCCATATTCTTCAAATGAGCTTACCTCATTTTAATCGACGTGAGTTCCTTTCAGGAGTTCATTGCAAATTCTTTTCCTTTTACGATTCTACTTAGAAATGAATAGAACTATGATAATTTACTCTTTCGTAAATTCTTAAGATTATATTTTACAAAAAAGTAATTGTTCAAGAAGAAAATATTTTCATTTCCATCATCTGTATTCCCAGATCGCATAGTGATTCAAGCAATTTGTGATGGCATGTGCGAATAGGACAAAGAACAAAGTGAGCTTTTTTTTCGAACGTTTTTTTAAAAATAATTTTAACTGAATCTAACAATTAAATTGAAAATAGTTTAATTGCTCGAAAACATTTGCACTAGATATGTTGTAACCTGCTGAATGATTTTCGAAAAGTGCTTTAGTCTTGATCGTTAGTCATTTTGCAGCTCACACAGAAAATAATGAAACACCTGAACAAATCTTCTACTTTTTACTTGCAAGATATAAATATTTCTTGACTTTCATATGAATACCTACTTTTATTTAGTCAGCAACTGAGAAAAAAAAAGATGTATTTTTAAAAAAAAAGTAGAGAAAATTGTAAAAGGAGTATCTGACATCCATTTAAGCCATTATATGACCTAAAAATGAATCTTATGCAATTTTATTATCTGAGTTATGATTCTAATAAGAATAAATAAATAACAAAATATGATGCAAATTGAGAAACCTCTAGGTACAACATGGAAATATAGTAAATATTTGATGAGAAGAGAAAACCAAATTAAATTTGATTCAAAATGTATATATTTAAAATTTATTCCTCTCCGTTATAATTAAACCTCAAACGAAGCAGTTACAATTTACTCAGTTTCTTCACAAATAAATGGAAAATAGAGAAAATAAACCTTTTTTTTATGATTTAATCGGCTGTTCAGAAAAGTCTGCAATTCTTATGGAAATATTCAGTTGATTTTTAAAATCTTAAAATTCTGACAAAGTTTCAATCTGCAATATTTAAAAGTGGTATATCAAAAACTAGTTCTGCTTCATGAGCTAATTCATTTGTGCAATTCTCAAATATATTTTATAGATGTTATTAATGAATTGTCCTGAAATGTGAGATTCTTCTAAAAAGTGGAGAAAGATTGGGAATATATCAAAGATGCAAAATAAGTCAAAAGAAAACTTTATTTATAGTAATAACAAACTTGAAACAAGTTTAAAGCATCATTGATACCTAATATTAGTTTAAAGCATCATTATTATCGTTTGCAGTCACTATCTTCACTTTTAGTGAAGAATAGGCAAATATGACGCTTTTTCCAAAACAAGAAATGTGAAATGTTAAGTGTAAGGGTTGTAAATTTTGTTGTTCATTGAAAGCAACATTGAATTTTTGCAGTTTTGCTACGTAAAAAAAAATCACTATTTCAAGCAAAATGTTTTTGGACATCCCTACTTTCAATCCCGAAATAGCACCGAGTGAGCTTCACCTTTTCCTAAAAGTGAAAATTGTTTGAAGCGAATATGCTTTTATAGTGACGAAGTATTAAAAAAAGCAACAATAACTTTAGGATTTCCTTTATTAATGAGAAGTAAGTATAATATCAGCATGATATTATACTTACTTCATTATGATGATTATGATGATCTCATTATGATGATTCAATTCTTCAATAGCAATGATGCTGAGGCAGAAAATTAGTATTAAATTCAGTGTTGTTTTAAATAATGTTTCATTTGATATATATATATATATATATATATATATATATATATATATGTAGAGGTATGTTAACTCTGGCTCGAAAAACATGCCTCTACTAATCGGATAATATATCAAATTAAATATCTCTCACGGGCCCTAGGGGAAAGCCCGATTGAGATTAATGCGTAGAGATGGCTCATATTAAGAGAATCACACACTAATTAAACATAAACAAATTTAATGAACTAGACGAACGGCTGGACAGCTTTACATCGAGGGACGCTAGTACAGTACCGAACACAGTTCTTAGAGCGGGAATCAGATAGCTTCTTATTGGCTGTTGAGAGACGACGCGAGCGCCGTTAGGATGACACTCCGTACCGCGAACGCCGCTAGGATGACGCTCCGTACCGCTAACGCCGCTAGGGGGACGCTCCGTACACTACAATCGGCCGTCCTGATGATCTTGACGTCCTCGTCAATCTGAGAAAGAATCTGGAAAAAACTCAAAAAAGAAAATTTTAGATTTTTGCAAAATTTTTAGATTTTGTAAAGTAGATGCTTTATGCAGTTGTAGACCAAGGCTTCATATAATCTGCTGCTGTAGAAGTATGATTGGGGCCTTCGTGGATTCCCACTTTCTCCACTAGGTACCTCTCGTGTGGCTTCTTCGCTGTGATGCGATAGGGACCATGGAACTTCGGGCGAAGCTTCAAACCACTGCCGAATTGGGTCCTCTGTATGGCCACTAAGTCACCTGGATTATATTGAGTAGCTTTCTTCCTGCGCTTGTTGTAAGCTCTTTTATTCTCTTCTTGGAGGCGCAAGATATTCTGTCGCGCTTCTTCGCGAATGTCCTCGCGGTTGTCGATGACCATTTGCTCATATTCTTCCTGTAGGATATCGAGAATTTTCTGGTCATTTTTATGCCTCATTTGCACACCGATCATGAGTTCGAAAGGAGTAAATTTTGTACTCCGTGGAGCAGTAGAGTTAAATACACGTTGTGCTGCTTGAACATGAGTGTACCATTTCGTGGGATCATTGATGGAAAGTTTGGCAAGCAGGGGGATAAGAGTTCCATGAACCCTTTCCACTTGTCCATTTCCTCGAGGTATTCCTGTGGTGATTTGAATGTGATTAATATTTTGATTTGCGCAATAGTTTGTAAATTCCTTGGAGGTAAATGCAGAACCTTTATCCGTGATGATGCGCATAGGATTTCCGAATACTGCTTCCTGCAATTGCAGTTTCGTAATTGCATCATTTGCAGTTACACCTTTAACAGGATATAACCAAACAAACTTTGAGAATGCATCTATTATAGTAAGAATATGATTATAATTTTTATTGGTTGACACTAAGGGTCCAATAAAGTCAACATGGTAAGTACTTAGAGGAAAGTTTTCCTTCGGAATTGGATGTAAGAACCCTTCAGGTTTACCACGCTTCCGGTTGACTAGGATGCATTCGACACAGTTCTGTATTACCGATTCAATACTTTTTTGCATATTCGGGAAAAAATAGTCACGTTCGATAATGTTTTTAGTTTTCTCCACGGCGAAGTGCCCTTTTGAATGCGCGTTCTTAATTATTTCGTGTTTCATTAGTTCAGGTATTACGAGCAAACGACGGTTGTCCTGACATTTATACAGAATGTTATTTTGTACCACGAAATCAATTTGACTGTTATCTTTACATAATTCTTTCAATTTTTTTATGTATTCATCTGACATCTGTGCCACTTGCACTCGCGCTGTTAAATCATCACAAAGTGCGGTCATGACTGTTGGGTATCTACTAAGTGAATCAACGTGACGCATTTGACTACCTGAGCGATGTACTATCTCATAATCGAAATCTTTTTTATTTTCATTTATGGGAGAAGTTGAATTATTATCATTTTTATTGGGAAAAGTATTTTTAAGATCTAAATAACTATTAGATGGTAAAATGCATTCAAAAGAAATATTAGTATCAACAGCTGCTAAAACTCTTTTCGTTACTGACTTTTTATTAACATGACTAATATCTATCGCCACTAACGGAAGACTGACAATTGAACTGTTCGCTAATTTAATTTTTGTGCTACGTCCTACATAATTTAATTTCTTTACATATTTAGGATTAATAATCATTAATACGCTTCCGCTATCAACCAAAGCTTTAATAGGAACGTCGTTTACAATAATATCTGCGTATTCCAACTCAGCGATTATTAATTCTTGTGGAATTTCATTTGATTTTAACACGGAGTTTACAGGATTTGAGTTATGGGATCTTCCCTGATTGTTATGTTGTCTAGCATCAACATTTTGGGGACAGAATTTTATTAAATGCGATGTAGAATTACATTTAAAACAAGTTTTCCTATCAATATTTCCACCGTGTACATTATCATTATTTTGGCGGGAATTATTGACGCGCGGCCTTGAGCTGTAGTCATGTGTATATCTACTCTCTTCCCAAAACAAACTTTTATTTCTTGCGCGAAAGTAAATGTCTATTTCTTTTGCTAGCATCAGCGGTTTTAACCAGTCGGAGCCTTGTTTGATCAAAATGTGCTCGGATGTGTCCTTGTCAAGAGTGCTGGTTAATTTATCGGTTACAATTAGTTCACAAAGGGTCGCGAAATCTTTCACTTTTCTTAGTTCCAAATAATATTCTAAATTTGCTTTTAATCTTGAGACGAATTGCACGTGATTTTCCCCTTTAAATCTTTTGGCGGCTTGAAAGTTATCCCAACATTCTTTAGCAGATGGTTGGAATTCTCTTAACACTATTCTTTTGATTTCGTCATAATCTTTTATTTCACTTTCGTTCGCGTATAACAAAACATGTCGGCATTTCTCGCCTAACAAATTTAGAAGGACTTCGGCTTTGTATTCAGTTTTAACCTGTTTTGTTTCGAAAGCACGTTCCAAAATATTGAAAAACAAATTGAAATTTTCTGATTTAGTTGGTATTGGCATTGTTAATGTGCGGATGCTTTTAATTATTTGTTCGATGGACTCCGCATGATTTTCTTGAGGAGGTCCGTTAGGACTACTTATTCCGGTCGCTTGAACGTTTCTCATACTTTCTTCATGAGCTAAAGTTAGTTTTAATTTTTCTAATTCAAACTGTCTTTCCTTTTCACGCGCTTTTTCTGCCTCTTCACGCGCTCTTTCTGCCTCTTCACGCGCTCGTTCGGCCTCTATTTTTCCGCGTTCCTCTGCTTCTATTTTTTCGCGTTCCTCTACAGTTGAAATGATAATGTCTTTAACAAATTCCAAATCATCTTTAGCCGCTTGGCTATTTTCTATAATTTGTTTAAGCTTCACAATATTTGTTTTTTCCGGAACTACCTCACCTATTGCTTCAGCGACAATAATTAAATCTTTCTTTTTTGTATTTTTAAACATTTTGAATATGCCTTTATTTTTCCTAATAACAAATGCTAATATAATAACGATAATAATAATAATGCTAATATTTCTTCAAAACAGAAATTTCTAAAATAAACACATTCAAGCAGTTTCTTTTTCTTGAAAAAGTCATTCACAAATATACAAATCTTAAAATAAATGCTTGCAAGATTCTTTAATCAAAATGATATAGAAAATTCTCCTACCTGTTCTTCTTCAATTATATCCGTTGAGATAATATGCAGGAACTTCACAATTTGTCGGCCACTGCCGAAGCGAAGATTTGCTTGAAAAATTTGTCGACCACTGCCGAACCGAAGATTTGCTTGAAAATTTTTGTCGACCACTGCCGAGCCGAAGATTTTCTTGAAATATTTTGTCGGCCACTGCCGATCCGAAGACTTTTCTTGAAATATTTTGTCGGCCACTGCCGATCCGAAGATAATTCGACGAAAACTAATGGCGAAATTCCCAGCTTCTTACTGGATCGAAGATTATTTTTCTATTTCCGAGGTCATTGCACTCCGGACCGAGCCCCCACATGTAGAGGTATGTTAACTCTGGCTCGAAAAACATGCCTCTACTAATCGGATAATATATCAAATTAAATATCTCTCACGGGCCCTAGGGGAAAGCCCGATTGAGATTAATGCGTAGAGATGGCTCATATTAAGAGAATCACACACTAATTAAACATAAACAAATTTAATGAACTAGACGAACGGCTGGACAGCTTTACATCGAGGGACGCTAGTACAGTACCGAACACAGTTCTTAGAGCGGGAATCAGATAGCTTCTTATTGGCTGTTGAGAGACGACGCGAGCGCCGTTAGGATGACACTCCGTACCGCGAACGCCGCTAGGATGACGCTCCGTACCGCTAACGCCGCTAGGGGGACGCTCCGTACACTACATATATATATATATATATATGTTACTATTGTGGAGATATACTTATTCCTTTTTCTCTTTCTCGACAGTATACTTAATGCCAATATTATTTGCTGCACAAAAGCATAACAATAATTTTCTGTTTTCGTAACACCTTAAATAATGTAATATAAAGCAAATATAAAAAGCAAGAAAGTATAAAGAAATAACTCTTACTTTATTTTTTCTGTTAATATTTAGACAATATAAACTTTTATACGAAAAGTACACTTTGGATGTACAATGCTGTCAAATTCAAATACAAATCTTTAGGTATAAGTAAGAAAAAGAACATAGTATTTACCTTGATCTTCGTCCTTCACAGAATTTCAGATTTTATACTTACCATAGTGAAATATTTGAATGCTTATTGCTGACAACTGGGATTTGGAACAAGCACATGAAAAGCTCCAAAATGTCCCGGAAAAGAACCGAAACAATCCGCAACATCCCGAAAAATATACATTTCTTCATCCTTTTCTTCAATAAAACATGTAAATTCAAGCATTTCGCTGCACACAAGAACAAAAGATCCCACGAAGAATTTTTTTTTCTATATACTCGATAAATATGCATCAAGTTACTTTCATTTTGGCAGTTTTGCGCTGTGCTCGGGGACATCATTTTGAAGACATCTCATCTTATATTTTTTCTATTTTTTTTCCATGACAGATGAAGTAAAAAGCTTCAATACTTTCTGTTTTTTATTTGCATCTCGAGAAAAGAAACGGAGCGTTTCCAAATTAATTTAATAATATTCTGCAGTTTTGTTTCAGATGAGGAAGCAAAAAGGGGGAAAAACAGCAAGAAAAAAAATGAAATGAATTTTGTTGAAGAAGAAAAATTAGTGCTGAGGGAGTAATAATGCTTACTTAAGAACCTAATTAATGATGAAAAAAGGCTTGTAAAATGCGTCATTTTTTAATTTTATTTCCAAAAACGTATGTCTATCAGAGATAGTTAATTATTATTTATAATTCATTTCTTTGATTAAAAATTTACAGTTTCTTTCCCCTTCCTGTCATAGTTAACACTAGTTTGACAGCGCAGTTTCATTACATGAAACTGAATGTAGTTTTGCATAGTTAAAGTCAGTATACTCTGTAATTAGTTGAGGCATATAAGTATGACTGTAATAAATAAATAAACACTGTCCATATTCAGAGGCAAAATTTATTTTCCAAGATTCACAAAATAATCCTTTCATTCAAAGATTTTAGTTATTCAACGCATGTGTAAAAGGATGCGTTGCGATTCTCAAGGGCATATCTTGATTTACCTAATTACTGTTCATTGAGTGAATTTTAATGGAAAAAATCGCATGTTTATGAACAAAAATAAAATATTATAAATTTATATTATAGAATTATTTATTAGAGTAGGATATCGATATGCATTATGAAATGTTGTTCCATTGATGTAAACATTATAAACATTTGTACGCTATAACTGTATTTATAAAACTACCAAATTAGATTAATTTATGCTTTTGTTACCAATAGTGATGTCTCTAGAAAAGTGCTATTTATTTATAATTCTTAAAATTTTTCAGTGTTTAAGGGACATTAAGTAATGTTAATGCAAATTGTTCCGTTGGTTATATGAACTTAAATTTTGTTTCCAATTCACTTTTCCTCGGCGCAATAATTCACTGATTAGTACAAATTATAATAAAATGCCACCATTGTGGGAGGAGAAAATAGTATAAATGTTTTGAATGAGTTGTATTAACGTTTAAGAAAACTGAAATGCCCACCGTGTGGGAAGTGCACTCAAACAGTTTTTGAATTCACCGAATAAAAAATTGAAATTATGAAATCCTGTACAACCGCAGTGTCCGATATTTAGTGTGAAATTTTATGAAAACTGCGTCAAACAATTCAAAACAATTAATAAGGTGTAATCAGCCATTGTGTCGTATGATTCATTACAATTTTTTAGCTTGGAGATATTCCGAAATTCTTTTAAAATTCAGATTTCGCCCTTTTTCATTCGTCGTTTTTTTTTTCTTATCTCCCTCCCTCTCTCTCTCTCTCTCTCTCTCTCTCTTTCTCAACTCAAAACTTTTCCTTCTGATAAATGTGTACAAGATGACGATACGATGAAACCTGCTCTTATGATCTGGTTACCATAAAAAATGACATCGGTCTTTATAAGACTTCAAGACATACTATATCGCTATGACAAGTGTCTGAATTCGAACGACTGTTTTATTTACATAGGAGGCCTGTCCTCTCTAATCATGACCCAACAATTAATTTCTAAGCCATTAGATATATGCATATATTTTTATTGAAAAATTGCTTTAAATGAAGTAAATAATTACATTTCATATTATTTGAGTCAGTGTATGTCATGCTAAAAAAATTACAAAATCTAGATTTTTATAAAAAAATTTTTTGGTTCAGTTAGATATATTTAGTTATAAATATCATGATGCCTTAACATACAATAAAAAATATCTATTGTTTTATGATTTTTATGACCAAAACTGACAAAACAAAAATGGATTAAAATAAATAAAGGATCCCATATACAATCCTTTCAAGGTACAGAACATTTGAGAAAATAAAACTTTTGAATGAAGTTCTAATTGACTTTGCAACTTTTTTACAGTTTCAACATCCAACAGAAAGGTGTGAAGAGATGTACCGGGTGATTATAATTAAAGTTTAAGTTTCAAAACGCTATAAGAAAAGAACCACTGATGAGAATGATGTCAAATTTGAACGGCGTGTTATTGAAGAAGGAGGAAAGCGTATGGCAGAAGAAAAAATTTAGTTTCAAATTTTAGCAACAGATGGCGCTGTAAGCGGCAGAATCACGACGAGAAATGAGAAATGATTCGTAAAACAACGGCTAAGTTGTAAGTTACACATTAAAACGCATTGACAAATTAGAATTGTTGAGTAGTTTTATTTGCATGACTGTATATATCACGTCGAAAGGGACAAATAGGTTTCAAGAGTTTTGCGGCGACATACCGCATAAGAACCATTCATCAAAGAAGTTCCGATATATCGCGAGACTGGCGCAAAACACGCTGAATATGGTGTCCACCGTTGTGTGCAACAAGTTGAAAGCGACAAACAGCATGTTCCAGATCGCAGTGACTCCGGGGTGATGTTCAGAATGTGTTGCGAAATGCATGTATTTAATACCGCTAAATTTGCAATCGGAGCACAGAACACAACATCTTTCCGATAACCCCACAGCCAGAAGTCACACGGAGTAAGATCAGGTGAACGGGACGGCCAGGCTGTAAGGAAAGGACGGCTGATAATTCGAGCTCTTCCGAAATGGCGCCTCAGCAGCTGCTTCACGGGATGTGCACGGGAGCGCCATCTTGCATAAAAATGATTCCATCCACACATCCACGCTGTTGCAGAGCTGGAATGACGTGGTTGCTCAAAAGATAAGCATAGCGATGACCAGTGATGGTAGCAGCAACAGGACGGGAAGCACCCAGCTGCTCGAAAAAATATGTCTATAGGATGGATGATGCCGTAGAGCCTCACCACACCGTAATATTTTCAGGGTGAAGTGGTACGGGGTGCGTTGCCAGTGGATTTTCTGTTGCCCATATTCGAGAATTCTGGGTATTGACGCACCCTGTCAGATGGAAATGGACTTCATCTGTCCACAAAATTTCCCACGGCCATTCATTATCCATTTCCATGCGAGCAAGAAATTCTAACGCCCTTGCTGGCAGATCAGACGGAAGCCACTCCTGCACATAGCCAATTTTGTATGGATAGCATTGCAGGATGTTTCGTACAATTTTCAGCACCGTGCTCGTAGGCCTGTCCAATGTTCGGGCAATTCCTCGTGCACTGACGGTTGCACACCACCGGCTGACCCCTCTTGTAATGCTGTGGCCACTTCTTTAACTACCGTCGATGCATTCGTTTTCTCCCTCTACCAGATTGCATATCAAACGAACCTGCCGTTTCGAATTTTTGCATCATTTTCTTCAGACCCACGACACTCATTGGACCAACGCCTTCTTTTATACCCTTCAGTGTCCTGAATTTTTGCAGAGCTACTCTTGCACTATCATCGTTCTTGTAATACAGCTTTATCAGCAGAGCGCGGTCCTGCAGTGAGACACCCATGGCGAACGTCTGAGGAGCGAAATGAGGAACAGCCGTATACCTGGCGGTTTTATAACAAATAAATGAAATGTGTCGTGCGAATGACAGGTATTTTAATTTACATCTTCTGCCGCTTACAGCGCCATCTGTTGCTAAAATATGAAACTAAATTTTTTCTTCTGCCATACGCTTTCCGCCTTCTTTAATAACATACCGTTCAAATTTGACGTCATTCTCATCAGTGGTTCTTTTTTTATAGCTTTTTGAAACTTTAATTATAATCACCCTGTATATGCCATAGTATTAGTTTATAAAATCTACTCTATTCATAAATTGTCTTTCATAAATTTTCCAAATAACCCTTTAAGAAAAAATCCAATGGAATTATATATGATGAATACAGGACCCATTCATAAGGATCTCTATATCCAATGTCGTTATTTCCAAACTTGATTGGTCAGAAAAAAAAACTTGGAAGAATATATTTTTGAGCTGGAACACTATCTTGTTGAAATGAGACACTTAACAAATCCTATAACAAAACATATTCATTTAAACATCAGTTAATTAGCAACCAGATAAAATCGCGGTATATATAACAGACATTACAGGACACTAGGTAATCAAAAATATCCAGGCACATTTGGATTTGCGCATTCTTGGAAAAAGTTTCCAGAAAGACTGAACGAAATTTTTTCAACTTCAATCATGTGAAAAATATACTTTAACTCATGCTTTACCTTGAAAATTCAGATAATGGGTATTTAGGTGAATAACCACAGATCGACAGAGAAAAAAATATTTTTGGCTTTTTCTGCTTTTCACAGAAAGCAGAAAATGATTTAAAACTTTTGGACAATGGATGCATTTGCTGTGAACAATACTCATATTCATTTCTGTAAAAATAGAACACAAATTCAAGAAGAAATGAAGCTGTTTTTTAAATCCGAAATTTTTCCGTAACATTTTTGTTTATAAGATGCAGAATTTACAATAAGATTATACAAAATTTACAAAAAACGTGATAAATTAATCCTGGAGTATTATATTAAAATTAAAATTGAAATTTATATATATTCAAGGAAAAGTGAGCACTTTTTGTAAATAATGCTTAACTACGCATGCTCGAAATGTAGTATTATATTTTCGCGAGTTAAAAGGTTTATATAAAAAATTCCAGTTGAAAACCATTAAGATTCAGAAAGATATCGGCATTACAGTGAGTTGAATTTCAGTTGCCATCTAAGAGAAAAATAAAAGACAAGGGGTTTTCTACAAATTGATATTCATTAAATTAGATTATTCGGACAACTATACAGAATTATATAAATGCTCAGAAATATGTTAAATATTCCCTTATACATTTAAATTAAGTAGTTAAAATAAATTTAAGTAAGTTAGACATTTTTAATAATATTTTTTTTGTTATATCTTATTATTTGTACAAACAATGTATTTCTAACATTAAGTAACTTAATTTTCAATTCAGTAACTACATTTGTTGTAATGATGTCAGCTTGTTATTGATTGCAAGGCCAAATTGCCTACACGCCATTCTTGTAAAAGAAAGCTGGTATACTCTGTCATTTATATAGGTCCTGGTGGTCTGGTTCAAATTTAAAGTTTCAATTCATCTCACAGGTGTCCTTTGAGAATGAGATTTTGCCTTTCGCAAGTCCCAACAGTTTCTAATGTCCCAACAGTCGTAACAGCTTACATACTCCTATTCACAAAGCATGAACTATACCAATTTTTTTTTTAAATAAAAGTATTTTTATCTTACAAAATTAAACGATTGAAATTACCTAGAGGTTTGAGTTGCAATAGAAGAAAGCGTAACAAATTCTTTTTAAACCAATTATTCATTACTTTTTATATAGTGATGAGCAATTCTTTTATAATCTAAAATAATAGGTTCTTAATCTACATACAACTACATTTTTTAATTCATTAAACTACTTGTATTTAATCACTTTCTAATTAAAAAAGAGTTACTAACAAGACCTCATTAAAGGATTTAACAGTGTTCAGTACCTTCTTGCTTATTAAACCATCAGTGATCCCTCTTAAAGCTGCTTTCATCTGCCAAAAACACATTTGCTATCTGTATTGACTTTCCGCCTCTGGCAAGTTTCTGAACACTTTATTACCAACGACAATTAACTGTATATAAATCTTTTTCTTTTATGTTCTTGTATATGAAGCATAAGAACAGAAAGTATCACCAAAATTTTCGACAACAATTTAATGAAACATTCCTTCAAAAAATATTTTGTAATTATGTCTATATATCTGAGGGCCAGGTAAAGAATTACCTTTATCCTTCCAGTGCATATGGGTAGTTGAATGAGAGTCGTCGAGACAGCTTGGAGCTGAAACCATAGGTTGAAAGCTAATCGCCATCACCTGCCACGGTCCCACGTAGACGTTATGTCCGCTTAATGGAATGAAGGTTACTCGGTCCCACAACATTATTCGGCCCATAAGGCGAACTAAACCAAGAAATGAGCAAGAAGTTTATCATCTCCATATCTGGGGTGCTCGCCAGTTGTGGTATGAATCAGGCCACACAAAAATGCAAAAATGTAGATATGTTTTAAATTTTCCATCAGTGTCAAATTTTCGATTTCTCAATCCGATGGCTAAGAAACTACAAAAATTTAGATAAATTAAATTTGGCATATAGTTTTGAAATCATAGTTATAAGTCTGTTTTAAATGTTGGGAATAATCTACCAAAGGAAAGAAATTCAAATGCATTTTAAAAGATCTTCACTGCTTAGTGCTAAATGAACCATTTTGTGCATGGTTTGAGGAATCCAGGACAGAACTCTTCTGATTTTATTAATATCCGGTTTAGAAGTTGGGTAGAGTTAATTTGGTATAAATCCCTTAATTTTGTGCCACTGACAGAAGTCAGAACCGATAGCTAAACGAACAATCTACTCTCCCAGATTCCACACCATATCAACGTGATGATATTTTTTTCCAGCATGGTAAACGTTGACATGTACCAGATTCAAATACAGGATCACATCAGGAATTAATGAGCTATCCTGCTGCCGGAAGCCGAGATTACTACAAGTTGAATCCTATTAGCATACAGTGCCCAACAATATTGTCCATTATAATCACATTATTATGATGAAGATAGAGTAATATCATGAATATATCATACAATATCTTGTGTTAGTATGGAATGCATCATTACTTGCAGAAAAAATATTTAAAATGTATATATGGATTTTGATGAATAAAATGAATATGAATTTCAAATCCAGCTCATTGAAATGAAATGTGCTCATTCATCAATAATTATTTCTTCACATAGCTGGAAAATGCTATTTGAATTTACTAACATTTTATTGCGGTTTTCTTCATGCATTTTTTCCATAATATATGCATTTTAAACATCTATATTTTTGATATAGATATTCTTTACTTTCAAAATCCTTTCAAATACCAAAATACATGTTAGGTTTGCAGACGTTGTTTGAAAAATATTTACATTTGGATCCTTTTTCATATGTAAACATATATATACGCAAACAAGTGTATTGAATTTTTAAACAGCCAATTTTTTCAGGAAAAAGAAATAAATAATAACAGATTCTATGTTTCCTTAAAATTGCAAGTAAAAAAAATCCAATTTTTAAAATCTTTTTTTGAAATTAAAAAGTTACGATTTTTAAGAAAATTTTAATGACTCCAATTTTGTATGAAATATTTTTTGAAAATATTAACAAAAATTAGAATAAAATTACAAGTTTTCCAAAATCGCGAATTAAAACTTAGATTTTTAATGAATGCTATGAAGTGTTTGCCTTCTGAAAATTCTTATTATTATAATCTTACATGTCTTCACTTTTTATGTTTAAGAACTTTAAAAACGAGATTTTGGTTCTGAGTGAATATTGATTAGGATTTTTTTTCCTAGAGTGGGAAGTAAAAATTTATTTCCAAGTAATAATTAAAGCCTTAATTCGGTTGAAACTAACCACAGCATTTAAATTTTTCTTTGGATTTTAATCTCATACAAAGCGATGAAGGCGAATGTAAAAATGAATTGAGTTAAAACAGCATAAAATTCAAATCTCCTTAAAACTGGAACTGTTATAAAATTCTTAATTAAAGAGAATGACTTGAAGAAAAACTTCTTATGAGATACGAGATTTTAAATCACAGATCTTAAAAATAAAACTCTTAACAAAAATTTAAAATAGCTTTCCTGTTTTGAGTGTTACAGTTAAAAATAAAAGCGCCGAGTGAATCATGACAATGAAAGAAAACGCTATTTTAATTAGGTATTTGTTTTTATCAAGGAAAAACTATAATAAAATGAATATTTGAAAAGAGAATGTTGCGTTCTCAATAAAAGTTGTGTTAACAAAAAAATTTCTTTTGATTTTTCTGATTTTTATAAGGTCTTAGTATTAATATTGTTATTTTTCCAGAATGAAAAAGGATAATGCCAATTACGGTGTTGTCATGTTTAAAAATTTTTTCAGTGCATGAATACATAATTTCTATGTAAATTTGCTAGCGGCATTTAAAAGATATCTGACAGCCTAAAAATAATAACCGCAGCATTATTAAATAGTTTTCTTTTTTATTACGGAATATTATTTCTTTAGTTGATATCTGATTTTTTTAGATAAGCTTGGCAATTCTTGGATAATTGGAGCGTACCTATTAAATTAGAAATGTCCTTTGGAAATAGTTCTAACCTCTCAACAAATGGCGACTACATTACAAATGCCCCTTTATGATAAACAGTAGAAAATATGACAGTGTTCTTAGAATTTTAAAGTTTCCTTATTACTTTTGCACACAATATTGTTAGATCCCTCCCAGTTATAAAGAAATAAATACTTTCCAGTTTTATGCTTTTTTTTAGAAAAATTTCAAGAGATATTTTTTAAGGGAAAGCTTTCTCTCCACGCACTCCAAGTTTCTCCTTTATCATCAACCTTTAATCAATATACATTCGAAATGGCGCATTGCAGATAAATTGATAGGAAATTATGATGGTAGGATGTCCAATCTTTTAGTCCACTTGATGTTAATTCTAATCTGTTTGTTGCTTTGACGATTGAGTTTGATCGCAAGAATTCAAAATCAGAATAGTATCCGACAATGTCTGGCTAAACGATCTTCGATGTGTTGTCCATATACGACTATGGCCCATCCTTTTAATCTCCAATAGATTAAAATCAGCTTTAAATTCTCGAAATTTTAGTTTGAAATATATAAAAAAAATTCGCCACCTATTTTTAGGTGGCAAATTTCGTAAAGCATGTCGTTAAGACATTCCTAAAATTCTGCATATAATACAATCTGGAATTTAAGATCTACAGAGGTTCTATTTTTTAATTCAGCCTGAGATACATTCGGATGTTATTGATATGGTGATGGTACTAAAAATATTTTATTTAAATTTCATTCGTAAAAAAGAAACAAATAGTAGTCAAAAATAGGAACTTTAGTAATGTGACAACTAAACATGTTTTCCTTATTTTTCAACATCATGTTAATTCAAAGCAGAAGACATTCTTCTTTAAAATGTTTTATAACAAATGGGGCTGTTAAAACATTGTTTTCAAAGATGCAGATTATCATATGTCTCTTTCCCTTACTTGAAAACAATAACTTGCTCAGATATTAAAGTATACAAATCTTCATACATTTTATTCTAATTTTGTTTTCTAATTATCAGCATAGGAAGATATGAAAGACTATATTATTTTGTCGACTTTAAAAATATAAATTCAACAAAGAAACATTTTTTTAAATCTAACTTGATTTGAAAGAAAGGAACAAGTCATTTTTCTTATTTTTCACCCGGAGACATCCGTGTATTGCTTTCAAAGATTCGGCTTATCTCTTCTTCCTTTCTATCCCTGAAAACATTTACGTGCTCTCAGAGCAATCTACCTCGCCAGAAGATTCTCCCGTAAATAACTTCAGAATTGTAATCTGAAGTGTCAACTCCTCCTCAACCTCTCATCATCAGTGTCAACAGATTAGTTGTGACGTCTTATAGGCTCCGTGGGATTGTGTTCAGTTGATAAACTGGATGTAAAACTTTCTGTAGGAGAAGGTGGTGTGGGAGAGCCAAGGAGGAGGGCTGGCTTGTAGCAATCTTACTAGTTTGATTTCGTTTCAGACAAAAAATCTTAAGCATAAAGTTAAATAAAGATGTTTTAGAATTCTTTCTTTTTATTTTTTAATGTTGATATATGTTTGTATTTTCATAGACATTATTATATTTAATAACTCGATCGTAACGCTGAATATTCAGAAAAAATTCATCTGAAAGAGTGTAAGACATATATTTAACTCTGTTCTCTTATTTCTTTACATTTGCTTTACGAATAATATAAATTTATATTTATATTATTCATTTTAAATGTGTATATATTCATTACATACTTTCTTTTACTTGCTATGTTTCTTAATTTTCGAATTTAGATTGTTTTTTTTTCTCTTCGGATATTTGGCTATTAAGTCATATTTTATTTCTTGTATAATATTGTTTGTATGCACACATTTCATTTATTAATATTCTTGTTATTATTTTTTTAAACTTGTATATGCTTTCCAAATAGCTAGAAATAGATTCTCGAAAATACTGCATAAAATGTTCCGTCTAAAAGTATTTACTACTCCAATAGGTTAACTTATTTATATCCAATAGGTTAACTTATTTATATCCAATAGGTTAACTTATTTATATCCAATAGGTTAATTTATTTATCACCAATACTACAGGTGCTCAGTTTCAATTAAAGGGTAAGCATAAAATTCCTCACATTCAAATGACATGCAGTTGCAACATTGATTTATTGAATAATATAACATGAATCCTCCGACCTATGATACTGATTTTGAGACATATGGATTTTCTTCCATTTAGCTCTTTATCTCAGAATAAACAAAGTAATTATTAAAAATACCATTTGCCAATATTTGAGTCCCAAGTGAGCATACCATTCCTAGGAATGGAATACGATGTTGAAGGAAGAAAAAATAATAGTCCAAGTCTAACAATTACGAATAAAGTGACAAAATTTCAAATAATGTAATTTTTCTATTTTTACAATTCCTCACAGTAAAAAAACATGAAATGCAGTTTTAAAATTATATTTTTTGGTGCAAGGCATAGACAGTGAAAAAACTAATAAAGAACAGAGAAGTAGTAGTAACGAATATATGTATCAGTTGAAGTAAATAGTATTGGAGTAAACCAGCGTTTCTCAACCTTTCAGTAATTGCGGCCCAGTTTTCAATCATAATTTTCATCGCACCCCCTGCTTACAATAAAATATATACAAAGTAATGCATATTGAGTATTTTGGATTCTGTTTTTAAATTATTTTTAACAAACCGCCAAAACAAGAGTAAAAGCGAGCCAACGTTGGCGAGAAACCACATCTTGCATTTTGGACAAGCCGGCAATAAACAGATGAAACGAATGAAAGCGGAGAAAATTTAAATATTATATTTGAAATGAAAGCCAAACAGGGAGATAACGTTAAAAGAATATGAAAGTAAAAAAATTCGTTAATGAAAGTTAACCTAGACGGGATGAGCTAAATTTAGAAACTGGGAATACACTTTTTCGAATAATAAAAAAAATAAAACAGAAGCATGACTAAACAAAAGTGAAAAAATAAGCAATATTTGTAGAAATGAATCCACACGACCTATGCCGTCTCGAGCATGCACGGAGCAAATGTTTTCTCATAGGAAGAAGGAAAATGTTCTATAACGCAAGTTTCAATTCCAGCCAGTCTCATTCGAGTCGATCCTTTTATTGCTATCGAATCTATAGTGAATGTGTATGTTATACACGTTTTCATGTTAATTACAGTTCCCCATATTAAATATTCACGGCAGTACATTTATGCAGGCTCATGGATAAATTTTTAAGCGGAAGTAAGCAAGCATTAGACGATAGTCAAGAATCAACAAGTACACAGACAAGCGTGGTTCCGAAAATAAAATCAAGAAAATATTCTCAAGAATACTTAAATTTTAGGTTTACCAGTGCTGAAGTAAATGAAGAAGAAAGGTCCCTGTGTATCATTTGCTCAAAAATATTGGCCGCTGACAGCATGAAACATAATAAACTTAAACGACATTTGGAAACACTTCATAGTGAGTACGTCAACAAACCCAAAGAATTATTCGAATTAAAATTAAAATCATATAAAAAGTAAAAATCATTTTTAAAGAAACTTTGTCTGTGAATAAAAAAGCTTTAATTGCAAAGTTCATATAAAATAGCCAGATGTAAAAAACCTCACACCATTGGTAAAGAGCTTATTTTGCCAGCAGCAATTGAGATTGTAGAAACTATGTTTGGAGATAATTTTTCAAAGCAATTGCAGTCTATACCTCTTTCAAATGATACTATTGCTCGTCGAATTGGCGATATAGCTGAAGATGTACATTATCAGCTTTTCTCGAAGTTGCGTTAGAAATTGTTTTCAATACACCTTGACAAAGCAACAGATAGTAATAAAGATGCTCATTTAATTGGCTATGTTCAAATTTGTGATAATATGTCAGTAGTAGAAGAAATGCTTTTCTGCAAACCAATAAAACTCATAACATCAGCGCTCGCATTATTTGCTATTTTAAATTATTTTATGAACGAGGCAAACATAGAATGGAAAAATTGCGTCGGAATATGCACCGAGGGTGCGCGTTCAATGTCCGGAAGATTCCAAGGTTTACAAGCACTTGTAAAACAAAATTCGCCTCAGTGCACACATTGCATGATCCACAGAGAAGCTTTGGCTTCGAAAGAAATGAGTCCTGGTTTGAATATTGTTTTAACTGCAGTTGTAACCGTAGTAAATTATATAAAAATAAGACCCCAGAAATCGAGAATCTTTTCCGCACTTTGTAAAAACTTGAGTTCAGTACATTCAGCGTTACTATTTTATTGCGAAGCAAGATGGTCATCACGTGGGAAATTTTTGCAACGTGTTTATGAATTAAGAGAAGAAATCGCATTTTCCTAGAAGAAGAAAACCGACAGGAGGTCGAGAATTTTCACGATGGTTTATTTGTGATGAAATTGAAGTACTTGGTCGACATATTCTAGAAATTAAATAACTTGTATCTTCAACTCCAAGGAGCAAATACACATATGTTAGATACGAGTGATAAAGTTAATAGAAAATTGGAATTGTGGAGCAGAAATTTAAAGCAAAAAATCTATCAATGTTTGCAAATGTGGATGATTGTACTAAAACTTATAAGACTGAAGAAGAACCTGTAAAAGTTGTTTTTTTAACCACTGAAAATCATTTAGCCATGCTGGCAAAGAATTTTAAAAAGTATTTTTATGCTGACGGCAAACTGATATCAAGTTACGAGTAGATTTGGGATCCATTTCATAAGACTTCCGAAGGACACTCAATTGATGAGGAAGAAAAATTCATAGACTTCACGACAAATGGCGAAACTAAAAAACAATTTAGTAATAAATCACTATTTGGATTTTAGGCAGGAGTAAGGGTGATTTTTCTGCACTAAAAACAAGAACATTTCACTTTCTATTACCATTCAACATCCTACCTTTGTGAAACTGGATTTTCTGCTGTGAGTTCTTTGAAGACAAATTATAGAAACAGAACTGAGAGTGGCTATCTCTAATATTAAGCCTTCCTTCGAAAAAATTTGCTCTGCAAGACAGGTCCAAGTAAGTCACTAATAATTTTTAAATTTGTTTTTAATTTAGTATGTTTTGATTAAGTAAGTTTTGATTTATAAGTTTTTTTACTTCAATAAGTTATTAAATATGTCGAAATGTATTTTGTTCTCTTTGTGTATGTGTGCTTTCCTTTTAGTCAGTTAATCAATTTTTTAAAATATTTTCACTTGGATATAGCCATGCCCCCCTCTAGTGTGCTCGCGCTCTCCTAGGGAGGCGCGTCCCACAGGTTGAGAATCGCTGATTTAAAACATACAGTATACTCCCTGCAGGTTGTATGCTAGCAAACTATTTTAAATACCATTAAAACTTGTTAATAATCAATCATTCATACTTTTTAATAATTTTTCTATAGAAGGCACAAAGTAATCTATATCAAATGATTATATTGTTAAAATTATTACTGAAGAATATCTCAGCATATATGCTTTGAACGTAAGCTCGCAAATTTTGGCATCTTTCCTGTGAGGCTTCTTTCCGACTATTAGTTGCAGCTGCTCTAAGTTGTTCAACTGATTTTATAATCACCCTGACAACAGATAATGTGCATAGGAAGCAATTTTCACCTTCCACTTCGATACTTAAATATTCTCTTAAATAAAGATTAATTTATACCAGGAAATATGCTATTCTAGACAAGAGGATAATTACACCGCGTGTTAATAATTTAGTTTGTTGTATGTAAAATATGACCAGAGGAAACGTAGTTGATTAAAATAAATGCAGAATTGCTTAGTGCAAAGTGCTTACAAGCAATTTTCTTAATGTATACACGCAGAGATCTAACATTGAATCTCAACAATGAAATCAGTTGTGAAATGCTACCTGGATGGTTTTGAACTCATTGACTCAATCGTAGTTTGTTACTAAAACTGACTTACTGATCAACTATGAACATGTTTTAAAAATAATGTTTAATAAAAATAATCATGAAGTTTGGAATGTTATTTATAACGTATTCCTTCGAATAACGTTAAATTTAGCAGTTGGTTAGGCTTAGAATAAAATGGTTTACCAGAAACAATCAAACTGTCCATCGTTATTTTCCAAGTCAGGTAAATAATTCAGTATGGTCATAAACCACCTTCTGAATAACCTATAAATGTGTTAAGTGAGTACAAAACATTTCCTATACGAAAATATCTGTTTTCGTATTATATAGGCTGATGATAAATAAAATTTTTTAAATGTATAAAACACAAAAAATGTATTGGTACAAACAGTACCCATTTTCATAAGTATACTATTTAGAGGATGAAGAATTCAATTTCAAAGAAACTGAGAAAAAAATATTATATTTTAGGCACCAAAGACAAAAGTAATTCCACAACCTGATTTCAAGCCTTCAAATAATCATGAAAAGAAACGTCTTACATGAGTAGCTAGCATTTAATGGATTCTGTAACTCATAAATATTTCTAACCCTAATAGTTTCCTTACCATTTCTAACTTTTATTGGAAAGGGGACAGATACTTACCTCAAGGAAACTGGGAGTTAAGTACTTGTTTTAACATATTTATAAGTTAATGATTGCACTTAATCAAGAAACCTTTTCAAGTAATTGCGTAAATCAATTTAAAGGGTAAAGATCACTGAGAATTTTGATACACTGCAAAGAAAATTTGAGTTTGGAAAAAAAATGAGCTCAAACTCAATTTGTGGTAGTTTCAAATTGATATACAGGGTGAGCAAGAAATAAGTTACTCACTTCAGAGGGCTCTAATATGCGTTCAATTGATCCAAATGAGATAAAATTTGAACTACAGATTATTCAGATAATGCTCTTTATAATTATTAAATGAAAAATTTCGTACAAAAATTCACCATTAGATGACGTTGTAATACATATAAATCATTTAATATGGTTTATAATTGTTAAATAAAGTAAAATTAAAATTGCTCAATATATCTTCCTTCATTTTCAACAATATACTCTAATCGGAGAACCACATTTTCTATAGATGACCGGAGTGAATCTGCCAGAATATTAAGAATATGGCGCCGAATGTTGTCCTTCAGATCTGGTAGATATGATAGTATTTGACTGTAGGTATTGTCCTTCAAATAACCCTACAACCAAAAGTCGCAAGGGGTGTGTCCGCCGAGCGAGGAGGCCATGCTATTGGGAAATGACGGCTGATAACTCGTGCTTCTGTGAAATGCTGTATTAACAATCGCTTTACACGACGATCAATATGAGGTGGTGCACCATCCGGCATGAAATGATGTCTTGAAGGCATCCACACTGTATAAGAGTTGGGATTACAAAATCCCTCAACATGTCATGATACCGTTGTCCTGTGATGGAACAGGTTTGGATTCCATTCGAAGTTATCTATTCAAATAAATGCTGTCCAATGATAAAGGTAGCTGTAAAATCATACCATACTGACAATTTTTCAGGATGCAACGACCATTCGAGCAAGGAACTGTAGTGTAAAAGATTTACGGACCTCTAAGACCCCTCTCTGCAATAGGCGCACAGACTTGATTTTGTATGGATAAAAATGCAAAATCTGCCTTACTATCTTTCGTACAGTTGAATACGGCATATCCAGAACACGGGAAACAACTGGCAAACTCACACTATTATGCGGCGACTGACTGCTGGCTTCAACGAGCGCGGTCGCAACATTTTTGATGCTGGAAGACGGGATTTTTTTTTTCGTCCTCTACTTGGAGGAACGCCAAGTTGCCCGGTTTTTTCAAATTTCTGCATCATCTTGCATAGGGCAACTGGAGACATTGGACCTCTTCCTATCTGCTTCATACGACGAAATTCCTTTAGAGCTGCAATGAAGTTTTGTTGCTTCTGGTAGAACAATTTCACCAGTAACCCTTTTTCTTGCAACGTTTCATGAGGAACAGAGAAGAAAAGAATGTTCCTGCAGAATCCATCTTCTTTTCATCCAAAGAAAAATGGTAATAGACATGCGCTGTAACGCAAATTATGTTTCACACTTTCCATATATGCAAATAAATGCCATTTGTGTTACAGTGTCATCTATTGGTGCATGTTTGTGCTATTTTTTTATTAATAAACGTAAAGCGCACCATCTGAATAATCTGTAGTTCAAATTTTATATTATTTGGACCTATAGAACGCATTTTAAAGCCCTCTGAAATGGGTAACTTATTTCTTGCTAACCCTGTACTTACCACAATTTATTATATACTTATATTTTGTTAATTCGTATATCTATTTAAATGTTAAATTCAAAAATCCTTTCAAATTAAATGTCTCCTGCTTGTTATAATCATTTTATAAAGTTCTTAAATTAAATTATTTTTTACAACTTTCAGTATAGTAGAATTATTAAAAATACAACAAATAATATTTTATATTTTTGCTTTATTTTTCAAAATTAAATTCTAAATAAATTGTAAATTACAGAACTGTAATAAAAAAGCATAAAATTTATGTAAATCAAGTTAGAATTATCTTAAAATATTTAATTGGATTTTTTTTAGGTATTCAAAATCGAAAATATATTTTTTCTGAGATATCGTATATAATCTTTCCAGATACCCTAATCAATTCCCATAAGAGATATGGATATATCTAAATTATCCGAAGTCAAAGAATAAATTTAAATACTTTATGATTTTTTTGCATTTCCTTATTTATATGAAATTCTTTACTTAAACACAACTGCTTATTTTCAAATCTCCTTAAAAATTTTTTGAAATAAATTGAAGGGATCTTATCGTTTTATCTTAACCACCGCAGATATATATTTAACGACTGCCTCAGGCTCATATGTATTCTTAAATGTCTAGACAATCATCTGGGAATATCTTAAATATATATATTGGTCTTTAACTTAGGAAACATCAATATATTAAACTCAGCTTTTCTGCTTCCTTTACCGTTTTAGTTTTATTTAAAAGATAATTTCTTATTAGAGTACGAGAAACCAAAAAAGACAATCCCAGGATCAAGTATGTTTCCGGCTAATGCATTAAATCTTATCTGTTTTAGGATTTTGTTTTAAAGTACAGTAATTAAGGCATTTAAGGTTTTCCTCTGCTCTGTATAAAATATTTCGTCCGTATCAGAAGGAATCGCCATTTGTTCTCTACTGCACTCTGAAACACCGCAGGATAAAGTTTCTTCTTTTTCCGGATGTGCTTTTGCGTCAGAGGATCGTTGTCACTTCCGGAATGAATGAAGGAAGTACATTCATTTTAATTAACTATCGGGTAAAAGTTTCGAATCAGAATTTCGACGACTTTCTTTCCGGTACGACTTAAGAAGTAACGCAGTAAAAATCGTTCAGGACATGTAGCATTACATGATTTATTTTTGCACAATTGTCATTAATATTCCAATTTTTTAAATTGGAAACATATCCTAAAAGTTATAAATAAAAATTAAAATTTTTACTAAAAGAGTCTGAAGCATAGTTAGAAATCACTGACAGAGATATTCCAAATTAATTGGAATTCAAATGATAATTCCTCATATATCTTAACTTTTAAATATTGTTTAGGAATTTTTTTCAATTTACGATATTCATACTTTCTTAGTTTCCTTATATTATCTCTTCAAATACTTCACACGTTCACAATTTCCCAGATTTTTGATAAACATTTATTATTTGCCGATTTACTGCAATAATAAAACTTGTTTCTGAAAAAAAATCATTTTATTAACTATTATTTTCTATCATATTGTCTTTAAAGTGTTTCATAATTCATTATAATATTAATTATTCATAATTTCGTCTTTATGAAATCTTGATATTAATTTCCTCTCGAATTCGCAACTAGATGAAATCCCTTATATATAATAAAATGTATTTAAAATTAATCAATTGATATTTAAAATTTGAAAGCTTTAAAATATTATATAGTTCACGGGAACACACAGATGTACAAAATTTCAAAATCAGAAAATGAGGAAAAGTAGATAAATTCTATCATAAGAATTTTGAAATTTACAAGCAGGAAAGAATTAAATCAAAGCTTGTGAAAACAATTTATTCGAATGAATTTCATAGTTATTTTTAAATCCAAATTTCCATTAATAGTAAACAACTTCCATCTCCTAATTAATGGGATATTATAATATTAAACTATGCTAATTATAATCGAGTTTCTTTTCGATAAACTTTAAAAATATTGAAACAAGAAACGCAACTCCTGAAGCATGAGATGTTGCGCTATATAGTTATTCTTGATTAATCTATTATTTAAATGTCTATTTCAAAAATTTTCAAAGAGAACACAGTACAGGGAGTAATTCCCGAGAATATCTTTTATTATTGTTTGTATTAAAGAATTCAATCTTATCCACATAAATTATAATTGCCCTTTTTCCACTATCGGTGCTCTTTAGAACTTTCTTTGCCACCATTAAGCCTTCGATCAAGTTTGGTGTTATTCCTACTATTTTATATTGATACATATAAACTGTATTTCATAGAAGTGCCAGTTTAATAAGAAACCATTCAACTTCTAAAATGAACAATTTAACCTTTAGAAACTATTTAGCTTTGTAATCACAGCAAAATTATTTCTGACGAAAAACGCTGGAACTGTTTTTGTACAAAATATTTCCGATTTGAATTTTACTGATAGAAACTCGACATTTTTATTATTCAAATTATATTGGTTTTCAAAGGATAACTTAAATGTGTCTTAGTATACTCTTCGTGACTGAAATTATTTCTTTTAAGAATATATTTGAAAAATGTAGAGTGTTCCTAACTTACAAATATTTATTTAAATTTACGATAAAGCTGCTAAAATTCTGATTAATGTAAAAATGCTTTAAATTCTATTATATTATTTTTATTTTATGAGCTGACTCATGGTTGCATGGCGGACGTCAAATGTGCATTACTATTTTAATTTTGAAATCTGGTATTCCTTTTATAAAAACCAAAGCGACGCGACTTCACAGCATATAGTGAGACAACATGAATAATGCCATACATAATCTCCATTTGTCATGCGAAAGTGAAGTTATATGGATTTATTACATTTCCTTATTATTCAAGAAGATATTTTATTGAAATCGATTCATGCTCTTGTGATTCAAGTTAAACACATTGAATGAATTTCATTTTGAAATCGATTGTTCGTTTTATAGGCGAAAAAAGTAATGTCATTTCACGTCATGGCGTAATACAGCATGCAGTTTAGTGCGAGAGAACATACGTGGCCCATTTTTCGTGTAATAGTGACGTTACTTGAATTGAGGTAATTTCTGTATGATTCAACTTTTTTATTGAAACATTCGGATGTTCTTGTGATTCGCGTAAATCGCACCGAACAGTTATTATTTGGAAATCTTTTTTTTTTCTTAACAGAGGCAGAGCGATGTGGTATCGCTGCTTAATGTGAGACAGCGTTCAGTTTGATGTGAGTTGGCATACATACTCACATTTGTCATCTGATAGTGATATTACATGAAATTATTGCATTTACGTATTCTTCAATAAATTATTTTATTGAAATAGATTATTTGTGTTCTTGTGATTCATGTGAAACACATCGTGTGTATTTTAAAGGCATCTTGAAACTGGTTTGAGGGAAACAAACAAGATATCCTAGCAGAAAATAAGATACCATCAAAATTGATGCTACACGAAAAAGTGTAGTTGATCTTGACTGTAACGTCAAGTGAATCAGCTCCATGGTTTCAGATAAGTTAATTTTGTATGGATAATTACTTGTGCTTATCCTTATCCTTATCAAAAGTTTTCTTATATTACTTAATATAAGAATATTTAATATTATTCTTATATTACTTATAAACATATATTTTTATTTATATTTTACTGTACTACTCGAAAAAAGAAACAAAACTGCATTTGTCGTTTGAATAATATAAACAATGCACATACAGTGGCTACTATTTCAGAATGTGTACAATAATTGTTGAATTTTTCATAGACAGTCTAATCTAAAGTGTGACAGGTTGCCTTTAAAGCTAAGTCAGTGACATTTATTGACTTGGAAACATATTTTTCTTTTCAAGAAGAAATGTTTCTGCCTCAAAGTATGACCGTTTACTGCGATAAGACAACAACTCTCTTGAGAATGTCATTCGAGACTGAGAATTTTATAGTATCCCCGCAGACATAGAAACTTCACCAACTAAAATTTATTGCTTACTGTACTGCAGACGTTCAGCTCCAAAATAAAAATCCTAAAAGTGTGAATTTTCTTAGATAAAGCGAAATGGTTGAAACTATACTAAAATATTTGTAGTTTTTCGCTATTATTATTTTTACATAATTTTTTAATCAAATGAAGAAACAAATGATACAATATGAGTCGTTGAAAACAACTTTGTATTGAAAGATTACTTTAAACCTTTATAGTTATTGCCATGACAAATAACGCATCATAAACTACAGTGAAATTCCATCATAAAGTCGTCAAAGAACGAAGCAGCATTTTTTGTAATTTATTGAGATGTCGATATAGATTCGATAAAATAAATAATTGAAATGTCGTCTGTTGGATTCTTTTATGAGTATACTGAGTTTTTAAACCTTTAAAATAATTCCTTAGTGGATTTATTTTATATACGCACTAATGGAATTTTATGAGGTCTTTATGACATGTCTTTAGAAATAAGTAAGAGTGTACAATTATAAATGTTGAAATTTATTATTATTTTAATATAACTAACTTTTGTGTGTCGCTAATCGTAGTGTTTTGAAGAAATATTCCAAATTGCTTTTTATATTAGTTTATCAATATTTATAATATAACATTTAAAATTATAATATAACATTTCCAAACAAACAATTTTTAGTTTTTTGTTTATTAGCTTTAACATCGATGACGATAAATTTACATGAATAAAATATATCAATATAATCAAAAGTGTTCTCCTAACATTTTTTTTTCCATTTTAAAAAAAATGAAGGAAGAATCATATAGTCTTCATATCATATGATAAAAAAAATGGTATTAGAGATAACATCCCGGTTTTCAAATATTTACCCACTGTAAATACAGCATTGAACCAGTTATGGGAAATATTTAGAGAAAAAATTTTAAGTTAGAAATTTAGTATAGATTGCAAAAATATGTCACAAATTATTTATCTTAATAAAATTTATAAACCCATTTTAAATGGCAAATGCTTTTTTTTCTATTTATATCCTATATGTATTCCTGTTTTAGTTTTAAATGTACTTCCTTATAATAATCTGATTGTCATTTTGACTAATGCAGTTTTTGATTGCATTTGCTGTGTGTTTATTTCCCAGCTCTCTGGAGATGGCGGCTGACCTTCGATCTTAAACAGACGTGTGTATTTGCTGGAAGAAGGAAGTGCAAAATGGAAAGGAAGTCGCCGAGACATAACAGGTTTGTAATAAATATGACTTTGTTGATGTCTCCTGACTTATCTAAATAGGCTTTTCTGATATCCCTTGATGTTTACTTTTCAGCTACGTTTTCGTGGTTGAATGAAAATAGATCAGAAGTTATTTACATCTTTTAAAAAATTTTGTTTAACAAAAATAGGCTTTTTATAGATTATCATCTCCCGATATTAGGTTTAGTTTTTCAGTCTAGTATTCATGTGAAATACATTTCTTTAAGAAAAAGGATTTGCGTGACAATTAAAATTGTTGCGCCAATTTTGAAACAGGATTTATGATTCCACAAGAAAGCGATTGTTTAGCTGAGTCTGCTAGACAAGTGAGTTTATTTTTAAGCCATCATGTATTAAATATTGTTACGAAATTTTCGGGGTTCGTTTGGATAGTGGAAGTTATATGGTGTGAAGAACGTTCAATCACCAGGCGGCAGTAGAAAATAAAGCAACGACGTTTATTTACACGAAGACACACAGGACAGCACAAAGACGACAACTATATACAGCACAGAAGACGATTATCTTCAGCCGAGACGTGCAGCAACAACAGCAGCATATAACAAGACTCTCTACTGCAGACAGAAGCGCACAGCTTAGTTCAGCACTAGCTTGACTCCGTCGCTGCTCCGCTTATCCCTGGAAGACCAGTTCTTCACCGTCGCTTTCGACTACTCTGCCCTAGCAGCTGCGGCCGCCTCCTTTTATAGGTCTCAGGAGGCGGGGCTAGAAGCCTCTCAACCAATCAGGAACGTTCGAGGCGTATCTCGGTTCCTACTGGACGGCTCGGGAAAATTCTCGATGTTTCTGGTATAATCTATTTTGACGCCAAAGTCACCAAATTCGTCGCCAAATGGTCGCCAAGTTTGTCGCCAAGCTCTGGGATCTCCTATGGAACCCACTATGCTTTGAAGCCCCATCAAGGATTCGTAACAATATTTTTACATATGTGTTATATGAAAGAATGTTGAGCGACCCATTCAGTCCATAGTTTGCTTGCCTTCAGGGGTTCATCTTTAGGCCTGGTGGGCTCTACGATTTTGAAGTATTCTAATGATGTGTTTTCTTTTCAGGCTTATCTTTTTACCCAGACACTTCTTTTTAATTCACCTTTATGAAAAACCATTGCTTGAAAGCGCTTATTCAAATCTAAAAATAAAAAGTATCATTTCTGAATGTCTTTAAGTTTGTTAGAAAGATCAGTGAAATCATTTTTTTTTCATTCTTTTCAGTGAAATCATTCATATCCCAAATCATGACTAATATAAGATTTTATTTCAATTTTTTCTTTGAATTTGTCTTTCTGGGGAGAGCTGATTCTAAATAATTATCAATTAAAAAGAATGTCACCCTCTTAATATTAATAGTTGAATTCAACTTCTCATTAGACATGACAGTCCGTCCGATCACTTGCTCCTTTTAATCTAAACTATATTCATCCTTAATTTAAATTGCTTAATACCTAAAACTTATTTTTTTACACTTTATTATTTTATTTTTACTCACTATTAAAAGAGTATTCTCATATTTCTAAAAAAATGCTTTCATTACAAAGACTGTAACTTTTAGATACAGTTGTGAAATGAGAAAAAACGCCCACTAGTATTAGTTACGCTGATATTATATATCATAAGAAACTCGCATCTATATACCGCTTTGTGATTTTTATAATGCAGATAAAGAAGTTTCCATAAAATATCTGTCTTAAAATATTGTTCTTCCAATACGTTGGTTAGATCACCCGCCATTAAAAGGAAAAATATTTTACTGCTTAAATCTTGAGACATTATTCAATTTTAGTTGATCTGACAAGTGTCATATTTTGATCAAAATAAAAGTGCTTAGAAATATTAAAGATAACACCAATCGATTCCGGATATTTTGGGGAAAATTTAATATAAAAAAAGTTATAAAAATATACTTAATTTGGGATAAGTGCATACAAAATTACTCTTGAATTTCTTATTTAATGCATTTTTTCCTTCTCAATCTACAAAAAAAAATCAATTTTGAAATGGTAACATCTATGAAATGGTGCAGTTGTAAGGTGATAAGGCTGGAAAAATCCCTGCGTCTACGATTTTAGAGGTTCTGGATATAAGGTATCATGATTATAGAAAAATAAATGACAGTACTTTCCTACTCCATAGGATTAAGAAAGTGGGATAATGTAGTAAAATTTGGCGTAGAAGTTCTTACAATTTTCATTACTAATCTAAGGACTCTAGAAAAAAAGAAATAGAAGAAAAAAAAAACTGGCAGAGGAAAAGAACTTAAACATATAAAAGAAAGCTTGGAATATACTTGAAAAAATTTAATTAAACTAAGAACAATACTGCTGAAAAAGAACACAATCAATACAACAAAAAAAAAAAGCATTCATATCCTCAAATTTGAATGCTAAGAACTTCAGAATTTCGATGAAAGCTATGTTAAACAAGATGAAAATATAAAGATATTTTCAGTACATAACAATATTTTTCGAGATGAACCACTACTTTCTGAAGTTCAGTCAACCGAGTGTATGCTTTTTACCCTGGGGATCCAGTGGAATCATTCACTGAGTTATATAACACCAGATCAGAAATTGCGCCACATTTATATACTTATTCCCAAACCCTAAAAAAAACTTAGACCGAGGCATAATAATAAGAAATTGTACCAGTCTGAATTAAAAAAAGTCTATGCTATTTCAACAGCATAACTAAAAGTGGAAAAATATGTGTTCTATATTTAATCATTCGTTTTCTCCTTACCGCAAATACAAAATGAATGAACTCATTCATTTTTATCTTTATATAAACGCTTTCGTTTACTTAGTTTAAATTTAACGAATATTTTTTTTCTGTCTGGAAAAAGGATTTAAACATATGGATTCAAATTTTACTTATTAACTGAAAAAATAACACACAAGAAAAGTAAATAATAAATAAATTAAATTAATAAATATAAAATTATATTATTATTCGTTTCATCAATATTAATGTGTTAAAAGAGAATCATTAGTATTTAAATATGAATATATGCTCTATTTATTCAATTTTTGAATTATGAATTTAAGATTTTTTATTTATTTATTTATAGTGGCGTAACTCAATGCAACTTATTCCAGTAGTATGAAAATTCCTTTATATTGGTTTTATATGAGGAACTGATGAAAAGCAATGGATTAAAAATTAATAATATTTTTAATTAAAGTGTCAATTTTATTCGAAGTGGTGACACAACTCAATGCAACTTATTCCAATAGTATGAAACTTCCTTTACATTGGTTTTATATGAGGAACTGATGAAATTCATTATCCTGGTTAAATTATTGATATTATAAGCAATGAATTAAAAATCAATAATAATTTCATTGGAAGGGACAATTAGGAGAAAGTAACTTATGTGTGATAATGTGGAAGTTGTAAAAATTATCCGATACTCCGAAACAATTAAATAAATGGAATGTATAAGGTTTCTGATTTATCTATGTTATAAAATTCAATAAATTCTATTTTATCTGATCAAGGCTTTTTATAATAAGTTCGATCCTTGTCATATAGTTTAATCATGGAATAATTTTTATTATGTGGTTGTTATAACATATTACTTATAAACGCAGAGCATAAATTAATATTTTCAGACGATAACAAATTGTTTTAAATGTTTTGCTACTTAATTTAGCCGAAAGAATTCTCATTTTCGTATTCTCTTAAGGAATTACATTCAAATGTAAGAACTAGAATTAGTTAGCGGTTTCTGAAAATTATACGATATGTAACTTTTAAGATTTCTCAGTGAATAAAGTGATTATCAAGCCTTAACAATATATTTTCCATTGTTTCACCAACAAACCCACATGCCTGCATATTTATGCGCCACTTAAGTAGAATAATCTAAAAAAGATTGTACAAGATTAATATCGGCCTCATTATAATTCAGATGGGGCTATTTTATGCATTCTAAATTTACTAGATAGAAGTATTCTCACTTTGCATTCTCACAAATGCAATAAATAAATAAAATAAATTTTTCATTTTTTTAGCAACAATCATTCATTTTTTACCGAAAGCAGCACTTAAATATTATTTATTAATAAAAATACACAATTAAGAATTTTAATTAAGGATTAATTTTAATTAATTCTCTAATTAATTTTAATTAATTCTTTAATTAATTTTAATTAATTCTTTAATTAATTTTAATTAAGAATTTTAATCAATACTCTTTCTAAATTTTAGAAATATATATCCATGTAGCGCTGCAAGATGGGAGACTGGATGTCTTTGACTGAATATTTATTAGTTAATATTTACACTTAAACAACCAAGAAGTAACAAAAGGTCTCATATATCAATTGAAAGTGTAAAGCACACAGAAAAGTTTCATGCTTTACAATAGTAAATAAGAGTAAAATTATAGCCCATAGGAACATTTAAACGCAGAATAAATATATGACAATATTGGTGCCCATTTACCCCATCTTTATATAATCAGTCATAATTTCTAAAAAATTTTTCATCTCGTTAATTTTATTTTGTACTAAACGTTTCCGATATTATATAATTTAAAATATATAACTAGGGAGCAGAAGATAAAGAGAAAATAATTACGAGCGGTGGTGCAGCGATCTCATATATTAGAACAATGTGGCTTTCAAATATTAGTGAGGGGTGATTAAAAGCGAGATTTCGTTCGTTTTAATCCTTAACTGGGGAAGGAGGTGGAAATGTATTACTTTAACTGGAAAGATGCGCTATACGAGACCGTATTTTCTTTACACTCAAATTAAATTTTCTATTGAAAGTATTAGCATGAAAATCAGCCAATATATTCTGTAGATAATTTCTTAATACAAAAATTTGTTTTAGAAATTTTTCAAAATATATTATCACTGAAAAAAGTAATTGCGTTTGAACATACATTTTCGTCTCAAATGACATGTTATATGAAATAATATTCTTGAAAGAACATATTACGTTTTACTTTTTAAATCATATTTATTTTTTCTGTACACAAAGGTACATAGAAAACCATATAATAAAAAACTCAATAATTACATGAAAAATAAAAAAATCGACAATGTGTAAAATTGACATCTTTTTGGCATCATTTCTACGCAGAAACTTGTGAACATTGTAGCACGGTTTTCGAGAGCAATTTAAACATACAGGTTAAGTGCTAGTATAAAAATCAGCCTATAAATTCTGTAGACATTCTGTAGATGTTCCACATGGCATACTAATATATTTTAGAAATTTTCAAAAAACATTGTAACTAGAAAAATTTATTATATTTGAACATACATATCAAAATCAGTCGAATAAGAACTTCCATCGAAAAAATCTGTACAATTATTCTCTTTCTCTTTTAAATTATTCATTTAAAAGTCTCCGGAGCTCTGCTTTATAACGAATATCAGTAGGTTGGATGATATTTCGAGGACCAAGTTTTAGAGCTTCTGCTAAGTCTTGTATAATACTGAACACTAAAATGGAGATGCGGTCTCACAGACTTCGGACAAAGAAATAGTGCAAATATATAAAAAAGCATCAGCTGAAAAGGTTGAAAAAGTGAACATGTAGTTAAGGTCACGAAACAGGAAGCTACAGGGTCAATCCATTCGATTGAGCTAAAAATTGAATAGGGGTGACCAAAAGTCCATTCTTAGTGTCTTAGATACCGCAACTCCCTAGTTAAGGCTTAAAATCTACTCCTAGAAGGCCTCTAAAGATAGCTTAAAGAGTGCTATTGCTAATTGGTTTTAAAGAGGAATGTAAAATATTGCCAAACTTACTGGAAGAGCGGGCGAGACAAATACAGAGTTAAAATACAATATAAAGTAACAGTATGCAACAACGCTATTTAAATATTACGAGTGAGAGACTACTCGAGATTAAAAGAGAGTTAAAATAAAGTGACAGCATGCAACAATGTCATTAGTAGTGAGAGATTTTCCAAGTCTAACAGAGAACTAAAATACAATATAAAGTAACAGTATGCAAAAATAGTATTCGAATATTACCAGTAGGATGTTGTTCAAGATTAAAAGAGAGCTATAATAAAATATTTAGTAACTGCTATTACCAGTGTTAGATAAATCTAACAAATGGCTAAAGTACATTATAAAGTAGCAATATGCAACAATGCTATTTAAATATTACCAGAGAGAGATTGCTCGAGATTAAAAGAGAGCTCAAATATAAAATAAAGAAGCAGTATGCAACAACGTTACTACCAGTGAGAAATAAGTCTAACATAGATTTAAAATACAATATAAAGCAATGGTATACCACAATGCTATTTAAGTATCACCAGTAAGAGGTTGTTAGAGATTGACAGAGAGCTCAAATGCTATATAAAGTAACAGTATGCAACAACGTTTCTTTTATCCTTTTTAATTTTAAAAAAATTCTCCACAACACACAAAAACCTTCGATATCTCCTTTAGGACTAAAGTTTTAACATTTATTTTAAGAATTCGGATCGATAGCGCTTTTCCGTGTAGAATTCAGTTATAGTATGGACCCGTATCCCGAGCTTCGAAAACAAAAATCCTCTTTCTCTATAAAAACTCGGGTCACACAGGAAAACACGGTGAAGCACTTCATGAATTTTGCAGTCAAACGGACTTTAAAGGCGTTCTCTTCTATATAGAACTGAGGAAAAGAAAGAAGCGATGAAGCTTTTGATCTGAAAGGGGAGTGTGCTGTAAAATTTTGAAGAGGAGTATATTTAAGTACTGAAGTTTCTTCGAAGGAAGTGTCAAAACAAGAGGTCAAAGAAAGAATACTTAAAAAAAGGATGGTATTAAAGCACCCGCTCAATATCAGGGTGAATGTTGAATATTAGAAAAGAACTAAAAGATTGATTTTTTATATTATTGTTAATTTGTCGCGTGATTAGTCACAGTATCATCGAACTTTACGCATTATAAAATAGGGAATTTGCTCTCAACAAAGCATGATTTAATATATTGCAAACGGCTTTGAAGCAAAATAAACATTTTATAAATTAATTTCAGAAGGATGCTCAAAATTTCCTGTTTTTAATTCTGCTTTGTATTCAAGCAGCATAATCAAACATAGTTATAATGGCATAAAATACAATCACTAAACTTTAGCCAATTTTTTTTAATCAAGTTCAACACGGATTTCGTAACATATATTAAATCATGCACCGAAATTAATGCATTCACCCATACTTCAGTTCAGTTATAATAACGTCCCGTTTTAAAGCAACACTAGGCCTAGTTCTAATAAATTGGAACCGCAGTCAGACAACGAGGACGATACTTGAGACGGTTGCCTCCCTCTCCAAGCTTCCGCACCATGCCAGCGGGAGGACAGTCCCGATGGATTTAGCGCACACTGGGCTCACTTACATGACGTCCCTCCGATTTCGTAGCCGAGGCTTTACCATCAGGCCACCGCGGCCCCCTGAACTGTCCCACGGATATCACTAAAATCACGACCTAGAAATATGTAGATTTCCGGAAAGACAAAGTACATCTAGGTTTATATTGACATCATTCATCATGCAATTAGAGAGAGAGAAAAAGATGATTCGAAAAAAATTGATGAGCTTTTAAAGATTTTGGAATTTAAAATTTCATAAGGTGTCATCTATATAGCCAAACTTCAAAATTTCTTACGGCAACACTTATTTTTCTCATCAAATTACGAAACTACATCAAAAGTTATTTCGGAAGCCAAATTTCATTTGCCTGGGTCTGTTCTTTCTGAAATTATGAGCTAGTAAAATTTTAAGCTTCTAATGTTCAAATAAAATTTTGGATTTATATCTTGAAAAATAATATTTTTTTTTATCTGAATTCTTTTTATTATGGAAATTCTACACATTTTCCTCACATATTTATCATTTAGAAGTAATTTTAACTGTGATTCACTTTTTCAAAATTGGAATAAAAATTGTTTTAATGGCAATACAACCAAAATTGACCATTAATCAATAGACAGGGCCATTTTATGGAGGCACTCAGAATTTCAACTCATTCTATGCGTAATTTTTCTATTACAATAAGTGTTCGGTACCTTCTCTGAAACGAAACAGAAAGAGGTCTATTTAGAGGTTCAAAATTCGGCAGTTGGTCTTATTTGGTATTCAAATGCTACCGATCATACATTTCTTTAATCAAATATTATTTATCCGCTCTTGCGGATAAATGCAACAATATAGTTAAAAATTTCGTCAAAGGAAAAAACGTAAAAAATCAAAAACTTTCTATTGTCATAATATTTTATAGACTGTCGTTAGTTTAAAATCTGATGTGAAATTTCTCTCCTTCTTGCAAGCCGGATTTTTTATTAACTGGCTCATATAATGTCACAAAATATAGTAAGTGAATGAAAACTGGAATTTTATGTTATAATAAATATTTTGAAAAATTTTAAATATTTAATTTTAAAACCACAAACAAACAAATCATTTTTCTTTATAATTAATGCATAACTAAGTCTATATTTTGCAACAAAAATGGCCATTTGTGTTTGTTTAAACTTATTGATGTTTTTTTAATGTGTTCAATATTTCTTATAAACGTTTCAAATTTCATAAAATGAATCTACTGTAATTGTAATTATTATAATATAGCATATATTCGTAAACGAAAAAGAAAACTCATGTATCGAAACACTATTAGATTATGCATTTAGCATTAACTCTTTGCATGCAGAATATATCTTACATTTATTTCATACACGTACGAAAACGAACAATTTCGAATAATATTACTGGTTAACGAAATATAGATTAATATTTTAGATTGTCACTATTTTTGCATATATAAAATTGTGCATTTCTTTTTTTATATTAAAATTAAACACTAAAGCATTTCAAATAAAATTTAAAAATAATCAATTTCTATCTTTCTGATTGCCAAGAATATAGTAAGAATTTCTTTTGAGACGAGCAAAAATTTTATTATGTAATATTACACAAAGCTAGGAATGAAATTCATTTTTAAGTTATTATGTTTTCAAAGATTCGTTGGCAATTCAGCCTCAAGTGCCATTTAGATAAAACTTTCCTTACGGAAATGTACTTAGACATTAAGGAATTAATGAACGTCATTAATGAATTTATTCTAAACAATTTAAAAACATAGTAATAGTGTGTTAAATAGTAGATTTATTCTATTTAATTATTTTCTACTTTTTGGTTTTAATTTATAATTCTTTATTGTAAGTATATAATTGAACCTTGAACTCAATTTCTTCCAAAATTCATTTCTAGGTGACACTATACATATGGAATAAAAATATAAATTAATTAATCGATAGAACGTCAATTATATTCTAAAAACATCCAAATATTTTATTGCCTTTTAAGGAATGCGATTAAAACATATTCACTTCAAAAATTTGCTACATCAGAAAAAAAAAATCGGTTTTAAATTTTTATCGTCATATCCATGAAAGCAGTAAATAGAAGTGCGTAAATATGTAATACGCACCAAACAATAATTTATTTTACTGAAAAATTTATTACAAAAGCATGAGCTAACACCTTTCTGATTTTTTAATACTTTCGTGGTATCATGACTCATAGGTGAATCATTGTGTGATTAGGTAATAGACATGTGTAAGTGTAGATTGGTCACATATAAGCGGTTATTAGGTTTTCTTAAAATTATTATTAATTATTTATTTATTAATTAATTTTATTATTTATTAATTAATTATTCATGAATTATTATTAAAATAATTTTTTGTAAATAATAAGAAAGTAGAGCTTTTTTAAATGAAAAATAAAGCGTTTCATATACGTACCCATCTGTAGACCTCGCTTTTATAAGTGGTATTTACAATTCAAAACACCGATAACCTATTTATGAGATGCATGCAAAAAACAAACAAAAAAAAAAGGTCATTTGTCTAAAACATGTAATGACAAGTAAACAAATAGCCCGGTTTTTTAATATAAAAAATATATGTATACAGTTAAGCCTAAAAAATGCATTTTAGTGAATGCCATCGGCGAATTCTTCCTAGCATGAATGAGCTTAACAGGTCACCAGAAAACAGCTAAGTAAGAATTTTTCAAATATATTCATTCATTGAAGAAGCTTTTTCCCTCCATATAAATGTGTAAAAATATAAAAATAAACATGAATGAATATGAGCTCGAAACATTTTTAATAACAAGAAGTTATTACTTTGCCCTTGGTTTTCTCACAGAATTAAAAGTAATATTATCTGTGTCAATTTCCAGCATCCAAAATGTGGTTAACTCTGTTATATGAAGTGCAATGATTATAACTGTTCCAAAACATTCTTCCATTAAAAGTAACCTTGTAATGAAATTAATCACACAGTTTGAGCTTTTAATTAAATTTCGAGATTATGCATGAATACTACTTCCATGAAGAGTTGTGGACATATATGACACAAAGCAATTTAATATCCTCTGGCAGATAAAAGAGAGCTCAAAATAAATCACATATTTAAATTTACAGCTAAACAATACATTGAAAAAGCACTTTAAGTTAATTTATTATCCAAATTAGAGGGAGAATAACAATTCTTTATGTAGCCAGGACATGTAGTGAGTCCCAAAATAAATTATGTCTTCAAACAATTTCTAGAATATATTCTTCAGCAATATTTCAACTTAAAATTGCTCTCTTTTCACGGATTAGAACACTTCGCTAAATGTCCTATCATTGTGTTTCTCTCTAAAGCTGACAAGATTCAATAGATCCTACCACATTTTTTGACAAAATTGCAATTTCAGAAAGATTTTCGACAGCATTTTTGGCATTTGCCCTTCAAAATTTGAAAAAACGGACCTATCTACTATTAAAAATTTGTGTCCTGCAGTCTAGTCGGCAGTTTTTATGCATTCAAACAAAACAGAAACTCTTCTTTTGTATTGTTCAAACTCTTTCTTTCGAACATAATAATCATTATGTATTCTTTACCAGTTCACATTATTTTCAAAAGTAGCTTGAAAATTAATTTCGAGTCGCTTAATTGCTGCTGTTATGAAAATTTTCGAATTACATTTAGTTAAAAATTTTCTTTATGGATAAAACTAAATTTAAGTATATTTTAATTTCGAGTTTCTATATTTAACCGTTTTAAAATCCGTTACCACATCTGAATATTTCAAAATTTCCCAGTGTTAGAATTTTGAATGTTTTTATACTTACGTATTCTACAATTCACCGTTTAAATTTTTTCAGGAATTAATTAACAACCTATCAACTTATTCAATTAAATTTTAAATCATTACTAGTAGCGTTATTTGGTAATGAACTGAGGGAAAAAAACTGCGTTTTAAGTGTTTATAATTTTTTTTACCTTTGTTTGTAATTTTTTTTTTCAAAAGCCACGAAAATTAATAAGAAAAAGTGATGCTCAAGGAAATAGTTTCTCTTAATAGATGTCAGATGTAATCTCAAAATGAAATTTAAATTAAATTCTATTCTTTCACATTTGAGAAGAATCATTTAATGGATTTTTGCGCAATTCCTCAAATTGACGCAATTAAAACGTATTCGTTCCCCATAGTAAATGCTTCATCACAAAATCCAAATGTACTGCAGATCTTCCTATGTATTGTTCCATCTTCTGTGACAACGAATCAGAATTCAAGCTTTAATTAATTGAGTGAAAAATTATTAATTTTTATCAAAATATTTATATTTTGGGATAAACATTACAATAGTGAAAATAATTTTATGATTTTTAAAAGGCTGTATGTCAAAGGGTTTTTTTAAAATAACGTAAATAATTTATGCGCTTCACATAATATGTATACTTATATACTTTGTACACTTCATCCTTTCTATAATTTTATTCTTAAAATTTCCCTCAGTTTTAGAAAAATTACATTGAAAAAGTCTATATTTGATGATAATACCTTGAAATTGAATAATATTTCAGATTTCTGTAACAATAATAAAAAAAAATTACTGCATATTCAAGCAAAAACATGGAAAATATAAAATATAGCATCATCATTAATCACAATGCAGGGAATTCTATCAAAATTCAGTATATTATTAAATAGCTTATTATATAATTTAAAGAATAAAAAATAAAAACACACTATTGTAATTACTGTTAATTTAGTATCCACAACATAAAAGGAGGCGAAATTACATATAATAGATTATAATGTAAATGTTATATAATTCAGCTATTGAAACGGATTATTAAAAACAATGTAAACGTTAATTAGTTCCCTTTCAATTGGCTGGCTCACGTTCATTTCAGTTTACGCTCATTTTAAAATATTTACATCTTTATTTACTTTGTATTTCATTGTTCCTATCAGTAACTAAAATATTTCTTGAATATTTGCATGGTTATGTCCTTTTACATTTAAAAGAGGGGAATGAAAACATTCTGACTATTATTTAAAAAGCGCAATATTTAATGCTCCCAATGCATAAAGAAAAAGAAATTGTTAACATTAATTAATCCTCTTTGGCCAAAGTAAACATATTCTCAAAATAATGCACATAATATTTCATAATAGTAAACTTTAAAACAAGAAAAAAATGTGCGCCATTTTAATGATTAAAACTTTATTTATGAAAATGCGTAGTTGAAACAAAAGTATTGAGAATTACGCAATCCAAAGCTTCTATTGTCTGTGATTTTGCTGAGTCTTTTGTTTGTCAATAATTTAATCACTTGAAATTCTTTTATTAATAATTTTTTATTTGATTCCCATCAATATCAACTGCATAAGCAGCTTTTTCTCTTCTGAATATACAATTGTTTTATGATTTTGCAACGAATTTTAGCTGAAATAGAATGTTACTCAATTAAAACACATTAAAGTGGATTCGAAATAAATAGCTGATTTTAAATTTTGGAAGCGTGTTTCAACTTTGTCACTTTTTTAAAGATTATATTTGTAGTTTTATACAGTTTTAACATTTATTTTTTCTCTCGAAGTAACACAGCTACAGTAGTTAATTTAAAGCATCTTATTAGTTAGTTATAAAGCAGATTTTTTCTATTAAAAAATATATATTCAAAACACTCAAGGAGTTTTTTAAATGAAAATGGAAACTAAAAGCAATTTTATTATATATATATATATATATATACACAAGATTTTCATTTCTACTGAACTGCAACAATCAGATATTTTTTATTGTCCTTTTTTTTTCGAAAGTGTGAACTTATTAAAGGAAAAAAGATTTAATTTCGAAATACGAATTTCCGTGACTTTGAAGAGGCACAAACGATGGGATCCTGAATTATATTTGTAACATACGTTACAAACAGTATAATGTTCTGTATTATTTGTTAAAAGTTGTATTATTTCGAGATATAAACATAGTTTCTTTTTGTAAAATAGACATAATTTTTAAAATAGCTGTTTTGCTTATCAAATCCACTTTTCTAATTTCTGCATGGTTATTGTGAGACTACTGCATTTCATTTCATCACATATGGCATCTACATTAGTATTGAATAAAATGAGTCCCCTAAATCAACAGGATGATTTCGAAAATATCGGGTAGTTTAGGTAATTTTTTTTTTTTTTTTTTTTTTTTTTTTTTAAGTTGAACCGGTTGTTCTGAAAATTTTTTTCGGCATTTTTGCTAATACCAAATTTTTTGAAGAGACTACTTATATAGCATTTAACATATTCATTTTGCATAATATTCTGTAGATGTTTTAAAGTTCAGGTAAAAATAATAATGAAGCATATTTTAGGTCGCAAATGTGTTTGAATAAATTTTAATTAATATAACAATCAGTAAAATGAGTGATTCAATTGATCACTTCACATTTTCTAAAATTAGGAAAATAAAAGAGACGCATCTCTCCTCATATTTTTCATCTACGTTGATATTATCCCGATACATTGACAATATGACGGCAGTTATTGAAACCCAGTTTCACACTGAAAGGAAGCAACAAAAGGAATAAAAATGTTCTTTGTTTTTAATATAATTTATCGCTGTGCCCTAGAAAGGAGCTCTAGACTCTCAACGTCATCGATGGGCGCAGTTAGAAAGATAATGAGTAAAATTATTATATAACAGGGATTATTTATTGATTCATTTTTTAGTAATCATGTAATCATTTTTAACCTTTGGTAGGTTATTAGGATTTTATTTCTTTAATAATTAAAAATCTCAGGCCATTTTTTCAAATGAGTATTGAAACCCAATTTTACATTTTTTGATTTTCATTTTAGTGGGGTTTTTTCATATATAATCATAAATTAAGATTAGAATTTCTTAAAATAATTATTGACTCAAAAAAGTAATCAGCCATTGCCGTGAATTTAATCACAAATATAAATGTTCCAATTCATCACTCTGCAATTTGATATAAATGATAAAAAGTGCAGTTTGATATAAAAGATAAAAAGTGCAATTTGATATAAAAGATAAAAAGTGCAGTTTGATGAAAGATTTTCCTTTCATAATGGTTTATAAATTATTATTTCAAAATTAATAAAGAACTAAAGTTACTGAATTTGATAAATGACTTGATTTTATCTGAGAAGCTTATTACATAAAGTCATGAATATCATTTGTTGCAAAAAGGTTGAATAAAGCTGGAATTTCTGAAAGTAATTAAAACTGGAAGATATCAGCCAAGAATAATAATATTTGAATTCAAACGTATATGCTGATATAAAATTCTTAGAATCTTTAAAAAATCATATTTTCGAAACTACTGCACATATTACAACAACTGATACAAGAATTTAAAGAAAAATAATCCAAGTTGTTTTCAGTGACAAATGTTCGATGCTTGACCCTCTTGTTTCACGGAATACGTCCAATTTGTAATCCAGTCCGTCCCAAACATTTTGTAACATCACTCTGTCAATGGTTCTGAATGCTGCACAAATGCGCTCTTTAAGTTCTGGTAGTGTTTTCGGCATTGGTGGTAAATAAAAAAATGTCTTGTCTCAATGATTTCTTTTTGTGGGGCTATATGAAAGATAACTGGCAAAACAAAATGCTACAAAATGTTTGGAACGAATTGGATTACAGATTGGAAACATTCCATGAAACAAGAGGGTCACACATCGGACATTTGTAACGGAAAAACACTTGGTATATTTCTGTTTAAATTTATGTATTACTTATTATAATATGTGCAGTAGTTTCGAAAATATGATTTTTTTAAAATCGGGACCATCTTTTGTACTAACCCTGTATTATTTTATTATCAATTCTGATTGAGTAGCTTAGAATCAACAATCAGAAGATTTTTAAAAAAATCACGAGATTTGTCAATACTCTGAAGCAAAATTTTGTGTGTTATTTTTAGCAAAAGTGATATTTAAATTAATGTAAATCTTAATAAAAACAGAGATCAAAAATAGATTTGGGGGAAAGCTAATTACATCTATAAAATCAAAAAAGTTTTCTGTCAGTTGATTTTTTCTAAATCTCTTATATCAAAAAGTTTCGATTGAGATAAAGTATTGTCAATTACTGAATTGAATAATAAGTAAGAAGCAAAGAATGATAATTCCGAATCACAGTTTTTGAAATTGCAAAAGCATTTAGTCCAAAATTTTGTCCCAGTCTCATAAAATATTGGAAATTTCAAAAACACTCAGCTTCAAATTTCTGTTTCACTTCCCATAAATTTTTTTAAAGCAAAAACAAATAAGTAGAATCTGAAATATATCTCCTGAAACTCACCTCATGAGAAAAATTTAACTAGGTGTAGAGAGGAAATAAAAAGAGATGAATTACGAGAAAAATATTTTAAACTAGAAAAAAATATATTGTGCAGTTACTTTTCTATTTATCAAATTATTGTTATTTTAAAAACGTGAAAACTTTTGAAAAACATGCTTTTAGTTCTTGTTCTTCGAAATGCTTGAAACAGGTATTTGGTCTAAATGGTGTCAGGTATTTTTCTCAAAAACTTAACTCACAATTTGAAAAGTTTAAATTATGTGAACTCTGCTGATATAATCTTGCTTCATTATTTCAGATAACTCATGCTTAGGCTAGTTAAGTTCGATAAAAATATTATGCGTTGCGCGATTTTTGAAATTCCGATGTAGAATCTGGACGATTTCGTTAACTCATTTTCCCAAATATAACTTAATTAGATATAGAGAAGATTCGTTTATCTTTAGGGAGATAGCACGCCTGTCGCTTCATGTCTCTTAAAATTTTACACAAAGAAAATAATTTGATAGGTTTTTTTTCTCTAAGTTATAAGATTCTGTGCAGAGATTATACAAAATGATCTTGCATGAAGATAATTCAACAAGAAAAATTTAAATGTTAATGTAGAAAAATTTAATGTTGAAAAATTTAAATCTCAAAGTATATAGATTTTTTATAGTGGATTGCAAATTCCTGGAGAATAATCTTACAGCATTTTCATATCCTTTTAAATATGCAGATATTCAAGCTTTATTTTAATAACTTGTATTATAAGTAACTATACAAAAAATTTCATTATATTAGTCAAAAATTTTCTATACATAGATATATTGCACATTTAAATCTACTCATGGAATTTATTCAAAATTTTATATATATTTCAAAAATTAATACGCGTTAAATTTCGTATTAATAACTGTTAAGTGTTTTTATTCTTAAGTCAACAGACTCTCATAAATCTGGTGATAATTTAATTCCTTTATCAATAGCGATATTCTTTTCAACCGTATAGTTTTCATTCTTGTGAAAACAATCACGTATTTTTAGAGTGAAATGAAACTTTTATTTATTCAACCCGAAGACTTTATAAGAAAATCGATAATGTTAGGTTACCTTCAGGAGAAGAAAGAAATAAAAAAGACGTACATAAATTGTCGAAACGATTTCGCTGACAAACATATATTCTCTCCATTAATACTACTTCGGAATCCAAATGTGTTTTGGAAATTTCTTTGTTGAAATCGATTGAAAGAGATTTCTGTGTCTGTGGCATTTTTTCAAATAAAACTTTGCTCGTTAAGGGAAGAAGAGAAAGTTTTAATACATTATTAAACTCTGAAACCTTAAATGCTTAATAGTCGAATTCATTTCCATGAAAGCACGTAGTTTATTCGGATTGCTGATCATGTTAATTAAAGAACTATTGTGTGGCGAAAAGGAAACAAGACTCCTTCTGGAGTTTAATGAATTCGGTGGATATATAAAGTAACCATTTATTGCGTGTCGTTGATAAAAAAAAAGTAGATAATCACACATTTCGCTTTTATTTTTAAATGGTGATAATGAACATTTTTATATCGCTAAAAATCAAACTACTATGCAGAAAAGAATGTCTCTAGGATATTGTATTATTATTACTCTTATTATTTTGTTTTATTTATTATTTTTATCTCAAACGTATGTTAAGCTAACAATATTCATTCAAAATGATTTAAATGAGATTGAATTTTATTTTTTTTCCAGATATATAGTTTTTTCCACACTTTTTCCACACTTCCACATTTTTATGATACCAAAACACTTTATAAGAAGAAAAGGTAGGATGGTAAAAGATTTACATTCCTTAATGTGTAATAAATAAATTGGTAGCATTCAATATAAATATTAAAAGCATTTTACAGTTAATTTTTATTAGAAAATTGAGCTGCAGCTAAGATTTAAATTAGAGTTCTTGGTAGAAGATAATTCAAAAATCAATTTTCATTATACATTTTACAATTCACAGTTAATTATGATATTATAATAAATTTTATTAGTCAAATAAAGGAGTTTAATAATACGATTTCTACATGAAATTGCATTTGTTTATTTAACAATACCTGATTTATTTCAATAATTAATTATTCGAAATGGCATTTTTGATATTAAAACATTTCCTGGTCAAAATACCGGTCTAAAGATTTGCGTAACTTATAACATGCTTAGGTAAAGTGTTTCCTAAAGCATTTACTAACTTTATAAGAAAATATAGAGCTGAAAGAGAACATGGAAATACCTGTCATTGTTATAAATATGCCAAGAAATCTAAAAAAGAACTAGAAACTAACAAAAATTTCGTTATGGCATCATATAAAAATTTCATTAATAATGATGCATACATTTGTAAGAATATTTTCGTAACAGGTGTACAACTTTGAGGCCACAAACTGATACACTTCTTAGACATCTCCGGACTCATAAATATTCTTGAAATTCTTCAGATATCAATGAAAGTATCAGTTGAGAATGTTGAATGCAAAAAGCAATATTTATGTTGCTAGTTTTCTGTTACCGCAACATATATGCCGCGAAAAATGTAATTTCTTGATCTGATAGCTGATTTCCTGAATGGAGGAAGAAACACTGGACTTGAATTTTTAATTTAATCAATGTCTTATTATGACCATCGCGTCACTCTTTCAAATGGACCAACAATCAAATTTACCAAAGGGTTAAATTATAAACTATGTAACAACTAAAAGTTAGTTTCATGACCAACAATATCTGGATTTCCTTTTATTTGAATTTCCATTCATTCTCTTTATTTGTTTCCCAAGTTTAAAGTAATCAAACGGTAATCATTCTCTTTTTATTTGATTCCCAATCATTTATTTTTAATTGTTCTTCAAATTTGGGAAACAAATGAAGAGAGAAAGATGCCATTTTCTAAAATGAATGGAAGTAAAGCAAATAATGTTTTTTACAAAATTAAAATTTAATTCTTATATAACTTGTCGTTTTTATGCGGCTTCTAAGGACTGTATATCTTCCATTTGAGTATTTAAGCTTACTTTATTACTTTTTGTATGTTATTTGAAAATCAATACTTTGATATTATCTTATGATTTTAATATTCCTTTTGCTTAGAGAAGTGTGATAAGTGAATGTTTGGATTTTTTCATAACAAAACTTCAATATAATCAACCATTCGTTAGTTTTCAAGCTACCTCAAAATAAATATGTGAGAATACCATGCTTTCAAAATAGCCTGAATTTCATGTAACGTTGAGTATGGAATTCTTTCTAAATCTTGAAATCAGATTCTCGCAACATTGTACAATTTACATTTAGCGTTGACAGGTTAAACTCGCAGTGCTAAAACCACAAAAGCCACTAAACAAAAATTTCTAATATCCCGAGTGAAAATAAGACTAAACAGCCTTGGAATGATAGACAAATTTGATACTAATAGAGATTTTTCTACAGTTGTCAAAGATGTGGAGCAGTTTGAAATTATGGTATAGAATATTTCTCAACATCCTGTTTAACATGACCTACATAATACAATAAAGAAATTTGTTTATAAATAAAAATTATAAATAGAATTTTTTCATTTTGCATTTTTTGTAAATACAAATGCATTATCGCCCAATATTTCTTTTATATGTGCCTTTCTCTATATAACCATGTTTGCTCAGTAATTCAAAATTACACAGAAAACTGCCAGTCTTTGAATTTCCAGATGAATAAATGAATTATTCCCTTAAAATTCCCTTAAAAGTGAAAAAGTATGTCATGGAATAGCATATAATGTTGATTTATGATAGAGAGATAAGAAATTTTAGAAATTTGAAATTTCGAAAACAAATTAGTTTGAAACAAGGAAAGACATCCTAGATTTAAAAAAAAAATATTTTAAATCAAATAAGCAAAGAAATTTCAATTTAAATGTTCAAGTCTAAAATCCTGACAATGAGAACGTTATGTTCACATTTCAGTGTTGTTATATGGAATTCCAATAGGCAATTTAAAACTCTTTAGTAACTTACAGAACACTTCTTTCATAATACACTTGGATATTATAGAGATACAAAAATACTCAGAATTTTAAATTGAGATTTGAAGATATGAGAAAGTATTTTACTAATTTAGTAGTCCTTACATGTAGAAAAAAAATCTAATATACAAGTATCTTGTTTCAATAATAATGATATTAATTTTTAAAAAAATGATTTTCAGTTCCCAAACCATACGCGTACGTCTCTTTGATCTGAGTATAAATTGCACAATTTTCATATCATTTTGTTACAGCAATTAATAAATTATTTACATTTTATTTTCACTTTCTAAACCCACATATTTAACTTGATTTCTTTCATGCTTATAAAATTGGAATTTATACTGTCTGATTAAGTTCTTGATGTGCTAGATTTCTGAAATTTTGCATAATTCTCGTTATCATTAAATAATAATAAACTATTTTAATAATTTCAAAATTTAATTTTTGATTAGAAGATTTATTTATGAAATTCCATTCATTTAACTTAATCTTGATTCAATACTAAAGACTAATTTTTTTTGAGAAAAATCTTTATTTCAAGATTCATTAAAGCTGTTATAATAAAGAGAAATAATTTATAAAAACGAAAATAATTAAAATAATAATATCCTTTTTAATATACTGTTATTGCATTACAGTCCAAAGAGTATAACTAAGAATAAATATAACAAAAACAATAATTGCTGATTTTATCAATCACATAATTTCTTCCGATTTTTTTACTATCAAACGAGAAATTAAAAAAAAAATTGAAAAATAAAAAGAAGCATTAAGCCGATACCGTCTTTTATAAAAATACTTTAACCTAAAGTTTAACAGCAAATTTCTAGTTTTATAGAAATCAGAGATAAGTCACATTTTGTGAAAAACGATTTCTTAATTCAGTAGTGTATGTAATTTTCAAAACAGAACATGCCTGAAATGATAAATTAATTTGTTCCTTTTGTAGCATTTACTATCAAGTAGAAAATTAGGATTCATTAGATAAAAGAAGGAAAACTACCATGAAAAGCTCAGAAAATCTGATTAAGAAAATAATCCGAAAAAGAAAGAAATCATAGTTAAACAAATAATCTCTTCTTTTGAACAAAACTAATTAAAAGTATACAGCAGCGGACACTGTAAAATTTTATTTATCTCTTTTTACATAAAAAAATAATTTTTCTCTTTTTTTCTGATTTTTGAAATTGTTTAAGAGTTCTTTTCCGTTTACAGTTCTCCACATTATGATATGAAATGACATTTTTTAATGAAAAATAGATGATAAGGAATTAAAGTAAATGTGATATTCTCAAAAACATTCAAAATCATTGGGGATATAAAATTATCATCAGTATAATAATCAGTAATATCATCAGTATTGGAGATATAAAATTATCATCATATATATTCATGCATATATCTATAGATGTAGGTATAATCTATAACTAAATATTAAGTTATTCGTCGTCTTAAGAGATATTGATAATATTGGAACAGATGAGCTCATGAACTACGATCCAGAAGAAAATGTAGAAAATATAAGTCATAATACTCAACCATAATTCATTAGGCAAATTCAAGGAAAATACAAATTATTTTCCAAAATTAGAAAGAAATCTCGACAGAAGGAAAATCTGCAACATAGTTTAATCAACCTAATACCGTTATGATTAGTCATTTTGAATGTATACTTAAGATTTTATAATTCCATGTATAAATCTTAATAAGATCTTTATTTTAGACACCAGTTTTATAAACGGGTTGATTTCCAATAATTTGAAACTGAAAGAGGTTGTAATTTGTAAAGGAAGAATGGAAGAGGGCATTTATTATGATGAAACAAGATTGTACATAAATTCTGTAATAGTCCAATTCACTACTTCGTTCCCCTGCTGTGAAAACGATGTGTAAAATTGGATAAGACCTAGGTCGCAGTAACAGCTTACCAATCTTTAACGCAGAAATTGTGTTTCTTTTGTTTATAATCTGTCATAGGATTAAATTCTAGCAAAAAATGCGTTTTTTAAAAAAAATCTGGTAAGTGACTTAAAGCATCAATTGGTCTAATAATCTGTTGGATTAAATTAATCTTCATTCATCTGTTGGATTAAATTAATCTTCATTCATCTGTTGGATTAAATTAATCTTCATTCATCTGTTGGATTAAATTAATCTTCAAAATCATTAAATTTTATCTTCGTAACGAAATCGTGCGATTTAAGCGATGAATAAAATTAGATAAGACGTAGGTCACAGTAATAGCTTACCAATCTTTACTGATAAGTGACTTCCATCATCAATTGGTCCAACAATCTGATGGATTAAATTGAAATCTATTCTATCATTAAATTTTATCTTCGTGATAGAAAATATGTGGTTTCATTTATGTTTTACCTGAATAAATTGCCGTTCTCAAACATCATTTTTTTCTAAATATTTTATTTTCAACATCACTTCAAATTTTTGAAATCCCCTATATTTCAAACTCTTGATTTTACACATTTGACGGCTTGTCATTTTATAATTTTTCCTCAATAAAACTCTAATATAACCAAACATCCATTCATTACTATCAAAACTGTCTCAAATTAAATTATCAACTTTCTCAATTAAATTTTGCTTTGTGAGCCTTTAGAAAAATGCATCTGTATCCTTTTTTGTTTCCTCTCAAACGAATAAATGATTTTCTTATTGCTCTTTATTTTGCTTTTTTTATTGCTTTTTCTTATTGCTCTTTATATTGAAATATCTTATTGCTCTTGATAAAGCCCTAACTTTATATCTGTAGTTATCATATCTTTAGTTAGAAGCAAAATCTGAAAATTATCTTCGCAATATTTAACCTTTTTTTGCAAGTGAAATTGTCAATACTGAAACCACAAAAGCCATTAAATACACATTCCTAATATCCTAAGCAGAGAGTAAATGAAACAGCACTGGAATTAGAGACAAAGCGTTATACAAACAGAGACGTCTCTGCAAATATCGAAAATGTAGAGAAGTTCTTAGAGTAGAATATCTATCTTTATCCTGTTTACTATGACGCAGAGAGTGCGTCAAAGAATTTTGTTTCCTGATCCAATAGATAAATAGCAGTAGGGTTTCCACTTTCGCAAGTTTTTGTTTTTGTGCTTTTTGTAAATACAAATAGAAAAAATGTTTCACTTCTTAGAAACATTTTATATGTACTTTTCTCTTAAATCTTAATATCTTTCTCACAGGGGATGAAAACGGCATAAAGAACTTAGGTTGTTTTTGAATATTCAAATAAAAAATGCATCAGAAAGTCCCTTTCTAGAGGAATAAATATCTCATTGAACAGCATTTAATATTCTTCTATGATAAGGAAGAGAATACATTTTAAAAATTCGAAACTTTGAAACTGAACTGGTTTCACACGAAGCAAGATCTTTTTTACTCAGATAAAAGTTCTGCAAAATCCAATAAACATGTAGAATTTTCAAATCAAGGGATAAAATTTAGATGACCGCACAGTGAAAGTTTTAAATTAAATTTTAGTGCTGTTAAAGTGAAGGTGTGCAGAAAAATGGAGTTTTTTTTCATAAAAATGTATTTTCTGGATATTACTGAAATATAAAAGTATTAAGACAAGTAAAATTTGAAATGAATATGTATGAAAGTATTTTACCGATTTCTTAAAAAATTTCATATAGTCAAAAATAAGCCGAGACGATTCAGTAAAAATGATAATATTCATGGCTGCATTTTTATTAGTTCTTTCTATTATTATTTCTTTTGTTATTTTTTATTATTTCTTTGTATTATTTTTTATTATTTCTTACCGAGATTATATATAACTTCAGTATTCTGTAATTGAATCGAAACCATTGTATTAATTTTGATTCCCTTTTTAGTAAAGACGACAAATAGGTCAGCTGAAAAATAAACATTTGGAATGGACATTTTCATATAACTTAGTAATTTTTAGTTATTAATAACTATGTAATTTGCATTTACCCAACTTGCCATTTTCTTATTTGTAAGAATCGAAATTTTGTTATCAAATTTAGTTTTCCCTGGCTTCCTGATGTGCTAAATTTCTGAAATTTTGAACACTCTTCATCTCGATGATAATACAATATTTTAATATTTTAAGAATTTAATTTTCAGTTAATCCATTAATTAAATTATATTTTAATTCCAGAATAGTGGCGCCACACGGCTTTGAGTTGGAAGAAATTGGATTTTTAGAAGACATAAAATTAATAATGGATGATAAATAAACTACTGAAAAATAGAACAAACTTTAAAATAATCAAAACGGGGAAAACTCTTTTTTTTCACTAAACTAATCAATCTTATTCAAAAGATTTTGCAAATAATAGAAGGAATAAATAGGACAAAAATCAGTGTTTTTCTGTTTTAGGAAGTGACTTAACAGCTTTCCACATTCTTTTGAAAGAATTGAAAAAGAAAAATTTCCAAAGCAAATGAAAAGGAACGAGTTTCACTTATTTATACATTAATCTAATCAAGGAAAATTCCCTGCCTTTAATTGATGGGAAGTAAGTCACATTTAAGAGAAAAATAATTTCATATTTCAATAACATTTATAATTTTCAAAGCTTGACTGAAATGAGAAATTATTTGATTTCAGTGATAACTTTGATAACATCTAAAAGAAAATTAAGATTCATTAGATAAAACAGAAAACTACAGTAATATATTAAGAAAGGATTATTAAGAAAATACGCTAAAAGAAAAAAGACATGGGCAATATACTCGTTATAGTTGTATTTGTTAAAAATAATAGTTATAGATACTACAGCGAATATAGTAAACATTTATTTTTCTTTACTTGAATAATAATTTTGCACCTTCTTTCTTTATCTTTAGTTTTATCTATTTCCTCTTCTATTAGAAATGCCAAAGCATTGTGATTTGAAATAAACTAAAAACCAAACAATTTAAGAAAAAAATTGTAATGAGGAAATGAAATTAAAAAAATTATCAAAGAATCAAAATCATAGAAATTATATAACTGTTTTTAGATTGTTATAAATTTGTAATGTTGTTTTTCTGGGAAGTTTAAAAAAAAAAAAAACTCCTTTTACAGGTATTTTAGCAGTCGTCGAATGGATGCCAGATCAATGGCCACAGGCTTTGATAACACATTTAGTGGCCATTTGGAAGAAACGAGAAAATGAAGACGAGAAAAATGAAGTTGCAGGATTTTGGCAATTTCTTAATTAGAAGGGAAGATACAATATTCTTCTAGACCCAGAATGGGAAGGAAAACTGGAGGAATTTCATTCAGTGCTTGGACTGAAAAAAAATGCTGTTAATCGAGCTTGTGAAGAAAACGAAACAATTAAAATTTGGAAAGACAATCTCTCAAGGGTGCTAAAAATGCAAGATCCTTTTTCACCTCATCATCTTGTCCGGCATACCCAATCCCAAACATTCTTTTAAGATGGATCAAAGCCCATGATGATTATCTAGGTAATAAAGAAGCTCTCATTGCCGCAAAAGCAGCCACCATGTTTCAAGTGTTTCAGTTGAAACTCCAAAAGCTTTAAAATTGTATTTTCTTAAATTTAGATTTTAGAAACATTTAAAAGATGATTAAAATGTAGTCAAAAATATTTTATCAGGTTATGTCAAAAATGTAAGTGAATAACCTGGGGCTAATCTGAAATTATACTAACCTCTATCAGCTGTATTTGATGGCATATGAAATTCGGTATACTGCAAATGGGGCAAATATAAAAAATTGAGCAAATTTTTCCAATCCTCAAATATTGAACTATTGTTGAATTTCAAAGCAAAAACTATTCAAATTACACTTTATTATACGAGGAAACTGCAGAAAACTAACTTACAAACATTTTATTAGTTGTTAATGAAATTAATTGTAATAATTACGAAATAATATATGTGCTGGCTAATGCACTGCTACCTTGAATCACTACAATCCTCTTCTACAAATTTTAGATAGAATTATTTCATAAATGGAAGGATTGCTACTTGGAGGATTTTTTTGATAGTCCCGTGTTCTTCTCTTCCCATGATTTGAAGAACAGAAGTGGAAATAATAATAAATAAATCCTTTGTCTTTTTTCCAACAGTAAAAAAAAAAGAAGAAAAAAAACCCGAACGTTTTCCGTTATTAGTCAGTTTTACACAAGTATTCAATTAATCCTGCTCCGTGATACTTAAATATGAAAGAATTTTAAACATTATTGCTTCTAAACAATTAGTTATTTCATTGACGATTTATCAAATATAAAATGCAGATATACAATTCAAAGTTGATCTTGCGCCATACTTGCTGAGATAAATGCTGATATTTATTTTCGTGCTGGCGTAACTATGATTCATGTCAGAAATAACATTTCTATTGATGAAATGGCCTGTGAACTTTAGTCACAAAATCCACAGTGAGCACCTTCATTTTGTAAAGCCGTTACATATTATGCCTCCAAAATCAAATAATTTCACATCATAGATGTGCATATTGTCATTTTTATCAAGAATATTGCGCAATTTTAATAATTTTTACTTTTACGTTAAACAAAAAGAAATATTATACATAGTTTTTCCATTTCTTCATTTAAAATTTTTTAATATAGCTATTACGAAAATTTATTATTTAGCGATTTCTATGTAATTTAATTTTAAATCTATATTTGTTTCAATCACTTTCTTTCTTTATCTCTTTCTCTGTTAGATATGGAATTGATATCTTTATTAAAATTTTAAAACAGTTTGCCTAGTTTCAAATGTTGATTACTGCCTTTTTATTGCTTGGCAATTTATAAGACCTAGAAGTTTATGCAGACATAACTACAATATAGTAGAAGAGAACATCATCTACAAATATACTATGACTTTGTCGCATGGATAACCTCGCGTATTAAAATGAAAAAATAATACTTTCGCTGTTATAACTAATATTATAAATATGGAATTCATACGGTAAATGTTTTGAGGTTTAATAGAATTAGTATGAAAAACAAGAATGACTCGTTTTTACAAATTTTAGGATTGTTAGAACCCGTCAACTTCGTTCAGGAATTTGGATATAAGAGGATAGAGATATGTTATAAAAACTTTTTGTGTTCAACGCAAGATTAGAAATATGAGTCTGTATAGCATTCTTGTTTCAATAAACAAAAAATAAATATTTGCTTCCAAAAATTCATATATTGTTCAAACAAAACGTTTATTTTGACCATGTAAAGCCTAGCTCATTTTAAATGTGATATATTTTTTGTTTAACATAATTTGATTTTAAATTGAATGCTTGAAATATTTATTCGAGGCTTTAAAAAAGACTTTGAAAGATATTCTGATAAAATAAGGAAAATGAGCAGTTCATATTTCAGCCGTTTTATGACATATGGATTTTTGTAATTATTTTTGTTGTTGTTTATTTACTTTTCTGCTATCCAGGACATTTCTCAAATAGAAACGACCTTCTTTAGTTTCCTATTTTAGAAATGCTTGGCATTATTTCATATTTCATATTCTGAAAATGCATAATTAGATACAAATTTATCCTCACCGAAATTTATTTGTAGCAATTACCGCACAAATAATCGTGATTCTGTATTGAATTTAATTCCATTGAATCATTTGTGTAATTTTTGCAGATAATTTCCGAAAACTCCATTTATATGTTTAAACATTTCATACAGATATTAAAATAATTTAAGCTTAGCAAATGAACATAAATATAACAATATAACAAAAATATAACAAATCTTCATATACAACATATACATTAATATCATCCTTCTTGAATTTCAACTGTACAAACAAGTAAAAATTTTTTTATCTATCTTCACTCTTTAGGTTATTTCATTAAGAAGCAATATTAATATTTGAATCAGAATAAACTTCACATCCATATGCTTTTCAAAGAGTACCTAAAATGTTTAAAAGCGAGTCATCTCTTTATTTTATTACTCTCTTTATTTATTAGAGAAGGCAGACGTGTCGAATAGGCATTATTATTCGACAAAGGATAAAACATTATTATTAAACATTCAATATTATATTAGACATATCTGTATACTCGATAAATTTACAATTGAGTAATACCTCTAGAAACATATATACGTTATATGCATCTTAGTAACATATAAAACATATAAAGAGCTTTAAAAAGTTAAAATATATTGTTTAAATTTAATAATGCAATTTTGCTATATACAGTAATGATTCCGGTTGAATTAAATTGAAATCCTTTCAATATATTATTTATTGTTAAAAACATTAACCTCCATATTCAGGATTATTTAAATAAGCGAAATGATTTAACTCCGCTTTTTCTTGTAATGTCTTTATTATTTTTTATTGACTATGCAGAAATTCCAATGAAATAAAAATAACTGCAATAATTTTACAGAAACGAAATTGCTCTTTTTTAAAACATATGCGCAGCTGTCATCCCAGGAATTTGCAGATTAATTTACAAATTCCAGATCTTGGAGAATGAAAAATAAAGTAAATTAAAAGAAAGCAGTTATTTTTTGCTATCTGTAACATAATGATTAAAATATAATTAACGTTTTTCTTGGAAATAAAACATAATGATTACGATAAGCTTTCATTTATTTCTATCTTTTATAAAAAATTGCGATCGATAATTTTTATAAAAAAGATATTTGAAATTTAATTTAAAAGTTCTGATGTTGTTAAATTTATGAAAACTTGTGAAATCCTGAAATTCATTTAAATCTTAATGGTGTCGTACGTAATTTTACCCGATATATTTCCAAACTCTTTAATGACAACGTATCTTAAAAATAAAACGAAACTCAAGCAGTTTGTTTGCAGTTATTCGATTATTTGGATATTTAAATATCATATATGCATCCGTTGGCGATGCTAATTAATATCTTATGTTGGTACAAATGATATGGGTTTCGAAATTTTCCATTTGAAGAGAATAATTTCATTTCTATGTTTCAATAACATAGCTCTTGGTACTAAAAATATCTCTCAACCAAACTAGAAGATGGTGATCTCGCATATAATATTTTAATTACTCTAAAAATTGCATATTTGGAGCAATACATGTTAAATCTTTAATGCAATGAATAAAAGGAAAATTAGTAAAAAAACACTACTTTGAAACTTGTAAAATTTTATGGATATTGGTCTGTCAGTTCTAGATATTATCTATATGCTTCTAGTAAAATGAAAAACCAGTTGAATACGTTTTGAAGTACCTGAAAAACAACAATTTGAAGTTACTAACATTTGCTATTCAATTCACAATGTTGGAATTATAGTTCCATAAAAAAATTAGCAATTTGTTATCATTTTGATTTGATTGAAATCGCAAATAAACACTCGGAAAAAGTTATTCTATTGCAATATTTAGAACAATTTAGCAATTTCATATCGTTTGGAATTTGTTGTACTAATTTGTAAAGATAATTTTCTTTAAAATTTTCAATAAAATAACGTGAAACGATTGTACGAATTTTTCTCCAATAATGCATCTAATAGAGAGAAAACAACATACTGTACTGAAATAAAATAACTGCTCTCATTTTCCATAAGAAACAGTATTCATTTCAAATAAATTATATATTCATAAGTTTTGAATATATAATTTTTGAATATATAATTTCGTTAAATAAAAATTAATTTTATTTTGTGCTGTATTGGTTCAATTCAATTATTTTTAAAGATGCATTAAATGGATTAATTGAGAATATCATAATAAATAACTCGCTCTTTCTAGAATATATGTATAGATATTACTAGGAAAATAATTAAAATTAATTTTTTGCATACTTATCTAAATCCACAAATAAAATGTCAATGCGCTTCAGGAATTCTAATTGCAAATGGAGGAATCTATGTCATATTCTGTCGCACCATCTGGTTTCCATCCAGTAACGCCATTATGAGGTCCATCTGGTATGAAGCAGAAATAAAAAATGCCACATAATATGACCAAATGGCCTAATTCCTTCCTGTCAGTAGAAATATGACCATTCACCTTGTTCATGGAAACAAAAATTCTTTGGAGAGGTATGTTGCATAAGAGAACCATTTAAATTCTTTCATAAGGGTTCTGCAAGATATTAATCAAACGCTATTTCGATCATTGATTTTTGATAATTGATGTTTGATTGCTGTTAAATGAATTTCTAAAGACATATTAATTTATCTTATCTAAACCAAATACCTTTTTCATTCTTAATAAATATTCACTTGAGGGGTTAAGTACTAATAGCAAAATCTGTCCTTTTTATTCATGTGTTCTGTTTATGAAAAGTGCATCATACCAATCAGTCATATAATTCTCTGCATGATTGATTTTATTATGAGCATTATCTTGAACCGAAACGAAGGAACATTTTTTTATCTGAATTTTATTTGAATGCTTTTGAATAATCGATGCACTTATAGCGGAAAAAGTAATCCTCCGGATCCTTATTAAAAATTGATTAATTTTAACCTCTAATTAATATTTTTATTCTTTTCCGTGTTAATTGTTCATTTTAGACATTAATTACTATTACCTGTTATTTAACATGGAAAGAGTGCTTTTAAACATACATTTATTCGATCAAAACTGCTTAATAAATAGAGAACTGCATAGTTTGCCATCTTAATTTAAGTATTGCAAAAATTGTTAGTTCTAATTAGAGTGAAATTTAACTAAAATATGTTATTATCTGTCTATTACAGAAAATTCTGTTTAAAAAATGTAATTTTCTTACTGTCCTAAATGAAAATGATGACAGCTTCGCATCAAGAAAGATTTAACAAAAATCAAAGTAATATTATTCATTCTCATTTTGTTCTTTACCCAGCATGATATAGAAGAATAATTCTAAATGGCAGATCATGAGTCTCAAATTAGAACACTAAAAAATTATGTATGGAAAATTTGAATATAATTAATATTTTAAATAGATTATCGAGTTGAAGTAACGACAGGCAACAAATGGAAAAGTTGCATATTATTGTAATAAACAAATTGCTCACCTTTGTGGTATTTATATTTATTAAACTGTAAGGATCATATTTATTTTTGGTGTTCTGTCTATTTTATTTATTTATTTTCTCATAGAAACGCTATGAAAAGATGAAGAAAATGGTAATTTTAAACACGTTTCGCAATTCGTGAGTTAATCAGAAAACAGAAAATGAGAAAATCAATGTTTTTAATACATTAATAATTAATAATGAATGCAAAATCATTATTATTATTAATACATACAGATGTTGAAAATAATGAAGCAACGAATCAATCTTTAATAACTGAAAAATATTATTATTTTTCTTAAAATGTAGAAAAATCAGAAAAAAATCAAGAAATGAGTGTCACCGCATTAACTTCTAGGTAATTCGTATAAAGAATGTTTACTTAAAGCCTAAAAAGACTTATTACATTTTTCTAATCCTTTGCTATCTGATATTTTAGTAAAATTCATAACTCGCTCATAAATCACTTGAAGCCTAATATTGAGCTTTTAAAACAATACGAGATTAACATTAAAGAGAATGAAATCCGATATTTGAATGAGGTAGTAAAATATTGTAGAAAAGTTGTAATAAATAATTTTTGAAAGATGTGAATGATCTGCTCTATACGAACAAAATAAAAAAATGCATCATTTTATCCTTTAAAATGATGCATTTTTAAAATTTTTTTAATTTCTAAATAATTTAAAATAATGCATTTTGAATTACTTAAAAGTTAATGCGGTGACACTCATTTCTTGATTTTTTATTCTGATTTTTCTAAATTTTAAGAGAAATAATAATATTTTTTCAGGTATTAAAGATTGATTCGTTGCTTCATTATTTTCAATATCATTATGTCTTAATAATAATAATGATTTTGCATTCATTATTAATTATTAATGTATTAAAAACATTGATTTTCTCATTTTCTATTTTTTGATTAACTCACGAATTTCGAAACGTAATCACTAGGTAATATTAATTATAATATATTAAGAAATACTTTTTATTTGATATATTAACAGAATAAATTCGAAAAAGTATGCAGTTTGAAAAAAATGCATTTCTTTAAAATGCACATATTAAAATATTGTAAATAAGGCATTTAAAGAGCAATGTTTTGTATGTTCTCCACTGGCAAGTGCTACATATATACTAAGTTAGAAAGAATAATAGCATGCCATAAGTATAATGCAGATTGAAAATTATTATGTATTTGAAATGATTTTAATAGCAAATATGTGCATGTAAATGCGTCTACAGTTTATTACGAATCTATAGAGACAAAATACTCTGTTTATCTATAAGTTTACGAATAGAAGTCAAGATAATACCGAAAACCGAATTTTTCTCTTTAAAGAAAGCATGCTAGAAACTATTCCAGCTGTGTTCAATAATTACATTGTTTAATTGGGTAGTAAAAAAATAAAATAAACTGCTTAAAATCAATAGAATTGGAAAAAATGCATTTGCAAAATTCTTCCATTCATGTAATTTAAATTGTTTTTCCCATTGGTGATTTCCATAACAATCCACTATTTTCAATGAATTTGTTAGATTATTTGATTTATCATGAAAAAATATTTCAGCTTAAAAAAATCCTTTTGCTTTTTTCGTGTATAATTTATTGTAGACTTAGTTGTGAAGCAGTTCTCTATTCATTATTAAAACGATGTAAAGTCCTATGTAATTCCTAAAAATTGTGAATCTACATGAATCTTTTTTTTTATTTCCTTCATTTGCAATTCATTCCACTTTCTGATGTTTCTCTTTTAAACTAAAAGAACAGATTGTCGTTTGGCGATTTCGATAAAACTAATGGAATATGTATTCTTTTGGAATGAAAATAATGATTTTTCTTTCAATTTTGTGGTATTCTTTTTTCCTGAAATTTTCAATTCATTTTATTCTTAAAATTACACTACATCCTCTGAAAAAAAATTATTTTTACAACCTTCTCAGAATCTATTAAAAAGTTTGTAATACGCTCGAAAAATAAACATATTTTATCGTTTGCTAATGAAGATATGGTTTTATCATTAAAAAATGATAAATATTATTTGTGTTAGACTGTGAGTATTCATCTTAAAAAATGTTGGATTAATGGAGATGATTCAAATCATTCTACTAACTCTATAACGATAGATCAACTGGATACATTCTATCATTTAATAGCGAGGAAAACCGTTTCATTGTGAAAGATTTAAGAATTGTTTAAATATTATCACCTATATACCAGAAGTTAAAACATTCAAATAAAAGTAATCAGTTATTTACTAATTTTTTAAAGCCGTCTTTATCTCCCAATGAATTGAATATTTTTTTCTGTATTGAAGAACAAATATTTTGAAGGAATTTGGTATTAAGATACTTGAAGGAAGAGATTTGACTCAAAATAAGGTCGCATCTCTGAATAAATATTTTAATATCTTATATTATTTTTGCGAGACAGTATCTTTTCTTGATAATTTAAATTAAAAAAGAAATTTTAGAAAGAATTTTGGCATTCAAATGAAACTTAAATTAGAATTCTTCTAATATCCCATTAGAAAGTATGCAGTTTGTAATAAATGATTGGATTTAAAAGACTGAGCACAAAAAATATCCAAATGTATCCATCTGTTTCGTCACAGTATAATTAGAATGTATAAATTATATTGTAACTAAATAGTGAGTAAAGCATTTTTTTACTGGAGTAATATCAATAGATACTGCATCATAGATCGTTCTATGCTAAGGAATCAAAATCACTTATTGTTTACATTTAATTGATTCAGATGTAGATTTAGAATAAAGTGGTCACTTCTTTTCTTGCCACACTCTTGGAACAAACTAAATCGCAATTTTCTTTATGATCTAATTGTACAATCTGGAGACATCTTCTGTGAATTCAAGCCTGTTATAAGGTACACAATGAAATACAAAATGAAATAGTCAAAGAAAGTTTCCAGCACATGAGGTGAACATGAATTGACAGTACCATACTTCTCCTGCATGCTTGTGGAAATACGTTTCGTCAGAATTATTTCTTTGATATCACTTTTATAACAAAATTCTTTTGTGCTATTTGAATCAATTTCTACTGACTTCTATTGCTTGCTTTTTTCTATATTATTCGTATATATATTATCTTTATTATATTGCCTATTTAAATGTTTGGTTTATGATGAGCGACTTAATTTTTATTCCATTAGATTTTGATATTCTATTTAGTGAAAAATAAAATTCAAGGTTTTTCCAATTGTGTTAAAACTGTATTTTAAACAAGCAATATTTCGTCAGTGTGTGTGTATCGTTACCACGTTAAAATTTTCAATTGAAAAATAAAATATTAATCCAACTTTATAGTTCCATCTTTGATGACTAAATTTAAAATTATTTATACTTTAGTCTTGATTATTTCAATTTGTTTAAAGTTATTTTACCTTCTGATTTAAATAAATTTCTGTTAAATTCATATGCATCATTTAAGTAGAATATTTTTTTTGAATGTAATTCAGTGCATTTAGCTGTAATTCACTATCAAATATTTTTCAAAGTCAAAATAATATTATATAACACAAAATTATTTATTCTTAGATTGGCATTAGGGAATTTACAAAATGTTTAAATAAATATTTGATAAAATGTTTTCGTTTCTATATTAATATATTTTTATAATATGCTATAAAAGTATTTTTCTTAAAGCTTTGATAACATTTAATGTTTTGCATTAATTTTAATGAAGTAAAATATCATATTTAGTCTATATTTCTCTTTTATTCAAAATAAATTTCAGTAATATTTCAACAATATTTAAATTTATGCTCTTACTTTTTTTTGTATTTCTGCCTTTTAGCTATTTTTTTTCTGATGAGAGAAATTTTCAGTAATGACATTACCTTTTTTCTTTTACAAAACCTGCTTTTGACTAATATATTTATCTTAAAAAGAAAAAAAATATAGCTTCAAGTCACATCCAATTTCTTAAATAAAACTTATGTTTTTCTACAGCCTAAAAAAGCAATAAGAGACACCACGTTTATCTTTCTTTCACTCAAATATCTTTAAAAATAACCTTTATGAATCTTTACAAATTTTGGAAACCAGAAATTAAGCAAAATTCATCACAATTCTTAAGAAAACATTTTTTATGTAAAAGTTAGAAAAACAATTCCAGAGAAATACTTTTCTGTTTGATTCAAGCATTCCATTTCAAATATTATTGCGAAAAGAAATATTAGTGTCTAGAGCAGTTTACTGGGAACTTTAACAAAAATGCTCATTTTAAAAAGCTATGTATCGATGTCGTCAAAACAAGAATGAGAGCATTTTATGTTTTCTTCAAACTTCTTCTTTGTGTAAATCTAATGCTTCGAAATGTTAGTTTAATTCTGAAATTTAAATCGGTACTGAGATTTTTTTTTTTGCGTAGGGGCGGTTATTGACTGTAATTTGCATGGTAAATTGACGATATTTGAACTGCACTTCACTCGTTAAGCTTCTATATTTTCCACACGTAATGACAAATCGGTATCCACACGTAATGACAAATTTAAAAGTACATCGATAATTCACAAGCAAGAGGCTTCTTCAGACCTTAATACCTCACCTACATCGTTAGAACATCGAATCAAGGACTGTAAAAATATTTATATTTAGTATTTAGCAGTTTTATCTGTTGTTTGTTTTATTTTTTTGGTCTTTTTAACCGCTTAACTGTTTTGCCCGAGTGCAGAAATTCGATTTATCGAATTTCGATAGTTGTAAGCAAAAAATAAACCATTCATAACGATTATAATTCAATATTAAAATTACTTCGAATACATAGATAAGTCAAGTATTCAATGGATTTCCATTTGAATCAAAATAAGAAAATATTCCCAAAATATAAGGTGCCATCTTATTAGAGAGTAAAGAAAATAGTTTTAGTAGTAATAGTAATAATAGATAATAAAGAAATAGTAAAGATATAAACAGTTAAGTGGTTAATTTAAAGTTACGTTTTAAGATAACGTCAGAGCTTTTTGGATGGTCTTTTTAATCGCTTAACTGTTTTGGTAACTGGTAATTTAGAATCGTAATCAGATGATGAGGAAGACACTTGAATTAGCATTGCCACTTCAGACATCAGTTCCACACCAGCCTGGAGGAGGTTTGCTCCTAAACTTCAGATTTAAGCTTTGTTCCCTTTGTCAGGACAGGAAGTCGTAAATGATCATATATGATAGTCTGATTCCAGCCAGTGACATCCCCTCCATGACGCTTATGCTTTGCATCATCCGCCCACTCTTTAGTCTTTGATGTTGGAGCGTTTACCGACATTTTGCGGGAAAAGTCACGCCATTCAATGTCCCAGGACAATGGATATCTGTGTTGTCAGGATGAAAAGTATGATGCATCTATACTAGACCTGGTGCACTTCGGGCAATAAGAACGAGGCTTTAAACCAAATCCAGGTATACGACAAATTTTAGACGAAAGCAACTCTCTCTTACGAGTATGCCCCAAATGTTTGTTAGAGGAGAAGCCAGCTCAGGTGATGTCTTCGTCATCTGACTACATTTCGAAATTACTATACTCGCCTTAATCTAACTATCCTGCCGCTGCAAAACGAAGTATTCATATAACTATACTAAGCCTTTAGTATGTTAAAGGATCTAGTGACGAGATATTTCAAGATAGGTCATTTTTTATGTTAAGAATACGTTAATTCATTTTGTTTCTTTGGTTAAAAAGTTAATCATATAATCAAAGAATTTGATAATGATTTCTTTTATTCGTGTGTGTGTGTGTGTGTGTGTGTGTGTGTGTGTGTGTGTGTGTGTGTGTGTGTGTGTGTGTGTGTGTTCCGTGTAATAATTTCAAATTAATCTACGTTCACAGTGATTTAACTTCTCAGTATCGCGGGCTGGAGGCAAAACGCTGTCTACAAATTCATTTCTAAAACAATATAAGATTCAAACACATTCTCAAGGTCTCTTTCTTGCTTTCTCCCTTTATATTGAGTTGGCTACATCGTGCACTCCATGGCCTAGATAAAAGAATATTGATAATAGTTAAACTATTTCATTCAAATTGTGAAAAATAAAAGTCTTTAAAAAACTCAACGACTACTTTTTCAAACTTGATTTTATATATGTGTGTTTATGTATGTATAATCTTTCTCTGGTTTATCATTTTTTGAATAAAAGTCTGAATTAAGATAGAAAGCTCTACAAACGTTTTCATCAAAGAAATTATTTATCTTCGTTTTCAAATAATGGAGAAAAAAATAGATTTTACAATCTCGTTAATCATAACGCTTTTAACATTTTTTCTCTCCTTTAACTGCAAACAAAACAATTTGTAATCATTTTGTATGATTATTAATATTCTATCCGACTTTAGTTGGAGGCAGTTTTTGAAGTCATAATAATAAATCATGGGAAGAAACCTCTTAATTAGTTTCCATCGTTTTAATGACCTTACTAATCCTTATTCCTTCATCAAGTCCTGTATAAACAGTAAAAAATCATTCTTTTATGTACAAACATAATACAATTAAGAAACTCTGCTAACAAGTTTGATGTCATTTTTCTTAAAATTTAAATGATTTTTGTAATACTTGAGACTATTTTTTTTTCTTTTATAATATGGTGCAAATTAAAACGGATTAAACTGTGAAATAATAAAGATTTAGACGATAAATTAATTGCTATGCATTGCGCAACAAACTGCATTAATTATATGTATGCGTAATGATGTGCATATACTCAAATCTATGATTATGAGGTGAAACAATTTGAGTTTTTTTTTTCCTTCATCACTCTCATTTGCTTAATGTGCTAGAATTTTGCAATTTTAAAAATTTATTGTTCTTGATAACAATGTACTATTTTCTTAAGTTAATTACATTTTATCTATTTATTCAATATATTTTTATCATTAATAAATTACCATTTTATCTATTTATCAATTTATCTATTTCATGCGTGGGACTTCTTATAATAGTGAATTTAATGAAAAAAAATTGATTTCAAGATTCTATAATAATTATAATAATGAATAATAAACCATTGACTAAAAGAAGGTGCTATTTAAAATAAAAATAATTTCTTTTCTTAAGCGCATTAATAAGAGTGTTTTTCAGAACCCACTTTTATTAATTTTACTACCCTTGCACTTCCTCTTTAACCCCTTCGTCGTCCGTAACGAGTCTAGCGCGCTCGAGTGAAACTTCTGCAGAGCTGCCGTAGCGCAGTTCAAGCGTTCTTCTGCATTTAAAAAATTTTAAACGTTTAAAAGGCATTGTAAATGTTTACTTGTTTGAGTTTTTATTTTTGTTTGTTCTAATGCGGCGAAAAACAGAGGAATTACAGAAATTTTCACGCACAGGATAGGACGGCGAAAGGGTTAATTGGGTTATATAAGTGAAAAGAAGAAAACTAACAGTTAATTGTACTAAAGTGCATTTTTGAAATCAGTACTATTCTAAATTTCTCTGTAAAAACTTTACGTTTTCCATATAACCAAAGATGTCCGCTTGGTGTTCAGGCATCCAGGTTAAAAGCAAAAAGCTACCCAAGCAGAATAAAATTTCTTTGAACTCTGAATGTGTTTATAATTTACCCGATGCTATTCAATATCATAATCAATCAGTACCAAATATTGGCACCACAGTTGATTTTCAGTTACATTTTACAGAAGCCTCAAACTAGCGCAGACAATCATTTGTCGAAAGATACAAGGTACTGGAATAAATGTAAGATCTGTCATGTTATCTAACAACTCTATTCAACTGAATGAACTGTCTTGTATGCATACAGATTTTGTTTTCAAAATTTCAGACTAAGCAATAATGTTTTTAATGAATATATTGATAATTTAGAACTTCTTAAAAGTATGCATGTATATCCGAAACCTTCACGATTGTAAATTCGATCTAAATGCTATATACTCATGTAAAAGAAAGCACCTTCATACTGGAACAATTTTATCAAATATGTAAAGGATAAAGAATTCAAAATGCTTGGGTCAGTAAATGTATTTCTGAAAAAGTTACGTATTCTAACTTTTTACACGGTTTCCCGGTTAAATCAGTCATGTTTGACAAAAATTTGGCGATAAAGTAAATAAAAATTTAATTTAATTAACTGACAACCCAATCAAAAGATGCTATATGTTAACGACTAAAATTGACTGAGTTATAACTATCTAATCTATATAGAGGACGTACTCAAATTTATTTATTAAAAAAAAAATTGAAAACGTAAAATAGCGATGCCTAATTTCAATTTGCAAATAATCCCTTATGATCTCTCTTAAAACTCAGAATTAATCTGAAAAATTTGTCTAAAATGTTTTTCTACTTTCATATTTCAATACGTTTTAATGGAATTTTCCTTTTTAAAATATTACAGTACTGAGAATGATTTCATAGCTTCATATTTAGATATCATAGCTTCTTGAGCAATATATTTATTGACTCTAACAACATTGGAAATATATATATATATAATATATAATATATATATATATATATAACAGTTAAAAAATTAGATTTTGTGCACCTATACGAAAGGACATCCTCTATATAATCTATTAAAAATATAAACCAAACGTTTGAAAGGTATCTATAATTTCTAAGACTATTTTTTCATGCTACATTTCTTCTTACCTTGGTTCCCTCCAGAAAAAAATTGCTCTTCTACAAATATCTCTAATTGCTGGAATGGTCCTTAGAAATATTTATTTGAAACCTCATGTGAATATCGGGGTGAATTTTGCTTCAATTATTATTGTACAAAAACATTCTATTAGAGGTGATGATTAGATATGATTTCCAATTTCATATTTTACGAATAGTGTATTTGCATTATACGTAGCTGTAAAGAATAACAGATCAATGAAAAAAGCTATTTGATATTTTATCTTAAGGATTCGGATAAGAATGTATCTTAGGCAGGCTTTCTATAGAATCATAAGACTAATACAGAGTTATTCATTTATATTATTATTAAACAAATGCTATTATAAAACCTCGTATATTATTAAATAAATGTTAATTTCATAATTAAATTTTATAAGTCAAAAATGTTTACTAAATTAAAAAAATGATCAATGTAAAGTACAAGTATAAAATAGAAATTAAAAAAAATTATATGTTTAGTTTTACATTTTTAATATGTACAGTAAAAAAGTTATCTATATATATCCTGGGAAACTTAGGATTAGGATACATTGTTCCCTAAATTCAAGGAATACTATATAGAAGTGTGAATGATTTATAGGAGAAAGGTGGGAATTGGACCTTTGTCCTATTCATAGATCAGTTAGAAAACACATGTCAGATGCCTGTAATATTTATTTTTCCATGGATATTTTTAATTTTTTGAGCACTGATGATCTACTAAAAACTGAGCATGTTTGCTTTAGAAAAAACAATAATTTTATTATTAATTAATATGCTAAAACTAAACCATTTTAGGGGTGACTCTAAAGCATTTAAAAAACAATTAATTCATTATTTTCCACTAATTTATTAAATTTAGTTCTATTTATAATAATTTATGACAATCTTTATATAGATTCATTTGTTTTTTTATTTAATCCACATTTAATTCAACTGTCCTGCGAATAAGTCTGCGGTCCAATATGGGTTAAAACACGAAAAATGCTGTGTTTGGATTTTAGAGCAAATGATAACTACTAATTTGCAAAATAATAGTTATCAAAGTCCCAAATCATTTATATTAACAGGTTAGAATAGGATGGTGTTAACGAAGTCTGCGCAAAGTTCTTGATAAATTAAGTATTTTTCTCATTAATTATCTCATGGGAAAATGCTCTGTAGATGACAATGGACCTTAATTGAAGGAATATGCCATCAATTATGAGGGCGAAAATTTCTGTCACTAGCCAAAACATTCCAAGATTCTTAAACAGATTTGGAATAATGCAATCTAAAACTTATACAGACGATGCACAATGCCAAACAACTTTTAATCAATAAGCGTAGTGAATGGCAGGACAAGAATGTATCGTTGTTTGTGCTTACAATCTTGATCCGTGGAAGAGATCTCTATATTTCATTTTACTTTGTTGCAATGAAATAAGCACACATTGATTTCAATTTAAAAATTATATTAAAGATATTACTTCTTAAAGAAAATAAAATCACAAATCTTAGGAAAAAAAGTAAAACTAAATATATTAATTTTTGAATAATTGTCATTTCTGAAGATGTCAAATAATAAATTTTCACTCTAAATTTTGATAAATGCCATTATGTTTTATTTTACCTACTTTAATTACTATAAGAAAAAGTCTGAATGGCTAAACTTCTTACTAATTTCTTTTAACTTTTCTTTTACATATAAATAAAGTTTTATTTCTAATTTTGTGCTTTTTATTAGAGATAAATTCAAGTTTTAAAATACCAAAAAATCTTATACATTTCTTTTTCGTTTCTTAGAAAATCTCAATCAGTTTGATTCGGATAAGTTTGACTAATGCTCATAATTAATTAATTTTGTTAATAATTAATTCATAATTAATTATCACATTAACTCATAATTAATTCTGTTATTTTCAACTTTGATCAAATGAAGTGTACGAAATTTGATGCAGTATTTCTTCTTAAGATTTTAAAATCCTCAGGCATATGAACTTGATTAAAATCTTGAGACACACGAAAAAGTCTTAATTACTAAATTGATTACTTATTTATCACATACCGTATTTGCATGGAAGCCGAAATTTTGAGGGAATTTGACCTAGAGCATAAAAACTTGAGACTCCCAAAGCCGAGATAACATTTTCAACCTATTGTAGCATCTTATTATAGTAAAACTATTTATTAGGGAATAATGAATTTAAATTTCAGACCTTTAGTGATTTCTTGATTAGATAGCACTACAATTCGACTCTTAATTGAAGATTTCCACTGCTGTTCCACATACTTTTCAACCGAATGTTTTATGCGTTCTTTAACTATTTCTAGTTATATTACTAAATGATCTCTATCGTTCATTTAAATGCTAATACTTTCTCGTTTACGAAGTATAAAGGAATTAGTGTATTCGTAATAAATTCGAAGTCAAGATTTTGAAAACTCTCCACGTTTAAGACCTCAACATGTGTATTTTACTTGTATACATAAATGTAATTTATCTCTCTGTATACTTAATTTTATTTCTCATTATTACTTAGTCACATGCAATGGCAGAAGAATTCATAATAATTTCATTGACACAAAACTTCTTAATTAAACGATTAAAACACTGATATAAAAACCCATTTAATTTATTTACTTTTGAATTACAATGGAAAAAAATTATTTGCTTGTATAGTGATCATCATTAAAAAGTATTCATTGATAAAAAAAAATAGATTGGGTTTCCTTTGCTTGTCGCAAAGCAATGTTCTCTAACGATAACAAAGCTTTGAAAATAATTTTGCATTTTTATACTGTTATACTTTATATTATTTTATTTATATTTTTTGTTATGTTTCATGTTACTCTATTTTTATACTTTATGTTATGAGAAATTAGGAATTTAACACACATTAATTTAATAAATACCTTTCAATTAATAATGCATCTCATGATGATAAAATGTGATACTTGAAATTTCTTCCTATGCTCCTAAGCAAAATAAATTTAATTTTATATCTTAAAATGAACTTGAAATATAAAGAAATTTTCATGTCATTCGCGTTTGTTTTTACATGATGTTGCTTGAAACTCAATCAGTTTTATATCAAGTTAATTTATATAAAATTATGCCTTTCGGACTTGATCTCAATAATTCATAGTATTATTAGAAAACATTTACATCAAGACAAATTTATATAACACATCATTGTATTAATTTATCAAAAACAACTGCATTTTTTTCCATGTAATTCATTAAAGAAATGAGTTTCCTTTATTCAGTTTTCTTAAAATGAAAAAAAAAGGTTTATTTATGAAGATATGCATATAAAAAACATTATTTACCTTATTCACGTAGGAACTCTATTTATAACCTAATATTAAAATCAAAAACAAATATATGTAGTGAGCGCTTTTCTCCACATCTAATGCATCCTATCATTTGATACGATCTATGCGTGTTTTTCCCCTCTGCGAATCATTAGAAAAATACAAATAAAATGCTAAGCGGCCGCATCTAAATGATAGCGAAAAAAATTCTTACATTTTTTTCTCAGAATTACGACTATAAGCTGTTTCATTTTCCATTACACCTTATGAATGAAAATGATTCCTTTGAAGCAAAGTAGGAAAAAAACATTTGCATTTTTTTTTATTTTCCTTGTTCTACGTAAACAGATTAATTAATCGTTTGATGTTCGCTGTTTCATAGATTTCAGCTAATAGTGAAAGAAAGGTTGAAGATACATGCAAAGTATGTTTCCTTTTCCTTTACTCTGTTTTCGCCACTTTTACGATTATCTTTTCTTTCTCTTAGTACGCTAATAAATGAATGTTAAAGAAACCATTATGTTTGCACATGGCTTGGTTCAAAACTATTTTTTAGGGCAGGGCTTTGATTATGTGTGACATAATTATTTGCCATTTAATGGAAAAAAAATAAAAGTATAACATTCAATTGTACATAAGATATGCCGAAGACAGCGCATTATTAAAAGAACTATTTTGAAAGATTATTATTAAGTGGAAAATCTAATAAACTCTGAGGGATGAATACTTTTAGAAAAATTCTTAATCACTTTCTGTAACTATTGCTTAATTTACCCCAGAATCTTGCTGGCAAACATTATTGTGATAGAAGAAACCAATGTATTTCACTTTATGCATAACTGAAAATTTATTAGATTCGTTAAAATATTTTTGTAGATAGTTAAAAACTGAAATTTCGTCTGAAGAATGTAATGACAGCTAATGTATAATAATCGTATAATGGTTCCTCCACTTTGAAACTACATTATCACAATACATTCATTGAAAACATATTATGAGGAAAATACATATATTTTTTTAATGTATGAAAATAAATATTTACTTTTATCATTCACAATTTCCTTATGAAGTTGCAGGCATCAGGATGAAACAAAGTCGACAAGTATAGAGAGACTATACTTGTCACTACTATATATTTTACCACATTATTTACATTTATTGTCTTTTTACAGTGCACACGGCAATTGATGAAAAAACTATATTTCTATTAATAACACTTTTATACATCTTTGTTTAACTTGGGGTGTTTCGTGCTTGAAAAGAGGGAATCTTAAATTGATTTTTCACTCACTTCCTGTCGTCAAAGGCATTTTAAATTTTATTCACTAGTAGGTTCTCGTTAACAATACACTATTTTAATAATTTCAGAACGTAGCCACTAATTAATCGATTAATCAAAATTTGTTTCCAGAGAGAACTACTACTTGATAGTGAATTTAAGAAAAAAAATTATTATAATAGTTGAAAGATAAAAAGTAAATAAATAAACTATTAAATTGAGCTTTTAAAACCTGTTTAGTTAAATTTGCTGCACAACTTTCCTTTTCACATACATTTAGCATTATGCGAAACATTATCGTAATTAGAGCTATAAAATGTTATCAAAAATAAGAATTATGTTTCATATTATTCAATGGACTCCGCTCTGACAATCAGAAAATGAAATCTCTTGCCAGCTCAGCGTACCCCAAAGCAAGTAAGACTATTATAAATCAATGAAGAGGTAAACCGTCCGGCAATATGCTAGAGGCATTCTGGTAACACGAGTCCAACCGAGCGGAAAAAGCACAAGCAAAGCAGCGTACAAGTGGTTCCTGCCCCAGGGGCATAGAAAACCCGCCATTGGGTTTGGGTGGTCAAACGAAATTCACAGGGATTACTGTTAGCAGGGATAATGTTTAATTATATCCTGAATCTGACTGTTTAATTACATCCTGGATTTATCTAGTAATTGCGTGATCAACACCGGCCAGAAATAGCTGAATAATTCTCAATTCACCTACTGTGGGGAGGTCTTAGTAATATTTCCCCCTTGTTTAGGCTAAAAAATTATCCAATCACTCAACCCACGTTTAAAATAAATCTATAAACTTATTGAAACTATTTTTTAAAAATGACGCGTAGAAAGGGGGATGAGAGGTGCATTACATTAAAAAGCCAATTTGGCAAACCGCCCTGGGCAAAATCCACAAACAGTATCTTTTGTTAGTTACAGTAGTTAGCAGAACAATAACATCACCTACAGCATTTTTGTTGCTACTTTTTGCAAGAAAATCTATTGTAATTTTAACCCTGAGGACTATTACATTTTATTTGGAAAACAAAATGAGAACTCTTGGAATCTCTGATAAGCATATTTTAAATTATTTTTCAGGTGTAAGATATTATGTAAATTATTACATTATTCAAATACCCTAGTTAAATAAAAGCAATAACAGATATAATTTGCTACTTAATAGTGATGAAAATATTTATAATAGTTTAACTTAAATAAACTATTAATCTATAAATAAGCATCAGTGTTATTCTACGAATCATATAACATGTTGACACTATTTTGAAGATATAATTTTTTTCACTTCATGCAGTATATCACGATTTCTTAAAAACGAAATAGTTGAAAATGGAATATGTTCAAATAAATAAAAAATGTTATATATTTATTATTTTTTTAAAAAATTATGCTTAGAAACCATAAATGTAGATACTTTTGTTTGACATTATTGTTTTATGTTTCTCGTAATTTTTCAAATTTGCAGACTCTTAAAACAATGTGTCTCACTTAAAAATTATCTGTCTCATAATGTGAAATACAGAAACAAAATTCTGTAGACAAATTGGAATCATGAATGGACTTATATATGGATATAGTTACTTAATTAGTTAAGTCTTTGACTATTACTTAACGCAGTCCTTCGAGTATCATTGGATTATTTTTCCTTTTATTTTTAATAATATAATTCCCACAAAGAATTTCAAAAACAGCGACATATATATATATATATATATATATATATATATATATATATATATATATATATATATATATATATATAATATATATATATATATATATATATATATATATATATATAATATTTTTAAAATTTATGCTCGAATCTCAGAGTCTGATAGCATCTTGGCTTGAACTTTCAAAAATAATATTTGAATAGTGAATTCATCTCTAATGCATATAAATTTTGTTCAAAATAAACCGATTTATGGCTTTCTTCACTACTGCATTTCCTTTAAGACACATTTACACTGCAATGTCTAACAGAAAATAAGGCTATCATACATTATTGTTTTCGTTCTGATTTTTGGTAAAAGGAAAAAAAAAAAAAAGAGCCACACAAAATTCCAGACGATATTTTTATAGAAAAAGAGATTGAATTAAAAACATAGAATTGAATCTTGAGGTGACATACACTAACAAATAATGCATTTATAATGAAATAAAGCATTTTTAGAATTAAATTGATAAACATAACAAATTAGGACAACGCCTAAATTGCATCGGGGTAAATCCTTAAAAAAATAACCAATTTTGATATTTTCTGCTGAAAATATCGATGTTACAGGTTTTCATTTGGAGAAAAACAACTTTTAATTCATTTAAAAGAACCATAATAATTTTCTGGGGAAGTTTTTCTTTTATGTAAAATAGAGATTGAAATCATTGTTTTATCGATATTCATATATGAAATTATCTTATTAAAAATGTCCTCCCAACTCTTAGTAACATTTATTGCATATTTTGCAAATAAACCTGAATCCACATAATAGATTAAATACTTTTTTAATATTTTCATATATTCTCTTACTTAAGGGTTGAATAAAATAACTGGCAGAATTAGAAGCAAAAAAAAAAAGTCACCCGAACAGATATTTATCTTCAGATATCAAAAATCCGAAGCTTTTGTGTGGAATATATCCATATTCTGGTTACCAAGACATAACTAAAATTTTAAAGATTCAATTTTCCAAATGTAAAAATGAATATCGTCTTTTCACTTTCGAATATGCAAATAAATTCTAGCAATTCCTCATTTAATAATTTTTCTCTATATACTATTTTCTATATCTTTCAGGTCAAGATAAGCATACAATCAACATTTTGAGATTACCTTTTGCTATAAAATGTAGTGTAAAATTACTTCTGGTGAAAATATCTGAATGAATAGAATATAATTTTCGTATATGACATGGAAATAACAAATTCTTGAGATTCGAATCTTCGAAATTAAATTGGTTTCAAGCAAAGCAATTGCGTTTTTCTTTCGCGAAGAATAAGACTATCGTATAATCGAATAAATAAGATAAAGTTTGAGTTGGGAAATACTCGTATAAATAAAGTCGTGCTGATGGTATTATTTTTTCCCAAGACAGAGAAAGTCGAATACATTTGAAAATGTGAATGTTTTCAATAAAAGGACGTAGAAAATATTCTTTTCCTAGTTAAGAAATTTTCTTTATTCAGTAAAATAAAAATATTCAGTTATTTTTTAAATTCTGAAACGGAGTTTTCGGAAATAAATTACAAAAGTTTTCTTCGACATTTTATGAAGTTAAGACGAAGTTATTTCAAGACAAAGACATTTCTCAAAAGTATAATGAAATGAATTGTTGCTCGTTTTTACTTTCGCGTATACGAAGTACAGAGGAAATATTATATTCGCCAAACAATTCGAACTCCAGATTTTGACGAATCTCCATGTGTCAGAAAAACACATTTTTTGCCTGTCAGTGTCACTATCTGTAAATACGATAACTAAAAAACACTTTAATCTAGAAAGCTGAAATTTTGGTATATAGAATTATGACCAGTTTTACAGATTTATATCAAATTTTTAATGGTATCCATTCACAGAAAGTCTGGCTGGTTGTTAGAGTACAAGAGTACTCAACAACTATTAAACGCAAGGATCCGTTAATCAAATCCGTTAAATGGTTGACCGTTTGGAGGTCTCTCCTTTCGCTTGTATGTAAATGTGATAACTCATAAACACAATAATTTAAACCGATGAAATTCGAAAAGGTTATCTGTACTTTCTTGTAAACTGTACAACTGTAGTTTCCGGTTAAAGTTTGATATCAGTCAGTCTTCGAAAATAAATATTACGGCGATTGATTTAGTAAAAATGCTATATTCAAACCTAACATCTATATTTCGTAATTATCGTTTATTAATGCCATGCAAAGTACCTAAGGCCTTACCCTAGGTTCACAATTTTATACGAAAGTGAGAGGAGTAGGTGTTTTATTGGAGAGTTTATGAGAAAGTTTCGGGGGAGGGCACTTCCGTTGTTTTATTTAAGGAAAAAAATTAGAAAATAAAGAATCTGGTTATAAAAACTGTAAAGCTAATAATAAATTTTCTTCATTCTATAAAAGATAGTTTTACTTTATTTAAATCATTTCTATTATTATTTATTTAAATAATTAAACCAGAGATCATATATAGTTATAAAATACAACTCCTTTGTTGTACATAATCAATATGACATATCAATCATCATTTGTGTAAATATTACGAATTTTAGTTATTAGCTTTTATTAAAAGAATAGACATGGCTAAAATGACTTTCTTTCAAATAAAAATATGTTGAGATTTAAAAGAATGTTGTGCTCAAGCAAATTCACAAAATAGGAAATTTGCGTCGAAGAATTTAAAATAGCAAGAAATGAATATTTTTTCCTAAAAAGCGGAAGAATACTGCAATCTAAACTTCAGAAGAATTTAAGTAAAGGACATGAATCATAAAGCGTAAGCAGAAATCAAAAGGAGACTGTGAAATAAAATCCGATAAAGCACCCCGCATAATTTTCCACTATTTTCATTTTGAATTTATACGGATATTTTAGATGACTTATACTGAGAGTCTGTACTCAATGCACTAATTTATATACTGCAAACAGTGGATTTCTGAATTGATAACACCACCGCAGTACGATGAGGTGGATTGTAAAAGATAATTTGCGTACTTGAGTACTTCCATCATCATTCAATTCATATTGTCATTTACCATTACTTTAGCAGTGCTATTTTCACTTTTCGTATATTTCGTATTCACTTTTCGTACATCGTATATCATTTACAATCAAGAGTCAATTTCATTGCAACTGCCAGAAAGAGTCCCAAATGACTTTAATTGTCTTTCTAAGTCTTGAGAATCTTTTCTTTGCTCTAGAATTAAGTCTCACTACCTACAGATCTTTTAGATGGTGTAGATAAAGGTTATTCTTATATGCACGTGTTTATATGCTACAAATGATAGACTTTTTTTATAAGCTACGCTCAGAATTGATAGCACCATCGCCCTATGATAAGGCGAAGTGTTAAAGATCATTCATGTACTTCAGGACTTTCATCATCATTCAGTTTATACTGCGGTTTACCACCACCTTACCGCTGCCATCTTCATCTTTCGTATATCTAGAGTCGATTTCATTGCTACTGACAGAAAGAGAGCCAATATGACTTTAATGATTTTTACTGTCTTGCGAATCTCTTTTTAACAAGAGTCAAGATTCACTGCATACAAAACTCTTACATGAGTAGACAATACTATCCCCATATGCACATATTTATATGCCACAGACGGTGAATTTTTTTACATGCCCAGAATTGATAGCACTATCGCCTTTAAATAAGGTGCAATGGTAAAAATCAGAAATGTGAAAGATCTTGAATAATTTCATCATAATTCAATCGATATTGCAATTTACCATCATTTTAGCCTATTTTCATTTTTTGTGTATCTATAGTAAATTTCGTGGCAATTATCAGGAAGAGTACTAATATGGTTTTAATGATACTTCCCTGTCTTGTGAATCCGTTTTTACCAAGAATCAAACTTCATTTCATACAGATGGTGCAGGTGATACAAGTGGTGTCTTACAATGGTGCAGGTAATACAAAAGCTATTCTTGCATTAAAACATGCAAGAGTTTTGTTTGCAGCAGATGGTGGAATTTTCATCGCCCAGAATTAGTAATCTCAATATCATATGGTAACGATATATTTAAGATTATAAACTTAAAGAGATTGGAAATCTTCTTTAAAATAAAGCTTGATTCTGATACTTGAATTATAAAAATTAAAAAAATATATTCTGGAAACTATAAAAAATAATAACGAAAAGAAAATTAATTTCTTACAAAAAAAATGGTCTGACTGATAAAATATTAAAGTTTTAATGTATACAAAAGATAGGAAAACCCAAAGAATCAACGAAATTGAGATTCTTGCAAAAGCAAAATATCAAATAAACCGAATAAAAATTAAATTATGTTGATTTAAACAAAGAAAATCTACTTTTGTATTTCATTTTGACAAAGAGCGGTGCAGTTTAAAATATATTGAAAAACTATAAATATGATTTAAAGCTAAAGAGTCGCGTTTACTAAAGCATTAATCTAAGCTTTAATAGCATTAGATTAGTTTTTTCTAAAAAGAAGCGTAGCTATACCGCGCTTAAAGAAAAAAATAATATCATAATTCAATAATGTTTGTAATTTTCAAAATGAGAAATTTCTTTTCTCCTTTAGTAATATTTATAATCTAGAAGAGAATAAGGCTTCATTAAACGAAAGAAAGAAAATTACCATGAAAAGCTGGGAATGAAAGATTACGAAAATAAAACAAACGAAGAAAGGCATGAAAAATATGTTTAAAATTACAGCATTAAAATAAAAATAATAATAAAGAATGCTACGAATCCTTTCAAATTTTATTTATCTCTCTTTACATTAATAGGTTATTAAACTTTCTTTTTCTGCTTTAAATCGCTCATAACTATTTCTTTTCATTATAAATATCTAGGCATTATAATTTTAAATTATACAAAAAGCGAAAATTGCAAAAACGTTCATAAATGATACATAATGAAGAAAAATTGAAAGCTTAGAATTGTTAAAGAATAAAAAACTTTAACAAAATTAAATAATTATTTCGCAGATTATTATGATAATAATGCTCCATAATATTGTTCATTTTTGAGATGTTTAAAAATGCTATTTAATTGCATTCAATTGAAATTAAAATTTCATAGCTATTCCTCATCTGCAATCGTCAAAAATGAACGACTTTTTCAATAATATTTCAATGAAACTCTCTATTTCAAATTAAGTGAAATAAGGTCATGCTTCACCATAAAAAAGCTCAATATTTTATTTTGCTGTACTCCTGGAGTAATAAAGCATTTTTTTCAGTCGATTAATATTTTTATACTAACCATTATTGCCAATCAGATTATTCGGTGGACTACTGTTTTTTTGGCTGTCAAATTGTTAATACAATATATAGAACCATTTAAAATTTCCCATTTTCTGCTCACATTTTAAAATTTCACATTTCACAAATAAATTGTATAACTGTAAATATTTATTTATTTGAAATACATATAAAAATTATTAGAAAGTAAAATATCTGATATTATAATATCTGATAAATAAATATCGAAACACAAATAAAATATCTGATAAAAGTTTTATTTTATTAAATAAACAATACATTATTCAAAATTAAGTTTGACACCGAAAAATGTTAGAGATTAATGTAGATTTAATATAGGATTATATTCCTCTTTAATATTTAAGGGTTAATTTTATTTGAAGCTCTATATAATCTTAAAGAAAATACAGTAGTTATCTGATTTGGTCAGAGCATTTAATGTTTAATTTCGCCCTAATGATCCTAAAAATTATGTTTTCTGGCATTATGAGATTGTAGTCAATTAACAGTTTAATTAAAAATAAATGGCACAAACATTTTATTCATTGTCATTAAAATTTATACGATTCTGAGCATTTTTTAGCGATTTTAGAGTTTAAATTTACAAGATTTAATTGTTTTTATCTGAACAGTGTTAAATATAATGTCGAATTTTACGAGTAAAAGCCTGAAAAATTCAAATTTAATATCCACACAGTGCTACTATGTCTAAAGAAACTATCATCAAAAATCTGTCAAAAATTTTCAAATAATAAATTTTGAGAAGAATTTAAATTTGCTTTCATTTTTTTCTTTTTAGTCAAAATATGCTAAAGAAAAGATGCTCGAATTATAATGTCGAAATCATAATGGGATTCAAGGAATCATAATGGGATTTGTGATTACCAAGTAATGTAATAAGTTAAAGTCCGTTATCACATTCGAAAAGTATGACGCCGAAACCCGTGTAGGAAAATATTTCACTCATCCAGGTTTGTGAAATTGAATAAAAATCACTTTATTCTTTGAGCTTGAACAAATTTTCAGTACATAACTCCAAACTGCTGATAATTTTAAAAAAATCTTAGTTTTAGAACCATACATATGTTTACGTTGTCAAAAATATTTGAAACATCCAAGAAAAATTTAATGCAAAATTAATATATTAAAGCATAGAAATTTAATATATATTGTCTTCAGCGACCTGGATTATCTCTACAAAACTTTGAAATTAAATGTATTTTCATAAAAAAAAACATTAAAATCCTAATTAAGCAAATTGCAAAAATTATTTTTAAAAATTTGTTAAACTAATAAAAATTGAATAAGAGGTAAATTGGTATAATGTAAAGGACATCTTTTTAAATTTTAAACTGTTGTGATAAGCAAGAAAAATCAAAATTCATCAAGATTGGGCAAATAATATGTTACGCATAATCGCTCACAGACTAAGATTTGTACGTATATATTATTGCCAATTTATACAAAATGCACCTAATCGATTTGAAAAAAAAATGAAAATTTAATGAATTTAAAATAGGAGCTAATCAATAAAGATATTATTAAAAATTTTAAATTCTTATATAGTAGCATCAATATATAGGGAAGAGTGTTTTTAAAAAATGGTGTAAGTTTTCCATTTCCATGTTTTCATACCTTTTGAATTTAAATGTAACATTTCATAGCCATCTGCTTTTGTGTGTAGTAGGTTTGGTTTACAGAAAAAGCATACTGTAAGAAAGTTCCAAGTAAATGTTATATATATATATATATATATATATATATATATATATATATATATATATATATATATTAGAAAAAATGAGACAACACGCGTTGAATTCAACAAGGGGATTGAAAAATTCTTTCTTTACTGCAAAATAAAATCCTATCAGCATGTACTGCAAAGCTATTTTGAATTATTTTTAATTTCATTTCAAACTTAAATTAATGTTTATTTTATTGCAATTACTTCTTTAAAGCCTAATTAAAAGTAAACAACGCTTCAAAACAGAAGATTTATAACTTATTACAAATAATAAAGGAAAAATTATTCAAAAATTGATATTGATTTTAAAATTAATATTTCTTTACTAGAATATTTCGAAACACAAATAAAATATCTAATTAAAAGTTTCATTTTATTTAATAAACAATTCATTATTCGAAATCAAATGTGACACCGAAAAATGTTAGAGAAAAATGTAGATTTAATATAAGATTATACTCCTCTTTATTATTTAAGAGCTAATTTTATTTGAAGTTCTATATATTCTTAAAGAAAATGCAAAATGTATCTGATTTGTTCAGAGCATTTAATGTTTAATTTCGCCCTAATGATCCTAAAAATCACGCTTTCTTGCATTATGAGATTGTAGTCAGTTAACAGTTTAATTAAAAATAAATGGCACAAATATTTTATTCATCGCCATTAAAATTTATATCTCAGTTATGGCGCATTTATCAGAAAACACAATCAGTTGAGAAATAGAAGCATGTGTCAATCGTCGGTGCTCACAATGATTTGAAGGTAATTGAAAAACTATTTGAAATTTCACAAAATGACATACTTAGATTTTATAATATATCATTAGAATTGATGTATTTTTTTTCACAAATCAAAGCGCCCATGCGAAATTTTTCCAATTTCTGATATACCATTATTCGAATTTTGCGAATACAAAATTTGCATAGGTTGGTAATCACCTACCTTTCCCATACTCCGAAATATTTTAATGTCAAATTTGGTGACACTAGAGTTATCAATTTCTCAGTTGTACAGCATGAACTTTTTACACTTCCTTGGTGACTCCTTAGCTTCGTAGTTTTGTGGCCAGAATCTCCGACATTCCATCCTGTAAATGGATTTGACAATATTTAAAAATCTACTTTCGTAGATAGCATGTCTTCACTTTAATGTGACTTGTTGGCTACTATGTGGAGCCCTGTCACAGATGTCGCCTTCGTCTCTCTATCATGATTAAAAATTAAGAAGATTTTTCCAAACTGTTTAACGTGAAATTTTTTTGAAATATAGTTATTGTTTTTAATTTTTATTAATTTTGAAGAGAATACAATGAATTGAATATAAGTTTTTCAATTATACATCACCTAAGAAGATGTTGCAGTTTTGCAGTTGCTTTTTTTAAAATTTTCTGCATTAAATTGGCTCTAAAATGTCCCACTTGCATTTTATAAATACCATTATTCCAAAAACAACTACATTGTTTCCTACAATTAGTACAATTGCCAATGATAGGAAAGAAATACCTACGGTTCGAATAACCGATTGCTGCAGCTGACCATTGAAAGGCAAGTTTGAAAGGAATTAAGATCTGTGAGGCTTAATCACGAATGAATGATTAAACATTACGGCTTCTCTACTATATTCAGTGATTTGTATTCTTTCATTAGTAAATCTTATATAAGATGGAATTAAAATCTTTGTTCAGCAATTAATATATATGTTACTGGTATGAACAAAGTTTCCACTCGAACTTGCATAATACCCCATCATTTCTTTTAGCATCATTTACTTCAGTTACATAGCAAGTAAACTATTAATATCGAATCTACTTAAAACATTTTCATTATATTTTACTAATCCACATTATTTTATAAATCTTATCTTATACTCGTTGCTATTTCATAATTTTTTATAGTAAAATGCCTTATCCTTTCATGAACTATGAACTAACTTTTCGCTGCATTTATCCGGAATTCTAAAAAAAAAAAAAAAAAAAAAAAAAAAAAAAACCTTTTTGAAATATATATATTTTTTATTTAACCTAAGATGTGTTACACTTCGGGTGGTTCAGGCAGCGGTGGCCTGGTGGTAAGGTCTCAGCTTGTGAGACATAGGGTTTCAGGTTCGAGACCCGATTCCACCGAAGAACCGTCGTGTAAGGGGAGCTGTTGCACGTTAAATCCGTCATGTCAAACGTCCTCTCGCTGGTATGGTGTGGTGTGGAGAAGGGGGAGCCTTCTCAGGTGTCGTCCTCGTCATCTGATCGAGGTTCAAAATTACGAGGTCCGTCCCAAAATAGCCCTAGAGTTTCTTTACAACGGGACGTTAATATAACTAAACTAAACCTCATGTGGTTTTTTTACCTTCTTAATTTTAAGTATTTAATATAGCTGATATGGTAGTTAATAATCCAATGACGTTATTTCTACACGTCTTCAATGTATAACTGTTTCTGTGCCACTCTCAGTTTGTTACATTACTGGCAGTAATGTAACAAACTTCTTTTAGTAATTTCATCTTGTTTTATTGAATATTAGACCTTACTATTAATATTCCTACTTTAAACTATTTGCGTCACTAAACATTTGAATGAGATACTTCCGTTTTCTTGATAAAATTTAAGCAAGCTACAAATAAATAGAAATTTATGTTTCATTTAATCTAGTTACAGCTTTATTATCAAGTTTATTGCCTGAAGCTCCATGTTTGGAAGCACAACTCGCAAATTCTTTTTAATGTATTCCGCTTTTGGAACTTTGTCATAAAAATCATGTCATTATATCAGATTATACCCAATTCCTATATTCTTAAAATGTTCTCAAAAATTTATTTAAAGGATGTCATTTGTTTTTCAATTAATAAAATCTAATAAGTAAAATTCAGATATCTATTGGATTACCGACGAATGATAAATATAGTCGATTCGGTTTAATTGTGACACATGTTAACCCAATGAAGAGGTTGCCAAAATTGAGCAAATAAAATTAAACAGGTTGTAATTTTATAAAGAATTTATTGAACAATTTTCCTTAAATATTTTAACAAACTATTAAATAATAGAAATGTAAATTAAAAGGAAATAAAAACGATATTAAGGGTTTTCTAGCTGTCAAATATCCTGATATAAAGCTTCTTTGACTTTAATACTTTTTCCAGCATGTTATCATGTGGATGTTGACTCTCCTGTATTGACCATTCCTCATGGAGTTATTCCTTAGTTATATGACACGCATCATGGTATATTTTGGTTTTCTTTTTATCTCAGCAAGCGTGTAATAGCCTGCGTTGATCGGCAACCTTTTATCCTGTAAAGCAATCATGCTTGTAAATGTAAACTTCTTACTTAACATCTTTTCTAGCCCTATAAATTCGACTACAACAAATTTACTCACACGCTACGAAGTATTATAATGGAAATGGTAGACTAAATTTACTGGATTTACTTCCCTAGTCAACGAAGAACGATTATTTAGAGATGTCCAATAAAAGCTCTAAACACACGAAATTATAATCCTTCACCCAAGAAGTAGCATGAGATAAGTGTAACTTCAAAATCCGACAGACCTTTGACAGTGCCTTTGTTATTGCAACAATTAAGCCGAATTTGTCCTAACTACGCATTTAAATTATACATCAGTTTATTAGTTCGGTTTCCGTTCCCCAAAATTTGCCCAAATAAGCAGCTGCTTCAGTTAGCTGATGACCAAAATAATTGCAATATACTTATTTATCTTATTAAAACTTCTCATTTTTAAGGAAATTATATTACATAGAATATCGATTACTCGCCATTGAATTTTAAATGTGTTCAAATATATAATTTATCTTGACAACACTATGCTAAATTGATTATATATATTAAATTCCATATTCTGAAAAATGTAACAGAGTACAGTGATTGATCTTGAAATTTTTTTTAGTAAGGCCAATGTAATTTATAGTACATTATATAGAGATCCTTATGAGATCAAATTAATTGCAAAAATTTTTCTGGCTTCTTAAATTGCAGACAAAAATTTATCTTCAGGTGAACTACAATTTCACAGCACAAAATCTTTGCAGGAAAAAATTGAATTTGAAATTTTCAACTTTAATATATCAGTAAACCAGTAAATTGAAACCATTCTTTCAACCAGTAAATTGAAATTATTCTCATAACATAAATTTCATGATGACGGTTAAAACTTTACAAATAACCAATATTTTTCAAAACAATATCCATTTTCTTCAAATTTTTAAACATCATTCTCAATTTTTCTTTTTAAATAATTTCAAAACAATTTATAATATTCATAAATGATTTATTCTTTTTTTTTCATAAAAGCATATGATCTCAATTTTGAAAATAAAGAAACTTTAAATCTAATTCAGAAGGGTTCAAAGAAGCATTCCTCTAAATTTTGAAATGCGACATCTTTAGGATCTTTTAAATTTGAATATTTTTATATTTTCCTTTAGCAATTCTCTGTCGATATCATATCTTAAAATAAAGCAAGGCTAACAATAAGTATAAAAATCTAGAGTCGTATTGATGGTAAAGTATCGTATAAAAATCAGATGAGATGGGTATTAAAATGCCATATAGATCCATATCATATGGATTTCGAAATCTCCCGTTTCAAGTGAATAATTTTATTTCCATACTTTTGCAGTATAAAATTCTATTTATATAATTTTGGCCCTAAAAAGATTTTTACAATCGAAATAAGAATCGTTGAGCATGCATGTTATGTTTTAAAACATTCTTAGGCTGCCAAATTATAGCAATATATTCTAAATCTTTCATTCAATGAATAAAAGAAAATTTTGATGAGCCATATTTAAAAATTCATAAACAATTTGGAGTATAGACACCAAAAATTCCAAGTTTACCTTTTGCAATCAGTGACAGAAGATAAACAAGTTAATTTTTTTTTGTCTGAAAATGATCATTTGACATTAATAACAGTAATAATAAATTTCAATGTGTAGGAAAACCATGTGCAGGAAGGAGTATGATAGGACTCTTATCAAAATATATTGAAAACAAGCATTCACAAAAGTTTGATATTTTTTTTTATCGTTGCGCTTTTACTTTTACCTTAGCAAATAAAAACAATAATAAAATCTCTTTTACTATGTGAAGTGACACAATATTGTAATTTAAATTCTTGAAGAAATTTCTGTCAGAATAATTTGTTAAAATTAATTTCTTTTGAAGTTTACTCTGTAAAATAGTAATATGATTTGTTGAATTTTTTATACAGTTACTAGTCGATCACTGAGAAAATAACATACTCTATTCAATGTAAAGAACCAATGTTATTTATTTCTATATTTTATGTTGCATTAATTAATCATCATCAATAAATTAAAGATTTGTCCGTTTTGAATGAAACTTATCATTTTCAAAAAATTATTAAACGATCTAATTCAAAATATATATAAAAAAATGATTTTTTTTAATTTGCAAAATACATGCTGAAATAATGATATGAAAATTTCCAAATTCATTTGCTGAGTATTTAATTCCCTAAATTCAAGAATTTAATGTGAAAATATTGCAAAAGCGCAAATATGTCAAATATCGCCCGTGTCTAATTAGCATGAAGAAGACATAAAAGATGCCTCATTATATCGTGAAATGGCATATGAAATTCAACTGGTTTCCTCTTAACATAAATATCACCTTTCGCTTATGTCCATGGAGACAAAAATTCTTTTAAAAGTACGTAATGCAACCACCGGAACCAATTAATTTCTTCTCTAAATAGATATTAAAAGAAATTAATTAAACGCAATTTCGATCACGGATTTTAGTTAATTAGTGTTTGATACAAGCCAAATAAATTTCTGGATACATTAATTTCTCTCAAAGCAAAATGAACCGATATTTTTGTTTTTAATAATCATGTAATGGATTGCTGTTTCAGCCTTTTAATGATCCAATATTGAGAAGATCAGTTTGGAGAAAAAAATGCAGATATCTAATTTTATTTTCGTCTTTATTTTCTCATTATTATTTGCCCTTATTTTAGGAAAGGTACGAAAAAACACACCAGTCATATCATTTTTGATTAATTAATCCTATTAGATGGGTTTTTTTCCTGGAAAAAATATTGGTCGAATTTCATCGGAATACATTTGTATAGGTGATACACACACTGTTGAGAATTAAGCTTCCGAAAATTATCTTAACAAACTAATTAAACCTGCGTCATTCAATCACTGTTCTTTGATATCAATGTTCTAACTCATTTTCTTTATCCGTTATGTTTCAGGTATTGAGGTTCCGTACTTGTTGATCGTTACAAGTAAGTTTTCATTTAACATCTTTTTTATTTGATTAAATGTTTTCAGAAGAGCAAATGAAATGCGTCATTTTATTTTTAAATTCAAAACATTGCTTTCTTCTAATTTATTTTCTAATAGTACACACTGAATTCAAATACATCATCCACATAATTTTCTTTTCCTACATGCATGAATATAATATGAGTAGCAAGCATTAAATTGATCAAATACATTATTTGTTTCTTAAATTCATGCGTCTAAAAGGAATAGTACACACTGAGTTAACATACATCATTTACATTAGTTTCTTTTTAGATAAAAGTAAACCGGATGATAATAAAAGTTTATTTCATCCTTATTAAAGGATTCAAAGAGGTGTATATTTATTTTATGCATGCAGTGTGATTAGTTCATGATTTTCATCTTTGAAATGTCTTCATCCACTGTGTTGCTACTAATTTCATGCTAGTATTGGCATGCAAGATTTACAACTATTTTAAAATTATTTTGTGTTGATGTATACCACAAATATACGATAAAAATCATAATTACAAAAAAATCCTTGATTATTTTCAAAGCTTAAATTTTATTCACTCATTTACACACTTAATTCTCTTAATTAAGTAATAAAATTGCCAAGAATAATTATATTGTAAACCATAACTCCTTTTCCAATAGGAAGATATACTTTTTTCATTTTAAATTCAGAAAAATACGAATAAATACATTTTTCGTGCTATGAGTTTATATTAATATTGATGGCTAATTTTTTTTTCTAATGACGATAGTATTTAAAAATACGTAAATAACTTTTTTAGAGGTGAATGTATAAATAAAAAGTTTTTAACAGATTTTCTATTGATATACACATCGCTATTTGAAAATATTTGAACTTTATCATGTAAATTTGTTTTTGCAATCAAAACAAAATTATCATGATGTCATTTGATTAAGATGATATCGTTTAGTTAATTTTTACGCGAATTACGTTTTATTTCCGTCATTAACTATTCTTGACTATCGCAACTTCAAAATAATGATATTCAAAATAGTAATATTGGCTTTCAATGAAGATTATTATTTAAGAATATATATATATTGAAAGCTGATCATCCCGATATTTTTAATTTCAACTACTTCTGCAGGATAATTAATGCATAAATCTGTTTAATTTTAGATCGAAATGAAAATTATTATGGTAATTTTGTAAAATAATTGTAACTATAATGTATATCCTTATCTCTCTAACCGCCTTCCTAGGGTAATACAAAATTTAAAATTTTTCACTGCTAGAGAATTTAAAGAATTCGTATACAATACGTATACGAATTCTTAAATACATTGAAACCTACAACAATTTGTGTAGTATAATAATTAAAAAAAGTTCAGATGTTTATTTCTTCCCTTTTGAGGCAGAGCGTAGCATAAAGATGACTTGTCATCGATCAAATTCATATTTATTTGCAAATTTGATTTATAAAGGTAAAAAAAAATAATAATTTTATAATTAAAAAATCAAGAGGATTCACACTATAGAAATATAATGTCACACCAAGGACATTTGCACCAAGTTCAGACATCATTCTCATTATGCCTGAAACATGTATAATACGTGTATGCATCATACGTGCACTTTAGAATAATTGTGATACAAACTATTGTTGCATTATGCTTAGAAAAAGAGCATAGATTATTTTAGTTATATTTACATCCCGTTTAAAAGAAACACACGATGCATCTGGAACGGGCCACATATTAATGAACCTTGATCAGATAACAAGGAATTAACCTTAGCAAACACCTCATCGCCTGTTTCTGTGCTGGGAAATCAGCTCATATATGATCGCATTTAATTATAAACAGTACTTTGATTATTCATAAGAATCAAATTGCTTATTGTGAAGGAAATGGATCAATAGCTATCAAGTTTCTGAAGCTTTTTTGAGTATAAAAATGTATAATTCGTACATATTATTTAAATTGTTATAATTTAACTTTTCAAAAATACATAAGAAATTTTTGTTACATAAAAAATTAATTTTCTTTCTACATAAGAAAATAAACTATAAATTCAATAGATTAAATACAGCTTTCAAATTCTTACAGCAAATTAAACTGATTTTAGAATTCTAAAATATTTTCAGCAATATCTTAAAAGGGTAATTAAAGTACCATAACATGCTTCAAATGTCAAAGAAGTGAGTCTCTATACAAGAACCTCAACATTAAGGATTAGTATGTAACTCAGAGAAACTTCACTAAAATATGAAAATTAATAAAGAGTTATTGAATTTATAAGACAGTTAACAACTAATTAATTTTTCATATTGAAATTAAATTTTAAAAAATGATTATTAATTGTATAATTAAATGCGAAATTAGCACAAATAAAAAATATATTTATACATTCATGTAAAAACATTATGCTTACAAAATAACAATATTTCCACACGTTGAAAATGTACTTGAGATTATAGTTGGAAACTTATAATATTTTGGTAAAAATAATAAACTTCCTCGTAATCTATTATAAATAGAAATTTTTAAAATGAAAAAAAATAATTTCTTATCTAAACCCTAATTACACACGAAACGATTTCTGTGATTATTTCATTAAATTTATGAAAAACGAAATTGAGATGTTTCGAATTTCTGATTGAATAATAATCATTATTTTACGAAATAATACTGATCAAATTCTTCAATCATTTACATTACTGACTTCGAAAAGGAGGGCGTTAACGAAGCCAGCACGAGATTAATTAAATATTTTTATCATTAATTATCACATGGAGGAATGCTCTGCGGATGACAATGGACCTTAATTGAAGGAATATACCATTAATTATGAGAGAGAAAACTTCTGTCACTGGCCAAGACATTCCCGATTCTTATACAGAAGTGAAAAAATGCATTCGAAATCTTATATAAGAGACCAACAATGTAAAACAGCTTTTAATCTTTAAACTCTGCAAGCAACAGGACAAAAATGAGCCAGCATTTATGTTCAGAATCATGTTAATCGGAATATTTCCTGTGCTATATTTTAATCTGTTGCATTGAAATAAGTATTCATTGCCTTCAGTTGTAATTTAAAAAATGAAGAAAGTATAAAAAAGTAGGGATTTGGGGCGGGGTATTTATGTTCCTAAACAGAATATTTAATCATTTTTTTAATTTAAATTCTTAGAAACTATTTTATAACATATAAAAGATAAATCTGAGAAGCCAGACTATTTTCTCACCAATTTCTTCTATTTTTATAAATTAAGAAATAAAAACAAATATGAATTCTAAGTCACCAAAAATATTTGATGAAGATCTCTTTTTCCACTTAAAAGTTTTTTGCCAGCATAGTTTAATTTAGTTACAATAATTCACTGCGTCTAAGTTATACGAGTGCTGTTTGGACACAAATGAAAAATTTTGAAAAATATGGTGTGGAAAATCTTTGAATCGTTACACTTTCCCTCAAACTTCCACCTACTCTAATATGAAGACGGTTGATCTTTGACCTCTTTTCATGGGTATCTAAACATACAGTGGTTTATTTTCCCAGAACCTGGAAACGAGTCTCTTGTCTTATAGAAAATCAAAGCGGGTAATTATTATGTAAATAAATGTAATAAAGAATAATATATTGAATGCGCTGAAAGTATTCAGATATTCGAAGCATTCTGGATCAGATATCAATGCAACTGAATTACTAAATCGAGGCCCAGATATTAGCCCAACACAATCATATATCTCGTCAAGTAAAAAGTTTTGGAAACTCTACGATTCCTTGCATTTACATTAAGAATTGTTGTTTTCTAACTAAATTCAGGCAATAAGCGAAAATATTAAATACGCTTCTCTTAAAATATATTATTCATGAATTATTTAGCACTATGTGTGTGCATATTTTAATTGCAAAAGAGTAACTATGGATTGTTAGATATTCGTTTGTTTTCTTAATAATATTCTGTACTTCATGTGTTTATGTATATCGAAAAGCAAAATTTTCCAACATTCGGACAAATAGAAAAGAGGTCTGTCTCAAAGCCTTTGTATATGTTAAACGAAATAGTGGTCCTAATCCTATTAGGTGTGATAGATTTAATCAAGCCCAGCAGTCAAGGACTCTTAGTGAAAACGAAGTATGTTGTCTTTTGCTATTCATACCAGTTTTGATGAATTCAGATAGTACGTGAGATAAAAGTCTGACTTATCTCTAATGTATGATGCTGAATGTTTTGTTAAAGCGGTACCAAATTAGCATCTTTTATAGCAAAAATTCCATTAATTGATCTGATAACCGGAAGAAATTTATTGTTGAAGTACGCAGTAATATATCAGTTCTGAGACCTTTATCAACATTTTTTATTGCCCATCATATGTTATTCTCAGAGTCTAAACCATTTCAATACAGTCCATATAATTTTTTAATCTAATTTGAAGTTTTAAAAATTACTTAAGATGTTTAAATGCAAATAACACAAACAAGAAAAGTAACGAAAATTCTTGCTATCATATTTTATGATGTTCAAAATAAAGAGAGTAATTATTTTAGCCTGATGTAGGGGATTTTTGCAAACTCGTTAGGCAGATCATTCGTATCCCTAAGTGATTGTTCGCAGCGCAATTTCTTATTTCACATTCAACAACAGTCCATTACTAGAAAGATATGAAATGAAATTGAGTTAAATTAAATGTTCATTTGTTCAACTACAAAACACTTCTTAAGCAACACTTCCAGATTCTTTAAAATAGAGCAACAATGAGGCTGGTGTTTTATCAGTGCTTATTTCTATCAAGCCAACAGGCAATTACTGGAGAATTAACCATCGGCTGAGTGACACAAATCTTCACCAAAGGTAAAGGATCCCAAATCAGGTCCTAATAATGGATGCTGATTAGCCAAGATCGAGGGGTATTCCAAACGGTTATACAACAAAGCTCTCATAAGCTCTATATAGTTCAGCGACACATTGCTGACAAGTTAAAAATCAGTTGTAACAACAGCTCTGTAAATATATATATATATATATATATATGCGTGCGTGTGTGTGTGTGTATTCGAATTATTAAACTAATAATATTTAATATGAATATGAATATATATGAATATCTATAGATATTCATATTAAAAAACTTTAATATGAATATCTATAGAGTAATGAGAAGGTACTTTTTATTTATACAAATATTTTTCACTGATTTTTCTTCATTTCTTGAGAGTACTTCAAATCGAGAGGTTTTGAATATTTGATGATTCAGGTAATATTTTAAACTATTCGAAATTAGCAGAAATTTTCTACCAGAAAATATCGTACTTACAGACAGCAGTAAATGGTTTTCTTCTTTAAAAAATAGCAAAACTGATAACCATTTCATCTAATCATTTATGAGTAAATATTTACTTCGAGCATATAAACTCCAATTGCTTCTTAGAGGCTATATTTATTTCCAGTTGTTTTCATCCCAAAAAATAATAGCTGCTTTTATCACTTTATGCAGTAAAATATTTATTCAGAAATATACGTATGGAAAGTGTAAATTTTGTTTCTACGAATTTCCATCTCGATTCGGATACAAAACCTGATATATATTACCTATTATTACAGATTATCTTATAACGATAGACCTGATGATGAAATAGACCAGATGAGAAAATAAACCTGTAAATATAATTATCTTGATTTAAAAATTCGATTCTTGCTTGTCAGTGAATTTTATTTGAAGCTCATTTACATAAAATGTGGGTGTGTTTTTTTTATAATTTCAACACAATTTTGCAAAATATTATTCGGAAGCGCCCATGCATTTGTATAATTATATGTTCATGTAATTTATTAATTATAACACTATTTTCCGTAGCTTTTAACTATCAAATAAATATATTCTATTTTTTCCACTTTGCTACAATTAAAAATGTTTTATGACGGAACGTTGAAAAAACCTTATGTTTATTCAGTAAAAAATACCATTTAAAACCTAATGATAAAATCGAAAGAAAATACCAAATGCCAGTGCTTTTTTTCGCATCTAATGTATCTTTTCATCTAAGTATATTTCCTTAGGTTATTTATTTCCCATGAAAGCCTGCAAAAGTACAAACATGATGCTAAGTGGCCATCTGAAAATAATAATGAAAGTATTTTAATTTTTTTCGTCGTCATATGACTTCGAGATGTGTCATTACCCATTACCCTCATCTTCTGATGTATGAAAAAATTCTTTCAGAGCAACACAAAAAAACCCTTAGCTTTTTTTCTTTTTTTTTTTTCCTTCCAGTTTCATCTCTGAACACTCCCATAAGCAGATTAATTAACTGTTTGATGTCATCATTTCAGGGGTTTTAATGAGGCATTACAAAAATTGTTGCAGAAGATATATGCAATGTATATTTATATTTTCCTCTCATTGTTTTGCCGCTTTTATTTGTAAATTTTCTTAAGTCGGAGGAATTAATAAGTAAATGTTAAAGAAAAGTTATTTTTACACATTGTGTAGTTCAAAATGTGTTGTCTCACAAATTTCACTATGCACGACATAATTACTCAAAAATTCATTAAATTACTATCAAAAATAATTTTTGATTATTTGTAAATTGTGTAAAAGAAAATGCATTATAATAAAGAATGTTGATTTTTTTTTCCTTTTTAGAAGAATATTATAAAATAGAAATGTTATCAACTTCTTAGATCAAGTAGTTTTATTTAAATTCTCAATCATTCACTGCAAATCTTGTCTTCAAAAATAGTTTTAAAATCTTGTTATTTTTTTAAAACTATATTTCACTTATTATATAGTTCAGATTTTTTACCTTTAAATAGCCCAGAATTTAAACACCAGCGCTTTTCCCTTGAGTCTGGTCCCTTAACATGATTTCAGTCCATCAGAATTTTTAAGCGTGTCCTTAAAGATCGGAATAAGCTATTATTCCTTTGAAAAAAATCTTAACTCAATTTGCTCAACAGCTAATTTTGTTTAAAAGTGCCGATATGGAGATAATTTACTTATGAATGGTAAATAGTTTTGCTGAATAATTTAATTAAATAAATTCGCTCAAACGAAATGCCGAACAAAATTTAAAATTTTTTAATACTTTTTGAAACAAATATCATTTGTATATAGTCTATCAACATAAAACATCAGAGGGAAACCAATACATGCCGAGTTGTACTTCTAAAATGCTGTATAATTTTCAGTAAAGAAACACATACATTGCCCTCTTATGGCAGCACTTCAGAGAACGAATAAATTATGGCTGGAAAATTATATATTTTAAAATCTCATTTTAAAACCATGCTTTCTTCATGGTTAAGACGATTGAGTTTTCACATACTTTCTGATGCTCTCCCTTTGTTAAATTTCATATATAATTATTTCTTACAATGTTTGCTATTTCAAAAATTTATAAAAAAAAAAGCTGATACATTCATCGATTGAATTAAATTCTAATTGCATACTAGTGGCGCCGTCTGGTAATGAATTTGATAAATAATGGATTTCGGGAATCCATAGCATTTATACATTTATATTAATGTTAAAGAGTATGTATTTAAAAAATTGGTTTTCAATACTTTATAAAAAGTGCGAGTTTAAAACGATTGTTTTATTTATTAAATATAGAATATACCAGGGCATTGATTTCCTTTGAACAACTTTTATAAATAGCTAACATGTCATAAAATCATCCTTTATTCCTCATAAAAAAACATTGTACTTTGCATGAGAAATTAATAACTAAAATTTGAAAATAATTAAAATAAAAAATTCTGGTTCTAATACATGTATAAAAAGGGGTTTTTAAAAACGTTTTTATTCAGTTTATTTAAAATATTTTCACGTACACATATATTTTACTTCAATAGAACTCGAAAAGTAAAATACCATAACTCTGTCGGACGTTAAATAAACATAATTAGCATGGGCATTCTCAGCATACTTACTGAAACATATTAAACACTTTACATGAGGTACAGATTGAAAAATGCAGAAAATCAGGAAACACAATATTTAGAATTCTAACCACTAGTTGGAAATTTATTTATTATTAACTCTGTTCATTCGCATAATTATTGCCCACGGTTCATTTCTTTAATAAACTGCCCATAAAGCTTTAAGCAGAAAGAAATTAATTAATTTTTAAGATGAAAAAATTATTACTTAAAAAGACTTTATCTAGATGGCATAATAAAATATAGTATAAAAGATAGTCCTATATCGTCGCTTAACAAGTAACATTTTCTATCTCATTTTCGCAGATTTTACGGCAGAAAGGACAAAAAAAAAAAAAAAAAAAAAAAAAAAAAGTGAATTTTTCCAATAACGAATAGCCCTGACTTTTTTTTCCATGTCTGGTATGAACATGAGACCACAAGTTCACGCTTGATATGAAAAGAAAGTCGGGAACATTCGTTATTGGTTGCAAAAAAAAACTTTTTTCCCACTCTTACAGACCTCTGCAAATTGAGATAGGTGGTGTTGCTTGTTAAGCTACGATATACTAGAGCTGAAAATATTTATTATTTATTAGTATAACTAAGGTATACAGTAAACATAAACTTTTACTTATATAAGCTCTGAGAGTAATTTTAGAAAAGATTAATCTTGTTTATATATATATAAACTAAATTTATTCTTATATATATATATATATATATATATATAAACTAAATTTATTATTATTTATATATATATCATATTTTATTTTTTACATGCTTTAAATTAGAAAGGCAAGAATTGAAATATGTCAATGCAATAATTATAAATTTAAAAAGTCTTAAAAATAGAACATTTTATTTAGACTTTGTATGTATCTCAAAAGTTTTTTAATTCTGCTTCTTTTATTTGAAAAAAAAACTAATTTATAGTCATTGAAATTAAAAAAAAAAAACATTCTTAGAATAAATTTAGTTGAAGCGTTACAATAGAAACACGACATAAAAACAACTTTCAATTAGTACAACAACAATGTTACAAAAAAAAAAATCCTAATTGCATACTATATATGTATATTGCTAAGGAACATTGGATTTAATGTACTAAACTTAGATAAAGCTATTAAAGTTTCAAAATGTTCCAACTAAAGGAAAAAAACTAAAGGGATCGCCTATGACGTAATTTGTGCTCCAAACGAAGTCATTAGGTAAATTACATTAGCTACCCCATAACATCACACAAGCGAAATTGAAACTTGAATGGATTTAGAACAATCTATCCTAACTCTAAAAACGAATGTATGCGTATAAATGTCTATGCGTTTATACGCAGCTACGTAATTTGGCAAATATATAAATTGGAGGCTGAAATGTGCATTTCAGAGAGGAATTTAAAAATATTTAATAAAGTTTTTATTAGATCAAAATTAAGTGAAAATTTAATGTTTCTCTCCATGTTATTTTCGGAAAATATTATAGCATAAAACTGTTGTTTTATGCAATCTGAAAATAAAAAATTATTTCCCATGCAACTACCATTCAGTATTTTTGCAGTAATAATAACCTCTCAAAAATATTTAAAATATGTTTTTTAAATGTTTTATGTTATTTTAATTAATGTATTGCTGAAAAAATTACGAAGTCTCAATTTTTATACAGTACCAAGACCCTATTACACATATTTAGTGTATTCTCACACATTTTTAATTAAAAAAAAGTTCCACTCATCTACAAACAAAATGGACATTTCAATGGCAGATTCTAGGAAGAATACCCAATAGACTAAATCCATTCATTCAAGTTGGATGTTAATTTGTCTAAATCATTAAAATTCAAATCTTTATACTTCCATTAGATTTGATTGTAAAAGAGTGGAGTATTTTTATTTAAAATGTTAATGTGCCAAAATCTATATACAACTGCATATAACTTTGTGAATTCAGTACGGAATATCATATAAAAAGTTTGATATCTTTTTCAATAGAGTTATTATGTATTTCAACAACAAAGAAACTGAATTCTTTAAGACCTTTAAAGCATTTTTCTAATGGGTCCTATATGCTATCTTTAACTGTTAAGAAACTAACAGCTGGCTTATTATTAAAGTGTATATAATGTGTATAATATTTTATCCGAATATTTAATTTAATATTGCAACCACATAAAATACATTTAAAAATTTTACATTCCAATCCTTTATGTCGAAAAGACTGAAATGAATATATCAATATACGAACTTTACTCTATGATAGATATTAAAAATGTGGCTACTTTTAGTTCCTCCATCAAAGAGAAAAGGAGTTTTATACTGTTTAAATATCATATTGCTTTTCAGAATATTTTTAGCTATGTTACTGAAATCCTATGTGAGTGGCCTTAAATTAAAAAGTCTATAAATATATATTTTAATACAATTAACAGAACCGATAAACAGAAAGTCTATAAACAGACCCGACCGAACAATACAGAAATACCGATTGAATGTTATCCAAAAAGAGAGTCTAGTATAACTAAGAAAAATATGAAGATTACAATTTTTCCTATAGAATATCTCTCTGTATCTTATTTACGATGGCGTAAACAGTAAACCAAAGAATTTTGCTCCCCTATATAATAAATAAATAATATGTTTTTATCTTTCGATATTCTTTTTTTCTTTTTTGTAATCTGGCCTTTTAGAATTACACTTTTAAAAGTCCTTTGTCACGCATCACTCTCAAAAATATTTATATCTTCTGTTAATGGATTCAAGCTATACAGATATTTTTGAAACTAATTTTTTTAATAAAAGTACTTATAAAGTTCTTACTGGGAGAAAATAGTAAACACTTGAAAATCGAATCTTCGAAGATGAATTGGTTTTAAAAAAGCATGCTCATTTTTCAAAATGTAAAATTATTACCTTATCCAATGTATAGTTATATTATTTTAGTTGAGATATTCAAATAAAGGAAAGTTGAACAGAAAATATTATTTTTATTTGAATGTTGGTGAAAGAAATGCAGCGGAAAATATCAATTGTTCTCGTACAGCAAAGTAGAAAATATTTATTATCTGCAAATGTATTTACTTAGTACAACGAGATAAATTTATAAATTCCTGATGAAGATTTAGAAAAACTGGCAATTTTTTTAAAAAATTGGATAAAAATAATTTTAATAATAATCATTACAAAAGATTTTATTATAAAGAAATCTACAACATCTGGATGTTTATTCAACTAGATAAAGACAAATAATATTTATTCCCTGTTTCTTTATGCGTTGAAATGAAATTTGGGGTATCTTAATAATTCAGCAGAATCTGTTATATAAATGTCTTCAAAATGAAAAAAATTATCATTTAGGATAAAATTTTTATAATAATATCGCATTATGTATGTAAATATCATGATCATTTAGGATTTCCAAGGAAAATAAATAGTGTACTCAAACTGTAAAATCTGTTTTTAATTTTATTTCATTCCCTAGAAAAGGATTTAATTTTTTTTGCTGCTTTTACACCAGTTTAAATTTTTTTGCATAATTTAAATCATTTGAAGGCCAACTGAAATTCCATGAATCTAAAAGAATATTGCCTTGCCAAAATAATATCCCATTATGTATGTAAATATCATGAATTGGAATTACTAAATGTTAGTGAAAAATTTAATATGGAGGCGTTTAGAAATTTTTTAAACATATAGGAATTTTTAAAAAGATATTATTTTCAAAACTAAAGCTGAGGCATTTATAAAAAATACTTCAAAACTGTATTAAATGAACAGTAATTTCTTTTCTCTTCTCGAAAGAGGAACACGAATTAGGAAAATAATATTAAAAATAGGGAAATACAAATGCGAAATAAATTTTGGGAAACACGAGACAAAAATTAATAAAAAGAACTTTATAAAAATCAAACTTCTAAATACGAAATTAAGCATAAAATTCTCTTCAATAATCTATTTTTTTTTCTAAAATTAAATATACATCTGTGACGTCTGGGAAGATACAGTTGTAAAAGATTTTCTCTTAAGATACATATGCAGCAAGGAGATCTGTCTTGGAATGGTCAAATTATTATGATACATATACAACAATTACGTCTAATATGGCATAGTCATAAAAGTTCATTTTTTAAATAATAGCATCAATATCATATAAATACGTGGTATGTAAAAGACTATTTCAGCATTATAAAGCAAAAATTCTGGTGACTATTATAAGAAAGATTATCCCCATATTAGTGTTGTTGAAGGCACTGGTAGGTATGTCGTGGGTCATATGATAACATTGAAAAGGATGTCAAATAAAATAGAGGTTTTGTCTCAAAAATAGCAGCCACATTTTGCAAGAAGTTTATTGCAGAGAAGAAAGACTCATCTGAAAACAGCAGCGGCTTTTGTTCTAGAAACGGCTTAGATGAAAATGGCGTCTTAAAGAAATCAGTAAAAGTCTTAAAATTTGTACACTGGATTTTTCCATTCATAGCTGATTTATGTATTTTTTAAAATATACATCATATTATATTAATAGTCCAGTTATGATAAACAATTAACGCTCTGAGAATATAAAGCGAATTACACTGAAAAACAAGAACACTTATAGCAAACAGGCGATGCATTTTTGAAAAGAAAATTTTTTCTGCTGGTAGGAATGTTTTTTCTACATCTGTAAAAGCACGATTACAGCAAACGAGGTATCTAAGTAGATAAATAAGATAAGCAGTTCTTTCAGGAGAATTTCTTACATAACCAAATAAATAAAACTGAAATAAAAGTTTGTTCATTATACAAGTCCACTATAGCTTCTTCTTTTATCTTGACAAACAGTTACACAGTTTAAGAATAATTAACAATTGCAAATTTTAATTAAAGCTAAGCAATATTGTTTACTAAGGCATTAATATAGGCGTCTATAGATAAGAATCGGATTTATGGTTCATTTAAAGAAAAGATAATGCCATAATTCAATAATGTTTTCAATTTTCAGAGTTCAGTTCAGTTGAGAAATTACTTGTCTCCTTTAGTAAAATTTATTATCTAGAAGAAATTTAAACTTCATTAGATTAAAAAAGGAATATTATCATGAATAGCAGAAAAATGTTAAGAGTATAAACCAAATAAGATATATACGAGTAATAAACCCAGAATAGCCCCATTTAATCAACAAAATTAATAAATTGATCCGAATAGTTTAAAACTTTATTTATATCTCTTTAAATCAATAACAATTTTTTTTTCTTTTCTTCCTATTTATGAATTATATGAATTGATCTCTTCTATTATAGATAACTTCCCATTATAGTTTGAATTGAAAAAAAAAACAAATTCATAAAAATGTATGATGAATGAATATAAAATTACGATTATAAAAATAGTGGAAATCATAGAAGACATATAATAATTATAGCCCATTGTTTTTTTATAACGTGACCTTAAATATTAACTGAATAATTCTTACCCATGTAATAGATATTTAAAGCTGAAAAACACAATGTTTTGCTTAAATTACTTTTAATGACAATAATTAATTTGTTTTTATCGGAAAAAATGGAATCATGAAAGTGAAACTCTTATTTTCTAATACATATAGCATTTTCTGAATCAGTGATTATCAAAAACAAAAAATGTTTGCGAAGATGCTTTTTTTTTGGGGGGGGGGGTGATGAAAAATAAAGAAAGAAGGTTATCATTCATCAGTAAAAAAATTGAAAGTTTCGCTTTAAATCATTCGGTAAAAAATCTGTTATGAATAATATATTTTAATAATGTCGACAATTAATATTTATGAAAGATGAAAAATTCTAAAACATGATATATAAGAAATAAAAACTCAACCAAAAAAAAATTAATCTTAGGCATGAAATATTTAGATGCATCAAGGTGTCTAAAATAATCTCTAATATAAGAATAGAGATATGTCGTTTCTAAATCTTAGAAGGATAATAAGTTTTGAAATCATTAAGGTTGAAAAATTCTGTTCGGATCTGTTATATCCTGTGATTATCCTCTGATTGCAACAAAGGTCCACTAAATTCTTATACGATATTTAATTATACAATGAAGGTATCAATTTAAAGATTTATCACTGAAATTATTAGTATTTATTATCGTTATTTGTAAATATATTTCTAAAAAGCATTTTTAAATGTGATTGCGATTTTGATGTTTCTGTAAAATGTCTGTAAAATCATTGCCTCTAGGTAACTAAATTCATTGTAACTTCGTATTTTTTTGCGGTAATCTTATTCTTGCATGTTTCCCTAATTGTGTTTTATTTTATCTTTCGTCCTAATTTATTATTTTAAATGTGATGGATTCCTCGATTCATTTTCGGTGCTAAAAAATACTCTTGCTTTCACTTGAGCTGCTTAGCTGTGTGTGTGTGTGTGTGTGTGTGTGTGTTGCCGCGATAATATATATATTTTTGTTTTATGTTAAACTACTCTTACTCTTTTTCACTGACCTTCTTTTTAGATGAAGACATTGGTTGTCTGGTGATGAGGTCTTGGGTTCGGGGCCACAGATTTAAAGGCTCGAAAAAATTTAGCAAAAAACATCATTTAACATATTTTTTTTACATTATACCCAATTTTGTCTGCCATAAAAATATTTAAGGAAGTATGCAACATTTATCTTTAAAACAAAAATTTAATTCTTCATATTAATACGCCAATTCAAGCCTCAATATCTTATTAATCCACTTCGGTATGTACAAATTTTTATCTTCACTTATTTATTTACTGTACAAAAAATTGATAATTATATTAAAAACGTGAAATTTTATACAGTTTGTTATGAGTAATTTCAACATTTTTATGTAGACTTAAAGCACTGTCGCTTTTCTGTATGCAGAGGAGCCTATATATCTATATATATATAATTATCATTTATCTCGGAAACGGCTGTAACGATTTGGATCAAATTTTGTAGATTAGATTTTGTTTTTTTAAGTTTATCTATATAGGTGTCTTTCCTGAAAACACAATTTTACACAAAAAAAAAAAAAAAACATTATTTTTTATAATTAACTATTACAGCCTTTTTCTATCTGCTCTCATGCTGACAATGTCATATAGCGCCATTTCGCCATTTTTTGTGATACTCGCATTGTTGCCATAAGATGATAACCTACTGGTACCTGAAAATTTTGTGAGATGACGCTATATGGCATTATCCGAATACTAATAAATTCTGCTCACATCCAGTTGTAACAATGCATTTTTTGAGTTAACCAATTCAAATAACATGTTAAACTAAGTGCATTCAAGAATTTTTCTATTTAAATGACCTGTTCATATGTAGCTAAAATTGAAAAATATTCATATGTAATCAGTATGTGATTTGTATCTAAATATTTTCTCAGAAAAAAAAACACCATCGATTTTACGAAAAAAAAATTTCGAACACAGCTCGGTTTCTCTGGTATTGTTTTACAGCTACCAAATAAGATGGGTAAATAAATAAAAAAATCTTCATTTCTCTCCTAATGAAACAAAATCCTTAATAACAACAATCCCCCCCAAATAATCTATGGCACTTCTCTTTTCAATGTCCAGCTGTAACGCGGAAAGTCTCAAGAACCGTAATTGCATATGACGAAATCATATTTTAGTGCTGTGCAACATCTGGTTTCCATCTGATATCGTTCTTGTGAGGTCCAATTAATATGAAGATAGAAAAAAAAAAGAATCTCATGATATTCCCAAATGGCATATAAATATCAACTAGTTTCCTGTCAGCATAATTATCATCAACCACCTTACGTCCTTGAAGACAAAAATTCTTTCAAAGGCAAGCCACACAACAGAACCAATTAATTTCTTTCATAAAAAAAAGGATACTAAAGAAATAAATCTAGCATAATTTCGATCACAGATTCCATGTAATTAGTATTTGATTGAAACCAAATAAATTTCTAGACACATTAATTTCTCTCCTACAAAATGGACTAATTGTTTTGTTTTTAATAATTATCCGAAGATATGTGCGTCTCTACTGCATTAATAATGCTTTACTCGTAAAGATCAATTTGGGGAAAACCAATAAATACGTTCAATTTTATTCTATGTTCTTCTGCTTTTTCTTTATTCCCTTATTCTCTTTATGAAAGGTACACAGAACCATCTAATGATATGATGTTGTGCTTAATTAATATTATTAGAGATTTTTTTCCCCCAAAAATAGGAAAAAAATATTGGTCCGAATTCCATGACAATGAAATGAACAATCGATACATATAACGCCGTGAAATAATTTTTCGTAAGTTTTATTAACAAATTAATTAAACTTGGGTCGTTCAATCAAGGTGTTTTGACATTACTATGCTATGTTTTTCTTTATTTATTTCATTTCAGACAGGGCAGTTCATTACTTGTTGATTGTCATGGGAAAATGGAGATACTTAAAAATGTAATAAGATAGAGAGATACATGCATTTTTGTTTTCTGATTGTATAGGTTTATTTAAATCTTTTTTCCGTTTTTTTCCTCCGCTTTTAATTAACTAGATTTGTTTCATGTTTTTAAAGATCAATCATTTTAAATGTATTTTTCGATAACTTATTAGTGCATACAAATACGTGCGCATACGTATTTTTAATGATAACACACTATTTTTATGTTTTCTGAATTTAACTGTCAGTTATGTAGTCAATTTAATTCTGTTTCTATACAGGTATTGAAATCAGAGTGAATAAAGAAAGAAATAATTTCAAGATTCTATAATATTATTTTAAATTAATGATTAGAAGCGTGGAAATGTGAAAATAAAATTAATTCTGCGTTTTAGAGGAAGGATAAAAATATGTTTTGAATACTGTTTATTATTCAAATTATTACTCATATTACAATATATTTGGGAGCTCTGGATTCTCTAGCTGATTTTATGTGTGTTTTATTTGCTGAAAACTGATAGGATTTCTGTTTATCCGCTTTTGTGTGTATAATATGACGGTAGTATTATATAAGTAAACACATTAAATTAATCTTGAGCAACTCTTAAAATGTTAACAGATAAAACAAAAATACAGCAAAATTCTTGCTGTATTTTTCACTCCAAAGGTTTTTGTTTGTTTGTCACTCTTTTATTGTTGAAATTTCTGAAAAGGCAGACAGCGTAATTTGCAATCGGGTAAGTATCCCATCAACTCTGGTATTGGTTCTCCATTTCCTCTGTTTCCTGTGATAGTCAAGGGAACAATAAATGAAATATTTCACTTTTTTTTCTTTGCTATTTCAGGATTGTGGATCCAAATGGCCGTCATCCAAGATAATTAAAGCATTGAAAGAAAATTTTAAAAATTGAAATTCAATACCGTAATAATTTTTCAAAACAATGGAATCAACAGGACAATATTATTGTAAGCTAACAATATCTTGATTAGAATTTAAAAATGAAAAGAATCAAATAAATCAAGGGGAACAGTTACTTTGCTCTATTCCGAAAGCTTCGTTTGTTTAAGCCGTAACTGAAGACATGAATTTTCTCACGTGGTCAGAGAGATGGAGTCAAAATGACTCCATTGTTTTTTGTTTGTTTTTTTGTTCATTTTGTCTTTTGTAAACAGCATTATAATTTTTTGGAATCAAAATATATTCTGGAAATCATGCAGTTACCAAAAATATCAAAAATGTTAAATGTCACAATATTAAAAGCTGGAAAGATTTTATAAGAAAAACCTAAACAATCTTTTAATGAGTATTTATTTCGTTTAAATATTACGGATTTACACTAATGTTAATAACTGTTAGAGTTTAACAAGCAAAAATGAAGAATATAATATTTTAAAATATTATTTTTAAAATATTTCTTTATTCTTTTTGCAGTATTCAAATTAAAAGCAGTTTCTGAGACATGGAGTCAATGACACCATAAATAACAACAAAAACTTTGAAAAAAATTAACTCAGTTGTACGCATGTGTTCATACTTAGACTTTTGCCCCATACCGCTGAAAGAACAACTTGAAGGTACTGAGGAGATGACTATATCCAAGGACAAAATACCACGTGATAATCAGAACTGATGAACAACGCGGAGTCATTTTGACTCCCGTCTCCAGTTACGGATTAATAGACTTCCTTCAATGAACATTATCTAAGCAATAATTTTGCAGGTTTAAACAGTTATTTGTCATCATATGACTATCTCATATGCTTGGTATTGTTACTCTATTGTCATACTGTCGTTATTCTAGAACGAGTACATTTGTTTATATTCATTTACCCATAACCGTTCATTAGTATTATCAAAGTGTTCAGGAAAACTGCCTAAATGCCGATGATAATAATGAATATGCTCATATTATAATCAAGGTTCATGTGGATATTAAGTTTTCTCTGAAATGAATCAAAATAATTCTCAACCTTGTGGGTGCACTGAAAGTTCTAAATAGCAAGGAAAAATTATATTGATGCTTTTCGATCTTGTCCATTTATGGAATCAAAGACCTTAGAATCTCTTATGAGCTGTTTGATTTAGAGACCATAAAAATACCAGTTTTAAATTTTCTTTTCCTCTTTATTTCCATCATTCTTTGTCTTATATATGCAAAGTACCCTGATCAAGAGCTTTCGTAAAGGTGTTTCATTGATTTTAGCTTTAGATGAAAAGAGAAAAGGTGATTCTATCTTTTGGACGAAGGTTCACGAATGTTATTTCTTTCTCCAGAAATAATGTCCTCTCTAGTAGGTAATTCTTTTCATGCACCTCTAGCTATCTTATAGGTAGAAGAAACAAGGAAATTACATGTGGTCTACATGTTAAACAAGAGATTAATTACTATTTTTTAAGTCCAGACAGATTGCTCGTTGATGTGCATAAATTTGATTTTCTCCAAAATGAAAGCTACCATATAGTTTTTTATTTATATCAGTATCTCCAAAATGAAAGCTACCATATAATGTTTTATTCATATCAGTATCTCCAAAATGAAACCTACCATATATTTTATTCATATCAGTATCTCCAAAATGAAAGCTACCATATAATGTTTTATTCATATCAGTATCTCCAAAATGAAAGCTACCATATAGTTTTTTATTCATATCAGTATCTCCAAAATGAAAGCTACCATATAATGTTTTATTCATATCAGTATCTCCAAAATGAAACCTACCATATATTTTATTCATATCAGTATCTCCAAAATGAAAGCTACCATATAGTTTTTTATTCATATCAATATCTCCAAAATGAAAGCTACGATATAGTTTTTTATTCATATTAGTATCTTCTATAACAGAACAAGCGCAAAAAATTTGTATTCTTTCTTTCCTTTTATGTAATTCTTTGTCTCAAGAAAAATTTTGATTTTTTAATGTTTTTAACATTTCATAATTTAGCTAATGAAGAAAAAGTAATTTCTTGTCTAAAATTAACACATCAAATGTAATTAAAAACTCCAAAACTCCAGACTCCAGTAAAAAATCCAGATATCAAATAAAAGCAATCTTTAATTTCCCAGTAATATTTGATAAATATTTTAACTAACTGAACATTAAATGACTTAAAAATGCATATATTTCTTCTATCCTGATGGTTCAATAAATAGTTGATATCGTATCGGACAAATACATATTTTCTTCAGTATTTCATCTGAATATCAACAGTTTGATTAATTATCAATGCTACAAACTAGCAAGAGGTGTAGGGAACTCAAAGGTAAATTGGAATGAAATATTAATTCATAGTTTTTACTTAATTCGACAGAAGTATAATGATTATATATTATCGAAACCTTACAGGTATAAAATCTCTATAGCTTAGTGACACAGACAAATTCCAAAATCACATTTCAAATTAAATAAATCAAATCAATTCATAACTTATTGTAATATAGTTTACGTACTATTGTAATTAGATAAAAATAGTTTTGTGGTTTGAAATTTAAAATTTGAGAATAAAACTAAATATTGGAAGCAGTTGAGATTTTAAGTATATTATATTAATATGTTTCTATTTATTTATAAAAGGTTATTTCTTTTCCACAAAGGATTTACTTTGATATTTAAGAAATGTTTATTGTTACTGAAATAATAATAAAAAAATTTATTTACATTCAAATATTTGTAACAGTAAGTGCATGATTATCTTTATTATTTGAAAATTAGTGAAAAGGGAATGTTATTTAACCAGCAGAAGAGGTATTCATCTGATTACCTCGCATACTGACACAATACGGAAGTCAACCATCTAACTCTCCGACGCGCCACGAAGGCACGCGGATTTAAACCATAAAAACTGAATGACCGGACCGCCGCAACAGCAACATTGGAGGGAACTGTGGTTGAGTCCTAAGGGCCGTCACCGGCCACGGTACAACACTCCCAGAAGGAAGTACCGCCCGTCATCGATGGGAGGAGTCAGATCCCCCACCTATTAGTGTACCCTCCAGGGTGGCGAGATCCAACGACCATGCCTGAAGCATCTCATTCTCATTACGAGGTGCCCCCCGGGGGTCTGACACTATGCGGTAATATTTTGTTTTTTATCGTCATATAGGAAAGAGAAATATGGGGAGCACATTGGCTCCATTTCCGTAGAATGTTTCTAAAATTTGACAAAAGCCTACAATTTTGATTATTTTCCCTACCCCCAGCTCTATTATCTTGCCGTTTTCACACATGCACGGATAAACAAACATGTATTCTACCTGATGATGAATCTATTCTAAACATTGGAGCAGATTAGTTTTGATGTAAAAATAATATACCTGCTTTCAAGGCCACCCAATCACCCCTCATATCCAGTCCCTCTGTCTAATTAAAACGTCTCTACTTTGCTGTAACTTCAATGTATGGGGTCATCTAATTATACAGTACAAGATACAATATAAGCTACAGTATAAGATAGTAGGGGTGAACCACAACCGAATAATTGGTAGTTAACTTGTTACTATCACCCATCTAGCCTCATTAATATTAAGATATCATGCTAAAACACATGCGAAAAATTACACCGATATATCAATAATAATTTGACAAATTTTTCTAATTTTGCAATACAGAATAGCAACTCTAATACGGAAAAAAATGTACTGCCTTTCATTCTTCTACTACGTTGCGTCTTGGGTTATCGCAAAACATGCACACGGGAAAACAACCAAACACACACTTCTAGCCTAATTATTTCTTTTGAAATTGTCAAAATTAATTTAAAAAAATTGAATCTCAACTAAATTCGTAAAATATTGATAAATAAAAAATAATAATTTTTGTGTGATTATTCAGTAAAAATTAATTTTTGTGTAATTATAATTTTAGATGATATTGATGAACAATGCAAAAATTTTGCTGGAGTTTTATTAATAAAAAAATTTATTCAAAATTTTAAAAAAGTACATCCTAAGTTCAAATTCCTATCTTTTAAATAATATATTTGCCAAATACGTTAATTTTGTGTTCAAGATTTGCCTTTCGAAGCTCTAATAGACAAACTTATTTTTATTATTAGTGGAGACTCAGCAAACTGTATAAATTATTTTAATGTCTTATCGAATAAACGTTTAAGTAATAAATTGGTTTCTTATACATAAACAAAATCATCTTACGTAGAATGGATAAACATTATAATTTTTTTATTTTATTTAACCGAGATATGATTCGTTATTCTTGTTCTGGAATTAAAATTGATTCCTCATTGAATTCTCTTTTCACTTCATGTATAGATATTATTGCTAAAACTTCAGTCTTTATTAGATGAAAAAACCTTAATTTTTTTTATAAAATTTAATGGTAAAAAATTTACAAATCAAAATTATTTTTCGCAAACTTCTCAGAATCTACGGCAAATAATAATAAAAAAATCCATAACACTTTATAATCCAAAACACTTTATAACGCACGTCATTTATATATTAACTACTTACATCTTACGCCTGTGCTAAGTATAGCACATTTTTGACGAACTATTAATCTAACATGATCCCCGTAAAGAGATTAATCAGGAACAGTTATTAATAAATGGAGTCGGGGTTGCCTCCTGAAGTGAGTTAAGTTTTCGCCAATTTTTTTAGAAGGAATTTTTCGTTCTGAAACAGGCTTGCATTTCAAGGATTTCTATCGAAGATTATTAATCATCTACACTCTTCTCCATTATTAATCTCACAAATGCACTTTACAAATTTTTAAAAGGGTTGATAAGATGAAGTGCACACTTTCTTTTTGCTTGAGATGAATATCTTTGCCAGGCTCTGGAATATTAATTGCATATGGTCTTAATAAATTAAAACCCTAGCTAAGTATATTGAATGACTCGTATGAGCAAATTTGAGGCGTAAATCTTGGAAATATCGCAAGTTTAATTTTTTTTGAATAATTAACTGTAAGAAGTATAATATAAGATTTTATTTTTTCTTCAGATTTATTTATTTATCAAAACGATCGGATATAGGCACAAGAAGTCGTGGATGAGAAGTTACAAGACAAAAAAGAAGAATCCCACTTACTTGGGGGTGTAACAATGTTGTCGTGTCAGGTTACCTTCTGTGTAATGACGGGATGTACCTCCTCGGTAAACACAGTCAGTAATGGTTCAGTCACAGTTTTTCGGATTCCAATCTCGATTTCTGACTGCTCAGTTCACCCCGCATCCCTAGGTAGGGCAGGGATAACTCAGGGCTAGATTTTTTTTATTAGTAAAGCGCCCTTTTAAAAATTTTACTAAGTTATTACAAGACAAATCCTGCTGAGAATTTAGTTACCTGACCAATGCATGGGTGGTTTAGATTAGCTAATTCAACGTGTATTCGGTTCCCTTAAACAGTGGTTCTTTAACGTATTATAGTCTTCAAACCTCAGTTTAGGAGACACTGATCCAAATCTGTCTCTGGAATATTATGGTTAAATGATTATTTAGTATTAGTGATAAAGAATACATTATTTAATACCATATATTGCAGTTTGATGAAAACATGAAATAAAGACTGTTTTACTATAAAAATCTAATTGATCTTTCTAATATCTAAAGGTTTTTTTAATATTTTTTTTTATTTTACTTTTATATTTCGTTTATTGCCATATTTTTAGAGTTTAACGGCTTTTTTTATACATTGTGCCTCGTATAATGTTAAATTGTTTTAATTTAATTCATACTTCATATATTTACAAGAAGATACATTTACAAAAACTGAGATATTGAAGCACCAGATACTTTGTAAATCATGTCTGCTATTAAAATAGCTTACTTGTTTGTGAATAATAGATTTAACTGTTAATGAGTTTCAAAAATACCAGATACTTTGAACGGCATTCATAACTTTTGAAAATGCTTACTTATATTTTAATATGTTCAAATTTCTTAATTTAATTAAAGAATAAGGATTATTTATTATATTTCTGACACTAATGTGCAAACCTTTTATCAAAATTCAAAGGAATTATTTTTTCGGATCAGAGTTTTGTAGGTTCGATCACTAATTGTAAGACTTATCAGCTGTATATATGCGATCTTGGTGCACCTTGGGTAAATTTATGGTTAAATATTTTCCTATTAGTGTGGTGCGAAAGTTTGAAATAAGAGCACCCTTCTCGGGTAAATTCCTTGTTATAAAATTAGAGCGCATAATCAGTTTTCTTGTAGATTTGAAAGAAATGTCAATTTAAGTAAGAGAAATTAGTCAAAAAGCCGTTATTGAATCCAAAATAGGAAAAGAAAATTTATCTTAAATGCAATATTTATTTAAAGTAAGATATTTCCGATCCAAATAGTGAATTTCAAATATTATGAAATTATTTAAAGCTGCACTTATATTGGTAATCATAATCAGACCGTAATGTATCACTTCTCTCTCAATTCATGCACTGTGTTGAATTTTTTCTTTGCACTTGCTTTGAATATGTCCGAGCTGTAGTATGAAATTAAGATTCTCAATTCCGAAAGAAATGATTTTTTCAACAAATTTTTTTTTATATAATTATTTTCTATTAGTACATCAATATTCAATATCCGAAGAAGACATTCCATAACTTAGCGAAATGGTTACAAGAGAATCCAGTTAAAACACTAATAGCCGGTCATTAAGTAAAGTTGCTATGATCACTTCACTACTACAATGACGCTCATCATATGCTGGCTCTAAAACGGCTTTCTCGATAGTACCAGTTTTTAAGTAAATTAATGAATTTCTGTAATGTTTAGATTATTGTAATAAAGTAAGGGTAAATGAATAGTATTATAAGAATTCATTAAAAATTTTAAAACAAATTAATTAAATTTAAGCCAAAAATTTAAATAAAATGCCACTATACATTTTTGAAAGTATCGTTATAATACATAATGCTACCTGACAGCTAATAATTATATATAATATAGCAATTTTTATGATATCGATGTTATATATGATGACCCAATTCCGATAAAATCCTCATCATGAGGTAAGCTGTTAAATAATTTTCTTTATTATTCAGAATTTAATTGTAATTCTTGGATTTCAACAAATATTTGATAAAATTTATTCTTGATACATATGGGTATGACTTGTTATAGTAATTTCCCTTCAAATGTCTTTAAGGATTTATTTTATCAGATGTAATTAATAGATTTTTTTATATATAAGAGAGTTTTTTAAATCGTTATAATTTCTAATTTGTTAACAACATCATTAAGTTTTTCTGGCTTCTTTTATACAGTATGTTGAATATTATTCATTGGTATAATTTAATTGCTTAATTAGGCAATAAAAAGCAAACAAATTGCTGAAAGAGTAAAGAAACAATAAAAAATTTCATTAATTTATCTACAAAATTGTTTTATTTACGCAATTAAATTTACTGCCTCTTCTGATAATTTCTATAAAAGTACACAACATTTGTTTGTTAAATGTTTATCTTTTTTTCAGTGGTATTTTCAGCCTAACAGCACAAGTTGTTTATTTTATTTGAATGATTTGTTGCATCGTTCGCATTTCTTTAAACTGTTTCCGTCAGTTATTATCGGAATTTTAAAAACAGATTTCCAATTCTTGAAAATTGTCAATCTTATGCGTAAATTTTTTCTCCCTCTTCTTTTTAATCTATTTTCAGTTCTCAGTATTTGAAATTAAAAGAACATTACTGATTCTCTTATTGTATGGGAGGAAAAAGTTAATAAACATTATTTCAGAGCAGGAATAATGATTTTCCACTTTTCATATCTTCCTATCTTTCAGATTCGATTCAATTTCGAAATCATTTATGCGTACATAAAATATTTTAAACGTACTTTATGATTCTGTTGATTAGAGATTTTTATCTGTTTTTGCCATTAGAATCATATTCCAAAATCTAGAACATTATTGATAAACATATTTAATGAAGCGTATTTCGTTTCCATTATTACAAAATATTTTAATAATATACTTTAAAATTATTTTCATAATGTCTTGAAGACTTTAAGAGTCTGAATGATTTCAAGCGATTTGAATACCATGCATTTGCTCATGCTTCTCCTTTTTGCTATATATATATATATCGATGAAAAAATTGTTTTTGTAATATATTTCTTCAATATTCCCTTTCTTTATAATATAACATTGCATTTCATATTTGAGGCATATTTTGATTTGTTTTGAAGATAAAATTGTCCAATATTAGCATTATTTTTATTTTTTTACCTTTGATGAAACCTTCTTCCAACTACTTGACTCAAATTAAAAGAAGAAACTCAATAGCTCCAAGTCATACTCAAGTTCTCAACTAAAGAAAATACATGTTTTCCTTTACAGTACAAAAAAAGTAATATCATGCAATATATCTTTTTCTCTTTCTGAGACAAATATGTTTCAGTAAAAAAATTATGTATGAATTTTTACATATTTTGGAAATAAGGAAATGAAGTATAATTAATTGCATCCTTTCCTAGGAAAATATTCTTAGAGAAATGTCTGAAAATAAATATTTAAAATAAATCATTATATCAACGATTGAATGAAAATATTGAATCTTGAATTTGCAAGCGGTAAAAAAGGAAGTGCAATGAAATGACGACTATAACAGGAATGTTTTTCTTGTTTAGAGTGGCTTCTGAAGTCCTTCATCGCTCATGTAAGCTTCAGAACGGCGACGACAACTATATTCATAAAAAAGATATCTAGTCATGGAAATGTATCAAAATTAGAAATCTTGTACGGTTTCTGCAAGATAGCGAAGATTTTATCTCCCTAGGCCCAAGCTCTCAATATATTTTCGTCTCCTACTTCAATCAAGCCCTTCTCCAAGAAATATTAACTTCATCAAAATTCTTGAACTTATTCTCCCCACCAAACACTACTTTTTTCATTACTGTATTGTGTATAGTTGTTGTATTTTTATTTCATGTACTTTATGTGAACTTTAACATTTTTTTTTTCTTTTTAATAAATCTCTCCAAGTATATCCATTCAGTTGCAGGGAATCCTAGATATTCCAAGTTCGGGGATATTCTGTGACGAAAAGAAAAAGAAAGTCATTTAAATGTGGCTAATTATGAAGCGATGAAACTGTTTACAGTGTTATCTAGAGAAAAACTGAGATTTAGGGTTTATATATTTATTACGGTGCAAGATAAGAGGAAAACTGAGATTTAGGGTTTATATATTTATTACGGTGTCAGATAAGAGGGAAAACTGAGATTTAGGGTTTATATATTTATTACGGTGCCAGGTAAGAGAAAAATAAATTATTAGCACAAGTTATCATATTATATCTTAACGATGTACAAGATCCTCGCATGCCGTACGCGAAGATGCCGTTTGGACATTTTCCACTGGTGGTATAAAACTGTAGAAAGCCATTGATCTAATACAAATAGGTATTTTGCACAAATTAATGTTGCGAAAAAAAGCATTAAAAGCTATTTGGTCCTGATCTCTAAACTGCTATATCATGAGTAGAATGTATGCCATCATTTTTACATTAAGTATTTCCAAGTTATGCTGAGAAACGTTACAGATGCAATTTAATCAAGAATCACTCACACGTTTAGCCAATGACACGTGCGCCCATAATATGAAAGGATGAGGCATGCTTTACACATAATTCAGTGTATAATTGCCTGAACATTCATAATTAAGAGCAGGAAACTCCAGGATGTGCTATCAAAGTTTAATAACCAGTACAATGGTTCGATAAATGTTTGGTGCGTGAATTTCAATATCAGTTTGTATTTTGCAGTGTCATATTCAAAAAAGCAGAATACTTGCAATATAATTCAGTTACTTCCTAGAATTCCAGTTATTTCATCAAATAACTGATCATATTATATAAAATAATAAATTTCATGCATTAACCATAATATATTCATTTAATTGATAATCCTAAAAAATTTGTGAACCATTAACATATTATTTCCTATCCTAAAAGTCATCTTCATGTAATTTTCATATTTGTATTAGCATATCATATATTAGATGAATTTTTGAACCTAGGAAAGACTTTTTTAGTGTAAAATATATTTTATTGTGTATTAGATTAGCTTAAATTTTTTGCCGATCATATGGCTTATATTTATTGTTTTGTTTCATAAATCAAAAAAGCTTACTTGCTGGTGATTGAATTGATTTCAAAATGCAAAAACTACTGTAAGTTCATATGTGATCTCGCTGTATTTTAGTACAATCAAAGAAAACTAAAACACCTATTTGATACTGAAATAGCCAATGCTCAAAGTGAAATATCTCGCAAACAGGCTAACATTTCCTTAAATTTTGAATGCGTTTATAATTTACCACATGACATTGCGGTATTAGAGTCAATAGGAATCAAATATTTATCGCTCTTGTCAACACGGTTGAATTGCAGTTTCGCATCACCGAAGCTTCAAATTAGTGTAGACAATAATTTACTCAAATTCAGCTACTAGGTATTGAAATTAACGGGAGGAATTGGTTGGTGTAAGAATCAATTATCTGACGAATGGATTCATCCTCATTGTGTCTTATGTATATTAATTTGGATCTCAACTAATTCTTGAAAATGTTCATTGATATTATTGATTTTAAGAGTTTTTTGTTAGTATACAGGAAAATGTTATAGTATATCTTTCAGACATTAATGAATTTATATCGTATTTTCGGAAGTAAAGAATAATTGAAGATTACCATTAAAATTTTAGTGGATACTTTAATTATTAAAACTTCTTGTCTAAGAAATTCTGACTTTATAAATGAAAATGTAATTAAAATGCACATTTAACATGTTATTATGTGAATACTATCTGACTTGACAACTTCTGAATTTAAAATTATGTATAAGGGGATCTGGATATTTTAGGAGTTATATATTAAATGGTTATTTTACATTATATAAGAAAAAGTAAATTTCAAATATAACGTAAATATTATAAAAGAAAAACGTTTCTATTAGATAAATCGTTTTATAATTACTTTACAATTAAAAATATACAAGTATATCATATTCAAAATTTGTATATTAACATATAACATAGGATTGATAAAGAAATATTCATTTCCTATTTCACAAACGAAATGCGAATTGCGATTAAACTGGAAAATTAACATATTATAAAACGCATCGAAGTTTCTGAAAAACCTCAAACGTTTCCAAATAAGGAAAATCTGCTTGAAAATACAACTCTACATTTTTTGTATGTGGGGAACAATGTTGAATTTACTCTTAGCATTTTTAGAATGACACCTGATACAAAAAACGCAATTTATTTCATTAAATTTATGAAAGAAGAAAATGTCATGTATGGAATTTCAGAATAAATGCTAACCAATATTTTAGAAAATAATACTTATCAAATTCTAAAATCATTCACATTACTCCCGTTTGTGAGGGTGGGTGTTGACGAAATCTTTTCGAAGTTCTTGATAAATTAAGTATTTTTCTCATTAATTATCCCATCGAAGAATGCTCTGTTGATGACAATGAACCTTAATTGAATGAATATGCCATCAATTATGAGAGCGAAAACTTCTGTCTCTGGCTAGGCCATTCTTCAATTTTGGAACAGAAACGGAAGAATTCAATCGAAAACTTATATGGGAGACACATTGCCAAAGAAAATTTAACTTAAAAAATGGCAAAGAATACGGCAAAAATGCCAAATAATTTATGTTTAGCCTTCTGTTCATCAATACATTTCTTGAAAGATATTCTTTTGTCGTTAAACAAACTTACACTGACTTTAGTTATGAAATAAATTTCGATAACACTTTTCTAAATGATGAAAAATGTAATTCTCATGAGAAACCATGATAAAACATCTCAGTTTTTTCATAAGACACATATTTTCAATTGTGGTAATAATTATTTTTATAAAATATTTCAGAATTTTTATCATTTATTTATTCAATTTAAGGAAAACGTATAAATATTGATGACTTTCTTACTGAATTCTTTTTATTATCAAGAACCGATCATAAGAAAAATATATAAATTCAAGAACAAATGTATTGTGATGTTAGTTTCTTCCTTTTCACCATTTATCTGAAATTCTAAAAGGTTCTTTTCGAAAAAATCTCGCTTGAATAATTTTGTAATAAATAATTATATATCACATATTCTATTCTACATTTGTAATATAACATATTTGTACTAAAACCGTTTATTTTCTTAAGTCGTATATTAGTCAAAACGCGAATTAACTAGGGAAAACGCGTTTTAACTGACAACTCAAAAGAAAACCCGTTTCCTCTAGTTATTTCAGGTGATGTCCAATTAAAGCCATATGAATTCTTGCTTGTGAAACTTTCAAAGCAAGTGCAGTCATCTAGTTTTATTCATGCTGGAACGTGTTTGTGCTGTTGATTTATTTACGATAAGTGAAGAAAATGTTAATACTTTTTGCGAGAAAATGGGAAAAATAAATTTCTTGAACAATTACAGTTTTTACATACAAAACAGAATATCTTTAAAGTTATTACACATGATGAATACAACTATCTCTTATCTGAGGTTGAAGAAGCAAAATCTTCCGTTAGCAAGACTTCAATTCAATACCGCAGAAAAAAAAAAGAAAAAAAAAAAGTTTGACATTCTTGAAATCAGTGGAGTAAAAATGTTGGTTTCTTCAAATGAGCCAATAAAATATTATTTAATAGTTGAAGAAATTTTTATGATAATAATGAATTTAGGTTTATTATGGTTTACCAGAAGCTTTTGACAAAGTTTGTGTTACTACAACCACTTCAGAGCATAGGAACGTAAGAGGTTGGTTTGCAAGTACTTTATATCTTTTTGATGTTAGAGGATCCCTGTATACTGCATTCTGATAATGGAAGAGAGTTTGTAAATACCGTTATAGAGTAGTTATGTTCGTATTGACCAGAATTGAAGATTGCTCATGGGAAACCTCGGCACAGTCAGTCGCAGTGTTCGGTCAAGCAAGACGTAAAAAATATGTTAGCTTCATGGATGAAGGAGTACAAAGTACAAACTGGTCCAACGATCTTCGTTTTGTCCAATTCATGAAAAGCATAGCTCTACATTCAAGAATTAAACAATCACCATACAAATCTATGTTTGGGATTGAACCAAGATTTTGAATGACAACCTCAACCTTTCCATCAGATATTATAAAAAATATCGAAGACTGCAGCATAACTATAGGAATTTTTCCAGGATAAGGAATGCAAAGAAACTGAATAAGTATAATCAGGGGAACATATACTTGCTAGTAAGTCCACCAGCATTCTTCTAATTAGAAAGGAAAAGAAAAGTTACAAAATTTAAAAAAAAAATAAAGAAACTTTAATAAAGCAAGCCAAACGAATGCAAAAGATTTACGATGCAATACATCCTGAGTTTGATGTTGTTCCCATTCCAGCTGTTGATAGAGTAAAGCTGATTTGCGAAATATCATAGGTGTAGTGCTTGAAGAACAATTAAGATGGCCTGTACAAAATTGAAATGAAAGATGACCTTCTGAACAAACTGTATTTGAGGTAATGATATTTAAACTTAATTTTTTCAGTATTTATTTAATAAATATATCGTTACTAATTATATTAGCTTTATAAGTATTTATACAGTAGATTACAGCTAATCAAAGTACAAGTTTGATACAAAAATTTAATACATTCACTGACTTTCAGATCTCAATTCGATGCATCGCCGCAAATTTTCTTGACTCTGGAACATATACCGTATGAGGAAATTCCGCTGAGAACAGCTGCAAGAAAAGCAATTGTGGGAATTGGGCAAAGATTCACCCGCTGCTTTTGTGAAAAATATTGTTCTTCAAAATAAAGTTCTATCAGTTAAAACACGTTTTCTGTAGTTAATTCGGGTTCTCCCTAGCTCTGTCTCTCTGTAATTTTTCCTAGTTAATTCGATTTTTGACTGTAACATGTGCATATATATGACTGTAACATGTGCATATATATGACTGTAACATGTGCATATATATATATATATATATATATATATATATATATATATATATCGTTTTGGTGATTTTCAATGCTTTTTGTTTGTGTGTATTATATTATTCATATTTTTTTCTTTCCTATTGAAATCTTCGTATCAATATATGTTCAAAAATATATCAACTATGTACTAAAACATCAATAGTAATGCTTTGAAAAATTCCCGCTTGTCATCAATGATCTACGCTCCTGAATGGAGAAAGCACACACGAAATTAGTAAATAAATTTGTAAATTTATACAATCTAACTCTTAAGTTCAGAGCTGAGGAGATATCAAGGTACTTATATTTTAAACCGTTATCAATAAATTCTGGATTTGTGGTAATAGAAATCTGGTCGTCTCGATTTTTTCAATACAAAAGGCATAATTCTGTCACTTATTTACGAATCATTTTTTTTTACATTTGAAACACCTTTATATGTAAATTATTTTGATTTGAAAAGAAATAAATTTGATTTGAAATAAAGAAATAAAACGTAGAAATATATTGTATTGAAGAATAACAAAACAGCATACCAATGAAACTTTAAGGTTTTTAAATCATTTTTCAGTCCTATCAACCCAGTCGAACAAGCTACAATTCGTAAACCTAAGAGGTGTTAAAATAATAAAAAGGACATGAATATAATCAAAAAGTATCATAGATTTTCTGTTATAATTTCACTTTTTGCTCAGGTATTCCACATTTCGCCAATAATATAACATATTGGAAGACAGAAATGCGTTTTTTTATTGAATTACTAAACAACGACATATTTTATCATCAGTATTTTCAGTTGCTCTAAAATAATTTAACGGCAACGTTAATGCCCCACTACTGCTTAATTTTGTCAAGCCACCAACCAATTACTCTGGAACACAGGCCCTCGACCTAAGTGACACAAATCGCCAACAAAGGTAAAGACAGGTAATCAGGCCTCTACAATGGATGCTAATTTGGCCAGGATCGAGAGGTTTCCCAGACGATTATTCATCAAAGCTGTCATAAGCGCGAGACAGCACAGCGACATCGCTGACACGCGTAGAATCAGTTGCAGCTTCGGCAATGCGAATATATTCCGTTTATTAAAGATGCAGAGGGTGAGCAGAGTCAGTTCACATGTTCGCACGAATAAGCATAATTGTTAAGAAGAGAAGGAAATAGTTGTGATTGTTTTTCTCTTTGTTAAGATTTTCGCTTGTTTAAGGTAGATGACTAAGTTGAAAAGTAAATTTTTTAATTAAATATTCTTAATATTTGAAAAGGTCTCTTTATAAAAGCGTTAGAAATGATAGAGTTCTATCATATTATAAAATATGATAGAGTTTTCTTACGAAAAACCTCATAAATTAAAATATAAGGCCTATTTTTGGTATAATAATTTCTCAACATGTTTTGCTGTTCCGGAAATATAGAATAAATAATCTCTTCTTTTAGAAATATTTCATAGTTGTTTAATTCTTCACATTGTGAAGAAAGGGGAATAAGAAAGTTAAAGAATGGATAAAAATGCAGCTTTTTTTTAGCTCAGGAACTATATAATATATTTCTTAAGCTATCTGCAAAATTTTAAACAAATCTTTTGATAAACCTATAAAATTGAAGATTTTTGCTTTTATCCTCTTTTTTGCCAACAAAGGCCTTTTTCCAATTTTTAAAAGACCTTTTGATACTTAACTGGTATATTTTTCACAGAGGCTTTTTCAATCTTTTTTATGCAAATATTAATAAATGTAACGATTTTTGAAATTTTTTCAAAATATTCAGCCTCAATGTAGTCATATACCTAAAGAACTTTTTAAATACATTTAAGTAGCATTCAAAATGGTAGTTATTGTGATTACGCAAAGATTCAGAGTCTTTCTTAAACTGTGCAAAAGGAATACAAAATTTCTTGTTGAAAAATATTTTTTACTAATGAACTAAAATGACCGCACTGGACTAAATTTTTTATAAAATTAATATAATTGCTTCAATTTTTTGGGGGTTTTAATTTACAGTAAAATTAAATTCTTCTTCTATTATTTGTGTTCTAAATGTTTTCACTACAGAATGTTCTATCAGCATTAAATCTATAATGTGAATGCTGCCATTTAAAACAATATAGAAGGGAATCGGAATTGTTATAGTATTAATTATTTTAAATAATTAAATTTTTAACAAATTACTTTATGAAATTATTACATAAATTCTTGGAAGTTTACAAAGGGATTATTTTTGTAATTTACTAAATATTCGCAGTACACTATTAATAAATGAAAAAAAAATGATACACAGCAAATCATAATTTAAAAAAAATTCTTGTGTATACTAATTATCACTATGTAAGCAAATCGAGTTATAATTTGCTCCAAACTAATTTCTGTAAAGCAAGTCATCGGCTGCTACGTTTATTTACTTTCAATTAGTTGCAAAATATGCTTCACATTAATAAACAGAAAATTCCACTCAGTTATTCAAACAGAACACTGAGGATATTTCGATATGCGTAGCGTTTTTCATTTATTGTTTCTGAATAACATTGATTGCATATAACTATCACAGTTTGAGATTTTTTAAGAATCTGTTCATTTTTCAAGAATTAATTAAATATGTAATTGCTGTAAATTTAAATTCTACCATTAGGATTCCATTTCATTTTTCAGACATTTAAAAACCAGCATGAATGTTCTCCTTTCAACTTTTTCGTATATTAACACAATTAAGGGTGCTTCGTGCTTCATGGAACGTTTGTTAAGAGAATTTAATATGGATTTTGAATGTTTTTTTATTCATCGACTGAATCCGAAATTGGATACATATCTAGAGTACAAGTGATAAGACTACATACTAAATTTCACTTGAACAAGTCGTTGAGTTTTTGAGTTATACCACATACTTACAAATATATATACCGGTAGACCTGATGAAGGATTGGGTCCAAAATATGATAGGTATCTGCAATATTAAGGATAAATCCAGTTTCATTTTGTCTATATAGTTAGTTCGCTTTTCAGTGATGGCTCGTATGAACATGGACGGACGAAAAAAATACTTCTCATAGACAGGTCTTGGCAAAAATTTGATATAAAGCTCCCATTATAAATTTCAGGTAATGTTTCATTTTTGTTACCAGTTTTTTTAGTTATCATGTTCGATGAACAAACATAAAATCAGAAATGTAATTTTTGGACTCATGAAGATCAAATCCTAAAATCTCGAAGCCTAATGTTTTAGCAATTAGAATGCTTTCTCTTTTGAATAAATCAAAAATGGAGAAAGTAAAAAGGTTTATCATAAAAATATTAATTTCTTGAAAGATTAAGTTGCCTTTCGAAGGAAGAAAATGACCTGCAGCGAAATCGCCGATTTTCCCTTCATTTTAGGAAAGCATCAATATTTTTCCCGATATGTTTGATGAAATATCTTTCAAAGATTTATTTCTTTTCCAAGCAAAGCAAAACTATTTGAAAAATTCAGTGGTGTTTTAACTGAAAAAAGAAAAGGTACTTTTTTATTTAAATGGAATTAATTTATTCCATAATTTTGCGTTCCTATGCGATGGCACTTGCCCTGTCTGCCTCCCCGTAGTCACTCCGTTGAATGAATCGTTTCCTTTAAGAACAGCCTCTTACGAAACATCAGCTGTCTTCTCTAGCAGTGATTTCTACAGTTTTGTAAATAACTTGAACTAACTCCCACGTGTGCGAATTCTTAATGGTTGCACCCAAGAGCGATAATGGCTATTAACTGAACATACTTTTAATATAATCAGTAATTAATGAGACAGAAGATTCCAATTACATTTTATTAAATTTGTAACCTTTTCCAGGAACTGTTCTTTTTTGTAACGTTTTATTTTTAATACCTGTTTGACTGGGAAAATACTTATTTATATTTCGAATTGATTATATCTTTAACAGCATTATTGTTCTGCACAGAATCGTAATTTATTTAAATTTTTTGATGAGCATTAATTTTAAATATTAGTTTTACTAAATACTAAACAGTCAAACAATTGGAAAAGTATTAAAAATCTGCATTAATATTTTCTCAATAGAATTACAAATCAAAGACTACTATGTAGAAAATGATTAAAATAAAAATTTCTACATTTTAGTAACTAGTAAAGTTTAGTATTTAGTTATTTTAGTATTTAGTAAAGTACTACACTTAGTAAGAATGTGCTTTTCAAAATTGTTTTCATATCCTTTATTCTTAAGTAATAAAATATTTTTTTAAACAATGCAAATTCCTTAAAATGATTTCAGTCAAATGAGAAACATTTGTCTGTATTTACACATTATCTACTCTCAATAATAGAAGCTGGCAAAAAAGAAATGCATTTCTAATATTTTATATGGCAGTTCATGAAAATTCTATCATATTTCTTAAGCCAAAATACAACATTTTGTCTGAAACATTTTGTCTGAACATTTTGTCTGAAACATTTTGTCTGAACATTTTGTCTGAAACATTTTGTCTGAATAAATCATGTAAAATTACAATTTATTATTCATAATAGTCTCTAAATCAAAGCATCAGCTGATTTCATTTATTCTCAATTTTACTAATAAATACATATGAATTCTGCAAAAGATATATTTCATTTATTCTTTTTCGTAGCATCGGAAAGCAAAATTTTTTATATTGACAATAGCAAGCTAAAAAATTATTCACAGATAAATAATACATTGCACTTAAAAAGGCTGCCAATCTTAAAAGCTGTTTCAGCGTTAGAAAAGAGAGTGCTATACAAACATACTTTCTTATCGTAGTTCATTTACCCCAATGGTATAAAAATTCCTTTCCTTTAAGATATATTTATTAATGATATGTCGACAATTTCTATCGATTAAGTTCCTCCACCATCCCCGATAAAAGATATATCAAATATTTTTCTCTCTCTCCTTCAGGTTGGATAAAAAAATAGCTTATGATAAACGTATAGGTAAAACCATTCGTTTTTTTAATTGAATTTTTAAGTAAACCGCATTGTTTCGCAAACTTAAGCAAATTTCATAAAAAGCTTCTTTATATAAAAAAATATCATTAATATTTCAACTTAAAATTTTATAAATTTTTCGAAAATAATAATATGTCTAGACAATAGATCTTTCGAAAATATTAATATTTCTAAATACAAACATCTCTAGATATATTTCAATATTCACATTCTCGTTATTCATTAAAAGAACAGCAAATACGATATTCTTCACTTCTTAGCAATTCAGCAAAAAATCATGAAAGTGTAAATGCAAGGGAAAAAAAACTATTGCCATAATTGACAAAAAATGTTTTCAAACCTTAATAACAAACTCAAAAACAAATATACATCATGAGAGCTTTTACTTCCATTTAATGCATCCTTTCATTTAAGCTTAGTTCCTTAGGCTATTTATCCTTCATGAAAGCCTAGAAAAGTACAAACAAGATGCTAAGTGGACGTCTCTAAATGCTGGTAAAAAAATGTAATTTTTTTTCATAGTCATATGGTTCAGAGATGTTTCATTACCCATTACCCAGATCTCTTGATGTATGAAAAACATTCCTATGAAGTAAAGCAGAAAAAGTATTTTTTTCTTATTCTTGTTTTATCTCTAAGCATTTTTATAAGCAGATTAATTAACTGTTTGATGTTAGTTATGTCAACGGTTTCAACAAGTTAGTGAAAGCATAATTGAAGAAGAAATATTCTCTGATATATATATATATATATATATATATATATATATTCACTTATTCAGCTGTTCTACTTTTACACCAAGTTTTCTTCGTGAACTAATAAATGAATGCCAAAAATGCCATTAATCTTAAAATGGCTTGGTTCAAAAATGATTTCTTTTTTGGAGGAATTGTACTTAAGTGTGCTTTCAACGCGGATTCATGCTCTTATATACTATATATATTTAAGCAGTAGTTCCGTCATTTTCAGAAAACTTTCATTAGTTTAAAGTCTAATTAGCTTTTTGTGTTGAAACTTTAAGTTAATGTCTTTATAATTTAATCTAGTTGTTGTTAAATTTGCCGAAAAGTCTGTTGTAAAATATAACTACTAAGCAGTAAAATGGCATTTTAGATTCAAGATAATTTGTGAACAGCGTTAGTTTAAAATTAGTGAATTTGCTCCTCTTCCATTTTAATATTTAAGTTATAATAGTTCCAATTTAAAATTGACAAATTGACATTCACCTATTGGACATAAATTAAGAAAAAAAAAAATCTGCTGTTCACTATAACCCTTTGTTTTTTCTGTTAAATGTCAAATTCTTACTCAGATTAGTTTTGTGTCAGTAGGAACTTTGGAATTGGTAGTAGAAATTTTCAACAAAATGTAAATAATTCTAAAATTGCGTCTATTTGATAAATAATTGTGCATCAACTTGCTTTCTGGATATAATCGGTTAATTTAACAAATAACTATATAGCTATTTGCTTTTTGGATATAATCGGTTAATTCAATAAATAAATGTGCAGAAATTTGTTTTCTGGATATAATCGGTTAAGGTGTATGCACACACTTGAAACTTCGAAAATCGTTCAAAATATCGAATATTTTTTTATTACTTAATAATGTTCTCTAATCGTTTAGCTTTCAAACGATACCAAGATATTGTCAATATTTGAAATATTTCTCGAGTTATAATTATTTTTCTTTAGGTGCTTACATTAAAAACTCTAGTTACGGTGTTTTTAAAACTCATTTTATGAAGAATGATATTTTCCCACTATGTTGCTTCAATCAAACAATCATAAATTGTTTAAAAAAAACTATGTATTTTTATAACTTGATTGAGGCAGATAACATGAAGACTAATATTAGGCATCATTTATTTTCAACTAGAATTGTGTGTCTGTACAAATTAGAATTTAAGATATCATGTTTCAAAAATAGGCTAATTAGCTCATTAAATATTAATTAATTAATTAATAATTAGTGTAATATGGTTTTTTTTCACTGAAATGAGTTTAAACATATTTTAATAACCTACTGCGAAAAAAATGGATTTTAAAAGTGAAAATTGCAGAAAAAAACTTCTAGTGTGTACGTACACCTTAATTTAACAAATAAATGCGCAGCAATTTGCTTTCTGGATATAATCGGTGAAATATAGGCTTTCGAAGAATGGAGGTTACCGGAGCTTCCGTTCCAGTTGTGCATCTCTAATACGAAAAAAAAAATTATTCCTTTTTCTGAGATCCCCCAGTTCAAAGTCAAGTTTTTTCTCTTTATTTCTTAACATTTCTGCTTACTCCTTTTCAGTTGTTTACTAATACAACCATTGTATACTAATACACTGTATACTATACATAATTAATATTATATATTAATACAACCATTGCATACTAATACACTGTATACGATACATAATTAATATTACATACTAATACAACCATTTAATGCAAATATTTATATATTTTGTGAATTCCTTTTAAAATTTGTGTATTATCATATAAAATGCTAGTAGTTTTTTTCTTCTATGACGATGACCCATAGAAAATAAAATATTTGCAATGATATTAATTTGAAGAAACATATGGGATTAATTTAGAAGACTACGTAGGTAAATCGCTATATATAAATACTATTATATTTTTAGTGTTTAATAATAAATATTAAACATGGAAGCCTTAAAATAAATAAATAACATGTCACCTGAGATATTGCTGTGCCTGATATCGTAGTTATAATTTCGTGGTTAAAAAAACTTAAAATCTGGTTTTGATTTGCTAGTACAATACAAGATTCCGAACAACACGAATAATTATTTTTTCAGATATAAATTATAAAACCACCAGCATCAAATTTATCCAACACCAAATCTACACTTCATAAGGACAGAATTAAATTTGGAGTGTGCATTGTTAGTTCTTCAGCCAACAAACATTAAACAGCAAATACGCAAAGGCACAACTTCATTCATAGATATAGTATCTACTTTGTATAAAGACAAAAGAGATAGCACATAACATAAAAATAAAAATAAAAGTTATTCGAAAAAAGGTATAAAATTCGAGATATAAAATGTCGACAATAATCGAAATAGTTGATTTTGTAATGTTTTCGAAGAAGCTCTTAAAATGCTAAACATGAATGAGTGCGTTTTGTGCGTTTTTGTTTTAGGTGAGAAAATTAAAAAGAAATATTTTTCAAAACTTTAAATCTGAGTAATAATTTGGATTAAATACATTGTGCAAGATATTGTAATCTTAATTATAATTGTTTGAACTTCACAGGCACGATTTAGATTATAGAAGTAACGATTAAGACCCATATTTTCTAATATGTTTTTCTATGTTTGACTTCAACATTTGGTTATTTTCTTGTAAACGTTTAAAAACACATTTCACTTTTCACAATAAGTTGCTGAAAATTCGTAGACATTTTTTTCATTCAATAAGTAAAATAATTTATCGACACTTTTTTTTATTAAATACGTTTGAGTGCCCTTTCCTGGTAAGACACGCATACATAACTTTATTATTCATCCAGTGTCCATCAGAAAATTTAATCGAACATATTTTCATATAGTATTCAAGTGTAAATATATAACTCGAATAATTCAACGTGACTATAATTAATTTAAGTCATATAACTATCTTAACAGAACATGTCGTCTAACGCTAATTACATATTTGCTTATACAGCCCTTAGAAGAATATCTTTGTCTCCACAGTAGTACGCACAGTGAAATCCAAGGGCATCTGACTTGAAATTGATTGAGCAAGAATCCATCCCATTTCCTATTACGAATGTCATTTAATATATTGAATGGCTTGCATTTTTCAACTAAAGTCTTATTGCGATATATACACATGCACCTACATGTTTCATTAATAATATGCCGCCCCTCAGAAGATTTTTAGATTTTTTATATGAATTAAAATCAAGAAAAGAAAATTCGATAAATAAATGTAGTTTAAACATAATTTTATTCTAAACTCTTTTCTTCCGTTGAAAGCAAAATTTTCTTAAGGTGAGTTAATAACATTGAAAATGAATCCATTGTTAAGATCTTTTTTTAAAAGATGCTTACATAGTATATAAAAATGAAAGATCAAATAAATGAAGCTAAAAAGCGCATTTCTTGTCTTTCATATTTAGAGAGAAAATAATTTGAAATGAAATTGAATCATGGCAGAACAATTTGATATTAAAATGAGAACCTAAAAAGTTCTCTTTCTAACGCTATCATTACTGAAATAATGCATAATATTTCTTTTTCTTGTTTAAAATAATACGAATTCTACATTCGTAAAGTATTTTTTTGTAAAAATAATCAGAATTTTTGTTGCATATTTTGTTAGAGAATGCAATCATAAGAATGAAACTAATCAGATTTGGCATTGTTTGTATGAGAAACTTTATTGGAAACGATTGAAGTAATAAATAAAAGAAAACTATTCGAAATAAATGGAATGGTTTATATTTTGTATTTATAATAGGGAACGATAGATGATTTCTGGATGGGCGAAGATAAATGGCGTTCATTGAATTTTTGAGGCTTTTTTCAATCTTACTTGCTTAAAAATGGAAGGTCTTTCAGCACTTTGAAATACTTAATATATTCTTATAAAGTTGAGTTTTAAAATTGTAATTAAATTTCTGACTTTGACATTCTGCAAAACTCTAAATATAAAATGTTTAAATATAAATCATAGCATTTTTAAATTAATATTTTATTTTACCATTGTGGCTAAATTAGTGTGCTCATTTTCTTTTCTATTTAAATTTTATGAGCAATTACTGGATGGACGAAGATAAAAATAATTGAATTGTTCATTGAATTTTTGTGACTTTTCCAACCTTAACTTGCTTCGAAATGGAAGATCTTTCAATACCCAGAAATACTTAATACATTCTAATAAAATAGAGATTTTAAATTGTAAATAAATTTCCAACTTTCACTTTTACGTTACACTCTGGGAATCTCTAACTATAAAATGTTTAATTAGAAATCATAACATTTTTAAATCAATGTTATTTTACCATCGAAGTAAAATTAGTGTGCTTCTTTTCTTCTCTAGTTAAATTTTAAATTTTACTTCAGAAATAATAACTTTAGCACCTGAAATTATTGCTAAACTTCAAGCTACTTTTTATTGTAGAATATAGTGACTTTACTATAATTACACGCTATACTGGTGGCTCAGAATAATGTATAATTATAGTATAACCAAATAGAGTAATAGTAAAACCAAGTAAACTGTATAACTATGGTATTGACTAACTAGGTTAATTATTTGAAGAAAAATGGGCGGAAATATCCGCCCTGTAAAAAAAATGTATAAATATAAAAGAACTGAATTGTTTTCTGCAGTGGATAAGTTTGTAATTTATTATATCTAAAGTCATCTCGGTGTAGTAGAGTTTTTCAGTACTTACATAGTTATATTCCCGTAATTTAATAAGACTACAGGTTTCAGACTGTAACTTTTTTCTATTTTGAGCGTAAATAATGCATTTCAGGTTCATAACAAAAATGTGACTCTGAAAAAGGTAACTATGAAATGAATTACCGGGTACCAACTTTGCTATTTTCTTTCCTTTAAAGTTCTTGTAGGCTATTTAAATGCAAGGAGGATTCTGTATAATAGAACCTCCTACCCCTCTTTAACAGAAATAAATTTTTATTTTCTAAAAAATTATATGATTTACGATTTTGTTTATGACAGCGTAAAATTTCTTGATATTTTCAAAATTTAAGCATCTGTAAAGTAATATATATTTTCTCTGTATGGGTAATATTAAATTTTTCTAAGATACAATTAAAATAGTATCGACGTAAAAAATATGTCAACTGTACATTTTTACATTTTAAATTAAGCCACATTTAATTTATAAACCGATTCAACTGCTTTGATAAAATTAATATTTTTCTGCAGAATTCTAGTGAATTTTGTAAATAAATTTAAAGTGACCGTATCATTTTCTCTTATGTCATTGGGTATGATTAGAATAAGAAATATAAATCTTTTGTTGTAAAATTTGAAAAAAAATCATAGCTAACTTTTTCTCTTGTAAATCAGTAACGACAAAAATTAGATTAAAAAAGACTGTTCTTTAAGCTATGAAGTAGATATTTTAGTATTAAAATGATTTACTAGTTTTTAAAATAACATTTTGGCACAAAAACTGTGTTTTATCTTTTCGTTTATAATCGACAATCTTTGTCCAAAATAAATACATGTTAAATTCCCTTTTGAATTACATTTTTATTTATCTTTTTTATGTTTGCCATCAAATCTACAAATATTTTATAATATGTTTTTGGGATTAGAATTTTTCTTTTGATTAAGTCCTCATTCACTTTTCAAATTATCTGGCTTTCATTTACTTCTCTTAATGTTACATTATATTTCCAAAATGTAACGCAAATTTTCGATTGTTATTAAGAAAACAGAAAAAAATTTCTGCTTAAAATTGAAAAATAATAAAATTTCGAGATTTAAATTTGATTATGCACGTGCTTTTTAATTAAAAGTAAGTTTTTCTTTTAATGTATCGTTAAACATTTCTAAATAATCCTTAACAAATGTATATAGTATGCAAGAAGTTAAATGAAATATGCTCATTATATTTATTAAAATAGGAAAAAAATACTCCCCAGGGAATTAAAATAATTCACATGTTACGATTTAAACATTAAAAATAATTTATTCGATGAATCGTAATGTATAATCAAATATCATATCAAGAAATCAATTAATAACATTAAAAATAATTATTTATCATGTATTTTAATGCTATTAAATATCCTTATCATTAATATGATATTATTTATTTATTTATTTTATTTATTATTGATTTATATTATGCATGTTTCTTATGATACAGATAAAATTTCTAAGAATTTATTGTTAGCTGTTTTCTTTACTGCTTAATAACATTTTTTTTTTGTAATGAAAAGATAAAATACAGCTTTTAAATACATCCTTTAATAATTTCATTCATTTTTATTAATGATTCATAAAACATATGAAAATACAATAACATAGCACGGTGTGAAAATGCAAAATTATTTTTTAAATATATGATTCCTGCCTGAAGAACTTTAGTTAATATTACTTAATCTTCTACCGTACAAACAAGATATTTTCTTCTTAATTTATTCCTTCTCACGGATAAATAAGATATTTTCTTCTTAATTTAGTTCTGCTACTGTAAGAATAAGATATTTTCTTAAGTCAGAGGAAAAAATCATAAATTGTTAAATTTCACTATAATTATGCTTTAATACAACTTGAATAACATCCTTATTTAATTTTAAAAGTAATGCTGATTGCAATATAGGAACGACATTTTTTTTTTAATAATAACTGAAATAAACTTCATTAGCATTAAATATCATCACATACATTTATTCAGTAAAAAAATGTCCTTTTAAATAATAAAGAATATTAATGTCTCAAAGAGTATTCATTTCTTTATCTTCCAATTTTACTGACTTTGGAGTTGTTCCAAAATTCCTTATTGAAAAGTAATAAAAAAGGAATTCTAAATTATTACAGCCATCGTATTCAATTTTGCTCATTAACAACAGTTAAAACAATGAAATACGCTTTTATCAATTCATTATTTCACTTGTACATTCATACTTGTATTCATACATTCATTGAGTGGAAACGGCGGCAGACAGAAATAAAATTAAATCTCTCCTAATGAACTAGTTTTTTTTTTCTTGAATTATTTAAGAGCAGATGAGTTTCGCAATTAAGTTTTACTTTCTAATGATGAAAGATATTTTTTTAACATTAAGCTACTTATATAAAGTAACAACCTTATGATTAAAGTAATCGTAGAAAAGCCCTGCATTTGAAAATAAAAAAGTCTAGTTCATAATTTTAATATCAAATTTCTAGGAAAATATTTTCAATTATAAACAGCAGAAGTCATATCTAGGCTAAAGCAAATGCAATTTAATTATTAAAGAAGTTAATTAGGCCATAAAAATAAAAAAATAAATAATTTAATTATTCAAATAAATTTAATGGTTATCTTTTTTCAATAATAATGCCTTATATCCTAAAAACAATTGCATTTGTAAGTTTTAAATGAATGTCTTCTTTTCCAACTTCTATTTTGATAAAATATTTGTATATAGTATGTCTTATAAAATGATTATTTTCCCGATTTAATTTTGGCTGTTTCTTCCATAAAAATTTTTATATTTAAAATTGGACTTTTTTTTTTTGTCAAACAGATTACAAACTACAGTAGCCATTTGTTTATCTAATAATTTGTACTTTCGCCATCCAAGGTGACGTGAAAATTTTTGTTTTAAAAATATTTATTCATTGGAGATTTAAATAAAGGACATCTGTAAAAACTTTTAAATACTTTCAACATATTTTTCTTATATTTCACAAATTTAAGCAATTTTAATTGCTGAAAAATGCATCTTTTGAATGTAAGGAAAAAAATTAATTGCATTCCATTAAATTTATATTTATTTTATCGCCAAATTTATCGGAATGCGCAACAAAATAAATTAACTGGCCATTAATTTATTGTTTATTTTATTTCTTTAACGAAGCATTTACGTAATAAAATCAATCTTTTCAATTTATTTCTAAATTTCAGAAAAAAATTCTACATTCAAACTCTTCGAAAGCTATTGAAACAAATAAGACCAATCAACGAAGATCTTTATTTAAAATTTAATTCCGAATCCATTTAATGACTCTTCATCTGCACTTCAATTGTCCTAATGTATCTTTTTCCTTCCTATTTTCCATCATGTTCAGAAGACAAAAATCTGGACTGCTTCAAAATATTTACTTGAAGTCTAACATATTTCTGATATCTTTCTCCTTGACAATCTCTCCATACCCGGAACGGAATAAATATCTATTCTATGAATTAACTATTATTACATTAAAGAAGAATGTTTTGTTTTAAAATCTGGACGGTTTCAGAACTTTTATTTGAAGTCTAACATATTTATGGTATCTTACTCCTTAACAAACTGTCCATACTCGGAATGGAATAAACATCTATTCAGCGAACTAGCCATTATCAGATTATGTTTTGATTTTAAAATAATTCAGTATTTTGTGTTGTTTGATTTGCCATTAAAATCCATTAGTAGTCAAAATAATGACTGAAACTAATGCTCTAATAACTGACTTATGTCGAGATAAATGTAAAATAAAAATTTGGAGAACAAATGAAAATAAAGTATAATTAGTTTTGATACAATGAATGAGTGTTTATCAAAATTTTCTAAATATTTAAAGAAAAAAATACTATTTTTTTCTAAATGATTTAGTATTGGACATTAATTCTTTTCCCATTAAAAAGAGACAAAAATATAGCTCAAAATAAGGATTTAACTATTGATTGGTTTTTAAATCCTATAAAAAAATATTATACGATATTGTTTATTATTAATAGATAGCATTTACTATTACACCACCGATACTCCCGCTTTCAGAGCCTAAAGGATCTTTTCCAATTTGGATAGATGAAGCCGAATTTTTTTTTTTTTTTTTTTTTTTTTTTTTTTTTTTTTTTTTTTTTTTTACCAAAAGACAAAAAAAACAGAAGAAGAATTAAACTAGAGAAAATATATGAAATAGATACAAGAGAAATAAGACCATTCTAAAAGCAAAACAATTATAAAAAATAGTAAAAATTAAAAATACATCACAGATAATAAGCTAAAAAGGAGAATTTCGGACACACACACACACACACACACACACACACACATATATATATATATATATATGTGTGTGTGTGTGTGTGTGTGTGTGTGTAACATTACTTTGTTTGAATTGTTTGAAGCAGAAGGCAGGTTTGAAGACATAGACGAGACGTTGTATTTTTAATTTCGTTTTTATCTCTCTAGGGACACAGGCATGATTTATTTACAAGAAGGTGCAGGCTGCACAAAAGCAGAAGTAAAAAAGGAAGAAGGGCCGAAACAAATGATCACTAGTCTTATATAACATAAATGCATGTGACTAAATGCATGTGTTGACCTTTGTCAAGGGCAACGAAGGGATCACTTTCATTTGATGCATAGAAGTGATTGCGCAGTAATTTTTACACAGCTTCAGTTGAATTAATTAAACAGAAAGTGGAATTGTATCAGGAAATAAAAGGAGAAGCTTACTACGGGCTAAATTAAGATAAAGCTTTGGAAATTAATTTGGTTTAAATTAAGAGTTTAAAATATCATTATATATATATATATATATATATATATATATATATATATATATATATTTAATTAGCATAAAATTTATTTAATGTCTCATACCATTTTAAAATATATTTTGACCATGAAATAATGATATTTTAAATTTTATATCTTGAAAAAATTAAACGCAGCTTTAATGCATCTTTTTTCCATTATTAAAATGAAATAATCTGATCATCATGCTTATTGTCTGAACCTGCTGAGATCTATTTTCACTTCACTTTGAAAGACTGTATCCAAAAAAGAAAAGAGATGATATAAATAATTAAAGGTGATCCAGCCCCCTCTCATCTAGGGAATACTACAGGCTCCATCTAGGAAATGAGAAGATGAATTTACGCTTCGAATACTTTAGGTGAGGGTTTCTGTTCAAACAGGAAAGAGAGATGATGTTTATTCCATACGGAAAATCCCATTAATCTACAGATCAACTTTCGCGTCAAAATTGCAGCCCATATTTAATCCAATGATTTAAAGTTCAACGTTACATTTATATTTGGCTTAAAGGGTATTTAAATGTATCTGTTAAACACGAATTGCGAGAAAAGTATACAGTTTTGATCAAAGATTTGTAAAATTGAATTCCGAGGCAACTAGTTTGTTAATGAAGTTATTTAGGAATAGAGTTTCAGGATTTATTTTGGATTAAATATTATGGAAATAACTTCTGAATGACGGTCAACTGGTATTTGATAATATTTTTAATAAAGAGTAGAAATTAATTAAAAATGAAGGGGAAATAAAAAAATATATATACGAAGATAAGATGCAATTGTAAAAATTAATAGAAAATTTTGTATGGTTTTCAAATATTTAATAAATGCAAAAATTATTTTTGTATTTGGGAATAAAAAAAAAGAAATAGATACAGTGGTAGCCAATTTACCAAATTATATATATCAACAGGAAAAATATAAATTTGATTAGTTTGATATAGCAAAACATAACTGGGTCATTGTGCTCTCAACCCTTATACAAGATATGATAAAATTTAAGTTAAAAACAAGCACAATATTAACAAAAAAGCGATTAATAGGTTATAATATTTTAGACTAAGAAATGCATATGAAGAATTTAAAATTTTTGTTTTAGAATTCGATAATAATATGGATATTAAACATTAAATTCGCAAGGACGCTTGATTAAAGCTTTATTCAGTTAGAGCCAATATAGAGACATTCACAAGCGTTCATCGATGAGAACACCAGGAGGACGAGACACTCTGGAGGAAGGGAAAAATATTCTCCCCCTTTTTCCGGTGAAATTTGTTTGCTTTAGTTGTAAATGTGTTCAGGAAGAGGGGACAGAACTTTCGTGAGTTTAATTGTTCGTTCTGTATTTCGATTATATTTATGGTTAATTGCTATGTTATATTTTTCTTGAATCTATAGAATAAAACGATCATAAGGAAATTTCAAGATTAGCTTTTAGAGCTTCATCTGAGAAACTGGTTAGTGGTCACAAACTCTCCTCATAATTTTCATTGCTGGGTAATTGGGTTATATTAACGTCCCGTCAGTTTGGTTATATTAACGTCCCGTTTTAATAAAACGCTAGGGCTGTTATAGGAAGGACCTCGTAATTTTGAGCCGCGGTCAGGTGATGTGGACGACACCCGAGCTGGCATTCCTTCCACTAGTTTCCACACCAAGCAATGCACAATGATATTTTGCCCAGGTAGATTAAGCGTACTCTAGGCCCGCTTACACGGCAATTCCTCAGCGGAATCGGGTCCCGAACTTTCCAATCCCGAAGGCGAGGCTCTATCACCAGGCCACCGCGGCCCCAATTGCGAGGTGTCTATTGGTGAAACAAAAACATATATTTTCTTTATTATGAATAATAATTTGCTATACGAAATGAAGAAATTTTAAAACTAGTAAAGCGATAACAAATAAAACAAAACATTATATCATTTAAATTATAAACTTCTTATTGTCACACTATCATTTAAAATTAAGAATCTTTATGATTTTCATTATTAAAATTTATTAACTTTATAGTTATGAAAAATCTGAATAACATCGGTCACGGTTGTGCATCCCATCATTCTCGGTGTTTTTCTTAAAATCTTCCTACATTTGTGTGTACCATTCAAGAAGGAATTTTTTATATAATTTCATTTATTTAGAATGCATGAAAAAAATTTATTAAGTTCATTCAAGAAATGAAACCCATGTTAGCTTCGATGATAAAAGAATAATCTTCGGAATCTAACATTAAAATCGAAAACAAACATCAAACACGAGTGCTTTTACTTTGAGTCTAATGAATCTTTTCTTCTTCTCCTAATTCTTTGAGCTATTTTGCCTTTGTGAAAGCTCGGAAAAATATAAACAAAATGTTTAATGGCTGCCTCTAAATGATCGTGAAAAAAAATCTTAATTTTTTTTTAAAGACTTGCAACTACGGGATGTTTCATTACCCATTATCCACATTCCTTTATTATGAAAATGATTCCTTTGAAGTGAAACAGCAAAACACTGTTTTTTTTTTAATTTCTTGTTCTAATTCTATGAATATTCACATAACAGTTTAATTAATTGTTTGATGTTCGCTCTTTCAAAGGTTTCGGAATGGTATAGAAAGAATGGTTAAAGAAGATGCTAATAAAGTTTATTTATATTTTACCTTACTTCCCTTTTGCCACTTTTACCAGAAAATTTCCATCATTGAAGTAAACAAGTAGATGAATGTAAAATATCATGCTTTGTTTATCACAATTTCGTTCAATTTAGTTTCGTTTTTCATCAAAGCTTTAATTATGTGTGATAAAGCAATTTATAATTTGGTTGAATATCACGCAAATGACTGGAAAAGTTCACTATTTTTTTATATATGTAATACTTTTTCTTAGTTTATTGTATTAATTAGTTACATGGAATCAACCCGAAGGATATTATTCATATAATTCGTAATGCTTGAGTCGTTACTACTTCAATTTTTCACCAGGGAGTAGTCATTTGATCCTCAAAAACCACAGTATTTATTTATTTATTTTTACCAAACCCATCTATACAGAAGATTCTTGTAAAATTCGAGTTTCAAATTTAGAATTCTCTGGTTCAGATGATACGCAAAAGGAATATAAAATACAAGGAATCCTAAAATACATGCATCTATTATATTTAAAAACTCTTCATTATTTTGAAATTCAATTTCTTAGTTGAAGTATTTTAATTAAATTATCAAGCATTAATTATTCATTGCTTCCTCTGCCAGAGAAATCTGAGAAAATTCTCATTAAGATATAATAAGTGAGAAAGATTTTCTCACTTGACTTGTTTATGTCAAAGGAATTTTAGAAGAAATTTCTCATTCAGTCAATAATTGTGTTAGAATTTTGAGCACTTATTTATTCTAGGATATAACATGATATTTTATACAACTTGTCAATAAATTAATTTAATTAAAATTTGATTTCAAGCAAATGACACCAACTGGTAGTGAATTTGAGAAAAAATTGATTTTCTGAATCCTTAATATTTAAATTAAAGAATTATGAATTAATAATAGTGAATAAATAAACTAATCATAGCAAGTTTATTAAAATAAAAAAAATTACTTTCAATGCACTAATAAAAGTGTGGTTTTAAAAATTATTTCTGTTAAATCAAAAAGCAAAGAGAACTAAAATCGAAACATGTTTTCTGGATCTTGGTAACATTTTTTGTGTAATGTCTCTAGACAACCATTAGAGGTTTTCTGCAGGAATTGCAGTAACAAAATCAGGATCATATTTCATTGAATCTTCGTTCTAAATTTGACCGAAATTTTCTTTAATTTTACATAAACGCTAATGCAGCAAAGATTTGACTAATCCATTGTCTGCGAGTAATTTAATTACAGTTTAGTAGAAAATATCATAAACCTCTGAACTTTGTTATGTAAATCAATCTCTTCAATCACAAATAAATAACAATACCTTTATGCTAATGTTAGTGTTTAAGTAAATACAGGGTGTTTCGAAGTCAGTACCAAATTTAAAAACCAATAATTAACAAATGAATGAAGACTGAGCAAAAAGAATGGAAATAAATCAAGAAAGTTTTTCACGAAACCCTAATTTATTTATAGCATACAATCTGCAACTCAGAAGGAATTCAGTAAAGGCTTCTTCAGTGTGTCTGCTCTCCACAGAAACACGGCTATCTGTCTAACAACCATTTTTTACAGCAGTAGGTAACATCTCTATAGCTCATGCGCTGTCGTGTCACCAGGAATTATGCTTAATACTCTAGAAGTATAGTTCATCTTCTGACAGCTCAGATTTAAGACGGTTCACGTACCTAACATTTTCAAGCCTTATCTTTATTTATTATTTTATACAATCGCTCCTAAACAAGTAGACACATTTTTAGAGATTTGAATTGTAAATTGTAAACTTTGAATTCTAAAACATAATATTAATAAACTTTAGTTTCATAAAAAAAAAATTTAGTCCAAGATTTTCCAACCTTTTATGTGCAAACAGAAAGCTTCTATCTTCATTCATTTGTGCAATATTGATTTGCATATTTTCTTCGAACTTCTGTATCATCATATATTTATCACTTGACATTTGTAATTTATCCAAATATTTATTGACATCATTATGACGTAATTAAATGTATGCCCCATACTAAGATTTGAATTTCCACAATTTATTCAATCCAATGTGAACTAAAAGTGTTGTGAATTTTTTAGCAAGAATGCAGAATGCATTATTTTTATTTTTCTGACAGTAAGATATCATATAAAGAATAATAAATAAACCTAATTAAATGCACAGTTGAAATATTTAATGTAAAATACGTAACAATAGCAAGGAGATAAAATCATCAAATGAATATATTATTCTTTCATCTTTATTTATGGGTACCTTATTTTTATGACACTATACAGTTGCCTTATTTTTGATGATTTAGTCATTTTTCAAGTATTAGTTTCGTTTTTGATCCTTGACCATTTAAAACATGATCTGAGAAAAATATTTCATTATATTTCAATTCACACTTTGCTCAAGTAATTTTTTTTATTACTACTAGAACTTCAGACATTCTATTAATTAGGTAACAAAAAGATAAGTATCTTTAGTTGGCAAAGTGATCCGGGGCATTTAGATAAACGTCAACCTAGGTTGAACAACTATGAAGAGAAACCGACCCACATTTGCGCTTAGATCGTAGGTAAATTTGAAGACTCTACAACAACCAACCCGACTGTAAAGATAAACTTCTTTAAAGTATTGTCCGTCTGTCTCTCTGTCTACGGCAAAGATAACTCAAAATCGCTTTGAACTAGACGGTTGAAATTTGGCATACGGTCTTTATACCAAATTTGCAGATTTCTATTAAATTTTGAATAAAATCTGTTCAGTTGAAGTTCTTCTATCCGGCTTTTCGAATATAAGTTAGTATCATAACTACAAAACAAAGAAAGCTAGATAGATAAGATTCGGTTCACTGATTTAACACCTATAGTATAGACACCTGACAAATTTTGAGTCCAGTCCAACAAAGGGTTGATTGTCTATTGGTTAGCATTTCCCGAAACATATAAATATGATAATTTAAAAACGCCAAAACTTAAATATATAAAATATGGTATTGGATTTTTTTACTACAAGTGCTGTTTTGGGTCAATTCTTTGTCTCAATTCGGTTAGGAAAAACATGTATAAAACACAAATTCGATTTTCTTATTCTATTAACGGCTGACCAGGGATTAATCACTCAAAAACTCGCCAATGATGACTTGATAGATTTTAAAAAAATTCTAAATTCCAAAATTTAATATTTCGTAAATATTTAACACTAATTCAATGAAAGGCTTTATAACACCTTTATTAGAGATTGTGCGAGAAAGTTTTGAGAAGACCGCTCCCGATGGATTCTTTCTTTGCTTAGGCAAAGTTAAGTTTCTTGAGCAGGTTACAATTATTTTAATGTTACATATAACTACATCAATTAAAAAAATATTTCATAAAATTACTACATTTGAAAAGTATAATTGGTTGCATCAAAATAAGCAAAAGAACAAAAAGTTTTTGATTCCTTGAACTGCCAACTTATCACACCTTACTCCCCATCTAAAGCTTTCTTCTTGTTCCTTTTCAAGTGAACTCTCTTTGTCACTTAAGATTAATAAACGGTAGGCTGTCACTCTGAATGGATTTTAATGATAGCTAAAGGCTCTTAAATCTCGATTTCCAAAGCTGAATAAATCTTGAAATGTCACACTTATTGTTTCGGATTTCAATTTCACAGGTCTTGGATTAGAAATTCACACTTTGCTCGCAGCTGGCTTTTAGAGTAACTATCATTAAGTACCCTTTAAGTAAAATATAAACGTGGAATTAAACTTTTAATCATTGAAATTACGAACAGCTTTAATTATGACAGGAAAAGCACATCTGGAGATTAATAGGATTTCGCGCATGGAATAAACATCATCTCATGTTCCTCGTCGAGGGGGGGGGGGATTTCACCTAATGTTCTCCAAGCACAAATTTATCTTCTCATTTTCTAGACGGAATCTGTAAGATTCTCCTGATGAGTGGCAAAAGCCTTATCTTTTAATTATATCCTTAAGCATCGTCTTCACTTTTGTAGGAGGATTGCTTCAAAATGAGATAAAAATATTCCTCGACAATTTCTTCTCTATCTTTGGTTTTTAACAAGACAAAGTAATAATATTGAAAATTTCTGAATGGATCTTTTAGTAATTCTGTGAGATCCTGTTATGTTATTCTAGAGCCAATTTAGTGATATTTAAAAGCACGAAAGCCCAATTTCGCATGGTTGAACCATTTTCCAGAATAAACTATTTTCTTTGGAATTCGCTTTCCTAGATCTTTGATCAAAAATGCTTATTTTTCTTGCATCTTGTGTTTGGTGAAATCATCCGTAAATACCCTTTAAGACTGCGAGATTTTAATCGCCAGAATTGATATGGACTTCCATTATGGCACAGATGGCACATCTAGAGATTAATGGAATATCGCGTGTGAAATACAGATCGTCACACATTTATTCTCTCGGAGGACCTCAGCTAAAAATTTCGGAAGTGAATTCATCTCCTCATTTAAATGGAGATTGCTGAGTAGTAATTGTCTCACCTTTTAACCACCTCCTTAAGCATCATTTCAGTCCTTTTCTGAGTGGAAGACTTCAAAGTGAAGTGAAAGTATTTTCAACATCTTGCTATTTTTCTTCGGATGTAGAACATCTGAAGAAAAGAATGAGAATGGAGATGTGGATGAATACTAATAGGATCGCAGTTTTGGTGGTGGAAGTCAATTGATACGATTTGATTTTTGGACTTTCTATCACTTGTAGATTTTTGATCCGAACTGCATTGCTCCCATAAATTCTATTAAACTCATTATTGCATAATCAGAAATTTGAACTGTGTTAAATCTTTGTTCTTAGGTAATTTTGCAATTTTTTTTTCAAAGTTTAGTTTGTTTGTCCTTTTAGTCTTATTCATGATTATTTCACCCTTATCAAGGATATTCTATGTGATTTTGGTTATAAAAGGAAACGTGCGATTTTCAAAGAATCAATTTGAAATTATTGAGATATTGTTTCACAATTTTTTGAAATATTAACTTGAGATGTAATTAAAATGAAGCTATCAAGATAAGCCAAAGGATAAAAATGTTCGATGATCCTTCTTTCGAGGCTTTATTTATGACAAATGAGATTTTCAAAATAATTCTTTTTTACAGCTTTATAAAATGTGTCAATGGTTACAACCGCAGTGCTACTAATTGCTAATTATTACGTAGCATAGCGTGCTGATTAAAATAGATTGAAATAAGGCTTAGCCACATAAGAAAAAGATAAATATTATATACTGGTAACAACACCTACCTCAATTTTCTAAATCTTTCAAGAGAAAGATTAAATTTTTTTGCAACCAATAACGAATATGGCAGATTTATTTTTTCACGTCAGGTATGAACATGAGACAACATCTGCTGCAGACATGAGAAACTATTCATATTCGTTATTGATGGCATTTGAAACAACAATATACGTCATGGGCTTCGTGAAAATTATCTTAAACTTGATTATTTTTCACATTGTTTCGATTTTAAGACAATAAGAGAAGGAGGACCTAAATTATATTTCTGTTGTAGAGTAAAACATCATTTTTTCCATTCTTTCCTCAAATGTATAATAATGATGAAATTTGCACAGTTATACAAATATTATATATATATATATATTACTCTCCTGAAAACCATCGTAGAAATGTTGGGAGTTTACTTACCCCAGATTAATTTTCTACATATATTATTTCTACATATTCTACTTAGATTCATTTTCTACATATATTATTTCTACATATTCTACTTAGATTCAGTTTCTACATATGACTCTACATATTCTATATACATTATTTCTACACATTCTACTTTGATTCATTTTCTACATATTCTACATACATTATTTCTACACATTCTACTTAGATTCATTTTCTACATATAATTCTACACATTCTTAGATTCATTTTCTATAATTCTACATATTCTACGCAGATTCATTTTCTACATATTATGCATTACAGAAAAGCGAAGGTAAATTTAACCAATCGAAAGATGGATATGTTGAAACTTACCAAGAGACAAAAGTGGCAATAAATTGGATTTTAGCTAATTGAGACACATCCGAAGGCTTGTGATATTTTAAATTGCATACAAAAATTTCTCCGATATTTAAATAATAGGAATCTGTCAAGGAAAAAAGTAAAAATTAAATTAACATAATGTAAATTAAATTTCATAATTAATATAACCTCAAATAGGATGTAAGAATTAAAATAATATTAATCAAGTGTGCTTTAAATATTCTAAACACTTCATTCTGCAATATTTAAAGTATTTGCAAAATATTTATTGCTTTAAGGCAAAATGTCTGAAAATTAAATGATTTCATCGTAATAAATTTTTAATATAATAATAATATAATTTTAAAAATTCACTTATTTCTCTGTCTCTTCCATAATAAATTTCACAACTTTATTTTGAAAGTCAATTTTATTAACTCTATCCAAAGAAAAATTAATTAGATAATACATAATATAATTATATAAACTAGTATTTTGTCTTTCAACTTCGGTTTAATTGCAAAATATAGACTCTTAAAAATTATAATTAGGATATTAAATGTATTTAATGTAATGCAGATTTATTGCTTTAACCATAATATATTTATCAATATTTCTGAAACACTGACTTACAGCTACAGAAAACAATTTTAAGAGTTTAGATAAAATATTTCTTTCTGACTTTCACAAAATTCTGTTCGGAAGTTCAGAAAGAACTTAACTTTCTTTGAATGAATGAATTTCTTGTCTTTCGCCCCCCCCCCCCATTATCTTCTATACTGAAGAATAGACGTTATTTCCATTTTGGAAAAAAGTATGCTTATTAAAGAAAATATTTTCTTCAAAAATAAGCATAAATTATTTTCTTTTTATGCAAACAAGCAAACATCTACACCAACATTGAAATTGCAATTTTTTAAAAATAAATTTCTTCCCCCTCCTCCCCTGGAAAACGCACTTTATGTTAACAGCTCGATTTAAATCTTTTTTCCGTTTAACACTCACATGTAATTTCATGATTCATATTTATAAAATGTGTATTTTATTTTTGACTTATTATGGTCTTCGGTTTCTTTGAAATTTAGTCCACTAATTTAAGGAGCGAAACAAAGATCAGCAACAGAGTAATTAAAATAATGTTTCATTATCTTAATTACTCTTAATGAACAGAACAAGACATAAAAGGTATCATACTTCAGAATCCTTTTTTTTTTTGCGTGCATTTTTTACAAAACCTCTGAAGCAATTCCAAATTTACTGAAGTCTAAAGATAATGATACGATTTCTTTTGTAACCATAATTTTTTTACAGAAATAATATGTGGCTGGATTTAGTGCTAATCAAGTTAATTTATTTAGCTTCGGAATTTTAACGGAGTTAAAACGGTATCGGACATACTTTTAAAACTGAAGAGCACTTCATGTTGAGAAGAGAAGCTATTGAAAGATAATTACACATAATTCGGTGATATCATTTAATGGAACACTTTATTCATCCAATATTGTAATATGCAATAAGCATTCTAATAGAAAACTAAAATAAAGTTACATTTAAAATAAATTTAATAAAAACCATTTTCAAACACATTCTTTTACCTTTTTATTAAAAAGTCGATATTTTATTTTAACTAATTTTTATTGAAATTTTAGTTGAAAAATTCCTTATAATAAGTATTATGGATTCCCTAAATAAATTTTATTATCAGGATCACTAAAAATTAATTCCATAGTCATGATACATAGATTTGATTAAATTCATACACTGCTTAATAAGTCAGTTATGAAAATATTAAAATAATATATTGCTATCGAAAATGAATAATAAAGCCTAAAATTTTATCTCATTATCTTTTTTTATTTCATTGGAATAATATATTGTCATCGAGAATGAATAATTACTTCTAAACGGCTGATTTCATTATTAAGAACATAGTAATGAAAACAAATATATTATATTTAATTGCAAATACATTTTTCCATGATTTACCAGGGAATATATATATATATATATATATATATATATATATATATATATATATATATATATATGTATGTATGTATTAACTTTTTTTCTTTTATTCTATTATCAATGTAATATAAAATAATTAGAAGTACTTTATACTACTTCAATAAATTGCATTTTTATTAATAATAATCGGAAAACTGGAAACATTACTATATAATACCGTCCCTCTCACACTAAATCGGATATACGTTTCTAATATTTAAAAAAAATCGCACATTTTAAAATGAACTCAGATTTTATTTTAAAAAAACCCTTCGCATTAATGCTTAATGTTTTGCGAATTTTATATCAAGATCAATAATATATTAATACTACTTTTATATTCCAACTAAGTGATTTCAATATTGTACCAAAGTATTAATACACAACAGGGTATTAAGATGCTTTGAGATGTGCTGAGGCAGACCTTATTGAGGCAGAAAAGTTTTCCGTTATCCGATTTTTTTGAAACAGCGTTCCTATTATCATGACCTGAGAAAATTAATTAAAAAAAATCAGATTCGTACATCTAATAAAAATGGTATTGCCTCTATTAAGAAGAATAACTCGTTCTGTCGTATTATTAGAATTTAAACAAGATATCTGGCATGAGTGTTTTTCCTTTGTGACTAATTTATCATTTCATTTGAAACAATTTCATTCGGCTATTTTTTCTCCGTGAAAGCCTGTAGAAATACCAGCAAAATAATAAGTCCTCACCTCTGAAAGATCGTAAAAATATAATTTATATCATCTTTGCTACTGATATATATATTATCAATTACCCATGTCTTCTTTGGTATGGAAATGACTCCTTTGAGCAAAGACAGAAAAATGCAGTTTTTTTTTCTTAATTCTGCCCTGACATAAATAGATTAATTTAGTTGTTTGATGTTCACTTTTTAAAAGGCTAGAAATACCTGCATAATGGTTGAAGAAGACGCATGCAAAATTTATTTGTGTTTTTACTCTCATTACTTTAGAGATTATCACCATATCTTTTCTTCTTTTTAGTAATCTAATAAATGAACTGAATATTGCATTTCCTTCATCAATGAGCTAAACATTGTGTTTTAATATTGCTTCATTGTTGATATAAATTGATATAATGCAAGTGTTCAATTGCGCATGGCAGAATGCTTGACGGAATAATGAAAAAGTACAATGAAATTGTTTGCATTATAATTAGTTAAAAAAATTGATAGAAAATGCGCAACCGCTAGATATGGAAGCTTTTCAAGTTTTCAAATCATTGTTCAAGTTTTTCATTCAATAAGACATTGTTTGTAAAATATTCAGTTTAAAAAATTTCATAGAAAAGGGGCATCCGTAAGAATTCTGAAGTCAGTCGAATTCGAACTAAATTAGAAATATGTTTTTCGAAAATATGATAATCTAATATATACTCTTCTTTTAAAAAAGGCAAACAATGTTAAAAAATTAATAATTCTTAAGAGTGCCTTCTTATGCGACTAGTTTTCTTTAAAATATTTTCTTTCTCATTCTATATGCCACTTCCAACGTGTTTTTCATTTCCGAAATTGCTCCCGAGAATCATATACATTTTTTAACTGCAAGCAAGTCTTGAGACATATTGCCCTTTTCTTTTGCTTCAGACTATCGGCTTTTCAAAGTGGGTTTCTACTATTAAAATAAAAGAAAGTTCAAAAGTTCAAATCCGGAAAGTTACGCCATGCTTTTGAAAGTTTTGTTCCCCACTTCAAAGATTCACCTGTGACACAATTTGAGTTTTGTTCATCGATCAAGAAACAAGGCAACAGATTTTGCTGCTTTGAGGTGTGTTTGAAAATTATAAATGAAGCCTGTGATAAATGATCTTTTTCGCGTGCATTTGCAATCCCATGGGCATTTTAAAGGTGATTAGCATGGATATAGTCAAACCTATCCTTGACCTGGTAATCGCCATTTGATTTGGAAAGATGAATCATTTTATCGGGTTTGTGTGTGTGTGTTGGGTGGGGGGTTTGTCCGATTTGGAACCATTTTTATTCAAAGAACAGGGAACGTCCAAAACCTTTCTCCGTAACCTTGCGAAAATGTTGTTTATGAATTTTATCATGATTTCTTAAAAATACGTTACTTTTTTATTTTCAAAATATCAAATGTCACCTCCCTATTGGCATAAAATATTTTATGGTACCTCCATGATGTTATCAGATATGCCATCTGAATGTCGGTTAGCATCCAAAAGATATCGTAGCTGGGTCGTTGAGTATTTTGAGCTAATACAGCAAATACACAGTTTAATTAGTAGTCCATTATATTAGTATTCCAATATATATACATATATATATATATATATATATATATATATATATATATATATATATATATATATATATATATATATATATATATATAAACAAAAAAAAACGACTCGTCTTTCACAAAAACCAAGAGTTAAAAGCTACGCCCATCATTAGAATGGAGTTGATTGTTTGAAGCCTAAGCGATTCACTTTCAGAACAGTTATTGAGTATTGTATGTATTTAGTTCCCCTTGGAAGTCTGTGTCGAAATCTAATTGTGTTAATAGCTAAATTTCAATTCTTAGCAAGTTTAAAAACAGTGGTAATTAAATAGTTCAACTTCGCCATTATTCAATGATTCTTAATCTTCACCTTTATAATATAATTTATACGTGAATTGTTTACATGAATATTTTCGGATTTTCATAACTAGTAATAGAATGATTAATTTCGATAAAAATTTTAGAAAAAGTGTAGGTTTGTTCATTTAAGTATTGATGCTCTATTATTTATAATCCAACAGAGCTTCAACCGATTTTTAACTTAATTATCTGAATAAATAATTTACAATTATCTTAAAATATACATTAAAGTACAAATGTTATACTTATTTTAAATTTGGCTTCAGCAAATATCCAATATTTAGAATTTGAAGGTGTTAATATCCTGAGTATAAAGAAAAACATGAACAGTACTTAACTATGAAGGATCCTTTTACAAATACATCCTTTTCTCAGAACTTCTATCAAATGGACAAATTATTGTCCATACTTCATTTGCTCAGAATTCTACCATTATTACGCCACGTCGCATCCAATTCCTAGTGTGTAGGTCGTTCCTTATTAGATTGGAATTAATGTGAGGGGAAATCGAATAATTCTTTTTTTTTTAAAGTAATGAAGAGAATGTGGGAAATTTTTAATTTTGCTAACATATGTTTAACATTCCAGGAATCCATATCAAACATATAAATAGAATACGTAGGCGACATAATATGGTGAGTATGTACGCGATTAAAGTTGCCTCAAAATTTAATAGTTAGATTTTATTTTAGGGATTCTTTCAGTAGTTAAGAAATGGATTATTTTTTGTACCAAATGCAGATTCTACGGCATGAGAAAAATGTTATCAAATTTTGTTTGTATACTAAAGGAAAACATGCAAGTCTGTATTTTTACAAAACTCGTCATATACAATGAAATCTTCATATATTGGGAATTTCCAAATATCGCATTTTTTTTTAATTCTTAGATTTTACACAGCAAAAAGGTTTATGCATATTAAATAAAATTTCTATATATCGAACAAATATTTTCGAATGAAAAGTTTTAGTCAAAATGCGGCAACAATTTAGTTCATGAGATTACAAATTAAATAAGAAATAAGCAGTTACACTTATTTTTACGCAACAGAAATAATATTTAGAAGACTGAGATCCTTTACGAAAAAGCGGTAATCACTTTCTTGTAAATCAAATGTAATTTTTAGCCTCCAATCTACGAATTATTTTTCTAACTTGGAACGAGATTTTTACTTTAAATTCCTTTTAACTTTAGATTACTTAATGGGAGTATGGGCAGAAAAATAAAATTTAAAGGAGAAACACAGTTTAATAAAAGATATACAAGCGAAATGCAAATAAAAATGCTGTAATAAAAGTATGAAATTTCGATAGTTTCTCTAAAAATGCATAACATTGCGTCACTTTTTGTGCTGATTGGAATCTTTCTGTTTCCATTTTTTTTTCCATATTTGTTCGGAATTTCGTTATCTTTGAGGAACTCGTTTTATATCACTGCTTGTTATGTGTGAATTAATCCAAGAAAAACTGTTAGTATAACTCTTTACTTTCTCCATAGAAAATCGGTATAGTTCTCGATATTCCCCTTTTGGCTTGAATCTGTTAAAATGATCCCAGAAGCTTTTAAGGAATTTTAATAAGCTGAAGTAAGAAACTATAATTATGAATGTCATTAGCTCATAATTATGAGTAAATTATAATTACGCTCACTGAAGCACCTCGCAACTGGCATCATGCGAAAATTCTTTAATGGCATTAAAATCTGTCAGATAAGATAAAGTATCTCTGATAAAATCAAACAGATAAAATAGCGCTGCATATGTAGATTAAAGATTGACAATGCAATCTCATCATCAAAAAAAATCTCTGAGGTGAGATCAGTTTTATTATTTGAACAATTAAATAATAACTCTTCATAGACAAATTATAATTCATAGAATTTTCAACTGGTTGAAAGGGAATTAACGTGATTTCGTTTATGGTTACCAGAATTATGGCGGCGTTGTCCAAATAGACCAATAATCTACAGGCAAAAAAGATTGAATGCTATCGCTAAATCAAGCCGAATTTTTGTAGTGCTTCTACTTTAAGAATAATGCAACTAAAATAAGTGAAAGTGCCAAATCTGTCCCAAAAATCAATGACACATTGCAAAAAGCACATAGATTTGTTTTTCGAAAAAAAAAGTGCTGACCAGTTTTTCTAAGAAAAAGAAGAAGAAGAATTTTTAAGAACACATATTATAATTCGTTCGTAATCTATAATATAGTAACAAAACTATAAGAATATTTAATATTTTTTTATCATTAGTAATCTTCTTATTTGATGAATAAATGTTTCATCTTCTATCTTCTTATAATACTCTTAATTTCTTTTTTAAAATATAGATGATAAAACAAACCATTTTGATAAAAATATACTTTAAGTTAACTTGAATTCTAATCACATTTATAATATATTTTAATTTGTAATGAATATCTGAAATCTCCTTTTCATAGTTTTATCGTGTTTTGCATTTTTCCCCTATTTATTTATTATTTTTTTACTATGCGAATAAAGGCATGTTAAGCATGTATGAAAAATTTTCAAATTTTATCGTAATTTCACATAATAAATATAATGAAATCTAATTATTGATATTTTTCAAAATAAATTTTAAATAGCTCCAACATTTTTTTTGGTTTTAAGCCGAATAATAAGTTAACTTAATATCTAACTAACGAAAAAAAAATCCACGAGATTTTCAAGTTTTAATCCCAAGGAATAACGTTCATCTATTTCAAAATAGTTTTTTACATTTACTGTTATTCGGAAACAAATATTGGAAGTACAAATTTATATTAAACATTATTTTACTTTGCATGTTTATTGTTCTTTATAAGGAAGACGTTTACAAACAAGATATTTTCAATAAAAAATGAAGATATTATTATAATAACACCTTTTTAAAAAGATGCTTACAGAGGAGATAAAAACAAGTGTATTAAAGCAAACGATATATAATATCTTTTTGTTTCATATTTAGAGAGAAAAAATCTGGAATGAAATTGAATCATGGCAGAAGTATTTGATTGTAAAATGAGAAGCTAAAATTTATCCTTTTTATTGCCATCATTATTGAAATAATGCACACTCTTTCTTTTAAAAATCACGATTTCCTTCGCTTTTTTTATTATCTCGATTTTATCTCTCATATTTTGCAGCATAATTGAGATAGAAGAAATAAAACTTAATAAATGCTTCTCATTATTTATCTTTAGAAGGTTTTTCGAAACAATTGAAACAATAAAAGCTGAAAGATCTCTGATAAAAGGAATGTATTAAGATTCGTTCTTATAATCGTAAAGTATTAATGATTTCTTCAAAAGACGATGGCAAAAATATTTTTTTTGTTTCGCTATGGCATTCACAAACTTATGGGGCATTATCATCTAAGGACCTTTCGATAGCAAGAAATATTTTATACTTTCTTGAAAAATGGATCTTTAAAAAGATAATGAAGTTTTATCGTTTCCGTTTATCTGAACTTCAGATCAGAATACTTTATAATATTTTTTGTTGTTTTAAATAATTGCAATTCTTAGTTCTCTCTCTGTTTTAACATCTCGAGACAACTAATACAACAATTTCATTATCTAGTTGCTGCACATGATATAAGTAATTGAATTAAAATTACGTAAATTGCGTAATTACAGAGGAGATTATTTAAAACAGCCATACAATTTTCAGAAAAACCAGTTAGTTATCAGTTATTTTTCAGTTACCAAACAATCAGAACTAGATTAAATTGTTATAGTCATAATGTCAAATGTTTTAGAAACTGGAATGTTACGATGTCTAAGAATTTTGCATCTTTCAATTTAAACTAATTTATTTAACTTGGATTACACCATTATTTCATCATTTAAAATATAAATTAATTTTTTTTAAATGTTTCATCACTAAAAATGCACAAGCCCCCTGTTTGCATAAAAAATCTATACCAGAGAGAAAAAAGTACTAATTGTTACTTTTCAGCCTTATTTGTACCCACTTTTAACAAAATGCACACTCTATTTGAAAACACATTATTTTCCAGTATATTTCCTATTTGAGACATTTCAAAGCAACGATAATATGAAAAAAAAAAATGTATTGAAATGTCATCAGTAATTCACTCGAATTTCCCTTAAATGCGATTCATTCTTCACTGTTTTGAAAAAAAAAATCTTTATTATATCACAAGCTTCCGACATTCAAAGCGACTTTCTTCATCTCTGAACTTGCAAAGCATCGATTGTTCCTTCCTTAGCCATGAAAAAAAAAATCTTTTGCATTATAAAATTATACTTAAACTAATCGACTCGACGTCTTCTCAATCTTGTCAACAACCTACTGATGATAATCATAATATTGAACGTACATGTAACACTCTGAGGGAATGAAACGTGTCCAAATAAGCATATCTCTACACTGTGAGTTTTCAAGAAAATCACACCTAAAAAATGATGACGTCAGATCCGGTTATGTTGTATTCAAAACAACATAAACCACTCTATACGCGTGAAACATAGCATTTACTGGGGTGACAGTAAAATTTTTTGCATATTCATGCAAAATTGTGCAATGTAATGATGGACTTAGTACTGTTTATCATTGCTGCTTTAACAATGTATTAGTAACATAAAGAAAAGAAACTAACCTTGTTTCTGCTATTTTTGCTACATGTATATTCTAATAGCCTCCCAAAAGATCCATTTTATCAGGTTTTATGTTGTGAGGATATCAAAGATATTTTCATACTTAAAATTGGAATTTTTATGTAAAATTGATGCAACCGTTTTTTAGTACAGTTTTCTAAAAAACAAAGGGTTATAGAGGACGGCATTTTTCAACTTCTAAGAGTTAGGTATCATACTGAGTGTCGTACAAGTATCATTTTGACCATTGGTGAACTGGATCTGAATATAACTTCTGCGACATTAAATAATTATTATTTTGTATTTTATTATTTTTCACATAAATTTATTTTTCAAATATATGTATATTTTACATATATGTGTTTTTTTAAATGCATTTATTTGCATGAGCGTTGTTACTCCTTAAAGTATTAAAGTACCTCATATTTTTACTTTTATTCACAAGAGTTTTAGGCCATAATTACAACAACAGTCATTCTAATGTGTTTTAGCTTTTATCTGTAGCAAGGAAAAATATCTAGTATAAGCATAATTTGTATGGTTGAAGCTGCAGTTATTATGAGAATTTTTAATGAAACGATTAACCAATTTCTTTAATATTTTTAAAGAATATTTCTTCAACAAATATTAATAATTAGAAATACATGTAATGCATTGCATGCATTTCATTTTATACAGGAATTAAAAAAAAATCAACTGTATAAAATGTCTTATCATTATATAATATAGTAGATAATTTACTCGACGAAATCCTTTCATGGGTAATTCTTTTAACGTAAAAACAGCTTTATTTTATAAAATAATATAATCTTTTTATCTTCTGCAGTCTTGTCTTTTCCCAGTATTATTTCCATCTAATTGTAGAACTAATTGAATTGTCAGGAAACTTTAATTAAAATTAAAATATCAATAATAAAATTGAAGCAAATGATTTTAAAAACCGCCGGTAATTGATTTCCTCCATTTATTTGAAATATTTATAATATTAGTACCATAAATTTTATTCACAAATTCTGAAGAATAAGGAAAATTTAAAAAGTATTTTAGAAGAAATTTATTAGATAGTTTCTTTATAATTAATAAAATATTTGAAAATAAATTAAATAAATAATTTTCATGGTATGTATTGTTAGTTGCCTTTGCTACTAATGATTTCTCAGTATTTTCTAGTCTCTTTCACAACAGCTCTTCCTACGTATTCTCGATCGCCAGTAATAAAATATTATATTTCATGTGTCCACGAAAGATTTGCTTTCCCTTCCTTCTTGGAATTTGAGCGGCGCATTTATTTTTTCTTTTTGGTCATCATTAAATCCCTATTTTAAACTCTGAAAAACATTGTCGACAAATATATATCTGCGTAAAATATAAAATTTAAAAAATAACAGTTGAGTATTTCAAAGTCTTAATATTACTTAGTAAAAGATGTCCTACCTTTTAGAATCGTCTGCGATATTTTTTTAAAAATTATTATCAAATGAAAATAATTGCTCAGAAATGAATTTGATATCATTGAAAAGAAAAAACAATTGAGTTTTAAGAAGGTATGGAAATATGTTTTCTGGTATAATTTTCTCCGAAGTTACCGTAGAAAACTGGTGAAATTTGGATAATTTCTCATTGCTTACATGCGCTGCTGTCATGGAATATATGCTTCATTCACTCGCAAAAGCTTTAATTTTCATCCCTCCCTCTGAGCGATTGACCTATGTTTTCTTTTAGGACATGTTAAATCAATACTTTAGTGCCATTAGAAACAATAAATGTTAAATCAATATGTATTAAAATAAAAATAAAAAAAACGTTTTAAAAATAGCAGTATAATAATTTTAACATTACCTACCAAAGCAGTATCTACAAGTTTTCTTATTTCAAAATCACCTGCATTAAGTTTTCTAAAGAATCAATAAGAATTGCCAAAAAAAAAAAAATGCAGACAAATTAAAAAGGTGTCGCTAAAAATGCAAAATTTTTAAATCTACGATTGTTAAAAAAATTTTGAAAAAATTTCTTTTGAAGTTTCTGTGGAAAATAAGTGAAACATAGGCTATTTCTTCATAGGTTAAAGATACTGCTATTGGCACATATATGTTTCTTTAACTCTCAAACGTTTCCTTTTCTTGTCTCTGTGTTAGCGATTGACCTGTGCCTTCTTTTAGGTATTGTAAAGCCACTGCATTTAAAAAAATGAAAACCCGGCAAAAAGATAAGTATTAAAATAAAATAGAAATTAAATAGTTGTTAAAAGTTATCATTACCTTTAATGCGTTGAAGTTTTTTTGTAATTAATAGCAATTGCAAGAAATATTACGCAAAAATAGAATTGGTATAGTTGAAATGGCAAAATTTTCAATCAAGAGGATATCAAAATCTTCCCTGTAACATTATTTTCTCCAATATTATTGCAAAGAAATAGTGAAGTTTCGATTAATTACCAATTAATTGAAAATGTTTATTAACTTCTGCACTTTAAAAAGTTGACTGTCATCGTTAAAAGTAACAGTATTCTTTTTTGTCTTAAAGAATAAATGTTAAAAGATTAACTGAAATTGGTCCAGTTGTTTAGTAGTTGTGGAACTTACATGCACACATAGCCAAAATGACTTTATTTACATTAAGGTAAACCAACAGTAGGGTAAAATAATAAATATTAAAACATTTAGTATAAAAAAATTAATACTCATTTTGAGTTATAAATACGAAATAACAGAGTTGAAAGAGAAAAAAGCAGAAATACAACAACTAACAGCACGTCATAAAAAATTATTCATAAACTTATTATACAGAAAAGGGAATTTTAATTTTTTATCAGAAAGTTTTAATTTTTATTAAATTTGGTATTGGTAATCAATCCAGTTAATGGAAATAAAAAATTAAAAATTTTGAGTGGCAGAACAAAAGCATGCATTGTTTGTGGCCAATACAAAAATAGAATCTCAAACATAATTAGATATTTTAACTAATCAAATCTAAATAAGATGCTCTTTCGAACTTATCGGGTTTATTAAATGTTTATTAGTTATCAATTGGTTATCATAACAATCGCCATATAATTCTTTAAAAATATATCGAAGAATGCATTCAAATTTCAATAGATTTCTGACCAATACGATAATTTGATACCTTTCAGATATAAGAATAAAGAGTTGAATTTTTTATTACTTGACCATATTCTGGAGCTGTCTTATTTCTGGAGCTGTCTTATCAAAATGATCTGTCAGCTCCTATCCTAAGTTTTAAAGATATACCCTGTTCCTTTTGAGGTTTACAATACTTTATTCGAAACTCTATATATGACATTTACATCTAATACAATTTGAATTTCATTGCCACACTTTTAAACATTTGTATAGAAGACAGACTGCTTTCAAAGTTTCTTATTCTGTCTCTATTCACCACGATCACTTTTCGTAATTTTTCATTTCATTTCACATAAACTTGTTTAAATATAAACCCAAATCAGATTAAATAATCACCTACAAAATTTATAAGATGGATCTCCAATTGAAACGATATTCGAATATATCATCTTTTGATCATTATTATGAGATAAAAAATAAGTTTCATCCATACCTCTCTTTCAGCTGTTGGAATATTTAAAATAGACAGGAACGATGTTGAATTCCGAACAACCAATAGTAAAATAGTACCCCAAATGTAAAAGAAGAAAGTATATAGAATTAATCTCTTTTATACATAAGACGAAAAATGTTTTCTTGATTGAATTACCCTACTTATAAATTGCAAAAATGCTTTAAAAGACACAGAGAGAGAAACATTGTTGTTGGCAATTAAAGTCAGATAATAAAGACGTTTCTTATTTAAAAAAAAGACCGATTTTAAAACAAAGTTTTGCTGATACTTAAATAATCTATTTCCATCGTGTCTGTATTTCGAGGCTATCCAGTTCCGAAGACTAATCGTAAGTTAAATTTTAAGAATAAGCACCATACTTCAAGCTTATGTAAACAGATACCATTTTCGAAATAATCGCATTAAAATGGTTATTTAGCAATTCAATTAATAATATACTTCACTTCTATTCTAATTTTTATGTATTAAACTAAAAATTGTATTAGAATTATTTATATGAAGCAACATTTCAAACTTTAATCTTAGCTAAGTACAGTGGATGCATATTTTTAAGAACATTTATTTGAAGAATACTGGGGATGGAAACGGTTCACAACGAATGCTCAGAAAATGAAGTACACATAATTTCGCTGTGTTTCGAGACATGAAACATGCATATACAAAAATGAATGAAATATTGTATGAAACACAATCTTTTATTAATGATGATTAATAAAAGATTACTTAGTATGAAACGCAATCTTTTAACTATGATCATTAGGATCCCCCGGCTTACATGCAACATTTTCAAAGCATTGGTCTTCCCTATAAATTAGTAGTAAATAGGCAGCTTCGACGCTTTTTTTTTTTGTTGTTGTTGCTGTTTATCGCGAAATTTATTTCTCTGTGCCTTCCAAAACTCTGCATATGAGGCTGAGCAATAAGCCAGGTGATTTTAACGTCAATTAATAAAAGATTATTTCAGTGAGTTCATACAAAATGTCATTCATTTCAGTTTGTACATTTTTTATCATCAGAACATAAACGAAACTTTGCATTATCCATTTTCCATCAGCCAAATGTAATTACTGAGCCATTTTTAGTTCCAGGAGAGGCAAAATCTCTCAAGTCGATGATATTTGTTATAATTATTTTATAATTCATTTTCCATATCATTTGTAATTGGTATACGGAAATTAGTTTCATCTTTTTTTTATTTGTTTAAGCTGCAGATGTCTTCAAATAGGGAGATTTATATTCCTATTTGGTGTGGTATTTTCAACCCTAAGTTTTTTTGAAAAATATTCTCAGAAATGGAAGTATTAAAAATATATAAATAAAAATATACCATATTAAGTCGTATCATGATTTGAATTAATTACCCTATGCAACCCTAATTTAAGATTATATAAGAAATTATAATCCAATCAGCAATTCTATCTTAAAATATTTATGAACTATATGATATCTCTTAATGATATGATTGCAAACATTTATTTCTACAGAACAAAGAATTATATAAATTCTTGAAGTGCAGTAGATAGTAACTGTTATGCGTATTTCAAATGGTTATGATGTTGTCAATGATTTTCGTTTTGTACCATTCAGATTAAAACACATTCAGTTTAATTAAATGATGAATGTTTCAATATACAATTCTGGTCTTTTTTGTATGATTTAATTATTTTATTTCGAAAATGGCTACCAATGCCAAATCTAAACCTTTCGTATCAACTCTATTATTTTTTCCCGTGCATTTACTCTATATGCTCCTAAAATAAAATAGTCATTTCGAAAGTCTATTTCATGTGTTAATCAACTATGAATTGATAATACTTATCCTTCAAAATAGTTAATCAGTTCCTGAATTTAAGTTGCCAAATGGCACACTGAAATAATAGGCATTCAGTCACCATGTTCTCACAGGGAATGCAGATTTGTTTTCTTTTGCTTTTTACTCATTTTTAAAATAATTTATTTTTGGAAGGAGTTAATTATTTTCTTCCTTTCAGGGAAGAATTTGCTTTTGTTAAAAACAATTTCTGCATATAAATGTAATTCGTTCGTCATGAAATGCACCTTTCGTGGTATTTACTAGCTTCAGTAACATGAATATAATTATACATTTTTAACTCGAAATTTTCAATGAATATTCATCCAAAACTTGAATAATTTTATAAATTTTTTAGTAAATTTATATAAACAATTTTTAAAAGTTTAATTGCTTTATCGTGCACTAAAAAGCAAATTGTTTATGATATTTTTGTTTTTGTTTTTAATTTTACTTTATAATTCATCATTATAAATATTACAAAATTATAAAAATTATTCCCATTTTCTCTTCCATATGGAACCTCTCTTATGAAATTATAATTTCATTTAATTTAGCATTTGACGTATAATTAATTTCTGAAAATATTCAAATAACACATTATTATTGATTATAACCAAGTATATTTCAAAATTCTAGCATATCAATATGTAAGTGAAAAAACTCCATTTAAATTATCCATCTTTACAGACATGAAATGAATTCAGTTAAATAAGTTCAAAATTCATATAATTTTATTTTCTAATACTTACTGCGTATCCATGACAAACAATAAAGATAGTTACAGATTGTAAACTTTCTGATATCATATCAAAAGCCATTTAACTTAACATCCTTAGCCAAACCTAATGAAGAAACAATATAATGTAAGAATTCATGGTGGTCCTGTAATATAACAGCATGAATGTATCACCGGCCTGTAATATTGTTTAAGCTACACTTGACCTGATTTCTGCAAGTCATAGATTGCTTTGTGTACTTTACATATTTTATATGTCTGGATAACACTTTAACGATGGAACATCTTTGAATTCCTTGCCTGACTAGAATGTAATCTAAGAGAAAGTAACAGCGCTATCAATCGTAAGTCTCCGTGACTCCTAATGAATATAATTTCTCAATTTCGATGGATATATTTCAAGAGAAATTGATCAATGAATCATTAGTAATGAAATAGAAATGATAATGTTGAATTATTATGATTTATAACAACACACAAAGACAACGTAATTTTGTAAATGAATATTTTGAAAAAAATACTATAAAATATTTATATTTTTGAATTTTTTCATAAAATTGATTGGGAAAAGACTAATGAAATAAAAAATATAAAATTTAAATGGCAAAACTTTTTTGGGAACTGGAAAACATATGTTCTTATAAAAAGGTACAAAGCAAACACTTGCTAGTTAAGAAATTTATCCAATGTTTTACCAAAAATCTTTTTGATAGCTTAGGAAATGTATCACCTAATCCCTGAACTAAGAAATAAGCTATATTTCTATATAAACCTTGAATAATGACTGATCGACTGATAGATAACATTAAATATTCATTTTCTTTTCCATGTGAAGCTTTAAAATAACTGTGAATTCAGTCTTAATAAACAGGTTAATAGCTCAATTTCTCAGAAAATATGGAAAAAAATTAAATGAATGAAAAAAATATTTAAAAAAATAAAAAATTATTATACTATATTTTAATAAAAAAATTCTCACGAATTAAATTTAAGAGGTCTTATCTGAAATTTTAGATTTGAAAAATAGCATTTAAAGTAGTAAAATAGTAATCAAACGTGTAATATGGTCACGAAGAATCAACTTGGAAATCGAAGTCAGAAGATTTTATAAGGAAAATTAAGAAGTGATTAAGAATATTTACTACAAAATATTAATATTTTCACCAAACATTGATGAGGATTTCTTTCCCTCAAACTAAAACTGAAATAAAGTGTCTGAATTTCTTCTAGGGAAAATAATCGACAATAATCGAAAATAATTGATAAATAATCTCTTCTAGGGTTTTCATATCAAACCTTTTCAGAAATTGTTTTCGAAAATTATATCAGTGTTTGAATTAATATTATTCATTCACATGCAAATCGAATGAAATTATGAAATTTAAAGATATGTATGATTATAAAACATTTATCTACTTTTTATTTATTACCACAGAGTAAGTATACTTGCATCTGAATAATATTCTGCTTAGATTTTATTGTTCGCCTTTTGCAACCTATAAGTATTATAACTTAACGCCAATGAACGGAATTTAAAACCTATCAACAAAAACTCAGAAAAATATTTATCTCTTATTTTAATATTTGAATGAAAATCGTTTTCATGAAAATTTTTTTTACACAAAATACAACGCTTGACTTCACACCTTTGTTTTTCGCAAACCCTAATTTTAATGCATCATTCATAACCATTGAACATAATTTATAACAATCTTAATATATCATACTTGACTCTGAATTTAATATATTAATACAAATAATTTTAATGATTAAAAATATTAGTAAAAAATCATATATTTAATTTCTTAGATTTACTAAATTTTACAAAACTACTTATAAAGCTAATGGGTTGCTATTCAAATTAAATCCTTTAAATAATCATGAAACTTAACTTAACCATGATCTTAAATAATATACAATAAAGTCTTTGAAAGTGACCTTTAAAAGTATCTTAAGCACTTAATCATTACTAACAATATCACTCTGGTTAAGAGCAAATTAAATCCAATTAAATTAAGATAAGCAAAGATTTGGAGCAAAAATAATAAAATAAAGTTACGAATAGGAAAATTCTGATTATTTTCAAGCATTTTGTGATTGTTTCGAGATAAATTAGCACACACGAATTTAACACACTCAAATTCACCACTAGCAAATATTAAGGTTTATTTTAACCCCTTATTCTTATTTTGAAAGTATAAGTATCAGGCGTAAAATTAGAAATTAAATTACAGTTTGTTCTAATTGTGTCTATACGAAATGGTACACTTACAAAATACAGAATCTTCATGAGTTGTTATTTAATAAAAGAGATGTTGGCATTTTTCGAAGATTGAAAGTTAAGGGAACGGTTGAGACGGATCATCTAATTTATTCTGATTCTGTAGATTGTTATATCTGAATTTAATTCAACAATTCTATAATAAGAAATAATATAACGTAAAAGTTGTAATTATTCATTATATGTAGTTACATTAAAATGATTTTCTTAAAACATGTTCAGCATTCTATTTTAATTCTTGAATAGTTTTTTGTGAACTTTAATTTTAAATTTTAATTAACTTTTAAACTTTTAATTAAACTTTTTGAACTTTAATTTAAGATTATTCTTTGGGAAGTAATACCGATATTTATGTTTGTATGACTCTCTTTTAATGCTTTTTACTTTTTTAAATGCTATTTTCTCAAACTTTAAATTTTGATAAGATCTTCCTATGAAAAAGCCCTATGAATTAAAATCTATTTCAGAAGTTTCGTCCAAATTTGGTATAATGATTTTTCAGTAGTTACTGCAGTTTCTGATTTACTTAATATTTCTTTTTTAAATTTCATTTGTTTGAGCTCTTCATAAAGTGAAATTTGAAAATTTTATGCAATTTATTATTTTAGTATTTAAAGACTTAAAAAATTTTAGTATTTAAAGACTTAGCTTAAACTAAGGAATAATGCAGCTTAGTTAAGGAATTAGATAATATATTTCTCAAATTATCACCAAACTTTTGAAAAAATCATTTAATATAATTCTAAGTCTGCAAAAGTTTGCTTTATACCACTTTTCAGAAAAAATCGAAGAGTATTTTTTTTTTAATTTTTTTTTTTTTTTTTTTTTTTTTTTTTTTTTTTTACAAATTTTGTAACAATTTTGGCTTTTAACTAATGTATTTTTATTTCCTAGGTATTATTTTTGATCAGTTAAAGTTTTCAAAAGTTTCATCATGAGCTTAGTGATACATTTAGTCTTAGGGAAGATGATGAGAAAGTTCTCTCATAATGATAGTTGAGAACCAAACATTATATGTATTCTAAATCCATGTGGAGCAGTGATTATCAATAGTCTGTGCATTTTTAAAAGAATCTGTAAAGTAAATTTTTTATCGATAACTCATCATGCATTTCGTGAACAGAGAATGAATTATGAGGAAACGATTATTTATGATTGATTCTATCTATTTCAGAAGCATTGTTTGATATAATAACAGAAACATGGAAATACGCAACTTTTGATACTTTTCCTTAAAACATATTCTACTGATGCAAACTAAAGACTAAATTTATGAAAAGTTAATTAATATTATTTAATCGAACCCTCCTAAATGTTTCGAAATAAAATTAAAATTTCATTAATAAAATGGTAATTAATCATACAGTAAAACTACGCAAATTAACATTCATTAATCATTTAGTCTTCATTATATAAGATTCAAAAATAATTAACAAATAATAGTTTAAGCTTAGAATACATGATGACACATTTAATAACATGTTTTTCAACAGAGAAACTTTTATTTCTATTCTATTTTCGTAATTAAATTTCAAACAAAGCTTGGAATTTTTCCTTGGATGTAGATTTTCTCAAAAAATTAAGGATTTAAACAGCCTTTAACGAAATTTATAATATGTTCATTAGTCAAATATTTAACTAAATTTAAAATTTAGAAATTTACGTACATTTTTTAAAACGTGTCCATTTTTAAAACTAATTAAAATGAATATAAATGCATTAATTTAGCCAAACTTTATCAAAATGTTTTTCAGAAATCCAGACATCAGGACAAAAATTAAAATTTAAAATATTTCAATGCAAATTTAAGTCCTCCCCGGGAGATATTACATTTGAAGGTATCGAAAACATTTCACTTTCTAATAGTGATTAAATCACCCAATTTGATATTTTTTCCCTAGGATTTTTCCATTTATTAAAATTTCTGTTGCTTTTGCTTTAGCTTAAATGCAATTTCAGAAATTCATAATTTGGTAAGAGTTTCCCTTTAAAATAAGATATTATGAAATTTTCCTTATTTGAATATTAAAAAAAATCTTTCAAAATTTAAATTAATTTTTTATATTTTTAGTCATAAAACTTGCGCTTTATATTGATGCCTTGATTGGATTAGATATTTCTGAATTTTTTAAAGTAAGATTTAATTTCGACATTCACCTGTTTCTCAACATCTTCAGAAAAAAAAAGAATTTGCTTCGTTAGGAACAGTTTTTATTCTTTAATTTTTATTTTTAATTTCTGCTTGGGATTGTTTTTCAGATTACGAGTTTTTCAAATTTAATACATGAAGGGCAAAAAAAGAAAATTATAAGTTGATAAAAAGGACATTGCATTGTTTTAATTTCTCTTAATTAAAAAAGTACCATAAGAAACAAATAGTACTTCAAACTTTATTTCTTATAAAGAAATATGGAGAGCTTTCAGTTTCCTTTCAATCATTGACATTCAATCATTAATTGAATGAATCCTTTATTTTCATAAAAATAAAACATTTGAAAAGATTTAATGTTGATTAAGAATATTTGTATTATCTTTAAAATATTTTCAAAATTAAACTGTAAGCAACCTTACTAACTGATTTAAATAATGATATAATTCTAGATGAAAAGGATATTAAATTTGTGTCATTGTTAATTGTTGCCTAAATAAACACCTAATTTATTCCTAAATTAAGTTAAGTAATTGAAATTAATAATATTCATATAGAATTTGGTAATTTTTTTATTTTGAAAAGTAATTTATAGAATTGAAAATTTTCTATTATTATTATGGATTCTTAGGAAACAGAATTTTTTGTGCGGAAGAACACTCTCTCTAAAGACATCTCATTCCTTCAATTTTCAGTATTGTATTATTCAAACATTTGATCATAATTATTTTGCAATATGAGGAGTCATATCTGCAAGAAAACAATGTCTGTTAGCTACTTTCTTCACAAGAACTCTTTGCGCGTTTACAAAAATTATCCCAGACCTTCCCTTCTTTGCAGAGTTTTCTTATTGGTACAAAAAGTTAAGTGTACACTCTGAAATGCTAGCTTAAAACATAAGAGAATAACGCACCTAATCTTTGATAGTTGAGATTTTAACTATCTAGATCAGGTGCGTTTTTCAAACATTTTTTCTGGGATTAACATGCTCAGAAATTGTATTTCTTTTCTGATATAACTGAACTTTCAATTAAATAATAAGATTTTTTAAAAAAACTTGGGGGAAAATGTGAATAATAAATAATTACGAATGTATTTATAAAATAAGGATCCAAAATTGCATAAAATGAATATCATTATTCTTTATTGAGTAAACTAAATATAAAAAATTAAAGGCAATGGTAACTCAATTTATTTTACGATATTACTTTCTGTATGCTAAGTATAGAGGAAAATTTTAATCGTCAAAAAATTCAAACTCGAGATTTTTACTAATCTCTAAATTGCTGACATCCCTCAGACCGAAAAACACATTGCTAGCATTATTGTTGTCTATCTGTGAACATATTCACTCAAAATCCCTTAATTAAACGAATTCGAATTAGTGGACTTTCGACTAAATGTGTTGTTTTTTCTTGTGGCACTTGCCATGGACAAGCTTGCTGTTACGAAGACAGCGATTTAAGCTGATAGGGTGCGTCTCTTGTTTTAGTGGCGCCAACTAGTGCCAAGAGTAAGACGTTGCCACTACGCACGTCACATCTCTTTTTACGGGACGGACTTCATACATGCATTTCATCGCTCAACCACAGATCGCAATTTAGACCTGAATCAGAGAACGATCAACCTTGATAAAATACCCTAGTGATATTACTCCCGACATGGTGGACTTTGTGACCACGATTGAATTATACGCGCGCCAACTACCACACACACGGGGAGTCCTCGGCCGGCAAAGTTCGAACCCACAACCCAAGAGACGCGAGTCCAACGCCTTACCAACTAGGCTATCCCGGCCTCTGTGATTAAGTTTCAAGATTCCTATCCAATTTTGAATGAAATCCATTCTCAGAAAACTGTCTGTCTGGTGTGCGAGTATAAGTGAACTCAGTAACTACAAAATGTAAAGAGCTAGGTAAATGAAGTTTGATACTCAGGTTTACCACCTGAAATATAGATCCAGATCAAATTTTGAGCAAAATCTATCTAATGGTTGATAGTTTGCTACAGTTTGTTGGTTTATACATTAGCACTTATGCAAACGTAATAACTCGTAAACGGAATGACTTAAATCAATGAAATTTTGTATACATAATCTTACGAATACAGCCGTAAATCCTTTCAAAATTTTAGTACCAATTAATCTGCAGAAACGTGCTCAAAATACATATTCCCGAGATAGATTTGGTATAAATGCCAGATTCACACTAAAAATCTGTATTTTTGTAACTATAAGTCACCAATGTCCTGTTAGATATTTGCGGCCTCATCCAGGTTCAACCATATTTATGCGGGGGAAGGGAAATAAAAGTTTATGGGGGAGTATGCAAGAATTCTTTTTTTTTTTTTTTTTTTTTTTTGATGGGGAACCAGCGGTTTTTTTTAAACCAGCGGTCACTCCCGCTGGTTCGTTGGTTTTCATAATAAAACTGAAAGGCTTTTGAACAAAATTTTTTTTGGGAACTTCATCATTGCTTCAATGCTTTGTGGGATGTTTAAATACTTCAAAGATCACTGAACAACGAGTAATTTTATGTCAAAATTAATAAGGAATTTATTAAAAAATATTAGCAGTTCATAAGCTTCAACAGCGATCTTCAAATATCTGCGTTTAAGAGCACATCAAAGCGCCCTTGTTTATTTCCCTCAAATAGAATATCTACACCTTGCTAAAGAGCATAAGGAATCCATACATCATGGCAATTTTCGTTTTATATAAAAATTTCTAAGAAAATTCGTTTTTTAATACAAAACGATGTGATATAATATTCTAAGTATACTTACAATGGAAGCCAAACCTTACTTTTGCAACGGAAACAGAATATCGTGGACACTTCTTTCAATGTTAATTTTAAAAGAAGGTAAGGTGAAATTTTATTTATGTCTATAGTTTCTGAAAATTTCCGACACTATCTGTAATTGACCGTTGAAATGCAGTCTCGCTTATTATGGGCTATTTATCTATCTCGATAGGCTTCCTCCTAAGCTTTGTCAGTTGCGGAGAAAGCAGCTTAGCAGTAAAAGAGACATTATGTAGCCGCTTACCTGTTTGTTTCTCACATTAGCAAAAATAAGTTAGCTTTTTCTTCTTTTTCAAAGTCTTCTTCTACATAATTTCTGTAGTCAAATACAAAAATAAAGACTTGAATTTATATGTATAGAAAGAAAAAATATGCACTGTACTTTTTTATTGCATGTGGTATTAAAAGGAATAAATACCGCATGTTAAAGTGAACTATAATATATGTGCGTGCATTCAGATAAAGAAAAATAAAAAAAATGCTTAATTTAAGAATTCTCTTTTTTAGAAAATCGCTTTAATTTACATTTACAGATATTTATGAAGTCTTGAATTTTAATTTTTATTTTGGGATTTGTAATTGTTAAAAAATGAGTTTTTATATAGGTAACGGCTATCTTATATGCTTTCCTAATTTAATATACTTGCTTGTATAGTACTAAACACAAAAAGTAACCATAATAATAATTTCTGCAACTTTAAATCAGGAAAATCAATATAATTAAGAATCTTTTCATTTAAATGTAGTTAAAATTTAGATACATAAAGCTTCCCAATAATTATATTCCTATTATTTGTTGATAATTCATTAACAAAATTCAGAGTTTATTACTGTTTTAACATGATTCCCCCAATTTTAATTTTTAAATGTACTTCGATAATAAAACATTTATATCTTATAATGGTTTCCAGGTACAATGATGTACTTTAAGAAGAGATAATAATGAAATGATTTTAATTTTATTTTTCAATAATTTAAAACACAGTCTATGACGTCTGAACCGACTGAGTGTCCTTGGATAGTAAAGGAAGGAAAATATTTGAAATAAATTTAACTTGCAATTTCTTCAGCTTGACAGCAAAAATATTTATCATAAACTTATTAATATATGAAAAAATTTGCATTCCCGAAACATGGTTTAAAAGCAGCATATTTAACATGCATCATATTTATATAAGAATTTATATAAATATGCTGTTTCCTGCATAAAGACGTTTTCTATCAATGCATTTGCAGAGAAAAATAATTATTTAAGAGAATTCGTGTAGTATGAACCATCGGGAAGTATAAACTACCTGGTGTTTTTGGATCAGCAGTTAAAAACAGCTAATGATTATCTGTAGAATATAGCATTAACATCTACACAATCACCAGGTGTCGATAGTCTGTTGAAGTAATTACTTTTGGTCGTTCTACAGTTAATTTTCTTTGTTTCTGAACTTACTAGGAATTGCTTAGTATAAATTTATACTCCTTCTACTCCTACATCGAAAAAAAATTATAAAACAAGAGTAATTTTAGCTTGCCTTATTTTGATTAAACTGTAAAAGATTAGTATGTTTCCTTGACTGACTTTAAATTACACCAAGTTATTCTTTTCAATTTTTGGTTGTGTAGGATGGGCCATATCTGTTCCATATCAGTAAAACATAGGTTTTACTTTTAGAAACAATGGGAAACTTCAAGACAAAACTTGAAACCGATAATGATCTGAGACTATCGTGATGTTTACAGTTGCAAGCGTTTTTCAGACAAAATGTGTGAAACAACTGCTTTCGATACTTACCTTGTGCCAAAAGTACATCAGAAAGAAAAAAATAAAAGCGATATCACATAATCATTTGACGGATATGAAACCTCAGACGGAGTATTTCAAGAAAACTTCTGAAAATAGGTTCAAAGCACAGTAAGTAGAAATTTTCAGAAATTTTGATTCAAGACTAATGCCTCTAAATAAAATAGTATTTCAAAAGCATAGCTGGAACATTGCAAATCCTTTGAATTTGGTGCATAGAATAAATAAGCAAACACGAATGCTAGAGCAGACAAAAAAGGCGTAATGGTAAACATTTTTGTGTAAGTTTTATGAAAATGCACTCATAATTACGCTTTAGGGAGCCAGAATCATCAAATACGCAGAAAGTTTCTTTAAAAACAAGAATAATCTGTACCTTAAACTAAAAATTTCTAAAGCTTACTTTTTTTTTCCTTTATGAATCATAAAACCATGCGATCGGCACAGAAATGGAGAAGATTTTAAATATTTTACTCGTATTTCTTTCTCATTCGACTGTTGTAAGTCCACAGTTACTACATTCATGCCCCAAAAAAGCAGTATTTTTATGTGTTTTAGTCGTTCGATAAAATGCTATCTTTAAAACTCCCCAGAAGTACTATTAAGAACGTGCCCTGCATATCAAGTAGAAATCTCGGTAGCTAGCTACAATTATTGATAAAAAAATCTTTTAAACTTTTTCTCTCAAAAAAGCATTTTTGGATGTTACACCCAATACCTTATAATATATTCAAAGTGGTACTTAAATGTCGCATACTTTTTACAATTTCGTAATGCCTTTTGCATTTTGTAGCAATATTACTGCACTTGGCTGAGAAAGGAAAAACAAACCATGCAAGGTGTCTACGATATCTTACAAAAAAGAGAGATTTCATATACATCAATACAGAAATAATATTTTTTTATTCAGTTTTATATGGGTAGTCCATCAAAATTGGTAACAAGAGGAAATGTTTCTGATCCAGACTGATTTCTCTATATCCGATTAAAAGAAATGTAAGGGGAAAAAAAGATGTATGCTGGACAATCATTCACGACACTGAGATACTTACCAGAGCAGAAAAAATTTCACATCCGTGGGATTGTGGGATTCGATTCAGTTTAGATTTGAGCGATTTTTATACATATTTATATATATATGGCGAGATAATACTTCAATTCAAAACAGCACAAGTGTCTTAGCCGTAGACATTTAAATTAAAAATCAGAAGATTTCTTTCGATGTCCCTTTTAGTCAAATTTGATTTGTACAAGTTAAATCTAATATTAGATCAATCGTCCGTATGGAATTTTCAAAAAGTCAGTTACATGTTAATTGAAGGTCTCTTATTTACAGATAATATTAATTCAGTCAGTCTTCTATTAAGGAGGACATGCTGAATTATTTGATGATCATTGCTAATAATCATTATTGTTCTAAAAAAATTAGTTGAAGTGTTTGCTCTTCAAATATATTTATTGCAATTTATGTTGTTCCTTCATCGTACTTAGCATATACAATTTTCTTGGTCTAAAAAAATGGCATTTTAGGAATAATTTGAAAGAAAATAATCCAACTTTGCCATATAATAACTAAATTTTTCAAAAATGATTAAGTTTTTTTAATATTATTTCCGACTAAGTACTAATCATCATTTCAAATCTTTGCATAGTACACAACAATTAAAAAATAAAGTTTTACACTTTGAATTGCAAATTATAAAAAAAAATGTTTATTGAAAAATAAAAAGAAGAAAAAATTAAATAAACCAACAGCAAGTTGATGTATTTTATATTATTTTTTGTTTTGTTCAATAGTTGAGTAGGAGAAAGATATATATTAATGAATTCAAAAGGGTACAATATATACGTATGAATTCCTAAAAGATTTCTGAAAACGAATATGATTTATGTTGCAATTTATGTTGTTCCTTCATCGTACTTATCATATACAATTTTCTTGGTCTAAAAAAATGGCATTTTAGGAATAATTTGAAAGAAAGTAATCCAACTTTGCCATATAATAACTAAATTTTTCAAAAATGATTAAGTTTTTTTAATATTATTTCCGACTAAGTACTAATCATCATTTCAAATCTTTGCATAGTACACCACAATTAAAAAATAAAGTTTTACACTTTGAATTGCAAATTATAAAAAAAAATGTTTATTGAAAAATAAAAAGAAGAAAAAATTAAATAAACCAACAGCAAGTTGATGTATTTTATATTATTTTTTGTTTTGTTCAATAGTTGAGTAGGAGAAAGATATATATTAATGAATTCAAAAGGGTACAATATATACGTATGAATTCCTAAAAGATTTCTGAAAACGAATATGATTTATGTTGCAATTTATGTTGTTCCTTCATCGTACTTATCATATACAATTTTCTTGGTCTAAAAAAATGGCATTTTAGGAATAATTTGAAAGAAAGTAATCCAACTTTGCCATATAATAACTAAATTTTTCAAAAATGATTAAGTTTTTTTAATATTATTTCCGACTAAGTACTAATCATCATTTCAAATCTTTGCATAGTACACCACAATTAAAAAATAAAGTTTTACACTTTGAATTGCAAATTATAAAAAAAAATGTTTATTGAAAAATAAAAAGAAGAAAAAATTAAATAAACCAACAGCAAGTTGATGTATTTTATATTATTTTTTGTTTTGTTCAATAGTTGAGTAGGAGAAAGATATATATTAATGAATTCAAAAGGGTACAATATATACGTATGAATTCCTAAAAGATTTCTGAAAACAAATATGATTTATGTTGCAATTTATGTTGTTCCTTCATCGTACTTATCATATACAATTTTCTTGGTCTAAAAAAATGGCATTTTAGGAATAATTTGAAAGAAAGTAATCCAACTTTGCCATATAATAACTAAATTTTTCAAAAATGATTAAGTTTTTTTAATATTATTTCCGACTAAGTACTAATCATCATTTCAAATCTTTGCATAGTACACAACAATTAAAAAATAAAGTTTTACACTTTGAATTGCAAATTATAAAACAAAGTATTTATTGAAAAATAAAAAGAAGAAAAAATTAAATAAACCAACAGCAAGTTGATGTATTTTATATTATTTTTTGTTTTGTTCAATAGTTGAGTTGGAGAAAGTTATATATTAATGAATTCAAAAAGGTACATACAATACATACGTATGAATTCCTAAAAGATTTCTGAAAACGAATATGATATTTTTGTTCCGGTACTTAGAGTACTAAAAAAAGAATTCAACATATTTGCTTCTGTTGATACGTTAATCTAATAATGCTTGGTTTTAATTCTTCATCTGAACTTAAAAAATCAAAATTTGGAACATTTGAATCCTTTAATTCTTACCTCGTTTTATCATGCAACTCTGAAATCTAATCACCATTCATTTAGTGCTGTTTGAGTCTCATTATTCTTGTACTTTTACTAATTTATTAAGCCTTAGTAAAAATCAAATATTCGAAAGGGAAATTTATCCAAAGTTAAAATAATATTTTGGTAGTTATCTTGTTTCAATTATGACAAAGAAATAGGTCTTTTCAAAAAGGAAACTTAAATAGCAATAATTTTAAATATTTAAGAATATTACAAGATTTGTAATTATGCTTTAAAAGTATCTAGCTGAACTTTATAAATATTAAATCTTCGTAAACAAACCAATTTATTCTAATATCGCATTTCTGCATAAATTCAAATCGTCTTTAATGCAAAATTACCTTAGAAAATATAGCTCTGTCTTAAACCATAGTTTGATTCTAGAATTTTAAATAGAATTACACATATTTTACGATTAATTTCTAATGTATTATTTTGGATATTTTAACCAATGAAGAAGTGATTTTAGTTTTTCAGAAAAAATAATATACTTTGAATTTATTTTCCAAAACACAAAGAGGAACCAAAATTTAATTAATTTTGTAGATAAGTGAAATAAATTTATTTGCAATTTAATAGACAAGTTTGAAAAAATTTAGTCTTTCATGTCTTATCGATTTTTTTCAGACAGTTTGCTTTGATTTGATTAGAATCCCGACAACCTTTTAAGTCAGAACGCCTAACAATTTGATATTGACATCATAATTTTAAATTTTGATAATTTGACTGAACGCTACTTGAACCTTTAACTTGAGCTCCGCCATGTATCCCTGTGCCTAGAATCGTGAAGATCCCTAAACAGCGGAGCCGGACAAATATAGGATCAAAAAGTGAATCGTGTTTATGTAAGAAAATATTAGATGAAAGATGGACAATTGACATGTATTTTTGAGAAACTAGAAAGTATTTTATCTACAATTGAAGACAATTGATAACAGAATGATATGGTCGTATTGGAGCTTTGCAGAAAAAAAAAAGAAAATTTTAGGCGAGAATATAAATCTTGGTTATCGAAAGAGCTTAAATGCAAAACTGGAACTCAATTAATTATGAATTAAATTTAAAACAAACAACAATAGAAAGGAACACAAAAACATAAAACAGTGACAAAGCAAAAAAATAATTGCACTCATAAAAATAACACGGTAACCAGAAACATTGTACTGACACAAATAAGTAATAACGTTAGTAGGGTAGTAACAAACATTTCTTTAAAAAACATTAAAAAATCATTCGGAACTAGATAAATTCAAGATAAAATATATTTGCTGGTTCAAATTGTTAAGAAAAGAGTTGAAATAAAATTTAAATATGAAAGTACATACATCAGAATGAATAGTCTAAATTCCTTCTTCATCTTAAGAGTCTGTCTTCCAGTTCCTGTAAGTGTCACTAAGTCTCTAATGAAGTAAACCGCTGGTCCTTTGACATTCACTTTTAATGAAGGCTGCCTTCCAACTGGAGAAAATATTATCAGATTTGAGATAGCTACTAAAGTGCTCTTCATGTTCACTAATAAACGTCATGAATAATCGGAAAATATCCTCGCCCCAGATTATTAGCAAAAACTCTATTCTACAAAGTAGTTTATAGATCAGGTGCTGATTTTTTGTAGATAAAAACGGCAGTAAGGTGCCAAACCGTGGCATAATACATAGGCTTCCCAGTTCCAACTCTTGACACCTAGCTGGTATCCCTTTTCGAAAATTCCATATTCTACATAGAGAATTCGAACTACATAGATATTACAAGCAGTCAATGTAAACGGTTATAACTTTTGCCTCAATGAAAGCAAGCAGTGGACTCTCCATGGCCGAATGGTGACAGCACTGGTTTCATAACCAAGCGATCACTAGTTCGAATCCCGCTAGAGACAATGCGATTAACATCTGGTGTAAACATTTAATTCCTTGATTTTATGTTTTCTTTTATTTCATGTTCCAGAAGATTCTGGACCTTTCTTTAGTTTACCAGATAAGTGTTCTGGACTTTTATTACTGTCTCCAGAAAAAATATTCTGGAATTTTCCCTGCTAGTATGAAAGCAGAAGATCTGTCAGTCACTGTGTTCTGAGTTGAGTTAATAAATTGGTTTAGCTCAACTTCTTGTGTGTGTTATTGAGTTCCACACTCAAGTACCTACGTGACACTTTTATGGGATAAACAAATGTGATATCACATTTAACGAAGTGCAAATTTTTTTCATTACATTACATAACATCGTTTTATAGTATTTAATATCTTCATTTTATTTAACACTCTTTCAATTAGGTAGCGTAAACTTTTATAAAATCCAACGTATTTTATTAACTGATATCTAATTAATTTAAATTTGTCAAAAGTAACATTTCAATAAACCGGTGAAGCATTCTAAGCAAACTTCTAAAATTCGACTATTTTAAAATCGAACAAAAAGAAATCGTATTCCTCAGATTAATTTTAATAGTGATTCTGGAGTAAAAAATATAATAAAACATTTCATCCACTTAACAAATGCCTTTATTTAGACCCCAAATCTAAACATAAGGTTTTATTTGTATAAATTAGGGTTTTGTGGGAGCATTTCTGGGTTTTCCTTGCTATTGTAGAATATATGTTTTCAATTCCCACTCTTTCCTATCCCATTTGTCCAGCAAAAAGAATCCAAACTTCGAAAAAGAATTCTACTTTAGAGGACCTTGGAAATCGCTACCGGAATTTATTCTTAGTAATCAACGAGCAGTTTTAGTGGAAATGGATCTGAAATGGCAGAAACATTTGTAATTTGTTCATGGCATTGATGCACGGCCTCAATTTCAGAACTACTTTCAACTAACTTTTATTGATTGTATCTTTTATGGTATAGCAGTTGACTTACTCTCACCAGGGAATGGAAAAATCATTGGATGATGTGTTGGATCAGAGTTGTTTTAGGCTTAGTTGTTTTTAAAACTTGTCCAAACTTTTCTGTTTTAAATAGCTGCTGATTCCTCTTAGCATTCTTTTGAACAAAAAATTCTGAGTAGAACAGAAAACACTACTGAAATATTTTTCTTCCCAGTAGAATTTTCTAATATATAAAAGATTACACTGTGATATGCGAAAAGGTCTTTTGCAAAGTTGATATGATAATTAAATTATTCTTAAATCAACTCTAATATTCATGGTACACTAAGCTGTCATTAAAAAAAAATTCTATTATTTTTCAAATATTTTCATTTTTTATGATAAACTTTGGCAGAAAATGGGTGAAATGAATTAAAATGAGGCATTTAAAGGTCTGTACACTAATAACTATGGAAAAATACTATGCTAGCTTTTGTTTTGAATAAATTGGCACGCGCTTCTATTGTACGTATAGAAAAATATTACTCTCAGTAAATGAATATAAGACTAATATAAAACTATTTGTTTCATTAATTTTTCAAAAAACTTTAGATAAGAAAAAAACATAAATGGCACAATCCTTTTCTGCCAGGTTTAATAAAAAAATGTATCTTAGTATAAAGCCCTTTTCAGCTAAATATTCCTTGTCCTTAAGGGGAGGGCGGACTATAACAAATCTACAGCAAAATATAGGGAAAAAAGGAATTTATGTTTTGTGAAATTGGTAACTATGGCTATATTCTTGACAAGAATGTAAAAGTTTAACAAATTCTGTAAATGTTTCTTTGTTCTGTAAATGTTTCGTTCTTTCTTCTTCTTCCTCTTCTCTTAATGTATCAGATTCAAATGGATAGATTTAATTTTTCAAAAATAAGGGATAGCTTCAATTTAATATCTCGTGCAATAAAGCAATTCAGTTAAATGACATATATGAGTAAAAAATTTAATTTTTTTGGTTAACAAGAACTACAAAGAACGTGTTTCCACTATGTTGTAGCATCAGGGAGAGATTAATGAACCAGACGACTTATAAGTTATCTTATTATGAAAGGTACAGGTCAAAATGTCTCAGATGGCCTCTTATTGGTGATGGGGCCGGTAATCAAGTAACATCACAATTGTTGTACATTCAGCGAAAAGAGAAATTGCTTAATTTATGGCTCATTTACATATGCACTTATACATATATTGAGGTGCCCTTCTGTTCTGGCGGATTTGTTTTTCGAAAGATAACTAGATTAGTGTTACCCATGACCCGCTTGAGCAACCCTGGGTAGGCTGAATAACCATTGTTGCGACAGTATGAAGGTGGAAAGTAAACTTGAATCATAATGTTCATCACTGAACACGATGCACCCCTCCCATTGGTAGTAAGTACATCCCGAGAAAACGCGGCTTAATGTATTCGAAGAAGTAAGAGAACCATCCACCACACTGCAAACTATTTCAAGTATGGTGCATCCACCATACTGAAAACTATTTCTAGCATGTTGGATTATTTTTAAATTTTGATTTCAATATTAATAACCTTTTTGGGCTAACATTCTTTAAACTTCTGTCTCCAGCTTTTAGCTGTTAAATGTATAAAAATATGTTACAAAAAATCTAAATAATACGCAAACGATAATGAATAAAACATAAAAAAGACAACTGTAAAATATTATCCAGAAATTTACTTAAGCGATATTCCTTTCTAACTTGTTTTCATTCAAAAGTATATCCATATTCTTTAATAGCAGAAAGAATGTATAATTATAATAAATACTATATCAGGTTTCATAAAATAAAATATACTTATCCAAAGGTCAAAAATCAAACACTACCAAATTCTATTCCGAAAAATAAAAATAGCATATTTTTAATCAATAACCATAAAAAAGGATTTTTAAAACTATGAACCTTTTTTAATTTCAAGAGAAAAAGTTAACTCATAAAACATGTTTCAGAGTTATGAATAGTGTTGAGTGAATGCGTGCTTCTTTTTATGTGGCTCTGTTATTCTAAAAGAAAGATTAAGTACTAAACTTTTATTTTTACTTTCAACTGAAACAATAGTGAACAGTAATTAGCAATTCTTTCTGGTCCAATCATTATTAATTCACTGCTAGAGTTTATTTTACAGAAAAGGGTAATCAAAGCATGCGGTAAAGCGAACACCTAATATTTTACGGTCATTATTCAAGTATTGCTTCTAAAATAGAAAATTTTAAAAACAACAACAAAAGAAAAGAAGAAGTTTGAAAAATTGTAAGACTTCAGCAGCTGTTCTTATCAATAAAAAATGAACTTTTATCTCTGAAAGTGCATTTCCATTTTAGGAAACGCATGAGGTTGACCCAAGAAAAATCATTACTTATTTAACAGTCAAGTTTTTGCTTTGACAGAAACATTAATTCACTTAAACTCCATGTTCCTAATTTATTATTGGGCCATTTAAATTTTAAGCAACCTTATTTAAGCAACAATTTATTAAGCAGATGCTGTTGACATGACTTGTCTCTCCATTTGTTTTAATTAAGCTTTATTTAATGTTAAATCATGAATGTATTTACGTTTAAATAAGATATTACTTAAGCATATTATAGCAATTTGACTAATATAGTTGCAAAACTTCATACTCTGTAAATAATATACAAACACTGAATAACTCCTAATAATATTTATTGTAGTTTAGTTCCTGATTCAATTGAAATTATAGATAATAATGATGAATGTTTAACAACCAACGAAAGAATGGAGAATGGTTTCAGCTACAATTTTTTTAAATCTCTGAACTTTTTTTTTCTGTAAGATTTTCTCATAATTAGAGTAAATAAGTAATACACTGAAAGTATATTTTAATTTCAGTTCAGAAATACAGTTTTAATTTAGCAAAATATATACACAAGCACTAATTTAGATTCATATTTCAGAAAAATGTTTCAAATTTTAGGCGATATGTAATGCTATTGCACTTTTATTGTTATAAAATTGAAATTTATACAGAAAGAAAAATTAAGATAGGTAATTTTTCAGTCGTTTTTAGAAGAAGAATTGAAATTAAAAAGTGTCTTATTATTTAGTTAAAACAATTAACTTTTGCAAAGTTTAAAGAAAAATATTTTTTTTAAAAAATTATTGTTTATGCTTATTTAGTTATAATCTGAAATCTTTCATCAGAATTTCTAAGCAAATTTATAAACTATTTAACTTGTTCTATTTATTATCTATATCGTCTGTTTCGCCGGCGTCCTGGCATAGGGGTAGCGCGTCTTCCCCGTGATCTGGGCGTCTCGGTTTGGGCATGGTTGTTCTTCTGTTGTTCTATCTGTGAGATGTGTGAATGTGCCCTCCTGTAAAAAGGGGTTGTGCAAGCGAATGAGTGATGCGTGAGTGGCAAAGTCGTACTCTTGGCCCTAGTTGGCGCTGCTATAAAAAATAAGAGACGTTCCCCCTCAGGCTTAAATCGCTGTCTTCGTAACAGTGGGCTTGTCAGTGGCAAGTGCCATAAGAAACAAACAAACAATCGTCTGTTTCGGCGGATGAAACGAAATAATAAATTGCACATTTTAGTTTTCTTCTAAGAAATAATGAATTTCTTTTGTTTATACTATTTAAAAGAAGTGAATTAAAAATTTTCATTCCATTATATACTTGAAAAATCAAAGCTAACATTTGAGATGCATTTATCCTAATTAAAATTCGATATTTTCACTTTCATTGGATTAGCTAATTATAAATATCTTATTGTTTTAAAATAGTTGATAGTTTAAGTAATATTAAATAAAATATTTGAGTAGCCTAAATTGCAGAGTATGAGGCTTGTCACCATAGTTTATAACACCATAAGATAAAGGCAACGCAGAAGAGATGAATATATTATTTTCTATTGATTTCCATTGTGTATTAGGAAAGCTCAATCTTTTCATTTTAATTCTAACCAACCAAATCATACCTAGGCAAGTAACATTTTCTTTTTGTACAAAGCTGTCTTTACATTTTAAATAACTTAAAATCAATGAATGGTAGATAGATAGTGAGAGAATCAAGTACATCATTTGCCAAATAACAGGACTGATAGGGTGAGAAATCTATAAGATTATTTGCAAGAAAAATCTAAAAAAATACAAAAGGATATTATTATCTATTCGAATATGTCCTTCTTATGTAAAGTTCATATGTGGCAAGGCATTTTGTGATTCGGGTTATTAATAGTCGCATGAGCTATTCCCTACGAGACAGCGTCCGTTGTGAAGTTCAAATTGTCTAACGGTGCCAGCCATTAATGATAGTATATTTCGTGAGTGCCAATACGTACTCGGGAAGAAGAGATGCGGTCATGTTGTCAACCAAGAGAGCATGTGATTTCTCTTTTGGTTGTTGTTACTTTGTAATGCAACTTGTACTGCTAAAACAGATTTCAAAAGCAATATATCCCCTTAATTAAATCACAAAATTAAGACGACGTGTGACATGTCGGTCGTCGATAAATTAAAGGTTTTATACAGAAGAAAATTCACTTCCTGATCATGTTGTTACACCAAAATCAGGATTTCTTCTTCAGACAGATCTGAAGTTTGGTGATATGGATTGTCGAGTGAGGATGTCTGAAATATAGCTATACCCAGCGACAATCATCATTTTTTCATGCTGACTGATGTAAGGATCCATAATATAATCTATCCTATAAGGCCGTCCGTATAATAGCAGTATTCAATAACGAGTAATAATAATTCAATTATCATTCTACCCCAAGACAAATATTTCTTACATAACTAATATCCAACGAAAGCCATTTACTTGTTCACTTGCGATAAAAATAATATCATGCCAGTCGGGTAACTTTGTTCTAGCATTTAACCCTTAACTGGGGAAGTGTGGTCTGTGAGACCGCTAGCGATGGATTTTCTGTCACCCCTTTTCTATGTTTAGCTCAATTGAATGGATTGACCCTGTAGCTTCCTGTTTTGTGACCTTCAATACACGTGCGCTTTTTCAAACGCTTTCAGCAGATGCTTTTTAAAATAACTCCCTGTAAGTGTCCCAGTGATAAACAAGGCTTAGCAGATGGCGCTAAAACTTCGACCCCGAAATATCATCCAGTTTACTGATCCTATTATGAAGCAGTGCTCTAGACACTTTTAAATGAAGCATAAAGTGATTTTAGTGATAAGGATAATTATACAGAAGAGTTTTTCGATGAAAGTTCGCATTCAACTGATTTTGATAAGTATGTTCAAACCTAATTAATTTTTCTAGTGATAATGTATTTTGAAAAATTTATAAAATATATTAATATACCAAGAGGTATATATACAGAATTTATAGGTTGATTTTTATACTAGTTCTTTACCTGTATGTTTAAAATGCCCTAGAAAACCGTGCTATGAAAGTCACAAAAGCCGATAAAAAAAAAAAGGGGCAATTTTACCCATTGTCATTTTCTTTATTTTTCATATAAATGTTGAATTTTACATTATATTTTCTTCTATATACCTTCATATACTGTAAAAATAAATATGGTTTAAAAAGTAAAAAGTAATATGCCTATTCAGGAATATCATTTATTGTAACATGTAATTTGAGAATAAAATGTATGTTCCAACGCATTTACTTTTTTCAATGATAATATAATATGAAAAATTTCTAAAACATATCTATATATCAAGAAAAATATCTGCAAAATATATTGGTAGTTTTTCATACTAATACATTCATTAGAAAATTTAATTTGAGTGTGAATGAAATGCGGTCTCGAAGACCGCACCTCCTCAGTTAAGTCCTAAAATTTGACCTCCCCAGTTAAGAGTGAATGAAAGTCTTGGGATGACTGTCTTCCATGCAACTAAGGAAAGTTTACGCTCTATATGCGATAAGGGGCTTTGAAGTCTATATATTGTAACTAATGGATCTCTACAATCAATTCAGAAAAATAGTGCACTCTGTCGCATACCTGTGTGTACTTTTCTTCTCCAATATTTTGCTGATGTTCCTGAGTCAGTCAGGTTACCCACAGACATATTTTATTGCCACTTGTGCAATACATGTTGTAGTAATCCTCATGTTCTTACCAAAACCGCGCAACTTCACTTGTGTTCTTTAGTTGCGGTAATAAAACATTTAATGGTAGTTATATGCCTTGATAAAATCTACAAGGCACTTTTCAGTCGGTTCACAGCTGTAAAAATCTATCATACCTTAATACCGTTGATTCTACCTTGAATCATTAATCGTTGATTGCCTTGATATCACATCTACATTTTGTTGGGTATGCTGCATTCAATTCGAGCAATTCTTCAGACTGCTGCAATAAACTTTTTGCTAAAATTACCATTAAAATATAAATTATTTACTTTTTCAATTTTCAGAGCTAATTTCTTTTTATGCTTTCGTGAAAGAAACCTTTGTGATCGTTATGTTGTGGGAAACGATACAATATTTTGATGTTAGTTGTATCTCCACCAAATAAAATCAATCTCCTATATGGATATAAATGCTAGTTGAGAAATTGAAAGTTTTACCCTCATGTATGAAGAAAATTTATCAACTTTTACTGTGTTATAAAAATCGGCAATGTAATAATGAAGGGGTTATCGGAACTTGAAAGATTATTAGTAAAAGTATTTTCAAGAAATTCGAACAATAAACTGTCTTAGATTATACTATAGAAGAAAATAATGCTTTTAATATATATAAAATTGATCTTTTTCCGATCAATTAGATTAACGGTGCATTTAATTTCTTTCGTCAAGAGCTAAATTATTAGGTACAAACATTTCAGAAACTTTTTACGGACATAAACTAAATTAAAAATGGATTGAAACTAAATTACTAAAGATTTTTCAGATATATCTTAATTATACAATATAAACTTTTTAAAACATTTCTTTCTGATATAAACAAAATTAAAAATAGTTATAAACTATATTATTAAATTCTTTTGATGCAACTAAATTATCACATATAAACTTTAAAAAATATTTTAATTCTTTCATCAAAGTTAACTTAACAAATATAAATTTTTATAGTGTCAAAAACATGTGTCTTTCCTCTCAGATATAATTAGCACTCTTTCTCGTTAAATACTTCTCGATGATCTTCAAAATATCTCAACACCCATACCATCCTACGATAAATTATCAAGAACTTATTTAAGCATAGTTATAATTTTAAGTATACTTAATTAATCACTATCTTATTACATCACTTTAAATAAGCGAAGTTAATTTGATTATTAAATAGCTCTTGTAAGCTTGGTTATATCAATTTTAATATCAGTTTAGGTACACTTTTATCCGATTTTGAAGATATACGAAGGCTATTTAAGACCAGACTACATACTTTTAACCTCAGTAAGATGACTGTGTGGACACCTGCTTAAAGGTACCATATTCTGCTTTTCAATTTTTAACCACCAGTCAAATTTATGCACTTTTTAAACATAACTTTTATTAAAATTGTAAAGATTCTTTTACTCACGTATACGCATACTATTAAAGAATTCCAAGAATAACAACAATAACTGATATTTTAATACAGATGTAGTTTAGATATGAAAACTCCACATTATTCACCAGAAAAATTATGATACCATGTCAATGGGCGAAAAGAAACTATCCTATTCAGCCCGATAGTTGAATGTGAAACCTTATGTAATTCATTACTTTATTATCATCACACTGATGTTTTAAATATATTTTAGAGGAAATATAAAGTAGAAAAGGAAATAAAAAACTTGTAAAAAATGCCTTTTAGAGATATATTTATAAATTTTATATAAATATATCTCTAAAAGGTATTTTAGAGATATATTTATAAAAAATATATCTCTAAATTTTAAATTCAGCTATCTAATTTAAAGTCGTTTAAATTCGATACAACAGAGGGAGAACATCAAAAATGAATCAGACTGAATCATACAATAAAGTAATAAAACCGCGAACTTTTCCAAAAATTTGCTATCCGCGTAAGTTCATCAAAAAGTTTAATGATAGTTCGAATGAGTGTTACCGGTTTTAGGCATTTCAAGAATTTCCCTCATTGACAATGATTATATGAACTCAAGTTCTTTTCAGAATATTTAAGAATCCACAAGCTTACTTGATGGTTAAGAAATCTACCAAGTCCACCCAAACAGCCTTTCCTTTTCTTCCATCCTTTTTCTTTTCCTTTTTTTTTTTTTTTGTGTGTGTGTGTGTATGTATGTATTCTCAATCTCCCTAGTGCTCAATTGTATGAAATATTCAACATCCAAGGTCGCGTTTTAGCTTCTTATTTGCTGAATCTCTCTCGATTTTGTTTACACTGGTTTTACCGCATGCATATTGAACAAGAACCCATCCTTGCTTCTCCTTTCTTTGCTTCTTTTTCCCTTTATTTACTCCCTATGTTTCACTAGTCTTTTACTGATTCAAAAATATTCAGCCACTCACCAATATCCAGCAGCTGGTTTGTTCTACTTGTAAATATTCGCCTTTGGCAGAACGTTTTTATTCTCTCTCTCTCTCTCTCTCTAGCCACTTGTTTCTTCCTTTTTTTTATACTAAAAGACCTACGAAGGTTACTACGTATCTCAAAAAAGCATATAGCTATATATAAAATAAGCAGATGTGTTCAAGAATTTAATATATCGACACCTTTTGGAAACTTCCTTTCTTTATTCTATTTTTGTCTGGGTCACCTTTTTTCTCCTCCACTTGAATGTTTTATATGAAAGACTCCTCTTGAATATATTTCGTTCTCAGATTCAAAGAAGCTTTCTGATGAACCTGCGTCAAGGAGGATGTCACGTTTGTCTAGAATTCCCGTCTAGAGTCCTGAATAGAGGAGCAACTTACGACATTCACTATGCTAAAATATTTGTTGCCATAACAAACTTCGGCTTTGTTAAATTCCGAAGAACTTGAAAAAGAACATTTTGTGTCATTTTAATATTCTCCAAGCAATTCGAAAATATTTGTAAGACCCATTTCTTTTGCATATGCTTCAGAATTGAATAATTCTGAACTTCCATGTTCTTTGAATTCCTAAGACGGTTCAGGATTATCTATGAAAGGTGATTCTTTAAGATTTCTAACATGTTTTGAAATTTAAATTATGAGTCAGAACTGCTTCACAAATATATTTTAGAAATAATTTTATTCATTCATGGCAAATAAAATTTTTCTATGCACCTATATTTGTATTGCAATATAAAATTTTAATTAAATTTCATATATTTAGCTAATTTTTTCAATCAAAACTGCATTAGCTGTTTGCTCGTATTCGCATCGCTGATTATTTTAAACAAATTTATGATTTCAAAATGTTGGTTAAATAATTTTTATTTTATTTTACTGTAAACCATTTGATATATTTAATTGCATCAAGTTATAATAATCGTCAAATGTCTTACGTAATTTGATTTATAAAGAATGGTAACAAGGAAATAATTTTAAATATTGTTAATTTTATTGTTACAGCTTGCTCCATATCCTAGGCAAGTTGTAACAACAGATAGGTTTCGAAAAAATATTTCTATTGCTAAAATCGACAAAATCTTTGAATTTTAAATATTTTGTGGTCGAATAGTCAGGCTATAAGAGAAATTAATTGTAATCGAGGAATTACAAATACATACATTTAAAAATATTTTTAAAAAATCGAAAATTGTTGCAACTAACCTCAGTATACCTATTTGTCCTCTTTTTTCTATTTAAGGTTTGTTTGCTGAAGTTTACAATCCAGAACTGTTCATGAAATGAATGAAATGCGAGATCCAGTACTTTAAAATATGCTCATAATAGGATCAAATTTTGCACATTTTTGATAGCTTTGTATTTTTTTAGCTAAATTGCTTTACTTTAAAGTTGAAAGTAACTGTATTTTGAAAATAACAGAGAAGATGTCCACTAATTCTCACAAGAAAATCGAAAATTTTCTTGCAAGAATTTTAAGAGAAATTTAAATTTAGAAATGCAATAAATTTTTACTGTGCAAATAACATTTGGAATCCTTGAATATTTTCAAAAATACGATGCATATCTGATACATGATGATACATCAAAGTAAGACATTAATTATTAGAAATTTAAGAAACAGACATATGTTATATTTGCATTTGTAATACAGAAATACTTAATGGAGAAGATAAAATTATATCTAATTCATAATCTATATGGGAGAATGAAGAAATGTATTACGCTTCGTAAAAACACTTCGTGCAATAGTGTTTCTGCACGCAGAAAAAAAAAATCAAGCAAAAGGATTTTTGACGAAATCTTCAGATTTTTCGAACAAAAAATGTTTTAAGTGCTCCACGAAAAAGATCATGATCACGCAGGAGCTCTAATAAGCAGGAACCCTCTGCACGCACTATAAACAAGATGTTAAGTTGGAGAGGTGCACTAAGGGAATAGAAGTGTCTGGATATTTTCGCATTTGCTAATTTTCCGAGTGTCCCCAGAAAGCCTTGAAGAACTGTTTTTGAACTTCGGCCATATGAAAAAAAAATATTTGAATTCACATTTTAACATGAAGATATGATAATGGAGACATTTATGAAGCCAACCACAAATCGATGAAGAAAAAGAAATGATTTGGCTCATAACTTTTTCAGAAAAAGTAATGAATTAGTCAAAATAATGAATTGAAATTTTGAGTAATAGTTTTATTTGTTGTGGGTAATACTTACATGCATTTTTGTATAAATAGGGTGCATAATTCCATGAGATAAAAGCATTTTATTTTTTAAATCTTTAACTTTCATTCAAATGTTTTGCTTAAAAGATGCTTGTTTTTCACCAAATCATTTGACATTTACAGAATTTATGACAAAGTATTATTAGAGTTATAGAGCTATATTAAAGTTCAAAATGAGATTTTTAAACAGTAGAAGAAACATGAGTGTTATTCGTAAATAAGTTTGAACTGCCTATACATTAAATATATATCTTTTCCATGCATAGGCACTTAATTATTTGTTTTAAAATAATTAGTTAATTATTCTTTTAATAAATGATTTCTTTTCGCAATTCCGAAATTAAGTATATAGTGCAACTTTATAAAATTTTGAGTTAAATACTATTAACATTTAGAAAGGTATAGCACTCCAGTGAACTGGATTTCCGTTTTTCTCTAAAAGAGACCAAATTACGAGAAGTCTGCCACAAACTGATATTCTTTAAACATAAACTTTAAAATATTTTTCTGAATTTACTGAATATTTATAAATTAAGTACACAATATAACAGCAATAAATTAAGTATCTTGAACAACAGAAAATTTATTCCGTTATTCATTAATACTTGCAGAAACTTAAGACTTCTAGCAGCATGTAATTTGATTTTGAATATAGAAAAAGCATAGGGACACAATTATCATTTGTTTATCCTATAGGTGTACCAATATGAAGTGCCACTACATTTTGCTGCAATGAGGAATAATACTCTTTAAGAAAAGCTATTCACTGGTTTTTGGAATGTTTCTATTGGAACTGCACACTACAATTTTGGTAATAGAAAACTAGAATGCAATTTAAATTCTATGAGAAATCGTTATCAAAGTTGAATTGAAAGTTTCAGTTTGTCTAATAGTAAATAAAGAATTTGACATCTGCTCACTCTCTATCTGAATTCCATAAAAGAGCAAGTGTGGTTTAAAATCGAGCCACAAATTCAAACTAGATCGCAACTCAGTGATAGGATTATCCTCTTCACTTTTCGAAGAATGCAGTGCAATTTCCGTTGGAATATTCCAAAAGCTAGTAGATAGCCCTCCAATTAGAAGAACAGTCGTCATTGCAGTAAAGGTACCTCTTATTAATATTTACTACATTTGCAGTATGCATTTGCAAAAGCTAGTAGATAGCCCTCCAATTCGAAGAACAGTCGTCATTGCAGTAAAGGTACCTCTTATTAATATTTACTACATTTGCAGTATGCATTTGCAAAAGCTAGTAGATAGCCCTCCAATTCGAAGAACAGTCGTCATTGCAGCAAAGGTACCTCTTATTAATATTTACTACATTTACAGGATGAGAAAAGCATAACAGTGTCCGAATATTTTAATTATACTTAAATCGTTACATAATATTAGACGTCAAAATTTTGCACCAATAATAATGAGCAGCATAGTAAATTTTTTATGTTATTTAACATGCCTAATTTTCTATAATTTATTATATGTAATTAATTTATAAATATGCGAGAGCATTTTTTATATTTGTGACCTTCTGTAGAATTCTGAATAATTATTCGAAGATTGAAATTTAAAGTATATCAGTTTGTGGGAAATCCCTTAATTTTTTCATAAATTGATATTCTTTAACCCTCCTCCCCCAAAACATTTTTATGGCTTTCCTTAGCGAATAACTGAAATTCAGATATCTGCAATGCTGATATCTTTCTGATTCTAGAAAATTTTTCAACAGGAATTTTTATATAACTTGCTGTATATACTTGGTTTAGAAGCTAAGAAGAAAATGTATGCTATATTTTGCGTTTGTGGAGTTAAAATTTATTCTCTAAAAATACTCATATTCCTTATACTTTTTAAAAACTCCTCTTTAAATTTTAATATAATAATGTTTTGTCACATATTCTGCAAGAGTCAAATATTTTAGTTGAAAATTATGGGTTTTTATAAGATAAAAATTTGCGAGGAAATTTCAGATTTTTTAACAAAGCCTTTTTATTTTCCTAAATATAAAGCCTATTTTTTTTAAAAAATGCATGTAAATATTATCATTCTCAAATAAAAACATTTGTCAAAATTTCGATTTATTACTTGCACTTTGTAAAAAGGTATGAGCCATATCATTTCTTTTTTTCATCAATTTCAGGTCGGTCGCCTAAATGTCCCTGTGAATGAATATTCAGAAAGAAAAAAAAATATTTTTTACACGGACAAAGTGTAAAGAGAATTCCTTTCCCTTTTCTGGAGATACTTAGAAAAAAATTTGTACATTCGAAAGTGTTCGGATACTTTTGATCGCATAGGGTACATTCAATTGAATGGAGATTCAGTAATAATACGTTTTCGCTTCCAAAAGATGGATAGATGAGACCGATGTAATACGTCAGAGTTATTTCAGGTTGAAATCATTTCTTATCAATGTAGGAATATTTAATAAGTGGTACTTAGCTTTATTTTGGAATCGAAATTGTCAACGCCCTTACAGCGTTTGAAATTTTCTGAATGTTGAGTTTAATGCACTGTGAATAAAAGGCTCATCTAGGTGGATTTTTTGTTGTTGTTAATGTAAGAATTTCCATACATATTAAGCAAAGGTAATGTCCCTCGCACTGAAATAGTTATTAACAATAATTTTTTAATGCAACTTTACATTGGAAAATTTAGTATGGAAATTACAAGTTCCATATCACATGAACGCAAAAATGCTGCTCGTGTTTTCAAACAAAGATACAAGATTTCAAACAAATAGGCGTAAATAAGAATAAGCGTCTGAGCGTTCGACTTCTGGCTTAATAGTCAAAAGATCGCATTCGAAAATCCAATCTGGTCATAATTTATTAAAAGCATGCTAAATCTGATTGAACATCTGATTAAAGAAGAAAAGTACAGCTTAATTAAAGGGCGTTTAATTTATGAGCAATATTATTTCAAACAATGTGCTATTAAAGATGACGTGCTGGGTCTTGAGATAATCATGACTAATAATTATTGTTGTTCTGAAAATAATGTACCTTCACTTTTTTTTTCTCTTTGAATGCCCTTAAAATAGTATTAGTTTAGTTTGTTTATTTACTTTTTATGCAAATTTCTTGCCCTAAAAACATAATATTTTATATTAATTTTTTATAGGAAATTTCATTTACATAATTTTAAGAAAAATACAGGATTAAGTATGTACATTCTAAATGTAACTAGTACAGATTCATAAATATCACGTATCAGACTACAAATAAATTCATTCTTAATAGAACTTTTACATATTCCACTTCATGATAAATGACCTGACATAAGATAGTTCTGATTGAAATATAGATAGTCATATCACTGACTCTACGACCCGACCGAAGGCACACGTATAAATAAAACTGAATGATCGGACCGCCGCAACAGCAACACTGGCGGGAACTACGGTTGAGTCCTAAGGGCCTTCATCGGCCACGGTACAACCCTTCCCGAAGGAAGTACGTCGATGGGAGGAGCCAGATCCCCCACCTTTTTGTGTACCCTCCAGGGTGGCGAGATCCAACCTCCATACCTGAAACATCTCATCCTCATTTCGAGGTGCCCCCCGGAGGTGTTGAAATATAGATAGTGTGATTCTTTAAATTTGAATAAAATAAGACATATTTTATGACTGCTTTCCAATTTATTATTTTGAATATTTTAACCAACGAAACAGCAATCTTAGTTTTACAAAAATATAATACACTTTGAATTAATTTACCAAAACACAAAAAAGCATCTAAATTAATTTCATACTTGATATAAATGAAGTACAATTATTTGCAATGTAATGAACAAATATAAAACATTCATTCATTCATTTGCTATCTATAATTTTCAATGGTTTGCTTTTATTTTGACCAGAGTTTCGATTTGATTTGAAAATGGCTTTAGTAATAGCTTTAGGATAAACAGTTTTTTTATTTTTATTTTCATATTTTTAAACTTTGATTAGATAATTAAATGATACTTGAACTGGCACCCCCTTTTAATATTTTCATAACCCACATATAAAATTACACACAGGAATCTTTAACCGGATACATATTACTTACACATGGTTCGCATATGAAACAATAGCATTATAAAAGCTAAATAAATAAAATGTCACATTTAACATTCTTCCAATTAAGTAGCAAAAAGTTTTATGAAACCTTAAATGCATTTTATTTATTCAAATAAATTTAATTGAAGTTTTTCATAAGTTATAATAAACTGATGAAACGTAGTAGACATATTACTAATTTTTAATTTTTTAAAATTCAAAAATAGAAAGAAGAAATCGAATTCCTTAGATGAATTTCACCTAAGAATGCTGCTTGAAAGAAAAATGCTCAGGTACTTCTTGAAACAAAAATGAGGCAATAAATTTCATTCCGCTCTCCAAATGTCTTCATTTAGATCGCGAATCTAAACAGAAGGTTATATATGTCTAAAGAAGGATGTTATGGGAACATTTCTGGGATTTCTTTGATATTGTCCAATATACGTTTTCAATTCCCACACTTTCCCATCCTATTTGGCCAGCTAAAAGAATCAAAAATTAGAAAAAAAAGTTGCGTTGGAAGGCAATGACCTTGGAAATCGTTGCCGGAATCCATTTTTGGCCATCAACGAGCAGTTTTAGTGTAAATGGATCCCAAACAATAGCGTTTGGAATTTGCTCATGGCATTGATGCACGACATCAATTTCAAAACTACTTTCAACTAACTTTTATTCATTGTATTTTATATTGTGTAGCTGACTCACTCTTATCAGGCTAGAGAGAAATCATTGGAAGATTTGTTGCAGCACAGATCGTTTTAGACTGCGTGGCTCCTTAATGTCTCAATATTATCCAAACCTTTCTCCAGCAGAAAAACTGTTGATTGATCTTAGGATTCTTTTGTACAAATGAATTATTGAGAAGGGTGGAAAATGCAATTATATTTTTCTTCCCTAAACACTATTAAATCTTCTTAGACATAAAATATATTATATTGTAATATACAAAATTGTCTTTTGCAAAGGTTGATATGATTATTTAAATTATTCTTTAATACATTTTAAAAATAATGGTATCCTAATTTGTCATTAGAATTTTTTTTTAATTTTTCTGGTATGGACCTTTGTTATAACGCCCTTTTGCAATAGATGGGTCGAATCCGTTGAAAGATTGCCTTTTAAATGACTGTAGTCGCAACTCCTAGCAATTTATTGAAGGCATCCTATACTAAATATTGTCTTGTAGATACGAGTACACGTTTCTATTGCACGCAAGAAAATCTTATTCTAATTTTTCAGCTAAATTCAAGATTTCTATTTTATTTATTAACTTTTTAAATGTTAATACAGAAGCTAAGAATACTGAAAGAAAAGAAATGACTATTCTTTTAGGATGTTTACAAAAGGTGTTTTAGCGTAAAAGCATTTTCAGGTAAATATCGCTTATCCTCATCAGAATACGCGCACTGACACCAGTGTTACAGTATATGGAAATAAATAATTAATTTGATTGACTAATGAATACAAGAAAGTTTAACAATTGACGTCTTTTTAACTAGGGTTTCTTTAAATAATCTGTAATAACACCAAAGAACATTTACGTGTTTGATTTGAAAAGAGCATAAAAAATATCATTATTTTGCTCAATATGTTGCAAAAAGTTTCTCTTCCGCTTTTTCATTCTCTGTTAATTGTATGTATAATAATAGTAAAATAAAGGCTTTTTTTCCTTCGCGGGTGAAAAATAAAATGAAAGAGGAATTCTGCTTGGTCAAATCGGTAAATTTGTAACATAGATTCCTGATAAGAGTATAAAAGATCAGCTATTTCTATCATTACATGCTTTCTTTGTTCTTCTTTTGATAATATGCCCTATTCATAAAAATGCATTTAACTATAGATAAAAATTGATGATTTTAATTTAATCCATCTTAATATACACTGTTTCATTCAAATAACCTCTATGAGTAACATTTTTAAAAAATGCACTACTACCTAAGCATCCAGGTTGAATTGAAAAACATGACGCCTCCAACAGCAATTTATGGTTCTGCGGGAAACGCATAGTTGTCTCTATTTTGAAAAGTATAAGAGAAGACCCGCCCCTCAGAGGCATGACTAATCATTGGCGATGCATCCGTCAACCATACAACAAACCATTAGTGTACCCTCTTGGGAAGAGAGAACCTGCTTAAATACACAAAAACTTCGCATTCCCATATTTGAGACTTCTTTCTCCCAGGGGATATTTTTTGATAGGTAAATTCTTCGAAGTTACCAACACCCTGCCTTAGCCTCTGACATAAATTGAACGACCGCTATTGCCAAAACACGGAGATCAAGCTTATGTATGAATATTAATTTGAGTTTCAATGGCCATCACTGGTGACTGCACAATTCCTCCACTGGAGGCATAACCCATTATAGAATTGGAGGTAATTTGACCCCGCAGCCTTAATGTACGGAACCGGAAGTTAGAGCCATTCGCAATACTGGAAGGTATATTGTGCTTTTAATTTCAATATTAATTTTCTTACCTACATAAATCCTCTATAAATTGCAATCTTCCTTTTTTTATACTTTCAAACCATCAAATGCATGAAGAATTTTCTGTAAGAAAAATTGCTTAAAGCAAAAGGAATAAATGATAAATAAAAATGAAATAAATATAAACGAAACTATGAAATAAAAATTAGAAATTTACTACATTGCTATTTTTTACTTGTTAATTTTCCCTTTAGGAAATATTCAAGATTACCTACATTTTTAATAGAAAGAATGTAGGAGTATGCAAAATTCTATAACATGTTTCTTGAAATAAATTATTCTTATATGCAGTGGCTGTGTTATTTATACCTATCGAATCCACGAACAAATTTTCTTCTAACAAATAAAAATATCACATTTTTAATCAAAACGCATTAAGAAAATTCTTGGAAACACTGAAATTTTTAATCCGAAGTGAAAAAGTTAAGACTTAAACATGTTTCAGCGTTACGAATAGTGTTGAGTGAATAAATGATTCTTTTTACATGGGTATATTATTCTAAAAGAAAGATTAAGTACGAAACTTTTATTTTTACTTTAAACCTAAATAATAGTGAACAGTAATTAGCAATTCTTTCTGGTTCAATCATTATTTATTCACTGCAAGTGATTGTTTTAGTTGAAAAGGATAATCATAGCATACAGTAAAGTGAACATTTAAAATTTTTAGGTCATTATTCAAGTGTTACATCTTAACCAGAGACTATTAAAAACAACAACAATGTGAAAAATTGCAAGACTTTAGCAGCTGTTCCTATCAATAAAAAATGAACTTTTACATTTGAAAAATGTATTTCCTTACTAGAAAACGTATGAAGTAGATTCGAGAAAAATTCATTGTTTATTTAGCACTTTGTTTAACTTTTTGTTTTGACAGAAATATAAATTCACTTTAACTCCATGCTCTTAATTTCATATTGTGCAAATTAAATTTTAACTAATTTTGTTTGTATAAATATTTATTTATTATGAAGCTGCTGTGGGTGACTTGTTTTTCCATTTTCATTAATTATGGTTTATTAGAAAAGAAATCATGTCAGTATTTACTTAAAATAAAATCTTGTTTTAAGTGTATGAAATAAGTTTGACTGAAATATTTATATAAACTAAATACTCTATATATTGCATACAAAAACGAAAAAACTGATAGTATCGTTTATTATAGTTTATTTTTTAATTCACTTATAATTAAAGAAAATTATGAAGAATATCTAATTATCAACGTAATGATAGATTCCAGTTATATTTTTTTTAAATCCCAGAATATTCTTCGTTTTTTCTCATAATTGGAGTAAAAAACCCTATTCGCAAAAAACGAATTTTAATTTCTGTTGAGAAATATAATTTGAATATAAGGAAGTTAGTTTTATGTTTATGAACATTATTTAATATTTTGATAAATAATCTTGCTGCATCATTGTTATTTTTATAAAATTGAAATTTATATTGAAAGAGTTTAAAATACCTATATTTTTCAGTTAATTTTAGAAGAAAATTTAAAATAAACAAAATTTAATTGTTAAAATGTTTAGATTTGGCACGGATTGAGAGGAAAATATTAAAGATAACAAGAACTCCAGTTATTGCTTACTGGTATTTAATTGAAACATAATCTGTAAATATTTTATCAGAAATTATGAAGTAAATTATTAAACTGTGGTTTTATTACATTTTAAAAAATTAATTGAGAAATTCCAAAATCATTCCAAAAGTGTATAAAAACCCTCGGTATAACTAAATAAATGTGAATGCATTAGAAATTATAAACATTTTTCTGAAATCAGTTTCTAACCTGTCGATATACATATCAGATATATCCGCAACAATTGCTAAAGCGGAAGTCAAATGTTCAGCGGTAAAACCCTGTCAAATGTTCTTGGTTACAATCCTTTAGAAACGAGACAAAAGAATGAAGAAGAAATGAGTTGTAATTTTCATAAGTTTAATGTACACATAAACAAAATCTATTCTTGCAACTCAGTTGGTTATTAGAAAATTATCTTCGAGTTCCAACCCAATTTTGAGGGAACAGAACTACAATCAACGCTAAAATTTTACTAAAAAATTATTCATTTTGAAGACGTTATTTATTTGTTACCCTCGCGATTGGAAATCATTATTTAATTCATCATAAAATATTACGAATGAAAAAGATTTAAAAAGATAATTTGGAGAAAAATTTATAAATTTCAGTACTTAGTATTTAATTTTTACTAAGAATGTTACTAAAAAACACATATTACAAATTATTTAAAATAGAATGTTTATAGCAGGCGAAAAATACTAAAGATAATCAAGACAGAAATATATTATAATATAACAGAAACTGCTAAGAATCTATTTATATGGCTATTTACTCTACCAAAACCAGTATTATCTGAGTTTTAAACATTTCAAGACTTTTGGCCTGTGAAATTGGTTATATTAATTCTATCTTCCTTGACGGTACTTGAGATTCCATATACCTATAGGAAAATAACAAGTCAACCAGTTTCATTCATAGAGTCATTCCTTTCTCTCCATATTTCTACTTTTTCTTTTTTCTTTTATATTCTCAATCTCCCTAATGCTCACTTGTGTAAAATATTCAACATCCAAGGTCAAATTTTAGCTTCTCCTTTGGTGAATCTCTCTCGATTTTGTTTACATTGGTTTCAGTGCAGCATATTGAACAAGAATCCGCTCTTGCTGCTCTCTTCTTTCCTTCTTTTACACTTTATTTACTCTCTATGTTTCATTGGTTTCAATACTGATTCAAAAATATTCAACCACTCACCAATATCCAGCAGCTGGTTTGTTCTACTTGCAAATATTCGACGTTCCTAGAACATTTTTATCCTCTTTTTCTATCCAACCACTAGTTACTTCCTTTCCTTTTGAATACTGAACGACATCTAAAGTTTATTACGTAACTCAAAAAAACATATTGCTATATATAAAATAAGCAGATGCATTCGTGAATTTCATATATCAGAGCCTTTTGAAAACTTTCGCTCTTCTTTTTGTTATTTTCTGGGTTGGCTTTCATGCACCTCAGTTTTTCCGACTTCACCAGAATGCTTTATAAGAAAGAAGAAATTGTACTTGAAGACATAACTTGAACTTATTTTATTCACAATTCCAAAGAGGCTTTCTAATGAGGTTGCGTCAAGGAAGATATCATGTTTGTCATGTTTTTTTTTCTAAGAATTCCTTGTAATAGAGGAGCAGCTTACGACATGAAAACGATTCCTCAAATAAACATCAAAATTTCCATTATTTAAGTTAATTAATCCAACAAGATATCAAAAAACTTTCTAAATACATAAGAAAATGAATTGATTCTATATGCTCACTATCCCGTTTTGAAGCTAAGAGACGTAAACTTGGACATTACATCAATCTAATCCGATTTGGATGATTGAGATATCCACAGCACTTTAATGTGATAGTTAAGTATATGTTAAGCATAGAAACAAATATTAGTAATGAATAGCTTAATACGTGTAAAATGTGTTTCAAAATTAACTTGATTGAAGAAAAGTAATAACTTAGATGAATTGTTTTTGTGCATATTAAATTATTAAATAGACGCATAAAATGCTATAAAAACTTCGATTATCTTTGCAAATGAATTCCATAAAAAGTACAAAAAGACGCTTTGTGAAAAGAATTTCACAAATTTTGAAAACATAATATGCATGCAAATTATGTTTAAATTTGAAATTGAAAGCGCTCTTAAAATAGGTAAAGAAATTTGAATCTACTTTGAAATGAGGAAATTTTTTTATTAAAGATCTCCTTTTGGAAAACTAAAACAGCAATTATAGTCTTTAATATGCATTAATATTTTTCAAATAGTTTGGATAAATTAATTTCATTGTTAATTTCAACATGGAAATGCAAAAGTAATTTATATCTAGTTTTAAAAAATGTTTTTTAATATGCAAATCTAAAATATTCAGTTCGACTATTCACTAATGAAAATAAATTGAAAACTAGTGCATAGATATTCTTTAAACACTTAATAATTTGTAGTTTTTCCATGAGGAATCAATGGGTATTAGAATTCTTATTCTCATGAAGTTTATTAAATTCTAAACTTAATTGAAGAAAAGTTTATTCAACAAACAGCAGTTACCAGATATTTTAAAATATCAGACACACTTTTTGAAGCATAAATAATTCATTGGAAATATATCTCACCAGAGGATTACGAATTCCTTTTGTTTTTACTTCATGAAAAGTATGCAATTTCAATTTTTATTTCTCACCTTATTTTTAAACATAAATGTCCCAATTACTGTAAGCGATTGCCGAATCCAAAGAATCGAGGAAGAGCATTTCTTTCCTTCTTTCATTTCATTTCTCAGAAAGATCCTTTTTAGTTGAAGTAAAAGATTTCTCTGGTTCTACAAAAAAATAATAATAAACATTTATAGAGTTGCATAGAAAACATATAACTAGCATTATGAAATCTAAGCGTTGCTTTTTTTGAAGTCAAAGATATATGCTTTTCGATATTGGATTGAATATCAAATATCTGCATATCTGTATTTATATTGTCTGTACTGAAATGTAATAAAAATGTACTATGAGTATAGTCAAGTATCTATACAAAAGAATAAAAAATTTTAAAAAAATGAAAGTTTGATCCATTTTATCGACTATAGATAAATTTTCAGTCAAAATATTGTATTCCCTTTAAATGGAGTAAAGTTTCTTGAACAATGTCATTCTAGTATTCAAATGTTTTTGGAAATGTATAAATAGGACTCCTTTATTTAATGAAGAATTTTTTTTTGGTTTTATTTTAATTAATAATCAAGTAATTTATGATTTTAATAAAAGAAAAATTCATAAATAACATAATAAAAAATACTATTAAAGATAAAAAAGAAATGAAAAATAAAATATGTAATAAAAGGGGAATATTTATAATTAAATATTTGCTCTGAATAATACGTCACACGAAGAAAAAAGTTGAATTTTACTTAATTATTTTTATTTTTGAAATCTTCAAAATTACTGGGTATTTTCATTGTTTCATTAAAATTTAATTACTCCATCTGCATTATTAAACCTCAAAAAAATAGACTTTAGTTGTTTATAATTTTTTTTCATAATCCCCAAAGTAGAAAGTCACATACTCCAAAGTAGCCTTAATAAAATATTAATACGCCTGCATTCATTGCATTCTAAACTAAATAAATACTTTATCGATAAAATAAATTGAAAAAATATCATCTCAAGTCTTTTCTTTTTTCGATATATACCATTTTCAATTCACAAAATTGCTTTTCATCGTTATTTTATACAAGTATCGAAATCCTATATGCAACGTTTGAAACAAGAATTTTTTTAAAAACTGGGTGATCATCTAAAGATAATATTGATTATATTATACTTTAGTGTAAAATGTATATATTTCCGACAAAAATTTGTCTGCAGGCTTTTATCGTATTCAAAGAAAAGAAATGTAATAGTTAAAAATATATTTCATGATATACTATATAAGAAAAAGTCATCTGTCTTTATGACGAAACACTTTTGGAAAGAGAATTGATAATACGTGACTTTCTATATGTATATGTCGTCTTGCTAAATGCCCAATTACACTTGATTAGATTGATTTCAGAAAGTAATTCTACTCTTCACATATTATAGACTCATTCAATAATACTCGCCCTCGCTCTATTGGCTTATTGAGACCCTTTTTCGGCTTCCAAATTTTCTGTCATTTCTTTTAACTGGTGGCAATTTTTTCTCTTTCTATGCATTTTTTCATTTACTTAATGTTTGGACATTTCTTATCATTTGAGATGGCTTTGCATTTTTTTTTTTGATTATATAAAATAATCTCGTCAGAGCTAAAGCTTCTCTCAAAATATATACCCTTCAAAAAGTTATCATTTTATCCCTTGCTTTTGAAATATAGTTTTCATTAATCAGTAATATCTGCTTTAAAATCTTCTGACTGTTTTCTGCAAAGCTTCATAAACATTAGAAAAAGCAAACTATTTTTAGTAGCATCATTAATGATATTAAACTACACAATTTCAGGAATTTCACATTATTTTTGGCTAGGAATCCCAGATTATGCCCTTTGTTTTGAAGAGCAATCACACGAGGTCACGAGCATACAGACCAAAGTCTACACAACAGTTGAGCTGACAATAACAGCAACCATTAGGCAGTAAATTGATAATAAAGAACAACAACACGAAGAGATCAGAGTTAACTTCGAGGACTTTACACAGACTGAATTCCTAAGCTGAATTTCAAAAATACTCCTTGAAAGAAAAAGAACTTCATCCACTTTCCGGATACTTTAAGTATTTACTCCGAAATCTAAAAAAATCTAAACAAAAAGGTATAATTGTCTAAACATAGAAGTGATGGAACCATTTGTGAAATTTCTTTGCTATTATCCAATATACATTTTTCAGTATTAACAATCCCCACACCATTTGCTCAGTTAAAAGAATACAAACTTCTGAAAAGTGTTTTGCTCTAAAGAACAATGACCTTAGAAATTGATGCCGAAATCCATTCTTGGTAGTCATGGAGGACTGTTAGTGGAAAAGAAGCCGAATTGCCAGAAGCGTTTGGAGTCTGCTTATGACATTGACGCACAGTATCAATTTCTTAACTTTCAACTAAACATTTTTATTAATTGTATTTTATATAATGAAAATGATTCACTCTTATCGGCAATGAAGAAATCATTGGAAGATCTGCTTTAACACAGATCATTTTAAAACTTTACTGCTTTTAATGACTCTGTAAGGTATAAAATTTTCTATCTCGCACTACTATTTACTTAAATGGACGTTTCTTTTTTCTACAAACAAATTGTTTAGAAGAGAGGAAAACAGAAATCCAATATCTTTCTTCTCAAAAATTACAGTAAAAATTTATTCGACATAAAAGATATTGCATTGAGAAAATCAAGGAGGATTTTGTCGAAGTTAATAAGAATATTAAGATCTAAGAAAATAAAACACTATTTAAATTAATTCGTTATTTAACCAAAAAATTTAAGATTTCAATTATTTTTCCAACATTTTCTTTCGTTATAATACCATTTGGTAGAAAATGAGTTGAATTATCTCAATGAAAGAAATTTAATGGAATGTTGTCTCTACTCCTAATATCTTACGCTGTGCTGGGTGGTGTCTTGAAGAAACTGGTACATGTTAGTGTTGCACTTAAACCCAAATCTGACTTTAACGCTACAACGAATGCACCACGCCTATTTGGTATATAAATTTTTCAAAAGAAAAGTATTTTTAGTTTATCATTCCTGAAGATGTACTACAAGTTCGTATTGCGGCTTTCGTTATTATTTAAAAGCTCTTAATAATGATTTTAAATAAAGAAGATAGTAGTATTTCCTTTGCTCATGTATAAATTCACAAGTCATATATGTGTGATAAACAGGGAACTTCCGTATTTAAGGGTGATATTATTTTGACTCGAGCCGACAATTTTTATTATTTTTTATTTTATATAAGTTTTCCTAAATTTATTTATATAGAGTAAATTCTGCAAACGTCTTAAATAAAATTATTGTCTTTTTTCATTAAATCGTAATACTTTAAATAGGTAAAGTTATCCATTTATTTTACATTAAGTACACATGTATTATTATCATTTCTGCAGTAATATTTTTTTAACTATATTCATAAAAATGTGTATAAACGTAAACATATTTTCAAATAAATATACGTTATTCTTATGGGATATGTGGAAATAAAAATCGATTTTTATATGAATGAATAAATATAAAATCTCCTCTTTTCTTCCTGTTTTTCAATCTCTGTTTTACTTGCTATATTCTGAAAATTGTGTTTTGGCGTAAGCACATTTATAAATAAATACCTATTACCCTTAGGTAAAATATGAGTTTTCACTATTCTGTAGTATATTTCAAAAGAAAAAAAAATTGATCTGATTAAGTATATGCAAATACCTTTTCTATTTCTCTGTTTTCATTTGAAGATATTGAAACACATGTATTTGCGTAAACACATTTTTGGGAAATATCCATTAATCTTATAAAAATATGACCTCTAATATCTGAGTATATAAAAGGAAAAAAAATGGAATTTCAATTGAATGAAGTTATATATATATATATATATATATATATATATATATATATATATATAAGTTTTTCAGGCTTCACGTTAGTTATCTGTTGGTGGTGTAATACAAGTTTTTATTCCCTATTTGATGTGAAATGAAATAAAAATGGAATGCATATTGACTGAATTGTGGAATTTACAACACAGATTCCTAGAGAGAGCATAAACATTTAATTAATTCTATCAATCTATATCTTTTTTTTTTCCTTTTCAGGGAATTTATCATATTGATAGAGACTGATTATATCTATAAATAAAAATAATTGATTAATTTATTTTTCCCTCAAAATACAAAGCTACATAACTCAAAAGACACCTGTAAGTGCGTTGTTTTTCCTTCGGTTAGCAGGTAACCTAAAAGTATATGCCCTGTTCTGGCTTAGCATCCGGGATGAAGTGAATGAGTCCGCCAATGTGAATAGAAACCTTAAATTCTATTACTGACTCATAATCGCCTATAATGAGAGTCACATGAGAATATTTATGACACAATGGCAGGATTCGTCATCGGCTTTTGTCCAGTTAACTAGACAACACATCATTAATATACTCTTCGGGCAACTTCGCATTTCCCTCCATTCTGAGGAATTTGATGAGGAACAAAAGTAGGAGAGCTAGAGGTTATTAGTAACAGGAGTACATTGTAATACGTACGTCACTAGTGGTTTTCAAAATCCACTAAAAGTGAATTTTAGATGGGCTGTATTACATTGGCGCAGTGAATATCCAACTAAAACTGATAGTGATAGTAAATGTAAATAAAGATGCGTATTAAATTTTAATTTAAGATAAGTTAACTGATATTTTAAAAATATGTTTTTACTTATTTACATTGCTTGTGTATTAAGTTTCAAAATACAATTATAATATTTTTTTATATAAATCAATAAAAACATTCGAAATTATGCGGTGGACAAATTGTAACAAAAATCTCGGGACAAGTTGTAAACCGCGATTTGTTTTCATTTGTATTTATTTCAAATAAACAGACTTTCAACTTAATATTAGCATACACTCTCAAGGATCAGATCTCTCTCTAAGTATTCAAAAGCACTCCCCTCCCTATGGAAAAGTCTAACAGAGCCTCACTTAACAAAACTAATAAAAGATCTCTAACTCCTCCGCTCGGGAAAGAAACGATGGGAAAAGGATATGGTAACATAATTAATAAAAATTGAAATCAGAAGAAATTATAAAAGAAAGGGCAGGATTTAAGAAAATTTCCAAAAGGACAAAAGATGAGGAAGAGGATTTTGAATTTATATAAAGATTCTGAAAAAGAAGAAAGATTTTTCTCTAGATAGCGGAGATGCACACAGCAACTCCCTGAGTATAATAGTATGTTACATCAACATTCCTTTATGAATTAATGGCAGATATTTTGGGATAGATCACAAATTTTTAAAAAGCATTTAAAGCGACGAGGATAGCATCAGAGCCTGGCACTCCTTCTTCTTCTCGCCATGGCAGGAGGAAGGCGTTTAGCCTCCACAGATAACCATGTCATGCACATTTAGAACACGGTTCTTCGTTGAAATTCGTTTCAAATCAAGAACACAAGAACACTCCGGTCCCAACGCCAAGGCCTTATAAACAGTCCTCCGTGACCCACAATTTTGATGATGGTAAATGGGTTTGATACTTAATTTGCAAAATGTGTGCAATAAGAAATGCTTTCTTTAATTGCAATTCTAATGAAGACTAACTTTTATATTGATTGGTTTAATAATTCTACTGTTTATTTACTTTAACCCTTTAAAGGGCCATTTTTTTCTAGTCATATTATGTTAAAATATTTTTAGGCTTGAAATTAGAATAAGAAAAGGGATTCATTTAGCTTATTAGATAAATTTAATTTGATTAATTAATTAATTTGGTTAATTAATAATTAAGTATAAAATCAAGACACATCATTTTGCGTAAAATAAAGAACTAAATCATCTAAGTTTCTTTATAAAAGAATTTATCAGAACTTATGCCAACCTACATAAATTGATACAAAGATTGATAAATTTGGTGGGAAGCATACTTCCCACGGCCCTAGAAAGGGTTAAACTACTTGATATCGTTTATTACCACTATGCTAAGAGATATTCACTGCCAAATAAATGCCTTGTGCACTTTAATTAATAAAAATGGCAAAGAGAAAATTGTTTTTAACATATTTTTTGTTACAACTTGTCCCATATCAGGGAAATTAATCAGCAATATTGTCCCATATCAAGGGTTACAATCAACAAAATCGTAGATTTTTATGCATATTATGAACGAATGGTTAAGTTATAGAAAAAAACGAAGTTATAAATAAGAAACCGCAAATATATTTAAAATAGCAGACATTTTTTTTTCAAAAGTTGTTGCAATTTGTCCCAGTCTCCTCGATTGATAGACATTTTTGAATCTTAATTTGACTTCCTCAAAACTAAAGTATTGGAAGTAGGTAAACTGAATGCACTTTTAAGCAAAAGTTGACCTTCAGGAAAAAATTCAATTTTTCTTAAAGCACGCAAGCATGTATTAATCTCAAAGTCTTCTCTCGTACCGGAAACAGAACCTTTATAAGTTAACAGAATAATGCATTTTTCACCTTAATATGATTTTTTTGTTTGGATATTGGACATTGGAACAAGTCACCAGTTTCGACATTAAAATTTAATTTTGATATTAATTTTAGTAAGAATGTACTTTCCTGAGTGAATTTTCAAGAGACTGTGGTCTTTACTTTTTCTTAAACGTTAAAGCAGTTAAGTAAAAAATGATTTATAATATGAACGAATATGATTAAATTATAAAGGAAAGATAATTAGGAAAGCTCAAAATTTTCTGAAGCGATAGCCCTCTTATCTCTGTTTTTCCTCAGAATTATATCCAAGATAGCATATAATGTTTGACTGCAGAGAGAACACATAAATATACTAACTCCCAAATCAGGTCTCTTAAAATAAATGATACTTAAATGAAAATACTAGTATTTAAATTTTTCAAAATTAAGCAACAACCTTAATTAATAACCATAAAAATGTATTTTTGAAATTATAAAGTATTTAATATGAACAGAAAAAGTTAACTCATAAAATATGTTTCAGAGTTATGAATATCGTTGAATGAATGCACGCTTCTTTTTGCATTGGTTCTGACATTCTAAAATAAAAAAACCAAATTTTAACTTTTAATTTCAACCGAATTAAAAGTGAGCAGCAATTAGCAATTACTTTTGTTTCAGTCATTATTAATTCACTGCATGTTTCGGATGAAAAGTGTAATCATAATATGCAGTAAAACGAACACCTAAAATTTTACGGTCATTATTCAAGTGTTACTTCCAAAGGAGAAAGATAAGCAACTAAGAAGAAGAAGCAAAAAAAAGTATGAAAAATTGCAAGCCGTTAGCATCTGTTCTTATCAATAAAAAATGAGCTTGTATCTCTGAAAAGTGCATTTTCGTTTTAAAAGACTGTGAAATGAATCCAAGAAAAATTATTGTTTATTTAGCAGTAAACTCTCTCTTTTGACAGAAATATTAATTCACTTAAAACTCGTGTTCTAATTGAATAATGGCAATTTAAATTTCAAGCAGATTTGTTTATTTAAGCAATAATTTACTAAGCAGGTGGCATTGACATGAATCGACCGTCCAATTAAGTTAATTAAATTTTATTTGATACGAAATCTTGTATATATTTACCCTAAAGAATAATTTGCTTGCAATGTATCATAACAATTTTGACAGAAATGTCTTCACCGATTATGTACTTTTTAAATAGTATGCAAAAGTTTAATTTTGCGTATTAATATTAAGAGTAATTTATTTCCAAATACTAATGAAATTAAAGAAAATTATGAAAAGTATTTAACTAGCAACTCGTAAAGTTAGACTGCTTCCGTCAAATATAATTTTTTTATAATTTATATTTATTTTTCAGTAATAGAATTTAGATTTTCATTATATTTTCTCATAATCCGAAAAAGAAGTATTATATTAAGAACAAATTTAAATCATAATTGAAAAAATATAATTTGTATGTAACACAATGGATTCACTAGCATTGAGATAGATTTATATTTATGAGTATATTTCAAATGTTAAAAGATATACTATCACATTCTATATTAATTTTTATAAAACAGAAATTTTTATGGAAATAGCAATAAAGAGATTAAATAAGAAATATATAACACATGTAGTTTCCCCGTTTTATAGAAAAATATTATAGAAAATAAGAATGTATTCATATATAAAGTGTTTCGTATATTTTCATTTTGTTTATTTTCCAGACAGAGCATAAGCTTATTATTTTTTCTGATATATAAAGCATTATTTGATTTATTTGCTCGGTTTCCTTAAATTTAAACAAACATAAATTTCAAAATCAATATTTTTCTTATATTTCTTTAATTTTTATGTAATATATTAATAAGTGTTCAAACGACAAGCAAAGACAAGCTTACTTCTCCAAAACATTTCTGCAAATTCCGTTTACACTACATTCATATGGGCTTTCTCTACAGATATAGAGGAGCCAACTTCTTATCTGTAACAGTATATTTTAATATTTGTTTTATTTCTTCACTCATCGTCAAAAGTTTTTATGTATCCTTGAAATATATGCTGACGATTATTAAAATTACTATGACTTGTCATTCCTGACATATCAATTTACAATAAAATGGCTTTACAATGAACAATTGTTTTTTATTGACTTTCACAGAACTTATTGCTACGGATTTCTTCTTTTATCCTGCAACAAGTATTATAAATATTTGAATCCAAATGTTGCTTATAGCAAAATTTAAAAGAAATATCTATTAAGTTCTATGTATTACTGCTGATTGTTTAAATAATAAATTACTACTTTAGTTTTGAAATTGTAAGTTCGAAGCAAGAATCGATCTGTTGGTTTAATACTACTGAGATGATTTTAATTTTGAGTTTTGTCAGAAATTTGCCTTAAGGTCATAAAATGAATAAATTTTCTGCTCAATGCCTCATTTTAGAGCTCATAGAATAAATATAAATGTAGTAAAGATTTTTACCTAGAAATGTAAAATGCCTTGAATTATTTTTTTAAATGTCTAGAAGTGCTACATATAAGTTTTTGCTAGGAATGCTTTTTTTCTCTTCTTTACACGGCGAATAGAAAAATTTTTATTGTATGTTTTTCTGTCCATTTTTGAATTAAGTTTTCTTTTCTACGTGACCGATTTATGTTCAGTTTCTTTCGCTGTAATCCGAAGCAACAATATTTTTCAAAGATTTTTCTTGAGTTTATCAACAATATGTTCTTTATTTTATTTCTTTTGAAAACTCTCTTATTCTTCGAATCTTTCATGTTTCTTAAACTAAATCTACAGAAAAAAAATTTTTGGTCAATCTCATGTTGCTTCAGTTGTTTTCAATAACATTCTTTATTATATTAGTAAATTTATTCTTTATTATTTATTAGTAGTATTTAATCTTTATTATATTAGTAATTATTATATTAGTATTGGGATTTATTTTAGTAAAACATTAAAAAATGAAATAAAAAATTTAAAAGAAAAATTTGTTATTACAGTAATAGATAAATCAGCAAATAATTTCTGTTTAATTTGTAAATATTATTATAAAGAACTTTTAATTAATGAATATAACTCTAATGCAACTTATATGTTAAAGAACTTTATTATTTCTAGTAACAAAGAAGTATTGGATTTTCTTAAAGATAACAACATTAATAAACTTAATACTTTTGATTTCGAAAATTTATACACTAATCTACCTCATGAAAAATTAATAAAGGTCTGCACTTTTATATATGACGAATATTTAAATGAAAATATCATTCCTAAAAATAACTGGCTTGAGTTATGTAATTTTAATATTACTGAAAATTACGTGTTTAATGGTATTAATTTTTATAAACAAGTCAAGGGCATTCCAATGGGGACAGCTTTCTCAAGTGCTTTAGCTAATATTTTCCTGCATTACTATGAGAAAAAAATAATTAAATATAATTTAATAAACGGGTGGAGATATATTGATGACCTACTTTTGATTAACTTCGACAATACTAATATTATTACTAATTGCTATCCAAAAGATTTAATTCTAAAAGATACAAATATAAATCAACTTGAGGCTACCTTTCTGGATTTAAAAATCGAAATTGCTAATGATAAAACAATAGTTGGTATATACGATAAAAGGGATGATTTCAACTTTAAAATAACAAAACTATGTAACTACCATTCCAATCTAAACTCTAAAATTTTCAAAAATCTAATTTTCTCACAAGTTAACAGGATCAAAAGGGTTTGCAATAATAAAAATTCTTATATTGAAGCATCAAATATCCTCCTTAAAAATTTAATTAAAAATGGTTTTCCTAGAAATTACTGTAATGTCAATTTTTTAACTAAACAAGGTATGGTTTGGGATTAATCTTTTGGCTTAAATAAAAATAGAACTTTACTTGCATATTGGATCACTCAATAGATGGCGCTGGGTGCCTACCTCTGTTTACATAATTTACCGTTAACTTTTAAAAACAGGAAATCACAATCGATTGTTTATAGTTTCCTTCACTGTTGGATGGTATGTTCTGGCCTTTTCATTTTTAATTTTAATTTTAATTTTAATGCTGTTTTTGTTTTTATTGTTATTGTTTTTATTGTATTTTTACTTTGTGGTTTTTTTCTAATTTGTTATTTTGTATTTCCTTTCTGTTAAAATGGTATATCTCTTGAGCATAATTTCAGGGGATTTTCGGGTCACGAGGAATCATTATTAGACAAAGTCTGTATGTCCTCACAGAAAAAATCCCTTTATTTGAATCCCTGCCTGAGGGTGACCCTTGAAAAAAGTCTTCAGGCCGGATTCTTTTTTAATATTTTTTTAATAATTTTTTTGGTTTAATTTTTATTTGATTTTTGTTTTTCCTATTAACTTGATTCTAATACGTTTGTATCAATTCATCTGTGTTTTAGAAGTAGCTGCAATTGCGCTCTCTAAATACTATGAAGTTCCTTTTTGGTTTTAGTTTAAATAGGTAATAAATTTTAGTTGCGATTTCGAAACTGTTTTTTTTCGTTTTCATTTTAGTTTCGTTTTCAAACTTTTTCTTACTTTAGATTGGTTACTTATATATATATATATATATATATATATATATATATATATATATATACATGTGTGTCTGTGTGTGTGTGTGTGTGAGTGTGTGTGTTCTACATTCATCGAAATGTCCATCAAAATTTTCCCTGACTTCCAATCTGCGTTTGAGGAAAAGGCAAAAAATCTATGATAAAAAAAATAAAAAAAACTATGACAGTACTCAAAACCTGGAAATTACATTTGATTCAATTTAATGAATCACATTTCTAAATTGCATGGCCATTTTTTAAATATTTTTTTATTCTAAACGGTAAATAAAAAAAAATTTCAAGAAGAGATTGAGAACTTTAGAGAAATATTTATTATTTATAAATTTGATTGTAACAGCGTAGACATTTTTTGCGTATGGAATCAATATAGAATCACAAAAGACGCGTTTTACAAATGATTTTGAATCGATTGTTTGTAAAATGTTGAACAAATTGGAAATGGTCCAGACTGAGCCAAACGGTAAAATAATAGAAAATCTTATTATGAATCCCCTTATTGTCTGCTGACAAGAGAGCTTACACTGCTAGAATCAAAGTCATCTGAGTTTTAAGCATCTCATTCAGTTCCCTTTCACAATATTTAAAAGCCCACATGCCTACTGGAAGTTAAGAAAACTCGTACAGCTGTTTCTTTTCTTCGTCCCATATTATTTTATTTTTTTCTTGTATATTCTCTATCTCCCTTGGGCTCACTTGTATGAAATATTCAACGTCCAAGGTCGAGTTTTAGCTTCCTATTTGCGGAATCTCTCTCGATGTTGTTTACACTGGTTCCACCGCATGCATATTGAACAAGCAACCATCCGTGCTTCTACTTTCTTTCCTCTTTTTGTCTTTCTTTCCCTTTTTATTTGATTCTTGTGTTCCATTCATCCTTTACTGATTCAAAAATATTCAGCCACTTACCAATATCCCGCAGCTGGTTTGTTCTGCTTGTAAATATTCCCCATCTTCAGAATATTTTTCTTCCCGTTCTCTCTGAACCAAGCCCTTTCTTCCTTTTCTTTTTAATCCTAAAAAACCTACAGAGCCTATTACATATCTCAAAGGAACATATAGTTCTATGTAAAATAAGCAAATGTGTTCACGAATTTAATATATCAACACCTTTTGAAAACTTCGTTCTTCTTTCTGTTATTGCTTGGGCTGGCTCGTATGCACAGCCGTTTTTTCTCCTCTACTCAAAAGCTTTGTACGAAAGACGCGACAAAATCGTGTTTGAAGACACTTCTTGAATTTATTTCGCTCACAGTTTCAAAGGGGCTTTCTGATGAGCCTGCGTCAAGGAAGATGTCACGTTTTTCGAGAATTCCTTTCAGTGCTGAATAGAGGAGCAGCTTACGGCATTTGCTATGTTAAAGTAGTTGTTGTCATGGCAAACTTTCGCCTTTGTTGCGTCTTTAAGAACCTGAAAAAGTGCGCACTATGTCATTTTAATATTCTCCCTGCAGTGCTACCTTTTTTGTGTACCTACATCGTTTGCATACGTTTTACGTTTTTCAAATCAATATACCCCACATTTGCTTAAAAGATAAGCGAATTGTTCGAGAATGCCTATGAAAGGTGACTATATATGACTTCCAAAACACTTTTAAATGAAATAACAATTCAGAATCAATTCACTTTCTAAATTATTGTACTCATTTAACCCTTTTTCTAATATACACTTAACTCCTTAAATGAAACTCAAGGTTTGGCAGTGGTCGCGGTGGTCTGGAGGTAAGGTCTCGGCTTCAAAAACGGAGAGTTTCGGGTTCTAGAGCCGATTCCACTAAAGATTCGTCGTGTAAGCAGATCAACTGCGTGTTAACCAAACGTCCTGGTGTGGAAGTTTGGAGATGGGTGTTCGCCTTGTCATCTGATCACGATTCAAGATTTCGAGGTCCGTCCCAAAATAGGTCTAGTGTTGTTTTAAAACGGGACGTTAACATAGCTAAAGTAAGCCAAGGTTTTCAGTATACAGGCTTATTTATCCAGTCGTATCTCAAAACGGCTTCTAAAAATACAATACAAACAGAATTGATTTAATATTGCGTTTTGTAGCTTACAGTTTGAAACCTAGAAATTTAATCTTCGTGACTAGATAATGCGTTTTCTAGGTGCCTCTCAATTCACCAGGGTGATTTCTAAATATACGAGTTAAATGTAGAATCAAACATCAGTAATCGGAAGTTTCACGGATGTTTATAAAATGAAATATAATGAACTCTATTAAAGAAAAGTAATATCTTAGAAAAAGGGCTCCTTTGCGTATTAAATATTAAATCAATACACATAAACTTATATTAAAACTAAAATTACTTTTTCCAAATAAATTTTCTTAAAAAATGCGAAAATCAATTTTGTGAGATTATTATTATTTTTTTTAATTTTACAGATCACGAATAAAACTTGTAGATATAATTTGCATGCAAATTACATTTAAATGCTTAATTGAAAGCTCTCTTGAAATTGGTAAAGAATTTTAATCTTCTACGAAAGGAACAAATTCTTATCCATTATGATAAATTATTTATCCCATTATTGTAAATTAATCCCATTATGGCAAATTAAAGCAGCAATTATTGCTATTAATATACATTAACATTCTTCAATGAGTTTATAAAGAGTAGATAAAATTATTTCATTGCGAAATTCGAAAATAATTTAAATGTGATTTAAACTTTTAATGTGTATTTTAATATTCAGTTCTAGTATTCAGTTTACTAAAATAAAATGAAAAATGAAAGATTGGCAAATTGATATTCTTTACGTACTTCACATTTTGCTGTTGTTAGCAGAAGATTCAAATGGAGAAAATCATTCTTACTAATATGGAGTATCCCCAATTCCTCGAAAAGATTTTTAAACATGAATCACAATTATTTTTTGTAATTGCCTAATTTTACGAAAAAAAGATGTTTCATTCCTTTGATTTCCTAGAATAATCATTTAAAGTAAAGTGTTTTTTTAACCAAAGACTTTCAGAATTCCACTGTTGCGAAGTAGCGCATAAAGCATATAACTGTTGGATATCTGATAGGTCGACTTTTATTTTCTCGTTGTCAAACAAATATACTAAACAATACAAGATAGTATGCCAAATGAATATACCTGTATCTATTTTTTTCCAAATTAAAATGCCAAAATACATCATATATCTACTATAAAGGATTTTGAATTAAAAAGTTAGTGAAACCATTTAACTGATTATAAAAAAGTTTTCGACGAAAAATATTGTATTCCTTTTAACTTGAGATCTGTTCTTTAACATTTTTGATTCTGAAAGTTTGTTCAAATGTTTGCTTGGCAAATATAGATATTACTATTTTATAGTATAAACGATTTTTTTTTATTTTTCTTAAACTAACCAAACGTCGATTAATTTATATGTTTTAAAATTTTAAACAGATCTTTTCACAATAAAATATCTGCATGAAATATCTGGAACCTTCACCGTATTTAAAATGTAAGATTTACCATGAGTTTTTTAAACAACTAAGATAACTGCATTTAGTGTTTCATTAAAGTTTAATTGCAATATTATTTACATTACTAAAACTCCAATGAAATAGTTAAAACCTTTTTTTTTTAATTTACAAATGAATCTTTTAGAAAAATGTTAATTTTTATTTTTAAATTTAAAGTGATTCAGTTTTATTAAAATTTTTGTGTATACATTTGTAAACAAATTCTTGTTACAAATTTTAAAATAAAGTTTATTTTTTCAGTTTTATTCTATTTTGATGATTATTTTCTTATCTTACAGATTAAAAACTTATGTCAACTCAACTTCATAAAAGTTGAATTTCAAATGCTCACTTGTACATCTAAAGACGGAACGAAAAAAAAATATTAAGACAGATGAAACCAAAACTTGTGCTCACTATAGCTCGTAAAAGGAAAGTGTTTGCAATTTCTATTTTGTAAGATAGTTGTTTCTTAAATTTGTGTTTAATATAGGCAGTTGCATGGTTTCGATTTCATCTGAAATAATGTGTCGGAATATAGGTAAACGAAAATTACGAAATCACGGGTTTTAAAATTTTATTATTCTTATATATTTAGATAATGTATTCTCAGAATTAATACATTTTAAAATTATTAAGAACTACAATACGTTATACAGAAAAATGATGATCAACATTTGATGATCAACAAACATGATGATCAATCTTTAATACAACAACAACTGCAGCCCTCATGGGACAGATACTAGCCAAGATACAAATTACAGTATTTGAAAGAAAGAGAATAAACTTTTATAGAATGTCTCTATATTATTTTGCTCATAAGGAAATCACTAATCTCTTATTCAAATCGATAGTTATTGTATATGATATTTTATTTCTATTATTTTGACATCCACAAAGTATGATTTTATTGGACATGAAACAATTCTTTCCTAATGACGAAATAAACAATTTAAATTCATTCAGGCATGAACAATTTTAAAATTGTACCTCTAAATACAATCAGTAAAAACCTCCATGCTTATTAAGATATTAAATATATTACATATTACGCTGAATTCCAAATGTAAAAATGTCTGTGTAACTAAACAAATAATAATGCCTTGCACTCTGGCCACAGAAGCACAGCAAAATAGCAATAAATCCAAATACCAAATATGGATGACGCAATAAGGCATCCCAATAAATCTATTTACAGGATAAAAAAGTAGAATTCATTAAATTTTGGGAAAGAATCAAGACCTGAGGGTTAAGTGATAAAATAATCCAGAATGCAGAATGCAAATCTACAGGTAGAACATTTATATTCCCGCAAGTGAAAAGTTAACAGTCATTTCTATAATGCTGATCAGAAATAATACTTTATCAGTATCATTTCCAACTCTCACGAAGAATTTGTTTACTCTTAAAAAATATTATAAATCTACATTATATTGTTACTGTATCATTGTAAGTAATGACGGAAAATTTCAAATGAATTTGGTAAAATATATAAATTGTATGCACAAAAAGAAGAAATAAAATAATTTTATATCTTTTAGAAGAGAAAATAAAAGCATTTAGGACCTTCTAAAATGCTACAATAATTTCCAATTTTAATCTACACAATTTCATTTCGCAATAAAATTTTATTTGCATGCATTATATTCACGAAAAAAGTCAAGTTTAATCAAAAATTAATGCATATAACAATATTGTATTCTAAAAGCACATCAGTAATAAGTTACCAATAAAATATTTTGGAAAAATATTTTATCTTACATTTTTTAGATGTGTGCAGTTTTTTATTCTCAATAAATAACTCCTGTCATGATTTTACACAAATTTAAGAATTCTAAAAGCATCGTTATAAAATAAAATAAAAATGAACTGGATAGTCATCGAAAGATAATGTCTGTTTTTACTATACATTATCAAAAATTTGTACATATTTCCAATAAAAATTCGTGCCTACGCCTTAGCATTCAAAGAAAAGGAACGTATAAGTTAAGAATTTATTCCAATGGATAATATACTCGACGAAATCACTAGTCTACGGCGAAACTCTTTTAGAGAGAAACTTGGTTTCTAGCACGTGACTTTCTACATGTATAAGTCTTCTTTCTAAATGCCCAATTGCGCTTGACTGGATTGATTTCAGAAGGTAATACCACTCTTTTCCGTACTTTAGACTCCCTTAATGATACTCGTTCTCGTTATATTGATTGATTAGGACAATCTTTCTGCTTCCAAATTTTATGTCATTTTTTATAAATGGTGGCAATTTTTCCTTTTCTCTACATTTTTTTTTTTATTTGATGCTTGGCAATTTCTTATATTTTAAGATGGGCTTGCATTTTCCTTTCTTGATTGTGTAAAATAATCTCTTAACATTAACAATTTTTTGAAAGCGGTATTTTTTGAATAATTTTATTGACTGTTTTGTTATTTTCAATTTCATGATTATATTTCTTGATTATTTTTATCTCAGAAATGTACGCTTTGATTCTTTTTGTATAAAAATAAAACTTTTTTTTCTTCTTATGCATTGTTTTTCTTAACGATTAATCAGACATTGATATAAATATTTGTTATTGTTTATGATGAATCATTGCAAATTAATTCCATTTTTGTTGATTTTGATTGATTTAAAATTTTATCAATCAAAAAATAACGGTACATTTCATCATCAAATTAGAGTTAAATAAAAATTAATAAAAACTAAATAACGTAGATTTGATAAACGTATTTCTTTTAATAACTGCTACCTTTCTTTAAACATATCTTTATGTATCATATATAATATGGTCAGGTCTATCATAATGGTAAGACAATGCAAAAGATCAAAATTTCTCTTACTTCTGGCATATATATTTTCAGTATGGAATGCATCATTTTTTGTGCATCCATCAGAATAATACGGAGGGAAAGAATTTCTGCTATTTAGCATTTATGTGCTGGAATTATTTTAAATATAATACAATGAAATAGCTGATATCAATCAACTTGTTTTTAAAAGTTTTATTTTAAATGTAAGCGGACCCAAATTTTAAAATTTACTTTATTTAACTTTCTTTAAGATTTTGTAAATGATTTCATCAACAAAATGTAAATCGCAATGATTTAATCAAACTTCAATACTGGTAACTTCTTTGTCAAGGGCTTATTTCTTTTTCTTTCCTTTTCTTTTTTTTCTTTTTGGCAAACATTTTTTTTCTTTTGTTGTTGTTTTTTTGGTTTTAGCGTCTCATCTGTATTCCTACATATATAAATGTAAAGTTTTTATGATTTTTGAGATCATCTTAAGCAATTATTTGGAAAGTTAAGTAACTATGTTTTTCAAAATTCTTGTAAACAATGAGGCTTTTCTGAAATTTACCTGAAAATTTTTCTTTCCTCAAAACCTAATAGAGTTTGCTTCTTTCTTAATATTATTATCATTAATGAGTAATAAATACTGAAAATCCACTGGATTTGAATGCAATGCTCTAAGAACTTTGAAAAATGAAAAAACAATATTTTAAAATCAATCTTAATGTCGTTTAACTACGCACTTTAAAGAATTCGAGAATTCTTTCGCAGAATGGCAATTCCTCACTAGGCAACTTATTTTGAGCAACATCGAATTTGTTAGAATATTAGAACTCCTAAATCTCCTCTATTTAAAAAAAATTATTCTCTTTATGCTAGATTTTAAATGTATTCAAAAATCTCCAGCAGAGAAACCTCGAACCAAAAAAAATTTCACAGATAAATTTATTCTAAACGTGGTTGGTTATACTGTTGCAAGATAAAAAGTAAACATTATTTTGTTACTTGTGTTCCATTTATAGTAGAAAAGAAGCGTGGAATGTTGAGGGTGTGAATGATTTGCATTCTCTTCCTGACAAAGGTTAAAAAAATAAGAAAATTCTGTAATTTGAGGAATATAACACATATAGCGATGTTTGATAAGAACAAATTTCATAATTGGTTTTAAAATTTATAAAAGAAACTCGGCTGCTTATAGATAAAGTAGCCTTTTTAAAAAATGCAATTTCTTGATAAATATTTTTTCAACACTGTTATTTCTGAGAGAAGGAACCGCCACTAGTAGAACCATATAGAAACACCGATTTTAAATATCCACAAAAACGATAATCGAAATATATACATTGCGATAAATTCCTTTTTAAAGAATTTCTTTTCTCTGCCATTTCATTTTTAAAATTTCATTTATTTCTGCTGAAGATATGAAATTGCGATTTTTCAATGCTGAATGATCTTAGATTTTCTTTTCCAGTCTTTTGATCAAAAATGTATGCTTTATTGGTATTCCTATCAGCAAGTATCCATTATCCCAAAATATAAATATAATGATGAACTTCTAATCAATGGGATTAAAGGTAAGCTACAACTGTGATACGTATGGCAGATTTGGGGATTTAGAGAATTTTGCGTGCAAAATAATCACCATTCCTCTATTCTCTTTGAACAAAATCCTTCTCTTAATGACCTTGAAGGGTAAATTCATCCTCTCATTTTGTAGATAAAGTCAGTATCATTGACCAGATTGTGACATCTGCCTCACTTTTTATTTATCTCATTTTTTTTTCAATTGAATGCTTCAGAATGAAATGAATGTTCTTCTTTTCATTCTTCAGTGTTAAAAAGACTGAAAGAAATATTATGAAGAAATTGAAAGGAGAATTTTATACAATGCAGAGAGAGTTTTGTATATTGCTTTTAAAAGGTGTTAGCGATTAGCAATTGGAAGATGAAAGGGGCGTTACCAAACGTCTCCTGTTTTCTTTTTATTAGCTGCGTCGCTGAATATTTTTCAGCTATTTCTCATATTTAATATGAATTTTTAATGCTTAATATATGTTTTTTAATTTGTTAATTGAGATTAATTAGGTTCTATGAGATATACTTCTTATTTTATCCTTTAATTATATTTTACTTCATATTAAGCCTGAATATAGCGGAGATAGTTACAGTGTCTTATAGAACCTAGTGAATGCATTCATGCACAATTTTTAATAGACGTTCTGAATAAAAAAAATAATTTAAATTTCTAAATGAAGTAATTTAAAGAATAAATATTAGCTAATTTCTTTGATAAACTGGTTTAGATTATAATGTCCTTCTTTATTTATGAGAATTATATTTATATAAATAATATTCTCATGGTTTCTTGTGTAGGTTTCATAATTAACTATTAATATCTAGAAATCTAGATTTAATAATTGACAACAACAAAGTGGATCTTTTCCAAAAGACTTGTCTTAACAAATGCATGTTTATTTAAATGCAAATGCTAGTTTTCCTTCTGCTAGAATATAAATTTTAAAATCATATTCCATCGTAAACGCAGCTGAATCGTAAACCATTTTAAAAACAAAATTTAATCCTAATTTATATTAATATTTCTTATTAAGAGATAATTCTTTAGAGAACGAGAAACATGGCATTCCTATTGTTCTTTTATTTCAAGCTGCCGTTTAAGGTTAGAATAAATTCTTTGTACTGAAACCCATCTTTTTAACCATAACATTATGATTTTCTGTTGCAGTTAAATCAGAAACGACATTTGACTTTTTACTGTCCTCACACAGCTTCCAAGTAATGACTTCTAAAAAAAGATATACATATTTGATCATGTAATTCACACAGAGTAGCATAGTCTTTATTGAGTATGCTCAGTTACAATAATTTAAAGTAATTACTTATTTACACTCTATATATGAATTTATTAATTTTTTGTCTCAAATATGAGTTTATTGTATTTTTTAAATTTAATATAGGAAATCTTTTGTTGAGTTCAATATATGCCTGTTCAAAGTTTAAACGTTTTCTTCCTTAATACATCTAAGAGATTCAGTCTCTTATTCCTCGAGACTTCTAAATAATATCAGAATTTCTATGACCACACTCAGTTCGTAACCAAATAAATATGACCACTGAATCGCAAATGTTCACTTTTGAAATTTGGATTGAAACTGGAAAGCATGAAAGAAAGCAATTAAAATACTTTCCCACCAACAGAGTTCCACTAACAGAATACGTTACAATTTTAATCAGATTAAAAAGGCATTTATTCCACTTTAGAAAGGAAAGCACACTTGAAATCGAAATCATCTGATAATTATCCTGAAATTGCCATGATCCCACCGCTACCCCTTTACAGTCGAAATAAATGGAATTAAAATTTTAGTACCACAAATAATTAAATTTTACTAAATTTGTGAGAGAAGAATAATAGTTTTGATTTCATGTACACAGATCACTGAACTTTATTCTATAAAAAATCTTTATTCTACTTTGTTTTATAAATAATTTTTAATTTTTGAACTAAATAAGTGTTTTAGGGTAAAGGCATAGATATTCATTTTAAGATAATTTAAATGGATTTGCGCTGTGAAAATTAAACTATCGTAATCAGATAATGTTGCCAGTTAATGAAGAAAAGAACGTTCCAAAGTCCCACGTTAAGACCGACATTTTTCCATCTAGTTGTCTAGTCAATGTTACCTCTCCCAACTTTATTTTGCCTTTCAGATCCATGAAATTGAAACGAACATAATTTATGAATTATATCATATTGGAAACGAAATAAATGAAGATTTCGAAAAATGGTTAAGCATTGGAAAGTTAAGTGTTTGAAAAAAAAATAAGTTTAATGTTTTGAATACACGAAATAATATTTAATGATACGAAGCAAAAATATGTGATTGATTTCCTAATGTTTCAGCAATGACTTTAAGTTTTCCTTATAAAATTTATGACAAAAATGATTGTACATGGAAAATTGGTCCTAAAATTTTACTTATTAAAATTATGATAGATTTTTTATAGCAAAGTAGGGACATTTTAAATTATTTTGTACACTTTTTTTTTAAAGAAATGGGAATACTTTTTCCCAATCAACTGATGCTCAAATTTGAACTGAAACTACAGCTGTAGCCAAACGATAACATACCAAATTTGATTAATTTACGTCTTTGCATTTATGAGCTATCGCATTTAAATGCGTGTGAAAGTACGGATCAACAGACGGTCAACCGTTTATTGGATTTTTTTTCAAAATTTGATAGATAATTGTATTAAGATATTTTATACTTATACACATACACTTATACATTTATCACATATATATAATAGATACTAGATAAATATACTATGTTATCTACCTAGTTCACTTGTATTTTAATGGCCCAGAGAGATAAACATCTTGTGAATGTTGTTGGTTCAAAATTTGATAGAAATCTTCAAATTTCGTCCTCATTCCATAAGCCCAAATTTCAGCCATCTAGCTCAAAGTTTTTTTTAGTTATCGTGTATCTGTGGAAGTGTGAATCGTGGAGATTCGTCAAAATCTCGAGTTTGAAGTTTTTGATGATGTTAATACTTCTATACTTCGTATACTTAGAAGTAAAAATGCATGCATTGAAAACAAATTCATTAGTTAAAGCAAAAACGTTTGAAAGAATCGAGAGAAATAGTGCAAAATGATATTTTATTCAAACATAAATCGGAATAATCAATTTAACCTTGAAAGTTTGAGTAGCAAAACTTATCTCATTCATATTTCCTTTGAACAAACAATTTTGCAATATAGTCATCACTCATCAAGTGCAATTTGCATTGTTTTATTCTTTTGCCTTCACTGACTTATTAAACTTTAATTAACTACAAACCTTCGTTATGCATATTTTATCCAAAGATTTATTAGTATTATGGTAGTTTTCTTTTTTAATTACAACCCAAGGAATATTTCTTTTTAAAACAAATTTTAATTACAGACCTTTTAAATATTTCAAAAAAAACTGTAAGATTAACTCATAATTATTCATAATCTAAAATATCTAGTAAACATTTAAAAATATCATGTTGCCGGCTACAAATAAATTTATTCTATTTCTGAATTCCACTTAATTTATGTTTCCCTTATTATAAAATTTTCTTTCAAAAATAATGTTCAGGCTCAAATATTAATTTTTCGATTTTTTGAACATAGTAATAGCTACTTTATGATTTATATCTCCTGAACTAATTTAGATAAATTAAAGGGTGGAGCGGCGATTTTCATTTTAAGGAAATATATTATGAATTCAGATTTTTTTCCAAGAAAAAGGGAAACTAACTTATTTAATACAATAGATCACCGAAGTAAAACTATTTTTATATAAAGGGAAACTATTTAATATCATGCCTTTCATTTCCCATATATTTTTTGTAGATAATACACTTAGATTGGATTAGAGTCCTATCAAGTGTTGAAAACAGCATGATCAGAAATGATTGGACCTGACCAACATCCACTTCGGTACTTTCATATCATACACATGAAAGTACACACAGAGAAATCGACCTGCATAGGTATTTCTTACATATGATCCACGTATACTGGCATGGCATTTTAGGAGATAAATAAATACAATTTCGTATTTAACAACCTGCAAACCTTACAATATTAAACATTCTCTCAATTAAGTAAAAAAAGTTTTCAAAAATCTAAAAAGCATTTTATTAGCTGTAATAAATTTAATTTTCAGCAAGTTTTTTTTTTAAGTTGTATTTTTATAAACTCATGAAACACATTATAGAAATTTTTACTTAAAAAAATATTTTAAATCCGCTCAGATAAAAAGATTGAATTCCTATGATGAGTTTCAAAAGGGCTTTCTGAAAAAAAGAGTGACAAATTTAATCCGTTTTCTAAACGTTTACTTATGGGAACTAAATGGAAACAGGTCATATTTTTATAGACTGAAGTTGTGGAAGCATTTTTCAGATTTTCTTGCTATTGTCCGATATACATTTTCAATTCCAATATTATCCCATCTCACTTGTTCAGCTAAAAGAATCCAAACTTCGCAAAAGAATTTTGGTTGGAGAACAAGGACCTAGGAAATCGCTAACGGAATCAATTCTTTGTCATCAACGAACAATTTTAGCGAAAATGGATCCGAAATGGCAAAAAGGCTTTGAATCTGTCCATGACATTAAAGCGCGGTACCAATTTCAGAACTACTTTCAACTAAACCTTTTAAAGATTGTATTTTATATAATGAGGCTGACTCCCTCCTATCAGGGAATGAAAAAATCATTAGAAGATATGTTAGGATGCAGACATATTTAGACTTCTGGAATTATGTCTCAAAAAGGTCCAAAATTTATTTTCATATAGCTTTGATTACTCTTAGCATCTCTTTGTACTTTTATATTACTGAGAAGAGCGGAAAATACAACTGAAATATTTTCCTTCCAGAAAACTGCAAAAAAATCTCTTACGCAATAAAGATATTGCATTGGGAAATATAGTGTAATATAATAATGTGTGTGGAAATTTGCAAAGAATGATAAAAATATTAACAATTAAGGAAATAAAGCATTATATAAATTATGAGTGTATTATCTTTAAAATTCCTAGTACGCTTAGCTGTCATCATAAAATTTATTTTGTTTTATAAATATTTTCCTTTGTTGTGATGTCTTTTAGCAGAAGTTGTACCTAATGAATTGAAATGACACATTTAATGGAGTATTGTTTTTGCTGCTAATAACTAATGGTATAAATAATGTGCTGATTCAACCCCCATCATGTTACAAATTACAAAATGCATGTTAGAAGAAACTGGTACATGTTTGTATTGCGCGTGCAGGAAAAACTTTAACGTGGCAGCTGAATGTAAAGCACTTATTTGGTTTCTTTTTTAGAAGTAGCAGCTAAGAATACAGAAAAAATCACTTCCGTTTTTTGAGAGAGAAAGAGAGAGTATTCACAAAACGTGTTTTAGTGCAAAATATTTTCAGGTAAATTTTACTTATCCTTGAGCAGAGTTGAGGCCTTACCCCCAAGTTGCATTATATATAGAATGAAAAAAAAAGAATGAGATTTGAATGACTACTAAGTGTAGGAAAGTTTAGCAATACATATCTTTAGAAGTAGGGTTTCTTAAAGAAGCCTATAAAAACACGACAAATATAGTAAATTAAAAAAGGGCATTGAAAATATCAATATTTTGTTCAATATATTTTTTTTTAAATGTTTCTGCTTTTTTCATTACTGTCAGTTAATGTTGAGAATAAAATAAAATAGTTTTATTCTCCCAATGAAGTAAGATTATATATATATATATATATATATATATATATATATATATATATATATATATATATATATATATATATATATATATATATATATATATATATATATATATGCGTATTATCGAATATGTGTATGTTCTATCAATCTCTCCTTTCTTTGTACCATTCTCGTCAATGTATTATATTCATATAGATAAATTTCATTTAGGAATTAATGATATTAAATTAATCCCTCGTGATATCATCAACTCGTCTCAAATGACATTTACGAGAAAATATTTTTAATTCTTCGGTTAGCGAATAACCACGAAGAATGTATACTGCTGTAGTAATCCAAGTGAAATAAATGATCAGACAAAAGTGAATAGTAATTTCCGATTCTGTTGCCATCACATTATAGCCTCTATTGTGAAGGATGCAGTTGTCAACTAAAATAATGGGACACCGCTGTGACTTTGTTATTTATTATCGCATCCTCACAAAACTGGATTCGAAGGAAATGGAACAAGAAGGCAGGTTTGTTTAGATAGATACATTGATTTACTGGGCTAATTAAAACAGTTAATTAAGTGGTATCTTGAAATTTTCCTTTTATCCCTACCTTACACCTGCGGTATCGGTTGTTTGTCATGAAAATAACCACCAAAAATTTTTGTAAGCTTCTGATGAAATTTTCAAGAATTATGAAGTTTTGAAAAATGGCGTGTATATCCTTTGCAAGCATAACCAGAATTGAATATATTTTGACAGCAGAAAACTACAAAAGTATGCAAACTTCTGTATGAAGTTTCTTGAAATAAATGATGCTTATATGAAGTGATTACGCTATTTTTACCGTTCAAGAAAAATATTTTTTTCTCTGCTAAATAAAATATCACATTTTTAATCAATAAACCTTAAAGAAATCTTTGAAATCATAATTTTTTTAATATCGAGGTAAAGAAATTTTCTCACATAAAACAGGTTTCAGAGTTATAAATAGTGTTGAGTAAATGCGTGATTCTTTTTACGTGGCTTTGTTAATCTTACAGAAATATTAAGTCTCAAACTTTTATTTTTACTTTCAGCAATAATAGAAATTCTTCCAGGTCCTATCCTTATCAATTCACTATAAAGGATTCTTTTATTTGAAAAGGATAATCAAAGCATGTAGTAAAGCGAGTACCTCAAATTTTAAGGTCATTGTCAAGTGTTGTTTCTAAACCAAAAATCTTTAAAAACAAGAACAAAAATGGAGGAATTAAAAATCAAACTTTTAGCTCGGAAACATTCCATTTTAAAACCATGCTTAAGAATAATTATTGCTTATTTAATAAACATTTTGCTTTGACGGAAAGATTAATTCGTTTAAATGCCGTGTTCCTTATTTATTATTATGCAGTTTAAATTTGAAACAACTTTGTTTATTTAAGTAGTAATTTGCTAAGAGACACTGATGACATTATTTGACACTCCATTTCTGTTAATTAAGACTTATTTGAAATGCAATCATATATGCATTTACACTGAAGTAGAATATTGTTTGTAATGTCTTACAATGATTTAATTGAAATATATGCAACTACTATATATGCTATAATTAATATAGAGATATACGATAACTCTTAATAACATTTATCGCAATTTATTTCCTAATAAATCTGTAATTATAGAAGACGATACAAATATTTATCTGTCAACTCGTAGGGATAGAGAACAGCTTCAGTCAAATTTTGTTTCAAAGTCTTATAACATATATTTTCAATAATCTTTTATCCTATTTATGGTAAAAGATGCACCGAATTTTTAAAAAAAACAACATTCAATTAGATTTATGTTTATGAACAACTTTTGAAAAGTTAAATCATACACTGTACAAGTATTTTTGTGAAAAAGTAATTTTTTAAGGAAATAAGATCTAAGACGCCTATTTTTAAGCCTAAAGAAAATTAAGTGGAAAAAAATAAGCTTTAATTTAGTCAAAACATTTTAACTGTTTTGGAGAAAGATAGTAACGAAAACCAAATCGTTCTGCAATTACGCTTTATATTTATTTAATTATAATCTGTATTATCATATTTATTATTTTTATGTGTCATTTATTATTATCTGCAATATTTTGATGAGAAATTATGCTGAAAATCAATAAGTAAATAATTTTCTCTCCTATTTAATCTCTTTTATTTATATAATAAGTTATGTTGAAGATGGAAAAAAAAAAGCTACAAACATGATTTTCTGCAAGGAAATTGTTAATTTATTGATATATATCATTTGAAAAAATGCGTTATCCAGATTTTTCAATTTGTATTATATATTCAAAAACTTTTTATTTCACTTTGGTTGATTTGCTACGATTTGAATTTTAAATTTGCTATGCCTTCATTGGCTCTTTAAATAGCTAATAATAAGTCTTTTCATTTTTAATATCTGGTAATTCTACAAATATTAAATAACTTGTTTGAGCCGTATAAATGACAAAAAACTAGAGGCATCGTAACAATTTGGGATATGATTGGAGAAAAGGAACACAGAAGAATAGAATAACTTTTTTTAACAAGTTCGATCATTTTGAAATTTTTTCATCTGCATCTGTATGACATCTACTAAGAATCTTTTTTGAAGGCAACACTGAACTGCAAAATATTTTTCAAAAGAAACCATTAATACTTTGTGAAATAGGAACGATATTCTTGATTCAATTGTTTAACCTTATGCAGGTGCAAAGAGTTTTATCACAGAAGACAATAATTCCAGACCACATAGAGATAGTTCATGGAAAATTTTGCTTGTGAAGATATTAATATTCCTATGGAATATATACTAGGAATAACTAGTATATATTCCATAAAATCCAACTGAGAATGTATGGGATGCTCTAGAGGACATACTTCTGCTTTTAACCTTCCTCCAGCATCTCTTCATGATCTTTCACACAGAAAAGTGCTTTGCTGCCACCCCAGTCTATAAACACCATCATTAACATTTGTTTGCGGTGGCTGTATAGTTTTTAGAAAAGATCGCGCTCTATATTCCAGCTGATCACAGAATGAAATAAGATACTATGAGTTTGATATGATTTTGTATTTAATTTTGCATGTTTTGAAATACAAAATAAATCCATATTTTATCTTTTATGTCTATTTAATTTATTTTTTTTTGTTAGATTTTCAGAATGCCAAAAATTAAAAATTTCACACAGTCACTTATTTTCTTACAATTTTGCGAAACTACCAGACTTAAAACAAACGGGAGCAAAGTTTCTTCTCAAAATATTTCTCAAATTCTTTTTCCAGTATTTTCACATTTTTTTTTCTCCACAGATGCTGAGGAACCAATTTATATTTCGTAACATTAGATTTGCTTTCATGTTACATCTCTTCACTTATCGTTAATTTTTTTTTGTATCATTAAAATTGAAAATGACTTCGACTTTTCCCCCATAACACTTCTTTTTGTAACAAAGAGAGTTAAAAATAGTCTTTTTTTTCTTTTTTTGTCGTTTTATCGTATCGTATCGTTGTGAATCTTTTGAGAAGGATTTCTGTTTTTATCATCCAATAAGCATTTGAAATTTTGATTCCATAATGATATATACAGCAAAATTAAAAACTATTCCTCAGCTATTCTCTGATAAAAAAAAACTGTTACTTGCTTAAATAAATAAAAAATAAAAAAAATTGAAATGATTGTAAAACCGTGAGTTCTAGACATCAAGGTTTTTAGCTTTAGGCCTGATGCTTTGCAGATAAAACTATATTCATTATACTGTTGAAAGGACGCTGGTTTTGGCTGCCATGATCTGAAATTAGTTTACTACTGAGTAATAGTATAATTACTGAAATAATAATAATTAGCATAAATACTGAATAAACTATAACAATTAGCATAAATACTTAATGAAATGGTTTTTTTATTAAACTGTCGAAGCGTGGCATCCAGCTTTTTCAGCATCATTAAAAGGTTTCTGTGGTAAATATATATGGTGCACTATTTTTTTTCTTAGAAATGTAAAATCTTTAAAATATATATTTTTTAAACTCTAGAAGCGCCACGTGACTTTTTTAGCTAAAGGACATTTTTCGCATTAACACAGAGGATTGAGAATTTACTATTATTGAATATTGTTCTCTGTGATGTTGATTTACGTTCATTTTAATGCATTCGAAGCAAAGATATTCTAAATAAAATATAAAATAAATGATAAAATATACTCTATTCTTGAATTCATTAGCACATTGTTCTTATATTTCTTTTTTTTAAAGCATTTCTTTATTTACAAGTGTTCTCAGCTTCTTAACTAAATCTATTAAAAATATGTTTGGTGATAAGGCATTTATTATTTGGAATATCTGGAACAATATTTTTCTTCATACTATAAAGCTTACCTATAAATTTTCCAAAAAAAATAATAATTGTAGAGTTAAATATGATAATAAATGGCTGTTTCTTAATATTGTTTTCATATTTAGTTATTGTTTACTAGGCTTTTATTGGAGAAACTAGGTTTAGTAAATAACTGTAAGAGATTTTCCATACATCTTTTTAAGTCGCTTAAAACTAAATGTTTAGCAGAACTGTCTTAACAGAGAAAGAAGCAAGTAAATTATTTCATTTGCACACTTTTATTCTGAAATAAATTGCTTCAGAATTACTACAATTTCACCTAACTTCTTTGATATTGATTTAAGAATGGAAAATTTCGTTTCATTAATGGAAGAAATAATTGATTAGATATCTTAGAAATTAGAGTTATATTATTTTCTTTTTAGTTGGAATAGCTGAACTTAAAATGACTCGACGTATCTTTTATTAAGTTGAAGTTACTTTGAAGTACATATATTGTTTAAAATCAATATTTAGATATTAGATTAACAGTTATTTCCGAAATTCAGCTTTTGTCCGATTAATATACATGAAGTAAATACATTTTCGAATGCAGCTATTTAGAATCGAGTTATCTATTTCTGATTACAGTCTCTTATAGACAGCACAGAATTTAAGATTAAAGGAGCAGTATGTTGTACTTTTGTTGAGTTTATTGTACTTGTTAGCAAAGTTATGCTATCCTCCTCGAAGAATCCCACCGATCCATGATTCAAATTCTAATCCAAATATGAGGAATCCACAATTGAATATGACAAAAGCATGCTTTAAAAATGTAAAATACGGGTGTCCCATAAATTTGTTAATACTTTAGAAATTCATAAAAATTGAAGGACTGGGTATATTTGAATGCGGTTTGCGAAACTATTATTCTCATAAAGGGGGATTTTTTTTTGATACAGAAAAAAAATTTGTCAATAGAGGGCGCTGCACACAAGCAAATCAGTAGAAATATACAAATTAAAGTCTTATGAAAGGCAGATTGAGCGATTGACACATCTTTTCTAAAGGTTTGCATAAGGTTTGTATTAAGATGTTGACACTGGTGGATAAAGCACTATTGGTAAAGTTGTTTTATGTCAGCAACGAATCGGCGGCTGAAGCCTTACGAAAGTTTAGGATCCAGAAAAGATTGAAGAAAGGTTCAGGTCCGATCACTCCTGCTGGACTTGTTTCCCTAGTACGCCGTTTCAAAGAAACTGGAAGTTTGTGTCATCGGCCACGCAGTGGTGCACCTCGTTTAACAGCAGTCCGTACCCCCGATGTCTCTTCGCAAATGGACACGCTAAGGGAACGGTCTACAAGTGCAGTCAGTAGCGCACGAGAAGTGGCACGAATAACTGGTATACCAAAGACTTCGGTATACTGTATCCTTCATGGTGTATTGCGATTGTACCCATACAAATGCAATCGCTACATCAGCTCTTACGAAATGATACAGCTAAGAGATTGGAATTCTCAAATTGAGCTTTGGCGAAAATTGAAGATGATCCGCGATGGCTGATGAAAATATTATGGACAGATGAGGCTCATTTTGCTTTGCATGGAGCAGTTAATACCCATAACTGTAGAATATGGGCACATGAGAATCCACATGCTTACACTGAGAAGCCCCTGCATTCACCACGGGTTACTGTTTGGTGTGGTTTCATTGCATCCATTATTGTAGGCCCTTTTTTCTTTGAAAAGCCCTGTAAAAAAGCAGGATTAGAGACATGTTCAGTTAATGAAACAAGTTACTTGGAAATGTTACAGAAGGAAGTGATACCGTCCTTATTGGGACAGGATGTCCTTGACACAGTGACATTCATGCAAGACGGGGCACCTCCTCACATCGACACCGAAGTGAAGGTATTTTTCAGAAGACCTTTTACTGAAGAACGGATAATCAGCCGTCACTTTACACATGAATGGCTCCCAAGCTCACCAGATTTAAAACCCCTTGATTTTTGGCTATGGGGTTACCTTAAGTCTCGGGTGTACCGCCATAGGACAACTTTGTTAGTGCAGCTAAAGGAAGCCATTCGCCACGAAATCTCATGCATTCATCCGGATATGCTGTATGATGCAGTTACCAGTGTTGTCTCCCGCTTCCAAACTGTTATTTGTGGTGATGGCGGACACAAAGAACAAGTACTGTAGTACTGGTGTGATACGCATGTAAACAATTGCTTGCATGCGAATAAAAGTATTTTTCCCGTAGAATTGTATGTTTTGCTTGTATTTAGCTCCCTCTATCGACAAATGTTTGAACTATTTCTTTTTTTTTTTTTGTATGAAAAAAAATCCCCTTTCATGAGAATAACAGTTTCGCAAACTGCATTAAAATATACTCATTCCTTCAATTTTTATGAATTTTTAAAGTGTTTACAAATTAATGAGACACCCGGTATATAACCTGTTACAATATGAGTTGGTTGAAGCATTGGGAATTGTTATTTAATTCACCGGTATAGTTCACAAATGAAACATTGTCCGCATTTTTTCGCAGTACTGCTTGGCGCAGTTCAGCCAAGGTTGGCCACCCCCCCCACCCCTCCTCCAAACCAAACCAATCACAATGTTCTCTTGTTTAACTTATATTCTTTTGAAAGGGAAATATAAAATTTTTAAAAGGTTTTTCGACAAATATTTATAAATTTTACAAGTATTACAAAAAATAGTACATATATATATATCAAATTATTTTGAATGGACTAGTCGTGACAGGAAGTGAACATTGGGAGTAATTCAGACTAAAGTGTACAATAAAAGAAAGACATTTTATGAAACCTTTTATTGTCATTTAGAAGACAGTTTACATTGATAGAATGACAGATATATGAGTTTTTAACAATTGGATAATTTTAGCTATTACTTTGATATTATGTATTCAATACCCCTTAATACTGCTTAAATCACATGTTCATTTGCAGTTAACAAGACAACTAGATTATCCAGTGCTTTCTCCTTTCCCCCTTTCGGTTTTTTTTCTTATATATTCTCACTATCCTTGAAAGGAATATTCACTGTAGGAATCAAGGTTTAGCTGCCTATTTGCTGAATCTCTTTCCATGGTGTTTTCATTGGTTTCATTGCATCATGCATATTGAACAAGCATCCATCCATGCTTCATTTTTTTCTTTTATTTTGTACTTATTCCACATGTTTCACTGGTCCTTTAATGATTCAAAATTATTCATTCTGTCACTAATATCCCTCAACTGGTTTGTTCTAATTGTAAACAATCGTAATTTCCAGAACTTTTTCAGTCTCATTGTCTCTCAAATTCCTTCGCTTCTACCATTTTCCAATACTATAAGTCCTACGGAGCTTATTACGTATCCCGAATGAAAATATGACTACATATATAAAATAAGCATATGCGTTCTCGAATTTAATGTTATCAATGCCTTTTGGAAGCATTCTTCATATTTTTTTCCACACTTTCTTTCACACCACTACTTGAATGCTTTATTTCGAAAGACTCGAACAATATAGTATTTGAAGACAGTTCTTGAATTTATTTCTGTCAGAGCTTCAAAGAGACTTTCTGATGAACCTGCGTCAAGGAAGATGTCACGTTTTTCGAGAATTCCTTTCAGTCCTGAATAGGGAAGAAGCTTACGACTTGAGCTATATTAAAGTAGCTGCTGCTATGGCAAACATTTTGGATTGTTGTGTCTCCTAGAACCCGACAAACTGCACACTACTCCATTTTAATATTCAAGCAATGCTAATATTTTTGTGTGGCCCGCTCGTCTACATACATTTTTCAAATCAATGAATCTAGAAAAATCCATGACCTTCGAAATTATGAGCAAATTCAAGATTCTCTATAAAAAGGACTATTTATGTTTTCCAAAATGCTTTACATTTGAGTTAAGAATCAAGATCGCTTTATAGATATATTTCCATTTTATGCTCACTTTTGGCCTATAAAATTTATGTATGTATAAATATATATATTGTTATTATAATTTTTTTTGAATATTTAATGATATTTGGTAAAGAAATTTTAAATGCATTTTATGTATCAAATTGAATACTTTAATAAAAACTCTCAAAACGCTTTATTTTTATTTGGGTATTAAATAAGTTCAAAGAAAACTTTTTTGATTTCAAAGTTAAATTTTCTCTTTACATTCGTTTATATCAATTTACAAGTATTTTGTTGAAAAATAAATAATTATATATATATATATACTATCAAGACTTCATTTTCCAATTGTACATTTTTCTAAATACTCCTAAATTTCTTAATTAAAATTTCGTCTAAAATGCATACTTATTTTAATGAAAATACATTTGTTACATGCCAGTACTTAAATATATGTTTAATACAATCATTCATATTTTAGACAATACAAAAACATATATCATAAGTTTAATACATTGCATCTGTACCTCTATTGTTACTAAGAGTAACATTTCCCATTCAGATGCCCTAATAATGCGTCAGAATGCGAACAAAAAAGGAAAGTTTAGTATAATCCATGAAATATTAATTTAAGAGTAACTAAGTCTTTAAGCTAAAATTACTTAATGTATGTTTGATAATTTATTCGAAATGTATTTTAAAATACAGGTTTTAAATTGAGTTCTTAACTTCATTTTTCCATCTTTGCGAAGAAAATAGGGATTACATGTTCCATTCTAATATCTCCATTTACATTCCAAATATTTACTCAATTTCGTGTCTAAAATATTTCATTTTGACTAAACGAAATATTTGTTGTTATTGGGATAAATATAACTACCTGTCATATTTTTAAAATTTTAACATAGGTTTAGTTGATAATATACTTATAAAATACCTCATTTGCTTTAAATGTATTAAAACATTCCACCTTTTTTTTTTATCATAAATGAATTTATATATGTTATTTTTCGTTTACTGAAAGAAGTATTCATCTTACGGTTGCATATGTTTCCTTTTTACCTTGAAAAAGCCACTCCGCTTTCCGTCATTTGAATGAGATTCAGAAAAATCTAAATAATTAGCAAATATGAGTTTAATTTCGCTTTATTAGTAAAAATAAATAGAAATCGTCTCTTTCCATAAAATAAATACACCCGTGAGGCACACAAAGATTTAACAGAAATTTGCTTCAGTTTGAATTATTCCATTTTAAATATAAAGAGTCTGTTTTATTCCTTTCAGTTCCAACGATTTACTTGTGTCTTTATCAATTCAAATAGTATTTGAAATATTAGTTTCTTTCTTTGTTTGATGTTATGTAATTCAAAATGATAAATATAATTTGCCTTCTTAAATTTCGCATTACGAATTTTAAGATTCTTTAGCGAACACTCTAAATGTATTTCAATTAAATATATAAATATTTTCTAGTTAAAAATATTTTTAAAATGACATTCCAGACATCCTAATCAAAACACAAATGCTTCCTAATGGATATATATGAATTGAAGTATATACTGTAGAATATGTTTCAAAGTTTTCCTTAATAAAATATGAGTTTAATTTTGTTTTATTAATATATATAAATAGGAATCGTCGCTTTTCATAAAGCAAATTCATCCCCGAGGCCTTCAAAGATTTAACAGGCATTTGCTTTAGTTCGAATTATCCAAACTTAAATATAAAGAGTCTGTTTTATTCCTTTCAGTTCCAACGATTTACTTGTGTCTTTAACATATTCAAGTAGTATTTGAAATATTAGTTGCTTGCTTTGTTTGATGTTCGGTTATTCAAAATGGTAAAGATAATTTGTCTTGTTAAATTTCGCATTATTAATTTTAAGATTCTTTATCAAGCACTAAATTTATTTCAATAAACACTAAATTTATTTGAATTTAATAAATAAATAATTTTATAATTACAAATGTTTTTAAATTGGCAGATGATTTCCAAATGCCTTTATAAACAAACAAATTTATCTTTGGGATATATATATATATATATATATATATATATATATATATATATATATATATATATATATATATATATATATATATATATATATATATATATATATATATATATATATATATATATATATGGCGTTCTAATGAGTTTATTCCATTTGTACCTGTTTTTAGAGACATTTCTTCAGTGAATTGATCTAAATATATTAAAATATCTTTAATAATTCTTAATCCATCTAATTTTCAACTTTTCTCAAGCATTCCCATTCCCACTCCCATACGTTCTCATTAGTTGGCGTACACTCAGCTGGCATGAGAATAATGCGCTCATCTCGTTATTTATAATTTTATAAAATTAACAATATAATTGCCTTTAAATTATTTGTACAGTTTGAGATCATAAGTCCACTATACTTCATCTAACTCTACTCTACCAAAATTATTTCTCAAAATTTTCCCTTCAGATACACCCAAATGGAGTTCTTGTCTCCGAATTATAGTTCACATTTCTGAAAAATGTTATAATTAAATGCTAATTAACAGCACCTAATAAACCAAGAACTAAAATTAAATTTAAAACAAAAGCTAACTCCTCAAATGAGTTCCAATATGCCCAATTTAAAGGCTAATTAATTAGCATGATCTCAAAACAGCTTTCAAAATACAATACAAAACTAAATTGATAAACACGTGACATCACTGTTCCGTTTTGTGGCTTACAGATTTAAGCACAGATATTTGATCTTCGTAACTAAATGACTTGTATAATTTTTTGTCTAGATGCCTCTTCGTTATTCAGCATGATAGCTAGGTGTCCAAGTTAGGTGTCCAAAATATGATAAAAAAATGAATTCGATCAAAGAAAAGTAATGACTTATATCACTAGTTTCTTTGCATATTAATTTTTTATAAACACAAAAATGAATAGAACATTCAGTTATGCCTTCCGAATAAATTTCGTAAAAAATATCAAAATCCACTTCCTAAAATTTATTTATAATTAGCAAATTATGACCAAAGTTGAATATACTCTTTACACGCAAATCATATTAAAAAGGCGAATTGAAAGGTCTTTAAAAGTAGGCAAATAATTTTTAATCTATCTTGAACTAAAAAAATGCATTATTAAGAATCTCATTTTGTAAATTAAAATAGCAATTATGGCTTTTAATGCGCATTAACATATAAATTAGATTGTGAGCAATTCAGATACATTTGTTTCATAATTTATATTAAGATTAAAAACTAATTAGCAAAACTGAAATGCGAAAAAAAAATTTAATTAATTTAAAGGTATTATCTTTTAATGTTTTTTTTTAAAAATATTCAGTTTTAGCATTCAATTGTTCAAAATAAATTGAAAAACTGAAAGACTGTTATACAGATATTCTACAAGCGCTTAATATTTTGTTTTTACTCCCTGCAGCAATGATGGCCATTATAATTCTTATTCATAGAATTAAATTTTAAACTTAATTGGGATTAAGGTTTCCTCAATTAAGTCATATTTTATTTAGCAATTATTACCGAATGATATTAGACACACTTTTAGCAGCTTGGGAATTCCATGTAAAAGACAGTAATTAGGTTTTTTTTTTAACGTTTCTTTTTGATGAAATGTATAGGATTCCTAATTTTATTTCCTATACAAATTTTAAACTTAATTCAAAATTACTTTTTTTAACCTTCTAATTTCTTGAATCAAATAACGGTATTTTTTTCCTTTTAATTCCCAATTACTTTTTGTAATCGTCTGATTTTTTGAATCAAATAACGGTATATTTTCCTTAATTCTTTTCCTAGATATTTTTTTCATTTTTTTCCTCCTTTTAAACAGTTAAAGAAAGGAGCTTCTCTTGTTCTGGAAACAGAAATTGATAACTCAACTATTCTAATATATATAGCGCTATAAAATCCATGAGCATAAATTTTGTTTTCCAGGTATCAAATAAATATGCAATTAGATACCATATAGAATACAAATAGATATATCTTTGTCTATATTTTCGATACTAAAATATAAGATATATCTATATTTCGATATATTTAGATATATAGATATATTTCGATATAAATATATGTGACGTATGTAGAATGAAAAAAAGGAAAGGTAAACCATTTATTTGAATACAAAGATAGTTTTCTGATAAAAAATATTTAATTCATTTTAAATAAAGAACTGTACTTTAACATATGGTATTCTGAAAATTTGTTGACATCGTTTCTTGATAAAAGACAGATAGTATAGTACGAATAATTTTTTTTAATTCTAAAAATTAATCTATCATTAATTTATTTATAATTTTATTAAATTCGAAACTTTCACAACGATATATCTGCTTGAAATAATATTCGACATACCAAAAAATGATGGTTTCACCGAAGATTTTTAAAGGAAACATGGAAATTATTGAATTTCGGTGTTTCATTAATGAATCTCAGTTTCATTGAAACCTAATTGCACTTACATTACAAAAGCTCTAATGAAATATTAAAATTGGTTATGAATTTGACAACAAATCATATAGAACAATTAATTGTTTCCAGCCGCTTAAACATTTAATCCCATAATTGTAAATTGTAGTAAAGTTATTTGAAGCGTGCATGCTAAGTAAATTGTATATGTATAATATATTTATGTGTTCTTTAATCAATCTCTTGATAAATATTAATTTTATTAATTTAAAAAAAAGTCTTAATTAATTACTACATTTTAATATAATTAATTCTTAGAAATTTATATTAATTAATTTATATTTAATATTATCCAAAAATATATATACGAAGTTCGTTCAAACTCCTGTAATGATTTGGAACTGCAGATCTCTTATAAAAACTATGAAAATATATGTTGCTTCAGAGCGACCGTGCCAAATAAAGGATTAAATTAATATGAATTTCAAAAGAACTTCTATGAATACATTTTAAGTAAGCCTTTGTTTCTGATTTTACATAGATATGGTTTCAGTTTTAGAATGGTTTGGTGATTATTTTCATTGATAATTTATTTCTTTTCAACTTCATAGAATTTGCATTGAAATCACCACTTAGTTCTTCTGAACATCGAAACATGAAAAGAAACAAAAATTGTAAGAAACTGTAAGACAAAAGAAACATAATTTGTAGTCATCATTATTCATAAAAGGAATGTGAAAGCCATTTTTTGTATATCACTATTTCTTAGATTTTAAATTTAATTTCTGGTGATAATATGGTTTCACTTTCATCTAAAATAAAGTTTTTGAACTCAGGTTTGCGGAAATTACATAATGGCATAATATTTTGCATTTCTTGTGTATTTGGTTGATGCGTTCTGAGATTTTCTATTCATATTTAAATTTATTATCTGCTGCAAATATATGTTAGGTTAAAAATAAAAATTTTAAGAAATAATCAATATTTAACCAATGTAATTTGCTGGCCCTCATGTGTCAAATTCTTTCCAAAATGCTGTTTGATGTATTTGAAAGAAAATGAGCGCATTTTAATTGAATATCTCTACATTGCTTTACTTATGTGGAAATCACCATGAAAATGCAATACTCTGATACAAATTGATGATTGTAGCATTTTGTTAGTTGATTTCTATTATTTTGACATCTCACAAAGTAGGCTCATATTGAACAGGAAACAATTCCTCAATAAATGATTCAATCAAGTTTTAAAAAATTATATTTCAATTAGGCATTAGCTAGTCGAAGCTAATACTTCTAAGTAAAATCAGTAAAAATTTCCGTGCTGATTACGATATAAATTATTTTAATCTTCGTGTTGAACTCCATTTCTAAAAATGTCAGTATAGCAAAACCAATAAAAACGTCAAGCAAGCTTGTCGCTTAAGGAGGCTAGTTAGCAACAAATCCAATCATTGAACACTCAAGCTGTTTGCTTGATGAAAATGTAGAAGACAAAAAGATTAGATCCGGGAGGGAATAAATCCTATCAGATAAATAGTCAAATATTCAGGAATGCAAAACAGAAAAATCTAATGGTGGAACATTTGTATTTCCTGTAAGGAAAGAATTAACAGTCAAGAGATCCCAGAAATCTGCATAATACTTTTATTGCATCACTGTAAATCATATCGAGGAATTTTGCTAGAATTTGGCATACACTTATTAACTTTATACACAAAGCAAGTATAAATAAAAGTTTATTTAATGTAATTTCTGAATAAATTATTGTATAATGAGATTTTTTTGTTAATTAATTGTAACGGCATGCAATTTGTATTCTACGGATCTTTGAATTAAACAACAAGGAACGTTTAAGACCTTTTAAAATATGCTGTTGTTTCCAATTTCAGTCTACACAATTTGATGGCCAGCTAAAGTCCTATTTATGTGTATTATATTTACTTAAACTGGCTATTAATTTTCATTAAAATTAATATGCAGCTCCTTATTGTATTTAAGAATCCTGTGAATAATAATTTTCTGATGAAATCATTTCAAAAAATAATATTTCATGCATTTATTTAAATATATACCATTTTATAAGCACACAGTTTTCTCCCTATTATGATTTGTTTCAATGTTGAAACATATGCATAGTTTCGAATAAAAATTTCAAAAAAAAAATTCGATTATCACTTAAAAATAATGAGTGTATATATTAAATTTAAATAAAAAATTTAGCATATGTCAAACAAAAATTGTCTACCAAACCTTTATCGCATTCAAAGAAAAGAAATGAAGCAGATAATATATTCCATAGGATACTTCACTCCACAAAATCACCTGTCTTTACGATGAAACCCTTTTAGAGAGAAACTTGGTTTCTAGCGCGTGACTTTCTACATGTATATGTCTTCTTGCTAAATGTCCAATTACGCTTGATTGGATTGAGTTCAGAAGGTAATTCCGCTCTTTCCCATACTTTAGACTCCCTTAATGATAGCCCTTCTTGTTCTATTGATTGATTAGAGAGAATTTTCTACTTTCAAATTTTCTGTCATTCTTTATAGGCAGTAGTAATTTTTCTTTTTTCTTGATTTTTTTTCTTTATTTAATGTTTAGCTATTTATTATAATTTGAGATGGCAGAATATTTTCTTTTCTTGATTGTATGAAATATTCTTTAGACATTTGCACTTTTTTATATCTTATGCATTTTTTAAGCAATTTTATCGGCTATTTTGAGATTTTTTATTTCATGCATTTATTCTTATTTAATATTATCTCCGAAAAATGCGTTATATTTCTGTTTATATAAAAATACATTTTTACTTAGCAAGGACAGTAATTGTACTATAAATTATTTATTTATTTAATTTTTGTCGCTGTTATTATCAATCATTCCAAAATATTTCTATTTTTGGGTTCGGGGTTTTTTATTTTGTCTTTTCCGATTTATTGTAAATTTGGCCAACCACAAAATATCAGCAGATTCCAAGTTTTATCTTCTATTTAGAGTTAAATAACACATGATAAAAATCAAATAGCGTAGACTTTACCAACGCATTTTTTATACCAACTACAATCGTTCTTAAGTGTATCTTCACGTATCCCAGGTATGAAGGTATAACATATGATAAAACATTTGGAAAAATCAAAGCCTTTCATTTTTTTTGGTATGTTTCTTTTGTATATGGAATTCATCGTTTTGGTCCTTTTATCATATTCTAGAGGGAAGTAAGAGTTTGTCAACTTTAAAAGTTTGAAGTCAAAGCAGAAACTGTGTCTAAAAATATGACAAATCTCAAAATTTCTCTAGCATTACTCAATTTAAAAGTAATACAATTAAATTGCCGATTTCAATTAACTTGCTTTAAAACTTATATAATGTCCTTCTATAATATAGAGAATTTAATTTTCTTTTTAAAGGAAATCTCATCGAATTTAATTTACCAGGATTGAAATTACGAGTTTCAAATCCACGTGGACTTACATTTTCTAACTTTCAATTTATTTAATTTTCTTAAAGTTATAGTAAGAAATTTAAAGAAATAAATTATTATTTTAGAAACTTTTGTGAAAGTGCAGATATAAAAGTGTGCTTTAGTTTACAGTTATTTACTCAAGCTCACAGCTGATAGCCTTTTCAAACAATTTGCATTTCCTTAATAAGTATTTCTTTTTGTTTGATTAAAGTGACTCTATATATGATAATATAATGCGATATGCAAAAAATAAATTCACGATTGAATTCAATTATCAGTTGATATTATAGTTGCTTAAAAATGTTTATAGTCAAAATGTTAAATGAATAATAATAATGTTTAAATAAAAATATTTTAAAAATATAAAAAAATGGCCAATCGTTTGATAGTCGGTTGTTTTATTATATAAAATAAATAAGTTCATTAGTATATACTCGCCATAATAATAACGATATCGCTTGACATTTACAGAGAGCAACTTATTTATATTTTTGAGCTTATGTTATGTAATATATTTTGACCTTTAATTAATTAGTATTTTCGTGAAAGTGTAATCAGAACTGGAACAAGTTCCATGAAATTATATGCTTTATAAAAATTATAAGATTTCTATGCTTTCACAATATTGTTTTTATTTAATGTGTAACATCTATTTAAAATTTGATGAATTTGTCTGTAGTGTTCAAAGGCATTTGAAAACGATGACTATTTATGAAAACAATTAATGACGTTAACTTTGATATTTTTAGACTTGAGGAAACTGTTCATAGTCAGAAATACCAGATTATAATCTAGATTTTTTGAATCTAAGGCTTGTTGGAAATTTTTTTGGAGAAAATTTAGAGCAATATTTCAGTGTCATAATTAAATAAGAATAATGGCTTGTTCTACAATTAATCAATCTTGAATGGATACATTACAAAGATTATAAAAGTTATTTGATGTATCTCAAAGCAAAATGTATTGACTTTAGAACCGATTACGAGCTGCTACAGATTCTCATTGAATTAATACATAATTGTGAGTAAGTCGAACATCATTATCAGTCCATAAAAGAACGCCCATTCAAAGGAAGAAAGTGTCCTTTATATGCCACTTTGTCGAACATCATTATCAGTCCATGAAAGAACGCCCATTCAAAAGAAGAAAGTGTCCGTTATATGCCAAAGACGTCCTTTATATGCCACTTTGTCGAAAATCATTATCAGTCCATAAAAGAACGCCCATTCAAAGGAAGAAAGTGTCCTTTATATGCCACTTTGTCGAACATCATTATCAGTCCATGAAAGAACGCCCATTCAAAAGAAGAAAGTGTCCGTTATATGCCAAAGACGTCCTTTATATGCCACTTTGTCGAAAATCATTATCAGTCCATAAAAGAACGCCCATTCAAAGGAAGAAAGTGTCCTTTATATGCCACTTTGTCGAACATCATTATCAGTCCATGAAAGAACGCCCATTCAAAAGAAGAAAGTGTCCGTTATATGCCAAAGACGTCCTTTATATGCCACTTTGTCGAAAATCATTATCAGTCCATAAAAGAAGGCCCATTCAAAGGAATAAAGTGTCCTTTATATGCCAAAGACGTTTTTCCCAATTACAGGATGCAATATATTGACATAAACTATGGTAACTCCTTTTTTTAATAAACTTATTTGCAAGTAAATATTTTGTTAACATTCTATTAACCGTTAAACATAAAGGAGAATAAACCTTTAGAATAGCCATTATAATTGGAATAGTATACAATTAAGTCAAATTTCTCTTCAAGAAGGATTAAAAATTCTGTTTGAAGCCCGATGATTGTCGTTTCTTTTTATCTAGAGAAAACATGATATATGAAATAATATCAGCTTTGCCCGAAAAATATCAAACTTTAAAGCGTTCAGATGGTGGAATGATCAAAAATGAGTATAGATAACCTGTGTGTCATCCATAATTGCAATATTTAATTAGAAAGTCTAAGTAAGAGATATGTTTAGCCTTTTATTTTAGCTTATGATGGAAGCATCAACTATACACTCATTTTAATGGACAATAACATTAAATGTCCCAGAGTTCATCTTGGTGGAGCAGGATATTGACCGCCTGCAGTGATTAATCATCATGCAAGATTGGTTGATCATTGCAGTGGTTGATCATCATACTCGATTCTGTACAGAATGAAGGGGACACTTATGGAGAACACATTGTTGCTCGACTAATTACTCCTATGACAATGCGAGAGCCAAAGGCTGCCTTCCTGAAGTAACGTAAAATATTATCTCATAATTTATATGATCCCTTTATTATATTCCATACCGTGTCAATGTTTAATCATTTTAGTTCTTAGGGAAGACCATAAACCCTACTGATATGGCTTGAAATTTAAAAATTATTGTTGTTTAAACTTTTAATTTTAACTATTAATTTTGGAAATCATACCATACCATCATATGTCCTACATCATACATGAGAGTATTAGACAATCTTTAATTCATTAAAATGAAAGAAAAAAAATTGTAAGACATTTTTTCTAGTGCCATTTGTATGTAGGATTACACAGAAGCATCAATTCTAAGTTCTGCTAAAAACAAGTTAAGAAGATAAAATAAGGTCGTTAGAAAAGTTGATGATTTTTTTTATTCCCCAGAAGTTGAAATAAATAAAATAAAATAAAAATATATAAACATTTTAAATCTTTATATCCAATTATTTATATATAACCTTTTCACTGAAAAAAAACTATTTATTCAATATCCAAGCAGAAGTAAAATTTCATTTTTTAAAGATCTTTAAATAAAGCAAAGCAACGTGAAGTTGAAAATAATTTTATAAAAAAAAATGCACATTATACTTTATGGTATTCAGCGGAAAAATTAATTTGTAGAAATGATTTTCAAAAATATGTAGTTTTATTGTAATGTGTCTTAATATTTTTGATGAAATATTTCAAAGAAAACTATAAAGTTGCTGAATTTGCTTTCTTTCATGTTATATGGAAACATACTTAATTTAAAATATATTTCATAAAATATGTTTTTTATTCTTTCAAAAAATAAAATGTAGCTTCTTAGAATTTTTTTTAATATTAGAACTTTAAATAATGGTTTATTTTATTTATTCTTGAAAAAACTTGCTTTTTTAAACTACAAAGTGGTTATGTTATGTCCTTTTGAAATCGCATGAAGTCCAAGAAATACAGCACTTAAAGTTTTAGTGTCGTTTTTAAACAATAAGTTCAGTAAAATTAAAATTATAAATCAAACTCTAGTTCCCATGTTTGTAGAATCACATAGAAATATTTTTAAGTTTTCCCTAAAAATATGACTCTAATATATGTATGAAATAAATTCGATTTATTTGCGCCTTGAATTTTGTTTTTCCCACGCAACTTCATTTCATACGAGTCTTTACGAATCTTCTGTAAAACTTCACTTTTCTTGAGTTCCAGCAAATTGCTGAATAAGAAAAAATGAGGTAAATATGTACATTCGGGGTTCTCGGGGGGGGGGTTTAAATTCTGCCAGATTATACATACTTTTTTTCTTCTTTTGACTTCATTTTGTGATCTACGCCGCTTTGCGAATAATATCTGAATAATGATTGTGGCTTGGACTAAATTTAAATACCGACTGAAGATTTCAAAGTGATTTTACATCATTTTAAAGAAATTGTCAGATTTTAAATAAACGTTTATTCGAAAAAAATGACTTCAACTCTTTTGAAGGATCTACCCACATGCAATCAATTTATATTTTTCAAGTATTTTCTTCAATACTAGGGAGTGAATTTTTACTCAGCACTGCATATAGAATATAATTCCTAGTATAGTAAGCTGTTTCATACTTTAAAAAAATATATACATCTATATTGTCATGTGTTAATTATTCAAAAATTTCTAGAATTTTTAATTAAAAAGTAATAAATATTTCTTTTTAGTATAAATTAATCAATTGCTTTCTTTTCATGTCTGGATAATGTCACAGGGAGTTCGAAAAGTCTTGGACAGATTGCAGAATTGTATAAAACAGAAACTAAAGGATATGCAAATAAAATGTGTTTGAATACTTATTCAAGAACTACTAAATTTAATAAATTTGATTGCGTATAGTACATCCAAACAATACTCAGTTTGAAACTACGAATTTGCAAGTGTTTGAGGAGTATTACATTGAATAGCAAATGTTATATGCTGCTTTAGATCGTGCTAATTGATGCAAAGTATTCGATATATGCCATCTTTCATATTGTCAAATGAAAATAATAAGGAATTTAATTTTAAAAGTTTTATAGTAAGACTTTTAACTGAAATTTTCTCATTAAATCATCATCATATCACACGTAACGCCATCTATTAAATTCTGAGAGCAAACAACATTATATAAAAAAAAACTTTATTAATCATGTTAGTAATAAAAAACATCGAAGAAACATTTTTTTTTTTTTTTTTTTTTTTTGTAATGAGTTCAAAAATTTTCAGACGTTCTGTAGTTTGTTTCTACGTTATTTGTATATAAAATTATACCAATGTCAAATAATTTATTTAAATTAATACGTTTCTAAAACATATCTGAAGGGCTGACTTCTAAACTGTCTCAAGTCAAATAGTTATACTTTTAATCATTAGAATTCTGAATTCTAACTGTTCATTTGATGATAACCTGCCTTAGTCTCACCAATATTTAGAAATTTCATTCTGAAGACATTTCAATGTCAGCTAAAGCTTCTAAATTGCATTTTTCTAACTCTGCATAATCTTAGAATAATGAACTAGTAATTTTGGATTTCAATTCAAATCTTCTAATCAAAAATGAATGCTTTACTGGTAACCCCATTTATAAGCACACCTTAAAACAAAATATAAATTTGACGTTGACCTTTAATCAATGACCTTTTAATGGCATGAGCTACAGTTATGATGTGCATGGCAGATTTGAAGATTCAGGAATTTCACTTGCGGGATAATCACCATATCTCTATCCTCTTTGAATAGAATTCCTCCCTTAATATCCTTGAAGCGTAAATTCATCTTCTTATTTTCAAGATAAAGTCTGTAGCATTCCTTAGATGAGAGGCAACTACTTCACCTTTTAATTATCTCCTTTCTTTTCTAAGTGAAATGCTCCAGAATGAAGTGAAAGTGCTTCTTCTCATTCTTCAATGTTAAAAAGACTGAACAAGATACGGCGGAGGTATTCAAAAGGGGTTTTTGTATAATACGGAGAGAGAATTTTACACATCCTGCTTTTAAAAGGTGCCACTATTAGCAATTAGTAGGTAAAAGAGAGATTTCCTTAACCTTTTTTTTTTCTTTTCCTTTCTTAATAGCTGAAAAGTTCGATATTATTCAGTCAGTATCCGTATAGTAAGTTTGTTCGTTAATATATTTTTTTTAATTTTATTTTTAATTAATTGTTTTTCATTTGTAAATACACTCATGTTAGCTGCTGTGAAATAGCAGGTAAAGTGAAATAATATATGTAGAGTGAATACATTCATCAAAGACATTTTCTAAATAAAAATTAAATATTCGAAAATCTAAGACAAGTAATTTAAAGCTTAAATATAACATCTTAGAAAATTTATTTTAATTCATTATTTCTTACTTTTTTAGGATAATAAATGTAGTTTTTCAAGTTTTCTTGATTAGATTCTATTATAAGGTAATATATATCAAGCAATTTAGATATAATAATTGAAAATATAAATGTATATCTCTTTTCTAAAAAGCTTATTCTAATATATTTTTTTTAATTTTAAATCTATAAAACAAAGCTTCTAAAGTTAATTGAAATGAAACAAGAGAACAATTTTAATAACAAATTACCATCATGAATATTCTTACTCTTTATTATTACGACGTCAGTCTTTAAAAAACTAGAACTCTTAATTATCAATTAATAAATTAAAACAGTTAAAATTTTATGTCCCATATATGAAGTCCCCAATCTAGAAATTTAAAAAATTATGAAAAGAGTTAAAAATTAAGAGTAAGAAATATATAAAAAAAATGAAAACTTTAAACATCAGCTTATTAAAGTTGTACAAATTAAAAAATAATATTCTTTTTAACGAAAATCAAACAGTATTATAAAGAAATCAAGACTCTATTTAGTGATGATAAAAATTTATTGGATATTCATTAAATGAGAAAGTATATTTTAAATATGAGTTAAAATTTCAGGTTGCTCTGAATATCTCTATAAGAAGCTGAAGCCTTTACTATTTTATTTTGATATTCACACTTTTCATTAAGAAAAACTGTAGATATTTTGGGACTTTTATGAAGATCTAAAAAAACAAGTTTTTAGAATGAAGAAATGAGAGAATGTGATTTTAGGTAACATGCTGCCGGTGTCCTAGCATAAGGGTAGCGCGGCTTCCTCGTGATCTGGGCGTTCCGGGTTCGAATCCTGGTTTCGGCATGGTTGTTCTATGTGCGAATGTGCCCTTTTGTAAAAAGGGGCTGTGCAAGCGAATGAGAGATGCGTGAGTAGCTAAGTCGTACTCTTGGCCCTAGTTGGCCCTACTGTAAAAACAATAGACGCTCCCCGTCCGGCTTAAAATCGCTGTCTTCGAACAGCGGGCTTGTCCGTAGCAAGTACCGTAAGAAACAACAACATATAATATGATTTCTAGAGTTTTATATATACTCCAATATCGATCTCATAGACATTCCCTATCTCAATTTTAATATAATGTACAAAAAGGAAATTTTTTTTAAATTAGAAAATTGTTAGGTTACGTCAAATGTTTTTCATCTGAACATCTAAAAGAATATTTCTTAAATCCCAGACATACATAAGAAGTTATTTACATAAAAAAGAATATTTTACTTTGCTTACTTCATTCCACTCGCGTTGATTCCATTAAAACTGTTCTTACTAGAATTGCTTCAGTCTAATCCCTCAATACATTATTTTTTTTAAAAATTCTAGTCAAATATGCTTTAAACAGCATTTAAAGAAAATGGGAGAATAATTAATTCATATTAGCTTATTTATCAGGTTTTATATAGAAGGTTTCCTTTAAAAAGTATTTTTTTTTTCAGGAACGTACTTTAAAATGGATATGAAAAAATATCGACTCTGTGGATCAAAACTTGTAACTGAATAATTCTTTTTTTCTTTAATTTGTAACCCTAGCATTTTTTTTTAATTTATTTTAACATATTTCAAGCATTTCATTTTTTTCTATAGTTCTTCGTGGAAAGTTGTATCTGAAAACGCACTTTCTAGCTGACTTTCTGTACATATTTTGACAATCATTTTTAACATATAAATAAACAGAATCAATAATATACTTAAGATTGAGTTAAGTAATAACCAAGCAGAAATATTTGATGTAACTTAAAAGGTTAACTGAAAGAGCAAACAAAACACGAAATAAAACTTTAAAATTAAAAAAAAAACTCTTGTTAAAAATTAAATTAAAAAGTGAAAAATTAAAATTAAAATAATTCATATTGCATTATTCTCAGCAGCCAATAATATAGAAGTTAAAAATTGCTTAATAGGAGATTAAGTAATGAAAATCAACACAAAATGTTAAAGCATTTGAATGAAATTTTTAAAGGTATAATTAATGAAATATTTGATGTACATTTAACTTTTGATTTTTTCTTTCAAATAACCACTTGCAAATAAAGAAACAAGAATTGATAAAACAATAATAAAATAAGCATTTCTTATGCTAAGCCAGCCATCTGACTCTCCGACCCGAAGGCGGATTTAAACCATAAAACTGAATGACCGGACTGCCGCAACAGCAACACTGACGGGAACCGTGGTTGAGTCCTAAGGCCCATGACCGGCCACGGTACAACCCTCCCCGAACGAAGTACGTCCCGTCATCGATGGGAGGAGTCAGATCCCCCACCCATTTGTGCACCCTCCAGGGTGGCGAGATCCAAACACCATGCCGGAAGATCCAAACACCATGCATTCATCCTTATTTCGAGCCCCCCCCCAGGAGTTTCATTTCTTATGCTAATGAAAACTGTGAATAATTTTTTTAAGCTTCTGAGGCCAATAATAATCTTTGTTAAATACAAACGATAGAAAAACAGAAATTATGTACAATCTTAAAATATAGATTCACTTTCCAGATTTTAATATAGCCTCCGAATTTCAACTTCATTGCAAATTTATTTTGGCTCTCTGCTTCCAAATATTTGACCGAAATTCTAAGAATTTTCTTGGATATGTTTCGATTTCTATGAAAAGCGACTCGCGATGTATTTTAAAAGTAATTTTATTTACAAATTCACGTTGAAAGCATCCGCTACCAGTAGTAAATATTTTCCTCAACTATATGTAAATAATATTTCAAAAACATCAGCTAACATACTCAAATTCCTATTCTGAGAAATATGAGACGTGGTCATCGACTTACATTTTCGGAGAAGATAAATTTTATGGTAAAAATGGTTGTAAGCGAATATCTTGTGTTCAAAGAATATTCATCCCATTGATTATAAATTCTATGCTTCAGGGAATGCTAATCAAGGTCTACATATCAATTAAGTTTTCAAAACTTAGTTAAGTCAATTAAATTATTCCCCGGCACACGATTAAAATCTAAAGTGGATATGATAGTTAATTTATTTGATAGGGTAGTGATTTAATTTAGATTTTTTAATTGAAATGTGAATGAATGTTTTACAAAAATGGAAATTTCAACTGTATATAACTTATTTTAAAATTACCTAATAGGTTCACAACTATTCTTCTGAATATATTAGGTTTTGCTGAAACCATTGCTATAAAATTTCTTGAGTATTTTCCTGAAATAAAAGAGAAATTTTTAGTTATTAGAGTAAAGGGAATATCGATGGATCTTGGAATCTCTCGTGATGCATTATTTCATGATAAGGATGCAATTTAAAATTCATTAATAATAAGTGTAAAATATAAATGATTAAAACCGTTTGAAAACCTTTCTGCCGTTTGACAATATCTCATAATATATCTTATCTGTCCGCTCTAATGTCTTTACTAAAGCAATAAGATATTGTAAGACACGCACTGTTACGTCTTCCTTATAAATTAATGTCTTAAGATTTCATTTTATCAGTGTTTAATTTATTATTAAAAAGTATTATCTAAATTAAAGAAAACCAGTTTAAATCAGAAGAGAAAACTACGCACCACTTCTTTGATTTTTATATTTCTCAACGAAGTTATAGTATTTATTCAATTTACATTTTGATTCAAGGAGATCACTATCCAGTTATAAGTACTATTATTTAGCAGGAAAGTAAGCGAATAAATATACATTAGCGAATCCTTTTTTTTTGTTAAAAAAAGGAATAATGTTTAATTATTTATGTTCAGAGTAAATTAGGAATATGATTTACAACTTAAATAACATTCGTAAAATATATAATAATATTTGATTTTAATATTGCGATCTGCAAGTCCTAATATTTTTTTAATGCTCAAAAATTAAAGAATCATTCCCGTTCCACAATATTATTCTCATCCAACAAGCAAGAGCTAATTAATATTTGCTTTAAAGAGAAAGACATTAGTAAAGGAAACGAATATATGAGGAAAGGAAAAGAAAAGTAAAATATATTAATGATGGCACAATAGATAAATTTTAGAATTCAAGAGAGCCTTTAGTAAACTGAAACTTCTATATTATGCTACTTGCGTTCAACAGGTTAGATTTGAATGCTTTTTGCTGAGAGAATTTACAAATATATCTGATAGTCATGATTTATCTGTATGAGAAATTTGGTGAATAATTGTTTTATTCAATTGGGATGAAACACAAAGACAAAATACCAATTTCTATGATGACTCCCAAAGAATAATTTGTAGACCTTCGAACTGAGTCCGAACTTCTAGAGATACTTGTAGAGGAATGGATTGATCCTACTTGTGTATTGAGCCAAATATATCTATTTTTCCATATCAGCACAAGGAAACAAAATGACGAAAGTCATTTGACTGAATAGGCACCTGTTCCAACCCACTGGAAGAGACCTGTCAAAATGTGCAAAATATCTTTCATTAAAATGGTTTTCATGAACATGAAGATTTATTGCGAGTCATTAAGGGGATGAAAACCTTTCTTTTGCTTTTCTTAAACCTTATCTTTCTTTCCATTTTGCTTCTCTTAGGAGTAAACTCCCACTGAGAGGCTCCTAAGAAATGAGGATGAGTTGGTTGGTTCTCGCTACCCGGTTGGGTACAGAAATGGTGAGGGGGTCGGCTACCTCCTATCGATGACGAGATGGCAGGTGATGACCCTTAGGACTTAACCATAGTTCACTCCAGTGTTGCTGTTGCGGCGATCTGATCAATCAGATTTTTCTGTGTGCCTTCGGGAGGATCGGAGTAGCCGGTTAAGGTTAAAGTTTTTTTAGGAATAAAGTATATGTTTGCGAACATTAACTTAACTATTAATATAACATTAATTTTATATAATGCAATAAATCTTTTGATTCCAAATTTAAAGTACTCTATAAATTTTAACATTACTTTTTATACACTCATGTTTTTTTTATTCCTATGCAAAAAGTATTCCGGCAATGCATTATAGTAATAACGAAAGAAACTAATGTTAATTTCTATTTGTTTTAATAATTCTGGGAAAATCTGTTAAAATAATGGAAATAGGATGCATACCTCCATATATATTTATAACAGAAAAACCGAGTATCTCATCTTCAATTGAAACAGAAAACCCGGACTTTTTTTTAATGTGGTTATATAAGGTTAAATTTTACTGACATCAGTAAACACCAGCAAATAATCTACACTGTGAGTTATTGTCCATAGAATTGTATGCACTCAATTTTTTTGTAGGTTGCTTATCTTTCTCGATAGTTTTCGCTGTGCTCTATCAATAGCAGAAAAAGAAATTCAGCAGAGTAACAGAGCTATCAATTTTAGCCGCTTATCTGTTTGTCTTCGCACATAGGGAGAATAAGTAAACTTTCTTCTTACGTACAGCCTTGGCAAACTTCTTTTATCTTAGTTAGAATGATTTCTGCGGCCGTTTTCAAACTTGAAATTGCGAATTTATTTTCATTTCAAGTTAGAAATTGATCCGACGCTTTTTATCGTATGTTGTTTTTAGAATAATAAATAGCCTGCGTTGAAAAAGAATAAAATCTGAAAATGTAATTCATTACAATAAAAAAGACAATATTTCTTTTGAGGTATTTTCTCCTTTAAAAAATTTGTTTTAATATGCACTCAAAAGTCATTATAAAGTTTTATATATTAGTTATTCTATTTATATATTAGTTAACGCTATAAAAAAGTTCGAATGTTGGTCTAATTCCAGTTTTGTGAATTTTACACCAATTTACTGAATTATTTGCCATTAAACATGTAGCTGAACATAATAATAAAAATGTAATTTCTATGAATTTAACTCAAAATTTTAATGAAATTTGATAACAAATATATTTGTTAAGATCAGATAATTTTCATATTTTAATCTTTTCATTTTAAAATTATTTCCATTATACCTTATGTTACCAATTTTGTAAGAAAATGACTTTAAAGACTTTCTTAAACTTGCTTCTAGCCCATTTATTGTTTTTGTGAAGTCAATAACTTGAATGGCGCATACGTACTCTATCCAAGTATTTATGCAGATTCTGTGTATCTTACATTTTTCTGTAAGATAGTAACTGGCATTTACTTAAATGATTGGCGAACAATACATTTATATGACAATATAAATGTATTATATTTTATTTATTATCTAAATGCTTAAAAATACTATTCTAAAAGGTAGCACAGTGTGAAATATTCTGCACCAACATTAGACCATATAATATCATAAAAATGAAAATCGTCTAGAGCATATTAAGAAATAATAATTATTATTAGAGAGAAAATTCATTATTTTATGAGTAGTTCTAGCTTGTTTTAATTAGAATTACATCATTTTGAATCTACACCCCGTTTGATTGGGATTGAACCCATAATTTTGAACTGTTGTCAACTTATGATACAAAGGCTGGGCTATTTTCACCCATTCAATACTTCGCCACCGCAAGAGCGACAGAGTAGCTCTTAGAGATACAATATGCATCAAACCTATAGAGAATATATCCCAACCAAACGGCATACTAGAATGAAATTTGAAGAAATTTAAAACTTTGATTGTAACTCCAAATAACAAATTTCATTTGTGCAGCGTAAAGCGTTTTTGAGTTGTTGTGTTTACAAACAAACTGGTAGACAGACAGAAATAAGGCCAAAAATATTCTTTTTGGATTGAAGGAGGTCTGAAACGTGCAGATTTGACAAAATCTCGAGTTTGAATTTTTTGACGATTACAATACTTCCTCTACGTATCCGAGAAAGTAAAAATATACATACCAAGAATCGATATAAAAGATACAAAGTAGACAGGATATATATCAAAACGAAGTATATAGAGCTGCATAGTGCAAAATTCCCATCGGAAAAAACTTTGAAGTAAACAAAATATCGTGAAAAATGAAACCTTTCCATGTGTGTGTGTGTGTGTGTGTGTGTGTGTGTGTGTGTGTGTGTGTGTGTGTGTGTGTGTGTGTGTGTGTGTGTGTGTGTGTGTGTAAAAATGATCTAGAAGAAATAAACCTTGGGTTTCGTGGAAGTCAAATGTTCAGATTTAATGAAGTGATCCATCATTCAAAACTTTCGCACTGGCATCCAAATTTACGTCTTGCTCTTCAACAGTTCACATATTTCCTTGAAAAATATAAATCGAAATGAAACATAAACATATTCAAATACAAAATGCATATAAATCAAAATCACTGTTTTTAATCCGAGCTGATGCCGACACTTTTATACTAACTATTGTGGAGATTATAACTGTTCGTCATAGCCATAATAGAAAAAAAAATAGCAGACGTCATATCTTGTTTTGCTTTTAAATGACATTATTGAAGTGTTTCTGACTTTCTTCTTGTACAGTAATTTTTCATAAATTTTGACTTTGCAGCCAAATTTTAAAAGCAGATCTAATATTCTTGTTATAATTTTCCCGAATTTTTTTTAAAATTTATGATGTTACTGTGGATTTTATGGCACACACAGTATTATTAAAGCTTCTACTGTCTCCAAAATTTGGTAAATACCAAACGGAGTACTGAAAAAAAATTTCTTAGCATTTCGAATTCATCTTACGAAACAAGAATAATTAAAAAAAGAACATTTGTTTCGTTTATATTCATTTGGGTCCCTTTTCAAACTTTAAAACGGAATGTACTCTCAAATATCATACATGAAAGTACTTACATATATATTAATCACTAAATGAGTACTTAAAAATTGCACATTTACTTATAGACTAATATTTAAATTATAGGTGAAAGAAATCATTTAAAGCCTTTTTCCAAAGGGAAGTACAGACCTGTCTCTAAAAATCAGGTATTAGGTTACGATTAGACGGAGTCCTTGTACATTTGGCCAAATATTATCAACAATATGTTTCTATCAAAATATTTTGAAACCAGATGGAAGCATTTTTAAATAGAATATAAAATCATTAAAATGGGACTAAAATTCGATTTATGATTAAAAATAAAGATCACATCCATCAATAATGTAACTCGTGTATTAATAATGCACATAAAGTATGGTATATTTATAGCTACATGAAAAAAATTAAAGGAAGTAAATTTGATGTTGTAAATTGCATCTATTTTATGAATAACTTTAACAAAAACATTTTTTCAAAACGTATTTTTATTAATGCATAAATACTAACAATTTAATAACTCTAGATTATTTATTTATTAATTTAAATTCTTAATATTAAATATTATGGAATCTTAAAATCAGTGACGCCATCACGTGTAGAAGTTTTCAAAATTTAATTAAAATAATAGGTTAGCTAATTAAGTTTTGGGAATATTAATAAGGTTATTGGCGTTGATAATTCAGGAGTACACAAAAATCCTGAAATCTAGAATATCAGGAAGTGAATATAAAGTTGATATCAATATTCTATCTTTAGACACATGAAGCAAATAAAGTTAAATAAAATATTTATTAACTATCAATTTTTTTGAAACTTAAACGATTAAATCTTCATTAAGTGACAATGAAATAAACAAGAATCTTCATTAAGTGACAAGCTCAATATTTCAATGAATTTCAATATATTTCAATGAAAAAGAAATGAAAAGCAAAGGTTTTGTTCCTAAACTAAAACTAATTTTCATGTTCGAATTTTAAAGAGCAAAAATTATTTAAAAGTTGAGCATACATGTATGTGTGTGGAACATCTAAATCGATTTTTTTTTCTCTTCTCTTTTATTTTGTTACATTATTGTGTAATTACGTCACTACTTATCAAGCTCTGTTTGAATTTCCAATTTTCTTTCTTTACTCTTTTGTCTTATCGAACATATTAAAAATGTAAGTTGAATATAATCTCTCTACGTGAACGTCTAGACAAAATGAAAAGTGGCATTTTGGAAATGAGATGAATTTCTACTAAAATAAAACAAGTTTACCTTCTTAATTAGATTAGCCTAAACACTGCTTCGCTGAATCGTTTTCAATAAGAAAGAAGACTACAAAATATTTAATTCCAATTTTAATATATCTTTTAAAGCATTACAAATACTTTGTGTCTGTGAACACAAATCAAATTTTCTTTTAATCTAGAAATCTAATTAAATTAAATTTTCATTATATTACAAAATTGTTATGATTGCATATTAATATTTTGAGACACAAAATTTGAAATGTTTTAGACATATTTTATAATCGGTTTCATGGCAGGTCTTAAAAAGCATTTGACTAACGAACTTTTGTTTTGTTTTATTAAATGTATTTTTTTATAAGTCAATGAAATATTCTAAATTTTTTAGAATATTTCATTGACTAAATTAGACTATATTCCTGTTATTAGAATATCCTCTTGAATTCCTAACTGCAGCCATTTCAGGACAAATGCTCTGATTCTGAATTGTGGGGAGAATTGTGATGCAATGGAAAAAATATTCTAAATTCCGAAAAAAAAATTTGATCCTAAACTCCTTTCTTATTATTCTATTGGAAATGATTCCAAAATACCAAAAGCGCTAGGAATTTGTTCATGACATTGATGCACGGCAAAAGACGCTGAAGTATTTTAAACTAAACCTTTTATTGATAGCATTTCATGCATTGAAACTTTTTTTTTACCAGAAAATAAAGAAATCATTAAAAGATCTGTTGAAGAAAATACATGTGTAGACAATTAGTTCTTTTAACATTAGTAGGATTTTAATTTTTTTTATTGTGTATAAGTTATCATGCCTTTTACACACTTTGTTGAAATGGTATGAAAAATTAAATAATGTCATTTATCCTGATTTAATGGCTTATATAAGCGTTATAACAGGTTTTATTTTTTATTGGCAGTCTGCATAGCCCCGTTTATTATTATTATTATTTTCATTTTGTTAGTTTAGGGAATACACATTTTTGCAATTGTTTATTCTTTGCTGAAAATACTAGAAAAGGCAACTATTCGTTCATGTTTTCCCTACTGAAGAAGCTCTCTAATGTTATTATTATTTGTTATATTTTTCAATTTTTATTAAAAAAATTGTACTTGCTTGTATGAAATTAACTCCACTCTCTCTCTCTCTCTCTCTCTTTATATATATATATATATATATATATATATATATATATATATATATATATAATTTATGAGCCGATTTTCAATATATTGAAAAAAAATCGATATTTTTGAAAAATCAATTTTTCGATGCCGTTTTTCGAAAAATATCGGCCTATCGAAATCATGATCATGAATAATAGATCAAAATGTCTCTCGATACAACAAATAGATATTCACAATTAATTCGCTTTCTCGATTTCGTTTTGGTTATCGATTAGCGTTTAATTTTGTTGATCTTCATTCTTTTTCACCTTCATACAGAATTTTTGCTAATATTTCTATAAATACTGTCACGCTCTAATATATAAAAATATTTGTTTTAAGCATGTCATTTTGGAATAAACTGTTTTCTGTTTCCTAACTGAATGATATCATTATGGAAAAATAATTACGGTTATCAGAAAGATGTTGATGTCCTTTGTTCAATCGTTAAATATTCAGAAATAAAAGCAAAACGGATTAATTCAGATTAAATCTATAATTATTCGCAGTTCGCATTTTCACACTCAAACGTACTCGCGTAAAAAATTGAAGCTCTAATTAATTTTTCAAGACATCAGATTTTGAATTCATGATTTATTAAAACTACTTAATTTTACTTCTAAAAGACATTATTATGTCGTTCCCTTTTTTTACGAATGAAAGAAACTGAAGTTTTTTAAGCCAGTTGTAAAAAGAGCAAAATTATAAAAATTATTATATTGAAAAAACGCTATGTTATAAGTTGTAACATGCAGACATTGCATTGGTAATGAAACACTTTATTAAAGAAGTTTTAACACAATTATTTTCTAACTATTTTTATATAAAAAAAACAAATATTTTTATTATATAAATTGAAACCTCCTTTTATTTGGAGTCGCTCTGATCTGTCAATATATTAAGAGATGCTATTTATAACTTGTAATAGCTATAAATAAATAATGATTTCACGAAACATCGAAAAATATCAATATGTGTTGGGCGATATATCGCGATGATGAAGTTGGTCATCGCCCAGGCCTAATATATATATATAAGAATAAATTCAAATAAAAATATAAAAAACAAAGAGAAAATTGGAAATAAACTGGCGTATAGAAAAATAGTGTCTAAACATATAAATAAAAAGAGAGAAAGAATAAAAAACATGTTGATATTAATGCTCAAAAAGTTTCAACTCAAGGAACGCTGTGGCAATGAACCATATATCAATTATAAGGACGGAAATAAAATGTAAAACAAAATGTGATCAATGTATCAATTTCTTATCAGGGGAGGAAATCAATATGGTCCACAAACCCCTTTTCGCCCAAGCCAACAAGGTTTATTATCGAGCGTCGAACGTACGTCTTTTAATCAGAAATGAAGGATACAAAATAACAATACTTTTCCTTCATAATTATCTTAAACCTACTTTTAATGTAAAGTTTTTTTTATTTTTTATTCTAGCATCTTTCCATTTTAAATCTTTTAATTTTCAATCATTATCTTTTTTTGCCCATGCATAAAAATGTTTAGCCATTGTACTTAAATCCTTACCAGTCAGTTCACGTTTGGAGACCTTTATCTTGAGGAATTTATTTCATTTCGGGTTTGGTTTAAGTATGACAGTTTTACTACTTTGAGGAGTACTGGTCAAAAAAGCTTCAGTGTCGGATCAGATAATTTTTCTTGGGCTTTTGTTATGATGATTTTTTGTACAGTTTGGACAAGAATGATTTTGCGCAGAAGAAGCGTAGTAAAAACCAGGTTTGGGTGATGGTGCGTCTGACTTCAGGATAAGATATATGCTCTTTTATTTTAATGTTTGTAATTTGCTTCTCAGATTGCCAGCGTTCACATGATCGAAAATATAAATCTGATTATCGTTGTAGTTGACGCACTTTTCTTGTGCATTGCATTGCTGGCTACCGATGCCTTTCTCAGCATAGCGAGCACAAATGACTCTCCAGCGTCAATTAATCGTGGAGTGTCAAAAACGCTGGAATTGAAAACATCTCAATGGATTAGGTATGCACTGCCGAACCCCCAGTATATACCTATCAGTTTTATGTATCCGCATATATGCAGTCATATAATTTCGCAGAATGAAAAGTTAAAATGCAGTAATTAGTTTGTAGAATGTGATTATCTCGTTGAATGGTAATCTAATTTACATGCATTACTACCTTAGGATGCAAACTTTTGTGTTATCACCTCTAGACGAACATTGAACAAATCCTCGCAGATAATTTTAGTCTTTTTATAATTTAATGAAATATGAGAACTAACAGTTATGCATAACGTAGCCAAAGCCTTTAATTTAATGATTCGCTTGGCTTGCTTTTTCGAAAAAACTTTCACAAGCAAATTACCTGAACGTATTTTTCGAATACAGGACATTTTTCCGACAGATGCTGCAATAGCATTCTATACGAAAAACGGAGCCGGCGTAATCGCATAGGGGTAGGGCTTCTTCCCCATGATCTGGTCGTCCTGGGTTCGAATCCCAGTTCGGGCATGGTTGTTCTTCATCTGTGTTTTATCTGTGAGGTGTGTGAATGTGCCCCCCTGTGAAAAGGGGTTGTGCAAGCAAATGTGTGAATTTCATCTTCATATGAGCTAGAAGTCAGACTTCTGTCTTCGGGTGCTCAGGGGTCTTTACCCTCAAAAGCTACTGCATCCCCTTTCCGTGGTAACGCGGCCACGACATCATCATCACGAGAAACAGAGAGATCGTATTAAAAGTATCGTTTTTTCAGACACGCACTTCAGGATAGAAAAAAAAGAATCAAAGCGATGAAGGCTTGTGAAAAAATTAATTTTTTTTTATGAAGGGAGGTTTTTTTGAAGGAGTCCTTGTGATGTGGAATAAAACGCAGACCCCGACACCATTCACCTCGGAGCCCAACTATAGAAGGTAGCCACCGGCTCTGGACATTCCCAGGCTAGGTGCTAGCCGCAACCTATAGTCTAGAATTACCTTCAGGAACAGTGACCACCTTTACCGCCAAGCCTAATAACTAACGCCTTCGTTTGAGAATAACCACTCAAGTGGCTAGCTATCAGCAGATTGATACATCGAGGCTCTTAGTGCACACCCTCTTAATGGATCTTCACACACAGCCAACATGTTGTGCTATTGCTAGTCCATGAAAAGCAAGATGCAAACAGAGCGACGGGAGCTTCCCATGGAGAGCTCCTTCGTTTGCCGTCGAGAGAAGGAAGAAATACAACAGAAATCAGAAGGCCAAGAGGAAGCGAATCTGAAAGGCGGAGGAGAGAGTACTTCAGGGTCGAGAAGCCAGTCACACCTGAAAAAGATTCAAAATATTGTTATGTGGAATTTTGCAAACATTGAAGGATATCTTAAATGTCCTGAAGGCATTTCTAAAACCATTAAACATTTATAATTTTTTTAACATAAATACCAAATTCATTGCTTTTTTCTTATCTATAATTATATATAAGAACTATATAGAATCTTACTAGTGACTGGTTTAGATCTGGTTAGTTTGGTTTGATCTGGTTAAAAAAATATTGCTAACAGAACTGAAATCTTAAAGGTTAAGTATATTGAAGTCATCAATATATCTTAAGGCGGAATTAAGATTTTTAACAAGCCATTCCTAAGATTTGCCGAAACAGGCACACAGATAGAAATACTGGACTAACTTCTTGTTACATACAGGATGCTTCCTGTTCCTGCACAATTTCCCGTTGCATGAATTTTATTATTTTCTAGTAATTCCCTAATTTTGATATTGTTTTTCTTATCCAAGATAATTTTCTTGCCTTATATAGTTGAAGATAATGTTTTAGGAAATAGTTCCAGATGACATTTAATATTAGAGATGCAATATTCTACTTTATGTGTGCCTGTGCGAGCCTGTATTATAAAGGATAATCTGTTAAAACATGTGTATATATTATTTCCCTTTTTTAATTATATATATGCATGTTACAATCAATGTGATAAATCGGTTATCATTAATAATAACCGATAGTTATTAGTTATAACCTGTCAATATAGTAAATCGTTTAATTATTAGTACTAGTTATTACGAATAATAACTAACTAATTACATAGTCACGTAATAAATTATTTTTAGTTCTTTTTAAATCAATATTTAAAAAATTATTAGTAGAATTTTTCACTTTGATTGCAACGGAAAATTAGTTTAATAAAAAAAATCACTCAGCTTCACGTACCTTTGATCAAAAAGTGAGAACTCTGATTATAAACAGCTCTTTAAAAAACTGCTATCTCTTTCTAATTTAAGCATCCTTTTAAAATCAAAGATATTTTTTCCTTTAATGAATTTTAATTCCTTTGAAAACAAATTGTTGCAAATTCTACTTTACAAGATATAAAAAAGAAATCCCAATATAAAAGAAGTTTTTACCATTCTAAAAAAATTAGCTAATCCTAAAACTAATTTGCTGCCTTAGAAGCAAAATAAATTGGATTTTCAAACAGTTCTTTTAATCTTGAATATGCCAAAGAAATTGTTTTGTGATATTCTGTTTTTTTTCTCAATATTATAACTAACAAACTAGGTATTATATTTTTTAAATTCTATTTTTGATAGTAGAAAAATTTATTTTGTTTCATTCGTATGCAGATACTTTTAAAAAATTAAATAAAATTTCTACTAAAATGCTCAAAGAAAAACATAAAAATTGATTTTAAGTTACTAAATTAAAAAGAAAATTCTATAGAAAGGCATGAAAAAAATTACAATATTACAAATATGATTAATTATTTTGAATGGAAAAATTTCTCTCATAAATGAACCAAAATTTATTTTATTAATTATTATTGTTATTATTATTTAAGATTATTTACTACAAGATTATAAGATTTATTATTATTTTATTATTATTATTATTTAAATTAACTTTTTTTTACCTTTTTTAATGACAGGCTAATTTCTTTCCTTAATTTACGCTCAGTTAATCTGATTTTTTTTATTTCATTTATAAAAAAATCTTTTTATAGGCACATCCATATGGAACAGTACTCCAACCAATAACATCCACATGGAATATGCCACTGAAACAGTACTCCTTTGTAGTACACTACATACGGATGTATTGTTTGTTGAGCTGAAACCAATGTATGAAAAACTATTCAATAATTAAATCGTGCTTGTAAAATGTAATAGTATGGAATATGTCTTTGTTCCACCAGTCAAACTGTAGTAAGTTATCGCAAAATGTAACAACATCAAATTAAGAAATTTGAGAAAATCACTTTTTTACAAGGCTATTGTGAAGCCTTAACAGATTGATAATCTCAGCTTCAAGATGTGAATAATGGATTCACTGCCCATATGGAACTGGTTTTTGTTAAATATGCAATCATAGGTAAATCATTTTCACATTAATTAGTTCAATGGTGATATTGAGGAAGCTGCGTAGTTCATCAAAGTTATGACCTGAAGTCCTTCCCGATATAACTACGATTGCTTCTGAAAAGAAAAATAATCTGGAAGCTTCAGCATTGATGTAAATGGGTTGTAGACGGCAAAGTTTTATGACTGTCCAAGTTTTGCAAGTTTCATTCACTTAAAATGGCAATCTCAAAAATAAAAATCAATTGCAAAAAACAAAACACGATATTCATTTACAGTGTCAAAAAATAATTAAGAATGAATTGTATATGAGTTTTCTAACCAGACACTGTATAACAAATATCGACAAAAAATATGAAATAACCATAAAGCATTCAGATCCAATGTTCTTATAGAAAATAAAAGCAATGCTTTTTCTCAAAATACTTTTTCATGTAACTGTTAAGCAATCAACATTACTGAATTTATTACTCACATGTAGCTGTGACAGAAATAGAATAGAAATTCTTTGTCGATTTTATTTCATGTAAAAATATAATATTGAAGTTTATCAATCATGCTTCGTTAAATAAAATACTACTGAGCAGTGCTACAAAATACTATATCCATCATTTATATGTAATTTGAATTTTTAATGACTAGGAATAAAATTATTTCAAGGCCTATGGTGTTAAAGATACGAACTCAATATCTTCAGAAATCATTCGGAAGCTTTTAAAGAATTCGCATAACTATTTACCGTTATCAAGGTAACTAGTTTAACACTCCTTTTCTTTGCTTTTTCTTCTGGAATTTCTATTTTTCTTCTGGTGCATTTTAATCTCCCTAGTGCTTACTATTATGAAATATTCAACATTTAAGAAAGAGTAGTAGCTTCCTGTTTGCTCAATTTCTGAAAAAATTTTAACATTGATTTCACAGCATACTGTTTGAAAAAGCAACCACCCAGATATTTACTTTATTTCCTTTTCCTGCACATTTTTATTTACTTCTGTGTTCCGCTGGCCTTTTCCAGATTCAAAATATTCAGCATCTCGCCAATAACTTTCAGCTCTTTGTTGCCTTTGCAAATGCTGACCGTCACCAAATACTTTTATTGTAATCCTCCAACAACTCATTTCTTTTTTTAGGATAAAGCATTTGTGAAGTTTGTTATTATATATCCTAAAAAGATATGAAGTTATAGGAAAAGCAAGGGCTTTTTCAAATTTGGTGTATCAACGCCTTTTAAAAGCCTTCGTTTTTCTTTCAGTCTTGGCCATATTCTCATACTTTCTTTTATTTCTCTTTCTTGAATACTTTAAGAAATTCTAGACAAAATCATATTTTTGAAGGAACTTCTTAACTTTATTTTGATAATGGTTCCAAACAAACTTTCTAATGAGATTAAAATGGAAGGTACCACGTTTCTTGAAGAATTTTTTTTTCCAATACTGAAAAATGAATCAGCAGGTGATATTCAATATGCAACAATAAAAAATGCCATGCTGTTCTCAAGGCTCTATTATGCATACACGAACTTGAAATATCGCTAACAGTGCAATTTCAATGTTCTTTGTGCAGTGATTTCTTTTCCTTTTCTTCTTCAAATATCACTTGGTTTCATACATAGGTTCTAAATCAATAATTCTAATCAACTCTACAATCATTGAATTCAAAAGCAGTTTGTGCATGTTTGCTTTATTATTAACAATTTAAAACGTTTCAAGTTTGTTTCCTGCATATTAATATTTCATACTATTTCCTCATCTACAACATATGAAATAATATCATGTAATTGAAATGTTGTAACTCCTATGCTTTTTTCATTTCTACCCTTAAAATACTTCTATATTGCAAATAGAAAATTGGTAATAGATATATAAGAATTTAAAATTGAATTTTCTATTTTAAGGTGCTTAAACATTTATTTTTAGATTCTTCTGATTTGAGCTGAATCCTTAAAATTTATTAAAATTTTTAAGAATAAAAATTATCAGAATTTTATTTTGAAATAACAAATCTTGTACTAGTTAAAGGTTTTTCATTCTAAATATTTTGTATATATCTGGAGAAATTTCCAATTAAATATTGCTTTAAAAAATATTTGCTGAAACTCCAAAAACCCAAAAACGAAAAGTGTTTACGGAGATTCAATATTTCGAAAATAAAAGCTATTAAATTCAACAAGATCTCAAGAAAATCTTTAAATTTATTTTTAATTTAGCCGAATTGCTAGATTTCTCTTAGTAAAAGTAAATCCTGATTCCTTATAATTAAGAAGATTTCTTGGAATACTTCAATCTTCTGCATGAGTTGTTGATTTGCTTGCAATACCTGCTTAAAAATGGAACGTCCACTTGGTGATCAGCTACACCGTGCTTCAATGCACATTCTTTCTCACATGCATTATGAGCTTTCAGAAACCCATTTGAACCACGACATGAGTACCCACATCTAATCGCTTTCCATCTCTTGCACCAGCTGTGGCAATAGAGGTGTAAATTTGACTGCCGATAAACAGATGGAGCCCAAAAGATGTTCCACAATGCATACTGCAAATGAAGATTGTATTCCTATTTATTGGGTTGATTCTAGTAACCCTCACTAACTTAATTACCTAATAAGGTAACTTGCTATTCTGCTTCGGATTTTAGATCACCTAATAGAGAGGGATCCATCCATGTGAGGAATCAAGGTTTGTAAGTGAAAGCATTTACAAGCCATCGTGGAATGTTGCAATTACAGTGTAGATTGGAGGCTAAGGGTTTATGGTGCCCTTGCGTCTATAGCGCTTGTGGCGCCGTTTTGCCTATCTAAGCATTGAGAGGTACGGGCTTTAATAATTAACGAGCTTTCTTTCACTAGACTAGATTCAAAGCTAAATTTATGTTTGATATATTTAAATTCGAAAGGTATTTTTAAATCAAATTATGATGTAATGTTTTTTGCGTGAAATTGTTTTTCTTGATATATTTATTCCACAAATAGTCACACAAAAAGTATAATGTATTTCTGTATCTTTTTAATCGATACACCTATTAATTAATGTTAATATCACAATTAATTATGATAAGAAATCTACTCTTATGATGAAAGAAAACTTAGAGTATATTAAAGTTGTGTAAGTATGAACATGTCACTAATAGAAAATAATTTTATCATTGAATAATATTATAAGAGCAAAGTTACTAACAATGCTTTCTCCCAATGACCAGTTTTAATTACTGATATCAAAAATAATACTAATGATATTAATAAATGATAAATTTTTTGCTGACAATAATACTGAAGGGATGTGCAAAACCGCAGAATTTGAAATTCTGTACTTCAGAGAAAATATCCAACTTCTTTTGAAGATAATTAAAAATGACAACTCAATTATTACTAATTTTTAACAAGGTGCAAATTCATAGAGACTGTAACGTAGATATAACACGTAGATAGCATATTCCTTTTTAGATAAATGTATGACTATGTATTATTATTTATTTCGCCATTTTAAGTTGAGTTTAGAAATGAGAATTAATAACTTAACAATATTTCTAAAAAAAATTAAGTTACGTATTCGAGTTTTTAAACAAATATTATATATATATATATATATATATATATATATATATATATATATATATAAAGGCAACATTATTTCAAAAATCCATAAAAACTCCTATCAAACATAATTCTTCAACAATTTATATCGAAGATTTTAAAAGTTATTATAATAATAAAACCATTTAAATTTTCGAGACTCTAACGGCAAGCTAAGGAGAATGATGAATTGTCTTTTGTAGCACATTATTCTGCCTTGATCTTAAATAATTCCTTTATTTTTTTCCTTTTTAAAAAAAATCATTATGAAATTGTAATAATTCTATAGTGTAGCATCTGAAACAATAAGATAAAAAGAATTTGAGCATATTAATTCAATTCATTGTTATTTCATTATAATCGAAAATGAAGCTTTACGGCAGTAGAGCTAACTTAATTTGTTTGAAGCAAAATTAAATTTCCGCAGTCCCTTTCAACTTCTTTAAAAAGAAATAATAATCTAGAAAGATTATTGAGATAAGGGTAATTATTTAATTTTTTATTTGCAATGATAATAAACTAAACCAAATTATTAGAATATTTCCAATAATGAGAATTGAATTTTGTTATATCTTGAGAAAAATATTCTAGAAAGAAGATAATATATAAGCACTTATAAAGATAATTGTAATAAAAAAAACTTAAGAAAATCCTTATTCTCAAATTCTTTATTTAAATACTTTTTTTTTGTAAACTGAAAAAGCAATTATTTCTGTGAAATTACTTTGATATTTCTCAAACTATTTTTACAAACGACAGATAATTTTATTATTAATTCTAACTCAAACATATAAAACATTATACATATTTTAGAAAGTTGCTTTTTATTCATCTATCTAAAATATTCATTGAGCTAAAAAATCAATAATAAATAAATCGGCTGAAAATCTAGGTATTTGTGCAGAAAGGAAGACATTTGTATACTGTCATTTTTTTAAAAAAATGATAATCAAGAAAATTTTATAAACGTGAAGCACTATAAAAGCAAATTGGAGATTTTATTTAACATTAATTTTTTTAATACTGAAATAAAAAGAAATTTACTATAAAAGATTTTTATATATCATCAAAAGAAATAAACATTTAAGTTGACTGCTTTATGAAATATATTTTAAAAAAACTAATTTCCATGTCAATAAATTTTAGTCTTTTTTCTTATTTATCACGATTTCTGAAGTTTTATATTTACTCCAGTATCGCATCATAGCCATTCGCTTGTTTAAATTTAAAAGCTAATAAATAATGGAATGTACAAAGAGAATTATTTATTTTTAAACTGGGGATATTCTTCGGATATTCCAGACATTTATCAGCCAAAAATATAAAGTATGTTTTATAAAAAAAAAAAAAACAGACATTCATGAGCCATTCTTTATGCAAAAGAGAATATATCCAATACTTTATGCACATTGTCCAACTTAAGTTGTTTCCATTGAAACTGCTATACAAGAATTGCTTAGATTAAAGATAAACTTTTTTTTCTTCTGAAGACAAAATGGCATGATATTTGAGTCTTAATATATGATTTCCTTAGCCTTACATATATATATTTCGTTGAAAAAGAAAATTTGTTGAGGAATTTTATTTTTTCCAAGTTTATTTTGAAATAAATACAGAAAAGATCAAATCTTCTGATCAGAGCTTGTATCTGAAAAATATATATATATTAATTTTCAATTCTCAGCATTAATATTTTTACCCTATATATATGTATATATATATATATATATATATATATCAGTAACCGAGTAAAAATTAACTTATATAAAAAGTATAAAGATATTAGCTAAAAAGTGATGTCAACTCAAAAGAGGATCATAGATTGGAATTAAAGATTGAAGTTATTAGAAAACTAAGTTGAGAAAATTAGCAGCAAAAGATTTCAAATCTTTTGAATAGATTGTTTTAAAGAATAATTAATATTAAATTTAACATTTATTTTTTTTCAAACAAGCATTTGCAAAATACCGCAACAGCTACTTGTAAACTAGCACATAAAATAAGCTTTATGTATACTTGGAATATAATTCCAGAAAATTGTAAATTTTCTATTAGGTTTCTGAGATAAATAAATATTCTTTTTAAATAAAATTGTAAATAAATATTCTTCTTAAATAAAATTGTGTGAAAATGGAACCTATACAAATAATGTTGAATATAGATTTATTTTCCAGATTTTACTATAGCATTCGAATTTGATGCTTTATAATAAATTTATTTTGAATTTATGCTTCCAAAATATTTGAGCGAAATTCTAAGAATTTTCTTGTATTTGCTTTGGTTTCTATGAGAAACGACACTCGATGTTTTTTGAAACTAATTTTATTTACAAGTTGGTGTTGAAAGCATCCGCTACCAGCAGCAAATTTTTTTCTTCAGTTATATATAAACAAAATTTCAAAAGTTTCCATTGATATGTGTGAATTTCTATTCTGAAAAATGAGAAAGGAAATCAATAGCTTATATTTTCAGATAAGATAAATTTCATGTAAAATATGCTTATAAAGTTGACACCTTGCATTCAAAGATTATTCATCTTGATAATAATGAATTCTATGTTTCAGAAAATGCTAATTTGATTCTCCAAATCAATTATGCTTTCAAAATTTAGTTAAAACAGTGAAATGATTCCTTGATACACAATCTAAAGCAAGTGAGGCTTAATAACTGATCCTGTTTAATAAGAATGGAGAATAAATGTAATTAAAATTTTTCTAAACGCAATGTGACTGAATGTTTAATGAAACTGAAACTTTCAGTTCTATATTTCTCATTTCAAAGTAACCTAATATATTTAAATTTATTTTTGTGATTATCTTGATTTTGATGGTTTGAAGAATTTCCTATGTATTTCCTTGAAATGAAAAAGAAAATTCTTAATCAGAAGAGTAAAGAGAATATCTTGGGATTTAGGAAATGGATTTAGCATGTCACACAAAATGCTTCAACTTGTAGAGTATGAATGATTAAAAAGATTTCCGTGTTGAGAATGTATGTTTGAATAAATATTTAATATCTGATTTTGGTCACAAAATTAAGATATGATTCATTCTTTTTTGTGCTAGTAAATGAAAGTCAAGCCGTGCATCTCCATTTGCAACGGAACACTATGGATCTAATTTTTAATATGCTAATATAAAATGAAATTTTATTGACATTAGTAACCTACTGAAATTAGCTTACTCTTCCAGTTAGTGTTTATAGAAATGCATATCCTCGACTTTTTTATAAGTTACTTATTTTTCTCGATAGTCTTTCCTTCAATATCGACAAAAAAAGATAGGTATCAGTCGCTTATCTGGCTGTCTTCGCAAAGCCGGAAGATAAATTAGCTTTTTCTTTAGATATAGTCTTGGCAATACTTCTTTGATTTTGTGTTAGAATGATTCTGCAGTTCTTTTCGGAACTGAAACTGGGAATATATTTTCATTGGATGGTAAAAAATATTACCAATTCCTTTTATAACATGTTATCTTAAAAATAACAAATTACATCAGTTGAAAAAAAAGAGTAAGTTATTTAAGAGCAATTTATTACAATAAAAACCAAACAATCCTCATTTTGAACAATTTCCATTCGAAATATTGTTTTAATGTACACTGAAGAGATGTTGTCACTTTATATCTATAGGAATCTGTGACCTCTATAAAAAAACATTTTTTTATAATTGATTTTTTTTAAAAAATTCTGAGTCATACAACAAATTATTAAAATTTTTACTATCCAGCATGTATCAGAATAAAATAATGAAAAATGTAATTTCTTCTAAGTTAATTCAAAATGTTAATGAAATTCGCTATTTTTTAAGAGTAGATAATTCGAATAAATTCATTTTATTCATTCAATTATTCTTTCATTTTACCTTAGTTCTAAAGCACCCCTTTGTTAAAAAAAAATTATTTTTTAGACTTTTCTAAAATAATTCTCCCTGTTTTTCATTTTTGTGCAGCCATTATCCAAAGCGAAACATGTGTAAACTATCCATGCTTTCAAAACATTAAAATTATCTTTTACTTTTCCGAAACGTAACAGCCTGCATTTATTTTATTGCAGACCAAATTATGTTTTCATATTGCAGAAAACTACATTTATTAGCTGTTTGCCTTGTAGTGCTTCCCTATCTCAAGGTGTTCAATGAAATGTTCTGAAATAACATTAGATTATATGATGCCATATATATTAATACCATCTACAATACATTCAGAAGACCTGTATTGGAGAAAATTCATACTTCATGAGTGGCTTAGCGTGGATTAATTACCATCATTTCAAAGCTAAACTAAATCTCTTTGCGATTCACCTCAGAATTTTGAGCCATCGTCAAATTATGATGATAATAGCTGAACCATTTTAGCCCACTCGACACTTTGCCGCCACTACAAGAGTGGCAGAGTGACTCAAGGATTCAAAATGCATCGAACTTATAGTAGTAGACATAGCACAACCCGATTCCATACTTCAGCTACATGAAAAGCTACTGCTGATTTCTGTTCCAATCAGATCTCAAGTGCTTATATACCCAAGGCGAGACCTTGCAGCCAAACCATTTGAAATACAATTAAAGTCCATTTTGGGGCAGGCCTCATAATTTTGAGGTATAGACAAGGCACGAAGATGTAACCTGAACCCCCCCCCCCCCACCCCACTTTAAGTATTTCCACAACTAGAGTTGCAGAATGTTTGGCTTTTAACATTGCCTGAGTCCTCACAATTTTTAATTTGAATTGAGAGTGATTGTATCATCCGTCTGTAACTTATAATATTGAGATCTTAGCCAGGTGGATGAAAGCTTATTTGGTATAGATGGAAGTGACACAATCCATCACCCTTCGAAAACAATTTCTAATGATCATTTAAACAATTTATGGAAGTTACAGAATTTGGTGTCTTTTAAAAACAGAATAAACTGCAATGTCCTTCAAGAAAAGATTCTATTATAAAAATAACTTGTTTCAGTATATAAAACATATCCTTAAAATGTATAAACGACATTTATGAACACTCTATATTTTATACTCAAAGTGATCCTGAAACTATTTTCTAATCTCAAATGGAGAGAAATTACATTGCTAACATTAAGAGGCATTCTAACAAGGTGCTATCCATAAATATAATTACAGGAGGAAATAATTAGTTTCAGATTTCTTCGAAAAAAATTCATTTCATGAATTTCTTTCATTTAAAAATATAAATAGGCCTTTCATAAGATTACAAAGTATTGCTTCTTTTTTTTTATTTGAGTTATGAAATAAGGTGACTATCAATTGAATGATAACGATTCCATATAGTATCATAAATTTTCTTCTTTTTTTTTTCTTAGTACTCTTTAAAATTTGGAATCATTATTCCCAGATATCAAAAGAGTATTTTAATACATTTAGTTACCACATAAAATGCTATCGAAGAGTATTTTAATACATTTAGTTACCTCAAAAAATCCTATCGATAAAACTCACTAGGCATGCTATTAAGAACGTGAGTTACGGATCAAGTATAAATATCATGACTAGCTTCACATATTTAAAAAAACATTACAAAACTATTTGATTTTTTAATCAAAATTCTCATCTCTTACATCTATTACATTATGATATATTCATAAAGACATCTGATGTTTCAATATATTTAGCAACTATTCACTGTTCGATTCATTTTTCAGAAAATAAAATGTACTTTTCTCTAAGTTCAAAAAGAAAATTCCATTGCAAAAATGGTAAATTCGATAAAGAACCCAGTAACTCTTTCATTAATAAAGGCGATTGAAAATACGCAACAACACGAAAAAAGTTTCCTCGGCAACTAAGGTTGCAATCCATTTCTAAAATCAGAGAAGAAAAAAAAAATTAGAAAGAGAAATTGAAGAAGATATTGCATCACAATAGCATTCGTACAAATTAAATTCTTAAGGGAGCTGTTTCTAAGTGACACTTATGGTCCTTAATGTGTAATCACATCGCTAAAGAGAAATAGTTCCAAATTATATCTAACTTCTAGCATTCTTGTTCAATTTAAAAAGAGATTAAACTGTTGAAATATTTTATCAATTTTTATAGATATTTTACACTAGAAATCGTTTACTCTTTTTTTAGAAAAAGTCAAGTGAGGTAAAGACGGGAGACCATAGAAACCACACGAGCCGCAGTAGATAAAGGATTGCATTAGCAACACGGGGTTTAATATAATCTCAGTTTACAGGGGAAAAAGGTTACAGAGTGATAGGGGAGGGTCCATTGTGTTTGTAACAAATATATAAAAGAGAAAATTATATCACAAGAATGAATATAAAAGGCATAAAGCATTTGTTAGATGTAATATAATGGAAGAGAGTAATTCGAGTATGTAACAAATACAGTAATAATATACACATATCGCAAGAACAGTGCAAGAAACATATCGAAACATATCGCAAGAAAAAACCCTGAAAAATTATACTTTTCCATATATAAGCATCAATGTCATTTAGAAGGATTAAATCTTAATTTTCGCGGAAGTCAAATGCGATTGCCTTTCATGTTTAATGATACGAACCATCATTCAACACTTTCACATTGTAATCCGCCGGTGTCCTGGCATAGGGGTAGCGCGTCTTCCCCGTGATCTGGGCCTCCTGGGTTCGAGTCCCGGTTCGAGCATGGTTGTTCTTCAACTGTTCTCTCTGTGAGATGCGTGAATGTGCCCCCCTGTAAAAAGGGGTTGTGCAAGCGAATGTGATGCGTGAGTAGCTAAGACGTACTCTTGGCCATAGTTGGCGCTACTAAAAACAAGAGACGCTCCCTTGGCTTAAAATCACTGACTTCGTCAGCGAGCTTGTCCATGGCAAGTGCCATTATAAACAACAACAACATTGTAATCTAACTTTATGTCGTCCTCTTCAACAGTTTTCGTGTTTCATTGGAAAATATAAATCAAAATGAAGCAAACTAGAATATAAAGCGCGTATTATGTTATTTTTAATCTGAGAAATAGATATGCAAGATATTATGGTGATAATAACCGATCATCACTTATATTCTAAAAAAGATAAAAGATAGTGGATGTCATTTTTTTTCCTGCCTTTAAATGCCATTTGTGTAATTTATGATCTTTCTTACGGGATAATTTTTCACATCTTTTTTGTCTTGAAAGGATAACATTGCAGCCAACTTTAAAAGCAAATCATATATTCCCGTCATAAAATAACATGCTTTTCCAAAATTTATGAAGATTCTGTGGACTTATGGCATACACTGCAATATTAAAGTTGCTATGAATATTAAATATTGCATGGAGTACCAAAAAATTATCATTACATTTTGAATTGGCATGATAAAAATATCAAATAGAATTAGAATAAGAATAATTTTTAAAAACGGAATTGGCATCTTTTATATGAATTTTTCAATTTAGCGAATGAGACAGAATTATATTTCCAAATTTTAAAACTCAAAATGCTTATAAATGTATTAACTAATAAATGAATTTGTAAAATAACGTAATTCACATATGTATCGATGTTTAGAATGATGGCAAAAAAATCATTTAAGCCATTTTTTCCAATTGAAAGCATATGACTACTTCTAATGGTTTAGTAATCAGCGCTTAGGCTACGATTAAAAATGGCATCTTGTACCGAACATTAACTATAATGCTATCTGTTCGAATATTAGCTATAATATATTTATTGTAAAATATTTTGAATCAGGATGATAAAACTTTAAGTTCAATACGAAACCATATAAGTGGGGTTAAAGTTTGATTGACAAATTGGGAAACACATTAAAGATGGAAAACATAGTTCGTATCTCTTAATAATATAGCTTTTATATATGAATAATGGAAAATTATACATAATTGAAGAAAGATTAATAAAAATTTTGAAAAAGTAACAGAAATAAAGGTTTGCAGTAAATAGCCTTTTTGCATCCATTTTATTATCATTTAACAAAAATAGTTTTAAAATATATTTTATTAGTGTAATGAAGAAAACAGTTTTTCTTAAAATTCAGTTATTGTCAAACTGATTAGTAATTTAAATTTATAACGTTAAATATTATGGAATCTTAAAATAATTTATATCTTTATTAGGTGACGCCACATGTATAGTTTCAAAATGTAATTAAATTAATCCGTTAACTAATTAAGATTTAGAAATATTAAAATTGATTTTTGTCGATGATAATGCATTACTATACAAAGATTCAGAGATAATGTTTGTTAGGAAATCAGTTTAAAATCGATAAGTTGCAGTTAAGTTAAATAAAATGTTTGTTGATTGCAATTTTTTGATTTAAATAACGAAATTTTCATAAAGTTGAGAAGAAAAATTTTTGATATATTTCAGTGAAAAGTAAAGAAGGTAAAATTTTGCTTTAAAAGTAAGACTGATTTCTATATCCTAATTTTAGATAAAAAAATACATTTTAAAGATTATGAATATTGCGTATCAGTAAATGATATTGCGTATCAGTATGAATATTGCGTATCAAAATTCTTCTTAATCTAGAATTAAACTAACTTCCACTACATTTTGAAAATCGCTATGATTGAATATTGTTATTTTGATGCGTAAAAATATGAAATATTTTAGAATGTAACTTATAATTGTTTTCATGAGTAGCATTATGTAGGATTTTGTAATAAAATGCAATGCTTTTTTCTCTACAAGATTGTAATAAATTTATTTTCTAAATCAATGGAGATTTTAAATTTGTTAATACTTTAGAAATATCAAAAATTAATGATATTAATTTTAGATAGAATTAATATAATATTTTTAATTAATAAAAATTAAATAAAATTATTAATATTTCAGATAGTAATATCTAAAATTAATTATATAGTACATATACATAACTTTCAGTCTCTCATTTCTCCTATATTAATTGATACTTAAGTTTTGCATATTAGAATACCTTTTTGCGTTCAGAATATTTTCTTGAATTTTTTAATTCCAAATAAAGGGAGAGTTTGAAAAATCTAAAACAATTGAAATTCACTTTTATACAGAATCCCTGTAATTATATAGAAGATTTAAATATACTTTACTTTATAAGCTGGGAATAATAAGTAGAAATATTTGATTTAAAAATTATGTAAAGTATAATAAACAAACGGGTTAAATTCCTTATTTTTTAATCCTTTCAAAACAGAAAAATATGTTTATGGAAACATTTTAAAACTTTTTTATTATCGTCCAAGATACGATTTAAGCCCCAAAACGTTCCATTCCTATATGTCCAGCAAAAAGAATTGGAACTACGAGAAAGAATTTTGCTTTCGAGAACAATGACCCTGGAAACTGCAGAAGAAATCTGTTCTTGGTAATCAACGGACAGGTCTATTGGAAATGGATCCAAAATACCAGAGGCGTTAAGAATTTTCTCATGAGGCTGATGTACGACATCAATTGCTGATCTACTTTCTGTTAAACCTTTTATTGATTGCATTTTATGAATTGAAACTGAATTTCTCTTATTAAAGAATGGAGAAATCATGAAAACGTCTACTGAAGAAAAGCTCATTTTAGAATATTAGACTTTTTTAGTCTATAAATCGATATTATTTTTTAAAATAAATTACTTTTATATTTAAATAAATAATATAATAAATAGTTTTTCTTCGATTTTCATGATCAAAAGGCTTATAAATGTTTTATAATATATTTTTCTTGTAATTTTGTTTTCATTCATTCTTTATTCACTTCGATTATTTAGGATTTTTTTTTTAAGAATTTGCTTAACATTTGTAGAAAAAACGGAGAAGGTAGTTCTTCCTACTAAAGAAGCTCCCTAAAGTTAACCCTTTTTGCTAAGTTTTCAGTTTATATAATATGTACTGCGTGTGTATATGTGTATGTATGTGTTTATGTGCGCGCGTATAGTAAAGCAGAAGAGCTTTGCTTTCATTCTAAAATCATCCTGAAATCTCAGAAGAAATAAATCAAAGAAATGAACCAAAGCGAGATAAATTAACGAAAATCATAACGTTCAAAAAATTCGTAAAAAAATAATAAATAGAAGTATAAATATTTTAAGGAGGATAATAGCAAGACAAAATTTCAAAAGGCATTCTTCATAACTTGTTCCACAGACAGAGCGCTGGCATGAAAAATGACGGCATCTGAAGTAAATTGGTGAAGTAATATAGCAAATTTTGGTGTCAACTAGTGATATTGCAGGAGGAATACCGGTAAAATAATTACATATGCACAACTAGTGGTATGCAGGAGGAATACAGGTAAAATAATTACATATGCACAACTAGTGGTATTGCAGGAGGAATACTGGTAAAATAATTACATATGCACAACTAGTGGTATTGCAGGAGGAATAGTAAAATAATTACATATGCCCAACTAGTGGTATTGCAGGATTAATACTGGTAAAATAGTTACATATGCACGATGAACGTAACGATTGAAACTAATAATGAAAAATGTACAATGCAATAAAAAATTGTTAAAAAGTGGCAAGTAGAAGTAAAGATTCTATAATATAGAACCAGTAAAATTTTGCTAAATGATGCATTATGGAGGTTAGAATTTAAACCTGGTGCACGTTATTATCCTTTCTGCAATAATAATGTAATTATGTGTGCATCTTTCTAATAAGCAATCCTATGATTTACATCTAAAATATATTGAGGCAGGGACATTATTAAAATAATATTATTTGTCAAGTGCTTCATTTAATATTTGGCAGAATATATATCGTTGTAGGTTAATTCTATTTTGATTTAAAATAATGTCTTAGTAAATTTTTCAAGGTGTCCTCGAAAGTGTTTCTAAAAGCATTAAATATCAATTCGATTGTTTTACATAAATATCAAATTTACTTCGTTTGGTTGTCTATAATTATATCTATAAACTTTGTAAAGTCTTAATAGAGAAAGATTTTTTTATTCGTTTGAGTTCATCTGGTTAAATAATATTATTAACAGAATTGAATTCTAAAAAGTTGTATATAAATGAAGTCATCAATATATCTGAAAGTGGAATTAAGATTTTAAAGAAAAGTCCTTCCTAAGATGAAAGGCCGCGGTGGCCTGGTGGTAAGGTCTCGGCTTGTGAGCCGTAGGGTTTCGAGACCCGATTCCACCGAAGAACCGTCGTGTAAGGGGGTCTGTTGCACGTTAAATCCGTCATGCCAAACGTCCTCCTGCTGGTGTGGTGTGGAGAGGGGGGTGCCAACTCAGGTGTCGTCCTCGTCATCTGACCGTGGTTCAAAATTATGAGGTCCGTCCCAAAATAGCCCTAGTGTTACTTTACAACGGGACGTTAATATAACTAAACTAAACTAAACCTTCCTAAGATTTACCGAAACAAGTTTACAAATAGAGATAGATATATGACTAGCTTCCAGTGGGATGTCTTCATTTTTAGAAAAATTTTCACCGAAAATAACGCTTTTCTCACGTAATAAATAATAAGATCTTAAATTCTTAATTCATAAATATAGTCATAGGAACTCTTATAAATTATCAATTGAAGTAACAGTAAGAAGATTTCCAAAATCATAATTTTCTATGGAATGAATTTTATTATTTTTGAATAATTCAACAAATTTGATTTTTTTTTCTTATCTAGGTTACTTATTTTGTCCTGTATAGTTAAGGATTCTGCTGAAGAATATAATTCCACGTGAATTTATATATTTATTGCGTATTAGCTCCAATCTTTTACTTTGTATGTGTATATATATACATAATTTGCCATTGTATGAATTTATATTATTACTTTTTATTATATATTCCACATTGCAGATTTATATTGCTTTTCGATCTCTATAGCGTTGGTGTGTTATATCATTCGAGGTGAAGACAGTATCATTTCACTTATACTCTATCAAAAGCAGTTTCTGACACTCAGATGAAGTCTTCTATAACAATGAAGCAGTGTCTTCTTGTAATGTACAAACATAGGCTAGAAGCAATACACGAAAAACTATTAAAAATGAAATTGCACCTTAAATGTGTAAGCATAAAACACTTTTAAGCTATAATATTACTCTCCCATAACTATAAGTTATCATAAAATGTAAAGGCGACATATTAAGAAATTGAAGTCGCTTTTTGACAAAGGCTTTGCAAAGCATCAGTACTTTGATAATCGCCGGCTTAAGATGTAAATCGGGAATCCACTATCTATGTGGAACTAGTTCGTGTTAAATATGCAATCTTAGGTTATTTATGTTTTCAATAGTTCGATGATGAAATTTAAGGGGCTAGGTAGGTCATCTAAGTCATCACACGAAGCCCTTTCTTATATCACCTTCGTTTACCAAAGGGAATAATAATCTAGCAACTTGAGTATAGATAATGGTCTGTATAAGCTGATATTAAATATTTTAATAGCCCAATTTTATTCAAGTTTCATTTGTTTCAAAACTCAGATTTAATTCATGATATAAAATTCAATCGCAGCAAACAAAAAGCGGTATTTTTTATACATTATTTAAAATGAACAAAAAAAATTGAATTGTAAATAAGTGTTCTAATCAAAGACCGTCTTACACATATCGTAGCACAAGAAGAATCCAGTCGAACATTTAGATTTTATTTTCGTATTGAAAGCAAACACAACACTTTTCTACAAAATACTTTTTCATGTAACTATAAGTCAGTTATCATTTTTGAATTTATTAACAATAAAAAAAATATCTTAGTATCTTGTATAAAAATATAGCACTTCGGTAGATGCATACTGAGAAACGTAATAAAATAATTTTAAGGAAAACTAGAAATTTCTATATTTATTTCTATTTATTTTTCTATAATCTTTATTCTTGTAAACGTTAGTTTCTTTCTTGCTTACTGTTTTTCAATATACAATTTTCAATGTCGAGTATTAGCTTCCTATTTGTTAAATATTTTTGTTATTTATGTTTGTTATTATGTTATTATGTTTGTTATTATGTTATTATGTTTGTTATTATGTTATTTATATTAGTTTCATTACATACATATCATAACCATAAGCAGTTACATATGCTTCTCATTCCATTTCCTTTCTTGAACTCCTTTTCCTCCTTTATTTATTTCCTGTGTTTCGCTTGCCTTTTGGAGATTTAAAAATATTCAGAATTTCCCGAATATACCTCAAATGATTTGTCCCACTTGCAAATGCTGGCCGTCACCAAATACTTTTATTGCATCCTTTCAGACACTCATTTCTTTTTCCTTTCAGGATGAAAAATGTACAGATAGTATTAAGCACCTCAAAGAAATATAAAGTTATAAGAAAAGCATGTGTGTTCACGGTTTTAGTATATCAATGCACTTCAAAACTTCAGTTCTTCATTTTGTCCTGCTCGTGTTCTCATCCTTTCTTTTATTTCTCTTTCTTGAATACTTTGCACGGAAGTCTCGACAAAATCATATTTTTGAAAGAACTTCTTGACTTTGTTTCGATAACTGTTTCAAACAAACTTTTCCATGAACTTTCGGAACGGAAGGTGTCACGTTTTCCGAAGATTCTTTTCGATACTGAAAAGAGAAGCAGCTTGTGATATTCGTTATACAATTGTAAAAGTTTCCATGATGCTCTCATGTCTTTGTTACGCATATAAGAACTAAGAAAAGTGCAAACAGTGCGATTTCAATATTCTTTGTGTGGTGGTTGCTTTTCTTTTCTTTTGTAATTCTAGCCTGAAATCGTATGTGGGTTCCAGATCAATAATTTTCATAATTCTAAGAAATTCCTATGGATATCATATTCTTCGTTGAATTCCAAAGCAGATTGTGCAAGATTGCTTTAATATTATTGAATGCAAAAACTATTCAAGATTTTTACTATATCTTCCTGAAATCTTTTCCTCGTCCACTGCATATAGGTAAAATATTATGATTCTATACCAAGTCCATTTTTAACATTAAAATGCTCCTATATTTTTTATCGAAATTTAAACAATTCCTATGGATATATGACATTAAAATTGATTTCGTTATTTTTGAATGCTGAAATTTATGTTTCTAATAAATTTCTAAGAAAAAATATAAGTCAGAATTGAAGTTACCTTGAAGTAACAGATACTTGTAATAAATACTATTAAAAATATTTTTGTGTTACAAAGCTTTTTACTATCTCTTATACGAAGTATAAATAACGTTGTGTAATCATCAAAAAGTTGAATTCGAAATTTCGAAGAATCTCCACTTTGAGAAGCCACTGGGTTTTCTAATGACATGTGTATGGAATTATGTCTGTTTGCCTATGAATACGATGCCTCAAAAACTGTTTGAGCTAGATGGATGGAATTTGACATATAAGCTTAAGACCAAATGTATAGATGACACGTGTATTTCTAATGACACGTGTATGTAATTATGTCTGTTTGACCGTGAATTCGAATTCGATGACACAAAAACTATTTGAGCTAGATGGATGGAATTTGACATATAAGCTTAAGACAAAATTTATAGAATTCCATCAAAATTTGAACAAAAAATTTTCAGAGAAAATCTGTTCTGTTTGTCCAGTTGCTCGACTACAAGTGAATTCGATAGATAGAAACTTAAAGAGCTAGATAGACAACATTTGGAACATGCGTTTAACATTTAAAATGTAGATTCTTATCGATTTTTTATTCAAATCTATCAAACGGTTGACCATTTTATGGTCTGTATTGTTGCACGGATGTAAACGCGATGAATTAAATCCACGATATTTAGAATGTGATCCTGTGAACTGCATTTATAGTTCTGTGTCAAATTTTAATTTTAATTGATCTAAAAAATAGTGACAAAAATACATATTCGGTTTTTGGTACTTGTTTATTAATCGCATCTCAGCGATTAATCGCCAAAGATAGCATGCAAATAGTCTCTACCGTAAATGTTCGTCAATGGCATGCCGTTAATAATATACAAGTATTATTTCGTTACTATATTATGAAGCATATAATTCTTATATACAGAATTATAAAAAAAAAAATCTGTATATTTATGGCATTCTTGCCTGACATCCTCAACTTAATGCAGAAGTGGAAAGTTTAGTTTAGCTTAGTTATATTAGCGTCCCGTTTTTAAAGCAACACTAGGGCTATTTTGGGATGGACCTCGTAATTTTGAACCATGTCGGACGACGAGGACGACACCTGAGCTGGCACCCCACACCACGCCACACCAGTGGAAGGACGTTTAACGTGCCCCAGACCCACTTACACGACGGTTCTTTGGTGGAATTGAGTCTCGAACCTAAAATCCTCCGGTTCCGAAGCCGAGACCTTACCACCAGGTGACCGCGGGCCGCAGAAGTGGAGAGAGGGACAATACCTTCATTGGAGTAAGCAAGAAAGTTTCAGAGACGCAACTGCCGACGGTTTTTTTTATACTTATTTCTTGAAATTTCTGGTCATTTTGGAAATAACATCTTTCTATACATAGTGTGGAATTAACAATTCTGAATACGAAAATAATATGTATTTTATTTAAAAAAAGGTTTTTTTTATTAGTTAAAAGAAATATTAGATTATTGTCTTTTGATAGCTTTTTAAATATTCTTGTATCAAAATATATAATAGATATAACTGCTAAATGTCAATAACAATAATTAAAACTTATTTAATAATTAAAATAATTAAAACATATTAGGTTAAATATGTTCGTGTAGCTCTTAATACTTAAAAGTATGTGCAAAATGTAATAGAGAATATCTAGTAGAATTTATTTCCTGTTACTCATGCCTCATACCAAATTTATTACTCATACCTTTTTCCAATAAAGACAAAAAAAAAATACAAACACGGAAATGAATTACTTACTGGAAATACATTACAGATATTTCTTCACTTCATAATACTGTTTATTATATTACAAAATAAAAATGTTGAACAATTAAAATGTAGAATTTTAAAATTCACAAAAATAATAGCTTAATTGTTTGCATTTAATGCTCATTTGTTATTTAAAATATAATCTAGGTGAATAAATTACAGTGCTGAAAACTGTACACATTTATCAATTATGCCTAGAGATTTCCGTACAGAAACAGATTCTGCATATTTTATTATGTATATGATGTTTATAAGCATATTATCTGCAAAAAAAAGAAAGAAAAAGAAAGAAAGAAAAAAGAATTTTAATTCTTTCATCAATATACGTACATTTCATTCATAAAGAAACTCTTGCATGAGGCAATCAAACTTTTAAGCCAATTAAACTTTCAGACGTTCATGGGCTAACATTTATTGCAATTTAAATGCAAAAAATTGGCTGCATTATGTTTTTGCAAAAATATTTTCTAGTCTAATTGTAATTGTTATTTCTACGTTTTTCTTATTTAAAATATTAAATATTAGTAATTAATTATAATTAGTAAAATTTAATTACTAATAATATTCTAATAAACAATTAATATGTGTGGCATTAATATTTATGGATTTACGTCGAACTTCTAACGTTTCGATTCATTATCGCATATAACTATTGTAGCCCCGAGCCGAATCGTATTACCATACTGTTGTGATTACGAATCGTAAAATTAATTATGCTTATAAATGTTTTTAATATGATTTAATGTAAACTTGCACAAAGAAAAGCATTCATTCAGGTTAATTCTTCCGTTATACGGGGATTAATAACATTAATTATTAAAAATATTTTAATGTTTTGTAAAAATTTCTTTAATTCTCAAACAATTATTAGCGAAAACTCCACCGGTGGAAATAGCTTTCAATTTCGCAAGTATTTAGCGGTCACTTAAGATATAATTTGCATGCAAATTGCTTTCTCTAGCCGAACAACAAGTTATCGGAAAAGGGATAGAAAATCTTAAATCCTCTGCTATAGACGCAGAATTCTTTATCGAAATACTATCCTTGTAAGCTAAAACAGCAATTATTTCCATGAAATTGCTTTAATGTTTCTCAAATGACTTGTACTGCATCGAAAAAATTATTTGATTAGTAATGCTAATTCAGAAACATAAAACACTACTCTAATTTTAGAAAATTCCTTTTTATGTACCATATAATATATTCAAGAGGCTAAAGACTTAAAAATTGACATATTGACAATAATAAAATAATATTTTGTATTTGCTCCAAGAGAAAACGGACGTCATAGAAATTTCAGAATGATTATTAAATACTTGAACTGAATTAGAATTATTTCTCACAACGTAAATCAATTTTTAATGATTATCTAACAATCCACTGTAAACGTTATCAATAAATACATAAGAGTTTAATTAATGCATAGAAGAAATATTGTGGCCTAAGATTTTTTTGTTGGTTTACTAGCATGATAAAATTTTAGAAGACATTTTTAATAGATTCCTCATACATTAAAATTTTTCTGTCATGGCAAAATTTAAATTCAGCTTTTTAAAAATTTGTTTATTTTCGAAAAACATTTGTGCATAAACAAGTTTTTCTTAACAAATGTTGTCGCTTCTTTGATTAAAGTTTCCTACATTATACCAAGGTAAGGAGTTCTAAATTATAGCCTACATCTCATCTCTATAAATAGCAAGCAGCTGGACTATTAAACCTCCAGTTAGTATTGCCCAAAGTCTTTAAAAACCAATGTAAATTTCTTTTTTGATGCCGTAAAACTTAATAAAATACCATAAATCTGTTTCCATGCTCTGGATATCATATATTTTGTTATTTATTTTCTATTAACTAGTTTTAAACAAATAATAAATAATGCAGCAAAAAGATGTATTTAAATGTTTAAATTTTTTAATAATTAATTTTTTTTATTTGTATCCGCTACATACCGAGCATATATACTGTTCGTTTCAATATTCTGAAACGACCACTTTTCGACGATTCTATCTCACTAAGGGGAGAGACACGGAAGAATGTGAACATTTTCGGAATTTACATTATGGTCGAGATGTAAACATCTTCTTTTATCGTTCCTCTCACCCCTATTTTTTCGAATTAAACCCATCCTAACGCATCAGCAAAAGCAGGGAGAGTTTTAGAATTCGTTGACAAACATAACACTGTGTATTTGTTTGAATACATTATAGTAGAGGGAAAAGATGTTATTTAAATGTAATAGCATTTTAGGTTTTTAAAAAATTCTTTGGTTTTTATTTAGAAATATTCAAAAAATTTCAGATAGCTCTACCTATTCCCTAAAACCTAAATTCAAAAACACTAACTAAAAAATTAATTATGATATAGTATATAACTAATTTTTATATGTTCAGTAATTTGTTGTACAAGAATAGAAATCAGATAAAAACGAATAAATACAAAATTAATTACAAAATAAAAGATATAAACTTAAACGCTTATTCAAAATTTTGAAGAAGAGAACTGTTATTTAACGAATTCGAATCTAAATTTCAGGGGGTGGGGGGGAACCAAAAAAAAACAAAAAAAAACGGGATATTTCGATAACCTGAATCTTTTCTGCGCGAATCGTCTTCTCAGTTTATGGAAATATTAATATTTTTTTTCCCTACACATCAGAATCTTGCCTTTCTGTGGTAAATGGAAATTGGGGCTTCATTAAAAAACAGGATATAATAGATTAATCACAATAATTAAGAAATGAAAAAGAAAGTGCATTGTGTATATTCCACTGGATTTATATGTTTTTCTTGTGCTCTTGCAACATATTAAATAATGTTTCTTTAGTCTAAAAGTTACAGTCTGTCTTCATGAATTTATTAAACATTGGATTACTAATTATTATTATTTTAGATGCATATCACAACTATCGAAAATAGAAGGTAAGTGAGTCACTTTTTCATCTGCCTGTCTATAAAATTTTATAAGATTTTCTAACAAAGATTATAAGACTAAATTGTGAATAATCTTAAACATATAGTGTAGCGCTAGTTATATCATATTAAGTAAACATATAAAGTAAATAAAGAAAATCCAATGGATAGTCAAAACATGCCAATAAAATATATTTACTTTATCATAACGGAAAATTTGAGCAGGATTTGGTGTGTACTCATTATCCCATTCGATAAAAATTAACATCAATATTTTCTCTTAGTATGAGGTACATGAAAATATATTTCATCGACTTTTTCTAAACTCATATCGGTAAATTCTTTCAGAAGTTATTCTTAGGTAACTACTTTAAGCATTTATGTAAACTATAATGTTCTAAAAGCATATTATTTAAATCTAGAAAAATCGATAAGTTGCAAATTCTATAAAATATCTAAATTATATTTTATAAAATTTACCGTATTTTCCCTTGTAAACTGAGATATACACTTTTATGGTATTCGAAGAAAAGAAACGCTGAAATAGTATAAAACGGAATGGACGGTCTTTACAAAGAAACCTTTTTAATGCCAAACCTTTTTTTCAGCCTTCAGCCTTATCTACATATATATGTCTTCTTTTTAAATGTCTTTGATTGGATTGATTTTTGTAGGTGAATTCGCTCTTTCCAGTACTCTAAGCTATTTTAATGATTCTTGCTCTCATTCTATGGATTTGAATAATTTTTCTATCTTGCAAATTTCCTATCTTTCTTTGCAAATTTTCTATCTTTTTTTTTTTATTTTAGTTTAGGGATTTTTTCTGCTACTCTGGTCTTCTGAATTTCTTTGCAAATTTTCTATCGTTTTTTTATTTTTATTTAGGGAATTTTTCTGCTACTCTGGTCTTCTGAATTTTAATTTCTCTATTACTCTTTATATTTTTGTGTTTATTTTTTAACAGCTTTTAAAATAAACAAATATTTGAATAACATAAACTTTTATAGCATTGAATTTCCAGTTAATTAATATATTTTAATTTTGGTTGGTATTTCTTTCATTTATTTTAGGTATTGTAATTCATGTTTGCATTAAAATAACGTTTATTATTTTTTTATTTGAATATGTTTCAAGATAAAATATTTGAATGTTTTCTTTCAATGTCATTTTGACGTTTACTAGGGAATTTCTAATTCGAACCGGTAATGCTGTTTTGACATTTTTGATTAATTGCAAGTTTGATTCGTCATTTTGTTTCTTATCATTTGTGTGGTAAATTATGAATAGCCTGGTGTTCTCTCCCCTCCTTTCTCTTTCCTTCCTCTTTTTTGCTGAATATAAAATTTGGAATGTACTTTTATACAAAAGATGTAAATCATTGAAGAAACCATTTTGAATAAACATTTTATTTTATTTTTCTTGTATATTTCTCTTAGTTGAAGTTAAATCAATTAATATATTCATAACCTGACAACAAAACGAAAATTACAGTTATCTTAATTACCATTCTAGATAAAAGTCATAAAAATATGTAAAAAAACAAACAAATTGTAAAACTGTTCTACTGGTTATTACGTTCAAAACACAAATATCAAATTTTATCAAAATATATTTCAACATATGAAAATTCATGTACAAACCAACTCATTTAAAGATATGCTTGACAGATGATTATTTGATTATGCACGATAAGAAAAGTTCGTTAACATTCTTGCCAAAATCATCTCAGTTGATATTTCTTGTAATATATATAATAAAATATGAGGGTAATTTATAATTTTTAAGCCATTTATTTGCTTTAGATTGAAAATATTTTTACCGCAGTATTTTTGTTTATTGTTCAGGTAAAACAATATAAAGAACTAAAATTTCTATGAAATTACACTGTTTGTGCGATTTTGATACAAATAATTCGTTGTTTCCTATTTTAAGGAATTTTGCATACACATTATTCTTGTCATTTATTTTTTCACAAAACAAATTGCAACGTGATTTTGAATTAAAAAATTCTTTTGAAACCTGATACAATTTATTGTTTAATTTTTTTCTCCGAGCATTAATAATTTCGGTATTATCCATGTATACACATATGCAGGTCTGAAAAATTAATCAATAGATTTGAGAAGTATTGTTGATTGCTTTGAGATGAGTCCAAAACTATTTGGAATTAATCGGTTTGTTTAACACTTACTTTCAATCATATTCCTTCTTTTCTATTTATTTTAATCTAATCTCTTCGTTTTTCCACATCAAGTTCGTAAAGACGCAGGTTATGATCCAAGAGTCTTTATAAGTTAAAAATGCAAAATGATAATAAGATTGAAAATTATTAATTTTAATTTAATTCCCATCTTTTTTTCCACTTCAAGTTCTCAACGAAACAGATTTTGATTCAAATAGACTTTATAAGCTATTGGTACAAAATCACTAAAAGATTGAAAAATTCTACAAATGTAAAATCACACTTCTATTTCAGAAATCTTCGATGAAAAATGTATAAATCGTCAACATTCTATATTTATCATAGCAAGCTTTAAGTATTCTGGAGCGAAACATATCTATGTCAATAAACTTTTATTCATTTAGATTCGACTTGATTATGACATGAATGGAAGATTCGGAGATTAATGGATTTTGGGGGTCAAGAACGAATCATCGTTCCTCGTCCCTTTTTGAATAAACCTAATGCTCACGAAATCTAGAAACCTAATTTCTTACCTAATGCTCACGAAACCTAAATTTTCATCACTTTATTTCCAGGATAGAGTTCGCAGTATTGCTTAGATGAATGGTCATTCCTCGCCTTTTAATTATCGCTTAGAGAATTATCCTCCTTCTTTCCTAAGGTGGAATCTACAAAATGAAGTGAGAATATTTTTCAATGACTTCTTCCCTTTTTCGATTAAGAAAGGAATGCTAAGATGGAATTTCCTATGAATGTTGGTATAATTTTTCTAAGATATTTGTAGAGTTTATTGAAGTTTGTAGAGGTCACAATTTGAAAAGAGGAGCTCGCAGATTCTTGTATTTTACGTTCATTGTTAAGTAGCGTTAAACATTTCATCTGTTTTTATATTTAAAATTTTAACTTTTAACTTATTCACAATTTTCTATCAAAAATGTCTTAAGTATTTCGAATAAATCAGTTTCACATCAATATTTTCTTGGCGCTACTATTTGCATTCAATAAATAACGAGACATAGGCCATTGAACCAAAACTATGATATTTTGAGAAAGGGAGACAAGCCTGAAATGTAGTTTCTGGTATTATGAAGATATTTGCGTGATTCTCTCAATAGTTGATGGTAAGTGTCATGAAAGTAATGACAAAAGGAGGAAAACCAAGCAATTAAAGACCTTCTTCTCTAATGGAAACACACCAGTACATGCGACTCTACGCTCTGCAGTGTATTCACAAGTTTCCGCTATGAGTGGAGGTAGTTCCTATGGAATGGGTACTCTGTCAGCCCATCAGAACCAATTCAAGACCTTCCACACTAGTGCTGGTAAGGTAATGCCTTCTTTTTTCTATCGCATGGAACCACTCCTCATCCACTGGAGCATGAAGCTAGTGCAATTTCTCAACGACATTCGAAAGCATTAACAAAGCTCATCTAAAAAGGGGTCATTAAAACTAAACACCAAGGAAAAATTTCTCATAGTGTCATTTTGTTGCACGACAACGTTACATTACACTCAGCCAAGGCAAAAAGGAACTTCGGCAGACGTTTAAATGGAAAGCCCTGATCCACCCACAATATTGTCTAGATGCATCATTATATGACTTCCACATCTGCGATGATCTCAAAAAAGTACTGCGAGGACAACAATTTCAAACAGGCGATGAAGTCAAGAAGTGCATTCGCAGCTTGTTCAAACAACAGCCAAAGGACTTTTATGAGCATGACATTGTGAGATTAGTATAACAATAGGATAAATCCTAAGCAACTGTGTGCTATACTTTTGAATTTTATTAAATAAATTGTATGAAATAGCCACCGCCTCGTTATTTATGGATTGTACCAAACATTTGTTATTGTTTCCTTCACACTTAATTTTAGCAAGCTATCGACATTACAAATTGCAAGAAAGTAGAATGTAATAGCAACAATATCATTTCAAAGTTAAACAATATAAATTTTTCCATTATTTGTTGAACATTTTTTCATAGGGAAATAAATGCCCAATAATTTAATTTGTGTATCTAATTCATCTGTAAGAGAAATGGAATCATAGCTTTGAACAATATTTGACCCATGGATATGTTGGAAGACATTCTGCGTACATCCTTGTTGAGATTTACAAATTCCAGAGTTTTAGTAAAAATTATATGACTCACATTGATTTTTATATCCTGTTTTGAGTCCACTAAGATTTGAATGCATAAAAGTTCCCTGATTATTGTCATTCCTAACTTCAATAATGACAATAATTTCTTGAATGAGAACTGCTGTGAATGGCACTAATTCAGGCAGTATTCTTGAGAAAATATTAATCTTCATACTTTCATTACGTGAATCATTGAGAACGTGACCAAATAAATTTTCTAAATTTAATAAGATTCAAATATCTGAATTTCCCAACAGAGAATTAGGTATCTGCCATGTAAGTGGGGTCAAATATTGGAAATCAATTATTTAATTTGAAAAAAACTAAATGAATTGCTTTGGAACATTAAGCTGAAAGTGAACATTAAGTTCTATATGATAAAAATAATGAGATAATACCTATAAAAATGCAACATATGATGCATTAATTTTTATTAGTATAGTAAGCAAAATAACCAAAATTTGGCAATACCTCATGTCTATCAATAAATAAATAAACAAAGAACTTTTTCAGTAAAATCATATATATAATAAAAATTCATGGAAATATCTATTAATAAACTTACTAAATGTCTTCATCGCAGCAAATTATAAACTTTTTAGAATAATTTTTCTTAATTTTATTTAGGCGTTTAAATTTTAAATTATGTATTTAAAACTGATACTTTCAATTACGGATTTAAAATTAAATATGTGTAATTCATTATCTTTCAACTTTAATGGGGAAATTCGAAGATCAAAAATTTCAAAACTTACTAATTGAACTGTATTTGAAACTTGGTTATTTTTAAGCAAATGTTTTTTTTTTAATTTAAAAAACCAGTGTACATGCGAAGAAAAGTTTACAACTTCATAATACAACACACCTGTGAACATATTTTTATGAATTTTAACTGTTTAAAATAATATGATAAATCTTAATTATTTTTGTGAATCTTAATAATTCAAAATAAATCGAAAATTAAAAAAGAACTGTTAAGAAGTATTTTAATTCTGTCAATACTCATGAGATACTATCTATTATTCTTTTAATTTTCAATGTGTGCCACAGATAATACTGAAATTAAAATAAAAAAATTTGTGTTAGACAAAACTATATTTATTAAAAAGTAATTTTAAACGTCATTTGTATAATGTCTTGAATACAATCCCATAATTCCCGGAGAAGAGTTGTGAGTAAGTTTTATTTTTTCTTGAGGAGTTAAACATTTTTTTTTTTTTAATTTAAGTATGTGGAGTAATTTTTGCTTAGAAAGCTGAAAAGAAATTTTACAATTGATACAGCACAAACAACCCGTACTCACAATAATTACATTTTGAACGTTTGTAACAGCTAAATTATTGATATTTTAAACGTTTTCTTTTGATGGATGGAGCAAAAAATTTCTTGAAATTGGGTTGAAATTTATGATTCGGAATGAAATTTATATTCGATATAAAAATCAAATTTTCTATGAATTTCAAATGTAGAATGCTTTTTTCTTCAAAATTCATCTCTTTCCAAACTGCATACTACCAGTCAAACTGAAAATTCCAAATTTAAACTCATTTTTCTTGAAAATTAATATAAAATTGCACTTAAAAATATCTAAAGAGTTTTTTTTTCAGTAATTAAATTATTTATCAATTTTTTTTCCTTCTTGCTTCCTCCTATTATAAAACAAGTCACACCTACTTTATCTTTTAACTATTTTTTATACTTATTTGTAGAAAATATTTTCTGAAAAATGTGATATAAATCTGCTTTTTACATTTACAAATAAGAAACTTTAAAGATTTTTATTTCATTTACACATATCTCAAATTCAATTTAATTGAAATTAAATTCAAATTAATTGCTTCAGTACTTTTTAATCATAAGAAGTGCTTTTCATCTAGGCTAATGAAGATTTTCACTCATTTGAAAGCAAAATTTAACTGCGCCACTTATTTGTTTCTCAATTCATTAAAGGAAAAAACCCATCTTCATTTAGAAATATTTATTTTCTCTATTTCTCTCTCTGTTATTGTTTTTCAGATAATGAGTTGTTAAATTTAATACACAAAAGTAAATTCGGAATAACGGATTGATTTGAAAAAAGTACTTCGTTGTTTTAACTGCTCATAATGAATAAAATTGATTATGCTAATTGTACTGTTACATTATATCTTAATAAAAAACTTTGGTATGATTCCAAATTTAGAGAAGTCAAAAAATAATACTATACTTTTTTTTCTTAATCATTAATATTCGTCATTAGTTAAATGAACATTTTATTTTAATAGAATTAAAGTATTCTTTACGATTCAATGTTAATCAACTATATTTTCATTATTTTCAAAATGTGATCATTATTAAAATCAAATTGCATTTAAAGGAGCTCTCAATGAATATTTATTAAACGATAATGACATGGAGCTTTGCCATTCGATACCGCGTGCACTTTCTTAAAAAATACCTTAAATGTAATGAATTAAAAATAATAAGAAGTAAAGGTATTCAGATAAAATTGAGCTGTTTTTTAAATAATGGAATTTTGTATTTTTTCGGCTTGCCTTACAAATCCTTAAAAAACGTCTTTTTTCCTTTATGTTAAAAATATTTTTAAAAATATTATTAAATAAAATGAATTTCATAATTCAATATAAATTCCTATTGTAATGATTTCGAATTATAATTACATAAACGGTGAAAACCGTTATTACTTTTTATACTTCATGTTGATTTCTTGTTAGAACTTCAGATATAAATATCATCTTGTATTGTAAGTCATAGGGAGTATATTAGATGAAATTTATGATTATTGTTTTAAAAAATTCTGCAAAACAATACAATCAATTTGTGTAATTTTTTGCCAATATTTCATCTAAATCAGAATTCTACTTAAATTACTCTAGTTTACAAAAATTCTCTTTAAAATATGTTTCTTAGTGAAATCAATGCTTCATCTAAATCAAAATTCTGCTGAAATTACCATAGATTATAAAAATCATCTTTAAAATGTAGTTCTTCGTGAAAAAATAGTAATTCATTCTATAATTTATAACACATTTATTAAAAACTGTTTCACGTTATTTTTCTTGTAGTACTATAAATAATTATCAACAGTACAATATCATATATTTCAAAATTTTTATCTAAATCTATGGAAATCCTACAACTTATAAAAACTTTTAGACGATACTGAGTGAAATTAGTTGCAACGTATACAGAATAAATAGAAACCCTATGGTTTTTACTATTACCTCTTGAAGCGTAATTAAAATTAAAGACATATTCATACAGAACTTAATAGAATATTCATTATTTATTTATGTAGCGAGTAGAATATAAAAGAAAAAGCCTTTAAGTGAAGATTTATATACTGAAATCTTTTTAATTAACATAATCTCCCACATTTCACAGCATGCTGATCAAGCATATTAGATAAATTTTAAGATTTTTATGCTTTAAAAATCAACAAATAGAAGCGATTTAAATTCTAAGCTAAGCTCTAAAAATGTTTCAAAAAAGAAAAATATAATAAATTTAACACTTTTATTATCTGTTTTCATTTATACATTAATCTAAGCAGAAGAGTTGGTTTGGAATTGCCTTGCCATTGTCGAGTAAAAAATTTCAATCCCAAAACTTTCCAATCCCATTTGTCCAACAAAAAGAATTCCGAACTTAGAAAAAGAGTTTTGTTTTAGAGAACAATGATCCTGGAAATCACTGAAGAAATCCTTCCTAAGTAATCAACGGGCAGTTCTAGTGGAAATGGATTCGAAATGCCAGAAGCGTTTGGAATTTGTCCATGACATTGATGTACAGCATCAATTTTTGAACTACTTTCACCAAGCCCTCTTATTGATTGCATTTTATAAATTGAAGTTGACTCATTGTTATCAGAAAAGGAAAAAGGAAAGTTATGAAGACAGAAGATTTTTGAAAATAATTTTCATTTTGTGCTGCTGTGGGATCCAAAATTGCTCCTTCAAATAAATTTTTATTGCTTTTATTACTCTTTATACAAGCGATTTGCTGAAAAGTTTTGAAAATAACATGGATTTTTCTCCTCGCATAAGCGTGATAAAAACTTTTAGACGGTATTTACAGGGGATTTCAAAAAAGGTTGGAACGTACTTTAACATTTTACTATCTCGAGAAGGATCGAGAAATTATTGTAATTGTCCAAAAATTCAAAACCGAGATTTTGACCAATATCCAAGTTTTAGATCTACCCGAGTTCGAAAAATGCATTTTTGGAAAATGTCTATCTGTCTGTCTGTTTGTATGTGACAAAGATAACTCAAAAATACTTTGAGATAGACGAATGAATTTTCGCACATAGTCTTTACACCAAATTTGTAGAATGCTATCAGATTTTGTTTAAAATCCGTGCAGAGGAAATCTGTCTGTCTGGTCGAATATAAATTAACTCGATAATTGCAAATTGTAGAGCTAGATGGATAAAATCCAGTACTCATATTAAACGTCTATAGTGTAGACATCTATCAAATGTCTAGCCAAATCCATTTAGAGGTTAACCGTCTATTGGTCTGTACTTTCAGATAACGCAATAACTCATGCATGTAAACGCAATACCTCAAAAATACTAATATATCAAATTTAGTTCCAGTAAATATAACTATTAATTTTAAATTGCAATTCGGTTCTTATGTCTTAAATATCAATTTTTAAAATATTTTCTCCGGCAATTATTAAATCTAAAACATTATCTACTGGCAGCTACAAGTTTATAGAATAATTCTAATTAAAGTTGCACTTTTAAAAACTGCTCACTGTGACAAAGAACCCTGGTCGGATTGCTTGATATTTCATCTGAGTATATATGAAGCAATGACATTTTGTTTAAAAAAAACAGCTCAAAAGTTGTCCGATACATGAAGTTGTACTCTTCATAAAATGCTAATTAAAAGACTGGATGGGCTGTGGTATTCCTTGTTAAGAGTCCATCCACCACAACAATGTGATGCTACAAGGAACAGGAAAAAAATTGGTTTTCAATTTTTTCTAGGCCAAAAACCATAGAAAACAAAAATGTAAAAGATTGTTAACTACCCCTAAGCCTAAAAACAAAGCAAAAATGAAATTAGTTTTTAATTTTCTCAAGGCCAAGAAAGTAGAAAAGTAAAAATAGATGAAACCATCAAAAAAAGGAATTGGACGACTATTTTCTTAAGAAGTATTCGATATGCTTCCCATCGTTTTCTATTATTAGCTAAAAGCATAAAACAACATGTTTCACAACAGATCAGAATATTTCAATGATGGTATTCTGAATATGTCACGTAATAGGTGTTTTCAGTTCAACTGAGTTCACATTCGGACCTCTATAACAACATCTTTTAGGTAACTCAACAGCCAGATTTGCAAGAATTCAGGTCAGGTGATTGTGAAAGCCGGACATTTTGAAAATGGCGAATGGATGAATGGAATGGAAGCGGATGAATTTCTGTCATTTACAAAACACAGATTCAGTCAGCTACTTTACTGATGGTGTAATGCGTGGAGGAACGCCATCTCGAATAAAAATTGTGTTATCCACACATCCTCGGTATTGAGGCGCTAGAATGAGCAAAAAAGGTTCATAATGTATCCTATTGACTGTACAGGTGACAGGACACGAACGACCAATCGTTACGAAAAAGAAAGGATCAACGAAACTTTCTGCGGTAAATCCGCGCCACTTAGCGACCTCTTGAAAATGAAAAGGCAATGGTTATATTTTGTACCATTCTCGTCCATATTCTGCAATTTTAAGTGTTGATAGAACCATGGAGTGCTTCGTCTGTCCACAAAATAATCCATGGCTAAACATTGTCCACTTCCATTCGAGCAAGAAAGTGCAACTCGAAATTTTCTCGTTTTGGCAGGTCAACAAGAAGCAGCTCTTGACTATGAGGAATTTTGAATGGATAATATTGCTGGATACTTCGTAAAATTTGACGAATCGTGCTGACAGGCATGCTTAAAGTTCGAGAAATTCTACTTGCACTGGACATTCCCAAAGCACAGCTTCATATTTCTTGCAATGCTGTAACCGCACCCTCCACTGACATCGAAGTAATTTCTTTCCTCCTTCTGCCATATTTCACGACAAATAAACCCTTTAAATTTGTTGCTCATCTTCTTCATACTGAATACAATCATCGGGCCAAAGCTGGTTCTTAAGCCCTTTAATGTCCGTAATTAATTCATTGCCATTGCTGCACAGTTACAGTTCTTGTAAAAACAAGCTTCACAAGCAGAGCCCGTTCCTTCAATGACAGAAACATGAGTACCTTCTTAAACACAATATAACAAGAATTGCATGCTTCTCACATTTTTATTGAAAATGTAATGTACGTATGCCAAATCTTTTGTTTAGAATCTGAAAGGGGAAACTAAAATTTATATCAGAAGTCCTTTAAAAGAAGTGCAAAATTGTTTGGCTTCTAGAAATGCTAGTAAATTACTTGTGATATGTCTTTTATTTATAAATATTACATAAATTGAAAGATATTTTCTCTGTTGAAAATACTCTCAGAGTATTTTAGATAATAATTTAACAACACTTTTTAGGAACTCGAAATTTAATTTGAAGAGAACAGAATATGATCATTTTGAAAATACAAGAATTCGAAAATCGGCTTTTCCAAATTAAGTTTTCTTCTTTAAAATATAGGTATAGTTATAATTTGGTTAAATATGTTGCCATCATAAATCTTGCTAATGGAAGTTATCTCTGTTACTTCCTTCATAAAATTCTTGGCACTAAGTTAGAAAGTTGCTGAGCTATGGATGACCTTATTTTTCGTCTGCTTTTGTTTTCCTTAAATAGAATTTTACGATAAATATGTTTGTATTAAAGAATGTTAAATCAAATTATTTGCATATCTTATGATTAAAGATTTCATGTCTTTGGACAACTTGGACAATTTTTATTACAACTCCCATAAACTTAAGTTACATTAACTTAATAGAGATAACAACAAAAATGCATCAAAAATATTGTATATTTTTAATGCTACAAATAAGCTGATGCAATCAAGAAAATAAATTGTTATAATATTTATTTTTAGATGTTATAAATAAAATCTGATGGTATTTCATTTTCTTATAACTCGGATTTGTTCAAATATATTTTTATAAGATTTGAACGAATAAATTATTTTGGATGAATAATTATTAATTATATTTATTACATACCAATTATATTATATTTATTACATACCAATTATATTATATTTATTACATACCAATTATATTATATTTATTACATACCAATTATATTATATTTATTACATACCAATTATATTATATTTATTACATACCAATTATAATACTACATATTAATTATATTTATTTGCTACCAATATGCAACTGCGAAAGATGAATTATATCAAATCTTTCATATCTATTTGAAATTGCTAAATAAAACTTAGAAAATTATCCACGCTAAAATGCACAACAAAATAATAACAAGCTGCATTATTATCTCCTATATTGCGCCATTTAACGCTATTTAGATTTTTCTGAATCTGAATTACCAAAGTTTTGATCATTTTACGAATTCTAGATGGTGATACTAACAATCTCACCATGACATTTTCCGAAATATCACTTGACAGTTTTAAGAGTGCACTTAAATATTCACAGTTAACTAGATTACGAGTATCGTTCAAACAGGGTTTTTGTCTCTTCTGCTATACTTATTTTTTCTGGTATATTTTCAATCTTCTCAATGTTCATTTTCTATGAAATATTCAACGTCCAAGATCGAGTTTTAGCTTCCTATTTGCCGAAATCCTCTCGATGTTGTTTACACTGGTTTCATCGCATGCATATTGAACAAGCAACCATCCGTGGTTCTCCTTTCTCTTCTTTTTATTCACTGCTTTTGCTCTTTTATTTACTTCCTGAGATCCATCAGCCTTTTGCGAAGTCGAAAATATTCAGCATTTCACCAATATCACACAGCTGATTTTTTTCCACTTGCAAATACTTATTCTAAAACTCAAACCTCTTTTCTCTTTTTTCGATGACAAAAGATCCAAGACTCTGATTATATACTTCGAAACAGCATAAAGCTATAACATGGCCAGGTGTGTTCACGAATGTTTCACCGGGTGTGTATATCAACGTTTTTAAAATCTTTCGTTTTGCTTTCTAACCTTTTAAAAGATTTAGTTTAACTATTCGATGATTCAGGTTTAAAGAATATTATATGGGGAAAATCCTTAGCCTAGCTTATCTTAGAAAGCAACTGAGATTCAGCTTATTGCACTGCTAATACTTTTCTGAATTTTAATGGCATCTACTTAGAATTTTTATAAATTTTCCTAAGCAACTGGCGTTGAAATCACAAAATGAAAAATCTACTTCACTCATGCGCAGTTAAAATTTGTTTACTAAAAATAAATGTTCATTTTTCCTTTAATATTCAAAAAATTCATATTAAAATTTTTATATAGTATATGTGTATGATACATTGTCACATATTCTACTTATTTTATATAATTTAATTGAAAAAAAAATTAGTCTTTATAAAAAAAGCGGGATTTTTTGAAAAACAAGTTTTATATCTTCCCAAATATACTTGCTATTTTTACGAAAATACTAGTAAATATTGCTCACAACAAATAAAAACAAATGACAGTTTCAAAGAATTATTTTCTTTCTCCCAAACCAGAAGAATAAAAATTTTATTTCTTTTCCATCAATTTCTGGTGAATCAACTAAGTGCCATCTTGATTAAATTTTTACGGTGAAACGTACATGTAAGTATAGCTTTTACATGGTCGAAGTTCAAAGACAGTTAAACCAGCCGTTTTGGAGTAATTCGAAACTTGCGTAAATCTGAAAGGACTGATACTTTTGATCGCATGATATATCTACAAAGTGATTGTCTAATTATAAGACAAATTTCATATGGTGACTGATACTGTCTAATTAAAAGACAAATTTCATATAGTGACTAATACTGTTTAATTATAAGACAAATTTCATATGGTGACTGATACTGTCTAATTAAAAGAAAAATTTCATATAGTGACTAATACTGTTTAATTTTAAGACAGATTTCATATGGTGACTGATACTGTCTAATTAAAAGACAAATTTCATATAGTGACTAATACTGTTTAATTATAAGACAAATTTCATATGGTGACTGATACTGTCTAATTAAAAGACAAATTTCATATAGTGACTAATACTGTTTAATTATAAGACAAATTTCATATGGTGACTGATACTGTCTAATTAAAAGACAAATTTCATATAGTGACTAATACTGTTTAATTATAAGACAGATTTCATATGGTGACTGATACTGTCTAATTAAAAGACAAATTTCATATAGTGACTAATACTGTTTAATTATAAGACAAATTTCATATGGTGACTGATACTGTCTAATTAAAAGACAAATTTCATATAGTGACTAATACTGTTTAATTATAAGACAAATTTCATATGGTGACTGATACTGTCTAATTAAAAGACAAATTTCATATAGTGACTAATACTGTTTAATTATAAGACAGATTTCATATGGTAACAGATACTGTCTAATTAAAAGACAAATTTCATATAGTGACTAATACTGTTTAATTATAAGACAAATTTCATATGGTGACTGATACTGTCTAATTAAAAGACAAATTTCATATAGTGACTAATACTGTTTAATTATAAGACAAATTTCATATGGTGACTGATACTGTCTAATTAAAAGACAAATTTCATATAGTGACTAATACTGTTTAATTATAAGACAGATTTCATATGGTGACTGATACTGTCTAATTAAAAGACAAATTTCATATAGTGACTAATACTGTTTAATTATAAGACAAATTTCATATGGTGACTGATACTGTCTAATTAAAAGACAAATTTCATATAGTGACTAATACTGTTTAATTATAAGACAAATTTCATATGGTGACTGATACTGTCTAATTAAAAGACAAATTTCATATAGTGACTAATACTGTTTAATTATAAGACAGATTTCATATGGTAACAGATACTGTCTAATTAAAAGACAAATTTCATATAGTGACTAATACTGTTTAATTATAAGACAAATTTCATATGGTGACTGATACTGTCTAATTAAAAGACAAATTTCATATAGTGACTAATACTGTTTAATTATAAGACAAATTTCATATGGTGACTGATACTGTCTAATTAAAAGACAAATTTCATATAGTGACTAATACTGTTTAATTATAAGACAGATTTCATATGGTGACTGATACTATTTAATTATAATACAAATTTCATTTTGGAGTACTGAAAGAATTCTTGAAATAAGATCAATAACTTAACACGAAGCTGGTTGTTCAATTATGGAATCCTTATATATAGAAAAAAGGTTTTTGTGTCGTCGCAAAACTTTCTGTACAAATAGAACCTGTTTATTTTGCTTTATTATCTCACAGCGATGTAGAATCACAAGGCTTCTCTATAAAAACATATGTATATTAACATAATAAAAGATTAATAAACAAAGCAAATTTTCTGAAAAAACGATAAAATAATTCGGTTTCTCAATAAACTGAAATAACTGTTTATATTGTATGAGTAAATCAATTTTGTTAATTTCTATCGAAAGAAGTCTGACCTGGTACAAATCTCATTAACATTATAAAAGTAATTTCTAGTTCAAGAGTTTATTCCCTCGAAAAAATAACATATAGATGTTATTGTTTTACAATTATAAGTTAAAAATAAATATATTTAATGTGATATGAAAATTATAAATTTGAAATTTATGAAAGTACCGTGATGCCATTTATTATATCTGGAGTAGTTCTAAATTGCGAAATCCATTTCAGATAGGAGGTCAGAATTTAACATGACCCTCAACGGCAAGCAAACCAAATTTAGTGATGAAATGTTTCCGTTAAGGAAGTTAGTTCTCGCTTCTCAGATCGGCATATTTAGACTGTAAAGTCAAGCTACTTTCATAATGGGGCATATCTCCGGCGGGAGGTTAGTACCATAGTCGTTAATGCGCATTAGAACTCAGTCTTAGTTAAGTCTCTGTGTTGTTGTTCTCAATCAACTCCCCGGAGGCTTACGCAGAACAGAAGTAATTTCAATGTGTGTAGTAATCTAACCTGGAAGAATAAAAGAAAATGAAAAATGTAATACAACTTAAAGACTACAACAAAATACGATTTTAAAAATTATGTCAAACTGAAGGTAAGAAACGAAGAATGAAGCAGAGAATGAACCAATGAAACCATAGCATAGATCATCTTGTTGAAAAATGTCTTTATCTACACTGTCAATTGCAGGATCTAAATTTTTAGATTAGGATCTAAATTATTAGATGTCCTATATTCAAAAAAAAAATCAGGAAAGCTTCGAGTTGAAGTTTGTATCCTATTTTCGTTGAGCTCACATAATGTTTTTAAAACTGAAATGTAGGGGAGAAACTTTAGAAGTAGCAACAATAAAACCTTTCATGGTAAATTGATTTATACAAAAAATTATAGTACTTTATATAAAAATTATAATACATAAACATTTATTTTTTATACTTGGTAAGTAGGGATTGCAATACCGGACCAAAATTTCAATACCGGTATTCACTATTTTTTAGATCTTAATACCGGGATACCGGTTTTAATACCGGTAGTAGAAATTTTCGAAAAAGACAGAAAACACGGATATTTCTTCGTTTTATTTGCCAATTTTATAAGAGAGTGTAAATATCACAAAAAATAATATGTAACTTATAAATTATACCAGTATATAAAGAATCACAAAAAAAGTAAAGGAATAACTTATTTATTTCAATCATAAAAAAAAGTGTAAATATCACTATTCAGTCTGTGGTACTATTACAAATTTTTGAAATATGGTCTTAAAAAACATAATGCATCAATTGTACTGTCATTAAAGCTGAAAAGTAATTTTGTATAAAAATTACCAGCTGTCGAAAAGGCTCTTTCGGCATCTACGCTAGTTGGTGATACTGTTAGTAATACGCGATATACTTTTTCCAAGCATTTACCACTAAATCCTTCATCTTCAAATAAATCGATTCCTCGTCGGATGGTTTTGGATATAGCTGATTTCTGTATTGTTTTTTGGTTTGTTGAAATTTTTTTATTTATCGCTAATTCTAATTTTTGTTCAAGAGACAATTCCTATTCACTATCGATATTAGTGTCATCATAATCTTCGATAACTGAACCGAATTCTTCTGAATGTGGATAGGTTTGTGGGTAAAAAATTTTAAGAAAATTTACTATAAACTTAATCAGATTTGAATTGATTATTTTCTTTTCTTCTTTTTCATTTTCATTTTTAAAATCCTTATAATTATATAAATACCATAAGACATTTTCTATTTCGGTAAGCCTTTCTTCTGTGAGATTTTTCAATGTAATATATAATTCTTCAGATAGTGATGTGTGCTGTTCTTTCATGATTGCAACATGAAATTTTTTGTCGCATTAGCTATTAATAAATTAAAATCTCTCCGACATAATGTCTCTATAGTCAGTTTTATTGGAAGTAGAGCTGATATAGTTCTGGATATTAAGTCAAATTCACTGTCTGAAAAATTAATTTGCAGGTTTAAGTCGATTATTGCTTTTTGGATTGGATTTCTAAATTTCAAAAACCGTTCCATTATTAGGAGTAAACTGTTCCAACGTGTCTTAGAATCTATTATTAACGTATATTCTGTTTTATTTTCAGTTAGTATATATTTTTGTAATATGGCATTTTTGGAGGGAAAAGTTTAAATATCTTAACAATTTTTCGAACTTTATAAATTATAGGAAGCAATTCTTGATGGGTTAATATTTCATCCTCATTAGCAATATCAACTTCCACAATTACATTGTCATTATCTTCATTATCAATATCACTCTCACTCTCTTCAATGTCGGAATCCGAAGTTTCTATATCCACAATATTTGGATTCTTCTGTTCTTTATTTTTTTGGTATAATACATCTATTACTCCTATTTGAATTCCATGAGCATAGCACAATTGCTGATTTGCACCAATCAACTTTCCAAATTTTTTCATAACTGTTGCTCCATTAGTCGTTATGGATATAATATCTTCTTTCAGGGATAATCCATGTTTTGCTAATTTAGATTTAAGCAATTAATTAAGCCATTAATCAGCTTATTAATTTCGCCAGTTAGGGAAACATAAAAACAAAAACGTATACTATTTTACTATGTTGGTGATCCCTGAACATATAGTGGAGACAATTTAAAAAATTTCTAGTAAATACCGAAAAACCGGTATTTAAACTTGTGAATACTGGTATTACGAAATTGTAAAATGGCTCAAAATACCGGTATTCGGTATCCCGGTATACCGGTATTGCAATCCCTATTGGTAAGCAACGGCATTATCTTAAATAACTCTGAACCAAACACCGATAACTAAAGGAGGGTTCTCTTTCATCTAGACACTAACACCATTTCCATGCAGTCTCCAAATTCACCGGATTTTACTTAGATTCCTTCAGAATGTATCCCTAGTATTCCATTCCATCTTTTTGAAAATTAAGGTGCACAAAAAGATATCAAAGTATAATATGTTCACACTCTATTTTGATGCAATTTACTTGGAAAGAAAAAGGAAACGATGTTGATGCTATAATTCAAAGTAAGCCAATTGCCAATCATCTGGCGAACACAACAGACTTAATTTAGAAAATGTCCAAGCGGTCGTTAGCTGAAGACATCTATTGAAGAGGACGGAAACGTTATTCCAAACGCAAATTCTCAATTATCTCCAGAACTGTCAATCGGAGCATAATTGAATCCAAAATTTAATCCCACTGATATAAAGTTCAATATCATGCATATATTTTGCTTCAGCATATTTATTACTGACTCTTCTAAATACAAAATAGCTACTAAGTATACATCTTTAATTGAAAGTGTGTGAAATTGAAATCCATGTCTATGAGCTTATAGTTATCGATAAAATTTCTTCGTCTTTGAAAAAGAGGGATTTTGTGCTCATAATTATCTTTAGAGTGAAATTCTAATTTGTTTATCTGATGTGGGAATGTTGGGCATTAACTTGAAAGCAGTATGAAGAATGAAAAAGACTTTTAGTAAGCTAAAAAAAACTGCTTAATTTCAGATAGTTTGGATATCTTTTCATGCAAATGCGGGAATTGAAAGTCCAGAAACCCTGTTCGTATTGATGAAATGTGTAAAGTCGGAAATTATTTCTTCAAACCCTAGGGCAAAAAGAATTTAGGAGAATAAAATAAATAAAACAACAACATGTATGTAACAAAGGATTTGAATCACGAGTTTGGAAAAACATAAAGGATGCAGAATGTGTTTACAAGTTCGTTCACTTGTTGTCACAGATACCTAGCATCGCTAACATGTTGACTGAATCCTGTCTTGTTTTGAGCTTCCCACATAGATACAGAGAAAGATTTAGAAATCTTCAACAGATTAGCCGGTTATAGTATATACTCTTGCTTTCTTTAAACACCAGACGGAAAAAAATGTATGATAGGCTGGGGAATCTAGCATGCTAAAATCCAAATCCGAATTCAATCTGATATGACTTTTAAATGCCTTTATTCTATAGATATATCTAGTTATTGTGAATGGAAATTGGATTATAGACCTTGTGTTGAAATAAAAAAGCTGCTATGTTTATTAATTCCATATGTATAAAATTGCATTATTAATTATTAATTAATCAATAACATTAAATAAGCAATATAACAGTTAAAAAAAGATTTAGACTACAATCGAATATATTATTATTGTTGTTATTATTTTTATTCATCTTTTTTGGGATATCATTGAACGTGTGCCCATTCTTCATATTTACAAATTTCGAAGAATATATGTCTCTCGATTCTACAGCAATGTATTTAAAAGTGCTTCTAGGAACGATAAATTTGATTTATTACGAATATTAAGATTTGCTGTATAAAAAATAATTATCCTTTTAAATGCCTATAACATCTTCATTAAATATTTTTCTCCTATCAGAATGTATTTTGTTTTACTTTAAATAATTTTAAAGGAGAGTCATGCTGTTATAAGAAACTATGATGGAAGATTTTTTTTATATAAACACAGTGTAAAGAAAAGCGGATTTAGTAAACCGAGAGAGAAAATCATTCAGATATTATTCCTCTAGGAAATTAATTTAAATTCTTAAAAAGAGTAGCATTTATTATAATAACAATACAATTTAAACGACTGAGAGACAACTGAAAGCGTTAAAATCATATATATGCCTCTCATTTTATATAAAAACATTAACACGTTTAGTAAAATCAATGATGATGTCGTGTCCGCCACACATTATTGGTGAAATGAAAGAAGCCTCATAACCATGGAACCACAATCAGCAACACAATATTAAGAAGCATGTTCTTTTTTGGAAAGTTTCGATAGGTTTGCCTACAGAGAGATCAAGTATTTTCTTCGTCTAGACGAGAGGGATGGTAGAGTTTTATGACATGGTTTTCAAAAATGCCAGTTTAAAATTTACAACGCAAAATTTTTGGAGTGTACGTATACATTATAGTTCATGTACAACGCCTTTTACCATATGAAAAAAAACCATTATCATTTTTGCAAACACATGCGATTCGAAATCATCTTTACACACACTATTGTACAGTTAATCACACTGATGTTTAAAAACCCTGTGTCTATATAATTTTGAAATCATTAATATTCGAGTAAGGAAAGAATGCAATTAAAAAAATGAAATAATACAAAGAAATCCTTTTTCCGTATTTATGAAAGCTTTGGAGGGTTAGGTTAATAAATAATGGAAACGGATGATGCATATTATCCTTAAAACTGGAAAATATTACTATTATTTTTATGATCCCTGTAATTTCCAGAATATTTTACTTTAAATAACACTTTGAAGAAATATTAATCGCATTTATTGGCATTGTTTATTTAAAAAAAATCATATATTTTCTTGAAAAGAGTTACGGACCAATATAATGAAATATATATATATATATATATATATATATATATATATATATATATATATATATAATAAAATATTACTAGCTATGGTTCATTAATCTCAAGAATTGATTTTCACCGTAACCCAGATTTGTTAGACGTATTTTATGGCTTATTTTACCTTTTTTTCAAGGAAAGATAAAGAATGCATTCCTTATTCTATTCTTTTGGCATAAGGTCATAAAATCATCTATAAAACACATGTCATAAAAATAAAAGGAATTTCTTATTCAAAATAGTTATTTAGTGGTAAATATCTTCTGTATGAATGTTTACTTAAACTTGTATATTGGGGGAAAACATTCACTTTTGATTTAACCTGATGGAAAAAGCACCTTCATATTTACGAATGTTTTGTGTTGAATCAAACTTGAAATCAATCAAAAATGTCAAAACAATTCGTGAGGCTAAAACTGAGCTTTTGCATTGTATATCATATTGACACTGATAAAAAATATGCGCTTGTATGTACTTTGTAGTAGTATGAAAGATATATCCATTAAAGAGAGAACAAAATGAAATTCCAATATAAAAATGATCAAATGTGACCATCTAGAGAAAACATAAAAAATAAATAACTGATATTAAAATAATGCATAATATAAAATAATTTAAAATTTTATGATCAAGGTACTATTGTTATCCAAAGATAACTTCACTTTAAAACTAGCGGACTAATGAAAAAAAGAAGCCATTTCAAAGTAAAATAAGTAGACAAACATTAAGTTTAAAAAAACCCAAAGGACTAGAAAAATTTCTGCCATTTCGAAAAAGTACACACAATTTGGAAGCGAAGAAAAGTCGTTCTAATCAATAGAAAGAGAGCGAGAATCATTAAGACAGCCTGAAGTATAGGAAAGAGTGGAATTACCTTCTGAAATCAATCCAATCAAGCGTAATTGGGCATTTAGTAGGAAGACATATTCATGTGGAGAAGTCACTTAATAGAAAACAAGATTTTTACTACAAGGATTTCTTCCAATAGACAACCCATCTCATCTAATTCCGCATTCTATTGAATACTTTTTTAATTTGATATTTCTTTTCTTTGAATACGATTAAGATGCGAGCAGCAATTTATATTGAAAATAAATGGTATGTCTGATAAAATATAAATTTCCCTGATTTTGTTTATACTCGATTTTTCTAGATCTTAATTAGACAAATATATTTATTAGTCTCTATAGTTATCTGAAAACATGATGGCAATGCCCGTGGATGACTTCTGAATCTACAGTAATATAGTAACAGATTATTTTATTTCGAAAGTAATCTAAGGATATTCTTTTAGAAATAAAAATAATTTGTCAGATAAAGGAGATAAATGAATCATTATATGAAATTCTGGTGAAACTATTCGACATGTTTAACTATGAAACAAATAACATCTACCATAAACAATGAAAATATTAAATGATATACTTCTGACAGTATATTAAATGTTCCTAACTATGTGCTTGTGTCTTCAATTATTTTAATTTCTGTAAATAATTTATATTAGACTTATAAGATTTTAAATTGCATCAAATATTAATTTTATTCAAAGGAGCAATAGTGAGATATGTTCGTTTTTCATTTTCTAATCATAAATATACCTAAAAATATTTATTTTTGTATTTCAAATTAAAGTTTCTTCATTTCGGTAACTATATGAAGAATTCATGTATTTCAAATACTTCAGGCAGGAAAAAATCAAGTGATAGTAATTTCTTTTTCTTTCTTACTTAAATCATTTGTAAACAAGAAAATATTCTGAAATATTATCCATAAAATAAGTTAGCTGAATTTAGATTTCTGATCTCTGAGAATTCAATAATAGTTATCGAAAGTTTTTTCGAATTTCAAAAAAAAAAAAAAATGTGCATCAAACAATTACTTTAAAATCAGCAATATGTTTTAACTTTTTCAAATATAATTTTATTTTCTAGTAATATTAAAGCATCAAAACGAGTATATATCAAATATATAGATGACACGAACACAGAACATTTCCAAGTGGTTAAAGCACATTGAGATAATTATATTTCTATATGAACTTTGTTTTAAATTAAAAATTAATATATTGTAAAGTTAAAACTGACAAATTATATGATATTCAAAACACGGGAGTTGATTTTATGGTAATTTGATCTAAAATGAAATTTCAAAAATGGTAGTATATTTTTGAAGTTAACTGCATCATTCAAAATGAGATTTGATAATTGCAAGGACCAATTATTTGTTGGAAAACTACTGCGCGGAAGAAACTATGATTTAAACATCCTACTCTTTTCATTTCATATTAGGCTTTCCAAAACGAAATAACGGAAATTTTGAAAAATAAAAAAAAGATTATCCAACATTTGTTTCTATCAAAAATAAATATATTTTAATCACAGTTTTATATCTAGAAAATAAATTATTGAGAAACTGGAGAATCGTCAGTTTTGATCAACAATGTAAATATCTCCATATTATGAAAGCATACTTTCAAATGTCAAGAGAAATTTCAACCGATCTTTTTTGAAAGCAACGTATTATTTAAAATGTTTATTAATGATGTATATATAATTAAGTACTTTTATCGGCGATTAATTTTTTTCCACTGCTTTATAGATTAAACTTAAAATTTACTAATCTTTATGAAAGTAAGAATTCCACTGGCTATTGTTTTCTTTAGAAGAAAAAGAAAAAATACAAAACACACACGCACATATTATTATCAATTCATCTTTCTGTTTTCAAGTCATTTTGCGTTACTGAATAATGCTAAATGCAACATTTTAAAAATACAAGTTGAAACAAATTTTTAAAACAAATGCAAAATGCTTTTTTTTTCAGAACTGGCATTTAAAATCAAATAACTTTATCTGCTGTAAGTGCTAGTCGTTTGAGAACTGCTAATGCATTTTCATTAAGATAAGTGCTGCTTTAATTTACAAGAATGGTTTAAAAACTTTGCCATTAAAAGAGAATATTTTTCATCTATTTTAAGAAAATATTTAATTTGCCATGGCGAAAATAATTTAGACACAAATTAAATCCACAATGCGCATTTTTAATCTGTTAAACAGAAACCAAATAAATTAAACGATTTACTTCAAAACGTTACGAATCATAATCATTTTAATCGAGATAATATTATAAATCATTTTCTAAAAATAAATAAACATTTTAGATTGCTTTTCTTTTTCTGAAGTTCATTTCAAATATATAGAATATTTTTAGAAGCATGATGGTTTCATATATGCCTGACTTCACATCTAAATAGTATATCAAGATAATCAAGGAAACCATAAGGTTAATCTTTCTTTTTTTGAAACAGACGTTTGAATCCTGAATTTACCGACTGCTGTGTAATTGAGCCTCTTGTGCATCCATTCTGCCGTTGTCGGTCAAACATATTCAAGTTTATGTGGTTTCAAAACGGAATTGGAATTCGGATGTTGTCTCCGTACCCAGGTCAAAAATTGAGAATGTTTAACTAATAACAGTACATTGGAAACTTCGTCTGTAGTATAATAAAAATATACATAAACAGCCTTTTTTACCTCTTATTGTTTAAAAATATTATTAATAGATCACAGAATTTGGTAAAAAGATTTGATATAATATTTTTAATTAAAATCCAGTGATTCAGAATTGTTTTAAAATGTTGTTGTTGTTGCTTCTTTAGGCACTTGTCATAGACAAGCCCGCTGACGAAGTCAGTGATTTTAAGCCGAGAGAGTGTCTCTTGCTTCAGTAGCGCCATCTGGGACCAAGAGTACGTCTTAGCTGATCATGCGTCACTTTCGGTTGCACAAACCCTTTTTTACAGGGGGGAACATTCACACACCTCACAGATAGAACACAGATGAAGAAAACCCATGCCCGAACCGGGTGTTAAAATGTTAATAATCGTTTACACTTCTTAGAATTTGATAAAATGATTTTTATATAATATTTTTAATTAAATTCTAATGAAGATTCTTCAAAGATATTGTGAAGTAAAATTTTTGCTCTATTTATCTGAAAGATACATATTTCAAGAGATAAAATATTCAAATTTTGAATACAAGTATTATGGATGTTCATTCATCGCTCATTTTATTTCAAGTCATAATGAAGTCTCTAATGCAATTTGTTTTTTTTTAATTTTCTGTAACAAATATATTTTGATGCTGAAAATAGCAATGATTTTGAAAGAAATCGTGGTGGTTGAATATGTAGAAAAAATATATGCGTTTTGAAAAATACACATACACTCGCGCATACACATAAATAAAATATTACATTTGGGCATAGTGATGTCCGGAGTTAAAATTTCACTCCCTTGTCAAATCTGACAATGTGTTACCATTTTACTGTAGAAGAGGCCAAAATTATCAAGCAACAATACTTTCAAATAAGACGTTGCTATTTGCAGCATTAACAGATAAATAGAGAAGGTTTGGTTAGTACTGCTTTACAGACTTAATATATGCCGTGTAACAAAATGATCGAGCTTATGTGTAGAGTTCAATATTTAAATTTGTTACCTTTTGAAATTGGTTTCTTCCAAATAAATACAATAAATATATACAGTAGAGTAAACTTTGAAATCAGAGCATTCACCCAGAATTTGTAACCAAAATTCTTTATAATTCAACGATGATTTATTCTTTTTTTAAAACCAAAACATTGATTTTACTAGACGGCGTCCTTGCATAGGTGTAGAGCATCTTCCCCGTGATCTGGGTGTCCCAGGTTCGAATCCCAGTTCGGGCATGGTTGTTGTGTGTTCTATCTGTGAGGTGTGTGAATGTGCCCCCTGTAAAAAGGGGTTATGCAAGCGAATGTGTGAGTTTCATATGAGCTAGAAGTCAGACTTCTGCCCTTGGGTGCTCAGGGGTCTCTACCCTCAGAAGCTACTGCACCCCCTTTCCGTGGTAACGCGGACGCGACATCATCATTGATTTTACTAAACGTTTTAATGTTTTTATATAAAATGAGAGGCATATATATGATTTTAACGCTTTCAGTTGTCTCTCAGTCGTTTAAATTGTATTGTTATTATAATAAATGCTACTCTTCTTAAGAATTTAAATTAATTTCCTAGAGGAATAATATCTGAATGATTTTCTCTCTCGGTTTACTAAATCCGCTTTTCTTTACACTGTGTTTATATAAAAAAAATCTTCCATCATAGTTTCTTATAACAGCATGACTCTCCTTTAAAATTATTTAGAGTAAAATAAAATACATTCTGATAGGAGAAAAATATTTAATGAAGATGTTATATGCATTTAAAAGGATAATTATTTTTTATACAGCAAATCCTAATATTCGTAATAAATCAAATTTATCGTTCCTAGAAGCACTTTTAAATACATTGCTGTAGAATCGAGAGACATATATTCTTCGAAATTTGTAAATATGAAGAATGGGCACACGTTCAATGATATCCCAAAAAAGATGAATAAAAATAATAACAACAATAATAATATATTCGATTGTAGTCTAAATCTTTTTTAACTGTTATATTGCTTATTTAATGTTATTGATTAATTAATAATTAATAATGCAATCTTATACATATGGAATTAATAAACATAGCAGCTTTTTTCTTTCAACACAAGGTCTATAATCCAATTGCCATTCACGATAACTAGATATATCCATAGAATAATAGTATAATATATATATATATATATATATATATATATATATATATATATATATATATATATATATATATATATATATAGAGAGAGAGAGAGAGAGAGAGAGAGAGATAGATAGATAGATAGATAGATAGATAGATTTTATATAGAAGCTTAAGACAAAAATATAAAGAAAAAGTTTGTCACATTAAACATATTACAGCATATAATATGATTTTAAGATTTCTTAATAATAAATTAGTCGATAACCGAGCTTTAATTAAACCAAAAATAAAAGTCACCACTTAGTAAAAGATACATTAAGTGTTTAGACCAGCCAAAACAGGCACAGGTTGACTCCGTAAGTAAATCTGTAGTCTCAGCTTGAAATCGATACTGTAATTGCAACATTCCGCAATGGGTTGTTAATGTATTCACTTTACAGCCTCGATTTCTCACGTGGATGGACCTCACTCAGTTGCACATTCTGGAATCTCAAGCAGAATGGTAGGCATTCAGCGTTACGGTCAACCTTATCAGGTAATTAAGTTAGTGAGGGCTACTAGGAATTGCACCAGCAAATAGAGGTGCCGTCTTCATTTGTTGAGTGAGTCGCAGAGTGTTTTCCTGGTTCCTGCTGTTTATCTACGGTCAAATTTACACTACTGGGGTCGCAGCTGGTGCGAGGGATTTCAAGCAATTAGATGTGTTTATACATTCCGTGGTGCTAATGGGTTTCAGAGAGCTTGCATTGCATGTGAGGAAAAATGTGCGTTTAAACAGGGGTTAGCGGATCTTCAAGCGGGCTTGATATATTTATCGGAAAATACCAGTCAGATTAGTAGCTCATGATGAGGGTTGAATCATTGCTGGAAATCTTTCTAATTAAAGGGAAAGAAACATTGTTTCCTTTTTCATAGGGAAGTTCATTTATTTGAAACAATTAAAAATAATCCTTGAGATTTTTATGGATTAATTGACTTTTAAGGGAATATAAGACATTTTCGTTTTTTAAATAATTTTATTTATAACTATGGAGATATACTTTGAAGATTTGTATTGAATATAGACCATTTAAGATACATTTTGATAAAAAATAAAGAAAGAAAAAACCTGCCACCATGTATACTCTTTTAATTCATCTACTATATTTTCTTATTAAAAAATTTAATAGTTTGTTTAAAATTACTTTAGAAGTACATTCAATCAGAAAAGTAAAAAAAAAATGTAATACAATCGTACTGCAAGTTTCACATTTCTTTTCCTATAGAGCATTGATTGCCTTTTATATAAACACTCAGAGTTTGCTTTAAAAAAGGGGTAAATGCAGTGAAATAGGGCAAATGCAAGCTACAAGAATAAAAATTGCCATCCTCATAAATAAAAAAGCATATTTTAATGAAAAATTTAAAAACTTTTACAAAAACTCCTTTATCATGTGTTAAAAAGGAAAAATAATTTTTATCAATAAATCTGAAGAACAAAACAAAAATCATAAAAGCTTTAAATGAATTGGTACTTTAATTATGTTTATAAAGTATTTTAATTTTCATTTAATCAATATATAGGATTTTTCATTATTTTTTATATCTTTATAGCCTTGACCTACTATTTCTTATGTCTCATGTTTTGACGATTGTTACTTTGACTTCCATCGTTTTGATAAAAAATGATTTTTCCTTTATGATACATTGATAAAGAATTTTTTTATATTTATTATTAGCAAGTGTTATTTATTAATCTTTATTTCTTGTGGTATTGTAGCTTCATAGAATTGTAGCTTAAAAGTAGACATCAAGCTTCGGGAAGCAAGGCTATGTCTTCTGAAGACCAAAATACATCTTAATTATTAACTATGAGTAAAGGTAACAGCTACAGTTTCATAAATTGCCTCATTTCACATACCTTGTCGGAAGTCTGTAACTGCAGAACACATTTAATATTATCGGTGAGGAAATTACTAATCTTAACCAAATAGTGGCTTCTCCCGAAATGCGCTTTACGATAACAATTAACTTCAAGATGATTTATAACAATGAATATCGCTAAATGAAGATAGTTAGCTTAAGGATCTAATGACAACTTGCTGCTCTAATGCATCGGTTGTCACGTTTAGTACAGTGAATATAGAAATTTCTTGTAATTACACATTTAGGGCTAAAAAAAGTTTTTTTTTTCTTTTGGAAAACTTCCAAAAAAGTATTCCCTTTTATCCGAAGGGAACATTTAGGGTGTCCATAAATTATACTTACAATTTTAGATCTTAATAACTATAACATATAATAAAAATTCGTTTTCAACATGTGACAGGATAGCTCATAAGGTGTTTTTGTTTTCCAAATGCAGATTTTTTAAATAATGATATTGTCACAGAAGAAAGCTTAAAATGCAGCCGAGTCCGTAGTGACAAGGTTCGATACCCAAATGCACTGCAACTTTTTAATTGCATGGGAATTACCTTTCCGACCAGTTATTCAGGCTTGATATATGAATCAAAAGCTACAGGCCTACAAGAGCTTGAACCGTCGGATTCTCAGTACATTTAAACATTTCCCTGTGAAGTTGTTGAACCCTAGACAGAAAGAAATTGAATACCGACTGAGCCTTGTCCAAAACACTAAAAGTTCTCACATTGTCTTATATAAGTGAAGTTTAGTTTAGTTATATTAACGTCGCCTTTGAAGTAACACTGAGGCTATTTTGGGACAAATCTCATAGTTTTGAATCACGGTCAGATGACGAGGACGACACATGAGCTGGCACCACCGCCCCAAAATTCTATACCGCACCAGCAGGAGAGCGTTTGAGCCCGACGGATTTAACGTGCACCAGACCCGATAACACTACGGTTCTTCGGTGGAATCGGTCCTCAAACCTGAATCCCTCCGGTTCCGAAGCTGAGACCTTACCACCAGCTCTCCGCGGCCTTTATGTAAAAGAATAAATATAACTTTAGGCACTGCTTTGTCACAGGTTGAAAACCGGTTGTTATTATCTACAATAGTTTTGAAGTTATTATTGTCTAAAGCTGTAATATTAATTTATAGACTTCTGTTGTATCTAATAAGAAAATTTCATACATCGTGAAAAATATATTTGTCGCTTTTTTAAGCAGAATTTTCTTTTTCCAGTTCTTTGAAATCCAATTACAGATTTAATCAGAGTGTCATTTTGTTTATTCACACATTAATCCTTGATTTAGTTTATTTATGATTTTGTGTATTCGCACGAGATTTCGTTGTTAGCGCTATCGTATCGTTATTGCACAAAGATGTAGAGAGTTCTGCAGATGTTAATGTATTCTAGAAAAGATTTTTCATCATTTGATGCTCAATAAAGAAAATGTAGGCAATTATCGTGCATATAATGCCTATAATTAATTAATTTGAAACCCATAATATGACAAGTTATTTCAATATTACATATTATTTATAGTACCTATAATTCTAAAAGGAGAATTTTATGTGTGTGTGTGCGTGTACGTGTCTGCACTCTGCTGAACAGGTAATTAAATTAGAACTGCCAAATTCGGTAGAGATATATTTTATAAGGTCAGAATGTACATATCGAATTTTTTTGAAATTTTAATTAGAATTTTAAATAATTAAAAATTAACGACATTTTCACATTTTCCTCCTTAACTTCCAAAATTATTATTGCACAAATCTGATTTTTACTCTATTTTTAAATTAACAACTGTTTTTAAAATAATACTAATTTAGTGATGTAAATGTCTTCAAACTTTTGGTCTTCAAAAAATATTTTTTTACATAATATTAACAATAAATTTCTTTATTGCGATGAAATTCAGATTACTTTCATTGTTTTATCAAACATTTAATCACATGATTTTCCTCAATTCAATGCTAATTTTAAATAAATATATTGCATGACATTCAACAATAAATTTCGTTATTCAAATTAAATTGAAATTGTTTTCTTTGTTTCATCAAATATTTCATCGCATGATTTTCTTCAATTGCTGGAATTACAAAAAGATTTTGTTTATTATCTGAGCAGTTTAAGTAGTGAATCAAAAAGTTAAATTGTATTAAAGATACGCAACATGTAGTTAGAAATAAATCACCCAAACAATTAAGTTTTTACTGACACTGTTGTTTCAAGATATTCTATTCTATTAAGAAGGATAATCTAAATAATCAGAGGAAAAGGTGTAAGGCTACTGAAATAGCATGACTTAAATGTTTAACACAATCTAATATTTAAAATTACTTTATGCAGGAAATTATTAACATTGAAAGTTTGCAATAGAGATTTAACTGCAACTAAACATGTAAAATATTTCCTGCAAAACAGATGGTTGCCAAAGATGACTAATATATAATATTAATAATGATTAATATAAATATAAATATAAATTTTTTATAAAATTATTATTAAAAAAATTTTTCCTCAATTTTGTATGTTATTTAGAGGTGAATATTTAAATAATATGGCATAAAATTCAAACAATTGCAAATAAATCATCATCCTAATTTACTTGTTTAACAGCCACGAATTTCATAAAAAAGATTTAAGTGGAAAAATTCGTCAACGGTTTTTATATTAAAAACAATTATTATTTTTACTATTTATTCTTCTGAATTTAACATGGGATAAAAAATGTTGGATATATTTTTTCTTTGAAACACGGATAAACTCTTGATTTTATTTTCAAAAACGATTGCAGAGATCATTTCAACGCAAAAAAAAAAAAAAAAAAAATCTTTGTAAAAACTATGTATAAAGAGAAAGCTAACTTATCATTCTGATGTGTGAAGACATGCTGATAAACGGCTACAATTGATAGCACTTTTTCTGCTGAAGTTCTTTTTCCGCAACTGATGGAGCGTTGGGGGAAGTCTATCGAGAAAGATAAGTAGCTCATAAAAAAAAGGCGAGGCTATGCGCCTCTGAAGATGATAACAGATAGCGTAAGTAATTTTCTGCAGGATATAGTGGCATCCATAAAATTTCACCTTACATTAACATGTTAAAAGACGCGTTCAAGTTATTCCATTTCAGTTGCAGATATATGGCCCAGTTTCTGTTATAAGTATACTCATAGGGATTTGTTAGATCTTTATTTTGTTTTCAAAATGTCTTTGCATAGGATCCTTCATTTTTGTGAAAAGATTCACTATATACAAATTGCTTTTTGGTTCCATGAATAATCGATTCACAGAATGGTTTTCTATTTTATTCCAAATTAACATGAGCAAACGTAATATTATTTAAGGAAGTTATATAATATTTTCAAGTATATAATTGTGTTATTTATGATAACATTTAAATAGTTGTAGTAATAGTAGTAATAATAATAATATCTAATAAATGATGATAATAATATTTTAAAAAATAAATAAAAATAATATTTATTAAGTAATAATAATAATATTTAAATAGTAACCACTTATACTTACAAAGTGAGCCGTTGCTTGCGAAAATTTATTTGCCTTAGTAAACTCGTGACGTAATAGTTTACAGTAGATCGAACTAAAAAATAATTCAATCCTGAAATTTATATTCATGCTAGTCCATCAATTTATAGAGCAATAAGTTTCATTCCATTGGGTAACTATATTTAATTTTCCTTTGGTTATGAAAATTAGCATTTTAAACAATTCTTGTACTAAAAATTTTTATTTAGTTTGTGTCTGATGCACGTAATAATGACGGAAACATAAAGTAAAAGGCAGTGGAGAAATAAAATCTTTGAACGATATTGCATGTCAAATTTCAAAAGGGAGTGGTATGGATGATAATTCTAGGAATTACGAAACAATAATTCTCAGAATTTAAATAGACTTTTTTTTTCTGAAGTCAGCTTCCTATATTAAATTGAAATTTTGTTTTCTAATTTCAAAACTGTGTTCAGAGAACTAATTTTGTTAAAATAAAAACCTTATTTTAAAAGCGTATCTATTTATTGCTAATTTAAGGACGATTTTAATGCACGAAGACTATAGCATCAATATACAAAGAGTAAATCTCAAGCGCATAATATTAAACAATGTACAGAGAGTATAAACCTCAAGCGCATAATATCAATGTACAGAAAGTATAAACCTCAAGCACATAATATTAAACAATGTACAGAGAGTATAAACCACAAGCGCATAATATTAAACAATGTACATGGAGTATAAACCTCAAACGCATAATATTAAACAATGTACAGAGAGTAAACCTCAAGAGCATGATATTAAGCCATATATTTATATTTATTTTTCTTTATTGGATATTTTGCAACCTGTATTTACTCTTTCTCTTTTTAAAACTATTTATAATAACTGAAGAGCGATTTGCTTCGATCAGTAACTACTCAGAAATTCTGAATATAATATGCACGATAGCACACAGTATGTCCACTAAAGTCCATCTATTCCACATTAACTTAAGAACGGAGGCAGCTATTGCCATACACATGCTTTATTGCACTACAGAGACCAATAATCGCGCCAACTGGCGGAAAACAATGGAATAAGTGTTCAAAAAGGTACATGATACGGAGAGAATGTCAATTGTGCAAGTGCAGAGCGACTTTGATTTAGTACGAAAATAAAACTTGAGCTCAATAATGTTGAGAAAAAAAAGAGCTTAAAACGCGCATTTGCTTGATCGCGATTTCCAACATTTTTTCTCTGGGAAAATATTAGAAATAAATTAGAACGAATGGTTATCATCAGATGAATTCATTTTAAATATACAAAATGCTCACCGTCAACTTTATCCCCGGGCCGAAGTTTATTGTTTAAAAGATAATATTTTCTCATGTTGTCCACATTGATTACTGCGCTTATTTTATGCAATGTTACTTGTCTGTTAACACTGAAAATTCTATGCACTCGTTGCTTGTATTGGTTATTAAGTGTAGGCGGTCGACCACTGCGATGTCCATGGTGGAAGGTTACGCCTAAAATAAGGTATCCTTGTAGCGTTCTTGACACTGTGGATCTCGAAACGTTGAATTCCTAAACAATTTCCGAAATGGAATGTCTCATGTGTCTGGCTCCAACTACCATTCTTCGTTCAGTCTCTATGAATGCCCGTATTTCGGCCATTATCATGTCAGAAACCTTTTCACATGAATCACTTGAATGCAAATGGAAGCCATGCCAATGCACTGTCCATATATACATTTTGTACGCGATTAATTTGTTGTATGAATATTTGCATATTGCTATTCCAAGACTTTTGTCATCACAGTGTATATATATACTATAAATTTTACTATACTCATTAGACATGTAGAAATATATGCATATATACAATATATAAAGTATATTATATATAAAAATATTAAGCATATACATTACACACGCGCGCGCACACACACATATACATAGATAGATGGTGAATTCATAACATTTCAATAAATCATATTTTACAATGATTTATATTTTATTTTTGATCAAAATGAATACTATCAAATATTAATCCTGTAGTTGAAAACATGAATGCACTGAAAGTTTTAAGGTTCAATGTTTTTTTAAAAAAATTGTAAATTTTGAATTACGCTAACATTAAGAAATTCCATCTTAATATCATGTCATGGGTAAGCATAGTGTGACTTTGAATAGCTGGCCACTATCTCTGTAATTCGACAGACGCGGGCTGAGAGGAATTGTAAAAAACGGAGAGTAATAGAGAAATAATGGAGCTAAAATAAGTATGAATTAATTAATCAAGTGTATTTTGTTCCTGCTCCTCTGTAAAACATTTTTGTCGAATTTTGCGTCATGAGAGGATGAAGTTTAGTTTAATTATATTAACGTCCCCTTTTAAAGCAACAAGAACACTATTGAAGGACGGAACTCGTAGTTATGAACCACGGTCAGATGAAGAGGACGACACCTGAGGTGGCACCCCTTCTCCAAACTTTCACACCACACTAGCGGGAGGACGTTAATGTGCACCCGATCCGCTTACACGATGGTTATTCGGTGGAATCGGGTCTCAAGCATAAAGCCCTCTTAGGTCTCTTCCGTTTGTTATCAGAACTTACTCTGATAGTTAAAATGCTAGGTAAACATCAGCCATATTGCGGCGAAAATAAAATAAAACGAAATTTCGCTTTAAAATGTTATTTTTCTTCCTGTAGACTTATTAATTTATAATTGAACATTTACTATTTCTCATGTATCAGAAATGTACAATACGGATCTCATAGAAGTAAGTGTAAAGTAATTTAAACCTAGTACAAAACAGTTCCATATATTTGGAGGTGGAAGTGGTGGATGTGAGTTTTATTGGCGCAAAAGCCAAACTTGTCCAAACTGCACGCGTAGAGTTAGAAGTAAAATTTTGTGGATTGTTACAATTGGCGAGTTATTGCCTGAATTCTTTTTTAGTTTACTGTACTGCTTATCTATAAAATTTTCCGACAAAAGAAGAATTTTTGTAGTCAGTTTGAAACTGTGAATATTTAATTAGACTGGACAAATATTGTATCCATCAACAAATCTAGTGCTATTAAAATTTAGTTTAGCTATATTAACATCCTGTTTTAAAGCAATCCAAAGGCTATTTTGGGATGGACCTTATAGATTTGAAGCGCAGTTAGATGACGAGGATGACACCTGAGCTGGCATCCCTTTCTAAACTTCCACAGCACACCAGCGGAATGGTATTTTGCCCCGACGGCTTTAGTGTGCACCAGACTCACTTCGGTGTAATCGGGTCTCGAACCTGAAACCCTCCAGTTCGGAGTTCGAGACATTATCATTAGTTGTAATTAAAGATAAAATATAAGATGTCAAAAATTTGATGTAAAAAGAAAGGTAAATTTAATGTATATATTAACTAATATTTAATGATAGTTATGTACCTAAAGTATTTCTTCTATAAATAAGAAACAATGGTATTTTGTTCAAGATTACTCATTTAACCGTTTTTTTTAATGATTGGAAATATTAAAGTTTTATTATGATCGAAAAAGCTTGCGTGTCGAGTGATATTACGTTACAAAATTTTAGCTGTATCAAAAAAGACTGCACTATAAAACACCTGTTGCTGAAGAACTATTGATCCACTAAAAGGTTAGTTGTGTAGATGAAAAACAGAATTATTACATTTCCGTTCATTTACATTTAAAGTATTGGATTTAGATTTTTTTTTAAATTAGATACGATACAAAATAAGGAAAAATCATGATGATAGCTCATAACTTAAAGAAAAACACTTACGTGCTTAAATATATGATTGTATTTAACATTAATAATTGAACAAAAATGACCATCTGTTTTGCTCTCAATTTCCGTACAGCTGCTTACTGAAAAATACATCAATTTTAATGGATTTGGTCTATTTTTATATTGTTTTTCCCAAATGGTTGGAAGACCTCTTCAGAGTACCTTTCGTTTGTCATAAGGTGAAGACGGTTTTAAAATAAGTCTCATCTGCCTGTCAGAGGTTATTTGGACATCCAGCAAGCAGCACAGCTTTAAAATTTCAACACATTTTGTACACATGTACGCTAGATTGCCCAGGATGACTATATATGCTGCATTTATTTGTTTCTGTGTTTTTATAGCTGTGAAGAGTGATTTACCGGATAAAAGAAATTTTCCAGAAGATTTCGAAAATCTTACGATGGCCCAGTTACGTTGGCTATTGACACATATTAAAGAGTTTCAACGTCTGTTTGGACATTTAGCCAGGCCAAGGTAATGCATATATTTAAAAAATTTCTATGAACTTATAGATATTTTAAGAATTATTTTATGAACGACTAATTTTTTTAAATGTACTTTTGATGAATTCAGATTCAATCAAGAATCCTCGGAAGTGAATAACACACTGCGAAAAACAATTTTTTCTAGAAAGAAAGGCGCATTCAAGTGATGAAATGAGCATTTACTCCCATACCTAAATGCGCATGATTTAATATCTGAAAGAGCATACAAACAAAATTAAATTTTATTATTTTCTTGATGCATATATTTAAACATTTTTCAAGCAATTTTATTGTCCTTTTGATGAATTCACTTTCTTTAAATTAATTTTGTCTGTGCTTTGAAAATGAAATATGATAATTTGTTTGTGCTTTTCATACTAAATGTACATATTTAAAAAACGGTAATCTTTATTGTTTTTTAATGAATAAATCTGATTATCCTTTCTAAATAAATTTTAAAATTTTATCTTTTAAATAACAAACTTACATTTTCAAGCCACATACAACTTATATACGAGAATTATTTCATTAGAGTAATTAATTTAAACTTTTGCTTGTTTTCAGATTCGGACGAAGCATTTCCCCATCCTTTGAAGTTATCATGGAAGGAAAGAAGGTAAAAAAATTTTACACACTCTCTTGTTCCTCCAAAAGAAATTGGAGTTTTTTTTTTTTTGTTTTGTTTTGTTGTTGTTGTTGCTGTTGGTTTTTTTTTTTTTTTTTAATTTTGTGAATTTTTAAGATTTTTGAAATTTGTCTAGTTTTTCAAGATAAACGAATACTTGCTTAAAAAGGGCAAGTTGAATCTTATTATTTTTTGTATGATTTAGCATTTCTATGCATTTCGCATTCAAAATGTCAAGTTGGAATTTTTAATATATTTTGTAAAACTTATTAAGATTCATAATGTGTTCAAATGGGCTCTCTGAAATTTTAAAATGTTAAAGGTATTATGCTACCATTGCTTTAAACAGACGAACTTCAGTCTTGCTCAGAATCAGATCTCGAACGTATTACCCTCGGATCTGGAAGCTGATCACAAGATAACAACAGTCCAATGTGGTGGATGGAAGCAAGATATTGCAAAGTATTTACGAAAATTAAGAAATATCTTTCAGAATGGTGATAAATTAAGTTTTAAAAGTTTCCGATGCCACAATATCCGTGCTTACTTCTTGCTGTAGTATGAAAACAGAGTTTTTTTCAATACTTTTATAGTATTTTTTTTTAATTTATAAACAAGATCTTGAATATTTAAACGAAAACATAGTTCCTATATTTATAAAATAATATTTTTAGCTTTTGAATTAATTTTTCATAATGGGTGTGCCATATTTAATGCTTGTGAATTAAATTAATGCCTCTGATTTTATTTAAATTGTAGAGTAATTTTTTAGGAAAAGAGCCTTCATGTTTCACATTTGTCAGAAAATGAAGAAGCTCCTGTCGATGGTCTTGATGTTCTACCTTTGCCACAATATGAAGAACCACCTGTAAAGGGGTCTGATGTTCCAGCTTTGCCACAAAATGTAGAACCACCTGTAAAGGGCCATGATGCTCCACTTTTGTCAGTAAATGAAGAACCACCTGTAAAGGACCCTGATGTTCCACCTTTTTTCCATTACATGTAAAGGGGAAAAAATTGGAAAGTTCATTTTATTTTTCAAAAAGAAAATGTTGTCGCTTTTGTTATTAACAACTTATTTGTTTGAAAATGAATTTTATATTTTTTATCTAATTTAATAATTGTGATAAAATTTAATTTCTAATTTCATAATATTTAAAAATATTTAATTCCCATCACTTAATTCCCATTATTGTTTATTATTTTAAAATATAAGACTAAGGAAACCTATGTTAAAACTTTATAATAATTTTAGTAGCCGAAACAGTTTCAATTTATATGATGTAGTATTTTTGTAGAAAAATTAGAGCACTGGATTTAACTTGATTGATGGATTGTTGCTCTCAGTAATTAATTGAGATGTTCAATGATTATATCATAAAGAAATGCAAATGTATGTAAAGCAATTAAGTGTGAAAACACATCTTAGTTAGATAAAGGAAAATCGTTCCTGTTATAAATTAGATGCACTTAAAGCACCACAAACACCCATTTTAAAATATATTGTTGTAGATGTGAAGTATTTCTTTCATCTTTCGAATAACTGAAATTCTAAGTTTATAGCTGAATGCACTCTTTTCTTAAAAGTTTAAAGTTAAATAAGATATTATAAAGTGTAACCTTGGATTGATGGATAGAAACATTAATAATGAGGGTAAAGACCCCTGAGCACCCAATGGCAGAAGTCTGACTTCTAGGTCAAATGAAAATGAAACTCACACATTCGCTTGCACAACCCCTTTTTACAGGGGGGGCACATTCACACACCTCACAGATAGAACACAGATGAAGAACAAGCATGCCCGAACCGGGATTCGAACCCGGGACGCCCAGATCACGGGGAAGATGCGTTAGCCCTATGCAAGGACGCCGGCAGCCATAGTAATATGAATTAGATAATAATGATGGTTGCGATCAGCAATCTTGAAGAAGCATGTATGTTTATTAAGGAGGCTTTAACATTAAACGGAAGAATTTCATAATGTTTAAACACATACGAAACTCCATATTTGTGAAAAATTATAGTGTTGGATTTATCTTGATTGATGGATAGTTTATATGTGTAATTAATTGAGATGTTCAGTGACTATATCATCAGGAAATGCAAATATATGTTGTTGTGGCTAATCTCCATGGCCTGACTTAGTCAGACCAAATCCAAAAATCCGTTGACTAGAAGAAAGTCAAAAACGAGGGAGGGAGAAGAATAAATTTATCCCCAAAGAAGTCCTAAACAGTCCAGAATATGTTCAACAGAGGCCTGTTGTTGGCTGCATTTTGGGCAAAGAGGGTAAGATTTTTTACCCTGAGAAGAGAAAAGAAATTTAAGGTGGCCACTGGCAAGGCGCGACAGGCAAGTGTTGGTTTTTCTATCACAAGAAAGAATTAAGGACTGGCCCAGCTTATTGGCCCTATACCAATCATGAGTAGCGGGTACCATCCAATTCTTCTTCTTCAGGAATTTGCAAATATATGTAAAGCAATTTAGTGTGAGACCACATCCTACTTAAATAAAGGAAAGCTGTTCCTGTTATAAATTAGACGCACTTAAAGCACCATAAGCACCCATTTTAAAATATATTATTGTAGATGTGAAGTATTTCTTTCATCCTTCGAATAACTGAAATTTCAGCTCTATGGTTGAATGTACTCTTTTCTTAAAGATAAATAAGCGATTATACAGTATAACCTTGGATAGCTATTTGATGGATGGCAATAGTAATATGGCTTGGATAGCTATTTGATGGATGACAATAGCAATATGGCTTGGATAGCAATGTTGGTTTAAGATCAGTAATCTTGAAGCATCATATATATTTATTAAGGAGGCTTTAACATCCAAAGGAAAATTTTCGTAATGTTTAAACACATATAAAACTCCATATTTGTAAAGTTTTGAAAAAATATTGGATAAGGAAAATGGGAAGAAAATTATGAACTCAATTAAAGTATAAAAACTTGTATTTTGATAAGAATTGCTATCTCAAAAAGATATTGAAAAAGATTGAGAAAATGAGTTGACCTAACTCTTCAAGTGTATAAACAACATTTTTTCATCGTGGAAAATGATTATTTACAAGAATAAGGCTTAATTGTGCAACTGATGCTACATTTTAAGGTGAATAAATATATTTTTAGATTAAATACATAATATTCATTTCAATTTTTATATTTAGAAGTGATTTGAATGCAATTATAAATGTATTCTAGAAAGCGAAGATATTTTTTTATGTAATCTATGACTATGTATATCTCAATTGGATAATTATGTAAGCAATTTTCAATTTATTCAAAATATGTTTATTCTAGAAAGCCCGTGATGCCATGCACGTGATTTTTTAATATTTTTTTACAAGATTTTTTTTAAAAAATTCTTTTCAGAAAATATGAATTTTTATTCAAAGAAAGGACTATTTTCGAAATAAATGTAAATGATGTGTCAGTTGGCTAAGGTTCTACTGTAGGAGTGCATTTACAAAGTATTAAAACTTTACGCCTGACTATATAACTTTGAATTCTACATCACTAACACTCTAGTATTGCACTATTTTAGTTAATAAAGGTTTAAAAATTGTTCAAGTCTTTTCTGTGAGTTTCCATGAATGATATTGCAAAAAGTTTTGTATTTTTTCCCTTGACAGAGCTTTTTAAGAATTGTGTTTCGAATAAGCCTAAAATAATTATCAACATTTATTATTTCTGTTAAAGTTGAGGTGTTAGATTGTGACATATTAGAGATAATATATTCTTATTAAATCACACTCTAGTTCAATTTTAAGCTAAATCAACAAGAAGTAAGTACAGTAGGTATTCATATGTTTTTCTTTGCATAAAATTACTATTCTCTTTATGGAAAGGCATTTTACTTCAAATTTTCATCATTTTAAGGGAGTTTATAAAATATCACAAGAGGTTTAAAATGCATCTTAAAATATCTGAAAGAAAAAATTTATTTCACAATGAAATGTATTTAATATAGTAAAGTCATTTGAATGCTAAAAATTATTTTAAAAAAGTAAAAAAAAATAATACTCAAATAAAAATTTATATATATGGTAAAGTAACTTTTTATTTTAAGTGGTACAAAGAAAGAAGTAAAATCTAGTTGATAGTAAAAAATTAATTTCTTTTCAGGAAAAAGTTTGTTCTTTCGACTATAATTATAGACGTTTAAAGCCAGACTACAAGAAAAGTTCTAAAATAATTAACAATGAGTAAAATATTGATTTAAAAGCACTTCTGGGGTAAAAATTTTTAAAAAAATAAGCATTTTCTTTCTTTGAATGTTATTTCAGCAGCTACATTAATAGTATTTTAAATGCTTCAGGGCAACAAACTTTTTTTTTAGTGAAAACAACGTTTAAAATTCCTGCCCTCCCCCCTCCCCCCCCTCAAAAAAAAAAAAGGAACTGGCGTTGTAGTCTTTATTTGATACTATACTCGAACTTTTCTAATACGTCATCAAAAGGCTACCGCTTTGGTAAGAAAAGGTTTCTTAAAAAGAAGCCTTCGATTTGAAACCACTTCTCCTGAATGAAGCTATATTATTGAATTAAAATATTTTGAAATAAACTGCAGAAGAAGTTTCTAAGAATAAGTTCAAAACACCTAAGTGATTCTCGAAACAATTTCATTTATAATCTTCTTAATTATTATATTTAATTGTCCAAATAAACATTTTTTTTTGTTTTTTGTTAAATGATTTCCAAATTATTGTTAGATGAAATTTTAGCTATATTTGTTGGAGTATAATAATAATTAGTTAAAATTTGTTTAAAACTTATGCAATTATTTTTGTCGGCACAATGGTGTATCATCATATATTCATGGAATTCACTTATTCTTTGATAATGCATTACTAATTCTGTAGTCTGATACTTAGTTCAAATAAATAACTTGCATTGCAGTATTTCTGTTTTTATTTGCTTTATTTCTGTGTATTTCACCAACTGATACAAGTTTTATTGAACTTATGTTCTTAGTGAAAGAGTATTGTGAAATATTTTTTTTCTGAAAAAGGTCTCCTAATTCCATAGCTTATTCGAAATCATCTAGGAGATTAATTTAGGATACGTTTTTATATACATTTTGCTTAAAATATGGTAACGGAAATTTTGAGTAGTTAGATAAATAAATGACGGCATTCATTTCCACGTTATGAATATTATAATTAAAATAAAACATAGAAAGAAATATTGAGCAAAAGTTTATGATTTTATGAGAAATTCTTTTAACTACAAAGTCTATGATTAAAACAGTTTAAATCTTTGAAGTATTTTAGTTGTATACATGCATTAAAAACTTTATAGTAGAAAAATGTAAGGGAGACAATATGCGGAAATTAAAGAAAAACAGGGAAAAAAATATAAAAAAGAATGCTGTTGTTTTTGAGTTTTTATTTTAAGTATTTTCTTTTACAATGCGTATGATAAAAAAAATTAACTTTAATTACTTTTAGTTACTTAAATTAATTATCAAAAATATAAAGCAAACTTTAAGGGAAAAGTAAAAGGACAGACGGAACAAAATGTGAAAAGTAACGAAAAACACAGAGATGATGTAAATTGGAGAAGAATTTTTTTTCTTGCTCTTGAGATTTCAACAGATGCATTTTCAAATAGATTTGCATGTAAAGTTACAAGAAAATATAAAAATATATAAAACAATTTTTATAATGGATGATTTTCTCTAGAGACAATTTATATTAGTTAAAGCCGATTATCAATGATTAACAAAATAAGCAAATTTAAATTGACTAAATGCATTATCATTTAAAAATCTATTTTTAATTACTCAGAAATGCAAGTGAAGGAAAATTAAATAATAACTTGGGATGATATACATTTTCTAATCTCTCAAGAATTTAATAATTTCTTAAATGACTCCCCTTTCGTATAATTTTTTTTAGATTAATCTGACTTTCGTGCCAAAATATTTATTTCTAATAACCAATAAATGGATTTTAAAGAACAAACAAGAAGCGTTTCACAGTTTAAGGCTAATACTTCATTGACTGTAAAACAAAAATTAAAACAGAATGAAAGAAATTAGTATTCAGTAAGAATAATTCAGATTCATTTGAAAGGGCATAAATTTTTGAAAGGCGTAATTGCTTTTAAGAATGCAAATTTTAATCTGTTCAAATTAATTGAAGCTAAGGCAAGGCTTAAAAATGAAAGTTAATTCGTAATAAATTAATTTTTTTTAAATTCTTTTTGGTGTTTGGAACAAGAACTGTCTTTGACAGAATCCAAAATAAAATCTAATTGTTGAACTCACACCCTAGGTTCAGTTTTTAATGTAAAAATATAAGACATATTAACGCATAAAAGAATATTTTTGAAACTGTTGAAAGTGGGTAGTGTTTAAAAGCGAAGTGAATTTAAATAAATGCACAAATGTGTTGATCAGGAACTTAAAGTTATTTTTATTTTATATGTTAGCTTGAATTGTTCTAACTGAAGGAAAAATAAAATAGCTTAATATGGATTTAGATTATTATCTTTGGACCCAAGACTTCTTTTAAATATAACTTTGAAAAATGCAAGAAAAATGTAAATATAATGAAGCCATTTCATTTGGTACACGTAAATGTCATGTTTTATACTGTGATATCATGTGCTTTTTTCCGATATGGAATAGGAAATTGAATTGGCTGAGAGCATTTGAAGAATATCACATGAGCATGTGTTGAATGTATTTTTGCCAGTATTACAGGCTTCATGCAGTCTTGTTTCAAAATTGTCATATCTTAGAAAAATTATACTATTTTTTCATAATTTTCGAAAAACCATCAAATAGTAAGAAAATATTTAAATCTGACTTGTTGCGCTGAATTTCTCACAATGTAATTCATATGGCACCGCCTGTCAACGTAACACCAACAATAATCAACGTATTAATATATTAAAAAGTATTAATATAAAAAAACGAAAAAAAATTAAACCTTGAGTTTTTAAAGAATTTCTACATTTCCATCTGTTTGAAATCACCAGTTTCGGAACTACATATCTGTGAATAATATAGCTCAAAAATGCAAAAAGCTATATGGATGAAATTTAGTACGAGATATTTACATTAAATATATTGTCTGATAAAATTTGAATGAAATGGAAGAAAATTTATTTATCTGCCCGTTACTGTGCATGAGAGAATGGTAAAATGCTATAAGGAAGGTGATTTGAAAAATCTGGAAATGGTCGGATCACTATATTTGTAGATTTGTGATAAATGTCGGAACAAATCCGCCGAAGTACTGGCTATCGATTGGTCTGTTTTTCGTATATATGTGAAAAAGATTATTGGAAATCGATGCTAGCTATATAAATTTAGTGTTAAATTTAGAAGTTTAGTCTTATATCGACTTACAGATATAATCGATCATAGAGAATAGATACAGATGTCCATTTAATTTTGTTAATCATACCAAGAAGCTCAACACAAAATGTGTTTTATAGTATTTCTATACGACCATGGTAAAGGTAGAACAATTTCATTATTTGCATTTATCTGGTTTTGCTGTCTAAAATACAAGAGTCAAGTAAATGGAAGTTCCCCTCATTTCTCAAATATTTATAGAAAACTCCTTCTAGAGCTCACTTTCCTCTTAAGTCTATTTAACTATCAACCATAATTGGCCTAAGATACCCTCAAACCTTCCCATCTTATATAGAATTTAGAGAGGACAAACACCCACAATCTGAGAAGCTTACTCTGAGTCTAGCTCCATTTGTAGTATTCTATTTTATGGTAAACCGCTGATATTAGAATTAACATCTCTTAACTCAGAATTAACATCACTTATGAATCTAGCTAATATTGAATTGCAATAGAAGGCTATACTTTTTAGATCTATTTAGTAATCTGCATAGATGCATTAACCTTTAGGATATATTAAAAATGAAAACTCCGATAAACTTATGTTTTAAATACTAATTTACTTATTAATACAGTTGTTAAACGAGTCTCGCTTTGTCATTATTAAGTAGAACTTAATTTATTAAAAGTCTCCTTCATTATTAATTCGTGAGAAGAAAAAGAAAAAGATATTGTAGGTTTTAAATGCAGGTTTCGAAATTAGTAATATCGCATCTCAGTATATAATTTAAATGCCCATAAAAGTGAATATTATCGAAAAAGAAAAAAATACTGCATTTTATAATGAATATGAAGTGATAGACATTTTTGAGCTACATAGAAGCAGATTGTAGCAGGAGGTGATTTCTCTGAGATAAAAAATATACCTTTCATGATTACTTTGTTAATATTTTATTAAATTATCATTGCTCACTTATTTTTTTAATGTTATAAAGATCGAATTGACTAAAATATCCACTTTAAATCAAATAATTCACTCAGTTTTTATTTTATCTCTGACTATTTTTTCCATTTTATTAAATTTTTAGTTAATCACTGTTATTGATGCTTTATTTCGTATTTATAACATCTATTTGATATAAGAATAATTAGAATAACATTTATAAATTTCAGTATTTTATATTTAATATTTCTGAATGTTTGCGCATGTGAAATCAAAATTGAATGCTTATTGAGGCTTCATACAAATGTATTTCAATATCCCAGTTATTATAATTCAAGAATAATCATAATATTTGAGATTGTATTTTTCCTAATTCTATCCAAAACTAAAATCACATTTTCATAAATTGTTTTATGCAAAATAAAAGCTGATAATTTTAAATTAGACTGCTGGAAATCACTATAATAATTATATGATTAAGATATTTTATGGTTTTAATTAATATTTTAATGCATTAATATTTTGAATAATTAAATTAAATGCATTTAATGTATTAAACATTACTTTATACCACTTTATTTTTTATTTATGACGTAGATATTCCCTAGGAATACTAATACACTTTAGTTGCAGTTGAGGATAAAAATTGAAATTATAATTTCAAAACACTAAACAAGTAACTGCGTTTAAAAAGTGGATTATCATAAACACATAAAAATTAAAATGATAAATTTATGCTTTACTTTCAGAACAACTTCAATTTTCACAATTTTTAACTATTTCTATAATATTCCAGCAAACTAAATTTTATAAACTCCTAAGTTCAAACAGTTTAATGTTTAATTATTAAACATAAAGAAAATAATTAAATAATAATTCAAATAATTAAATAATAATTCAAATAATTAAATAATAATTAAAATAATTAAATAATTCAAATAATTAAATAATAATTCAAATAATTAAATAATAATTCAAATAATTAAATAATAATTCAAATAATTAAATAATTTAAATTCAATTTTAATATAAAACGAAAAATATACTAACCGGAAATTACAATTAATTACAGATTTTGAAAATAGAATTGTTTTTATGTTTTGTTTAGAAAAATATTGTTTTATCGCGTTCATTTAACTGCTAGATGTGTGATGCAGTAGAAAAAGAAATTCATATTATTAAGAAAATTCTTCTTAGAATTTGACGCCAAACTTAATTTGTAGTTGCGTTTTTCTAGAAATAAATGCATCAAAATTAGGAAATAATTTTTGTGTGTAGATATATATTAAGTTTTAAGAATAAATACGTAAATTAAATTTCGAATAACTAAACCAAACTATTGAACTTTACAAAATGTCAGATTGTAAGCTTACAGCCACGCTACAGTTTATAAGACTCTAATCGTTAAAGTGTAATCCAGACATACAAATGATGAAGAGCATATAAGGGAAGAAAATCTGATCAAGTACACTGTTGACAATATTACAATACATTTCAGAATTAGATACATGGTGTTAGGTTAAAAAATCGCAACGGAACTTTAAATAATTCTCTTTCGAGTTTAGACTTATCTGAGCCAAACAGGAAGGGTGTTAAAATGAAACTGTCTTTGTTCTGAGATTATTATAATATAATCTTTAAGTTGACAATTATCAAAAAATTCGTATCCTTTTGAAATATCCCACCTTTCAATTTTTTCTACTTGTCAGCTTCTATAAGTTCTTTGCATTAAATTAAGAAATGAATCACAAATAAATAAGAAATGAATCACAAATAGATAAGAAATGAATCACAAACAGATTTGTGTGTGTTAAAAATTCTAGTTCGGTGAAAGACATGACGATAGAAAAACAATGAATGAATGTTTTCACAAAAGAAAATATGATTTGCATGTTATGTGAAGTTACAAAATATGAATATTTTGAATTTTACCAGAAATTTTGCATAAAAAATTAAACAATTTCTCTTTCATTCATTTATATATGTTTGATTTCAGAAAATGCATAATCCATTTTAAATAGATTCTTTAAAAATAATTTTATACCAAAGCTTATGTCGATTAAAGGAAAAAGTCATTTAGCATGCACATACCAAAAAGACTTAAGGATAAATGGATAATTTTATGAAGATAAGAATGAGCATTATTAAAATGTTCATGCGATAAAAATTGTTTTAAAAAAAAGTTGAATATTTTAGCTTAGTTGGAATCATCTTTGAGAATAAGATACTATCGCTACCATTTGTTTTTTATGCGCTCCTTTCACACGTCTATGCGTTTTCTGTATATATTTTAAATCAATAAAAATATTTGAAATTCACTTTGAAATTAAATCTTTCCAGAGGCATTTATGTAAATGGCCTCTAAAATGACCTTTTTATGACACATATAACGATATCTAAAATGGTCTTTTTATGACATATAATGGCCTCTAAAATGGCGAAAAACATGTTAATAGTCGCCAAAAAGTTTCTGCATTTTTGTCAACACATTCAGTTTTGTCACCCATAATGTATAACAAAATTAGATGATAAACATTTTCTCAAGAATAATGACAGAATTAAAGCCATTTTCAACATACCTTAGTTTTCTTTTAAGTAAAGTTAAAAATAGATTAATATTTAAGAAAAATGTATGCCTTATTATTCCTATGAATATATATTTACCATTTTTGTAACATTGGCATCTTTTTATTGTTTAGCTTATACAAAAGTTTACTTGCGATATCCGAAAATATCTAGTAATTTTAATATAATAGCTGTCTGTTTTGTATTTTCTTTCGTTATTTTCTAAAAGTGCTACATAAAATGCATGTAATATGATTCAAATCAAATTTGCTTTTAATAATAATATCCAATATTTATTCTTTAAGAATGAATAACTTTGTTATATATTATATAAAATGAACTATAAGAAATTATGCTGATGTTTTTTGAAAACTTCAATACATTATTTTTTATTCCACAGGAATAAAAGTTAAAACATCATCCTTTGAAATGTTAATGGTTTTTTTTTTTTTTTTACATTTTATTTTTCTTCAATGAAATAATTTAATCATAAAACTTTGTAGACTTCAGTAAATCTGCTTTGAGCGATGGTATTGTTTTAGAACTGTTATACGAACTTAGTGTAACAGGAAGTTAAATCTCTTATTGGCGTTTCAGGCTTTCGCATCTCTTATTCAAAGAAAATTCATTATAAATTTCACTATTGCTTATAACATTTTTAAAGGTTCTAAGGTTAAAGTAATGAGAATGGAAGTATAAATAAGGGTTTTTTAGACTGAAAGATAGTTCTGTTCTCTAAAATATTTCTCAAAATAATGCTGTTGTCTTTGACCTATGTAGATCAGATTTAATTCTAAAAAAGAAAATCATCTATTACTTATATACTATACTAGAGCAGGAAGGTATGTATGAATTTTCTTGTAGATCGTGGACTCTTGAATGCATATACCTCAACATGCTACAATTGACATACTATATATTTTCATACCTATTGCTTACCTGACAGAAACCGCCCAAACTTTTTCCTTTCACTGGTATCGTGTCTTGCGCTATGAACTTTCATTCACCTGAAAATCCATGATGCATGTTATTGATTCACCTCCGGAAACAAAAACATACCATTGGAAATGTCTAAGTTCAAATGACTTTTCCTTCACTTCATGACAGTAGTGACTACCACTCCATTTCTACGTCCACTCAAAGCGGGACTTCATTCTAAGAAATGTATTGTTTCTTTACCTTGAGGGGAAAAAAGTAAACGAATTTGTTAGATCTTCATACCTTCTACATTAATAAAGAGTAATAAAAGAAATGTGTTCTGATTTTTGTGGTTCAGAAAGTCATGTGTTTTATGTACTGTTATGATAGAATAAGATTTAAAACTTTTTATCTTCTGAAGAAGAACAAGCAAGTATTCATGAAGAGAACCTTTGACAACAAAGGGATTTCTTAAGTTATCAATTACTTGATCCAGATTATTGAAGTTTTCGAACTCGCTAACTCGAATGGACAAAGATTCATACTGAATACTACCAAAACACTGTTTCGGTCATTTTTGAACTGAAAATATAGATGCCAAAGAAAGATGAAAATTCTTATGTCGTGCGAAGCATTGAATACAGAAAAGAATGAAGGTAATGGAATTAAGCTAGGACGTTCTTGACCATAAAAATCTCTGATTGATTTGAATGCGAAATCCTGGTTTTGTTAAAGGCATTCGATCGCCAAATGTTTAAATTAATAGTAACAGCGTCATATTATCGATGATTGTTTTTGATGATAAAGACACTTACAACATATGTTTCTGATCCTGAGATGAATAAACTATAAATTTTTACCAATAATGTGTGCTTCATAGAATATAATTATGTCAATTATGTTCTTTTAATTCAGAACTGATGTATCAGGTTTTTCTTAAGAAGCATTGAGTTTATTATTTATAATTTGGATAAATGTTACTGTGTAATATTACTATAATATTTAATTGCTTAATGTTTGCGACAAATTTTATTATACTAAAAATTATTCACACTGTGTTCACATTGCTAATATATACTAATAAAATATTATTTTATCTGTATTATAAACTATCTATCTATTTGTAAAAAAAAATTACAAAATGTCTTTGTGAGTAATTTTTTATCAATATATATTCGGACAATATCGTTTCATGCTGGATCCTCCGATGCGGCAGTGGTTATTATCAAATGTTAGGAAAGAAATTGAGAAGATGCTTAAGATATGCAATTCACTGCTATTCTTCCTATTGTCGTGTAATGAATGCTTGATTTGTTTTAACTGATTATTAATTATTGTGTTTTGGTATAACTAAAAGTTTATCCATTGAGTAGACTATTCGTCGCAATTTCTCACGACTTTCAGCAAGATTTTAAAGAATTCACTTTCTCGGGAATCATTTATTCTATTTTGATTGTTTTTGTTGAAAATTTTAGCATAAACAACATTAAATATTTTTTAGCGTCCTTTCTTTTGACTGCCTTCTCTTTAAATTATTTTATCGGGAAATTTTAAATGAATCCGTGCAAAATGCTTTGTTGAAATCGAAGTGACATTTTTTAAGGAAAAAATGAAAGAAACAAAGAAAGAGTATGCGGCATTTCAGTAATGATGGCATTGAAAAGAACGCATTTCAGGTACTTATTTTAATATTGAATTGTTCTGTCTTGATTCAATTTCCATTCAGATGTTTTTCTATCCAAATATAAAATACAAGAAATGCTTTTTTTACTTGCATTTGTTAATATCCCCCTAACAAATAATTTCTCAAAGTTCATCTTTAACAAAGTTGTTTTTATTGGAATTAACTTATTTTTGCTTTAAATTTAATATTTTGTTCAAGTTAATTCAATTTTCAGTTCTAAAATAAAAAAAAAAATAATTGTATGCCTTCTCTTAAATGAAGGAACTTTGAGATGAAATATTTTAATTTCTACAAACTTGTGCAGGTTTATTTAAGAACAGAGAAATATAATGTAAGAATTGTGACGACTGCTCTTGAATTTTTATACAATACCCGAATAACATGCTTACGTTTTAGAGCGACGATTAACTCAGTTACGTCCTTTAATGACCCGAAAAGCATTATAAAATATTTTCAGCTCATGTCAGATAATTTATTGCTTTTTTTTCGTAGGGCCATCAGGATAATGCTGCTATTATTCTGCCTTTTCCGTTTAACTGTAAAATAAGTTATTTTCTACTTTTTAGAAGAATGAATCAGAATTTCTGAAAATTAAAGAGTAATAGTACATCAGTACCTTCATCTTTGTATTTAAATTATAAAGTAATTGATGATATAGAAGAATTACTGAAATTTTAACCATAAAGTGAGCTACATTATCTGATCCCAAATTAATTTTGACTTCATTGTTCCACTAGTTACGAAAATATCATTTGCGATATAAAATGTCATATACGGCTATAGGTTAGGTGATCGATCACATAATGTAAGCATTATCAGGATAATTATTCATTATAGCACCAATCATTACAACTTGTATAACTCTGTAGAACTATGGTAAGTTAATAGAATGTTATATAGAAGAATTTTCTGGAAAACTATATATTTTTACTATTCTAAAAGGAATTTAAGTTTTAAAAAATGGATATGATTGCTATATATCACCTAAAGTTACAATTAAAAGTTACATTACCTAAAATTACCATGAGTTGGAAATAAATTATTTCTTACCTACCTTCTTACCTTGTTGTGTTGGGACTTCTGACACTTTACAAGCCCGCTGTTAGTTATCTGTCAGCAATTTAAGTCGAGTGAGCGTCTTTTGTTTTTTCAGTAGCGCCAGTTAGGGCCAGGAGTACGATTTAGCTACTTCGTGCGTCACATGCGCTTGTATAACCCCTTTTTACAGGGGGGCCCTTTTAACCCCTTTTTTCACACACCTCACAGGCAGAACACAGTCAACGAACAACCATGCTCGAACCTGGACGCCCAGATCACGTGGAAAACGCGCTACCCCTATGCCAGGATTCCAACACTGAGAGTACGTATCCTTCACAAAGTATTAAAAAAAAAGCATTCAATTGAAAAAAGTGTAGCTTTTGAGTTGCATAGTCTTCTGAAGAATATGAATTTTTTGACAATCTTATTATTCTGAGATGTTCGAACATGGAAGACTGAACTTATCCACCATGGATGAGTATAATATAACTATTGCAGTTTGACGAAAACAGGTTTGAGTATTTTCCACCAGTATATTGTTTTTCATAAATAGAAACTGGAAAACTCATAAGCTGTTTATGATGTAGAGCATATGTTTGAAACATATTAAATATAATTTAATTCATATTAGTTTATTATTAAATGTATATTTTTCTTGTGAAAATTGGATTGGATATTGTTTTCATTCATTTGAGAATATAAATTATTTGTGAATTCATTGAAAATCAAGATATAAAGTAATAGATGAGTAAGTCGAAATTCGACTCTGAAGTACATTAAAATACATATTTTAAAGCATCCAATTCGCCCGCCATTTTGGATATATTGTAGTTTTTTTACACAAGTTTCATTCAGTTACAAGCTGTCATTCAGAGTGTATCAATTTTTAAATTGATGGATGTAGATTAGCAACATTTAAGCCATTGCATTTTATCTGTTTACAAAAGAAAAAAATGCTGCTCAAGCTATGGAATTGATTAATTCAACTTTGGGTGAAGATTATGTCATTCAACAGTAAGAAACTAACTGCTTTGCAAGATTTTGTGATAGAAATATTAGGCTTTAGGACGATTCATGTCCAGATGCAGGAAAAAAATGAAGACGGAGAGCTTCAAATTTTACTGGACAAAAATCCATGTGAAACTCAAGAATAAGAATAGTTCAACAAGAATCTTTCGTCAAACAGTTAGGAGTTACTCAACAAGCAATATCACTTCGATTGCATGCAGTGGAAAAGATACAGAAATAAATGGATTTTGTAAGTTGTCGGAAGAAAAAAAAACCAAAAAGCTCAAATCTGCATGAATTTGCTTACTCGGTATAAATGAAAGAATATTGTTTTGCGCAAAATCATTACGGATGATGCAAAGTATATTTTGTGTGATGATCATAAAGGAAGAAAAGCATGGCTGGTTAATTCAGGCCAGCCATCATCTTCAACTGCAAAATGAATATTCATGCCAAAAAATGTTACTGTGTGTCAAGGGGATTGGAAAGGATAATTTACAATGATCTTCTGTCACTTGATTAAACGTTATCAGGCCTAAATGATCAAATTAAGAGATTTTCTTGAGGAAAAAAGATCATATGCAGGCCCAGAGAGGCGGAAAGTGATATTGTTGCATGAAAACACTCATACACATACAGCGAAATATTCCTAGGAATTCCTTTTCTCCTTAGGCTGGAAAATTATCCAGCATGCGGTGTATTCTCCAGACCTTGCTAATTCTGATTACCACTTATTCAGATCGATGTCGTCTTATTTGAAAGCCCAACGGTTCACGAAGTTTGAATATATATGGAAATGGCAAAATTTCGAAGCAAAATAAATATTTTGCTTTGAAACCACCATGTTTCTATCGCGAAGGCAAACATCACATGCCTAATAAATGGGAAAAGACCATAGATAGTGAAGGTGAATATTTTGTTAATTAGGGGAAATGAACAAAAATTATTAGCTAAAATAAAAAGTTATATTTGTTGTTAACGACTAGTTCTTGAAATTAGCGGTTCAATTTATTTATTACATATTTTCAATTGCATATGTCACGAACTATTAGATATTATTGTTTCATTTATTCCATCAAGAATTACATGATTATATTACAAAAAGATTAAACCTGTGATGCATAAAGACCTCTTCAATTAAAGTATATGCTATTAAAATGGAACATTTATCAGTAAGTTAATAGTCTATTTAAATTATAAAACCCTTAACTGGGAAGGTACAGTCTGTCAAACCGCTAAAGATGGACTTTAGGTCACCCCTATTCTGTTTTTAGCTCACTCGAATGGATTGACCCCGTAGCTCCCTGTTTCATAACCTTCACTACAAGTGTACTTTTTCAGCCGGTTTCAGCAGATGCTTTTTTAAATATTTCAGCTATTTCTTAGCGCGACGTCTAGGAGACTGCACCTCAAATTTAGTGTTCCGGTTTTATACAAGGCTTACCAGATGGCTCTAAAACTTGGTTCTCGAAACATTATCCAACTGACAGATCCTCGTTATAAAGCAGAGATCCAGAGACTTTGAAATGAAGCAGAAAGTAGTTTAAGTGAAGAGGATAATTGCACAGAAAATTTTTTCGATGAAAGATCACATTAGGCTGATTTTGATGTGTATGTTCAAATATAATTAATTATTTTAGTGATAGTGTATTTTGAAAAATTTCTAAAATATATATTAATATACCAAGAGAAATATCTACCGAATTTATAGGCTGATTTTTATACTTGTATTTAACCTGTATGTTTAAAATGCTCTCGAAAACCGATGATGCCAATAAAAAAAGGGTCAATTTTACTCATTCTCATTCTTTTTATTTTTCATATAATTGATGAATTTCCCCTTATATTGTTTTATATATACCTTTGTATACTGGAAAAATAAATATGATTTAAAAAATAATAAGTAATATGTTTTTTTAAGAATATTATTTGTTGCAAAATGTAATTTGAGAAGAAAATGTATGTTCCAAAGCAAACACTTTTTTCAATGATAATATATTTTGAAAAATTTCTAAAACACATTTATATATCAAGAAAAATATCTGCAGAATTGAAAGATTTTAATACTAATACTTTTATTAGAAAATGTAATTTGAGTGGAAAGAAAATGCGATTTCCTTGACCACACCTCCCCAGTTAAATCCTAAATTTTGACTCCCCAGTTAAGGGATAACATATGTAAAGGAAATTTTCGATATGTCTATTTTCGAACCAATTAGAATTTATGATTAGATTTTATATATAAAAAATAATTTCAAGTCATACTGTCGCTTCTGATGTGTCAGTTAAGTGCTGTTGCCTGTATTGTGTTTTAAGACTTTCAACGTGAGCATTCATTTTTTTTATTTATTTAAATGTACTGATTATTATTTACTTTACTTATTATTGTCTGTTTGTATCAAATATAAAACTTCTTTCAGTAATTATGACTATTAGAATTATTTAAATAGATATTTTCTTTTATTATTTATCAGTAAATTTTGTTAATTAGTTTTTATATTGGAAATATATATTTTTTCTTTAAGAAATACCTCTTATTTACCGAATTTTCTTTTCCAGTGTAACTTACGAAGGTTATAGAAATATTTTACAATTAAATTCTAACAAAATAATTCAAATTTGTTTACATTATTTCCATATACTTATACTCTATTCCTGAATCTAAAACTCTATAAGGTTTTCCTACTTTAGAACAAATAGCAATAATGCAAAAGCTTAGATGTTATTACATTATAATTATTTTCATTTCAAGTGACATCCCTTTTTAGTTCTAAAATGAAGTTTAAACACAATTTGAAACTAATAAAATTGAAATTCGCTTCATGAAGTTCTGTAACTTATTATATTGTCGTAGAATGAATACAGGAAGAGCGTGATTATTCGGTGTCTTAATCTAAATACTATTCTGTGCAAGTATTTATTTTTGCCGTAATCATATAAACATGTAAACGCGGATTACAAGTTTATTTTTGCATCGTCCTGTTTGTGCCTCCGTCATTGTACTTCTTCAGAACTTGAGAATCGTTTACTTTTAAGCAAATTTTTCATTCAAGGAAAAAGTCACATGGTTCGGATATCAGAAGAGTGAACTATTTTGGGATATACCGGAATGAGATATTTTTAAAGATAATTTGATATTAACCGTTTGCCGTACACTACTTTTTAACTTTTAAACTGAAACAAAAAAAAAATGTAGATAACCTATTTAACCCTATAGGAATACACAGGTGAAATTTCGTGAAGATAGTGCTTACCGTTTTGATTTTGAGGGTGTTCCATTAGCAGAAACACTACGCCGCTAGAGCTCTGAAAAATGCAACTATGTGAGCATTGTAGTAAAGCGTGAAAATGAGAAAAATCTTTAGTATTTGAAATTAAAAAAACACTATTTTATACTTGTGTATCAGATTTAGCTTGATCCAAGGTTCATCATAAGGAGGCATGTTCAGATTCTCTATTGCATGCCATTTTGTGAAGCTCTTTTGGTATTTCGGAAGAAAAAAAATCGATAGATTTCTCCGCGCCATTTTCAATACAAATAATTTACAGTAAAAAAATCTACAGTTGCATTTAAAATAAATAATAATCTATAACATGTATATATAATTAAAAATATTTATACTATCATATAAAACGAACGCTAGCGAAACTCAAAATAAAGAGCAAAAAATGGCGTGCAGTTTTAAGTAAAGATGATCAAGGCTGCTAATTAAAAGAATAAAACCACAAAATTTCAGACTCATTGAAAAGGTTGGCCATTTCCAAGAGTTCAGATCCTTCGAGACACTATTCCTTTTATCGAGTTCATTTTCAGTTAACATGTGAGCTGGTTCCTTACCACGAAGGGCATTTAAACTTTTCCTTATATGCAACGGGAGATTTTTAATCTCAGCATCATTAGCTATGCACATGCTTTATATATATTTGATGAAATTTGTTAAGCTAATTGGTCACAAACAATTCCTTCTTTGCTTGTAATGGAATATTTATTTTTGTATTTTGTAAATTCCGTTATCAAATTGATAATCAAATCAAATATCTTAACAAATTTTAACTTCTGTAATTCGAACAATATGAAAGAAATGTTTTCGTTATCGCCATGTATTTGTCCAATGTTTATTCTGTAACAAGTAGGGATTGCTATATCGGACCAAAAGTTCAATACCGGTGTTCGGTATTTTTTAGATCTTAATACCGGGTATTAGAAATTTTAGAAAAAGGAAGAAAACACAGGTGTTTCTTTTTTTTTATTTGGCAGTTTTATTAGAAAGTATAAATATTACAAAAAATAATTTGTAACTTATAAATTATAACAGTATATAAAGAATCACAAAAAGTAAAGGAACATCTTATTTATTTAAATCACAAAAAAGTGTAAATATCACTATTCAGTCTGTGGTACTATGACAAATTTTTGAAATGCGATCTCAAAAACATAATGCATCAATTGTACGGTCATTAAGTCTGCAACGTAATTTTGTGCAAAAATTACGAGCTGTCGAAAACGCTCTTTTGGCATCTAGGCTAGTTAGCGGTACTGTTAGCAATACGCGATATACTTTTCCCAAGTATTTACCTATAAATAACTCATTTTCAAATAAATCGATTTCTCTTCGGATGGGTTTGGATATAGATGATTTCTGTATTGTATTTTGGTTTGTTGAATTTTTTTTTATTTATCGCTAATTATAATTGCTGTTCAAGAGACAATTCTTTTTCGCTATCGACATTATTGTCATCATAATCTTCGATAACTGTACCGAATTCTTCTGAATGTGGATAGGTTTGTGGGTTAAAAATTAAGAAAATTTACTATAAACGTGATCAGATTTAAATTTTTTAGTCTCTTTTCTTCTTTTTCATTTTCATTATCATTATCATTATAATTATGTAAATACAGTAAAACATTCTGTATTACTAATTATCTGTAATGTTTACATCTCATAAAACCGCGAGTCTTCATTGTTAAATGTAAACCTCTCCTCCTCATCTTTTCTCTCACCCAATTTTGTCGAATTAAACCCATCCTAACGCATACTCAAAAGCGCGGAGGGTTTTGCAATCCGCTGTCAAACAGTATTTTATCACTTCTCTTGATTGTACGATGCAACTTTGTATTCACAGTCTAATTAATTTCGCCAGTTAGGGAGACATAAAAATAAAAAAAATTATACTATTTTGCTATGTTGACGATCCCTAAACATATAGTGGAGACAATTTTAAAAATTTCTAGTAAATACCGAAAAACCGGTATTTAAGCTTGTGAATACCGCTATTACAAAATTGTACAAATGGCTCAAAATGCCGGTATTCGGTATCCCGATATACCGGTATTGCAATCCCTAGTAACAAGTAGACACATAATCAGTAATTCTAGACTCAGTATTCTAGTTTCTAGTTTCAATTCTAGTTTCAGTATTGCAAACTAATGCAAATATCCACGACAGTGTGGAAACCCGACTTAAGCAATTGACCAGTTTGCATTTATGTAACTAAGGAAAAATATTTGCCCTTTTTGATTCATCGACGCCATTTCTTTATAATTTTAATAATTACTTATTGCTTACGTTAATGAACTTATCGATTTGACGATAAAAAATTAAGAACTGGGCATGTAATAATAAAAATGTAATATTATTCATTTCAAAAGCTATTTCGCTCCCACGTTTAGTAATAAAAAAACGTCATTTTTTTCTCAGCCTGTCTTTTTTCATTTTACCGACTTCAGAGCCAGATCTTTACTTTTGATATGCTAAAAGTATATGCATGAAAGCGTAAGTTCATTAAAAGAAAAATTATTGAAATAAAGCGATTATACCTTTAAATGTTTTATACGTTTGAGCAATTTCAATAAAAGAGCCCTTTGCATTCTGATAGCAATTAAGAGTCCCTTTTTTATTCTTCGAAAAAACCGATGAATTCGATGATTTTTTTTTTTTTTTATTTTTAAAACTTTTTGCTCCTAACTGAAATATTTATAAATGAGTTGATTTGAATAAATAAATTTAAAAAGCTGATAATTCTATGGAAGTCGAAAGAACGAACAAAATAATTGAATGGTAGATGAAAACACATTTATGAAAATTAAAGAATATAAATAATAAATGAATTTTAAAAACATGTTATTTTTTATATGCCTATGAAGAAAATGCATTGTTATACTTTCGAGGGAAACAATTTTCTATGAATAATTACAAAAAATATACCAAGGGAAAAAGAGAAACTTCCATTGATAAAATAAGTTAAGGAAAAATATAAATAATAAATAATTTAAGCACTGGCAGATTGATAAGCATGTTAAGCAGTTTAAGACAAGTTCTTAACACGAATCTAAATTCCATTATAAAATCTTAAATTTTGATTTTTGTTTTTAAGGCCAGAATGTTTTGAGAAATTTGTTGATACAATTTAACTAAAGTAATGGTCGTATATTAATTCTGAATTCATTAAAAATATTTTTAATAATTTCATAAGGAATTCGGTTTACCAATCAAAAATTAAATTAAGAGACATTTAAATTATTAGTTTTTCTGTTTGTCTAGAAGCCTTTTATAATTTAGTTTAAAAAATAAGAATGTATCGAGATAACACTAAAAGAAAGTTTTTTTTTTTTTTGACATAAAAAAATGTTTGTCTATAATGAATTTATTTTAGATCTTCTGCGCTTATTTAATAAATATTTACATTCATTAAATAAATAATAAGGAAAACTTAATTTAATTTTATTCGTGAAGAGTTAAGAAAATTTATATTCAACTGATTACTGTGATTTTTGTTCCATTCTAAATATTTTATGGTATGTGGTTAAGTAAATCAAATCTACATTACAACATCTTAGTCTTAAACTTTCTTCATTAGAGAATCCACTAATATTACGATCGGTCAACTCACAACAATAAATTTCAATTTATCTGAATATATGAAAATCTTTTGAATGCTTTTAAATTACTTACATCGAACCACTTTTTTTCTTATTCTTTATTTTATACACACATGACATAATTCAGTTGTCACCCTCATTTGTTCTAGAATACTCCGAACTTTTCGGTCTTCATACAGAATGAATCTAGAGTACTTCAAAGCATTTATTATGAATCTATTTGAGGTGTCCTATCCCTTGGCAAACCAGGCATATCTAGTTTAGAGTAATATTCAACAAGTGGGGAAGGAGCTGCATTCAGATAGAATCCAACATATTTGAGAATTCTGTATTCGTGATTATGAATCCTAATAAAAGTTTAAACTATGAACATGTCCTTTTTTTAGTAGTTTCTTTTTTGAAGTAATTAACTAATTTATTAAAAGAAATCGTATTTTTTAAAATTTCTTGATAGGTGAAAAGCCCTTGTAGTTCAGAAGGTAATGTTATATAAGTTTAGATATCTTTCCGTGTATTCAAATAAACACTTGATATTACATAAAATTGCTGAGATCCTGAGACGCACAAAAATTTGCTATTCACTAAAATTCACGCTCTGTTTTGTTAAACAGTTTGCTTTCTCTGTCCTAAAATTTTTTATCAAGAAATTACTAACAGAAAAATAGAAACCTATAATTTTATTAATATCTTTATGGACGGAAATCCTTTGAAAGTTAGATGGTATTATTTTTGTTTGAAAATCTTCCGGTGTTATTCAATTTAACACTTGGTAAGTAACAAAATACCTTATATTCTAATAAATAAATAAATGATGTTTTAAGTATTTTAATGCAGTTAAAAAGTAATTGAATTATATCTCATAGCTCAAATTGTTATAAATGTTGCTTTGATCAAATTTCGCGCAGTAAATTTGTTGAATTATTGTCTAGTTATGATGTTAGATAAATAATGAATCTTGAAATTCTTGAATTTCTTGAAAATTTATCTTCTTTAAGTTTATTATGACTTAATTTTGAAAACGAAAACTCGTTTCAAACAGTATTATTGCTTTATTCTTTTAATATCTTCTGTTTATATAACTTCAAAATTTGTTGATAAAGTTGTAAATAAATTCTTGATTAGATATACACTTTTGAACTTTATGCTTTGAATGAACTTTTTATGGTAGTAAAAAGTTCATTCAATAATAATTATAATAAAGTACTAATAATTGTAAAACATTTTGCTATTATAAAAATTTCTTTCAATAATAATTACAATAATCATAATTAAATTATGGTAATAATAGCTATAAAAAATTATTTTGCAAAATTTTTTTGTCACAAAAAATTTACTCGAAAGAAATCTGTGACTAAATATATTCTTATTTTTCATATCGGAATTTAAATTCAGCTATAATTATTTTTCTTGAGAAGCATGACATTAAGCAGTTTTAACTTATTTTTCAATTATTGAAATATATAAGTAAAATTCCTGCTAAATGCGTATCTTTGCTTTATTGACAAAATATCTTAAGAGATCACAGAAAAGTGTTTAAATAACTTTTAATTGATAATGTAAAGATCAGAGATTTTGAAAAGTAAGCGAAAATATTTATTAATAAGCACAATAATTATACTGTAAAACTTAAACAGTATCATAATACTGAATTGAAATTCAGCTGGAAGTTTAATGGAATGGGAAAAAAATGTAACAGTTTCGAAATACATTTTTCCATTCAGAGATTATGATATTGCAAAAATGTTTTAATAGTATTTTTAATAACAAAAAATATATATAAGAGCTTTTGAAAAGCGGGAAATAATAATTACTTACAAATGCAAAAATTTAACTGAAAAACTTAAAACTCATAATTATTAAGGTGTACTATATAATTCAAAGTTTAAAGCTCTGAAGAAAAAACGTAAATGTTTTTGAAACTTCTTTGTTCGGATTGCTAATGACAGACATGTCTCTGAAAGAAATCTATAAATACCTCCCTCCCTTCGAATTTTGCTGTGGTTCCTGAATAATTCTTCCATGCTATTCTCTTCAATCTTTTTGAAATCCACGAAAGTGTAGTTGTTGACGAAAATCTTCATTTCATTTTGGAGAGTTTCTCCTAGGAAAGGGAAGAGAACAGTTAAAAGGTGAGGCAGTTGCCACTCCCTTAGGCATGCTTCAGACCATCTAGAAAATGAGAAGATGAATTTACGCTTCGTGAACATGAGGTTAATAAGGATTTTCAAATAGGTAAGGGAAATAATAGTTGTTTCCTTACGCGAAATCTCATTAATCTCTAGTCGACCATTCATGTTATAATTGTAGCCACCACCTAATCTCAATTATTATAAGTTCAACCTCATGCATATATATTACTTAAAGCAAATGTAATGTGGATTCAGCTAAACATGCGTTGAAAGAAACCTTTTGGATAAAAAAACTGTGATATTGAAATTCTAAGCCATAAGTTTATTATGAAAGGAATAACTATCCTTACAAATACAGGGATTTCAAACCTTTTGTCGCTATTATATCTTCCGAGTACCATTATACTGTTTTGTCAGCTTTATGGGAACAGAAAGGTTTGTCATGGAAAGGAATCCGAAGAAAGTTAATGATGTTTGTTAAACAATTAAGACACTGTTAACTTCCGACAGATATAAAGTTATTTTAAGATAATAAATTATGATTTTCAACTTGGCCATGCAAAACAAAAGTTGAACATACGTTTCGCTGTTATCTTTATTTATATAAAAAATTAAGATGATTTTTACCAACTCAAAAGAAAAATAAACGAATAAATTGATCATGATTTCTGTTTTTATTTTCAATTACCTAATTCAAAAATTTTCAATTTTTCTCAGAGGTAAAACGAATGTTTGATTTGATATTTCTCTATTTAAAACTATAAAAAATTATCATATGAAAATATTTTTATATATAAGTTTAAATATGTTTAGAAATATTTAAATACACATATAATTAGAATATTTAAATTTGTTATTATCAGTAACTGTAAATATAATTTCGTATAAATTTTTTATCTAATGAATATTTGACAGAAAAAGTCATTAGAATTTTCCATTTCGGATAGTGAAAAAATAGTGAGTGAGTGTGACACCTTTTCTGCAACTAAGTAATAAAAAAATTTTATTATTATTATTTATTTATATTTTATTTTAAGTAATTTAATTAGTTTTTTTTTTTTTAATCTAGAAAAAGAAGAGTATGACATTGCAAACTAAGAAATTATTTGAAATATGACGAAAGTTTACTCTTAAAGTAATTCTCGATACTCCAGAATGAAAATACAATTACTAATTGTGTAAGTGACTTTTATCTTTTTGTGTTTATGACCCAAATTTGTCGTTATATCACACCGTTTTAAGAAAAGTGTAAAAAAAATCACTGGTTAGTGAAAATAATAAAAAGTTTCTATGAATAAATATTTAATTTTAGCGAAATACATTTAATTAATACATTAAGCAAATCAAAAAGTTCTATAAATTTAGATCTGTATTTTACATGCACGAATTACATCTGCAAGGAAAATATTTCGGTTCTGGCAGTATTTTTTATAAATCTTTTCAAATCACATAAATTTTACTTAATAATTTTTTTCATTACTATGTATGAATTGATAAACATTGCTCAAAACACATTTGTGCATTATATATTCATAGTTATTTCAGGTATATTTATATTATTGCATTCTTCAAAATTCTAAAAGCAAACAGCAGACTATTCCTTTTATAAACCTTTCCAAATCATGAATTTTGCTAGACTTATTGTTTTCATTGTGGTGTGTGAATTGATAAACATCACTAAAACATATTTTTACAATATACATTAAACGTTATTTTAGATGTAATTGTATTATGATATTCATTAAAATTCTGATAGAAAATACTGTATATATGCATATATTTATTTTTACTATAAATATTGCAAAGGATATTTGTTGTAAAATAAAGACATCGGTTTTCTTAGAAAAAAGAATAGAAAGAAATAAAGAATTTTTTTTCTGATTGGTGTAAAGCAAGATACAAAAATTAAGTCTGTGCGAGTCAGTTTCCTCAACTACTTTTTAAACCCAAATTTTTAGTTAAAAAAATCAATGACGATTTAATCAAAGATAACCAAATTCTCTTAAATTCAAAATGGAAATAAATCACTCAGAGAACTTGTTTAAAATAGCTGACATTAATATTCTATTAAAAATATTGATATTTGAATATTTTATTCAAACTATTTGAATATTTTATACAAACTTTATGGCATAATTTAATAATGCCGAATAACAAATGGATTGTTTATAGTTCGCTTTAAACCTAGAAACAAAAGTGAAGATATTAATATTACCAAAGTCAAAGAACAATTGCGCATAGGAACCAAATTTATGGTTTATGTCTAAAATTTTGATATTTACTCATAAATAGAAAATCTCTATTTTCAGTTATGTTCTTAACATTCTTACAGTCCGAAATGTTTAAATATTTCTTGCTGTTAAAATATTCTTCTGCTTATATACGTCTTACTTTTAAAAATCCGTTAAAGAATCAAATAAAGATATCTATCTCTGTCAATTGTAGAAATCATTAATCTTCGAAACAAAAAACAAAATATATTTATATTGAATTCCTTATTTTTTATGAATTTGATTAATTTTTTAACAATGGACAAAATGCGTGAAGCACTGGTTAATTTTATTTTCTGATTTCAATCTTTTGCCAAATGTGTGCGAGAAAATCCTTATTATTTGATTCATGTAAGCCGAAGCATTATTTTTTTCAAGGTAATGAGGAGAAAATCAAGAAAAAAGCAGATTTATTTTTAGAATCCCATAGTTGAAAAGAAACAATTTTATGTAACCATTTTAATGGAAAATAATGCTACCATGATTCAATTTCATTTCATATTCTTTTGTCCCTAAATATGAATGGTAAGATACATACTCTCTACTTAATTCTTGCTCTTTTGCTATTGTCTATCTTGTAGAACTCTTTTATAGAGTTCCTGTAATACCATATCATCATTTTTATTGGAAATATCTTAATTGCAGTTTAAATATTGTTGAGAATATAATTGCATCTTCGCGCTTTAATATTGCTTCTCTGTGTATTCACATTCATAGAAAGGAAGAGTGTTTTACAGATAGCTCTAACGGATGCCTTGGTACTATTTGGCAACTTAATGACGAATTTGGTGATGAAAATGATATATTCTGCGTATATCCATTCTAGAATTGTGTCGATATCTCGATTGGAAGAGAAGATACGATATTGTTCTCTTTGCCCTGTTCACGGAAACTATAAAAGGGCAAGAGACAGAGATGAAATCATTTGAGTTAAGTTCAAGCGAGTAGTAAGTGATTGTCTCTTTTTATTTATCTTAGAACGCTTTTGTGATGTTACAGTTGATTTGAAGGCTTTGATCTGCTAGTTGCTTAAGTGCTGATTTGTGCACGCTACGTCTGTGTTTTGTTACCTGGGTATCGTGTTTTCGTGTAAAATAAGCTTCGTTTGTGCTTTTTAAACATTTCAGCGTACAATCTACAATCAACTACCGAAATTAGACTTTTCTATAACAATATATTTAAGGCATGACAGGCATACATATAGAAAAAATTACTTACAAAATAAACATTTGCTTCCAACTTTTGCTTGAATCAAAAAAATCATGGTTTCTTGAAATTACAAATTAAAAAACTTCTGCATTTTAAGAAGGATGCAACTTAATGAATCGTTTTTTATAGTTTTAAAACAAATTTATTACAATTAATTTCAACAAAACTATTTGAAAACAAATTTAGTTACTTATTTTGGTGTGTTTGCTATTTAAAAGAAATGGACATAATGTAATGAAAGAGAAAATACTAAATTTGTAAAAAATTACTCAAGCTGTGAATATTTCTTATAACAGAATTTAACTACAGATTAGCTGCAAAAAAATAATCCATTTGATGAAAATTTCTCAAATGATTTCCATTGTTTTAATAAAATTATTGAATTACATCTTAACTCCAGAAAATAGTACTAAATTTGAGCAGAATCATGCAAGCTTTTATGTATTGTCCTTATTAAGTTATATAATTACAGCTTATTTGGTTATATCTAATTAATATTTTTAAGTTCAGCTCTGTATTTTTTTTCGCACTACTTAAGATGATTAGACCATTTGGATCATTCAAGTAATTTCCTTCAATATAGTAGTATTTATTTTTTGCCTTTTGGAAGTACATAATTCATCCAAATAAATATTTATAATCAGTTTCCGTCTTTGTATAGCGAAATTTCTCACGGTGACAATTACATACAGTTTTAAAGATAATTTATTTAAGAAGCCTATTTGTAATTACATGATTTTAGATAGTTTTATTCATCTGCATATAAAAATAATTAAAGAAAACCGAGCATAAAATTTCAATAGCATGATTTTTATCAAAATTATTGATCTAGGTCGTTTATATTCCAAGCGTGGCAGCAAAATACGAGGTTAAAATGGCGGAATGTATAGCTTTAGGTTTGTGGTGAATAGCATATAAGCCAGTAACAGCACTTCTACCCGAACAGCTGTTTTGGTAAAATAGTTTAGTTACTGGACGGTTAACCATAAAGTCCCAGGTTCCATCCTCGGGCATTCACATACCGCTTCATTGGTGACCACGCACGATGAACCTTCAACCTTCATACAACTGTTGTGGCGCCATCTACCCACAACCAAAGTCGTCAGACTCGCTTGACGCAGCAAACTAAAAATGTCGTCAGACTCACGTGACGGAGCAACCCCAAAGCCGTCAGACACACTTGGCGCATCAGCACCCACAAAACGCTCGCCGATACTCAAATAGGGTACCGGCCCATTCAGACAACAGCTACTACTAATATTACATCACCACTCAACATTTATATCGTTCGTCTCACCTTCGACTCACTGGAGGGAGAGTACTGTGGTGAATAGCATATAAGCCAGTAACAGCACTTCTACCCGAACAGCTATTTTGGTAAAATGGTTTAATTACTGGACTGCTAACCATAAGGTCCCAGGTTCTACCCTCGAGCATTCACATACTGCTACAGGCTCTTAAATAAGTATTGAGAGCACGATTGCTTCCTTTTTATTTGTATAACAACTGTTATAAGCTGCTTTCATATTCAACATTGAAAGTTACCATCCAAACATGTATTCCTTCATAACTGATATCTTCCTTCTAGAAGGCTTACAAACTGCTTTGAAATTAAGTGCTAAATAAATCTAGAAGTGTCTTCAAACATCACTTTGTTGCACCCCTCGCATAAACCATTCAAGTGTTAGTTAAAAATAAGATTCATACTTTAATACTTATAAATTATTTACGTAGTAAATTAAGGATCATAAATAATAAAAATTTTAATTATGTAACTCATTTTTTACAAACATTGGACAACATTACTAATTTGATTTACAATTGAATTAAATGACATCGATCACGTTATGCTCCCTTTTTCCTGCAAGCGCATATTGACTAATATGACGATGAACTGCTTTTTGTTGCAATGACTTCTTTTCACAAGGTGCGAGCTGTGCAATGCTGGTTTACTGATATGAATTTAAGGTATTAGACTGGCTTACTCAAAGCTTGGATTTCAATCCTGCAAAAGACGTGAGATGAAAGGAAGGTCGAATTTCACTATGATCTATATCAGTCACAGAGCTTACTCATCCCACTCAGGATATATCCACAGGGAAAATGAGTACTAATCACCATATCTGAAGTGGCAAATAACAGAACATAAAAGCACTTCTATCAAAAGTATATTATAAATAATTTTTTTTCCAAGTATCCAATAGTGTCACTAAGTATTTCTACCCCAGCAAGCAATAAACTAAACATGATTTTTTAAATCTTTGTTATAACGAAAGATTCTCATCCCATATCTGCAGTGCCCCCAGTTGGAAAATAACGGAGCATGAAAGTACTTCTAGTAAAAGTATAAAATTGATAAATTTGTTTCCAAGTATGCAACAGAGTTACTAGGCATTTTCATTGCTGCCAATTATAAACCTGAACGTTGCCTTTTTTTAGATCTTCTTTATGCCTATGAAATTTATTAACTTAAAAGCATTATTTTGTATAAAAGAGTCTCTCTTATGCTGTATATTTCAACATTATTAAAGAAAAATTCAAAGCAAACCCATTTAAAAAAAAAACTTGCAGATTCGACAAAAATGTTGCCAGTTTCTAACACACCATACATTTTTTTTTCTAATTTCTTTCAAAATTATCAAAAATAATAACTCGGAACTGTTGAGAACGTCATTATTTTTGAGAAAATATTAATCTTCTTATATTCTTAGCTTTAGTTTCTAAAAGCCAGTTTTCGATCACAAATTTAAAAAAAAAAATATTTCTCAGATGAAACGTTTTTTATTTACTATAAACTGGAGAGTTCAGTGTCACTTATGTATGCAGAGTAATTTTCAGATCGAAAATAAGTGATAATAAGTGAAATATCTAAAGCAAGAAAATTTTCGTTCCAATCAGAACGTTTTTTTTTACTAAACGAATTTTAAAAATCATTTAAGTAATACTCTGGAATGTTAAATTAAGAATTTTTTCTTTTTTATTGTGAAATGGAAAATATTTTCATTAATTTAAATAGTCTAATTTTCAAAAAAGGTAAATAATTATTTTAATATTAATACTGCAAAGAGAAACTTTATCCAATAGTAATGCACCCTAAAAGTCGATTTAGATAAACTAATGACATTCAAATACTTTCTTCTCAGACTATTATTTTCATCCAGCTTGAATTCCAAATACGTTCATACGAGTTTTAATAAAATAATCCTGTTTTTCTAAGATCTTTTCTACTACGTTTTGTAGCTATTTTTTCTGTTTTCTTTCTTTAAAATAATGAAACAAATTGGATTTACTTCCATACCGAAAATACATTTTAAAATATAAAATCTGTGTAAGAAGAGCTGTATAGTTGCTGAAAGCGCTCCTTAAAATAATGGGGGTTATATACAAATTCATTTCGGAGAAAAAATTATCTTATGAAAAGGTAAAATGTTTGAAGAAAATTAAAATTGACATTGCATCTTCTTTACAGGTTTAATTATTCTACAGAAAAGTATAAAATATGTATCAGATTGCATCTTTTCTATATTTACTCATGAAAATTAAACTTCCATCATAATTTCAAAACAATTTGTACAAATTTTCTTTGATCACTAAAACAACTTTTCACTTTAATAGTTAGATTTAAAAAGTCTCTTCCCAATTAAAAAAATTATTTTATTCGGACAACCAGATAATGAAGGAAAAGCAACTTGCTTGATTATGAAAATTTTCATTTTATTTCTTTCTGACACCTTTTCTTGCTGAATAAGATGATTAAAGTTAATAGAAGAATGTGAAAAACTGAATTAACATATTTATAAAACGGATATTTCACTGTTTTCATTGATCTTTATATCAAATTACATTTTTAACAAAAGATATTTTGGGTACCTCAGGATTTAGTTTGTGTTATATCTTCAAAATATATCTGAAGCCAATTCAAATTTAGAGTAGTCGGATGAAAATAGATAAATGGTTTCCTTAGCCGTTTTAACTCAACAGTAGTTATGTATATGAATACCTTAAATCTATGGAATTAAAATATTTGCTAGGAATTAAAGTGGATCGAGTATATGATCCAAGTATTTTAATTATTTTCAAAACGTGATAAATTTTCAAGTTATATAAGTGTTGCATTTAATATTTGATAATAATGAGACTAGGGAGGAACGATTATTGAAAGATCTAATGACAAATGATGACATCTAAGTTTTCCACGTCGTGAAAATTAACCCTTATTTTAAAACAATTATACAGGTTTAAACTAAATAACAAGAAGTAATCGCTATAAAATACACAAAAGTTTTTAAAGGGAAAGATCATTTAAAAGAACTCAATTATAAATATTTTTTCTACTAACTTATTTAGTGAAATTTTACCAAGGATGGATCTTGCGCAAATAATCCTTACCGAAAAAAAATTTATAAATCTTAAGGATTAAAAAATTGTATAACCGAAAGAAATATTATTTTCAAACGATGAATTTCCGTTTATTTATTTATTTATTTTAGAACATCTATCAAAAATTAAATATCTCATTAAATAGCATATAGCTCATTATAAATTTTCTAATTATTAGTTTATACATTTTAAAGTACATAAACTATGATTTCCAATTATATTTTGAGGTTTATAAACAGTTATAAATATAAAGATAATCTTAAATCACAAGTAAAAGAATGATATAGAATGAAATGGGAGATTCATATTTTGAGGTTTCATAATTAAACTTGAAAGTATTTTATAAAACATTAGAAACTCTACAGTTCTGATTACTTACTAGTATCTATACTGGAATTATGCAATCTTCAATATATTACAAAATATACGTTCAATTCCAAAATGGTGACGAAATTGAATTTCTTTTTAAAAATAATTCTAAGTAAAATACTGATAATTTTTACTATAAAAATTCATAATATATTTCCAAAAACTATTTCATTACTGTTCTTTTATGAAGATTAAACATACTTTATGACAAATTAAAAATGCACACTTATTTATTTTCAAAGAAATATAATGCAGACTATTTTTGCATCCAAAGAGATTAATGTCAAAAATTTACAAAATGTTTCGATCGATATGAAATAAAATTTGATACAGTTAGTAGAATAAATACAAAACTTGATTCACTTTTATCCATATTTGAAAGAAAGATAATGTTGTTTGCGTTTTCGTACAACATGCAGATCATAAAATACTCAGTTATTTGTTTGAATTAATAAAAAGAATATTTAAAAATATAAAAATTCCAAAACAGGTACATTGTTCCATGTACATTGTTTTAATATTAAAACTTATTTTGCATTAAATATTATAATACACCAGTCATTTTTCTAAGACATGTATATTGAAATAAAAGAGAAATTTTAAAAAATAGTGGTAGAATAGTTCTAAGTCCTATCTTTACCCAACAAAGTCGTACTTACCTACAAATTTCCCTATTACTAAATCATCTGTGTTAAATTTCGTTAAGAATTAATAACAATTAAAAGAATAATTGCGCACAAATGAAATTGGTATCGTTGAAATGAGAACATTTTTAATCTGATGATAATGTACATTTTGGGGGTGAATTTCCTCAGAGGCTTTTGTGGAGGAAAGATAAATTTCTCACCACCTGAAGTGGCAATTCGAGATACATCGGCTCATTTACTAGTAAGAGTTTTACATTGCTTGTTTCCATCTGAGAGATTGAGACTTATACTTACTTTTAAGTATGGTTAAATTAAAACGTTGAAACAAATTAAAAACCAACAAAAAGATCTGTAATAAAATAAAATGGAATTTAAAGATAGTGGTAAAGAAATTCAAATTCTTAGCTTTGCTTATCAAAGGAATATCTATAAATTTCTTTATTTCTGAATATTTTGTGCTTAAGATTTTACAAAAATGAATATCGATTGAAAACATTACACAGAAATGTAACTAATATCTTCCAAAAAGTAGAATTTTTAATTTTAAGATGAAGTAAAAATATATTTCCTGTAATAATATTCTGCCAGGTTGCTATAGAAAACAGGCAAAATTTTGATTATTTCTTATAGCTTAAAGTTGTCGTTGGACATTGTTTCATTTGACTGCAAATGTGTTACTTTTCCTGTTTCCGTCTGATTGACCTGTGTTTGCTTTTAGGCATTTTTAAATCACTTTTCATTTCATTAAAAGCGATGGCAAAGGATGCGTATAAAATAAAAGATAAATTTTAAAAAGCTATTTTTAAATCAGTTAAAAGTGAATTAGCTAAAATTTTAGCAATAAAGGAATATCTGCTAATTTTTAAAATTATTTGCGTTGAATTTTCTAAAGAATTAAAAACAATTCAAATAAAAACTGTAGAAAAAAACTGGTCACTAAGAAGGTCAAAAAATTGTTCATTAAAAATAAAATTTTTTAATTTCATTTTTTCCGGATAATTTCTTTCGAAGTATCTGTGGAAAAAAGACGAAATATGGGTAAATTTCTCATAGACTGAAACAGATGCTATCGGTATACATTTGTTTCATTTGTTCAGATTTTTTTTACTTTTCTTACCTTCGTTTGAACGATTGATTTATGCTCGCTTTTAGACATTGTTAAATCATTAAATCACTACTTTAGGGTGAATAGAAACCTGGCAAAAAGATATTAAAATAATACAGAAATTAAAAAATAATGGTTGAGTAGTTCAAAATTAACATTATTTTTAATGCGTTAAAATTTTTAATGAATAACAATTGAAGGAAATATTGAGCAAAAACACAACTGATATCATTGAAATTACAAAATTTTGTATTTAAAGGAGGTATTATTTTATTTTGTGTAAGACTATTTACTCAACAGTAAGTGCAAAAAATTGGCTGAATTTCGATTAATTTCTAATTCATTGTAAGTTTAATCAACTTTTGCACTTTTTCAAAAGTTGGCAATATTCTTTTTCTTGTTTTAAAGAATAAGTGAGCAAAGTTTGGTTGAAAGAGACTCAGTTGCTTAGGAGGACGTGTGTAACATATATACACAATGATTTTATTTAGATTGAACAAAGTGAAATAATTCCTTTTAAGCAGAGTTTGAAAAATATCCTAAACAATAATATTTTTACATTTAACAATTTTTCAATGCCTTTTTTATATAACTGACTCAAACCAGAAATGTTCATTTTTCTGAAGACTCTTGTAAAATATCGTTTGGATTTCCCTTATGCTGCTAATACAAAATTTCATTTCCAATACTTATCAATCCCATTCGTCCAGAAAAATAATCAAAACTTTCAAAAAGATTTTTTTTCTTTCGAGAACAATAACCCTAGAAATTGCTGATGAAAACCTTTCATCGTAATGAAAGGGTGATACTAGTGGAAGCTGATTCGAAATGCCAAAAGCGTCTGGAATTGGTTCTTGACATGGATGCGCGTTATCAATTTCTGTACTATTTTCAACCAATCCTTTCATTTATTGCATTTAATATATTGTAGACGATTCACTCTTATCAGGGAATAGACAAATCATTGGAAGACTTGTTGAAGGAAAAATCTTTTTTAGAAAATCGGTTTGCTATTTATGTCTCAATTCGATCCAAAATTTTTCTCTCTCGTAAATTATGACTGACTTTAGCACTCTTCACATGAATAAAATGCTGAGAAATGCTGAATTATTATTGAATATTTTCCCAAAAGTGTTATGAAAGCTTTTAGATATGAAAGATAATGCTGATTTTTTTTCAAATGTAAGAAGAAAACTATTATTTATATCGATCTCAAATATGCTTTGGATATATAAATAAATGTTACGTCTATTATTATATTAAGCTCTATCAATTCTAAAAGAAATATCAAGTAATAAGCAAAGTTTTTTTAAAAATTAAAATTATAATGAATAATAATTATCAATTCTTTCTGTACCAGTCACTATTCATTCACAATTTTGGTTGAAAAGACTTAGTTATAGTATTTAACATAGCAAATATACAGAATTTTAGTGTCATATTTTCAGATGTTTCTTCTAAACGGGAAGTGTTTAAAAATCAAATAAGGTTATAAGTTTAAAAAATAATAAATCTTTAACAATCATTGAAAAAACACTTTATCTTTTTAAAAGCATATTTCTGTTTTAGAAAATAAATAGAGTAAATATATTATTGCTAGCACTATTAATATAAATACCTTCTCCAAACTACTTAATACTAAATATTTTAGAAGCTTTTGGCGTTTTATTCTAATACTAGTCGCCTTTCATAACCACATGGTTAGCCGGGAATATTAGTTTCATTTAATTACAACTAAGCATCTTAAGCAAAATTTTATGTTCATGGTCCATTCAAAGTAGTTTTAAAACGTAATAGCCGTTTAATTTTGATATCCTTACAGCTGTTCAGCTTATTATGTATACAAGCACTCCAAATGGAGTGGAGTTAAAAACATTATAGTACCGTTAGAAACAGGTGCTTTGTAATCTATTTCAAATTGCACTTCATTTTTTGCAATAATATAATTTTACTTCCGATTTCTCGTGTAAAATGCCATGTCAAAAAGAAATAAGCAAAATCTTTCTTCCTAAGCTTCCGACATTTGAAAAAAGTCATGAGGTTAAATATTTGATGAAACAACGAAAATTGCTTGAATTTCATTGCAACAATGAAATTTATTGGTGAAATTAAGCAAAAGAATATTTTTTCAAAATTAACAGAATTTGTGAAAATGTTGCACAAACACATAATTAGTATAATTAAAAAATAATTTTTTTAATTTAAAAATGGTATGAAAACAGATTTATACAACAATATTTTTGGGAATTATCACGGTAAGGATGTAAAATTTCGATTGATTTTTAATTAATTAAAATTTCAAAAAATTATCTCCGAGGTGCACATTCTCACCCTCCAAATTATATATGTGCGAATTATAGATCTAATTTCAGATGGTATGTCATGTAAATGGCTAGTACACACACAGACACATACATATTTTACTTTATTATTACTAGAGATAAGGAAATAATTTTAATAATGAAATTCACCTAAGTAGTGCTTTAAATGTTAATAATAATTAAGTTAATTATGGTTTATTTGATGAAAAATTAGTCATGTATTTACAAAAATATAAAATTCAGCTTTCGATGCACTTTTAATTAATTGTTAGCTAACATCATATTCATTTTGTATACTGTCGATAGATTTGCTGATCCATTATAATATACGATACATTTAACTAGCTAATTCAACCATAATTATGAGAATTACAAAAAATAATAATAAATTACAAACCATAAAATTAAAATTATGTTTTATGAGATAAAGTAAATATTTTCTGAGTCAAAAACTTTTAAAAAGGAGATTATATTTAGAGCCAGCTAATGTTGCTACATCTAAAAAAAATTATATTAAAGAAATTAGAAAAAATATTAAGTTTAAATTGCAAAAAAAAAGAGAATAAAATGGTATAAAAAATTGAAGGAAATGATGAATATAGTTGAAGAATTTATCAAGGGTCACTTCCATGCAGTGATTCAAATCAGGGATTTTTCTGTGAGTGACCTGACTTTCGTCTAAGTATTGACGCCTCGTGACCCGAAAATCCCCAAAATTTGGGTTTTTTGAAGACCAAAAATTAGTATACACAAATCTCTTTTCTTTTTGCAATATAAACTTAATATATATTTCCAATTTGCTTTTAAAAATATTAAATCATGCATTCTGTCATACCAGATTTGGTATATAGTTCTATTAACCCTGTGAGCGTTTTCATTCTACGTCTGAAACCTCTAAAAAGGGAACTAAACTTGACTAGTATTCTCTCTCACAATCGTTTCGGTTTTCCTAAAGAAATGTACAGCAAGCGCGAGCACTTTTTTCTTTCCCCTCTTCTTCTTCACGGGTGGTCTACAAACCCTGGGGTATGCGCAAATTACCGCTCATTCATGTCAGATCTTATAGCTTTCGTTTATGGCTAGAAAAGTCAGATGGTTTCTAGGAATAGTGTATGGGGATCCAGTTTTGTTGCTTTTTAACCCCGATAGTAGATAATATCGCTCTGTAAAAAGTTGTACAGAGCAAATATAAACAGAAGGGTTTTCTCTTAATTTTTGCTAGGTATTTTAAGCACAGAAACTCTCATCGGTCTCACTATATATATAATATATAAAATAAGTAATTAATGAGGATTCAAATTCCATTCATATTCCTTTATTATTCTTTCAAATAAATCATTGTAATATTTTTTACTGAGTAATCAATATTTGAATAGCATTTGTCTAAAATTAGGACTAATCACAAATAGTTATGTCAATCAGATGTGTATAAATAACAATATAAAACCGATTTATCATTAAAATAGCATTATCTTCTATTATAATAAAATATGCAAATCAGCAAATTGATTGAGTAGCTTAAAAAATATACAAATCTAGAGCCATATGATTTGCTATTTATGTATTAATGACCCAGGCTCTAAAATATATCACATCAATTTTTTTAAAGTTCAATACTTTTTTTAAACATTTTTTTATTGAAAAATAATGGCATATTCGCTTTTAAATGTTTCAAAATAATGAAAATTTCAATTAAAACCTCATCAAATATATCAGGGTAAATGCAGATTAAATGACCTTATTTAAAATTTATTTTTGAAATTATAGACTGTTCTATTGATTTTAAAATGTTTTAGAAATTTATTAAAATTATCGACTTTTTTTTGCTATTTTTTTCCCACCTTTTTTCACTATTTTGAGTGCATATTCAAGGAAATTGCTATCTTCAAAAATATTCAAAGGAACAAACAAATGATTCTTTTAAAATATTATACAGGAGTATTTCATTCCTCGTAAATTTCGATACATTTATGTTGTTCTTTAAAAAAATACAATGGACGTAATAATTTTCTAATTTTCGTGCATTCTAAAAAAGAAAACACTATTTATTCATTGCTATTTCTGCTAGTTTTATCAAAAAAAAAATTTAAATGACAAAAGTTTCAATTGTGCTTACATATTTTTGTAAAATTTACTGTGGAAAAGTACTTGATGATTTAAATATGTAAAATTAAACTTGTAAAGCATATGTTGCATTAACGTATCTTTGCAACATTCCATTTTCTTTCTCTTTCTAATGATCGCTAGGAGTGAAGATAACAATCATCGAAAACATTTTTTTTTAACAATAATTCATGACGATGGATTCAATAAAAGAATAAGCGTCTTGCTTTGGTAGGAACCGCAACAATTCCACAATTGAATTAAGAAATTTTATGTCTTAGAACTGTATTTGAAACAAAGTTTGGAAGTTTTAATTGCTTACTAGAAAAGTTTTTACTTTTGTTGATTACCTCCATAGACATTGTAAAAATATCAAACTATATAAGTAAATGGATTTAGTGAAGAAATAGTGATATTCGTATTTCAGTGAAATTGGGATGTATAAATTTTACAAATATTTGACAGCATAGTGTGAAAACTCTCGAAAACCAGCGTAAGAGGTAACTGGTTCCTTATTTAGAAGTAATTACCGGTGTAAGCAATTACTTTCATTTATGAAAGTAGCCTTGTATCCAGAATCATTGACATTAGCCTTGAATCGGTTTTGAAATACACAAAAATAAAGTTTTTTTCTTTTCTTTCTTTTTTTTTAATTAGTAAAAAAAGGTTTAGTAGTTACGCGTAGGACGTAAACACTTCTTATTTTGATTATAACTTAATAAACCGTATTCTAAATTATATTACAACAATTAACATACCTGGAAATCATAAATAACATTTACATCTCCTGTTATTTCCTCTAAATAAATCAATATTATGATGTTTGTTTTGAAATCTGTTTTATGATGATTTATGTCATGAGTGCTATGGCGATTTATTATATGATTATTCAGAGCAATTCAAAATAAATCTGAAGATCGCATTTAGTAAATAAACACATTCAATATTAGAAGGAATATATTAATCGCATACCTTAGTTCATTAAGTATGAAGCTATCTTTTACCATAACTAAATAATCACTCTTTGTATTTCGTTATTGAAAAGAATAATTCACAGATTCTCGAAATTTGATACTTACAAAATATGCCCAGTCTTAGAACATCACGTCATATTATTATCAAAAGTTGATTTTAGTTTTTAATCATATTTTTTGTCGAAAATTAATAATAGTGTTTAAACGATTACATCTACTGACTTAATTTCACAAACTTATCAAATTAAATCTTGATAAAAAAAAGCCTTTATAAAGCAGTTACTTTCTAATTTGTAAGCTATTCCATTGATTTATGGATCCCCCCCCTTTAAATCAGAAAGTCCATCTCGCGATTAACCATCCGTGTGGCCCTAAGGCTCGTCTCACACTATACGGATTCAAATGCCACCCGTGTCGCTATGAGTTTGGGCCGCCGTTTTTCTACAGACCGAACATTTTACTCAACTCAACATTTTACTCAACTCAACATTTTACTTACTGCACTTCTTGATAACTTCCAAAAGAACTAACCAAAAATTGAAATCTTTTTCACAGTTGTGTAGGATGTTGGATTTAATACAGGAAAACGCATTTTACTTTATAAAAACTTTATATAATTAAATAACAGCCATTTCAATAAAAAAAAGTTGATATACTTTTTAAATATTTTCAATGTGTTGCTTATTCTTGCGTTGTTTCTATATCCTCACAATAAGGACAATTATGAACAGAATTCAACAGCAAAATCCATTAAAAAAAGTAATAGAATGAAAATATTTTAAAAGGAAATACTTCACGTAACAACAAGAATAATAAACGCATTACTAAAATACACAAATTCAGTAATTTTAATTTTTTAAAGAGGAAATACATATATAGAAACCAATACTAAAAAGGAGCAAAGCAAAAGGAACAAAAGTATAAATTCATGGCCGCAGTATAAGCTCATAGAGGAATCATGAAGAGAAATCCATTTCAACCTCAAAACTCAACCTCAAATTCCTGTCGCTTTCTTTTGTCACTTTATAATATATATTATATAAAGAACAGAAAATTTTTAATATATAAATTATTAGAATAATTAAAATATTATGCAGTATAGTTATACCGAATTATAATATTCATTTAACTAGTTTTAAGCATTACAATACATATCTGCTTCAGTAAAATATTTATAAACTTCAAGTATCACAGAACTGATTTTCGTAAAATTTATTATACAAAGTTATTCGCATGTTTCGCAGAAATTCTGTATTCACGTTCCCCAGCGCGCAGAGAAACATGGTTACAGAAAAAAAAAAATGTTTGAAACAAATTGTACCCATCCACAACGCTTGATACTTTATTTTTATAATTTATCAAATATATCTCCAAGCGGTAGAAAAAATTAATAAACTTGATTGAATTGTTGATGAATCATGCAGCCAAATAGTGGAAAGAAAGAATTTATTTATTTCAAAATGAAAATACATTAAAAAAAGGTGTTTTTTTCTTCTTTCGAAATTGAAAAATTATATAGAGCAGACGATCATTGATGATATATCTAATGGCCAATGGTTTTATTATGAAATATAAATTGACAGATTTGGTCGAATGACTGGGGCAAGTAGAATACCAAAAGGTTTTGGAAGTAATTCCGCCATAGACGTATCAACTGAATATACTGAGAAGATATTTTATATATATATATATATATATATATATATATATGATAGGTGATCATTGATGATATATCAATAGTCATTAGCCCTCATATAAAAGGAAAATTAATATATGATTGACAATATTATTTATATAATTGGTTTAAAAAATAAACAATTGTTTCTCAAATTTCAGCTTAATATAGCATACTGGATATGGCTTAATCCCTTTTTTCAACCCTTTAAAACCCTTTATTAACTTTTTTTTAACCTCGCCATTCAATAGCTTAGATCAAAAAGGCTGAGCATTCACTAGGAATCATTCCAGTCAAAGAATTTGAGAAACGATTTCTTTCTTTATCGTAAATCAACATATAGCAACCTTTCTATAATTAATTGTAATTAATTTATATGTAATCTTATCTTCAAATATTAGATAAACTGACTGATGAGAAATCTGTATGTAAAAGTCATGTATGCATGTACATGATATCCCAAAACGGAAGCATCGAGATAAATTAAATGTATCATGCAATTTTATCAAAATGTAGATTTGTATTAATTTTTTTAAATGTATTCTGACAAAGGATTTATTACACATGAGTGTTTAAATAATTATTTGAAATCACACGCACACATACAATATAGATAAATGAAGTTTGGTGAGTTGGTTTGATATCGTTATTGCGAATGTGTCGAATTTTTGCTCCAGTCTGAAAGGATAGGAAGACGCACCAAATTCATACTTGATTCTATTCAAAATGTGCTAAGAAATATGGATAGCGCTACACTGCATAAGCAGATGAATAGGAAAAAGTAAGAATGCTGATGCTACCATTGATCTTTACCTTGATTGTAAACCTTGGATTGCTTTTAATAATAATAATTGTTTTCCTGTTTGGGCCCAACAACCTTTAAGGTCGATCCTGCATTAGTGTGCAGTTTATGAAGTTTTCTTCCATAAGTAACACCAGCATCAGTAACAAAATCTGAATAAAGTAATGCAAAGTCATTTATTTGATAGGAGAAAATAGCAGGTTGTGATTTCAAGGCATAACTATGAATGCTAAGCTTTTGAATATTCAAAAATAATTTATTATCCATGCACCATTCAGGAATTTATCTGCATCATTTTGTATTAGAACATCCTTAAAAACGTATAGTTAAAACTCATTCTGTACTTAGCACAAGATTCACCAAAAGTTATCTCATTTATCCACTCAGATTTTAATCTATATTGAAGAATGCTCAAACTTATCTACAAAAAAAAAAAAAAAAAAAAAAAAAATACTGCTTCAAAGACTTGTAAAATAAGAACAGAATTTTTGAACTACCTACTTATTTTTTTAGAAGTGTTTTAGAGATCTATAATTTTATCTAAGAAATATATCTTCTTTGATAAACTGTTGAAAAAATATCTTCAGATAGTTTACAATGTTAAGACTTTTACAATGCGATTCGTTTCTTAATATTCCTAACAAAATAAATCAAACCCTGAATTAAATTTATTTTACTATTTGCTTCCATCTACATCAAGGTATATTAAGACTAAATATTAATAATTTTCTGAATAGACATAATTCTTAAAAAAATGTTTTTGTTTCTTTTATGAATTTGAATGAAATTATTCTATTCAGTTCTTTAAAAAAAACTTTGAAAAGGAGTCGCATTATAAAAAATGACACATTATTCCAAATTTTTACAAGATAAGAGAAACAATATAATAATATATTTTATTATATTCTGTGAAATTTAGACTGCTTAAAAACGCAAAATTCATTTGCATCTGTTTATTTCGTGAAAAATAATTGGAGGTATAGATTAGCATAAAAATATAAATTTGAATCATAATAACAGTTGAACTAAGAATGAAAAATATATTTAATATTTTAACTATATATTGATGGCAATTTTTCAAATATATCCCTTTCGAGTTGCTAGTACTTCAATGTGATGTTTAATCACAAGTAAGCATAAAACTGCATTAAGAAAAAAATAACTCAATGGAACTTTGAGGCAACGCTTAGATCAAAGAAATCCTATCCCTATCGATATCAAACAAAAACTATTGAGACAAAATGCAATTTAAATTTAAGTTCACATAGAGCCATTATGGGAGACACAATTGGGGAAAAATTCCTGTTCCTCTTTTCTTGGGCGAGCCCTTTCCTTTTTCACCCCTCATTCCTCCATAACGCCGGCACCATCACAATGCCCCATGCCTAAAGGAATCTTCGGGCTCTCAGATCCTGTGACTTCCTTAAATGGCCGTAAAACTTCATTGTGTTGTCTCCCCTCCAATTCATCAAGATGTCGAAACTGGTAGGGGGAAAGAAATACGTTAAAATACGTCGACACCATCTGCGGTGCAGTAACACCCCTACGTGATTTTCAGTGCAAAACGAATCTGCATCGTTCGTTACCCTACGTTAAAATCCGTGCGGTGCGCTTTAAAGACATCTATGGGGCTACGTCGAAATACGTGTGGAACCCTTAGAGGGTTAAAATTCTCTAAATCTTGATTTTCCTGTATAATAGAAGCATCGCATCAAAAGTAAATTTTGATTTTCAAATAATAACTGCATTTATTATTTGAAGCATGTAATATCTCCGGACTGCTATCAGTAGTAAAATTTTATACCCAGTGTCAGTAGATTACAGCTTCGACACACGTGTATACCGAAGATAATCCGAGTATGCCGGCCACGCCACTGTTTTTGCAATTCAAACTTTCTCTAGTTCTACTGGTTTAGTTTAGGGAATGGCAGCCATCTCAAAGTGTTATCCTCTTTAATCAAGGTTTAAAACTATGAGGCCTGTTTAAAAGTAGTTTCTGTGTTTTTCCAAACTAGCTAATTATCAATATACTGATCAAATTAATAAAACTTTTAAGAGATAAAACTTCAAATATCACTGATGAAAAACCTGCATCACAGTTTTTTAACGAGTGAAATTACAGTTGTTTTGAAAATCATATATTTTTCATCAATTGATTCTTTCTATTTCATTTATTTTTGTTGCCCGAGAAGACTAAATCTTTTCAGTTTCGTTCCTTTTATTATATTTCTCTTTTTTGCTTCTTTCATTCCAAAGAAACTTTTCCTTTCACTAAATCCTTTAAATCAATTGAATAAACCTTCATCTATACGTCTACCACGTATTTTTGTGGCTAATGAAAGCCATTTTAGTCTGAAAAATATAAAGTTGTAGTAGTATAACTTAGATCCCTGAAGTATTTCTTAAAAATTAATTATTTTTTAAATTAAAGGAGAATTATAAGAAATTTTGAGAAGAATTTTAGTTTTAAATTGATCAGATATTCTCGAATCATTATGGCAGCGATTCTCAACCTGTGGGACGCGCCTCCCTAGGGGAGCGCGAGCACACTAGAGGGGGGGGCGTGGCTATATCCAAGTGAAAATATTTTAAAAAATTTATTAACTGACTGAAAGGAAAGCACACATACACAAAGAGCACAAAATACATTTCGAAATATTTAATAACTTATTGAAGTAAAACAACTTACTAATTCAAAACTTACTTAATCAAAACATACTAAATTAAAAACAAATTTAATAATTATTAATGACTTCCTTGGGCCTGTCTTGCAGAGCAAAGTTTTTCGAAGGGAGGCTTAATATTAGAAATAGCCACTCTCAGTTCTGTTTCTATATTTTGTCTTCAAAGAAACCACAACAGAAAATCCAGTTTCACAAAGGTAGAATGTTGAATGGTAATAGAATGTGAAATGTCCTTATTTTAGTGCAGAAAAATCATCTTTACTCCTGTCCAAAATTCAAATAGTGATTTATTACTAAATTGTCGTTTAGTTTCGCCACTTGTCGTGAAGTCTATGACTTTTTCTTCCTCATCAATTGAGAGTCCGGCAGTCTTATGAAATGGATCCCTAATCCACTCGCTATCAGTTTGTCGTCAGCAAGAAAATACTTTTTAAAATTCTTTGCCAGCATGGCTAAATGATTTTCAATGGTTACAAAAACAACTTTTACGCGTTCTTCTTCAGCCTTATAAGTTTTAGTACAATCATCCACATTTACAAACATTGTTCGACCAAGTACCTCAATTTCATCACAAATAAACCATCGCGAAAATTTTCGGCCGGTCTGTTTTTTTTTTTTTTTTTTTTTTTTTTTTTTTCTTTTAGGAAAATGGGGATTTCTTGTCTTTATTCAAAAACAAGTTGCAAAAATTTCCCACGTGATGAACATCTTGCCTCGCAATAAAATAGTAACGCTGAATGTACTGAACCCATGTCTTTACAAAGTGCGGAAAAGATTCTCGATTTCAGGGGTCTTATTTTTATATAATTTACTTCGGTTACAACCGTAGTTAACACAATATTCAAGCCAGGACTCATTTCTTTCGAAGCCAAAGTTTCTTTGTGGATCATGCAATGTGTGCACTGAGGCGATTTTTGTTTTAAAAGTGCTTGTATATCTTGGAATCTTTCGGACATTGAACGAGCACCGTCGGTGCATATTCCGACGCAATTTTTCCATTCTATGTTTGCCTCGTTCATAAAATCATTTAAAATAGCAAATAATGCGAGCGCTGATGTTTTGAGTTCTATTGGTTTGCAGAAAAGTAGTTTTTCTACTACTGACATATTATCACGAATTCGAACGTAGGCAATTAAATGAGCATCTTTATTACTATCTGTTGCTTCCTGAATCTGTATTGAAAACAATTTGTCACGCAACTTCGAGAAAGGCTGACACTGTACATCTTCAGCTATATCGCCACTTCGATGGGCAACAGTATCATTTGAAAGAGGTATGGACTGAAATTGTTTTGAAAAATTATCTCCAAACATAGTTTCTACAATCTGAATTGTTGCTAGCAAAATAAGCTCTTCACCAATGGTGTGAGGCTTTTTTACTTCTGGCTATTTTATATGAACTTTGTAAGATGCAATTAAAGCTTTTTTTATTCACAGACAAAGTTTCTTTAAAAAATGATTTTTGCTTTTTATATGATTTTAATTTTAATTCGAAGAATTCGCTGGCTTTGTTGACGTACTCACTATGAAGCGTTTCCGAATGTCGTTTAAGTTTATTAGGTTTCATGCTGTCTGCGGCCAACATTTTTGAGCAAATGATACACAGGGGCCTTTCTTCTTCATTTACTTCAGTACTGGTAAACCCAAAATTTAATTATTCTTGAGAATATTTCCTTGATTTTATTTTAGGAAACACACTCGTCTGTGTACTTGTTGATGCTTGACTATCGTCTAATGCTTGCTTACTTCCGCTTAAAAATTTATCCATGGGTCTGCATAAATCTGCTGCCGTGAATATTTAATATGGTGAATTGCAATTAACACGAAAACATATATAACATACAAATTCACGACAGATTCGATAGCGATAAAAGGATCGACTCGAATGAGACTGGCTGGAATTGAAACTTGCGTTATCGAATATTTCCCTTCTTAAGAGAAAACATTTGCTCCGCGGCTGCTCGAGACGGCATCGGTCGTGTGGATTCCGTTCCACAACATTCCTATTTTTTTCAGTTTTGTTTTGTCATGCTTCTGTTTTATTTCTTTTATTATTCGAAAAAATGTATTCCCAGTTCTTAAATTTAGCTCACCCCGTCTAGGTTAACTTTCTTTGACGAATTTTTCTACTTTCATATTCTTTTAACATTATCTCCCTGTTTGGCTTTCATTTCAAATATAATATTTAAATTTTCTCCGTTTTTATTCGCTTCATCTGTTCACCGCCCGTTTGTCCAAAATGCAAGATGTAGTTTCTCGCCAACGTTGGCTCGCTTTTACTCTTGTTTTGGCAGTTAGTTAAAAATGATTTAAAAACAGAATCCAAAATACTCAATAGACATTATTGTTGTATACATTTTATTGTAAGCGGGGGGGGGCAAGATGAAAATTATGATTGAAAACTGGGCCACGAATACTGAAAGGTTGAGAAACGCTGCATTATGGAGCTCAACCAATAAAAGGATTTTATCATTTTGGAACTTAAGAGCTGATCAATTAAGATCAAAATAAAACCTCGATCTGGGCAATATATTTTTTGATTGTCGTCATAAACCACTTTTAATTTATTAACAATCTATTGTTCTCGATGAGATTTCACAATATTCTCACTGCTAAGACAATACAAAACATTCTTCAACTTCTGGAACATCACACAGATCCTAAATCATCCCAGTGACTGATGATGAAATGGATTTACCTGTTTAATTTTGAATATAAATTCCTTTTTACTCTTTATAATGTAGTTTAATGTATTTCATGTTTGTAAAGATGAGATTTGTAGGTGATTTCCATTCATTTCTCAATAAACTTCTGATCTGAAACTTAATACGATTATGCGTTTCTGATTAAAATACAGCATATTATTATGTTCAGAACTTATTTATCTTAAATCTCACGGTTTTAATTAGTTCTTACTCATTATAGAAGGAGCCCATATTGTGGGGAATTTGATAAAATGTTGACCTCATTATTCCATAATAATTATAATAATGAATTATAAAAGGTATAATAGCAATATATATATATATATATTTTAAAAAATAGAAAAAAAAATAGAAAATATCTAAAAAAAAGATTCTAAAAAATCTCGCATTTATTAGCATTCTAAAATGTATAAAAAATTATTAAAAATCTGAGAATCAAATCAAAATTCCTAAAAATATTAAGACATTAAAAGTATTTGGTAAGTAAATTAAATCATAATGAAAATTAAAATAAAAATTATTAAACATTAGATAAATATTAAATTTATTAAAAATGTAAGGAAACTTCTAATTTCATAAAATATTAATTTAAATGTCTCAGAATTTCACAATTTTTGCTTTGATCAAATCTTCGACTAAAAAATACATTTCTTCTAAAAATAATTTGCATGAAATATTAATTTAAATGTCTCAGACTTTCACAATTTTTGCTTTGATCAAATCTTCGACTAAAAAATACATTTCGAAATACATACAAAACATCTTTTTTTTATTTTTAAAATATGTTAAATGACAGAAAAAATGAGGAATTTATTTGTAGGCAAAATATATTTATAAAACGTAACTTAAGATATCAAGTGATAAGAGATACAGTAAGACTGTTGATATAATAAATATTTAAATTTTGTTAATTAGTGTCAGTGCGTTTAAAGATTTCATTATTGAGTTAAAGTTCATTATTGAGTTTTCAAACAAGTGCTCTAGTTTAACCTCTGGAATGCAGTGGCCTGCTTGTAGAGTATCCGCTTAACAAATTTAAATATGTTCAGTCAGAGACTCGAGTCTCAGAAAAATCGATGTATATAAGATTCAATTGAAGTTATGTATGTAGTGGATCAATTTCTTTTATCTGATGTTAGCTTCCATCTTCCTTTAATTTCTTTCGCCCTTTTGTATAAAACATAGGGTTTTATCCAAACAGCCCTCTTGCTGTTTCATAATAGGATATTAACACACATAAGCGGACATGAATGCTGTAGCATTCATTTTCTTTGTGATATGAAATAACATGAATGCAATATCATTCAATTTTCAAAGCGACTCAATTTAAACATATATCACCTGTAACATTTCTCTGTAAGTTAAACCCATTACCACAATTTGTTTACAGGTATTCTTGTTCCCTTCATTTAATTATCACTCCTCCAAAACATTAAATGCAGCCGAACAAGATTTGACACTGATGGGATTCTCCCTGGATGGTTTGTCGTTTCTTTCTTTTTTCCTCATCTTGTGCACATCCAACTAGTTAGATAACTCAATGTTATAGGCGCCGGGGACTCAGGGTGGCGTTATGTTATGTCAATATTTGTAGCTAATTTAAATGTTTACTTCTTGTCAGCGGGGCAATTTCACTAAACGACTCTCTTTTAAGTTCTTGTCCAGTATTACTAAAATCACTCTTCCGATATTCATTTATATTAGAAAACTTGGATACTGGAGAAGCACAAAATATTGCTAACAGTTCTACATACTTTTAACAAAGTAAATTGTATGGTTTTAATTTTGTTTTATTAACATGCTATTTTGTAGCTATATATGCTCAGTTTTGAGGTAAAACTTTTAACTCCGAACCATGGTCTGACATTGCGAATGACACCTACCTCTGTTGCATTTCTCCAAACCGAACCCTTATCCATTAAGTTTTAATACCCATGAGACACTCGTGCAAGTATAGACTTTTGCAAATTTGGGTTTCGAACTTATACTTCTCTGGTATTGAAACCTATAATCGACTGTCAAACTCTCTGGAGCTTTAATGTTGCTATTACCGATGTTCGAGTTTAAATAAAGCAACTTGTTTCGAAAAAGTCAACAACTAAAGCGAATTGGGATGGAAACACTAATTTCCCAAGGAGTGTTTCAATCTCGTAGTTACGTAAAAAAGAAGAATGTCGTGCTTCCATACAATAATTTTAATTCCATAAATTTCTGAACAAAATTAAAAGATTAATCAATTTTAAATCCTTAATTCATCAATTATCAATTTTAGTTGATTTAGACCATTTTAACTAACTTAAAGGACTTGGATGTCCAAACGGCTACTGTAAACTTGAATGTATCAAATGAATTATTTTATGGTATTCAGTTAAACAGCTACTATACTTAACAAATAAAGATTTTTGTAGATTTATTTTTAGTTAAAGAAAAAAATTGGTTTTAATACTATTTATAAAGACTTCTCAATAACATCGACGAAAGAAAAAAACATTTAAAATTTCAAAATAAAAACATTAATATCCATTTGAAGTTATTAAGCAAAAATATTGAATAGCAAACCATGAAAAAACGGTTATAAAAAACAAAGTTTCATCAAAAGAAAAAAATGCATTCTTTTGTCGGCTACTTTGACCCAACTGATGATTAAAAATGCTTTCATAAGCAAATATTTTTAATGGGATGTGATTATCTTGTTTTAGCAATGAAGCGTAGCTTTAAAAAAAAGAAAATCATCACCATGACATGAACTGCAGAAATTTTTAAGCAATTTCCTCAGAAAAAACAGAACCGCACGGATGAAGTTTTCACACTTTCTTGGACTAATAAAAATTAAAATATCTTTCAAGAAAAATAAATTATATAAATTAAATTTTTAAGCCTTAATGTCCTAGATTTTAGATTTCAGGGTGTGTGTGTTTTTTTTCTCCAATTTATAGCCATAAAAGAAATAACACCAACAAACTTTCACTTCTAAAATTCACTTTTGACAGGACTTATTTCAGTTCAATCACATGTTGGAACCTGTGCATAAGATCACAAACCGACATTTTCAACCCAAAGGAGGAGATCCGCTACTATACCCAGTTCGTTTCAGATCATTTCTCTGCAATACGGAAGAGTATATCGCCTTCTATGGCTCGAAAATATTTTCATAATTACAGTGTTACAAACCTGTAATTTTGCTTCCCAGTTCGAATAGTGTCTTCATAAGAAAGACCGCTTTACAGTCATTTGTATTGGATGTTGTCGGATGCCAAGCCAGTGATCCCAGAACTTGGCGACCATTTGGCGACTTGGGGACGAATTTGGCGAGTTTGGTGACAAAATGGATAATACTCAAAACTTCGAGAATTTTGTCGATCCGTCCATAAGGAACCGAAATACGCCGGATTGGTCTAGAAGCTTCTAGCCTCGCCTGCCGGGAACTATAAAAGGACGGCAGTCTCAAGCTGCCGGTAATTATAGTCGGAGTCGCCGACAAGAAATGAGTCTTCGAGAGGATCGCGAAGCAACAGCGGAGTGCCAACGTTGCGTGGAGGGAGTGATGAACTGCTGTGTGCCCAATCCTGTTGTTTACTGTGTCATCGTATATTTTGTGTTGTAGCCAGTTGTGAGAAGTAGTGAGTCGGCAGCTAAAGCGAGAAGAGACAGCGGATTCTGTCTAGCCGCTTCGTGTGCTGTGAACGATTACTACTTGTGGGCTACTGTCGTCTGTAGTGTGCTACTATGTGCTGTACTGTGTTCATCTCTGCTGTAAATACTTGTCATCTGTGTGTTCGTCTTTGTGTATTCGTGTTCTTCGTGTAAATAAACGTCGTTAATTTCTACCGAGGCCTGCTGATTGTGTTTCCTTCACCATACACCCACTATCAAACGAACCCGACGAAAATCCGTAACAGCAGATTGCATTCAAGACCATTTTTGCTTCTATATTTCAATCTACGCCATATAAATATTACTATACATGGATACATAATCTGGATCAAACAGCAGTAAAATGGATTATTCCTCATAAATGAATTCAGATTTAATCTGTGGAATGATTTATATGATGAGTTAATGAACAGAGCCCAAGACACTATTCATCTAACTCTGGTTGAACGTACAATTATAGAAGTTACCTCACACTTTTATGTACTCCATGGAATAACTTCCATCGTTGTCAATTATGGAAACGAGATCCTAAATCTATATGTTGCTGCTCTTAGAGAGGAATTCATCTTAATAAATTATAAAGCTCAATCACAATGAGCTAGGTTTATCGAGGAATATTTTGAGGTTCAAATCTTGGACCAAATGCTTTGGCCAACTCGATTTCCAAAATTTAATACGATGGAGCATCTTTGAGACTACTTTGGAAGAAAATGTACTCATTCAAAGTATTCTTCTAAGTCGTTAATTGAGCTTTCATAAACATTGTTCTAAGAATAAGTTTTGCTTCCACTTTCGGTGTATACCAAATAATTGAATACATGTATATGGTATCGATGCCTTCAGGGCCGTATAGTAGAGTAGGACGTTCTCCCTACCAAAACTTATTTATTTACTTTTAAAAGAAATATTTCATGTACGACTTTTGTACACTATAAACTTCTATAAAAGTTGTAATAGGTTAATTGCAAATGAAGCTTAATGTTGAAACTAGGTAACATTCAAAAAATAGTCTTTAATGCCCAATTGCTCCAGTTCTGATGATATTTAATTGAAATTAGACATAAAAGGTTGCTAACTTCTAGTGGCCAGCTTACATCACTAATGGCTAATAGCAATAAAAAAGTTTTTTTAATACCAGTTATAAACTAAAACATTTGAAAATGCAAACTATTATATAATTCATCAGACATTTCCAGCAAAATTTCGAAAGCTTTTTTTCAATATATGTTTCTAACAATTAACAACAATTTAAAAAGATAAAAATCCATTAAACCAAAATTTATTATTTTTAATTTAAGCCATATGACCATAACTAAATTTTCTATGTATAACGGCGAAAGACGAATAATAAATTACTTTTTACTATTATTTGTGACAAATATAGAAGACCAGTGTTTATTCAAACGGAAATGTGAAAACAAAATAGCAATAAGATGCATCATAGATTCCTGTATTGTCCAGTATACTGTCATTTCATTTTGTGAGAAATGCAGTTGTAAAAATTAGTGTTAGTGATAACAACAATGAGACCCAGTTGTCTTTAGAAGTTTCACTGGCCAACTGATTCACTAGAAACATAATAACTTTTCACCTTTAACTTAATTACGAATGGAAGCCAAGCATCTTTTTCTTCCCAACATATGCAGACTACATTTCTTCTTTGTGGAACAGTTTTTATCTTCCTAATATTCACTTTCTACGAAATTTTCAATATCCAAGATCGAGTTGTAGATCCTTATTAGTTGAATTCTCCTTCACGTTGCTTATAGTATTCATGTATGTTGAACAACCAACTGTTCGTTCTTCTCTCTTCATGTTTTTCACATACCTTTCTCTGCTTTATTTATTTCCTGTGTTCTGTGTTCAAAAATATCCAGGGTCTCATTAATATTCCCCAGCTGGTCTGTTCTACTTGCAAATATACGCCGTCGCCAGAATACTTTTATTCCCTATCTGCAACCACCTGTTTCTTTTTTTTTAACTAAAAGATCTACGAACCGTATTACGCATCTTAAAAAACAAAAAGCTTATAACATACATAAGCAAGTGCATTCACGAATTCAGTATATCAATGCTTTCTACAATTCGCTCTTCATACTGTTTATCTTCGGACTCCTATTTTCCCCCTTTTTCCTTATCTGAATGAACAATATTAGAGCGGCGAATTGAGTAACAAATTCTTATTTGAAAACACTCTTAGAATATATTTCGCTCCTATTTCAAATGTGTTTTCTGGTAGGCTTCAGACAATGAAGGTGACAAGTTTTCGAAGATTGTTTTCAACACTGTAAAGAGAAACAACTTATGACATTTGCAATGCAAAAGCAAGAATTTCCGTGACTCTCAAAGAACTTGAAAGTATTTTCGCAATTTCATTATTTTCCAAGTTATGATAGTCATTTTGAAAAAAGATACTTGGCTTATTTAGGAGTTCCAAACTAATACTTGAGGTAAATTCCACGGCCATTTAATGGTTTAGAACAATTTTCAAGATTATCCCAATATTTTGCAGTGCAAAAGAAAGCAAGAGCTTTTGCACATGTGAGTATGACTTTCTTATAAAACCTTGCGTTTTGGCCATTACAAGGAGTATCATTTTACTATGTACAAAGCAAACTCTTAACCCTCCAGCTGCGTATCCCGCGATTTCCGCAGTTTGGCATGGTTCATTTGCTGTTGCATCCCACGTTTTTCGTAGTTTAGAGTGTTTACTTTTACGATTACAGATTTTTATATTATATTATTACTGTGTAACATATAGTATTAGTTCACTTTCTTTAAAAAATATTCAAGCGTATTTGCAAACATCGCATCTAAATAGTGATTTTAAAGAATTACGCAGCAAGAGGGTTAATGCTCTGTTAACAAAATACTAATGCAGGAACTTGTAAATGAAAGAAATTTATCTATTTAGTAATTGAAAGAAATCATGTGAATAATTAAGCATTAATCAAATGACCTTATTAACTTATGCATAAAATATACAACTATATCTTTTAACAGTTAAAAGTATTTGAAAAAAAATCACTTTCTGAAAACTAATGTCACTAAAATAAATTTAATAACGTAAAAAAATAAAAGAATGAATAATCTTGAATATTTTCGAATAAAAATAAACTCTTTCTCTTATGGTGCATCCTTTCTTTTCCCTTTAAAATCAAAATACACCTATACAAATAGAAACAATTCATCTACATTTAATACTGTAAAATGCCTTTAAAAAATCTCTTTATGAATAAATAGTAAAATTCAAACAATATTAATAGCTTAAAAAACATTGAAGAACGTTGAATATTTTAGTTAAAACCTAATATACTTACTTTTTTTCCACTTTTAAACCCAAGCATGCCAGTACGATTAAGCAAATGCATTTTACTTCAAGAATTATTTGCTTCACAGCTAAAGATACTTTTATACAAATATTTCTCAATTCTCCTCAGAGGTTTGTAACTTATATTTTCATGAAACAATGCTTCTACTATTTTATACATCTTTCCTTATATGTACATGATTAAATTCATAAATAAAAGCTCGAAACTTTTATTTGTTTTCAGCGTAATTCCTTCTGCGCTCTCGCGTGTTTTGAAATAAATACATTGATAAAATAAAATTGAAATAAAAGATAACATTACCATTGTGTATCTTGTGTATCTTTTCAAAAGATGTTTACAACATGGATAATAACAAGACGCATATAGTAAAAAGAGGGAGAGTATGCATTTTATCTTTCATGTTCAATAAAAAAATAATCCCAAATGAAACTGAATCATTGGTAAGCAATTTAATATTCAAATACGAACATCAAATATGCTTCTCTAATGCATTCAATACTAAAATAATGCTTACTCTATCTTCAATTCTTCATTTTTTCCAAGGGAAAATAAAGCTTCACCTTTTGTAAAGCATTTTTTTTATACAAACAGCTACAACTGTCCTGTGACATTTTTCAAAAGAAATTAAACTAATCAATGTTTGTTGTTGTTTATATACAGAAAAATCATCAAATGATTAAAAGAACAAATAAAATATTTTTATTCGTTACTATGCGTTAAGGTTCATGTGTATAGTCATAGAATGTTAATGATTTATATCTACGAGTCCACGAATAATGAAAAATTTTCTTTGAATCCAAATTAAAGTTTCCAGTCTTTGAATCAGTGACAAAAATTCTGGTTTTAATTATTCTTAACCTGAACTTTTTTCAGTGCACATAGAATTCGAAAATTTAAAGACCAACTAAGGTCTATTTAAAATATTATTTGATGCACTTAATGCATTATATAAATATATTCTCATAAAATTCAAAACTACATTCATTAGAATATTAAATACTCAATCAGACTATGCATGATCTTAAAATGAATAAAAAAATTAATATTGATATTAAAGAGGGAAGTGATAAATTTATTGACATATAAAAGATTTAAGCCTAAAATGTATTTAATATAAAGGGCTAAGAAGCATTTTATTATTTATTTAAAATTCCAAAGTAAAATCGGATATCAAAACACAATAAATGTTCGAAAGTGTCAAAACTCACCAAAAATCTTGGGAAACATTTCGATAGGAAATTTTGCATTTCAAACTTATTAAAAATAATAAGAACTCTTCTGACATAAGAAAATATATTTTCGTCTTTTAATATTAAAAAATCTTTAGAATAAGCGTTTCATTTTCTTTGAATTTATAGCTGATTTTTATATTTGATTCTTCATTTTAAAATCACAAATAAATTTTCATAATCATTTTTTTTTTCTATAATCCACCTCATAGCTGAAACCGCTGCTTTTTTTTATACAGCTGTAAGAATTATAATTTGCATGACATTTTATATAGTAATTAACAACTTATAAATTAATTTCTTCAGAAATTTAAACAATGACTATATCAAACTTACACATGCTTGCATTTATATAATCATAAGAACATTATAGATTTTCTTAAGCCTATAAGCAATAAATAAAATGAAATAATTTCTTCGAATCATAAGTAATAGTTTCTCTTTCCCTGAGTGGATAATAATTGTTTTAATTTCACATGTATACTGACTTGCTAAATTTAAGTATAATAGCATTTTTTTTAAATTCATGTAGTTAAGGTACGTGATTACATTCGGGAAGAAATTTTCGAAGCGCGTCCAAAAATAGTTGTATTTTTGAATATTTGCATAAAAGTATTTTAAAAACACCTATGAAAACAAAATATACCAGTAAAGTGGTAAATGCTTTTTAAAAATTGATTAAAAGAGCAGTTTTGGCTAAAAAGAAGTATAAAACTAAATTCTTCTAGTTTAGACGTTTATCAAATCATTTACTCTAAATTTTGCAGATAGCTTAAGAAATTTATTATCCAGTTTTTGAATTAAAACTGAGCTGTATTTCTTTCCATTCTTTAAATACTAGGGTCCGACTAACAAATAACATGATTTTTTTTCACATCATGAAGCATTAATACAAGTATAAAATATTTCATGAGATTACTTATTCTATAGCTTAGGAAATTCTGAACATACTGAGAAATTATTATACCAAATTAGAACAAAAACCATGCATTAGATATTAATTTATGAGGTTTTCCGTAAGAAAATTCTATCAAAGATTAGAATTTGAGAAAGTATCATCTAAAGATAGCATTAAAACTTATGTAAACGTAAATAAAGGAATCGGTATTCCCAAAAAATAGAAACAAAATTCAAATTACTTTATAAAGAATTCTGTTCAAATATTATTACTGTTATATTATTATGTCCTGTTCAAATATTTAAAAAATCATAAATTCGCAAAAATCGACTTTGTAACGTAATCACTTACCTTAAAAAGAATATTTGATCGCATTGAAATGATTCTAAATCTGTTTCAAATTACTGCTTTTAAAATTTGCTAATCAGCATTAAATCTTTTCCAATCCATTTCAATCACAATCGTCTTTTTTGACACAAATAAATAATAAAACCTATAAAATGCAATAATTTAATATCAACAAAAGATATAGACCATATTTCGAGTTTTCCAGGATGAATAATCGTTCCATTATATGCTTTTAGCTTCAAATTTGAATTTCACAGTTACTCGAACAAAAATGATTTCCACACCTAGTTAATATCTTAATCATCTCCAAATATGCTTTAAGTAAAATATAAACCTGATGCAAAACTTATAATCTTTGGATTAGCTGTTGGCTGCAATTATGACACGAATGGCGAGATCTGGAGATTAATAAGATTTTGCGGCTGGAACAGCCATCGTTCCTCATTCTTCTTTGAATAGATACCCTCATCTAATGTTTCCGACGCGTAAATTCATTTTCTCATTTTCTGGATGGAGTCTGCAGTATTCCCCTGAGGAGTGGCAACTGTCTCACCTTTTAATTATCTCCCCAGCCATCATCTGCTTCCTTTTCTGGGTGAAATGCTTCCAAGTTATGATATTCTTTAAAAGCTTCTTATCTTTCCTCGGCTTCGAAAAGACTGAAGAGAATTCTGTGGAGGAATTATAAAGAGATTTTCGTCTAATCCGGAGAGAGATATTTACAGATTGCATTGAAGGGCATGCCAGTTATCAGCAATCAGGGGGGTCAAAGGGGTATTTCCAAACCTTAACGACTTTTCTCCAGAATTAATGCTCTCATCGGAGTTTAATTAGCTTATAACATCTAATAAATAAAACTGAACTGTTTTGTAGATTTGTATTATGATGCTTTTTAAATTTTATCTGAATAGTTGGCTGTTTCTATAATTAAATATTATTTCGTCCTTTCCAAAATATCGTCATCCAGTATGAGCTAAAAAAGGATACATCATATTACAGCAAATTATAGATAATTTCCTGGGTTTTGTAAAATATTTTCTCAATAGGACAGTATATCAAGATTGTGTAAATAACGGTGACAATTATTAATCGTATATTTTGATAACTGGAAACAAAATTTATGATTTTGGATTTTGTAATTCCATTCATGAAAAATATTATATACAGGTGATTATCAAAATAATAGAAAAAACCTTAGATTTATAAAGAACCCTTTATTAGTATGGCGTAAGACCACCTTTGGCATGTAAAACAGCTTGGATTCGCCTAGGAATCGATTCATACGAGTGTTGAATAGTGTTTAGAGGAATATTGTACCATTCTTTCAGGAGATATTGTGAACGTTCTGGGAGAGATGCCGGTGGAGTATATCGATTCCGTATTGAACGGTCTAAAATAGACCATAACGGTTCAATTATATTGAGGTCGGGGGAATGTGCTGGCCAAGGCCTATGTTTTACTTCATCCTCGTGTTCATCAAACCATGATTGAAAAAGTCACGCTCTACGGATAGGTGCTTTATCATCCTGGAAAATTCCGTCCCTTGTAGGGAACAAATTTTGCATTATAGGATGGACCGGGTCAGCTGAGATTTCTCTATACTTCAACCCAGTGATCTTTCCTTTCAGGGTTACGATTGGTCCGGCAGAAGACCACGACACGGTTACTCCCTCCTCATTTCCCTCCCTCCATACTAGACAGTTGGAAGGAGACAATCATGATCATACTCTTATGCAGGTGTCCTGGAAACGTGCACCCGTCCGGTTGTAAGGAAAGTGTGAAACACGATTCATCAGACCATATTACTTGCTTCCACTTATCAATCGACTAGGGTTTTGTGAGTGTGACATCACAGTATACGACGTTTACCATTAACATCTGTGACAAGTGGCTTGGAATTGCTGCTCTGCCATAAATGTTCTGCTTATGAAGGTGCCTTCTAACTGTAATCACTGACACTGGAAAATCCAGATGGGGATTGAGCTCTGCGGTCACTTTTGCTGCAGTTGTTCGTTTTTAAGACATTACAGTCCGCTTCAATAAGAGTCGGTCTCTTTCATTGAGCTTCTCTTTCCGCCCACTATTTTGCTCTGCCAAGCTTGTCTTGCCGCGCTGTGTGTTTACTGTCATGACTTTAGACGCTCCAGAAACGCTTAAAAGTTGGGATGTTTCGGTCATATTTGCTCCAGCTAGACGGCTACCTATAATTTGGCCTCTCTGAAAATCTGAGAGGTCCGACATTTTACGCTTTTGAAAAAAATCCAAGAATGACAGAACTTTAATAAAGCTAGCACATACTACCAGAATATATACATTACGATTTATAAAAAAACTGGTGGCTATTATTATATTTTAATGTTTACGAAGGGCATCCAAAAAGGTCACTTTTATTCACAGGCATTTCCATTATTTTGATAACTAACTGTACAAAGTTCTACTTTGTTGCAAAATGCCTTACGACATCACAAATAAATACATCCAAATCCAGTCATTCTATAACGGTAATTTACTAAAGATTTCATTTAAAAAAAATATTTGTTGTCATATTTTAGAACTGCCATTTCGGAGAAAGATAAAATTTCTGAAATAGCAATGAAATATTTTTTCTATTGTAAAATAGCAATGAAACCACTTTTTATAATAGAAAAACCTTTCCTGATAAAATAATCAAATAAGTGCGCAGTTTAAATAAAATATTAGCAAATGTTAAAATATATATCGGCAATAAAATCCTCACCGATGTTAGCGGAATAGGCAAAAAAGGAAAGGGTAACAATAGATAAAAAATGTAATAACATGTACATTTTGTTTGGACATTTTGAAGTTGCATGTTACTTCCCTGGCTCTATAAGACGCCATTTAGAATTTAGTCAGCTTAAATGACTTTGCCCCCCATCAATACTGGATATACAGGGTGAGTGGTAATTTCTTACAATTTTTGTCGGCATTTCTGATATATTCAGTTGCCCTTAAAATATTCATTTTCAAATGAATTACTTTTCTTGTTCCGTTTTAACGATGTATTTTGAATAGCCTATGATCTATGACTCGTGTTATTGCATATGTATGACTAAGACCTGATCACCATTATACTCCTAGTATTTCGAAAGTACAAATTACGCTCTAAAACACAACAGAAATTGTCCCGCTGTTTTTCCAATTTGCCCCTTTCCAGTTGATAAGATATCGGCTAAGCTATTGATTTTGGTAATGACAGTGATTCTCCAAAAACTATTCTAACAAAAGTAATGTTGTGCAAAGCAAACAGCGCTATCTAGTATTCCCAATCTAGGCACTGCTTTCTTGGATTCTAAAAATTACATAATTTGACGTCATTAATGATGTTTTCGATAAAGATTCTTTTTTTCCCGATGTATCTGAACAACTTCATATGAATCTTATAAGTTTCAAATAGATTTTGAAACCTATTATATTTTTCTAAATTGTAAGAACAAGGTTGCGGAAGCAGCTTTAAATTTTCTAGCTATGTAGTTTAAATAGTTGAAATTAATACTAAATTGTTGTGACTAATTTTATAAATTCAAAATTCACTTATGCTAAAATCCAACGAAAGCATCTCTAAAAGGACTGTCAGAATTACGCATATAACAATAATTTTTATGCCCAATGTGGGAAGAAATTTATGAGATACTGAGTACCAAATTCAATACACTGCAATATTTATACAATTAAATTATATAATATTCTGATATCAAGGCTTTTTCATCTTTATAGAAATTTAAAACAGTAGTCAGACTTATTTTTGAACAATAATTTATTTCCTAAGAAAAAGAAATGAAGCAGGAAATACATGGTTTTAAAAACAGGTTTCTTAAGTTGGAATAGAACTAATATTCAGGAATAGTTTATTCATTGTTCCAAAAGCAAAATAAATATTTCTATCTTAATACAGCATTGGCTATTCACTTTTTTTAATGTTTGCTCTAAGGACACGATTATTTCTGATTTGCAAGGGGATATGATATACAAATGGGTCTAATAAATAAATAGTAGTCCAGATTTGCCCTCTCTAAATTCAGCTACAGACCGAAATAAATGAAAGAAGAATGAAAAGTGAGTATAGTGAATAGAGGATAGTTGTATCTGAAACCAAAAATGTTACTGAAACTACTTTGTTTTGCATCTTAAGACAATGACAGGCACTTGAAGCATTTAACATCCTTAAAATGTACAGTTATATACAAGGAAAAATCTTAGACATCTTTTCTTGAGGAAAACAAAATTCTGAAATGTAAATTAAGTTTCTTTGATCGCACACTGTAAGATATTTAGAGTGAAATTAAAATCCCTCTTGTGAATTCTACATTAATTTTTTCATTAATTTTTCATTCAGAAAATGAATCAAAATTTCTCAATCGTCTCTTCAATAAATGTGAATTAGTTTTCCTTGGTCAGTTTTCAAAGTATTTAATTAGTAATTGCTGAAATGAAATCTGAAAAGTGCGCCGGGAATGGAAATCCTTTCATATGAAAAATATTACTACTTCTTACATTTATTTAAATAGAGGTTACTTTTACTATAACTTTGGCATAATTTTGATGTTACTAACTGAAATATGTTTCCCTCGGAAAAATGATATCAAATTATTTTCTACATAAGAAGTTACATTGAAAAATATCTTTCAAAATTCTCATTAATTTTTTAATTCTTTTTGAATATCAAACACCGAGCTTTGTGTTAAAAGCTTCATTTGCGAACTCATAAGTTTATTAGAATGTCAAATATTTAAAAAAAATTCTTAGCTAGAAACATTTTATTTCTCTCACAATGTTTGTTAATAAAACAAAAGCGTAATTCTTTGGAAGGAAACCCATTAATTGTTTCTGTTTGAAAGTGTTTCACACTCATCAGTTGTGGAAATTTAATACGCAAACGTAGAAACGAAATAATTAAAATGAGTGTTTACTTATTTTAAATTCTTTTAATGGGTGAAATGGAAAACAAATGTTGGAAAATTTTAAAGTTACTTCAGGTAACATCTTAATTAAAATTCTGAAGAGACTACCTAGTCTGTGAAATCTACAGATAAGGAATATTAATTGTTGATAAAATATTGTTATCACTTAACCCTTTCTAGGGGACATGCTTTACACCAAATTCATCAATCTTTGTATGAAGTTTCGTTGGGTGGATATGTTCAGACGAACTTTTCAATAAGACAGAAGCTTAGATGCTTCATTTCCTTACCTGACACAAAATAATGTGTCCTGATTTGTTAATTAACTTTAATTATTAATTAACCAAATTAATTAAGCAACTTAAATTTATCTAATTAGCTAAATGAATCACTATTCTTAAGCCCATCTCAATCCTAAAAATATTTTACATACCATGACTAGAAAAAAATGGCCTTTTAAAGGGTTATATGAATACTTTATTTCTTCAGGAAATAAAAATTGAATTTTATCAATTTTAATTTTAATTTAATTATTTTCGAAATGTTATTAAATTGTATTCATATTTCTTAGTTTTGATCACAGTTTCAATTCTTACTTTTAGAACTAAAAAAATTGAAACTGAAAATAAAGTGTCAATTATAATGATTTCGAAGTTTATACATTCATATTCTCTCACTTATTTTAAAATAAGTGACTGTCTTATGCCTAACGGTTAAACTACGCAACAGGAAGTAAATTGCAATATAATTTTAGTTACTTTGAAATACATTTATAAAATATTTCTATAAGCTAATGAAATCGCATAAAAAAGACAATTTATTTTCAATAAATAAAAAAATCTTTATTGAATAAAGATATATTTCTCTTTTTACTATGAAAATCCTCTTAATAAAAATAATTTCTAAGTGATAAAAAATGTAATTAAAAATTATTATAGTAACAGTTGTAAATAGAATGAATACATTCAAAACAATCAGATAATAACTAAACAGAATAATGAGAATCATACACAAATAACTCCAGAAGGCATTAAATAATCACGTCAAAAAATACACATCAAAAGATTAAAAATTCGCCCCATTAAGTTCTTAAAATTAAAAAAAAAAAAAGATTTACTTATTTAACATCTGATCAAGACTTATGAGTGATCGACGTAGATTTAAAGTATAAATTTTCATTTTTTTCCAACAGAAGGATCTTTTCTCTCTATGCTTTAATTATTTTGACCATATTCTATTTTGATGACTAATTTTGACACTCCATTTCTCAATGGAGTGTCAACAACATATGTATTAAGACTGATATAAATGCCAACTACTGACAAATTTAGCATTCTATTAGAAATTATGCACACCATGACAATCTCCCGACAATCTCCCGACAAAATTTGTTTTGTTTGCTGTCGTTTAGCTATAAATTTTTAAATTGTGAAAGGTTTCGCCGGAAAAATGAGAAAACTAGATTATCAGAAATGTTAGTCAAATATAGAAGACAGTCACCAATTCGTTTGGCAAGAAAAAAAAAGTTAATTACCCATGAAGATAAACAAGATACACTATGGAAGCTATGGTCGCATTACACTATGAATATCAGCAAACAGTTTTGTCGAAGCAAATCCAACAAATACAAGTTGTCTTCTCTGCTATAGGAGATTGCAATCCCGAGAAGTTTCACTCTCTAAGAACTCACCTTCAAGCTTTCAGAGGGAGCAAATTTCCAGTTAAAAGAAACAGCACTGAAAATTATGAAGATCTTATAGGGAGACAGTTAAAGTATGCGTTTTCTTTAAAAAGCACAAAATAATTCAGATTGATACCTTGATAGCAATATTTCAACAAACTCTGTGATAGTTATAGCAGATTTCTCAAACGAGGAATTATCATGTTCATTTAAAGTAACTGATATATATACATCCTGGCAAGTAAAATGGAATGACAAGCTAAGAATGAAATTAAAATATGAGCTATTTTCTTTGCATCGTATTTCAGACTATTCTATTGACAGTAAATGTTGATAGAAAGCTGTGAGATGTCACTTCTTAACCTGGAAAAGAGACTTAGACTATCTATTAAGTGTGCCAATACCGAAAGTGGTAGAACTTGCTTTGAACAGACTTTTAACAGCTCCACACACGAGCTGTGGTCTTTAATACAGATTTCTTTCTCAATAAATGTGCAGGAATTCACATTTATTGCGACAATAGATATCGCAATAGATGTGGATAGAATTGTCCGAAATATGATTCAAAAGAAATAGCTCGTATTGTAACTTCATCATTAGCTTGTCATCACCTTTTCCTTGCCAGGATACATGAAGTTGAAGCAACTCTGAACGTATTGAGCTTGTAATCTTATCTAAGTTTATCCCAATTTCTGTTTTCGGCCCTGCTATTACAGAACGATGCATCCTTCTGAGAAGGCACTTATTGCATTCGTGATGAACAATCTGGACTATGAGCAATACACAAATCATTGCCTTTTATACACACCAACAGGAATTTACCATGAAAATCTGAATCGATGTCCTACGTGTTTGTCTGGTTGGTAGCTTGCTAACATAGCAATGCAAATGACCATGACTTACTATCCTGGCATTTGTTTCTGTATTTAATGCAGGCTATTTCGCTCACCATAAAAAGACATGTGATAAATGCATTTGTCCATCTCTGAATGCCGCATATCTTTTTCGTTCGATTGAAAAGGAATCATTATATTATCGCTTAATGCTCATAAAATTATTTTAAAACATTGATATTCAAAAAAATAGCTGCGCGTTGAAAAATAATTTCATTCCTTTGTACAAATTTTTCAAAAAATTGAAGTATATATTACTCTTTCTCTAAGCTCGCGAAAAAAAATTCTCGAAATTCTCATCTTATAAAAGCAATGTTAGACTGTTGAAAAAAATATAATCTCCAAAACCAGCAAATAAAATTTTAAAAATATCAAAGTCATATCTTTTTACTCCTCATCTAATGTGTAGTTTAATTGGATCTTTGTTCTTAAATTATATTTGTTCTGGAAAGACAAGAAAAGTGAAAAAAATTTTAAGTGACCATCTCTAAATAATCATAAAAAAATTCTTTTTTTTTCGCAATATCATGCCTACATTATGTTTCATTACTTACATAACTTTGAATACGAAAATGATTCTTTTGAAGAAAGGCAGAAAAACTTTTCTTGTTGTGACTCAAAGGTAAATTATTCACTATTTCACGGGTTTGAAAGAGATAAAATAATGATTGGAAATGAGATATCAACAACAGAATGTGTTTTCACTAATTCATGGTTTTGTTATTGTTGTTTCCCTTTTGCTATTAATTTTTTTTGTTTCGAATAAACTAATAAATTCAATTTTCCTTTTATATTACTTCATTCAAAAGTAATTTATGTCAAGGGTTTATTTTTTGTTGATATAATAGTTCATAACTTGGTGAAATACATGAAAGCATATCATTAAGACATTTGTAAGCTAAGCAAATAACGAACGAAAAGGTGTGTTTTTTAAATATTGAATAACTGTATATAAACTTATATACAGTTATTCAATAACTGTTTATAAAATTATCAATTAATTTTATAAAATATTTTTAATAAATACATATTTACTGTAACTTCTGGTCCCAATATTTCTCCAGATCTTTTAATGCAATTTATTTCCCTTTTTTCATTGGAAATTCTGATTATGATACAAAAATAATATACTTAATCTATAGTTTGGTACTATCAATAGTTAGATAATAAAAATTCAAAATCAGCAGTTTTTTTAGACTCAAGTTTATAGGCTACTCGAGTCTTCTAGATGCAATTTATAAATTTATATAAGAAGTTAAAATAAACTGTATGCTAATATCTGAAAATCCAAGCCTGACAAAATGGATTATATGTATTAGAAATGTGAAATTTGTTGCTGATTAAATTAATTTAGGGTCCACTATTATTTCAGTGACTGTAGTTATTGCATATGTAATAATTTACTGTCTCGATTAAAACTGCTGAATGTAGGTTTTGATTTCTACGCTTCCTTTACTGTTTTCTTAATTCTGTGCATAATGCACAGAATATTTCGGTGAAGTCTTCGTCTGTAATTTAAAGGATTTTCAATGACAAAAGACCTGGTAAATATTAAATCCTCTGAAAGTTTAATTTTTTACTGAAAATTTTCTCCTTCAGTAAAATTATATTACTTTTATACACTAAAGATATAATAAAAGTAACGATAAAATAAATCAAACATATCAGAAGCAAATATTATTTTCAAGTATTTTTGGGAAGAATTAATAAATTTGCAAGTAATCTGAATTCATTATTCCGCAGAAAAAATGCGAATATTGCAGAAGTAATAAAATATGCTTTTTCCTAATCCTCACTTTATTCTCTTCACCGAAACTTTAAAAATATTCGCAACACTTGTTGCATTTAAAAACAGTAAAGAAAATATTTTTTTTTATTCTTTGTGGAAACGTTTCTGCGTCGACGTATTATCAACGATAAATAATAAATTCAACACGAAGATATTTGCTCAACAGTTTGAATCTTCGTCCCTAATGGATTCCTGAGAAATCAAATCTTTTAAATCAACCAAAAAATATCGGCCGCTTTTCGTGAAGAAAATAAATTTAAATGGATTATATAAAAAGTTATTTTATGTTATATGCTTCAAAAGTAAGAATTCCATCCTCTAGTACTGATTGTTTGTTTTTTTAACTTTGAATCGCAATAACAAAAAAGAAACTTAAGTTTAAAGCGAAACACTGAAATAAAAGTTTCTAGCATAAATGAGAGTAAAGAAAATTGTCTTTTTTGCTCTTTGCATCCTTGTATATTTTAAGGATCTTCAGTGATAGGCAAAATATACAATCCAAATATATTGATATAAAAACCTGACATTCTTAATGAATTTATCAAAAAATTAGTTCTATCTAATCAATCCTAAAAAATGCAAGACATTTTCCCATCAAGAAAGGGATTTTAATTAAATGGCTTTTAAATAATTGCACTAGTTAAGTTTAATAAATGAGAACGCCATCGTACGCCATTCACGATTTTTTAAAATTCTATTTATGATAGTAAATAGGTAGAATGGAACATTCAAAATCGTTTTAAAGTGATGTTTTATATACGCATTTACGCCGGGCAAGACCTTGAGCTCTACAAGTACTCATATTTTTAGTACTTTTAATCGGAATAAATTCTAATTTTTGCATTCAATAATGAAGTCACCTTATGAAACACGAAACTATAATTCCAGAATGCATTTTTGATATCTTTTCGGTTGCAGGTTTGATACCTGCAACCGAAACAGGCAGTTATTCGTTGAAGAATTTAACTCAAAATTTGATACAGACCTATAAATACAACTAGGTACTAAATTTTAGCTATTTGACTTACTAAGCCTTCTTAGTTAATTTTTTATTTCATATTTCTTCGTGTTCACTTGCACTCGGAAAGGCAACAAATCTCCTCTAAATAGATTTCCTCAAAAATTTGATAGAAACGCACAAAATTGTTGTAATGACTACCAAATTTCAATTATCTAACTTGGAAGGTTTTTGAGTACCTTGTTCACAGGCAGACGGAGCGATTAGAAGAAAATTCCAAAAACTTTTTCGAATTGAGAGAATTCTGTAGTGTGGAAATTCATCAAGAATTCAACATCTAATTTTTTTGACAATTACATTTCTTTTCAGTGCATAAGAAAGTAAAAAAAGGCATAATCGCAAAAAGTGCTTCTCTTGCAAGATATCGGCAATTTTTGACCGAGTTTTGAAGGGAATCAGTTTCCGAGATTTGAACAATTTAGAGGCACACAATTATAGTTTTGTTTTTATTGAAGAATGCAATTGTTTTCAACTAAGATAATATTTTTTGATACTTTACTTTTATGTGATTTAAATAGAAATCTTCAAAACTACATTTTCATCTTTAAAAACTTAAAACAATACAATCATTTAGCATAAGAATTATGAAATGAGAAATTAAAAGGACATTTTAAATTTTGATGTTAACCTTTGGCTTATTTTTCCATTTCTTGTATACTTTCAAATGTAAAAAAAGTATTTGCATATTTTTTCAATCCTTTACCACCGTGAGAAAAATATTTTAACAAAATTCTCTCAGATTGAAATTCGTCAATTGCATGTACAAGAAACTTCTAAAGATACGAACCATTTAATATAATACATTTCGTCTAAAAATTAGCATAGCATAAAGTTTCAAAGAAATTGCCTCTAAGGATTTTGTTAATTTGATGTGAAACCCTTAAGAATAATATTTTTATACAATAGAGGAATAAATTCTCAATCTGAAGGAGTTTCTTTAAAGTTATTAGAAATAAACAAGTTATGATTAATTGGTAAAAAGCTGGAAGTTTTTACTTTTCTTTGTTGCACTTAAGTAATTTTCATATTAAGATCTGAAAGGAAAGAAATTTCCATTTGCGAAATTTTATTATTCGGAAGAAACATTATTGTCAATGAAGTTTCGAGCATTGCACTTAATAACTGAAACGTCTTCATGAGATTTTAAAGTATTTACCAGTAAATTAGTTTTTACTCAAATCGCAAATTGTTTCAGGAAATTTAAGAGCTGTCACAATATTGTGCTACTAAAGAAAGGGGAAAAAACAAAGTACTATTCAGTTTATGTATTTTAAGTTTGCATTGCCAGGATTTCATATACATCAGGAATTCAACAAAGATATTCATAAATCGAATCTTTAAAAGAACATTTTTGAACTTTTTAAGAAACATTCTTAACGTCTAAAGCTAAACATTTTTGAAGAATTACCGAAAATTTTTTACTTTATTTAACCATATCTGTATGTATTTAATTTATATATTTAATTCTAGAAAAATGTATGTAGTTCCAATTTTTATGAACGTTCTATTTTATAAAATGTTGATTTCTCCAGCAAAATATTTATAGCTACGGCCAGAAACACGTAAACAAAACTGACACGACTGCATGGAGTCTTGTTCCATGCTTTGAAAATTAACAAGCTGGACATCTTGAAACTCGTTTAATTTGGCGATTCCTCTTTGGATTACAGCTGGAAAAGACTTTATGGACAGGGAAAGGGGGCTTTTTTTTTTTATCCCAAAGGCACTTTAAATTATGATACCATAATATAAATTATGATACAATAATATAAATTATGATATAAGTATCCTGAACTTTTTGCAACATTGAAAAAATAGATAAATGTTAGCATTTATTTTTTCCATTCATATATGAACTCACCAAGCCATAAAATAATCCTTATGTAGTAATTAATGTACACTCAACCTGCTACAATTGAGGAGTTAAATTATTGCAGTAAATCTTGATCGATTCGAAAAATTTTTATTCGATTTCGAATGCGCTCGAATTTTTGCTCGGTCCTTTAATTTTCTTTTGTTTTCTTTGATTAAATACATCTACACTTTGTATTTGCAATACTGAGACACATCTTTAGTTCTCAGACTAATGGCCTAAAACTACTGCACAATGTACGCCATCATAATATCAAATATTCCACATTTTGAAAATTTTATAAAGTTCAGTGTGGAAAGTTAATAAATACCTTCAGTTTCTTTTTTTTTTTTGAAGTTTAAGTTTTATATTTCTTTGTGTTATTAAAAATTAAACTAAATATGTTTGCCATTTCTGCTTAAAAATGAGTACACAATAGAAAACGATAGTTTAATTCAAATTTCGGGTAAATCGAGTTCATATCGTGATCCTATCCTATTCCAGTTAATAAACTGGAACTGGTTTTTACTATTATAAAGCATTTGTTTCTATAAGCAAATTCTTACATTTCTACATTTTTTTTGCTCAAGAAAAAATTTCATCCGAAAATTTTTATAATTCAAAGTATTTCTATTTGAATTTCATACACTAATGGTACAATATCCATGTATATCAGACAAAGAAATATTTAGATTGTCGGTAAGTATCATAATTAGAGTCGGCACTTTGATTTCCAATGTCTCACCCCACTGTTTCTACCGTCAAGACAAGACCTGCATCTCCATCTTTGCTAGAATTATTTTTTTTTTAATCCAAAACTTCATAGGAGATGCAATTTTATCATTCAAACATGCACAAAATACGTAAGAATACTGTCTCTCACAAATTAAATCGAGTGAATTGGAAACCAACGTTGGCTTTTTAGTTTGGATTTCGCAAAGATATCGGGGACTATCTCGCAAAGTGATATTAGCCTTTAAATATTCTCAATAACCAATAGAAAACTTATTCGTACGTACAGTACTTGTAAATAATCACTTATTAAAATCACATAAACCATCAAAAATATTAGAAAACTTTTTATGAACTTTTAATAGAAGCGTAGTAAAGAATAAAACTCATTTTTATATTCAAGGTTTTTATTATTAGGTAAATATTCATCCATGTAATCAATTTACAAACTACGAATTAGATTTACAATTTGCCTGTTTTACATTAAAAATATTCTATTAGTACGTTGAAGTCGACAAAGTGACGCGTTTCTCTTCATATGGTACTTAATAGTTATTCAAGTATGAAATATAGAGAATCTCATTCACATAGAGAATCGAGAAAAAAATTCAACAAATTTTTAATGAGATCAATTTTAGCTTTATTGAGCTTTAAAATCAGTCATTTTCAAAGATTTTTAATCTTTAAAACATAACACTGACACACACTAGGCCGTCAGTAGGGGTGCTCTAAGTTAATGGGTGCAATACTATTGCTTATGAACAGGAAATAAATTATGCAGCACAAGTCAAATTTAAGAATGAATATAACTTAAACAAGCTGGAGCTGATTTTCGTTGAAGGCCAAATATTATGAGTAAAGTCAAATAAGATTCAAGAAATGCAATTTTAGGATAGATATTACTACAAAAATGTAGTGCAAATGTTAATATCAAAATATAGAAGTTGCACAGAATGATAATTAACTATTTAACGAAGAATTTTATTGGTATGAACAGAAAATAGAACCAATAAATTTTAAGTTTCAGTTTTGCATTTTAACTCTGCTATTAACTCTCGTGAAATAAGAATACTCGCAATTAAGAAGCCGATTTAAATTTTGACATTGCGTTATATTGTCTACCCGTGTGAGAAAAATTCAAGCTTTTAGTGTAGATATCTTAATATTTTACAAAACAAACACTCAAATATCGGAGTAAGTATTCTGTCGATCTGAAATCGGGAAAATTGCATAATTAAGAATTTAACTTAAGATGACGATTACCATTTCCTTCTCAACTAAAATATCCATTAATTGAGTAATTTCTTTCTGAAACAGATTGTAAGAGTTATTTTGCTTATTTGCACGAATTATTGTAATTGTATAGCGTTTTCACCAAAATCTTTTGGTTTATAATAAATGCTTCACTTCAAAGCAATATTTACAGTCCAGCCTATACAACAAAAAAAATTACAAAAACGCCATATAAATAAGCCATTCTCCATTATATATATTACCGATCAAAATTTCGAGATATTGCATCGTTCCAAAAATGTAAGATTGAGCCTCGAATTAAAAATTTTGAATTTTTAAAAATTTTCCGGAGAAAAAAAGATTGGCAGTATTTTGGTATAGATGCTGAATACTATGATGGAGAAAATTTAATGTGAAAGTTGCCTCGTGTAGTAACCGCTTGAAGTTTGAGAAATATTTAAAATTATTCAGAAAGAAATGCAATAAGATAAAAGGTAAAATATATTCAGCTATTTGTTAATAGAACGGGATGTTCGGAAATGCCTTAATCTCAGTATAATTCTATGTTTATCCCTCATTTCATTTTCAATAAAGTAATTTTTCAGTAATAAGGTTTGATAAATACTAATTCTAAAGTATCAATTATATTATTTAATTGCATTACGATTCACTTTTACATATTCATTAATCCATGCAAGCTATTTAAACATACGTTGATAATGATTTGCACTGCATTTTAAATTTGTTCCTTCAATATAAAGCACTTAAAGTCAAATGCTCAATATTATAATAAAAAATTAAATGTGGTTTCTTTCTGCCTTTAGAGAATATTCGATTAACTGACGTTCTTGTGGCACTAGAGCCTGATCTGGCTACGCTGTACCAAATATTTACCAAGACAGAATTTGATACGTCGAATACATCTTTATCTGTTAATGATCAGAATTTCAGCCAACTGGGTAAAACTTTGCTGTTTTTTCAAGTTGCCTTTTCTTTTATCCATCAAGGTATATACCATATTTGGTGAGAATTAACTCAATGAATTTCTTTCAGTTAAAGTTTACCTGCCTGTGAAGATATTAATCATACATTGCCAGAGATTTTAATTTACCAAGTATGAAAATAGATTTACCACAAGCTCACAGTGGTTGCTTACAAAGTAAAGAATAATTAACGGCCAAATAACATGAAATTGTAATTAAGTTAGTATCTTACAGATTCCATTTGAGAATCTAATTAGCAGAAAGTTTAAAATTAGGAGCACACTTAAAAATCGAATACATTTCCTGAGTGCACAGTCACAATGGGGATGGGAGACTCGACGTAAAAGTTCTTTCCTACGCTATTATCAACACTGAAATAGTAATAGGCATAAGAATGTGTATCAGTTATATTATGGAATAGCAGTCAGAAAATCAGAATTTTTCCCGCAATAACAACTATTAATAAAATTCTAAAGTGAAATCGTAATTTTAAAAATGTAAATAAGCTCAATTCCTTCTATTCGCAGTTTTAAAATGAAAATTTTCAGCTAACATTCTTAAAACCACATTTACAAAGATATTTAAAATTGAAACTAATGAGGATAAACAAGGAAAAAAAATTGAAACTTGAATTTGAATATAGAACATCATTTATTTGCAACAAAACGGCCGTTACAATAAGCGACAAAACATTCTAAAATAATTTATAACAAAGAGCAAGATTACAAAACAATTCGAATCGAAACTATGCAAATAGTTTCATATAATTATGTATTCACAATATATAAAAGTATTCAAATATACACATTTATGTGGGAATCGTATGTATTTGATTTTCAGAGTATTCAATCTACAAGCTATATCAGTGCAATACAAAAGGAAAGAAAGTTTGCTTTATTTTCTAAGAAATTTAATCTTTAAAATACGAACAATGACACGAAACTAGATAGATTCTGGTGGTATATTTAGACATTAACATGTTAATGCATATAATATTAAAGTCTGATTAAGAAAAACTACGAAGTACAATTCAAATTTAAAGAATATATTTAACATTTATTTGCAACAAGCTAAACCTTTAGGACATTGGATGACTTATGTTTTGGAATTTAGCATAAGTAATATCACAAGTAAATAAGTCACAGTCTGAATAGATTATGAACATCGAAATTTAAGGGCTGGGTGATATACCGAAACATTCATTTCTGGCTTATGTTCAGAAAAGATTTCTACATTGTCTCCAAATTTGGTACTATTATAAACTGATCAAGTGAATTTGTATACAGGAGATAACGTTAAGTTTGCAGCTTAATGAAGTAAAAGCCTCATTTAATCATGACATGATTAAAAGATACAAGCTGCAAAGTTCAATCAATCAATCTAGCGGAAGCTAAGAAGGTATTATAAAATCATTAAGTTGAATTTACAAGCATCATGACGGATCTAAGAAATGGCGATAGTTATATTAAATAGATACTTTTCCATATTAAGCTGCAAGACATTTAAAACAGATCTTACAGGCTTCAATATTTCTGGCATGTTTTATGGCATTAAGGATCAAGTTCGTGCTGCGCCGATCCAAGTGTAAGGATGGATGTGTTCATAACGTTAAAAAAGAACCATTAGCGAAAAGTTGCTGAAAATTGAACCAAAGACTGAATAGGATTGCTTTTAGGTAAACAATTTCTGCAACAATCAGAATTCCCTTATAATGCTCTGCATAAGTTGATACAAAAATCCAGAACAGCCGAGAGAGGAAATAAGATTACAAAAACATGAACAAATGTAAAATCAGTTTGACATGCTGGTATTAACTATCGATAAATATTTATAGATTCATCTTATCAATTTGATTGTGTCGTCAAAAGACCAACTGTAAACATTGTTCTTACTCTGCATCCTGGCAAACATTTGTAAAACTAGCTTAACGAGTAAGTTTATTTCCTTCATTAGAATATTTTCTAAGAGTTCCGAACATCTGCAGAACATTCTTCATTCAGATTAACATACGAAAGACAGGAAGATTTTAACAAGGTATGCAGATGGTTGGATAAGATTAGAACAGATTTCTCAAAATTGATCAATAATTCAATTCCATTTATAACAAATACGGGCGATACTTCTGGCATACTACGGGGTATAAAGCGATAGCTGACGAATCAGAAGTTGAATTTGATTTTAATTTGACAAATTATTTTCAGCAAAAACGTAAAAGCGTAAAGTTTTTGCCTAATTATTTATACAGCCAATTGAGTATGAATGATTTAAAAGCCCTTGCCCCAAAAGATCCTAATTACTTAGCTAGCAACCGTATAAGAAGTGATCAGACAAGTATCGGTGTGAATTCCTGGACTATCGAATATTAAGATTCAGAACGTCGATTCACAAATTATCCGTAAGTTTCAAAATCGTATACTAAAGGAAAAAAACTCGGATTCAACTATTCCACAATGATAGGAAACAAACTACAAGGAAAAATATTCACCAACTACATGTTCCAGAAATGCTCTTCACAAGGAAATTCCCAAGTAACTACTTTATACTTACGAGTGCTATGCAGCATAGCGTTGTGTGCAAACATTTGCTCATGTTCACCTTTCACACTCGGCTGCTTTGAGCAAAGACAAGATTCAAGGAATAAAAATTAACTCCAATTATAATTCATATCTGGAGTACAGAATTTCTTTAATAATTATATTTTTTTGAATAAAAATAAAATATAATCCACAATCACTTTAGAATTGTCAAACTTTCCGTTTGCCGACACTTTATTAAGCAAAATGTTTGAAGATAAGTTAATCATGTGTATCGCTGCTATTCATTCAGATTATGCCAATAAGGAAACAAGGTAGTCTCCTAGAGAAGTGGACGAAGCACAAATTAGTTGTATTAACGTCCCGTTGTAAAGCAACACCAGGGCTATTTTGGGACGGCCTTGTAATTTTGAGTCGTAGGCAGATGACGAGGATGATATCTGAGCTAGCACCCGCTTCTCCAAACACACCAGCGGAAGGGCGTTTGACCCCGACTGATTTAACGTGCACCAGACCCGTTTACACGGTGGTCCATCGGTGGAATTGGGTCTCGAACCTGGAAACCCTCCTATTCCAAAGCCAAGACCTTACCACCAGGCCACTGAGGCCCGGATGATACACAACATATTTACCGAAGCAGCAGATTGGAATTACCGACTTTAAATTTGTACCTCACTCGATATATATTCCAGACAGCAGAGCAAGAAAGTATAGCAATCCAAATTTAAGTCGTTGGTTATAGAAGGACATCTGGAAAACTAATGCAATAATTCTGAAACTGGAAACAACGGAGTAAAGTTTCTCACAATGTACAGATCGAAGGGAATTGAAACATTCCTATTGATGTAAATAGAATTGAAGAGCGAAAAACCGCATCCAAAAGAGTTCAAACTTGGATCAAATACATCTATTCATAGCATTCGAGAAAATCCGAAGTCGAACAAAACTATATAGAAAACCCACATTACATGTGTAACATATGATGTAGAAAATTTATTGATAGTTTTGAACCTTAAATGGAGATTTGCAAAAATCAATGTCCGTGAACACTATTTTACCAAAGAAAGCTTTTCTCTAATTACGTGCGAATTTTTAAACTTTATTTTAAGCTCTATAATTATTTTGTATATTAGCTTATACTTCACAACCAATTCAAAAAGAATTTTTCCACGATTCACTGGATTCGAATTGGATATCACAGCAATGGACAAACGGCAGTTGTACGTCCGTTTCAGCTTCTCTGTATCGTCAATACATTTACTAATTAGTATAAAAGCAAATGAAATTCAATATACAACTTGTTAGATTTAAAGCAGCATCTATCCTATTAAATGTTTGTACTATACATGCGACCTCTGCTAATGGAAGTGTAGAGGAAGTTTGGGAACCCCAAATATATTTGCAACGATTCGTTTACCTTAATATGTGGAACACAAGGCTGTTTTGCAATTTGCAAACGTTTTGTAAGCCTGAAGACAAACAATTTTTATACTAGCGTTTCCCCACTTTTTTGGCACAAACTCGGACGACTTAGCTTTAGACCCATGGGAGAGCTACACAATGGATGATGGAGGCCATCATTATAACGACTGATAAGCAGCGAAGTCTCAAAAAATGCTGGAGCGCAGAAAAAGGAAAACAAGTTTAAATTCCCAATTTTTTTCACAGCAAGTACTTGCTCTTGGCATTTTCAATGTTTTCGTAACAAAGATGTAACATACAAATTTTATAAAAATGCCCTAAAAATTTCGGGACATGCGATGCGATAAAGTGATGAAAATGGCACTGCCAAGACATTTGAGTAAATACCGCTGCTTTCAGTAGCTTTAAGAATTCAGAATTTTTCGACTTTGGAGGCAAGTGATCAACTTGTTCTAAATAAGTAAAGCAAGCCAGATTTTAACTAAAAATTCCATTATATTAGAGATGAAGGATCAAAGTTCTTTGAGTCAAATTTGAACGCATGAAGTGCGAACAATGTTACGGTGATATTTTTATTTTCATCTCGTTAAAGAAATAAGAGTGCGTAGTTATATGCATTATAAATATAAAAATTGCAAAGAGCACCAATGATCGAGAATTTCAAAATTGTATACATTTTCAAAAGCAAATTTTCCTTCCACTGCTACTAATACTGTAGTCAAAAGTTTTAGTAGCAACAAAGGAAGTCGTATTTATAGTTTTCTTTTAGAGATTCAATAATTTAGTTGCCTTTCTGCAGCAGTTATTTATGGACATGAAAGAATTTTTATCTGTCTTGTTATTTGACAATCGTATTGCGATAAATTGGACAATGACAAGATAACTGCTGGCTTAAGAGGAAGAAGAGTTTCGATATTGAGAACCTTTTATTCTAGCCTCACAAGGCAAATAGAAATGACTCATTGAAAATCAAGATATCAACGAATATATGGATGTCATGGCTGGATTAACACAAAGATGCCAAGTAAAAACGGACTCAAACTCTTTGTTTGCTTATTTGGAGATTTGTCTATTTTGCTCCAAGGATTGACTGTAGAAGTATACTCTTGAATACCTTATTGGAAGATACTGCACAAGAAAAAGTATTGTCAATCGACAGGTAATGTTCAGAAAAGGATGGTGAAGGCAGCAGCAGATTCTGGAATATCGCATCCATCACAAGATTTCCCTTTTATGGCTTCGAACGTACATCAGCAAAAGGTATTAATGACAGTGTTGGTAATTCTCTTCTAATTCCATTTCAGAATTCGGTACTTGATATCAAATCGCGCACAAATAGAAATTATTTGATTTTCCTAATTTCCCCATAGTTACCTACCTTTCCTTCACGATTTTACTTCCTCTTAAATTAAGCACAAAAACCAAGTTTGAAAGATTTTGAACCTGAATTTAAATATTAGATCTAGCTTTCAAAAGTATAATTCAGCGCGTTCATTCTCAGAATTTTATGTTAATACATTGCGCATTTGATTCAATACAGTTGCATAAATATCCTTAGCCCAACATAATCGAATGAAAATGTGGTTCCTACCTCGGCAATGATATTTTTAATCCTTTGATTTCCGAGTGATAAATTTAATGTCAGAATAAGTTGCATTAATTTTTTTTATTATTAAGAAGTATGTGGTTTCAATATTCTTGGTTTTCTAAAAACTGGGGATATGCATAAGTAGTCTCTGAACTTAATTGTTTTCTCCAGACATGCAGTAACTGTTTCCATTCTTGATTCTTTCACTCTAAATTCAATGCAATCTCTAACAACTTTGGTGCCTCAATAGAAAGGTATATTTCAATTCCTATATTTTTGGAAACAAGTATTATCTTGAATGCCAAAGACTTCCACAGAAACTTTGATTTTGATTAACGCTTACAACAAGTCAAAATATTCTGAAGACAGATTGGTTTTTGCATTGGCTAACTTGAGATGGGAGGCTTAAATCTTTCTAGTATTTATATTTGGTATTAAATTGTGTTAATACAGTCTTAAATCATCACGAAGGGGGGGGGGGGAGGGATCTTACAATTGCAATTAATTTTTTTCTTAGAAAAATATTTTTTAAATATCTCAAACAAAATTGCCTAACATTAAGAATTTTAACCACTGATTAATACATGACGGAACCCTTAAGATCAAAGTTTTATTTTTGAAGCTGCTGAGGATTATTAACTTTTACACTCTTTGTCGTCATTTGCATTCTTTTTTCCAAACTCCGAGCACAAAATTTATAAAGACAATTTTAGACCCGATAGCTTCAGGACTCTTGGTACCTTAACGAACGTAAGGGTGGATCCGATTTTATATCCGCTGAAGTTTTTTTTTTAATACCGGAGTTTATACTTCCATTGAAAATAAAATTTAAATTTATTGTTTTAATCATGCTTTATGCATTTGAAGGCGAAAGATCTTACAGAATTGAGATCCAGCTCATTTCTACTAAGCTATATTTGCATTCTGTAAAACGTTTAAGCTAAACCCATTTACATTTCACTAAAAACATACCGAAAATTACTCAATTCTACTGTATATTTTAAATAAACTTCAGAAAAGTTTATCAAATTAAATCTAGAAACTATCGATAAGAATCAATGGAAAAAACTTTTCCCCTTATTGGTGCACGTAAAGAAAGTTAACCTCATTTAACCACGCGGACAAGTTGAGGGTTTTCCCAAAAATCATGGAGGGTTCGAGATCAACCATTTGTAATAAAGATTTGGCTCTCTATAAATCCGCTTTATGCATAACACCAGGTAGTTCCCATGAATTAAAACATCTAGATATGGGGAAATTAAGCAGAATAGTGCCCCATAAATCAGTCGTAAGTTGCATCAATTGGCTTTTATTACCGTCTGATTAAATGATTCCATTCTGAAATGAATGAGGAGGTCGAAAATTTATATCTATTGCTTTCGTCATTGCGTTACTCATTTATCGAAAAATCTGCAAGATTGCATTTGGGTTCATTTTCCTACTTGGAGATGGCTGTATGCGGTGTAAACAATAAAAACCAATACTCATTGTTTTCTGAGCTAAAACTGCCAACTCTTTCCATGGACGATGGAATCCTCCATTTCGCTTCAAGTCAATAGTTTTCAGTAGAAAAGATATCAAGCTTAGCAGTTATCCCCACATACTTAACATTGCACTAGTATTCGAAAGTCCCATCTTCGATATGTTAAACGCGTGACTTAAAATGACAAGGATGTCAATGAGACTTTATTCCACTCTATAATGATCCGACATTCAGTATGAAGAAAACTATGAAGTTTCTTGTAATGATCTTTCATCAAAGCTGGTTTCTTAAACTTAAGTGTCTACTGATAAACTCGCTAGCAAAGTTTATCGGTACTTTTGGGAGAAAATTACTTGTCGAGTCACTCACACTAAGGGACAGGACTTCACTCACACTAAGGGACAGGACTTCACTCACACTAAGGGACAGGACTTCACTCACACTAAGGGACAGGACTTCACTCACACTAAGGGACAGGACTTCACTCACACTAAGGGACAGGACTTCACTCACACTAAGGGACAGGACTTCACTCACACTAAGGGACAGGACTTCACTCACACTAAGGGACAGGACTTCACTCACACTAAGGGACAGGACTTCACTCACACTAAGGGACAGGACTTCACTCACACTAAGGGACAGGACTTCACTCACACTAAGGGACAGGACTTCACTCACACTAAGGGACAGGACTTCACTCACACTAAGGGACAGGACTTCACTCACACTAAGGGACAGGACTTCACTCACACTAAGGGACAGGACTTCACTCACACTAAGGGACAGGACTTCACTCACACTAAGGGACAGGACTTCACTCACACTAAGGGACAGGACTTCACTCACACTAAGGGACAGGACTTCACTCACACTAAGGGACAGGACTTCACTCACACTAAGGGACAGGACTTCACTCACACTAAGGGACAGGACTTCACTCACACTAAGGGACAGGACTTCACTCACACTAAGGGACAGGACTTCACTCACACTAAGGGACAGGACTTCACTCACACTAAGGGACAGGACTTCACTCACACTAAGGGACAGGACTTCACTCACACTAAGGGACAGGACTTCACTCACACTAAGGGACAGGACTTCACTCACACTAAGGGACAGGACTTCACTCACACTAAGGGACAGGACTTCACTCACACTAAGGGACAGGACTTCACTCACACTAAGGGACAGGACTTCACTCACACTAAGGGACAGGACTTCACTCACACTAAGGGACAGGACTTCACTCACACTAAGGGACAGGACTTCACTCACACTAAGGGACAGGACTTCACTCACACTAAGGGACAGGACTTCACTCACACTAAGGGACAGGACTTCACTCACACTAAGGGACAGGACTTCACTCACACTAAGGGACAGGACTTCACTCACACTAAGGGACAGGACTTCACTCACACTAAGGGACAGGACTTCACTCACACTAAGGGACAGGACTTCACTCCATCCACCTTAAGCGAGTCTTGAGAACAAATTTAGATTTTAGAGATTAATACAACCGATTCCGATGTAGAGCCATTAGAAGAAAAATTCATAGATTCCTACATAAAGCAAAGCAAATCATTATGAAGAGTGTCGAACAAACATCCCATGGACATCCGACTCACTAAGCAAGTGAGTAATCTCTAGAAGATACGGTCTTTCGAATGCTAGCACAGTACCAAGCGCATAGAGAACCGTAAGTCTGGCACGACCTTTTCCGCTGATTACTTATGACTTGAAAGGAAGTACAAGATCCCCTCGTCCATAGAACGGTTAGCGTTATTAGTACAGAAAATGCAAGTGGGTATTGGCTTTTGTTTATTTTGCATACAGACGTCAGCATGTTGAAAAATGAACGCAAAATTAAATTTTGCAGATTCTCTCAGAAATGAACAGCGCAAAGATGCAAGAAATAAATATATCTTGACCTTTTCCTTCAAATTAGAATGCAGTCATTTAACAAGACTGTAATAAAAGCTAATAGATCAAACATATGACTGATTTACGGGCCATCCTCCAACACAATTCCCATATAGAAGTTTTAATTCATGGGAACTACCTAGTACAAGGCATAAAGGCATTATCGGACGTATAGATCAAAATCGTTATTACAAATGGTTGATTTCGAACCCTCCATAGGTTTTTGGAAACCCTCAACCCGTCCGCGGGATTTAAATGAGTTTAATATTCCTTTTGTACACTGATAAGGGAAGGTTCATTGATTTTAATCGTCTGAGTTTCCTCGACCTCAAATATTAAATTTTAACCTTACAATCTAAAATGTGGTCGGGGCCTGTTCAAACTTCATGGGAACGTTTTACTTTGTTTTATCGGGAAACTAGTTCCGTGTCCAGCTTATCATCTACAGGAGGTAGTCAGGTTTGAGGCTGGAGGGTTAATGACTTGACCTTTTGGTGTGAATACTGCTAGTCGATATTAAAGGGTAAATTCCGCTGATTCTAAGGATAGCCAGTAAGTTCTGTGGTACCGTTGCAGAGTTTTGGGATTTGATTTACGGCTGGTAGTTTCGAGAAGACATATCAGACTGTTCTCTGCGAGCAGTTTTTCGCATGACAGATCATTAAAATTTCCCTGAATTTTTCGGCAGAGCATGGTACTCCTTGTGGTTTCAATATAAATTATTTGCTTTAATAGCATAGCAACTTCTATTTTTCTTCTATTCCATTATCTAATACAAAGTCAACAATTTAAGATTTTTACATGCGTCAAATTTAGTTGGGAGTTAAAATTTGATAACTATCACGCTTTGCCGATTTAATTTCACGCCTGCAAGTTTTTATTGGAATAAAATGTTTTCACAACGAATATCCACCGGACTGAAGAGAGCATTCTATACTACGTCCTTATAATAGGGTACCTTAATTCCACCAACGTTTCTTAAACAGTCACTAAATCCATTACTCTTATTCAAAATCAACGCTAAATGTCGTTTTTACTGCTGGCCGCCCACTTATCCTCCCCTTCCGTTTTCTTAACTCGCTCAGTTCACCACCGTTTTTCTGATCCTTGGAATGCAATCTATAGCATTCGCCTTATCAATATATTGAGTCTAGTATTATGCTAACTTCCAAATATAACGACCCTAATTCCGCGAATAAGACATTTCATTGCAAATGGCTCATTCAATCGCTTCTTGCATGGAAATACTACGACCCACCCGTCTTAATCTCGGTTATTCTAAATAGAAATATTGATAAAATCATTTAAGCATATCTTAACCATTATTTGTTAGAACTAATTTTTCGTGGAATTGAAACTAAAACCGTTAGAATTGCTCTGTTTCAATATTTAAAAACTCGTAATTTTAGTTCAAATGAACGCTAGACGAATAAGCAGAAAATTACATTGGATCGAAATTTTTATCTTTTGTAAATTTATTATTCCTAGCCTTTATTATTTTTATCCTTTCTATTTTTAGCCAATAATAATCTCCTTCATATTACATTTTAATACTGAATCGGTCAAATTTAAGAGAAAGAACAGTCAGGGAAGAAGTATGCCACAGTTTTATTAGACTTAATGGGTAACACTTTATAGTAAGTTATATGGTGTCTACAAAGTCCTTTCATCACTCAAATGCAGTTTTAATAGCGAACGGATATCAACCAATGCTTATTTTATATTCTTATAGCATGGAAGAGCCCGTCATCTGGTCACGAAAGTAATTAAATTTGAGGCCGTTTTACTCGGGTAATTTTTACCACTATGGTCGTTTGAGCAGACGATCCTCGACCAATGGGGTAAGAAAGACTAAATAACCTACTTCAATTACTCTTGAGTTTATTCCAAACTGAGAAACAAAGGAATAATAGATTATATCATAGGAGAGAAGACTACATTCCGAATAGAGCCTTTTATATAAAAGTGTTCGACAAATAATCAACTTGAAAAAATTATCGAGATGAAAATTTAGAAAGTAAACAAAATTCACATGGAAACGCCCTTAAGGAATCGAAAGGTCAAGTGAAATATATTTGAATACGAGCTTTTCATTCATCGAAGTACAGAATTATTTGTTTAGATAAGTATCCCGAAACAAAATGAATGTTTGAAGCTATAATCAATGTCAAAAGTTGATGATTTAACTCAAATTCATATGCAGGAAACAAACTTGAATAACTTTGAAACTGGATTCGAGCCTAAGTGTTTAAATTGGATACTACAGCTGTATAAGCAAGCGTTATCTGCTACGAACGTTACAAGATTACCCAACCAGGATCTTTGTTTAATCAAATGTTTGAAAAATATTGAACTTCCTACTCAAAATTCCATACCGAGTTCCACACAGTGAGGTCGGTACTTTCTGACCCTGCATATTTAACTCATTTTCTTACAAGAGCCTTCTAAACTCAATCTAAACGATGCATTATAATATTGGATCTCAAAAATATCCATAGAAAAGAGTTTCCTAAAATTAATCAGTCTTGAACGCAATAAGAGGATCCCCGGTAAGCAGTTAATTACGCTTATAATTGTTTTTAGTGCTAGATGTCAATTGATCCATTTCTGAAACAATTGTGTAAATAGAAGTTAAAAGGTGCTAAATAATTTCAGATTGGAGCAATTTTTTAAAGCCTCACAAATTAATTGAAAATAAATCGTGTAGTAGAGTACGTTAAACTAAAAACTGTCAACTACAGTCTTGAGAAGTCTTATTAACAACCGCAATGGCAAAAGATTTTGGACACTTTAAAGAAACTAGATGAAATTGTGGCAGAAGTAAAACCAAACAAATGCCAAATTCCACAATGTTTCCTATTCAAAGTTCTTAAGTCATTCTCATACAAGAGTTCGTAAAAATAATATCTAACCCAACACATTACACAACTTTACTCCAAACTAGCAAGCTCTTCACACAGATATTTGAAAAATCAAGGCATCTAGCATTATGGCAGTCACGAGAAGTTTTAACACCACATTATAGGCCATAGTGATTCTGAAGACAAATGAAAAGTTGTATAATTAGGCAGATTCTGGCTGCAAAATTAGTGATGTTCATCGGATCACATTCCCATGTGTTATAAGCCGTTTCCACCATAAAGGGAAGCCATTTGAGATAATTCTGTGGCAGAATTTAAATGGATATACAAAAAACAGGTGAAGTGGAACGTAAAAACAGATGATATTAAGTCAAACCCAGGTAACAACTGAAAGATTCTACTTTGAGATTGAACAAGGAATTATCAGAACACCAATGAGACAGAAACAAAGTTAATGGCTAGGCCAACATTCTGCCGCCCTGTGGTCAAAAGTTAGCCAAACGGTACAAATAAGCCCATTAGAACATAAGTATCCGAAGTAAAAAAAAATGAACTAAATAAAGAATTGTGCCATCCAACATGTTGCAATAGATGGATCATAAGACTGCATCATGCAACGGACATTATACGAGTTTATATAGAGACCAATCGAGAAGGTTTTGCTTATTAAATCTGACAGATTACCTATTTGGTTACAGCGTCATTGCCAATGCTTCCACCATACAAAATTCGGTATAATATAATTATGCATTGCATAATGAGTAACAAATGAAGGAAGCATTCATTTCAAACACTTATTTTTGTCTAAATAAAATTTTTATAGTCAATAAAAGATTTGTAATTTTAGAAGTTAAGACTACAGAAACATTTCAGCTAAATATTCAAAAGGAATTTCAGATAAGCCACACATTTTTAAGATTATAGGAAGAAGAAACTTTAAAACATTTATAATATCCAAACGCTTATTAAGAAAATATTTAAAGTCATCTTTAGAAAAGTTCTTTATGAATAGGCATGAAAATGTACGAATCTTGCTCATTTTAAGATAAAACACATTTTTGTAGGTATACAATCACCCAGCCTTACTATGGTCAATTTGAACATATTACACAAGTTTTACCTTTAAGCAGCTGATTTCATAAAACTTAAGTTTTAAAGTTTCCAAGTAAAATCATACTTCATGTTTCATTGAATACAACAATGTTCAGATTACACAGAATGTTACGGATCTTTGAGGTTTACATAGCTATCGACATTTTGCAGAAAAGTATAATCTAAAACCACAAATTGAGTACTCTGATTTAACAGCTATATTACTAAGAGAACATAGTTCTAAATAAATACATGTTGTACTGGAGCAGTTCACCAACCCTGCCAAGACGACTGATCCAAAATTTTAATACGCTTTTTAACTGAATTTTCGGATGATCGAATTCCTTTCGAACGACTATTGAATAAAGCTAAAACTTGCTGATATTAAATTTTTAATAACTGAAATTTGCTTTAAACTCAACACAAATTAAAAGAGACATTTTCCCAGAGCTAGGTCATACCAGAAAGTGTTTAATAGTATATTCGATTATGACCCGAATTGCAGAGTTCCCTGCTGCGAAAATTGTTATAATTTTCCTTGGTGTCTTAAGCCTTAGATCTTAATGCACTTGCCCATCTCTCGGGCCTAAATATGCAAATGTTTAAGGAGTTATTCAACCTGGCAGATAGTAAAACAATGTTCCATCACTAATTTGCAGGGAAATTTACTAATTAGCTTTAAGTATTAGCTTTCAAAATTTCGCAGTTAACTTGTGTTATGATTCATTCTGTTTAGTAGTTTTAAATAACAGCACTTAATAGCTTGAAAATCTTTACGGCTCATGTGATGGGCATTCTTAATATCATTTCATTTGTTCCATTCAATTCAGTTTTTTGCATTTTCTCCAGAAACTTTTTCGAACTGCTTAAATAAATGAAGTTTATCCTCTAATACGAACCGGCAATCTTAAAATGAGTTCACAGTACTGAAGGTTATTCAATATAGTCGTTTCACTTACTCTAATTTTATCGATGCAATCTATTGTTTGGTATAATTATGAATTTTAGATTAGCATTATAACCGTTCTTTTCAAGTTTCATCACTTTTCAGTGTACACATTTATGTAGCGAATTGCACGTGTAAATGAACTTGAAAGCATAGAAGTTAAATGGGCATTAACATCAGTTTTAATTCATGTTAAATATAAAATGAAATTCATTATGTTGCATATAATTGGATGTATATAAAGCTCACTGCTGAATTCTTTAGAAACCAAGTTAAAGAGAAAAATACAAACTTAAGTTGACTCGGATATCAGAAGAGTAGATTAGCATATTTTCCCAAATTAAACAGTTTCGTTTATAGAACAGTTTATTCGAAGTTAATCATTGCAAGTAAGAATGCACGGACTTAAATGAGGACACAGTAGTGTTTTCTAAGAATTGTAATTTCAGTTCTCCAATATGATACATTTTGTATAATGCATTTCTATTACAGCATTGCAACTGAATGTAGACCAGTTTCTTACATCCATCCTTTTTGAAGCTGCATAATCTCGTTACTAATAAGAAGAGTCTAAGAGCTATAATAAATTCTTTTCAATAGATTACGCATCCAATTACTTTAGAGTACAGAAGATTCATTGCTACAGCAGTTGAATGTATAAATGCAAAACAGCAGAATACCATATGGCAAGAAAAACCCATCTACAGTTGCAATAAGAAGTATTCTTAGAGGTGCTATGATCAGATCATTAGAAAATAATTTTAGACAATTTCCATTTGTTTCCTGCATTTGTGAGAAATATGGAATTGAGTAAATCATTTTATTAAAAATAAAATGCCTACTTAACGAAGTAGTAGGATTTGGCGACACAGTACCAACTAGCTATTCAACTGCAATGAATATTTGGAATTTTGTTCCTACAAAAATAATTTGAGATATCTTATCGCTTAGGAAAATAGATATTTCGACCGGAGTTTTGGGCTTTGCTTTATCATTTTTGCATTTTTCTACCTAATGAAAGGAAATGAATTATCAGTAATAGGAAACCTCAAGTAGTTAACCTATTCGTTATTCTTAATTCAAACTCGCGTTTCCAAGGCTGAAAGTATAAGATAAGCTTCAGTATAATACGAATTAGGGTGAGATTGACTGTATAGCTATCGAATTCCCTCCTCTTACCAGCCGGCTGGCGCCTATCCCGCCCTCTAGCTTTCGCGAAGTAGGGAAAGGTTGTTCAGATGGCCCGTCTCGGCTTCCTCCCCCAACGTCTTACCTCAGAACTTCATTTCCACCCTTAAGGGCCTTTTTTAATAAAGATTCTCAGTGAACCCCATTTAAGAGAAATCAATCCGAATATTAATGCAACATAAGCGAGACTAATTCAGAAATATATAGGTTAGATGTTAGTTCTGTAAAACATTAATGCAGTGTTTCTAATCAAGTTGAATGTTTTAACCCATTTTACTTGCCAATATCCATAATATACTTTCGCTATTCAAGATGTATCCCCACAATTCTTGTAACTTCACCCCACTTCACGTCGAAACTCGTTATGAAGTCTCCCTGTAGTTTAAAAAGCGAGGCACTAAGTTCTTATAAAGAAACTTAACTTCATACTTTCAACATTGGAAAAAACCGATTTCTATATCACCGTATTCGCGCTTGCAATTAATTTAATTACTCAATATACACCGAAAATAGCTTATACTAGCACAAAGGCTTATATGGAGTTTACAGTCGCGCGCAAAATCACATGCACAGTTAAACGCTCAAAAAGATACCCACTTGTTATACCTGCTCAAACATATTAGCTTCAGTATGTTTTCTATTTATTAAAGCGTTTCATACTTGAAATCAACTTCAAATACAATTCGTTATACACGAACTAAAAGTCATTGAATTGAGAGAAAATTCTATTACTGCTCGCGACAAATATTCATGTCTGAAGTAGCATGACTAGTCGGTACTGCTTTACCAAGAACTGCTTTCATGGAATCCCCGGTTGAACTAACGATGTCGGTGCAGACTTCGATCAGAATTTCATATATTTAAGTGGGATAATTAGACTGAATCCGATTTTCGCATCTATTTTAATAGATTTCTGTCGCAGTTTATTTGTAAAATGTAATGCACGAACTTCAAGTTTCTATCCTAATAGTAGGTCAGGCTCCTTGGTACTTAAACACTAATGTACTTGTTTGATGCACAACGATGTACTTAATCCAGGTGCAAGCTAGACACTCAATATTACATAAGCAAAAATAGCTTTCGTATACAAAGACAAATTTTCAATTGCTCTCGCATGTTTTTCAATGTTTTTACTAATGTATGAAATACTGGAAGATTTTAGAATTTTTCTTGTATCCCATGCTCAAAGTTAGATTCTGCATTTAAGTTTCGCATCTGAGTTAGAACGCTTGCTTAGTTTGAGCTTTGGACTCACTCTAGACTTTCCTTATTCAGGTCCCAAAATCGAAGCCAAGTTTCAAGTTCATGAAAAATACTTTGATGAAATAAATCTCTGAATCATTATCTGGTTTAGACCATAAATTGATTTTACGAGCTCATACCTGTTTGTAGAATTGGAGCGAAATATAGTCTTAATATGAAGAACTTGCTTCAATACACCATATTTACAAGAATTAAAATTATAAATTCAGTTTTAATGACCAACGAAAGAGGGTTGTGAACTTGCTCCAAAAATGTACAATACTTTCTGAACTCAACAGAGGTAGTTTAAATGAAATATCACCTATGACAAGCCAATTTTCCCATTCAGGCTTATTTATGAAGCATTGAAGTCTCAAGTTTGAGAAGATCAGAAATGTCTTGCGTATCCATACTCGGTCGAATTTGGAAGTTCTTGTGCTTCAGGAAAAGATTACAGCAAGGAGTATCCAGTTTCATGAAGTCGTAGAATATTCTTTTAAGTATCTAACCAGCGGTTAAGGCATTTCGTCCATTTTAACCTGAAAAGAATTTCGTATCATTAAGCATTATTGAAACACCCCAAATCAGAATATTTAATACCTATGAAACGGGAATGGATACACCAGCTTTTACAATGCCATGTTCCCCCACCCCTAGCTCGACTGAACTGGTATCTAGATTCCAGAGTAAATTTCCAGGTTCTTGGCATAAAAATTTCAAGCCGATTTTGTTTAATACGAAAGATTCAGACTCCGTATACTAATCACCGACACTTGAACTCTTATTGCGTTATTGTGTAACTAGTCTGATTATAGCTCCATAAGTAAAAAAAAAAAATGGATGGTTGCTACATGACTAAATTATGCAAAATTTCAGATTGATTTCATTCAATGCTTTCACACCCAAATAAATGTCAAAACGTTAGAAGTTCTTCAATTCATTTAAAATAAAATCATTAATTCATTTAAAAACGATAGGATTATGGAAGATTTCAGAACTTTCAAATACGAGCTGCAAATTTGATAAATATACGATCAGCAGTTGCCATTAGAACTGCCTGATTAAACAAAAGACAAATTTGAGAAATTCTATTTCAGTCGTTGCGTTGAGAAATTGTTTTCTAGCATCTTCAGATTTTGTTAACCTCGAATTTGATACCTCATGAGCGGTATTTAAGCGTTTCTGCTTTTCTATGTAACAAAACTAGTTCTAGTTGTGGAACACGCTTAGAAACGTGTGTCAAGAACTAAACGGTCGCCCATGGGTTTGAGTTTCAAGCAGAATTTTCAAGTTTTCCGTGAAACTTAATTCCTTGCTGCTCAAAGTGCAAGGCTTTAATATACTAAGCTTATTCTGATGTCTCCAAGATAAAGCAGCTTGCGATCTTATAAGTGTTACTCCCATTTCGAACTTATGTGCCCTCAACTTTTTCCAAACGGTTTCACTAATCATTTTAAATGTAATACATTTCAAGTAAAATCAACATTTAGCCATCTTATATAACTATTCTTAAAATCAAAGTTTTAAAAGCAAGTTGGTAATGGGTTTCATACATTTTATACTACTTACATAAATAAGCAGGATTCAAGCATCTTGTCAGGCAACTTTTGGTTTATCAGAAGGGAACAATGCAAATTTTACACCAGAGCAAATTTAACATCAGTAGACTTGGTCCTAGATTGAACTCTTTGAAAAGTCAAGGTCTTTTTTGCACTATGCATTTGAAAGAATCATGCATGTTTTACGATCTTATCCAAGGATATCAAGGATGGCATTGACTATTGGAAAAATCACCTGTAAAGACAAACGTTGATCAAAATGAGATTTAAATTTTAGGAAACAAGTTTAGAAAATCAAATTTTCCAATACTTAGTTACGACAATACTGTTTAAACGTGTACAAGTACAAAACTAGCTAATCTCGACACTAAATATGCCTGTGTATAGCATGGAAAGAAATAAGTTGTATATGGGAAAGGGATTGATTTTATATTGAAGTTTTTCATTAAATTAAGAGTATAAGATTACCTTGCACTCTGTTGCAAAAAACATTTTAAAGTGTGGGTCAGAGTTAAGGACTTTTAAAACGTTTCAAGATCTTGATCTTAACTGCAGCTCTCCACTCATACTTATCGAATTTCAGCATCTACTTATAAAATTCTTGATTTTTATTTTGGCTAGTATGTTGAGTGTATTATAACCTAGTTAAAATTCAGAATAAAACTCCTCCTTGCGAAATGTGTCATTCTAAAAGCATCAGCTGTAAGGCAAATTTTGAAGAAAGGAGTTGAGATCTACGAAAAAATCAGGTTATTTGATTTATTTTTTCAAAAGTAATTGCTTCACAAATGGAGAAGCTACTGTGTTCGATTAGGAACAAGTTATTTCATACACTTGTAGGCATCTAATACGGAACATTCGTGAATTTGAGTACACCGGCATATAACACTATATTCTGAAAACACGATTCCGCAAATACGGATTTAGAATTCGGAATCACTGATTATGAAAGCAAGTTGTAAAAAATATTGACAATTGATAAATCTGAATACGCAATTTGTACTTTTATAAAATGAAGTTAAAAGCTGATGAAACAGAAGAGAAAATTAATGGTATGATTTTCGATGAAGAATCAGCGGTAGAAGTTTGTCAATACAAACTTCTTCAGTGATATCTGAAATGCTTTGATTTAAGCAACGATAGTAGTTGAAAGATTAGTTTATTCACTTTATGTAAAACAAATTTCAAGTTTTGGCAGAGACTTAGGATTCTCATTAATTGCGATTCTAACAGTTTGGAGAGCGTCACAATTATTCAGCAAAATTAATCAGAATCTAGTAGCAAGCAATGTAAAATATTTACAAAAAATGTAAATAGAGGTCAAAACTTCACCAAGAATTCTCAGAGTTTGAGAAAATTTGTTAAATAGTACTTAGGGATTAAACTATGCTATCTCTTGTGGAAATATTACAAAATTATCGAAATAACATTCCAGAAACTATCGTATTTTTAAGTGCAAATAATTTGCACGAAGAAAACGGTTGGTTTTGAATGTAGTTTTTGAAATCGAAATAACGCCTAGTACATTTTAAAATACAGGGTATATGATTTTAAGGATGGCATTTTAGTACTCGCTTCGTACTTTGGTTTTCATTTAATCTGTTCAAATTTATTGCTTCATTTCTTTGTATTTCCTAACTGAAGACAAAGTGAAGTATTTAAACAGCAAATACGAATGAGTAGATTTCATAGTTGATAAATCCTTTGAACCAAAATAAATTGCTACACCAAAAGACGGGTCACTAAAATTTGATCCAGCATAGTATTTGCTATTCACATTCGGATATTCATTTAAGCGCGAATACACTATCCGCAATTTGCATAAAACAGGAACTTGTGAAAACTAGACATTTAGTAGAATAGAAACCGTCTAGAATATGCTTCAGATAGGGAATTAAGTAATACATTTTTAGGTTATAGACTAAAAACATTCAGTTCATATGAAGGCGTTAAGAGGAAAAGGTCTTTGGGTAATCGCATTTGTACATCAAGTCCAACTCGTAGGCTTGGATTTGAAATATTGAACACGATAAAAAAAATTTGAATGTTTAGTTAAATTACAAGTAAAAACTTAATATCACACATCCAAACACATCCTTTACTGGTTATTGAAAAAGATCAAAATAAAACTTTCACTGTACAGAATTCCCATTTTTATAAAACATTCCATTTTAGTATTTTGTTGAATATCTTCACGTATTCCAAACTTGTTGGTATGAATGGAAAAAATTTCAAATAATATTTCCTCATTTTGTTCCATTCTTGTAATAAAGCCAGTTAATTTTTATTAGAAAAATGTCTACTTACAGCAACATTTTTTGCTGAGTCCAAGTCCGATTATTGCGGAAAGGATTTAATGAGTTTAGGGCAAATGTACAGTAGCCACAAGTGGGTATCGAGAGCAAAGTGTTTCGAATCATTATCCTGATAGAACTAAAAAGTAGGTGGTCCCCTAAGCTGTTGTGCACTAGGTTTTGAGTTATATTTTAAAAGACTGATTTAATTATACGATGCGCCAGTTTGCTTAAGTCAATCTAAGCTCTAATCGGTCCAAACTTGTTGCAGTCATACAACCTCCATACTCTTTCTTCCTCTATGTCACTCATATTTCATTGATTTAGTTCTTTATTAGAGTTCTCCACCCTTACCTGCCCATATTACGTGCTATGTAGAATCAGACTTAAAAGGGATTCTTGTACAAAGTAATCTAGCATCTTCAATCTGCACTGAATGTCGATTTCGGTACTTAAAAGTAATCGTTATGTTTATGCTCTAAAACTGTCGAATTTTAATGTCTTTACCAACATCGGACAATGCTCAGTTTAAAATACGAGGAGCTATAGTATTTTATTGCATGCTAATAATTGAGCATAATTGAACTAAAATGATAGTCTTGCATTTACCACATACAAATTCATATTTTTATGAACCTAAACATGAAGTGCTTCAGTTAAAATTTTAAAACCATGAAACAAATTTCAAAACTTCAATTAAAAGTAAAAATCTGAGAAGAATGTTAAATTTTTAAAAATTGAAATGTAGAGATACGTTGAAATTTAAGCACTTTATCTACCATTTCTAAGTCCGCTAATCTATTAATCTGAATAGTTAAGTCTATAATAATAAAAGATAACTTGGAAAAACCTCATATCTAGATGATCTCTGCTTTAAGGATTGTAGCTGTAGGGAAGAATTTACTACTGAGGACTATGCAAGTTTCATAAGTTTGCAGTCGAAATATTACGTGCAGAATGGAATCGAACTTAAAAGGAATTCTTGTGCAAATCTAGCATCTTGTTTACCTTCATCTGATCTAAAACCAGAAGTTTCATATCGATTTTAATTTAATGCTTATACTAGCAATTTTTAAGGTAGCAAATATTATGGCACTCTGAAATAAACACTTTGTTGCAGGTCACTTTTAGAAGTTGGTTTCCATCTATATGCCCTGTATAAAATATTAAAAAACTAAATTCTTTAAAAACTAAATGTAAAAGATTTTAATAATCCTTTTCTACTAGCATTCTAAATACTCGAGGTTTGCCAAGTTTGTAGAATTATGAAACATGCCAAATGAAAATTTGAAGATCTTGATCAATCTGATTAAGAAAATTTTTAAATCCAAAATCTCTAGCATAAACTTTGAAATATGTTTTATTTTAATGCATTTAAATACATAGTCCTTGCGTATCAAATAAAATTATACAATTATTTTATCCTAAAAATATCCAAAATTTCCAAGCCCCATATTTCATAGGCAATTGCCCACTTTGATTATTTAATTATCCTCACCTGTGCCGTAGCATTGCATGCGCCAAAAAGAAGTTAGATAGGAGATTATATTCATACGTAGAGAAATCTATTACATTCACAATGCATTGGGCTTTTAATAAAAGGTTAAATTTAGTGACGTCTGGTATTTAAACATTAACACCTCGCGTTTTTTATTTGTTTTCATCTAATTTTTTCTAATGATACAATTTTTCCACGTTCCATTAATTTAATAAAAGTGTGCTGTGAACATTTTGATTTTCTAGTTTAAAGCTATACATTTCATAATTATAAATTCTCAATCACTTTTTTCCTTTCAAAATAATTACCACATACAGCCTGTAGCATGAAATTAAAATATTAAAATAACTGAATCGATTCAAGAATAGGAAAAAATAACTTGCAACTCGAAATGCACAATTATACAAAACTTCAAAACTCTAGCACATTAGGAAAATAATGAAAGGCAAATTACTGAATTATCTTCATAAGCATTAAAGAAACTGAAAGAATTTAAATAATTCTCACACACTATAAGTTTGCTGAAAAACAATTCATTGACTGAAAAACACAACTTACCACAATCAAATTTGGACACAGCAGGCTGAAGCATGGCAGAGCTTTCCCAGATATGCTACACAGTCATGTTACCCAGCAGGATAAAACATTCTAATCGGGTATGCCACTTCATTTGCAGGCAAATGCTTTCGCTTGACAACTACGCCACACTTCCATCATTTACACGCAGCTTAGATTGCCACAGATCAACCATGTTCTCGCAAAAAAAGAAACCAAAAGGCAATAACTTCAAAGATCTTCCTTTTATAGCAGATGAGTGAATCTTTATTTTACCACACTTCTTTAAAATAACAAACCTCCCGCACGGCACTTTTTTGATACAAACTACGGATCCTGATTCCAAATGGGCAGTAAATAATATTTTGAAAATGTGGAAACGTTTTGTTATATAACTGCAACTACAATTTTTTAATAAATTAATAAACCTCGATTTGATTGGTAAGAAAATTTTAGTTTAGGATAGCAAGATTGCTGGTCCTAGATCCGATTCTTCTGAATATCCATCTTGGATATGGGCCTAATGATAATTAAATTCATCATCTTGTGTGAATATTCCTAATGATGGAGTAGCACAGAAGTTTTGATAGTGGCCCTGGATCCTTCCATAGTTGGTGTTGACTTGACTTTGTGAGACCAGACTCAAGAATATGAGATCCGTATCAAGAAAGTACAAATGTGATTTCAAAAGAGCCATTGACATAACATGAATTAATTATGCGTGTTCCTATTATGTTTACTTATTTGCGAGTGCATTTCCAAAGCTGACATTTTTTCTTGTAATGGCCATTTGATATTCACTTTTTTCTGGTAATAACTATTCCAAAATCATTTGAATCAATTTTTGCAACAATCTTGGTTATAACGGGAATAGTCTTTTCTTTCTAGCCGAACATGATATTTTAAACTATCCCACAGATTTGCTTTAATATGGCGGATTAACTTCTTGCTTCGAAACTACACAAGAACTACTAGGGACAGATGTTGCAGTTTTTTCAGGACCAAAACCACTTAAGCCGACACATTACACCACGTCAGCGTATGTAAAACTCATTTAAAATGCACCATATCCACAAATTCGATAGATTCCTAATGGAATTACTACTCGAATCCACTATTGACTATTACGATTCTTGAAACGGAGATATTATCACCATGACACGGCAATCTCCTTACGGCTGTAATGAATAGCAATGACAAAATTACTAAAAAATTACATTTATTTACCAATTTCTAAATACCTTTTTCTGTACTATAAACGTATGCAAAGGAAAAATACTATAATCGTCACAGCTAACGGAAGTGATCTCTCCAGAACTTTCACGCATACTTTCCAATAAAGACCTTATCCGCCTTTCCTCAGCACAAAATAGGAGACCTTGGGTCAGGTCGCGAATATCTTCCACGGCACTGGTGAAAGATAGTTACGAAATATAGATCTTTGTTGTGAATATGGAATTTTTACTAAATCTATCAAACGTCATTTTTGCCGGCCGACTAACACTAAAAGTTGACACTAAACTACAGTATAACAGGCCGATAACACAGTATAACAGGCTTACAGTATAACAGGCTACAAAATAACAGGCCGATTTAAGTAATTGCATTTACATGCATACGAAACTACAAATTGACAAATAGTCAACCGTTTCATAAATTTGGTTCAAAATTTTATATCTATATTTTATATGCAAAACCTAAGTACCAAAATTTATTTATCTGCTTCTTTATGTTTTGTGATTATTGAGGTCACTTTTGCTCGCTCAGCTACTCATACAGACTTCCTATGAACAGATTTTATTCAATATCTGAAAAAAAATCTACAAATTTGGTCATATTTCTGTATACCAAATTTCAGCCGTCTATCTCAAAGCGACCTTGAGTTATCGTATTCGCAGGCAGACATAGAGCCAAAAATAAGTTTTCCGGATCTGTAGATTCGTCAAAATCTCGAGTTCGATTTTTTTTTTTTTTTTTTTTTTTTTTACTTTTTTTTGTCGATTACAATATTTTCTCTATACTTCGTATATGAAAAAGCAAAAAAAAATCTGTGTCAAGATTTTGATAAATCTCCATGCTTTAGACTTCCTAAAAGCCTATTTTTGAAATTAGTGATGGTTTCTCTATCTATCTGCGCATATATGAACTCGATCACTCAAACATGGACCGAACGTGATGCATGATATTTGGTCGTAGTTTTTTATGAAAACTGTAGATCAGTATCAAATTTTGAATCAAACCACTCATTGTGATTGTTTGTCGGGCATTCATTTGATGTACATGTAAATATGTGGTATAAAGTTCGTGTACATATAAACGTGTACGAAAAAGGCACTAAAAATAAAACTTTTTGTTAGTATGTGAACTTAATAGGAGCATTATAAAACTGTGTAAAATTTTGGGTCAATTCGCAAAAGGAAAAGATTATTTTATAAAACTTTTATCATTCTATTTACTATGATGGTACAGAACTAAGTAATATTTAGTACGGGAGGAAACCTATAATGAAACACTCCGAGTTTTAAGATAACAATTTAATGAATTTAATTCCATTATTGTCTTTTTTATATGCTATGGTGAAAAAAGTTGAAATAATAATTTGTGAGATATTATTGGAGAATTGCAAGAATACAGAAATTACCACTTTTAAGAAAGTTGGAGAAGCATTCATGTTGTTATATTCGTAATATTTAGCAATTAAATATAAAGGCTATGGAAAAGAAAAAATTCTATTTTTCTTTTAAATAGAGTGCAAGAATATCATACTTATGTTTTTATTTTTCCCTATTTCAAATCATATTTATATGCTGAATAAATATATGAAGTAACATGCAATTTAATAACGATTCGAATATTATTGGAATACGGTACTGAATTTATATCAAAATGCCAATACATTTCCCTGTCATGCGTGATAGGTTCATAAACCAAATATTGTTAACAGCCATGTGATTTGATAATGCAGTAGATTCATGTACACGTTATGTGTTTGTTGAGAAGTTAAATGCATGACACAGGTGGGTCACTTTGAGAATATATAGTTCAGTTTGCGGCAATCAGTAACGACGTATAGTCGTCTTCAAGTAAAACGTCAAGTATCAGCCACTCTTTAAAAACATTGTGTAATTTATGTCTATGTTAAATTATCAGATTCAGTATCCAAATAATGATAAAATATATTTTCTTTCAAAACTTTTTAGGATGAAGAACAAACATTAAAATAATATTTTTAAATTTACAGTGCAAGACTAAATTCTTCTTGGTAACGGGGCAAGGAATATTACAGGCTTACAATCACAGCGAAGACATTTTTTTCCTAGAAATTGTTACAAATGATGAAAATTATTGCAATCATTTTGAGATTCAGTTCTAATGGTAAACTTCAGTGGAAACTCGTAGATTTTCCTCCTCCAAAAACGTTTAAGATTTATGCCGGCAAGACAGAGCCTTGTTTCTAAATCTAGTGACTTCGATATTGTCAGTCGAATTCAAATCAGCTGCGCCATTTCCGTGGTGCATATACTGCCATCCGTCGAAATGCTGGCCTTTGACATCCAAGTATTCACCGATATTTCACAGGAAAATACGCATTATCTGAGATCTCTTGGCCTAACAACAGATCCATTGTGGCGTAATTTTAGCTAAATCTGCCCAACCGTAGAAACAACATTTGAAAGAAGCTCAGGAAGGCAATCGAAATGAAACGTCCTGAAAAGATCACATATTAAATTTCATATATCAAAGTCGCTTAGTTTTTTATTTATCGCTTTTATATACATAAGAATACTTAGATCAATAGACAGTGAATTTTTAAACGGAGTTTAGTTCAAAATTTAGTCCGAGTCTTTACTTTAAGTGGTCACACTGTTTACTAAATTTTATTATTCTATTTTTTTAAATTTCGTAATTAATATATTCACTTGCTTTTAGACCGATAAACAAACATCCTGGGCATGAATTCATTCATATTTCAAAAAATTCTACAAAATTGGTATTAAAAAAATTACAATACAAATTTCATGTGTGTAGTTCAAAGCATTGCTGAGTTATCGATTTCGTAGACAGACTAGTGTAAATAATTTCAAAGAAGGGATTCTCGGGAGTTCTAAAAAGTGAAAATTCGTCAAAATCTTGAAGTCGGATCTTTTTAACAATCGCAAAATTTTCTATTGCATATTTAGTGTATCAGAGAGTAAAATATGTATTAAATCGTGATATTTTATGGACAAATAAACCATCTATAATAGACTCATTACCTTAGATGTCAGCTTCACAGCTCTTTATCAAAAGGTAATAATTTTCTTGCAATTCGTGTCTGGCTGAGGTACCATTAAGTATGCTTTCAGGAAAATGACCTTATATTCAAGGTGAATAACTGTTGACTATAGTTATGGCAGGAGTGGCAGATCTGGTGATTAATGGGATTTTACGTGTGGAATAACTATGATTCATCGTCCTTCTTTGAATACATCCAGTCACCTAATGTTCACGAAGCGTAAATTAATCTTTCCTTTTTCTAGAAGAAGTCTGCATCATTGCCTAGAGGAATAATAACTATAACCAATCTTTTAAGTTTCTTCTTAAGCTTTATTTCTTTCCTTTTCTGCGTAAAATGCTTCAAAGAGAAGTGAGAATATTCTTCAATACTTTCTTCTCTTTATTCCGTTTCAAAAAGACCGAAGAAAATGCTATGAAGAAATTCGATAGAGATATTAATACCAGCTGGCAGGAGACTGACAGATTGCATTGAAAGGAGTGGCGGTTATTAGCAATCGGATGGTAAGAAAAGACTTTCCCCAGAGACTGTAGTTTTGTCTTGGAGTTAAGATGCACAGTGCCACTCCTTCAATTTCCGCAACTAATAGTTAATCTTTTTATTTCCAGTAACTTTACGCTAATTATGGTTTAAAATATTTTAAATAAATCTGTTTTCTGTTAGAAGTCTTTCAGTTGTTCTTATAATTTTTGTTTCTTGATATGAAAGATATTCGTATTTGCTAAATAAAAGCAGGATGATAAAATATCTTTTCATCATTTCTCTAACATATTTCTTGAATTCATAATTTATTGAGATATTCGAGATTTGTCATGATTTCTCGAACTGTCTTGATAAAGAAATATATATTTAATTGTCTAAATGTTCCAATTAATAAAAAAGATATCTTTGAACTGACAAATTTGTTTTCTTTTCATAAAACCATCTTTTCTTCAAGAAATATGAACATTCCATCATAGCTTATAAAATATGAAATTTATTTTATCATAAAAAATTCCAGCTCTCACATTTTATTTTTATTATTTAATATTGTTTAGTTTAAAAGTTGAATGGCTTATAGATTCATTAATTTCTGCCTATCATTTGTGCTTATGAATAACATTAGTTATTATTACTAATAACATTAGTTACATTTTACAATGAAATCCCTTTTTATGTGAGGAAGTGTTATATTTCGTCATTTTTATCAATGATGAGATAAAGGATAAGACATAAGAGCTTGCACTATCTTTAGATAAGTTCAATTTTTGTTCCTCGTAAGGCAATACGGAATAATTTTACGAATTTTTAGTCATAAGAAATTTATTCTAAACCTGAGAAAATTTACTAGTAATAATTTTTCTCTTTTATACTATGGAAATATATCAAAGAATTCAGTAAACTTTATTCTTTTGTAAAATATAAGAAGAAATATTTCTGTTCTTCGAAAAACGTTTTTGGTTTTAAAAAATCTGAAATAAATTGCCTAAAGTATTCGCATATATTGGCAATCATATCTCTGCAACATAAAAGTAATTCTGCCATAATTTAAAATAACGTTAGGGAAGCAACGAGAAAATATATATATATATTTTTACTTGCACAAAATAACTGATGATTGTCACTTATAGGCAAGTTCAAGACGGCTACAACTGATGTTAGTATTTATCATGTAATATTTTTGAGGAAAGTTCACTTTGATACCCATATAATGTATACACCACGTTTCAATTTCATGGTTTTTACTTACATTTTGTAAATAAAAGCCAATGTAAATTTTCTTTTATTTTACATATTATTTGTAAAAAAAGATGGTGGATTTTTATAAAATGAAAAAAATGACTGTTTGGGTTTCTAATCTCATTCCAGCATGTTTTATGTTTGCTTTTAACTCATTACATCATTTAGATGTAAATCAGCTATTATAGCAAAAGTCTAAGGCATAGTTTATACTTCGAACAGTTCTCTATATTTAATACATAAATACTTTATAGTTAATAAAGAATATTGAATAATTCTAAAATGTGTAACATTCCATCTTAAACGTTTAAAGGACCATTTTTTGTGTAAAGACATATTCAATTATTTTTGGGACTGGGTTCCATTAATAAAAGAACATTTAATTTATTTTATAGAATTAATTTGATTTGTAATTAATAATTAAATGACGTTTCGCTGTGGCTTGATGTAAGAAATTGAAATATTTAGATTTCTGTATTGTCAAATGTTTGCAAAAGAATACATTAATGTCATTTTCAGCGTTAGGTAAATTACTTTCTTATCACAATAATAATAAATAATTCTCTATTAATATGATTCTGATAAATAGTTTTATGCACTCCAAACAATTATAACATTTTCTGAGATTTTTGAATTTATAAAGAGTTGTCAGCTCTAATTAGAGATGATAAAAAAACTTAATCACAAGCATTTAAAACTTGATGAATTTTGTATTAAGTATACTTCTCATGAAGGGTTACTGCAGTTCTAACAAGCCTCTGTGATTGATGCTAATTCTGAGCCACTTATATGTGGTGTTTGCCAAAGGGTAGCATGCGACAAACGTGGCTAGACTTAGAATAAACATATCGAGCTGGTACAAATTCCTGCTCTCTAAATTCTATAGAAGGCAAGAAAGCGTAGGATGTAAGCTAGAACAGCTGAGGATGATAGTTAAATAGAAGTAAGAGAACCTGATATTCTGTTAAATTTCTACTTTTTCTAAACTATTTCCTCAGAACGATGAAATATTGTATGTATGCATATTGAAATATAAATTGATTAAAGTATCCTTTAATTTTAAATTTCCTATTTTAAATTTTTTTTCATTTTTATTTTTATACTTAAAAATATATATCGATAAATTCCTATTTCATTTTGAAAATCAATTATTGAGGAAATATTTAAATATGTAGGTATTGAATTCCAGTTAAATATTTTTTGTTTTGTTTTGTTGTTTATTTAAATTTTGAATTGGTTTTTAAATATTTAAATGAAAGAGAAAGATATAGAAAATGGCTATCTGGAGTTATTTAGTATATAGTAAAAATTTATTATATATATATTTTTTTTAGTTTTAAGTCGTGAGGAATATTTTAAAGTCATTTCTATCTGAAAAACTCTTCTGTATTGTCTGTGCTTTATTTCACAACACATACAGCATAAAATGCAAAGTGTTATATAAATAAGCCCAAGAAAGTATAGTAAGCAGAATAAAAAATTTTGTATGTTAATTTATTGCAACGTAGCTTACTTGTAATACAGAATTTACAGCCAAAATCGAAAGAAGTAGAAATTATTATTGGTTGAATGATAGAAGTTGCCACTGAGAAAGGTTCTACAAAACTAACAGCGATGGAGAAACAATAATTTTTTTTTTATTTTGTTGAAACAAAATTTGAGTTCAAAAGCATCATGTTTGATGGTATCTGTCGCAGTCAGAAAGATCCGTGTTATTATAAAGTACTTAACAAGTGTCTTATAAACGAGTAATTTCATAAGTCTCTAAAGAAAAAATGTACAAAAGGATTTAAGTATGGAAGCCATGGTGGCCAAAAAACAGGCCCGACTCTTTCAAATCAACTCCTGGGAGAATGGATGTGGGTGTACACAACGCTGTAAAACTGTGCTAAGGTACCATCTAGGGATTGCAATACCGGACCAAAATTTCATTACCGGTATTTGGTATTTTTTAGATTTTAATACCGGGATACCGGTTTTAATACCGGTATTAGAAATTTTAGAAAAAGAAAGAAAACACAGGTGTTTCTTTGTTTTATTTGCCAGTTTTATAAAAGAGTATAAATATCGCAAAAACTAATATGTAACTTATAAATTATAACAGTATATAAAGAATTACAAAAAAGTAAAGGAACAACTTATTTATTTAAATCACAAAAAAAGTGTAAATATCACTATTCAGTCTGTGGTACTATTACAAATTTTGTAAATGTGATCTTAAAAAACATAATGCATCCATTTTACTGTCATTAAGCCAGAAAAGTAATTTTGTGTAAAAGTTACTAGCTTCGAAAACGCTCTTTCGGCATCTACGGTAGTTAGTGATACTGTTAGCAATGCGCGGTATACTTTTTCCAAGTATTTACCTCGAAATCCCTCATCTTCAAATAAATCAATTCCTTGTCGGATGGTTTTGGATATAGCTGATTTCTGTATTGTATTTTGTTCGTTGTATTTTTTTTTATTTATTTATCGCTAATTCTAATTTTTGTTCAAGAGACAATTCCTATTCACTATCGATATTAGTGTCATCATAATCTTCTATAACTGAACCGAATTCTTCTGAATGTGGATAAATTTGTGGGTAAAACATTTTTAAAAAATTTACTATAAACTTAATCAGATTTGAATTGATTATTTTATTTTCTTCTTTTTCATTTTTAAAATCTTTATAAGTATGTAAATACCATAAGACATTTTCTATTTCGGTATGTCTTTCTTCTGTGCGATTTTTCAATGTAATATATAATTCTTCAGATAGTGATGTGTGCTATTCTTTCATGACTGCAACATGAAATTTATTGTTGCATTAGCTTTTAATAAATTAAAATCTCTCCGACATAATGCCATAATGCTCCGACATAATAGTCAGTTTTATTTTAAGTAGAGATATAGTTCTGGATATTAAGTAGAATTCACTATCTGAAAAATTAATTTACAGGTTTAAGTCGATTATTGCTTTTTGGATTGGATTTCTAAATTTCAAAAATTGTTCCATCATTAGGAGTAAACTGTTCCAACGTGTCTTAGAATCTATTATTAACATATATTCTGTTTTATTTTCAGTTAGTATATATTTTTGTAATATGACATTTTTTGTAGGGGAACGTTTAAATATCTCAACAATTTTTCTAACTTTATAAATTATAGGAAGCAATTCTTGATGGGTTAATATTTCACCTTCATTAGCAATATCTTCTTCAACAATTACATTGTCATTATCTTCATTGTCAATATCACTCTCACTCTTACTCTCTTCAATGTCGGAATCCGAAGTTTCTATATCCACAGTATTTGGATTCTTCTATTCTTTATTTTTTTTGGTATAATGCATCTATTACTCCTAACTGAATTCCATGAGATTAGCACAATTGCTGATTTGCACCAATCAACTTTCCATCGTTTTTCATAACTGTTACTCCATCAGTCGTTATGGATACAATATCTTCTTTCAGGGATAATCCATGTTTCACTAATTTAGATTTAAGCAATTAATTAGCTAATTAATTTCACCCGTTAGGGAGACATAAAAACAAAAACGTATACTATTTTGCTATGTAAACCGGTATTTAAACTTGTGAATACCGGTATTACAAAATTGTACAAATGGCTCAAAATACCGGTATTCGGTATCCCGGTATACCGGTATTGCAATCCCTAGTACCATCATACATGAACCTCAAGGTCGGCACTCTCTACAAAAGCATTTTAGCGATTTTCAACGAACTAAACATAGTTTGAGATGCCATGTTTTATGACGAATATTTTTTTCTCTTAATGTCTACTCCGTCGTCTTGAGTATGTTGGCATTTTAAGACAGTACCCGTTATAAATTCACTCAGCCTATTCAAACTAAAAATCACATCCCGTTCAAATCATATATTGAAGATTTGTCTCTTTAACCATATTATATCGAGAAATTCTTTGAAAAGCAAACTTTGAACTAATATTTAAAATTTCCAAATCCAGTTTTCTTTATAATTCAAATCAAATAGCGTTTTAATGTCTAAAGATCTGATTAAAATTTCATATGCCTTATCCTGGGATTTTTCTCTTATATCCTACCGTCATTAAAGTAGAAATTTTTGATTTAGCCTTGATGAGATTTCTGATGTTTATTACCAAAAAAGAGCCTCCTCAAAATTGTGATATGTTAATGATATGTTTTTTCATTTACTCATAGAAAATATTTAGTGTTCCGAAATTCAAATTAATTTCTGTGCTTTTTAAAAGTACGAAACAGAACTTTGTATTAATAATTTAAGACGTTTCTTGTTCGATTCAAATTGACTGAATTGCAGTATTTACCCATTTTAATTTATATTAAATAAATCTGTTTAATAATAAAATATTTTATTTTTTTCCTTTCTGAAGTCACTTTCCAATTAATGAATCATTAAAACTAGTAAAAAGGAAAGAAAAAAGAAAAAAGGGAAAGGAAAGGAAAGCAAAACTAATTATTAATTGAAAGAGCCTTTCATTGCTAACAATGAAATAATATGACTTCATAATCTATATTAATAATCTATATATTTAGTACTTCATAATGTATATTAATACATACTTTGGAATGAATTCAAAGTTACTAAATTCGCATCGTTAGTTAAATGAATACTACATTTTTTCAGAATTAAAGAGTGTATTATTATTTACATTCATCGTGTCTGCTTCAATTAGTTTCGTTATGTTATCATTATTAAACTACAATCGGCCTTATTTTTAAAATTCAGTGATGATGAACTTCGCGATGAGTGGATAGAAAAAAGTGTTGACATAGAAGCTTCATATTCATTATCACCCTCCCTTACTTTATAAAAATGCCTCCTTTCTTCACTTTAAACTAAATAAGACTAAGTAATGACATTCATATAGATTTAAGCAGTTTTAAAAATGAAGTAAAATTTTAATTAAGGTAACTCAATTTCTTTCTGTCACTGTTTTGAGCTTTGAGATTTAAAAAAACACAGTTTAATGAAAGTGCTGCTTTAAAACTTTTTTTTCCTAAGAAATATGTTTTAAAAGTTAATTATCAAATAAATGTGTTTGTTTCATATTCCTGTATAATAATTCTGATCATAAGTAAAACATTAATCTATGTGACAAATATTTATGTATATATAACTGAATATGAATAAAATACTGTTTAGCGCTATAGAAATAGATATAACTCAAATTAATCAAGCTACAATAAAATATCTCACAAAATTGTTGGGAATAATTTAGGTTCTGTTTCTATATTACATTACACAGCAGTGTTGAATATCTCTGCTCTTTTTTATTTATTTTTTAATATCTTGAAAATATTTCCGTTGACTTGCTGAGTATTTTAAATGTTTCGCCAATGAAATTTTTATGTAAAGTAAACAAAAACGCTTTTCATTATAATAAAGTATATTCCACAGAGTACAAAGGACTGAACTAATTTTAAATCTGTTCTTAAGCCTTACTTATCAAAATGCTATTTTCTATGCATCCCCTTTTAACGTATACACACTTTTTCCAACATATTAGTTTTTTTTTATTATTTGCATAAAAAAAATTAGTCGAACATGTTTGAAACTCATTGCAATTTTTTTCTTCTTTTTTTTCCAATAAAATTCTTATCCTCCCCAAAAAAAACTCTTATTTCATGAGTCGAAATAAATTTTAGTCCTACGGTGCTTAATCTGAACTATAAAGAAGATTATCGAATACTGCCCAGTCTAGTTTTACTTCTGTTGCATCAGCTATGCGAGTTTTGCATTGTCCAATGCAAGAAAAGGTCTTTCTAATAATATATGCAAGAAAAATAAATCATCTTCAAAACTAAATTTATTAAAGAGGGTCAACTGTTAACATCGTCACTTTTCCCTGATCTTCCCTACATTCCGTTGAGTGTTCTAAAATTACTAATAAATAATTCTTATTTAACTGTTATAATGCGACTATGGATTACCATAGTGGCGTCATTTAGCGTCTTAAAATAAAATGATGACAATTATTATTCTTAATGATGACAATTATTATTCTTAAATTTATATAGTATTGCCATTTTATGGGCTGTTTGCCTTTCTAGATATCGCCTTGTGTCTCTGTCAGTTAATAAAGGCCTCGTTAAAGAGAGAGCTATCAATTATAGCTCCTTATCTGCCTGTCTTCGCACATCGAAGAGGTAAGTGAGCTTTTTCTTTACACACAGTCCTGACAAAATTTCTTTAAACTTGCTATGCATGATTTTTGTTTCTAAATTTTATTCGTTTCACGATTTCCATAGATGAAATTGTGAATTTATAAAAGGCAAAAATATATCCGATTCTTTTTTCAGTTTGTTGTGCTCGAAGGAATGAATAATATGAGTTAAATTAAAATGTTAAATTATTGAAATGTAGTCAAATATAATAATTAGAATATTTTATTCTTTCAGTGCTCATCTTCCTTTCGAAAAGATGTTTGATTTCACAAACAAGGCTTATAATCAAGCTTCAATTCTGATTATTCATTCGGAATTTTTGATTTTTCTAAGAAGAAAATTATAATGATAATTTATTTGCAATTCTATGAATTTTAGGCTATCTTTCTTAAACATACACCGTTAAACTTAGTACTGAACCAATAAAAATAATACTTTGTAAACTAAATCGTGTACTGTTTAATTAGAATTGCGTTCCTTGAGTTCAAATAATATTAAAATGCAAAATCTTTCCACAAGGAGTTATTTCCAGAGGTGATCATTTCTTTATGTCCCGATAAGAGCATTTTTCCTGCATTTCGTTTTTACAAAATCACTATCAACAATGGTGCATATGTTTACTAGCCAGCATTTTAAGTCTACTGCCTTAATTATTGAATTTTTTTCTGGATAATTATTGCTTGTGTATTTTATTTTGTATAAAATCATACAATATTTGGCTAAGTTTAATAAGATGTAAGTGGCGTTCTTTAAAACGTTAAGTAGCAAATCCGGCTTTTTCCGTTTTTAAACTTCACCACAAAAGAAAATAATATCGACTTCTTGTATATTGTCCTGATTCCTGAAATATATATATGTTGTTGAAGATTTATGTATGTTGAAGATTAATATATATGTTGAAGATTTTTTTTTTTGGTATGTCAAACATTGTAGTTCAGCTTCGTTAAAATCTCCTTTTTAAGAGCTTGAACTTGATGAATCAAAATAATTGATCACTTAGAAGATTAGAATATTACTGCAAAATATGTGCAGTACATAAGAAAAAAAATAGGCAAAAAACATGGTGCTAAAAACATTGTAGCGAAAAGGAATCATTGATATACTTGTGAAAAACTGAATATGACATCTAATTTGATTAAAATTGAAATAATAAAAAAAAACTAAAAAGGAAAATATGTGCTTAAGAAAGATCAAAATGCCACGTTTTTAAATAAAACATGAAAGAAATCCATTTATTAACTTTTAGCGCAATATGCATGTTCTATCAGATAAAAAATAGGATCTAAGGCATATTGCAGTATTTTTAAGCTAAAATGCGTAGCAAAGATTTTTCCGTGATTTATATCAGACATGGTAAATGATGCTTTCAGTAATCTATCGGTAAGTTAATAACTGTGACAAATGCAAAAGGTCTTTGCTCAAATATATTTATTAGCATTAATCAACTAGAAGTTAATTGTTATCGTAAAATGTACTTCGGGAAATACCACTAATTTCCCCACCGATAATAATAATAAATGTCTTCTGAAGTTACAGACTCCCGACAAGTCATTTGAAATGCTGTAATTTATGAATCTATAGCTGTTTCACTTACTCACAATTAGTAATACAACGCCATTAGAGGATTCAGACAGAGCTGGCCTATTCAGAAATATGAATATTTAATCATATGGTTTATGGGGGTTATATGTGTTCAGCATATGTCAGAGTGAGCTGTTAGTAAATTTCAAATCTATGTTTAATATCTGTATCTTTTATTCTCAAAATAATTAACGATATTCTAACAGATATCAAGAAAAGAAACTTATAGAATTGATTCGTCTCAAAAATTATGAATTGAAATTTTTAGTGAAATGTATGAGATGCTTACATAATGATTTCATGGTAATTTCGCAAAACTCATGACCTCAAATTGAGGAATATTTATAACCATTCATATATCTGAACTAAACCAGACGCTATACATATTTGTAAACTGAGGCTTTAATTTAAAAAATATTTATTAGGGCTATAAAAATTTTAGCCAAATCAAAGACAAAATAACTTCTTAGAACTCCTCTTCACTGGCATTTAAATTAAAATCTGATATTTCTTTGTTGCTTATTCATCAATTGTGAATGATTCCGAAGTCATGATATCGGCGCACATATAATATATTTCTCGAAAATGATCTTGAAACTAGTGGGGAAAATAAAGTATAGCTGAAACTTTGCATGATATAAACCAAGTACTTTATCGTTAGAATAACTACAAGTGAATAGGGATTATAATGATAAGACGTATAAATTAGAAACGTATAGGCGATGCTTTAATGTACTTTCATAAAGTTTGGTCGTTATGCATAGTGCTACATTCAAGCTCTTTTGAGCTACCATGAAAAACATGCGCTGCTAATGAAGATTAAATTTTGATGGCTAGCAAAATCTATTGAAGACGTTTTTAGAATTATCCGATCTTTCCATACTGCATATTAGACAGTATATAATATCATATAATATATTTCGCGCTTCCTAATGTTTAATATTACATTTATTTTGTTTCGTTAGGTTGCTTACATTTCGATTCAATAATAACTTACTTTGCTAGACTAATGAAATATTCTTTATAATATTTCTATCAAATTTTGAGCGAAATCCGTTCAAAGTAAGTCCGGCTGTTCCGAATATAAGTTGAAATCTTAACTAGAAAACAAAGAAATTTATAAGTATAAAATTTGATGTACAGATTAAACATCTAATGTGTATATCCGTTTCGAATTTGGAAAAAAATCCATCAAGATGTTGACTTTTTGTTGGTTTATACATTTATATGCATATAATGTGATAATTCAGAGACGTAATAACTTAGATAAATGAAATTTGGTTCACAGTTTTAGGATCTAAAACATAGACTTTTTATCAATTTTGAAACATATCTGCCAAAGTCCATCCGTCAATCTGTAGTTTCACAGAGATGTAAATGCGATAACTCAAAAGTGCAATGACTTAACTATATGAAATTTCACTCCTTCCTCAATGGCACGACAGCCCCGGGTGAGCCCTGGCCTTCTCAAGAATTTTCTTCCAAGCCTCTGTTTTCTTGGCCATGGTCTTCCAGTTAATCACTCTTAAAGTGGCGAAGTCCCCTTCCAGGCAATCAACCCATCTGAGGTCGGGTCGGCCCGTAATTCGTTTTCCAGTGGGCTTGGAATATTTTCTGCGTTGCACACTCCCTGTTCATTCTAATAATGTGGTCAGCCCATTTAATCCTTTGGATTTTTATGTATTTCATGACTTTAGATTCCTTGTAGGCACGGTAAAGTTCTAAATGTGACATCTGTGCCGAACGCCATCAACTTATTTTCTTCCAAAAATAGCTTTTAGTATCTGATATGAAATTTGGTATGTGATTTTTTTTTTATTACAATTGCAGTTTCGTGTCAAATTTTGAATTCAATAGATTAAAAAAAGGTATCAAAAATGCATTATATCTTTATTTGTATCTATAGGTTTATTTGTATTATTATATATTAACCGCGTCTTAGTGTTTAATCGCCAAAGATCACACTCTGATAGGATGTTTCGTAACCATTGTTCACCAATAATCAATTTAATCAAAAACAGCTAAAATTAAATATTGATATTTTGATTATTTGAACACATATTAAGATAAATTTTAGGATTGGTTTCATCAATAACAGTCTATAAAATTATAAAAGCATTGTTTTCCACTTTTTCATATACAAAGTTTACAAAATAGAAGTAATTTCATTAATATTTAAATATTAAAAAATTCGAGCTCGAGATCATGATAAATCTATATCTGTGAAACATGCCTTAGACTGCACAATACATTTTTGAAATTATGAAAGTCTGTCTGTCTAGAAACATGATAACTGAAAAATTCCTTTAGCCAAACGGGTAGTAAAATTGGATATGCGGTCTTTACACCAAATTTGTATATTTTGAATGAAATCCACTCAGAAGATTTCATCAAAAACTTATTTACTTGCAGTCGAACCGAGATTCTGTCTGAGTACAAGTAAATACAATAACTAAAAAATGTAAAGAGCTAGACAGACAAAATTTGTACACAAGTTTGTACAAAATGCAGATCCGTATCAAATTTTGAACGAAATCCTTCTTGGGTTTGATCTTCTGTACTCTCATATGTAAATAAACGCGATAAGTCAAAAACAATACAATAAATGCAAAATACAAAGAACTGGACAGACAAACTTTTGTACGCAAGTTTGGCATGTAAAATGCAGATCCGTATCAAATTTTGAACGAAATCCTCCTGGGTTTGATCCTCTGTACTTTCGTATGTAAATAAACGCGTTAAGTCAAAAACGAAAAACAACTTAATTGCATGAAATTTGACATACAATTTCAACATCTAATAATAGATTCTTATAAAATCTTCAATTAAATTCTTAAAAGTTTTGATCTCCTATTGTTCTCTACTTTTCCACGCATGTGAACACGATAACTTAAAAACGTAGTGACTTAAATAAATGACATTCGATTTGTGATCTTTTTACTACAATTGGTTTCGATCAATCGGAACAAAAAAAGCGTCCAAATTGCTTATTTGGTTTTCCTTACTTTTCCATACAATTCTCATGAGTGGAGTCTGGGAATAAAACTCTACGTAATCGAAGCGTTCAAAGCTTTTCCCATGATCCGAAATTTTATGAGGAGAGAAATGTCATCTTTATTAGAGAATGTTTCTGGGGACCAATATACGATGGTTTCATAATAATGTAACTTAAAATCATCTTTTATTTTTCAAAAATAAATTTCAAAAAACTAAATATTTATGTTCGAATGAACTGAGATTATTTAGAATACGTAACACAAACGGAAAAGAAAACAACTTCAATTTTTTCCATTTCTCACTTATTGCTTCTCGAAGAAGTAAGATTGAATAAATAAGATTAGCAGTACTTTTATGTACGAAACAAAGCTTAAGATTTTTAAAAAAATTAGGGGAACAGCAATTATATTCATTAAAAGTATCTAAAATGGGTTCATTTACAGAAATCAACTAATAAACATTAGAATTTTCATATATTGCATTTCGGCAAGTTGATCGATTGTATAAAAAATAATCAAACCTTAAATATTAAAATATTCGTTAATTTTTTTAGTATTTACAATTCGGAAAAAGAGAAAAGATAGAATTTTTAAGACTTATCTGTGAAATACCTTCAAGAAATTAAAAAAATATGTAGAATTTTACACTTTTAAATCCCTTTATTTAGATTTATATCCAAGTAAAGTTAGGCTAACAAAGGATGTTATATTTTGGTAATTTTACCTCTGATGCTTAATATGCGATTGCAATCTCAATACTTCTCAGTCCAATTTGTCCAACAAAAAATCTAAAATTCTTAAAAGATTATTACGTTCAAAAACAATAACTTTGGAAATTGCTGTTTAAATCCTTTCTTCGTAATCGATGGACAGTTTTTGTTGGAGTTGGATTCGAAATTCCAGAAGCGTTAGGAATTTACTCATGGCATAGATGTATGGCATGAATTTCTCAACTACTTTTAACGAAACCTTTTGATTGAATTTGGTATATTTAAAATTCTATCAGGTAACAAAGAAATTATTGGGAGATTTGAGAGAGCATTAAAATGCTGATGGTTCCTTTTATTAGACCATCAGTACGGTTTTGAAGTCTAAGACATGTAAAATTTTTCTTTTTCATACGTTTTGACTATCTTTAACACTCGTTGTGCAAATAAAGGGATTTTTCGAAGGCTCAAATATGACTAAAATAATATTTTTATTAAGACACTGAATACTAAAATTTTATGTATAATTAATAATTGTGCCTCCAAAATTGATAATTTACTACGACAAGGAATAAGATAAGAATTTGCAATGTAAAACAATTTTGATCTGTCAAAAACCCCGTAGCAAAACCTTTACTTACTAAATTATTATATATTTTCTACAATTTTTCTGTATTTTTGATATTTTTATACGATGGGAGAAAATAATGGCGATTGATCACTTAATAGTTCACATAATGCGCGATTGTTTCATTTCCCAACAATATAATATACTTTACACTGAAAGACGATATTAAGATCCTTGTCCATGTCGGCATTGTAAGTAAAGTAAAATGCAGAAAAGCTGAACACAAAACAGTAGACAATTATGTCAATTCTATCAAAAAGTTCAGAAACAGCAATTCATCTTTGAGGTAATACTTGCTTTATTTGCTAATATCTATAACATCATTAGATAATTATGCAATGCGGCTGCTTTTCTAAATGATCTAAAATATGTATTTAAATGAAAAAGATAAAACTCTATCTTCTTAATTTAGAAAGATATGGAAAAAAGATTCTCGTGAGGATTTCCAAAGGATCTGCCCATATATGACGCATAAAATATTCTAACTCTTTAAGTAATTTACGTCTTATAGTTTATCTTTTGGTCTATATAAATACATATTTTCATTACATTTACAGAAAGTGCATCATTTTGCTTCTGTGCATCCTTACCTGCAAAAGAAGACGGATTTAGATTTGAATAACTTTCTTGTAAAATTTTCCTATAGACGGCTTTACCAGTATGAATTCTTTAGGTATATATAGAAAGTATTTTAACTTTTCATGTAACTGGAAGATAAAATGACTTTTATATGCTATTCCTTTCACATGTTTAAAATATTTTCGTTTCCCATATGCTGAAAATGAAACGACAATTATGAAAGCAGGGGTCTTTGCCGTTCTGCAAAACTAAGAAAATTACCACACAGACTCTATTTAATAAGTAATGGAATAATGTGTGATAAGTCTTTTGTTATTTCGTTTATATATATCTATTGACACAAATTCATAAATAATTACTAAGTATCGAAAGTAATACTTTTGAGACAGATCTAAATTTGAATTTCAATTTTCTTTCATATTACAGCGTGATTAGAAAATTAGTAAGTAAGCCTTATTGAAAATCTTTCTAATTTTTCATTGTGCGATAGAAAAGGTGAATCCATAGTTTTATAGATGTCTGTCGCAAAATATTTTTTAGGTGAATTCAGTTTTTAAATTTTGAGGTAAATAGAATGTCTTTCTGACCTCTCGCCTGATTTTTGAGACTTTTTCTCACTCGGCATTTGATCATTTATTTAAAATGATATGACGTACGAAATAGAAAATATAACAATATATTCTATATAGTATAGTAATATATTCTATATATAATAATAATATGTTCTATAATATCTATTTTCTTTTAGTCAGTGGGCTTGTCTAGACAAGAGCCACTAGAAACAACAGCAACATAATATATATTTAATATAGAATATATAAATATAATTATTAAAATAAGAATAATTATAAATATAATTATAAAATAAGAATTTCTTTACAAAGTAAATATAATTTTCTTTCCAATGTCTATATAATTTTCTTTCCAATGTCACTCATAAACTGCATTTTCTGTCATGTTCTTTTAATTTTTTTTTTCTTCGGTATTTTTCCTAAAAATTGGAAATAATAACTGGTATTAAACGTATTCATTCAAAATTAGTGTGAAGATTGCAGAAATTGTATTCACTATTTCTTTGGCAACGTCGTATGAAGCAATTATAAAATTATTTTTGAAAACCTGAATAATAAATTAACAAAATTTTAAAATGCAGGTCTTAAGAAAAACTTGGAATTTATTGCAGTCATATTCTTTGTACTTCCATTTTTCTTCAAAAATATATTCTGGATTACATGTATTGTGCAACACGCAAGAGGAAATATCATTTGTACGAATGAGAAATCGCCGGTTCAATACTGGCTGTCGTTTCTCTGCTCAGTACGCTAAGGATGGTGGTTCTCCTGTGGAATCAATGCCAAAGACAGATCGTACTACGTTTTCATCAATCATAGAAGCCTAAATTATTTATCATTATCATATATTTTACCACAGTCGATGTGGATGGACAAGAAAAGTATTTTGTGATTAAAAATATTGTTAAAAAAATAAAAATGAGCATGCCCTTATACAAGGGCCTGTATTTTAAAATCCAATAGATAAAATAAATTTATTGAATTAATTGTAATCATCAAAATATTCGACCTCTAGATTTTGACGAAACACCATGTTTCAGATTTTTCTAAATCTTAAGAACATGTCCTTGAAATTACGTCTGTCTATCTGTGACCACGAACATACTTTGGGTTAAACGGGAAAAATTGAATAATAAATTAATACCACTACAGCAGATTTTTAATCAAATTTTAAATGAAATCCATTCAAAGAAAATCTGTTTCTCCGGCTGTCCTTTTAGAAGGAGACACGATAACCATAAAACTTAAAGATCTAGATAAAAATAAATTGATACACAGATTTAGCCTCTAAAATGTAGATTTTTATAGAATTCTGAACCAAATCTATCAAAGAGTTGACCATCGCAACTTTCGCATGCATTTAAACGCAATAACTCAAAAATACAGTGATTTAAATTAATAAAATTTGGTATGTTATCTTGTCATTACAACTATTATTCTATTACAAATTTTATTTCAATCGGTTGGGATAAAAGCGTCCAAATGCAAATTTGCTTCCCAGAATGAAACGCAAAAGAAATCTCCAATGATCAGTAATGATTCAATAAAAAACGTCGGTTTCACACCAATCATCAACGTTTCCTACGATTGTTCGCTAATAACCTGCAAGGCTTTAGTTTAGTTATATTAACGTCCTGTTTTAAACAACACTGGGGATATTTTGGGACGGATCTCGTAATTTTGAATCGTTGTCAGATGATGAGGACGACACCTGTCCCTTCTCCAAGCCACACCAGCGGGAGGATGCTTGGAACGGACGGATTTAACCTGCACCAGACCGCTTACACGATGGTTCTTCGGTGAAATAGGGTCACGAATCTGAACCCGGCCAGTTTCGAAGCCGAGACCTTACCACGGGGCCACCGCGGCCATGAACTACAAGGCATTCGCAATCTTACGTAGGTCCACAATTTTATGAAGGGGGGGGGGCAGAATAACATCCTTACTAGAAAGCATGTGCGAAAGTTTTGGAAAGAACATTCCCACCGGTTTTGTTTGGTTTTTTTTTTTTTTTTTTTTTTTTTGTGTGTGTGTGTGTGTGTATCGGAGCTCGAAAGATATTAGCTCACTATATATAAAATTACAACTTATATGTATCTTTAAAAGCTGTATAATTCATATCAAGCATAAACACTCATCAATAAATATTTAGCTTAATAAGCTTATAACGTTGTTACTCAATTGCCAAAAATATTTTGTCTAAAAACTAAACTGTACTTTCTTAAATCCTTCTGAACAAATTTTTTAAAAAAATTAAGTAAAAGCTGGAGTATTTTTAGTAAAATTTATTATTATTCTGAAAGAAGGCAAATAACTACAATTTTTTTTTCAAGCAAAACTATTATAAAACATAATTAGGATCTTTTAAGCGTTATTAATTCATTGAAAGAGGCTATTTTGGGTTGAAAGGGATAATCATAGCATGTTGTAAAGTGAATAAACAAGATTTTAAGGTCATTATTCAAGCGTTGCTTCTAAATGAGAAAATTTTCAAAGTAAAAAAAAAAAGTTTCAAAAATTTTAAGAATTTAACAGCTGTTCATATCCATAAAAAATAATTCGTTAGCTGCTGAATGGGGCGTTTCCTTTTAGAAAATTCACGGAGTAAAACCTAGAAAAATCCTTGAATATTTAATAAAAAAAACGTTGTTTTGTCAGAAATATACATTCATTTTAAATCATTTTCTTTAGTCAATATAAAGCAATGTTAATTTTAAGTAATTGGGTTTATTTAAACAGCACTTCACTAGTCAAATGATAATGGCAGTTGAGTTTACTTCGCATTTACGTTAATTATGGCTTATTTTATGCCAATACTCGTATATATTTACCATTAGGTACAATCCGGTTTATAATGCGTTGTAATTATTTGGAGGAAATACGTACTGCGATTTATATGGACATTATGGATAATGTCGAGAGACATGAGGATCCTTTATAATGTATAAACCTACTAATTTCATAATGCCTTTTTAATTGAATACAGAAAATCGCATCAAATGTCCTCATTTCTAATTTAACTTAAACATGTTTTACGTTAGACCTTTTTCATAAATAAGGAAATAGTGAAAACAAGCTCAAATCAAATTTTACATTTATAGTGAAAAATACTATATAAAATACGCTTTTACTTATGAAATGTTGCTTTGGAATATTTTATAATAATTACTAATTAAAATATTAAATATTTAAAAACTGCCCTATTGTAATTTTTATCTCTATGGAAAGAGAAAAAATATTATCGATGTATGAGACAAAAATACATATCTTCTGCATGTTATACATGCTGCTGGAGATGCACACACAAGATACAATAATGATGATGAGCTTTTGATACTTTGTGAATGATATGCAATTCATTTCAATAGTTATCTTGCGCTTTTTAAAAATTATGGTCATTCATTTTGAAAATCATAGTATTTGTTATCTTTAATTAAAACTTTGATTTTATCAAATCTATCATTTTCCATAATAAAATAAATAGATTGTGTTGAAATAAAATGTATCACATCAAATGGATCCAAATTTTACTTGATTTTCCATTTAGTGAAACATTTTACCATTAAAGTACATAATATTTACTTATTCACATATAGAATCTGAATGAATGTTCTAAATTATTTTTAAAATGTAAGTTGTTTTTCATTACGAAATCCATTTCCAACTACGTTTTGAAATTAATGTATTGAAGGCATATAAAATATCACTCATTGCTCATCCTAATTTGAATGGTTTTCAGCAATTCCTCTGTTATTAATATTATGTAAAAAGAAGAATCCTATTTTGTAAAGATGCCATCATTATGATAATGGCAGCATGTGACTGTAATATAAGTTTAGCTGCAATATAAGTTTTTACGCTGTAAAATAAGTTTTCGAGGGTAATATGTTTTTCGAAATTACGAAAAACTGATGAATTATGATTATTACAGAAATTTCGGCATATTTTTGACATTTTAATTCTTTGCTCATTTATTTAAGTAGTGGTAGAAGGGCACATTCTGAAATAAATTCAAAAAGAATAATTATTTGAAACATTTTTACGATTAATTTTTAATTTAAGTTGAAATTACAAAAAAAATTATTATTATTACTTTTTAAATCGATTTTTTTTAAGTTGGTTGAAATTACAGAAGCATTTAAGACTGTTTTTACTTTTATACATTTGAAGTTTAAATATAAGGCATAAAATACTGAATACTTTGGTACTTTGAAAAAGGGTAGAATTTTGTCTGGAAACATACACAATTTAATGTAGTTATACATTTTTTAATTAAAATTTTTGAGCCCCTTTAAAACGATTAATCTCAATATCATCTTAATAACATAAAAAGTTAAAGTTACAGTTCGAAGACAGATTTGACATCATTAATACCTTACTCATCAAATTAAGCTTATTTAAACAGTTTTCAAAAAGCGAATTAAATTGTAATTTTAAAAAGCTTCTGTAAACTTGAATGTACCAAAGTACTTGTATTGTTATGCAAATTTTTTCAGCTATTACATGTACTAAATAATATTACATATTTTTATGAAGGAATTTTTCATTATTTAAAAAAACACTTGCATTCAAGCCTGTGTGTTAATTGCTACGAAGAGCAGCAAGAGAAATAGGGATTCAAAACTTCAAAGGAATAATTTTAAGATTCATTTCATTAAATAGATAACAATATTCGAAAACAAAAGGTAATTAATACAAGGTGATGAAACACAAATTTTTCATAAAAACTTGAGGCTTTCTTTTCCTTATAACTGACATAACCGAATAATAAAATTTCTTACGCAAGCTAATGCATTTTAAAGCAGCGTTATGATCGTGTTTTAAACTCAAGAGAAGTTTCTAAAAATTCTTTTTTGTAGACATAGCAATATCTTGTCACAAACTGTAAAAATCATTAAAAATTTTACTTGAAACTTTTTTTTTGAAAAAGTGCCATTCGAAATATCTTTCCAAATGCAAACTGTCGCAAATTCCTAATTTTTCCTTATTTTCCTTTTTCAACTTACCATGTTTTGAAGCAGATACTTTTTCTCGAAGTCAGCTTATACTATTTCTAATATTGTGAAAGAACAATAAAGTAGTAGACTACTGTAGCACACAGATTTCTCCCAATACAATATACTGAATAGTAATTAAATGATCAAATTCTAATTATAAAAATGAATCTTAAGATAAAATCTTATACTTCGCTTTAGATAATCAAGAGTTCATACGAAGAAAATTATAATGCAACAAAAAAGAAAGTTTAAGGATGTCTTTTTTCTGAGATGATCATTGATACGGAAGTCTTTGTATTCTAGATTGGTCTTGACAGGTCTATATTTCAAAACCCGTTCCAATAGCAAATCCATAATTTTTGAGAAACTGATATACTTTAAGGCTTCTGTAGTTAACCAAACTGTCTTATTATGGCATAACATGGAAGTTTCGAGTGTGAGATGATGGCTGTGATGCCGTAATTCTCATCTGTCCAAGGCTGGAAAATAAGACATCTTTCACAATTGTAGCTTCAAGCACAATGTTAATATCACTAATAAATATGTTTAGATGCATAATCTACTGCATTATATGTATAGTTCTGGTGCTCCTGAAAAAAGCAATTTTAATCATGAATATCAATAGAATAAATATCAATAAATGAATATAAATAGCAGGAAGCCAAATCCTAAATTTTTTATATATTATAGTCAAAAGTAAAATATATTTGAGCATATTTCTGCGCTTATAAATCAAAAATTCCTTTAGGTCCTCTCAGATTTGAAGCTATATAGTCCAGCAGCTTTCAATTTGAATTCATCTAGACTATCAGAGTACTTTCAGTATTCTTTATTTTTAGAGCTCAGGTTCCTGACACTAATAATCCAACAAAAATGTCCAGAAATTTCATTAACAGAACTTACGATTTTGTTTAACTAATCGTAGTAAACGAAACAACTCGGTTCATCCAAAATCCTTTTTCTTCACTCTTATCTTTGTCTTTACTTTTTTCTTTCTGTATTTTCTTGCATGTTTCACTCTCTCTAGAGCCCACTTTTATAAAATATTCAACGTCCAAGGTTGAATTTTAGCTTCCTATTTGCTTAGTCTCTCTCGATGTTATTTACACTGGTTTCACAGCATGAATATTGAACAAGCAACTATCCGTACTTTTCCCCCTTTTTTGTATTCTTTTACTATGTATGTATTTTGCTGGCCCTTCCCACATTCAAAAATATTTTAGAAATTCACCAATATTGCGAGGTTGGTTTGTTCCACTTGTAAATATTCACCATCACCAGAACGTGTTTATCCACCATTTTCCAGCTTTCTTTTCTTTCTTTCAATTTTAAAAGACTGATAAAATTTATAATGTATTTCTAAAGAACATAAGTCTATAGCATTTGCTGTCCTTACGTCATGCTATTGCGAAAGTTTTTAAAACTTTCTGAAAACTTTTCCCCTTTATTCTCTCTTTATTTTGGTTTATATCATGATCTATTTTTCTTCCAATTGAATGCTTTATAGGAAAGGCGAGACAAAATTATGCTTGAAGATATTTCTTGAATTCATTCTAATTACAGTAACAAAGGACCTTTCTGGTGAAAACTACGAGAAGAAAGGCGTCAACTTTTTCAATATTTATTACTTATTTAATATAGAAACATATTATGATATTCTTTATCCAAATATGAAATTTGCATTGGCACATAACTTTGTTATGTGCTTGAGATACTGGAAAATTCCGTACTGTGTAATTTCATCGCAAAATCATTTAATCTCGCCGTAATTACCTTTTTAATGAAACACATTTTGATTTATATACAGATGAGTGAAAAAAATTATACGTACACTCACGAAATAAGAGAAAAGCTTTATTAATAGGGTGTTGGACGACCCTTTGGTTTAATAACAGATTATATGCGACGTGGGATGGATGTATAAAGGTAATGAGTAACATTTAATGGAATATGAAGACATTCTTACTGCAGAGCAGTCTCTACTTCTGTAACCGTAGATGGTGAAAGAAATCGAGCATTAGTTTTGACTCCAAATATTTCCATAAATATTCAATAATGTTCAATTCAGGAGACTGAGAGGACCAACCATGATGTCCTATTCCCTCCTCATACTTTTCAAACCATTTTTGGACGATTTTAGCAGTGTGAATAGGAGTGTTATCATTTTGATAAATTCGGCATTCTCTGCCAAATAAAGTGTGAAGAAAAGGATTCAACCTCATCCCCCAGAATATCGACATAGTGAGCAGATGTAACCTTCCCATGCAGAGTAACAACGGCCCTAGACCACGCTACGATACTTTATACCATAATAGAACCACCTAAATGCTTCACAATCGGCAAGAGGTAGTCAGTAAAAAATGCTTCATTGAGCGTTCTCCTCACATAAAAGCTCCAAGCTGTCTGAAATATGGTAAAGGTTGATACATCAGACCAGATGACTTGTTGCCACTGTTGTGGAGTCCAGTTTCTGTGTATTTTACGCCACTGGTGTCGCTGAAAAGCGTGACGTTCGAAGCATGAAGTTCCCTTTAAACATTTTTTTTTTATTGAAACGGGGTTCAGGGGATGACGATCTATCTCAGGCGTTATATGGGATATGTATTGCTTGTGCTTCCTGGCCACTATGCAAGCCAAAACTATTTAATCCCTCTCAGTTAGCTTTTTCCGTCCACTGTTGTGCTTCACAGATGTCACATTATAGTATTCCGTGTGCACTGTCACAACAGCTGAGGCATTATTCCTTGCACTGACCAAATAAGTGGTTGTTCCTGTCTTCGAGAAATCACCGCACCGCATTCTAACAATCATGTCTTTTTATAACTTTGAGAGGCCAGTAATTAATGAGTTATTCGTAAAATATTTATTGAGAGAGGCATGCAACAGAGGAATGACTAATGTTGAGAGACTGATACATTGCCCTTCATAACTATTAGGTCGCACAGATTTGAGTGCAAAGTGACATCAGAGCTCTACTTCTTTAAAATGAGCCTTGCCTTTTTCAAGGGTGTTCGTATTATTTTGTCACCTATCTATAGGTATTAAATCAATTTTTTATAAAAATCTGTGATAGTTGAAATGATAAGCACCCTGCGCTAATTTTCCAAAAATTTTAATGCAAAAAAAAATTATTCAAAGTATATTTGTATTCATATAGATTTATTTCTTGAATATTTTTCCTCACGGCATAAAAATATTCAAGTGTACATTATTAAGGTGAACTGATTCAAATATTTTTAATCCTAATTCGTCAGAAATTCAATTGTTTTCTCTGGTACCTTAAATTTCCAATTTGAATAATGTTTGCAATACTGTCTCTAATTCGATTTATTTTTGTTAGTCAGAAATCAAAATTAAATGTTGTAACTAATCATTTTCAATTCCCAATTCATATCATTGGTTAAATATGTCGGTAAATCTTCTTAATTTTATCGTAAATGAAAAATTTTAATTCATATGTAAATTTAATTTATTGCTGACCCTAAACCTTATTTGTACTGGAATCTTAAAGCTCACAATGTATTGCTGAAAACAATTGCGGTAATTTTAAACAATTGTATTTTGTTTCTATATAAAAACAGAATTATCCGGAAAGATTATTTAAATTTTTTAAGGTAAATTTTAAAATTTCTATGATATGTTGTCTAAGTGGTCAACAAAATAAGATATTTTTCATATGATAATTCTGAAATAGCTAATATTATTCAATCTTTCAGTCAGCTTAGTTTAAAAGTTTCAGCTGTAATAATTTCTTTTAAAAAATTCATAATCTTATTCGGCAGGAAAAGTGTCTTAAATAAGTTATAAATAACATTAATTTTTTAATTATCAAATGTAACTAATTATCTTTTCGACTAGTTTCTGAAATTAGAGTATATATTACATTTTAAGTTTGTTTACCAATATAATAATCAGAAATTTTATATATTCCCTGATATTTTATAACCTAGCTCATATTTGCGTATATCATTATACACGAATGCAGAAAGCTCGAAAAAGATTGTATAAAGAATTCCCTTATTATAAATCAGATGAGAATATTTGAGATACACTGACGAGACAGTCGTCAGTATCCCTCTCACATACTAATGCAATAAAAATATTCAAAGGTTTAATTTTTAGCCATGAAATCAGCCCTCAGTTATTGTTAGATGACAAAAGAATACTTTGTATATGCATAGATCATGGAAGAATAACCAGTAATTCTCTTACGATTTTAAACGACTTTTTATTCAGCATGTACATGGTTAAGATTCACAGATGCAGTCACAAAAACGCAGACACATAGATTATAATACTAAAATCTATGTGTCTGTGTTTTAATGTCGGTAAGCAATCTGAGTGAAACATGCTGTGGGAAATTATTATGGCGAATTCTACTAATACCTCAAGGTAGTCATATTCTTCTCTAACTCTTTCGACTTAAACTATCACTCGATCACAACAATCGAGAGTTTTTTTTTTCGTATGGTGCAGTTATTTGTAACCCTAAGTATTAAAATAATTTTTTTAATAATTACTATTTAGAGGTAACACTTACCACGACGAGAATGAAGAATTAGGTACATGGACTACGGATATGTGAATTAATTTTTACACTTAAACAAGGGGTTAGCTCCGGAATTTTTTTATTTGTAAATTTGAAGGGTAAGCCCTGCTGTATGTTTTTATATGCTAGTTCAGTATGAATAAGAAAAATTAAATTTCTCAAAAAAAGTGCTGAAATTCAAAATAAATTTATGTGTAAAGCCTTTTCCCACTTATCTCGCTTTACCTTACTTTTATTTATTGAATTCTACCATTTCAGTTTTTAGAATAAAATAATTTAAAAAATTCCTTTCATTAAAAAGTACGAAAAAGTTTGATATTTGCTCTTTATACCAATGGCACATTTTTTTATTTAGTTATTTATTTATTTATAAATTTCTATGTGTCTTCAATGATTCATACTTCTTTATTCATATAGTCAGCTTTCAATGTTAACATAAATGAGAATCTGCACTTAAATACAAGATTACTATTCTAAATAATGCATTCTGATTGCAATACATTTTTTTCATTATACCACGAATGTGCTAAAAAAATTAAATTCCTTCTAATCCTATATTTCTTAAATAAAATATATTGAAATTGCAATTTAAAAATAAAAGTAAGACTGTATCTGAATGCATTTTTTAAAAATTATCTTATTAAAATTTGACTTTTATTTAACTACGGATATTTAATAATCCTAAAAATAATTTGATAACGGAAATCCCTTATTTAAAATGCAACATGTCAAATAAAAGTTAATTAATCTAAAAAAATCTTAAGAAGACATTGGAATGTGTTCAACTTAGCCAAATTATTCGATTTCTCTCGGCAAACGGAACAGATATTTCCTTTAAATTGTAGAGAATTCGAGTAATTCCCAGTTAAATACATCACATCCACTTGGCGATTCGCTATTCCATATTTAAATTCGCATTTTTCATTCAGATACAGCTCAAGCTTTCAGAAATCCATTAGCAACAAGGAATGCACACACATATCTAATCGTTTGGAATTTCTTACACCAGCTGTCAATGTATAAATTTGACTGTCGATAAATAGCCGGAGCCAGGAAAACACTCAGGCATTCGCTCTACTGATGAAAACAACATGCCATTTGCTGATGCGGATTTTTGCAATCCTCACTAACGTAATAACTTGATACGACCGTAATTCTGAATACCTACCATTCTACTTCAGATTCTAGAATATGTAACTGCGTTGGATCCATTTAGATGAGAAATAGAAGTTGTTAAGTGGAAACAATAACAACACGTTGTGGAATGTTGCAAATATAGTATCGACTGCAGGCTACGAGATCCACAAATATCCCTTCGGAAGGATTCTAGAGCTGATGTCTCAATCTTTATTGTTGAGAGATATATGGCTATTTTAATCAATAGCCTTCCTTTTATTAGACTTCAGTTAAAACTCGATTAATAACTTATATATATTTAAACCAGTAAGTGCTTTTAAAATCAAATAATGCACTTATAATATGTTGATAATAGTTTTTTATGATATTTTTAACCGGAAATTAAAGAAATAAGCTTGGTAATTATCTTATTCCCTCGACTGCATTTAAAAAAAGGGAAAATTTTACTATAGGATTGATTAATACTCTTGAATCAGAATTAATTAGAAATGTTACATATAATTTATGGATATTTCTAGGAAAAGTCAAGTTAACTGTAATAAATTTGTTCAAAGCTAAGCAATATATTATATTAATTGCCTCTTTGCATGCTTCGTTAAGTACTTGATCATAAAATTATAATACTCTGTAAGACTTTTCAGACAACTTTAAAATAAACAACACTAAAGGAACGATAGTTGAAATTAATGAGATTAAATATTTTATTTGTAACCAAAATATTTTCAAATATTTATTAAAATTTCTCTTAAAATGGATGAAGAATCTTAAAGCAATATTTTAAGAGAGAATCTGTAATAATATAAAATATTTTTGAAATTTTAAAGTAACAAAAACTTTGCAATTATTTGATGAAATTAATTTTGCAAGTGTCTGTCTCAATAATGTAGTTCTTCTAATAAATGGTTCAAGATAAATTGAGTTGGAAGATTGATTGAAAGATAAGATTTCATGATAAATTGAAAGATAAGTTGGAAGATTGACTGAAAGATAATATTTCAAGTTAAATTGATTGATTGAAAGATAAGCTTTCAGGATAAATTGAAATCCATTAGATTGAAATATTTACAAAAGCCAGATATAAAAATATTACTACTGCAAAAGCCAAAGAGTATCTTATATTTTGCAATCATTCCAAAAAAAGCGACATCTACAGAAATTCTTATTTCTATAGACGATATTTAAACTCCAAATAGGTTTTGATTAAATATTTTGTAAAGAATAGCCATCAACTAATATATTATCTAGCATTTAAAACCAAAATACACCAACATAATCCTCAAGAATTTAATTAAGTACAAGAAAGAGTTTTTTGTCCGTCTGCCTAATTAAGTTTATAAGATTATAAATTTTATTCTTTTTAGAATTATATCTATAAATGCTATAACATTTTTTGAATATTCTTATAAACGTGCTTTTTTTTTATTTCGTACAAAAGGGCAGAGCTTTGAGTAGAAGAAAATAATTTCTTCTGCTTAGAAGAAAAATTCTTTATAGCATCACAATTAAAGAATAAACAATGAAAACCTTTAACTACCATTGTGCGACCGATCTAAGGATTAGAAAAATTGTTTTACATGTCTCTCAATTATCTAGCTCGATATAAAATAGAAAATTAAGACAATATCATTGTTGCAGTTGTGATAGTATATTAGAGAATGTAGAGTGGAAAAAAGTAACTATAAATAATTATCTAATAAATTATAGTGGAGACTTGTCATAATAGTTTTGAACTGAGGATAAATTAATCTCGGCTCTTTCAAATGGCTCATTGTTAAAACTTTTCAGAAATGATTATTTGCCATTAGAGAAAAACCTATTCATTATTTTGTAAAATATTTTAAATTTCTATCGAAATTATTGAAAATTAAGCTACCATAATGTAGTTTTTAAATTTATTAAAATAATAAATGAAAAAGCAGTTGTTAGAGATTCTTATGAATCAAGCAATGTTCAACATTTGAACTTAAAAATGATATATTTAACATATTTTTTACTACATTAGAAGTGTTGAGTAATGATGAAGACTCACAATTAAAATACAAGCACAAAACCCCCTCCATTTCCCTTTCTGAGCTTCTACACAGCACCATCTCAAGTACGTCAGGGATACATGTATGATCGTGTAAATTAATAACACAAAAAAATTTATGAAAAGACTAAAAGGCTAGAACAATGCATACAGGTAAATTTTAAAAAATATATAAATACGAAAAAGCTCTAAATATTTAAATTTAGATACTATAAATAACTTATTTCTTTTTCATTTCTCTTGTTTTTTTTTACAATAAAATCTTGTCATGAATGTTTTTGACAGCATATTTATTTTATAAATATATAGAGAGAATAGACAAATGACAGGATTTCACTTAGCATATTGAATATCATACGCACACGGCTACATCTTTGAGGACTAGTGGGAGGAATATGTCGGAGTGAGGGAAAAGTGAAGCATAATCACAAAGAAAAAGTAGCTCGCTAGCTTCATCTTAACAACATCATTGAACAAAATCAAAGACAAACTCTTGAATGATATCTCTGATCAACTGTAGTGCAATTTTGTTCGCACATGATGTTGTATGATGATTCTACGATGTTATTCGATACTGAATGCCGTACGATGACGTGAAGATATTGTAATAATGCGTTTGACTATCTTACAATTTTACAGTTAGTGTGAAATAAAATGAAATGTGGAACAAGAGAATTTAAAGCTGCATATCTACTTCACATAAAAGTATAAAATCAAAGAATAAAAGAAAATAAAAATGGAAAATGATTTTAAGGAGATGTAAAACCGAATTATATGTGCATGTTTATAAATTAAATATATTTGAGAAATGAGATTTTTTGATGAAACAGAGCTGCAGAAATCTTCCAGAATGACATACGTGTCTTTCAATCTGAAATAAGGTACTAGATTTTATAGAAAGTACCTTGTCAGAGAAAAAGCAGTTGGTGAAGCATATAAAAGGAATCATTTCTGTTATGTAAAGTTATTCAAATCTAGAGTGTAATCCTGGAATTTCCAGACATGATTCGTTAAGATAAGAAGACATTTATTGCGTACAAAATTGTTGGTCGGCTAGAATATTATCAAATGTAACTGTATATATTCCACGAACAATGAATTGATCAGGATCTCCTGTCTGTGTTATACAAAATTCTCTATGAGGATGGAAATATAATAACAGGATAAAATACAAGTTATTTTACACGTTATAACGTTTCTACATGACCGGTAAAGGGTAACAATGGCCATAAAAAACAGGCGAAGTACTGAAACTGACTTTTTTCAACAGTTGATGGTATCCTTAGGTACCACAAATTCGCAACAAATGGAGGATGGCTGGAAGATTTCGTCTATATAGTCGAAGGCCGTCATATGTTTTTCTTATAGGACAGATCTGTAGTCGATTAAACTGACTAAGGGAAAATGTCAAGGGGGATTATGTGTTGTTCTCTGAATAATCTGGGTTTTCCCAGCGATATGATGTTTATATTCATATGGCGATTACTAGAGACCCTTACTACTAAGGAAATACTTCCAAAAAGCAATATTTTTACAAGATCCTGTTAAGTATATATTATATTTTAGTTCCATTTTGGTATTAACCCTTTACAGGGAAATTTATTTCTAGTCATATTATGTTAAAATATTTTTAGGCTTGAAATTAGGATAAGAAAAGGGATTCATTTAGCTTATTAGATAAATTTAATTTGATTAATTAATTAATTTGGTTAATTAATAATTAAGTAACAAATCAAGACACATCATTTTTCTGAGATAAAGACCTGATCTAAGTTTCTGACTTACTAAAAAAATTTGTCAGAACTGATGCTAACCTACATAATTTCATACAAAGATTGATAAATTTGGTGAGAAGCATACTTCCCACGGCCCTAGAAAGGGTTAAACATACTTTAATAACACTATTTTTGCGTTTTTGACTTAATTCGAACAAATTTTCCTTAATTTAAATAAATTAATGTGATTTTAAAAGTTTTTATAGTTTATTTCCACCATTTTATTAGATGCTCTTAAAAATATAAAACTATGGATAGCAGTGCCAATATTTTGAAAATATTATAGGCTTTTATAGTATCTCATATCTAAAACTACAAACCTTTAAAAAGTATATATAGAAAGAGTTCGCCATTCACTACTTCTAATGAGATTCATACTGAATAAATACGCTGGCCATTTAGAAAAAAAATATTATTAAAGATTTTTTATACACAAATTATGATAAAGTTATACATTTAGCTTTGATAATGGCATCTGTAATTTGAATAATATTACTTTAAAGAACAACTCAATGGAATAAAAGATCAATAAATAAAAAGTGAGCGTTTTCATGACACCATTTCCAAATCAATGTCCACTCACTAACAGTAATTTTAAACGACTTCAAGAGCTCTTCATCTGAAATTTCATAGGACATATTAATTGATTGTTGACGCTCTTGAACTCAAAACAAGGCCCGACAAAGTACACGAAAACATGTTTATATCTGATAGAAATTCGAGCATAAACAACTTTTTTCCATGTCATTATTCATGATTCCGTACTGAAAGGTTTGCTACGTTGTTGCAGAATAACAACATCCAAATCATATGTATCTTTACATTGTAATCTTAGAATAAACCATAGATAGATGAACTATCCCCCTCTGGTGTAATATAATGCAATTACCTTCAGAAAATATCTCTCCTTTTGCCAGTAACATCAAAGTGAAACTTGCTAGCTTCACTCTTGACGTTATACAACTGGTAATAACTCCCAAGTTTTGAATTCAAATATTTTTCTGTATTAGCGGAGTAATGCACTATAATTTAATTTTTGACGAAAATTAAAGAGCTTTAAAAGTATTTTTATAAGCATAATATATTTAATAAAATATAATTTAAGATGTAAACTAAGCTCTCATTTAGAGAAAGTCGATTCAGTCACCTTGAGAATTTTTAACATCTAAGTGCAATTTCGTAAGAATTAGTAAGGAGGAATCAAATCAATTCTAGGAGGAATAAAATCAATAAAAGGAGGAATAAAATTATTCAAGGAGAATAAAATCAATCCTCATAATTTCTAATTTTGCTTCAAACCAAAATATTAAGAAATTTTGAAACTGCAGGTAAAAATTTCAGGAAAATTAGATAAATTTTTCTGGTTTACTAAGTTTCAAATGGTATGAAGTGATTGAGCTGTATCAAAAAAGTGAGAAATAAACTTTTACAAACTTTTATTTTACTTTATTTTTTACTTAATATTGCATTCGATTTTATATACACTTCCTGCGTTACTACTCCGAAATTTTGTATTTATGTGAGTTCCTCATTAAAAAACTATTTTAATATCTGTGCAACTTAATTATTAGTTAATTGATTGATTTTGATTAAATTTTGTTTTCGTACAGAAGCACCATCTGTAAAACGAAACCTAACAGCAATTCGCTTCAAAATATCAGTGGGTTGACATCTACCCGATGTCGTGTGATTGCTGATTAATTATATGCCAAAAAAGGAGGCATGTGACACATAAAAGCACATTTAATAACCGCTAGGACAAAAGCAATACAACATTGTATGATCACATAAGCAAGAATGAATAGAAGAGACATAGAAAAAAAAACAGTCAGCAATTACGTCATTTACTACTGCTCTTCTGATTGGAGCAGAAGGAAAGATGCATTTAGCAAGCCTTTCGCAACAATCTGGTTGTTTAGTTAAAAAAAACTAATTACAATACTCCGCAACATTTTCAATAATAAATTTAAAAAAAACATAAAAATCTAAAAAGTAGAATATAAAAAATATCCAAAAACAAGCTTTCATACATTTATTTATAGATATTTTTTATTCAAGTTAATGAGATCAAAATGCAGTTATTAAGCATAAAACGATGAAAAATTACTCTAAAGGAATTTAGCCACTATGAATAAAATTTCTTGAAGCTTTATTAAAATTAAAACCATGTGTTTTAGATATGATTGAAGCTCTAATTTACTTAGAGTATCTATGCTAGCGTCAGAAACTGTAAAAATTTTGTTACGTTCTCAAAATCATGATTAAAAAAATGAAATTTTCTTTTATTACAATTACAGTAAAGCTTATTAAGAAATTTATTATTCGTTTTAAAAACTCGTCTATGGAGAAAATAAATTTATTGTTTCAAATCTCTAACATTACTTCCCTCAGCAGTTAGCCTCATACTAAGGAAGGAAGATTTACAGAAATTTACAAATTGCGAAGGGACCTCTTTAACTTCATTATAAAAATTACTGTGATATGCTATTTATTAACGATTTGCTGTATCCTTATTTTTTATTATATATTCTTACATTTTTGTGTATAGCCTGATCAAAGTAAATCGTCATTTATATATATAACAAACAAAATCAGAGAAAAGAAATGAAGTAAATAAATGCTATAGAATATTACATTCTTTGAAAATTGAAGACATAGTTTAATTTATATAGGAATTATTTATATAGGATTTTTTTAATCAGTATTTATACAATTTTTTAAATCAATGATAACCGAATATTAATTTTTAATTATTATTATTTTTAAATAATAAGACTTGTCTTAATAATTCTACCAACCCATTTTTGCATTAAGAAAGATAAATTTGAATTTAAAAGCGGTTTTTAGAAAAAGAATTTTTTAAATTAGAAAATAGAGTTTCAGAGATCGTATTTTCTGTAATAATATCAATGAAAATGATTTTTCACAACCGGAAATGTTCAGTGATTAGATTTCTACAATTACTTTTATTGTTTCTGTTAATTCTTGTATAGCAGAAGTAACTGGGGTTCAGTCTTTAACTCAAGAGTTTCTTAAAATATCAATTTTCATGAAAATAACAAAAAGCTAAGAAATACGTATTGAGGATATAAACTGTGTGCTCTATTCATTGCGTGGTACAAAACCTTAATTCATATTCATGACGAAGTTCAAAAGTTTCTTGGGCACACTGACCATTTTTAGACGATTTTATTTGTAAAATTGATCATGACAAGAATTGTGAATTTCGCTTGGATAAACGAACTGAAAAAAAACTTTCCATTACAAAAAATAAATACCAAAAAGATGAGAAACCTCCAATTAACGGAATTATAATTCAGTCGAAGAAATGATGATGTCGTGTCCGCGTTACCACGGAAAGTGGGTGCAGCAGCTTCTGAGGGTAAAGATCCCTGAGCACTCGAGGGCAGAAGTCTGACTTCTAGCTCATATGAAGATGAAACTCACACATTCGCTTGCACAACCCCTTTTACAAGGGGGTACATTCACACACCTCACAGATAGAACACAGAAGACAACCATGCCCGAACCGAGATTCGAACCCGGGAAAGATGCGCTACCCCTATGCAAGGACGGCGGCAGTCGAATAAATAACATTGCAAATTAAGAAACAATGTATTAAAAATTCATCAGCTGACTGAAACTAAATTAATTTACATTTTCTTCCTTAAATTTGAATTATGCATTTTTGCACCGTCATTTTGAAACGTTATGACTTATTCTAATTTAATTTAAATTTCAAAAAACGAAGATTAATTTTTAAGATAATTGTTTAAAAACTACTTGTAGCTACGAGAGAAAATTTAAAAGCCGGTTTAGAATTATTATTAATTTAAATAATAAATTAAGCATGTTTTGCACATTCAATGATTGTTTGATTTTTTTTTATTTTGAAGAATGTTCATGCATAATATTTTCAAGAATATTAAAAGGAATTTAGCCATTCTGGCTCTTTTCATTCATATAAAGAATGATAAATAAACAGGGTGCCGAAATTAAAATGTTAATTCAGTATAATCTGTTTAGTATACTGAAACTATAACTGAATTATTTCGTTTTAACTGATATAAACCACCATAAATACTTCATTTACCATCTTAATTAAGGCGAAATTTTATTGATGAAAGTAATCTGCTGAAAATTACCAACACTATCAGTTATTTTTTCTAGAAGCACACAGTCTCGTCCTTTTATGGGCTACTCATCTTTTTCGTTAAGCATCCTCCTGTCCCTCTGTCAGTTGCGTAGCCAGAATCTCAGCGGAAAGAGGGTAAGAGAGCTATCAATTGTAACTCCGTAACTGTCTGTCTTCGCACATCGGAAAGATAAGTTAGCTTTCTCTTTACACATGGTCTTGACAAAACTTATTTCATCTGGCGATGCAATGATTTTCTTCGATGTTCCCAAAATTGAAATCGTGAATTTATTCAAGACAAAATTATGTTGAATTCATATTATCGTTTGTTGCGCTAGAAATAATAAATGCTGTGTTTTGGAGTAAAGTGTAAATTGTTGAAATGCAGATAAGTATAATATAGGTAAAAGATAGCTTCATTCTCTTATAGCACTTTCTCCTTTCTAAAAAATGTTTCATTTCGTATACAAGATTCTTTAAGCACGACATATTATTCATCTGGAATTCTAAGAAAAAAAGATATTTTCAATTCTGTGTTATCTTTCTTAAATATTCACAATCAAACTTGCGCTTGAAGGAATAAAAATTACTTTATGTAAATGATATGATGTGCAAGTAATATTTGACAATAATAGTGTTCGTTAAATGCATAAAATATTAAAAAATGAAATTTTCCATTTGAATTTATTACTAGCATTCATTGGACAAATCTATAGGCCTTAATAAGCCCATTTTTCCTGTATTTTATTTTTTTAATTATTAGCAACAATGGAGCATAGGTTTAATTACCACAGTTTTAAATCAACTACCTTAATTATATATTTCTTTTCTAGATAATGATTGACGGCATGGTTTATTAAATCTTGCAATACATTCCTAAATATAACATCATGTATGTGGTACTCTTTAACACGCAAACAATTAAATCAGCATTTTACCGTTTTTAAATCAAACCTCATGTGGAAATATTATCCCATTTTTGGATATTTTCCTAAATTCCGTGGAATCATTATCCATAAGATTTTGAAGTTTTCACTGTATATCAAAAATGACGGTTCATCTGCTAAAAGCTCCTTTCTAAGTATATGAACTTATTCCATTAAAATTATTGTCACTTAGAAAATCAAAACATTTTGTAATAACAATGCCTCTCTTGAGAATATTAAAATTCAAGAATACAAGATGTTAAGAACATTGTTGAGAAAAGGAACCATTGTTTTATCTGTGAAAACCAGGCTATTACTTTCATTTTAATTCAATCTGAAATCCAATTACAAAAAACAAAAATGGGAATTAAGCGCTTAAAACGGACTAGTCTCATTTTATACAACAAAGCCTGATAGAAAACAGTTTATTAACTTCTCGTGTTATATTGATTTGATTTCTGATTTGTGATGTTTTTTTCGCGCAAGAGCTACATTTGGCTAAATTGCGCCATATATTTTATTTGATATAAAAGGTTTTAAAAGATACCATTTTTGGAACTTATGTTGCAAATTGAATATTTTTAAAATTAAAGCTAATTAAAAGGAATTTTCCATATATTATATAAGATATGACGAGTGATGTTTTTAATTATCTATCGGTAAATTTATAACTGAGTCAAATGCAAAAAGTCTTCATTCAAATAAATTTATTAGTATTAATCAACTGGAAATTAATTGTTATCGTAAAATGTACTTCGAGAAATGCCACCAATTTCCTATATGATAATAATAATAATTTATGTGTTTTACAGTTACAGACTCCCAACAAGTCTTTTGAAATGCTGTAATTTATTAGTCTATAGCTCTTTTACTTACTCACAATTTGTAATATAATGCCATTCGGGTATTCGGACAGAATTGGCCATTTCAGAAATATTTAATCATATGGTTTATGAAGGTTATAGGTTTTCAATTTATATCAGAGTGAAATGTTTATAAATTTCTAATTTATTCTTCAAAATTAATACCTTTTAACCTCAAAATATTTCACTACATTTAGATAGATACTAGCAATTATAAAACACGTTCGTTTCAAATTTTAGGGAATAAATTTCTGGTAGATTATATAATGTGTCGATGTGGCTGCATGGAAAAAATTTCAATTTCTTGACAGCTTAAGTTCCATTCTAGCGTGTCATTTATGAATGCCATACCTGAGGAGACCCAGACTGTCTCTTGTTAGTGTGGCGCAAAAGCTTGAATAGTGGAATGTTGCATTACTACTGAATTTGACGGTATTACACTTCTACTGAATTTTTCATATCAGCTGCCATTTGCCCATGAGCAACTGTGACAGGATCGTAAAATTTTAGTTTAAGGTCCAAAGGACTCAGCATGCGACTCCTGATTCTATCAAAGTTCCCTCTTGTATTCTGGTATAGTGTATATTTAATCTCACTTTGAGTGTTAAATGTCCTCTTATGATGTTACATAAGAGGATAGTTCCACTGTAGACTCATGTGATTACGGTTTATAATTAAAAGATCAGCCCCAATATCGTGTTTTTTAAAAGGAATGCATAGGTGTTATTAAATTAACAAGACGATTATACATAAACTGAGAATTTAATTTAAGAAATATATATTCATACTGATAAATAAATGCTGATAAGCATGTATGTTACTAAATTAACTAAAAATTTATACATACTGAGAATTTAATTTAGGAAATATATACAGGTGTTGATAAATGTGCATCAAAATATTCTTCTAAATATGTGCATTCTTCTTCAACCTCATTAAATTAACATCTGATTGTTTCTCTTTTATTAATCCATCAAAAGTGAATAATTCTTGAGTCATGATATCGGAACACATCTAATATACTCTTGGAAAGTTATCTTGATCTCGAGAAGAAAAATAAAGTATAAATGAAACTTTACATCGTATAAACCAAATACTTTATCTTTAAAATGTATGCGATTGGATCGGTACTGTGATGTTGCGACGTATAAATAAGGAACGTATATATTTTGCTTTACTATTACATTTAAAAGGTTTTTAAGGTTTGATCATTCAGTATAATTCTACATTTAAAGCTAACTAGAACTACTATTAAGAACGTGCGTCGCATACCACATCTTCTTGATGGCTAGCGATATTTACTTAAGAAACTGTTGGAATAGTTTGATTTCTCTAGACTGCATTTTCAAATGCGACACAAATATCTTATATTTCTCGCTGCTGAATACTCAACGTTCTTTCTGCTGCTTCATTATATTATTTTCCATTGTTTCACTATTATCTTACTTTTCCAAAGCCGCGAAATGATAAAAAGGCATTTAAAAATAGCAATGGGATTCTGTTATCTATTGCAATAACTTGGAGTTGTTCTCCCATCTATCAGTTTTTTGCTTAGTAGTATTGCCAAAAGAAAAAAATATACATTCAATATCTCTTCTTATAAGTCAAATGAATTTAAAATTTTGTAAAGTTTTATTACTTCGTTAGCAGAATCATGTGAAAAGTTCATTTCTGTCCTGCTTATATATATAAGAACAGTAAACGGACCAGAGTTTACTCTGAGATGAGTTTCACTGAAATCATATATAGATTGTAATGAATATAAAATATTCGCTAAAAACATAGACAGGCTGTAGACTGTAGATCATTGTAAAAATAATGATCTACAGTTATAGGTCAATGTTTTTAGTGTGAAGATGATGCCCTAAAATTCAGTCTTAGCTTATTGCTCTTTTGAACTGTGGTTTTTCCAGCACACGAATAGACAAATCGATAGATAGTAAATAGACAATTAACGATTTGGGTCCATTTGAATTATCAACTATAATTTTAGTGATAATATTATCTGCTGGATTTAAGCTGTGTAGCTAGTTGCGCTTGAGTTATCGTATTCAAATGCGTACCGACGCAGAGAAATATAAATTTCAATCTGAGTGATTTCGTAAAACATTTATTACAGACCAGCAATCTGGGTGTAAAAAGCCACATTTCGTTCACAAATTCGTTCTTTTTCAGTTATCGAGTTCATAGATTTACATACAAAAATAATTTTTTCTGGCCCAGGGAGATCGTAAACATAAAGAACAGGGTGAAATGGAAACATAAATATCTTTAGGATAAATTTTTTGATGTTTAAAGGAATTTACCCTTGCATACTTCGTACTACATGAGAAGAGAAAGAAGGCTGTCAACACCCAGAAAAATATGCAAACAACCTTGCTCACAGAATTTGTTGAAATTTGTTCATATCGGCTAAAAAAGTTTTTCATTCTTCATTATTTGAATGAAGAAATTAAAGAAACGGAATCACTTCCAAAGTATGTAACCTTTTAAGTGGCGTAAATAGATTTTTCCGGAGTTTTTTTCATATGTATGCGTCCGTGCATATTTAATTCAAAAGCAGATAAATTGTACTTATTTATATATTGTCACTTAACAAGGAACCTCACTTATCACAATTTCCCAAATTTTGGAAGAGGAAAAAAGAAATTAAGCTTTAAGCACCAATAACGAAATTTCTGACTTTTTCACATCTCATATCAGCATGTTTCATGGACGTGAAAAAAAAGCATCAGAATTTTCCCTTAGTCATTGTGAAATATTCAGGTTTATTACTTAAAAATTGTCGGGAAATTTGTGTTATACATAATTATGTAAATCATAATAAGCAATGAACTTTTCTAATCAGTCTGGCGAAGATCCATACAACGAAATAATTAAATACAGCACACTTGCTTTGTGCTTAGACATCTTATGTTTCCTTTAAAAAGAACAAGTGATACCCTACAAAAGAAGCGTAAAGGCATTATGTGATAGTCATTTTGTGTAATCATTGTTATTTTAAAGAGAACAAATTTTACCTGCGTCATCTTTTTGTTACTTATATGCAATGTGTGCAATAAGTCTATCCCTTTAACATTAATTTTTTACTGTTTCCTTGTTTTAAAAGCATGACATTTTTTGCAATACCTTGAAAGCAAACCATATATCCTTGCTTTAATGTCATCTGTTTTACCTAAGCTTCTAAAGTTTCAAAAGTTTTGTCATTAGGACTTTCAACAAACTGGGAAATAATTATGTACAGGGCAGATTAATGATCATCTATTCTTACAATATTAATGGTAAAAGCTCGAAAATATACAGAAAAATAAAAAAGGAAACAAAAATAAAAGAACGGCAACAGACATCTAGTTGATTTTAATTGAGTACTTACCATGTTTCAAAGCTATGAAAAAAAATGCATTGTGAAAGTCGAAAATTGAAAACTAATATTAGAAATCAATAAAAATGTTCGCAAAAAGTTTATGATTCGCTTGGTTCAGTATTTATATTGTTACGAATCTGTGATGCGGCTTTCCAGCATAGTTGGTTCCATAGGAGGTCCCAGAGCTTGGCGACAAACTTGGCGATCATTTGGCGACTTGGCGACGAATTTGGCTACTTTGGAGCCAAAATAGATTTTACCCGAAACATCGAGAATTTTCCCGACCCGTCCAGTATTGACCGAGATACGCCTCGAACGTTCCTGATTGGTTGAGAGGTTTCTAGCCCCGCCTCCTGAGACCTATAAAAGGAGCTGCAGCTGCCGGGGAGTAGTCGTGAATTGAAGAGTCGTAGTCGAGAGTAGTCGGAAGCGACAGAGAAGAGTAGTCGGAATCGACGGTAAAGAATTTGCCTTCCAGAGCTAAGCGGAGCAGCGACGGAGTGAAGGACTAAGCTGTGCGCTACTGTCTGCAGTAGAGTCTGGTTGTATGCTGCACGTCTCGGCTGAAGATAATCGTCTTCTGGGCTGTATATAGTTGTCGTCTTTGTGCTGTTCTGTGTGTCTTCGTGTAAATAAACGTTGTTGTTTTATTTTCTACTGCCACCTGCTGATTGAGCGTTCTCCACACCATATAACTCCCACTATACAAACGAACCCGGAAATTTCGTAACAATATATTGTAGAATAAATAAAGAATAGTATAAACTATCTGAAAACACATCCACACCCACACACACACACACATACGTGTGTGTGTGTGTGTGTGTGTGTGTGTGTGTGTGTGTGTGTGTGTGTGTGTGTGTGTGTGTGTGTGTGTGTGTGTGTGTGTGTGTGTGTGTGAGTGTGTGTGTGTGTGGAGCAACTTTACTGTACATTCTTTAAATTTCGAAATCATTGACGAACTCCTCCAGCCACAAGAATCTCCATTATCGAGAAATGGACAACTGGAACAATTTCGCCAATTAATATCGCATCCTCAGATAAATAGTTAATTAATCACAATGTTCTAAGTTTAAAGAGCAATTTTAATTTAAAATGATGTTTTCTAATGTTATGATAAGATATAGTTCATCAAGTCTGGTTTACGTCATTGAATGACTCCTATTAATATGGCGGGTTCCCAAAATCGGATAGGATGAAAAATTTAAGAATACAATTTCTTGCCAGAATCAAATCAAATCAATTTATTTCCTTTTATTCGCTGTAAAAAGGTAATTTGTTTGATTTTTATGATGATTTAAGCATTAGTAAAGGGAAAAGGTATGTTGTAAAAGCCCACTGTGAAAAAATAATTCTTTTATTTTGACAATGAATGATTTATGGAGTTTCAAAAAAAAAAATTCCTATATTTCATTAAAAGCATTAAAATCGAAGGTTTCTCTTTTCCAAGTAAAAATAATCCAACATCGGAAAATCATTCAACATCTGAACAAATTGCATAGCTTCAAATGGAGTATTCAAATCGATTTCTCTCAACTTTTCTTTTGTGAAATAATTCTACAATCTTGTCACTACTAATAAAGCACGATTTCAGTTTCGTTTCCTCGTTCATCATTTTTCTTCTTTCAAAAATGAATAACGTTTCCTTTAAATACTGAATTTTGAAATGAAAACTAAACAAGATTGAGAACAAAATTTTGGAAAGAAACTTAATTTCTGTTAAAATAAAAGAAATTGGCCCTTTGAAATGAAGCTTCTTAATAAATGCTTTGTCTAATGATTTTCAATATTTTGCAAAAGTGCGAAATGGATCATTCATATTTTGAAAGCATTGAGTCAAAACATTAAAAACGCGTTGTTTCCAATCGAATTTCCTTCTTATTCAGAATTCTGCTCAAGTTAGTTTCTTCTAAATTACAAAGTAGTTAATTAAAAGCAGCTCTGATTAAATACTGGTATTTTGAGTCTTTGAAATTCTGTATATTAAACCATTTTTATGATTTTTCTCATCATAAATATTCTACATAACCATAGTAGCATTCTTTTGAACCTATTGGTACACGAAGTATACAAAAATAATTGTAATCATCGAAAAATCGTCAACAAGTTTTTGATGAATCTGCCTCTCTCGAATCTCACTGAGTCTGAATAATACATATGGAATGGTGTCTATATGACTGGAAATAATATAACTTAAAACCGCTATGAGCTAAATGGATGAAACGTGGCGTGTTGTCATTACACCAAATGTGTAGATTTCTGTCAAATTTTGAATAAGGTCCATTAAGACGAAGTCTACTTGCCCGTTTTTTCAAGTACAAGTAAACCCAATAACAATAAAACCCAAAAAACAAAATAGATAATATTTGTTACAAGTATTTATTATCTAAGATGGGGATCCGTTTTAAATTTTTGACCAAATCCACCAAATATATGACCGTCTGTTTGTCTGTACTTTCACATGCATGTTAGCGTTATATTAAAAATGAAGCGACTTAGATAAATGAAATTTGGTTTGTGATCTTGTGACTGCAATTATAGTTTTACGTTAAATTTAGTTTCAGTTGTTCCATAGAAAGGCATATAAAATACGTATTCCGTTTTCTTTTCAATGCCCTAAAGTAAACAACTCTGTTGGAATCTGGAAATAAAAATCTGAACACTGATGGCATTCACGGCCTTGAAATAAATCCGCAGTTTTATACGAGGGAAGTAGGGTAACGCCTTTATTAAAGATTAAAGAGTATGCAAGAAAGTTTCTGGAAGACCGCTTCCGGTTTTTTTTTTTTTTTTTTTTTTTACAATAATATAACTCTTTATTACTATTTTATTTCATTTTCAAAAATTAGAATATTTTTTGTTTCATATTAAATATTTTAGAAAAAAATTAATTACAATAAGCAACACAAATGAATACACCTTCGGTTTTCCATTTATTGCTTCTCGAAGGATATATAGTGTTATATTAAAGCAGTTTTATATAAAAAAACAAAGCTTAAGAATTTAAAAAAAAATCTTTTACAAAATGGTCTCAAATTTCGTAAAATGAAAGTATATCAAATAGGCTTCATTTACAGAAATCGATTTAATTAAAAATGAATTTTTCATGTTCTGATTAACCTTATAAAAATTCTGACAAAGATAATTAAGAGTACAGAAGTACAGAAATGGCAATTAATCTCCGAGGTAAGAACTGCTTAACTTACTGAAGTATGTAATACTATCAAGTTAATGTAAAGAGCGACTGTTTGTACGAAGTATTGTATTTGTACGAAGTATTATATTTGTACGAAGTATTGTATTTGTACGAAGTATTATATTTGTACGAAGTATTGTATTTGTACGAAGTATTATATTTGTATGAAGTATTGTATTTGTACGAAGTATTGTAATGATTAAAAAAAATACGAACTCGTGATTTTGACGAATCTTCATGCTTCAGACCTTCATGAGTTCGAAAAACACGTTGTGGCATTATGCTATCTATGAAGACGATGATTCTAAAATGTTTTGGGCTAGATGGATAAAATTTAGTACATTGAGCTGGAGGGATAAAATTTGGCATATATTTGATCGTTACTCACAACAAAATTTGTAAACTTTTATCAAATTTTGAACGAAATCCATTCACAGGAAATCTATCTGTGAATGGATTTTGGCATGCATCTTGGCTGTTTGATTGCAAATGAATCAGGCATTTCCAAAACGCAAAGTACTAAGTAAATAAAATTAAGTACACAATTTTAGCATCAAAAACATGGACTCTATCGAATTTTGAACCAAATCTGTCAAAGGACTCACAGTCTATTGGTCTTTATTCTGGAATACATGTAAACACAATAATTCAAAAACGAATGACTTAAATCCATGACATTCGATATATCTTGTGAATACGACATTAGTTTGCATGTCAAATTTTGATTTTATTCGATCAGTAGAAAAGTATTCAAAATACATATTAGCTTCCGTACAAATGTTGAATTCGCTCCAAGCCTTTATATTTTGTAACTATCGTTCGCTAATGCAATGCAAATTGTTTGTAATCTTATTCAGGGTCCATAATTTTATTCGAGGGTAGAGGGGCTAAGACTGTAATAAGAGAAAATTTCGGGGCGACCTCACCTACTGATTCTACATGCATGTAAAAAAGTTTTTTAATTTTTGTGACTTACGGCAATTTACAAGCTCGCTGACAGTTATCTATCAACGATTTAAGCCGAGTAAGCGTCTCTTGTTTGTTCAGTAGCGCCAACTAGAGCCACGAACACGACATAGCTACTTCATGCGTCACATTCACTTCCACAAACCCTTTTTACAGGGGGGGGGGGGCATTCATACACTTCACAGATAGAACACAGAAAGAGAACAACCATGCCCGAACCACGACTCGAACCCGGGCGACCAGATCACGTTGAAGACGCACTGCCCCTATGCCAGGACAGCGGTGAGCATTGTAATTAGAACGCATATGCTGTATATTTTCAATTAATAAGAATATGAAAAGCTATCATTCTGATTTCCAAGGTACTGGATATACATTCCAGTACAAGGATTTTTTAATTTTTAAAGTAATTTTCATCTTATAGTTTATCCTGTATCTTTTGATCTACTATATAAAGGCATATTTTCATCAGTTTCATGGAGAAAGTGTTCTTTCGCTTCTATTCAATATTACGTGCGAAAAAACAGGGATTTAGATTTGATTGACTTTCTAGTAAAATGTTTCAATAGATAGCTGTAAAAACGTCAATTCTTTAGGTATCCATATAAGTAATTTACTTTTTCATGGAAGTGGAACATAAAATTACTTTTTTCTTCTATTCTTTCGACATATTTAAAATATTTTATATCCATACGCTAAAAATGAAATGACAGTTAAATTCATTTGCCTTTTTTGTAAATTTATTTATTGCTATTAAGTTAAGAGATTTTTACGATTCCACTAATGTTAAAGGGAATAAGAAAATTTGGTGAATTGATTAAATTATGACAGTTAGTTAGTTATATTAACGTCCTGTTTAAAGCAACACTAGGGCCATTTTGGAACGGACCTCGTAAGTTTGAACCGCGATCAGATGACGAGAACGACACCCGATCTGGTACCCCCTCCCCGCATCACACCAATGGGAGGACCCTTGGCCTTAACGGATTTATCGTGCAACAGACCCCCTTACACGTCGGTTCTTCGGTGGAATGGAGTCTCGAACCTGAAACCCTTCGATTCACAAGCCGAGACCTTACCACCAGGTCACCACGGCCCTTCAAGGTGTGACAGATTCCTTATGACAGGCATAGGAATAAAACCGGATAATTGTCACCTGTTCTGCAAATTTATGTCTTCTTTTGTATTTTTTTTTTTATTTATACATGATATATATTAAGATTTATTTATATATAGTTAAAAACTGGGATATTTATGTAACCTTTTAAAAGGTAAACCATTCCAGCTCTAATGCCATCTATGAAACATCTTTTTGGCTGGCCACGTATAAATAATGGAGGAATCATGGACCAATCTGGAATCGAATCTAAACTTGCTTTCAAACATAGCGCGATTTGAACATTAGTATGTGAAAATTGTTAAATATCTTTCTACATTTCAATTTGAGAAACAAAATAGAGAAAGTGGACGCCTGTCCTTCATGGAAGTATTTTTGAAGCGAATTCAGTTCAAGTTTTTGGGTAAACGAAATGTATTTTTGCCTTTTGCATAATTTTTTAGTGGTCAGTTTCTCTCATTCGACATTAGGTCACTTATTTAAAAAGCAAGAACGATGACTGAAATAGAGCATATCATTCAATATTTTAATTGGAAATCATTGTTCATTACAGAGATTTTTTGTCTTATCACATACTGAAATCTGAGCCATATTCTTAAAAATATTTATCAATTTTTTAATAAAACTTCTGGTGTTTAAATGCATTCGATAAAAATTTGTGAAACACGTACAGAAATTTCAACTACTGATTCTTGGCCAATAATATATAAAATACATATAAAATTATTTTTAGAAACCTGAACAATATATGAGCATAACTGTGTACTTCTGTTTTTTTAAAAAAATTAAATTTATTGTAACCATAGTTTTATTTTTTCATTTTTCTTCAAAATTTATTCTGGATTACATATACTATCGATGCCACCGATAGGCATCTTCGGTGTGTTAATGAGAATTAACTAATATTGTGGTTGGTTATCGCTTCCCTGGGTAGTACAATACTTGTTAATTAATAACAACCATAATTAGTACAATAACATTACCATAATTAGTGCAATACTAATTATGGATCTACCATATTTTGGATAAATAATAAAAACCGACATTAATCATATAGTTAACACGTGCAATAAGGCAGAAAGGAGAAATTGTGTTTATAAAAAATTTTTGAAATAGAACGTACATGCATATATATTATATCTTATCTCATAAATGACTCATGACTTTCTTATTTCATAAAACATAAATTTGCAAATAAGCATAAAAAATATTTATTCAATCATTGAAGTAATTTACTTCTGAAAACTAAATAGTTCTGTCATAAATCTTGCTCAAGAAATTTTAAAAGGCATTAAATAAATGCCTACGTATTATTGGTAAAAATTTTCTATTATTTTAAATGTCAAACACTAAACTTTGATTTTGATTTCAAGCAAAACAATTCTGAGTCGTAATTAGGATCTGAATTTTTTTATCAATATTAATTTATTGAAAGAGTCAATTTTGGTTTAAAAGAATAATCTTGATGTGTAATAAAGTGAACCAAACTTTTACGATCATTTTTCAAGCTTTGCTTCTAAATGAGTAAACATTCAATGCAATAAAAAAAGTTTTCGTAAATTGCATTATTTTAACAGCTGTTCAAATCTATAAAAAAAATCGTAGTTACCGGCTGAAAGGCACATTGCGTTTGAGAAAATGCATGAAGTAAGCCCAAGAAAAATCCTAGCATATTTAACAAAAAAAAAACTTCTTGTTGTGGCAGTAACGTGTATTCTCTTTAACTCGGTGACTCTCCTAATTTAATATTGAGCTATGTTAAGCTTAAGTAATTGAGTTACTTAAGCAGCACTTCACTAGCCAAATGCTGAAGACGTTTGAGTTTACATTTGCGTTAATTATGGCTTATTTGATGTCAAATTTCGCATGTATTTACCATTAGATAAAATCCGGTTTATGAAGCATTACAATTATTTAGCAGTTATATATATTATGATTTACATGCATGGTACGGATAATGTCGAGAGACGGGATGATCCTTCATAATGTATAAAACAATTAATTTCATAATACATTTTAATTAAATACAAAAAATCAAATAAATCAGCTTAACTTAATCAAAAGTTTTATATTAATACTTCTTCATTATTAAAGAAATAGTAAGAACATGCTCAAATAAAATTCTACATTAAAATTGTAAATACAATATTAAATACAATAAACTCTATAACTTACAAAATGTTGCATTAGAAATCTTTATTATAATTACAAATTAAAATATTAAATATTTTTAAACTATCTTTATGCAATTTTTATCTCTATGAAAATAAAAGGCATATTTAGTTATCTATGAAATAGAAATAAGTATCGTCTAGAGGTGCATACTTAAGACATTTACACTAGCATTGATGAAATGTTGATAAAATGTAAACCATGTGAATTTATTCCATTATTGTTCTTGTATTTTCTTAAATTTACAGCCTAATATGGTCGTTTGTTTTGAAATACATTTCATTTGTTATTTTCAATTAAGGCTACCTTTTATTACATCTGTTATTTTTCTTAACAAAATTAAGTAAATGTATTGCAATAAAGTGTACCATACTAGAAGACAGCCAACACTTAATTCACTTCCCATTTGATGAATGAATAAATTCAGTAGATGAATGAATAAATTCAGTAGTTTACTGTTTTATAATCAAAGTATATTTTATTTACTCATTCAAATTTAAAATCTGAATTAGTTTTCTTTATTATCTTAACAAATTAAGAATAACTAAGAATTTTATTAAATTCTATTTAACTAATAAATAAATTAACAATCATATTTTTTGATTAAAATGTAAATATATGGGATTGATACTTTGGATACATTGTTATTGATTGTTCATCTTAATTTCTAGTTTTTCAGCCATTTTTCTGATGATAGTAATATTTCAAAAGATGAATCTGATTTTATAAAGATACCATTAGTATGATAATGGCAGTTTAACAAAGTAATACATATTTTTCATGGAAATCCTTAAATTATGATTATTATATAAAATTTCTTTAAATTGTTTAAGTATTCAATTCTTTCCTTTTTATTTAAGTACGAGTATAATGGCATATTCTCAACATACTTCAAAAGATTGAAAAATTTAAACATTTTTAAATGTATTTTCTTAATTTTGACTGAATTTGGAGATAAATTTAAAAGAAGACGTCATTTATTTAATTATAAATAGTTATTTAAAATAAAGCATTTATTAGTTCCTTTTATCGTGTATCGATGTACTAACGACTGATAATAATAGAAACTATATTAAATATGTTTTATTTCCTCGAATAACTGAAGCATTCGTGAATGGAAATAATTATTTCCTTAATTTTCAGCCATCACGGAGATGATTTGACAGTACATTCCTTTTTTCTGAAATTAGAAAGTCCCATGAAAAATGAATAACTTTTGAAAAAATATTTGCTTTTTTAATTGTAACAACGTATAAATGTATTTATTATGTTACCTATATATAGTAAATAATGAACTTGGCATACATTTTACTTTTATTATCTGCACAAGCAAAAAATTTCAGATAAGATCAATAATGCATTTTACATACAATATAATAACATTAAGATGAAAATTAATCCTTCTATTTCTCATACTTAAACCATTTAAATTTTTATACGGATCCCGTATAAAAAAATCCTCTAATTAGGTTAAACATGAAATTTTAGCATTTTATCACAAAAAGTCTCAAAGATATGAAACTACATAAATGCTGACTTAAACCCCTTTTCGGTGCCTGGATATGAGTTCGCAAACAGAAAAAATCATGTCGGATGTTTGTATTTTAGGGATCGTACACAAATTAACAAAGAAAGTAAGGATTGAATAAATAAATAATAATTTTACTATTTATTGGTTCAAAAGTATTAAAAATGTGTAGAAATAATAACCTAAAGGAAATATTATATAACTTAAAGGAATGATTACATAAAGGAAAGATTACATAAGGAATGATTACATAAAGGAAAGATTACATAAAGGAAAGATTACATAAAGGAAAGATTACATAAGGAATGATTACATAAAGGAAAGATTACATAAGGAAAGATTACTTTAATGAAAGATTACATAAGGAAAGATTACTTTAATGAAAGATTACATAAGGAAAGATTACTTTAATGAAAGATTACATAAGAATTTTTTACAAGTTCACTGACTGTGCTATTTTTAAGTTATATTCTGTAATTCATAATATAAAATTTTAAAGTATTTTTCAGAAAGCATAGATTTTAAAATTTGTATTTAAAACTAAAGATATGAAGTGTATTTAATTTTCTTATGATACATTCCTGCGTCGCATCATCTGCACTGAAGCTGCAAACATTTTAATTTGTGATTGATCCTTCTCCAACTTTGTTTTAACATATCTTTGAGAATTTTCATGATAAAATTCTGAAATTTTGTACATGACCTTATTAGAGGATGGGGCACATTTTACTCATAGGGAATTTTTTTTGTACGGGGTCCATATAAAAATTTAAATTTTGTATTTTTTTAAAGTTTAATCCCCTGAAAATTTTAATTGATTTCATAACATTTTGCACCTTTTTTTACGCAACTTTGTAATTTACAGTATATGTCTACGATCAATATTTAATTAATAAAAGCCGCAGTCAAGGTTTTTGAGACACCCTGTATAATTCAGTATTTATGTCAAGAAATTTCAAACATTTTGATTGGGGATAAATATAATTCAGTATTGATGTCCAGAAATTTTAAACATTTTGATTGGGTATACACCTAATTCAGTATTGATGTCCAGAAATTTCAAACATTTGGATTGGGTATACATATAATTTAGTATTGATGTCCAGAAATTTCAAACATTTTGATAGGGGATATATATAATTCAGCATTGAAATTTCATTAACATAACTTAAGTTCCTGTGTAACTAGTCATTGTTAAGAAAACTATTATATTCATCCAAAAATCCCTTTTATTCGCTCAATCTTGCTTTCTTTTCTTTTTTTTATCTTTGTGTGTTCCCACTCTCCCTAGAGCTCAATTCTATAAAATATTCAACGTCCAAGGTCGCGTTTAGGCTTTCTATATGTTGAGTCCCTCTCTCTATGTTGTTTACAATGGTTTCACCGCATGCATATTGAACAAGCAACCATCCGCACTTCTTCTTTCTTTCCTTTTTTTTTTATTCCTTTATTTACTATATATGCTCAGCTAGCCCTTCCCAAATTCAAAAATATTCAGCAATTCACCAATACCCCGCAGCTAGTTTGTTCCACTTGCAAATATTCGCCATCACTAGGACGCTTTTATTCTCTCTCTTCAAGCTTTCCTTTCTTTCTTTTCAGTTTTAAGGATTGACCAAATTCATAACATATTTCAAAAAAACATGAGCCTATAACATATGTAGGCCTTATGTTCTGCTATTGGGAAAATTTTCAAAGACTTCTGGAAACTTTCGCTTCTTATTCTGTCTTTCTTTGAGTTCATAATAATCTAAACGTTGGGTTCAATAAATCTTAGATATGCAAAGTTTAGCCTTCAGAGCTGATTTGCTCGTACAGCGGGCTAAAAGGTAAATGGCTTTACCAGCTCATAAACTCTCTTTCCCTAGATTTAACTCAATTCTTGATTAAAGACAGTCGTCATATATTCATATATTTAAATCAGTTGTGCGTGTGTGTGTGTGTGTGTGTGTGTGTGTGTGTGTGTGTGTGTGTGTGTGTGTGTGTGTGTGTGTGTGTGTGTGTGTGTGTGTGTGTGTGTGTGTGTGTGTTGTGTTTTGAGAACCACATTTTTTCCTTGATGCATTTAGTCTGAACATAATAACTCAAATCATTCACATTCTCGTTTTACGTAAATATATACGTTTTATTGATATTTACAAGATTGTTTCATTAGCATAAAAAGAAAAAACATTTACAGAGGCCGCCATAAGCCAATCGAATTTCCTTTACTTAATTCTAGTGTTTGAATTCAACATACTTAACTGGCATGACGTTTGATAAATATTAATTGTGATAACTCACCGTAAAATAATTTGCATACAATATATTAATTTAAATTATTTAGAACAAGTTAAATTTCTTCGATATATTACATTAGAACCACTACTGAAATTAATGGATTTGATCTTGGAAACGTTGAGCAATATAGATGAAGAGTATTAAGAGTCAGATGAAGAGTATGTCACACCAGAAAATGCATCCCTAACTCTAAATACTTGTACCTCGTGGATGTATGAATTTTTTATCCTCAAAAAATGAATTGCACCATGAACAAAATGGATCTTAAGAGCAACTGGCAATCTGGTCTGCGATAATCCAACTACGAAGACGGAACTGTTTCACCAGACCATCAAAATCTTGCCTACAATTAAAAACAATAACTATCCGACTGCTAACCATCTTGAATTGGATACGCATCTTGAATCGGATCTCTAGTGATAAAAGAATGCTGAGTATTTATTATAAAACTCAGATAAGAAATTCATAAGAAACTCTCTGGTTTCATAAATAAAATAAAAGCAATTAGATTAAAATATTTATAAAAGCAAACTCTAAAACATTGAAATATTGATATTACAGAATTCCCAAAACACCTTTCATTTTGCAGCTGATCTAGAACGAAAACAGCAGCACAAAGGAATCTTAATTCTATGTGAGCTATTTAAAATCCAAACATGATTTGATTAAATTTTTTACAAAGCATATTAATTAACTATCATGTTATCTAGCATTTAACTCTAAAATATATCAATATAATTCCTAAAAAATTTAATTCATTGTATGAAGTAAGCTTACCGCAGTAATATGGTTTTGTTTGTTCCGCCTGCCTAATTAAATTTATGAGAATTTCAATTAAATTTTTTATAGAATTGAAGCATAAATACCATAACATTTTTTAATATTTTTTAATTCATTAAATAGCATAAAAGAGTGTTTTTTTTATTTCGTATATAAAAGTATCCTTTTGTGTAAAAGAAAATAATTTCTACTACTTTAGAAAAAAAAACCTTTAGAGCATCGCATAAGTAGAAAAAAAATGAAAACTTTTAATTCGCATTATAAGGCCAGTCTAGGAGTCTGAAAAATTGTTTTTCATGTCTAGCAAGTATGCAGCTAGATATGTGGTAGAAAATCAAATGATAATAAAAAGAGTACGGTTGAAAAAGCATATCAAAGAACGTAGGGCTATAAAAGGTTTTAAATTATCTAATTAATTACGAAGACATGTAATGAATGATATTGAATTCAGGACAAATTAAGCTGCACTCTTTTAAGTAATTCAAATAATTCATTCTTAAAATATTGCTGAAATATTTTCTCCGCATTTGAGGTAGCAATTTATGAAATATTTTTTAACTTTTATTGAAAATTAAACTACCATTATGTAATTTTTAAGTGTATTAAAATATTAGAAATACTAAGTATCAAACAATGCTCACCGAATGAACATAAATGTAAAATATTTAAAGTACTTTTTAAATTGCATAAGGAGTATTGGATAATTATACCTAATTTTCATTCACGATAAACACAAGAGAGCGCCATCCGTTTTTCCAAACTTTTATACCATACCAACACAACCTTACCTTGGACTGGCTACTCCGATCCGCCCGAGGGCACACGGGAAAATCTGAATGACCGGACTGCAGTAGCAGCAACACTGGAGGGAACTGTGGTTGAGTCCTAAGGACCTAATCACCGGCCACGGTACAACCCTTCCTTTCGGAAGTACGTCTCAACATCGATGCGAAGAGCCAGACCCCCACCGTTTTTGTACCCTCCAGGAAGGCGAGAACCAACCACCATGCCGGAAGCTACCCATCCTCAATTACGAGTCCCCCCCCCGGGGAGCACTATGTCAACACAAGGACGAGAAGAATATATAAAAGAATATAAGTACAAAAAAAGCTTTAAATATTTGAATAAAAACGTTATTATTATTATTTTTTCTAGTCTTTGACATTCACGTCAATGTATAAAATCAATTTCTTAGATTTCTTTCTATGATAGATCGCAGTGTATTCCCATTAGTACAAGATTTTGTACTACGTTTCCATAACGATGTTCGATATTCTGAATGTCGTACAAAGCTGTGAAGATATTGTAATAATATTGTAGAGCATTTTGCGGTTTAATGCAACAAATAAAATGAAATGTAGTCCAGAGAATTTAAAACTTCTTATTTAAATCCCATAAAACCACAAAATCAAAAAATAAATCAAAAGAAAAATAGATATTAATTAATACTTTCTTAAGATAAAATAAAGATATTTCTGAACAATAAAAGCATCTTACCAAAAATTATCCGTTGCAATTGAGGTATAAAAATCTTTTGGAATAACATACATTTTAAGCTCAAATAAGCTACTAGAATTTGTAGACCGTAATACTCGTCAGAAATAGAGTAGTTGGTAGAGTGTATAAAAGGAATAGTTACTGTTTTTCAGTGTAGTTCAAATCTAGCGTGTAAACTTGAGATAGGTTTACATGAGTCGCTAAGAATAAGGAAACAGCATGGATGATTTATTACGTGTAGAATTTTCGGTTGCTTAAGCTGGTTACACACATGATGGATTTTTCCGCTGTGGCGAATGTAACGTCGTTTACACACACGGCTGTAAAATATCTGTCACTGTCTCACGTAATTGACCTCAAAGCCAACCATGTGAGAAACATTCTACGTAGATATTTTGTTTCAAGTGTAGAAAGGATTTCCTACTAAAATATCCAATATAAAGGGACATTCTGGTCACAATGACATTAAAATATGTAGTTTTCTTGTTTAACACGAGTATTTTAAGAGAAAACTATTGTCTTCTCACAATTTTTATCTCATTCAAAAATATTATTGTAACACTAGAAGTTATAAGTATAACAAAAGAGATGTTATTATTAATTTTCCAATAATGTTTCCATTTTTATAAGAAATATTTGTTAATAATTGCCAACCATGTCTCTCACAGTAATAAAAAATACAAATCATTAATTAACTCCAGAATCAGAAAAAAAATATTCACCTGTATTTCTGAATAAGAATCCTCTGCCATTACAGAGTGTAATTATTGCTTCTTCGATTTTTCTTATGACCCCCGACAGTATTGAGAAAGTAAGAAGCGAATATGTATATATGAGAAAACGCGGACTAATCAAAATCATTTCTCTCGTTTTCTTCCAGTGCACCATTGCCGCTACAATTTTTCAAGTGCATTCCATGCCAAGAGTTTCTGTCCATAAATATATAAAGATTTTTATACCACGAAATAGGCCTTTCTTTTATTAATACTAATAAAATTCCATCATCGATATTTAGGTTTTTCATGTTCACAATAGAAAAGACTAACTGATACTGCAACAACTGTGTTTTACACACGAAGGTAAAACTGACTCCGAAAGAAATCTGTAAAACGGTAGGAACACAAATGGGCCGGCGGTAAAATTAGCTTTCGACTGCAGTAGCAATCGGCGGCAGTATGGCAATCGCAAATGGCTAACTGATCGAGCGTTTATTTTTCCCATTTAATGTGTAAGCTCTAACTTACTTCAGCGCTTTATAATAGGAATGGTGCCAACGGCCAATTCTTCGCGGATTTTATCTTTATGGATCATTTTACTAACAAACATCTTCACTGTCCGAATATTAATCTGGATTTTAATCTGATTTATAAGGTAGAGAACAGGGTCAGGTGAACATGAAATGCATCCATGTTCACGTATATTCCAGATATTAAATATAATAAAAAAGTAGATACTGTTCATTACTTAATATATAGGGAGGTTGCAATTAAACTGACGATATTCAGAAACTCGTAACTTCGTTTCTACTGAACGGATATTATATACTTAGATCATGGGGTCAAGTTTTCCGTACAAAAAAAACTAGTTTGAATTTTTACCAGCAGGTGGCGCTGTAGTGAAATAAAAAGAGAGACAACAACTCAAATATAAAAGGATAGCAGAATATCTTATTTATTTGCATATTGTGTATTCTGTGGGCATAATTTGTCGGTCAACAATATGTTGAAAGCTTATCACCGTGTTATCAACGGTCGCACCTAGTACTTCAATAGTAATGGAGGAAGCACGCTTCGCTTTGATTAATTATCCGTCCTTGATAAAAGTGATTTTTGGGAAAAACCTACAGCCAAAAGTCGCAAGGGTTCAGATCCGGTGATCGTGTTGGCCGAGCGATAGGGTAAGTACACGAGATGCACGTACATCAGAGAAAGGAATTTGAATCATGTTTTTTACACAACTTGCCGAATAAGAGTTTGCTTTATCTTGCATTAACACTGCGGTGCCTCTCTCAGAGTCTCTTTGCCTTAACGTCGGAACAATATGATCCTCCAGAAGTTTGTTGTATTGGTCACTGGTGACTGTATTCCTAATGAACCCATTCACTGTGACTTCCTCGAAGAAGTATGGGCCAATAATGAAATTAGACGGGAATCCACACCATTGTGTGACATATATGGAATATTACATGAAGATTTGTGACGCCCCATATGTGGCCATTCTGTATGTTCACAGCAAAACTTAAGTGAAAATGAGTCCCGTTCTGTCCAAAAGAAACATGATGGCCAGTATTCGTCTACTTGCATCCTCACCAAAAAATGCGAGAGAAAATCATGACCTGAAGAGTAATCTTGCAGTTTCAGTTCTTGCGCGAAATACAACTTATAAAATACAATTTCATAACATTTTATAAAACTATGTGCACTATTACCCACCGAATGTCCATTATTCTTGCTATTGAACAGCCACTACGGTAACATTTGAACAACTTGCAGATGCTTCAGTTGTAACTTTTCCACAATTACCGGTACATCATCTAGAGAACTGATTCTTCAAATTTACGCATCATGTTTTTAACTGCATTTACGAATATGGGTGCTTTCCTTAAGTTTTTCGTTCACCGACAACCAAGGAATGCTGTTGAATTATTGCTCGCATTCTGTTACAAAAAAAGCATTCGATACGGGCGAATGATTTCTTCTAACCAAACATATCACTTTTATAGCCAAATTAAATGATCTGCTCATTAGCGTATGGTTTTAAGTTGTACAATGCAAACGTTTGGAAAAATTTTAAACTACTTTTTACATCTAAAACCTCAGCCCTACGGTCTAAGAGCAAATATATACAGATTCTTTCAGATACGTGCAGTAGAAACGGAATTACGAGTCTCTAAGTACAGTCAATTTCCTGTTACCACCCTGTACAATCTATTAACTTTCACAAAAACCATATGGGGTTAATTTTTCGAGATGATACATGTATTCACCTTTTGCTCCTTACCTTCCTGTTTTCTTTCGATGAATACCGATATACATGAACCATGTTTTTTGTTCTTTCCATTTTGTACTAAACAGGTTTTGTAATAACTTTCATGTTGCCTATTGGGCTTCAGCATGGCTAAATCTATGGCCCTTGTGCCAAAAAACCAAACCAAACCAAGCCTATTGGGCTTAATTCATACAAAATATAACTTTCCTTACATTAAACAAATGAATGTGATTTTGAAAGTTTTCATAGCTAAATTCCTCCTCTCCAATAAATTTTCATAAAAAAAAAATTAGTTTTAATAACAATGTCTGCATTTTGAATAATATTTTAAATTGTTGTAGGATCTCAGATTTAAAACGATAAGAATTAAAATATATAAAAAAACTGTCATATATTATTCTTAACAAGATTCATATTGATTAGGTATAATAACCAGATAGCCAGAACGATAATTTATGAGTTAAGGCTTTTTTCTATTTACACATAAAATGTGTTAAACCTTTATAATCATTTCATTGTTTAATAGTTTAGTTTTTAGGGGTTTTTTTTGTTGTGTTTTCATAATATTATTGATAATTTAAATAATATTATTTTAAAGAGCCACTCGCTGAAGTTAAATGTCGATTCATGAATATTAAATATTTTCATTAATTTCACAATCAATATCCGCCCATTAATAGCAATCTTAAAAATGCTTCAAATGCTCTACATCTGAATTATCATCGGATATATTTATTGATTGTTGATAAACTTGAACTTAAAACAAAACCCGATCCAGTATACGAAAACATATTTATATCTGAGACAAATTCGTGCATAAACAACATTTTTCCGTACCATTATTCGCGATTTCGTGCTGAAAGGCTTCTAAGCGGTTGCAAGATAACGAGGCTCAAATCGCAGGCTCCATCAGGCAGTTATCTTTGAATAAACAGTAGGTAGTTGAACAGTCTAATCTCGTGCATAATAATGCAGAAAATAACTTCAGAAAATAACTATCATTTAACCAGCTTTATTTTTGATACCATCCATTTGGTAAGATACTAAAAATCTGCTCCCATATTTTGAATATCAAATATTTTGTGAACATTAACTGGGCATTGAAGTAAATTTTAATTTTTAATATGAAATACTTATAGAAGTATTTATACTAGTATAATACATTTAATAAAAAATGTTTTAAGAGGTAGATAACAATAATTATCTATTAATAAACAATAAGCAATTAATGAACAATAATAATAAGCATTTAATGAACAATAATAATAAGCAATTAATAAACAATAAGCAATTAATAAACAATAATAATAAGCAATTAATAAACAATAAGCAATTAATAAACAATAAGCAATTAATAATAATAAGCAACTAATAAACAATAAGCAATTAATAAACAATAATAATAAGCAATTAATAACGAATAAGTAATTAATAAACAATAATCAATTAATAAACAATAATAATAATCAATTAATAAACAATAATAATAAGCAATTAATAAACAATAAGCTTCATTGTTCTGTGGCATATCTATTCCACGTTAATTGAATTAAATACTGCACATCAATCTAAATGCGACTAAAACAGTGTATTTTAATCAGAATGATCTTCCAGCACTTTAAGAACAAATACCTCACTGATACTTGTTCTATAAAATTAAAAATGGTCATTGATGGCTTATAATGAATTCTTAGAAATCCTTAGCCGTTTAATTTCAAATCTGAAAAACTGAATGACAATCTAACGTTTCTTATTGTTTAATTTAACACTTAATAATAACGTCATATAATTTCTACAAACATTGGTGCACACGTATAATCCAATGTAAAAGAAAGAAATATATAAATGAAAATGCATTCAAAGGAATGAATACGGCTTTTTTAAAAGTAGAAACCTTTCTAGTAGAGTATTTGAGTTCTAACAACTGACGAGCAAGCGAATCCTTCACATGAATATGCCTTCTTGCTGTAAGTCCAATTGAGATAAATTGTACTGATTTTACGAACAAAAAAGGTATTTTTGCTCTTTCGTATACTTTAGATTCGCTTAACGATTGTCATTCTCGTTTTATTGATTCGAGTGACTTTCTTCATTTGAAAATTCTTTTTTTTTCATGTTTAGGCTGACATTTTTTCGATGTATCTGGTTTACTAGTTTAAATACTTGCCAATGACTGTATATTGAGAAGGTTTTTAACAATATTTTGATCGATTAAATTAGCTTAATTTAGCTCAAAGAATTAGAGGACACATGAAGACTATTTAGGGACAATTCAGTATCGCTAGCCAATCAAATGCTGCCTAGGGCAAGCATCATCCGTTATGATTTGATTGGTTTAAATAGAACAATGCATTGATATTGAGAAATTTCAATTTTAAAATTGAAAGCCTTATTATTATTCTGCTTGTTAAAAATGTTTGAATTTCAAAAAAAATGTCTTACTATGCTTGAATAATAAACGCGAAGGAAGTTTTAAATTTATATAAAGAGAATTTTTATAGAAATTATAATTGTCGAAATGTAGCAATTAAGCGTTACAGAATTGAAGAATTGCTATGAAGAAATTAAACCACAATGAATATAATTTTCTAAACCTTTATTAAAATTAAAAATATGTGTTATAAATGTAATTAAATTTCTAATTTATTTTGTAAAATCCAATCAATTAAAGTTCCAATTTATCTCCATTACATTCTGATGCTATAAAGATTTTGTACCTTAACCAATATAGTAATAAAATATTAAAACTATTTTTAGAGCAATTGTAAAAGTTTGTTAGAAAAATTATCATTTTTTAAAACATTTTCAAGGGAAATGTTCATTTTAATGTTACAAATCTGAAACTTATATTCTTATATTATTTCCTTACGCAGTCAGTCTTAAAGTAAGGAAGAGACATTTACAGATATTGACTTAATGTTCAATTTTTTTTAATCGATTTCAAAAGAAGGCATCCTAATTACATATTCGTTTGATCGATTAAGTTAAAATACCAGATTCATGCCGAAGACCTTATTTCGTAACTACTGGTCACTAATGCCATACAAGACATTCTCGTCCTTACCCAAGATCCGCGATTCTGTGCAGAAGAAAGACATAAGACCTTAAATGAAAGTAGTGAGAAAGTTTCGGCGAGACTACTCTGCCTAGTTTAATAATTTACAAATATACTTCTAAAATATAATTATTTTAAGATTACGAGTCTTTGTTAAACACTTCTACTAATTTATTTTTTTACTAAGAAAAGTAAATTTGAATTCACAATTGACCAAACAGGCCTTTCAATTCAGGAAAATAACGTTTTAGCTGTCCCCCACCCCCTCTTTTTTTTTTTTTTTTTTGAAGGTCTGGATACAAAGCCTTTGTGTGCCAACAAGCATAACACAAGGCTTACAAAACTAAAGTCAATACTGAATTAATAGTAGAAGAAAAATTCAAAATGAAAAGACACAAGAATAAATGCAAAAAAGGGGGAAACAAGAAAATGCACAAATACAAACAAAAAAACTAAAACTAAATTGCTCACATACTAACGGAAAGAGGCAGTAATTAAGATTATGCAAAGGAGAAGCATGATCAAAATAAAATATTCAAAATACAAATACATAAAACATAAAACATAAAAATATGTATGAATCATACTGAAATAAAATCTAAACAACACGAGAAAAGATACTATTAATATATGTAAAAAGGATATAAAAGGTGATTTTCTCTGAACAAAGGCAGAAAAAGGGTGGAGGCCATATTATATTGTTCTTTAGGCAATTTCTAAGTGTACGTCGTTTAGGTTAAATTTAGTGCATTTAAGTATCAAGTACTTGGCATCCTGCATTTCACCACTGTAGCATGAACTCAGAATCATTAACAATGGAATGTCTAAATGTTTCTCCAAAGAATAAAATTGTTCAGTAACTTGATTTCTTCGAGTTATTTTAATTCCCTGTCTTCGTTAACTCTCGTACAGAGGAAACTAGCACAATATGTTCTGAAAATACAGATTTTCATAAAAAGAAAACACAAAATTATTTATTGTGAATGTAAACTTTGTGTTTCATTAGTTTCGAAATATAAAAAATGATTCTTATTTATTTCGAAATTTAAAATTTTTCATTTACATTGAAAATTTCTAAATGATTATACTGAAAAAATTGATCATGACAACAATAGTGAACTTCATTTCAAAAAATTTACCTGAAGAATTTTCCTAAATAAAGGAAACTAAACAGTCAAAGAAATTTAAAAAGGTGGAGCAAGGCATTTAATTGAATTATAATTTAGTCAGACATTGTTAAAAATTTCAGTGGCAACATTTCCAATTGAAGAACAATTTAGAAAATTTATGAGCGACAGAAAATAAATCAATTTTATATCTTACTTTCATTTTTAACTATATTTTGTAGCAAAATCTAATACTGAATTATGTATCGATTTGAAGCGTTATGAGTTTTTTTAAAAGTTTAGCTAAAATTCACAACCACAGATTCATCTTCTAAATTAACATACAGATCTTTTTAAATAAACACCAGTGGAAACAAACTAAAAATTAAATTTTGTTTATAATGACTCCAAATTTAAACAAGAATTTTATCTCCGTTTACATAGTTGAAGAATATTTAATAACATCATATTCATATTATTGAAGTTCATTTTGTTCCGACAGTAAACGCATTCCATACAGAATGTTTTAAAGGAATAGTTGCCTTTGGATTCATTTCATCGATATAAACAATTACGTAAAATGCTAATTTCGAATTCAAAATGTATTTTCAATGTATTCGACTAAGTATATTAAAGTTATAATGTATAATTAAAATGCAAATGTTTGTTACCATAAGGTTAAATTTTATCGATGTAAGTAATTTGCTAAAAATTACTTAGACTGCGAGTTAGTGGCCTCATAAATGCACAGACTCTTTTTATATGGGCTACTTATCTTTTTCAATAAGCTTTCTTAATGTTTTGTCAGCTACGGTTAATAATTGTTGGCAGAAACTGAACTATCAAGCGTAGCTATTAATGTGCCTACCTTAACTTTAACTTTATGAAAGTTCGCTTTTCTTCATACATAGACTTTAAAAAACTTTTTTTTATCATACTGCTGTTGCAAATTTCTGGAGTCGTTTTTAAAACTGAAATCGTGAATTTATTCGCAAAAATATACCCCATTCTTTACATTGTATGTTGTGCTAGAAGGACTCATGTTAAAGTAAAGGGTGAATTATTGATAAATAGAATAAGTAAAAGTCAGTGCTTATTCTTTTGGAGCACTTTCCCTTCTCGAAAAGGTGTCTTGTTGTATACTTAAACATCCATTGTCAAGCTCTCACTTTCTATTATTCATTTAAAATTTCAGACTATTGTAAGAAAAATATTTAAGGGTAAATTATTGAGGTACAGATAAGTACAATAAATAGAAGTTGGTGCTTATTCTTTAGTAGTACTTTTCTTTCGTTAAAAAAAATGTTTCATTTTATAATGAAGACCCATTGCTATACCTTCAATTTCAATTATTCATTTGAAATTTTTGACTTTTTTTAAGAAAGAGGTTTATAAACATGAGTTACTTTCAGATATCTGGTGGGAGGTGGAGCTGTATTGCACATGATACATTTAATATGTTTTATAAATTATAAATAATATAAAAAATAGCATTAAAACTTGTTAATATGCCCCCCCCTTCATGTTCAAAAATATGCTCTAATCGCAGAACTATATTTCCCTCAGCTGACTGGAATAAGTCTGCTGGAATATCAAGAATATGGCACGGAATGCTTTCGTTCAGAGATGTCCTTGGCATAGATGCTAGATTTTGACGGTAGATATTATCCTTCAGAAATCCCCTCAACCAAAAGTCATAGGGAGTAGTATACGGCGAGCGAGGTGGCCATATTACAGGAAAGTGGCGGCTGAAGAAAAACCTTTGAAATGCTGTCTTAATAATCGTTTTACACGTCAATAATTGTACTTCGTCTTGCAAAAAATTGATGTCCTTAAGGCATGTATTCTATTGAAATTGTGGAATTACAAAATACCTTATCATATCACGGTTCTCTGATGAATCAGATTTAGATTCCAATTGCAGTTATCTCTTCAAAAATGCTGTCCAATGATAAAAGTAGCCGTAAAACCACACCATGTTATTTTTTTAGTATGCAAGGGTTGTTTGTTCCTGGATTGTGTAAAGGTTTTCCCACTATCCAAATTCGACAACTGTGGATATTAACTAGCCATTGAGGTAAAAGTGACGAAATCCTTCCACAGAATGCTTCAGGCCCAAGTGAAGTCAACTACCATTACAAAATATTGAAGCGCAAAGGTTTTAAGAATTTCTGGATTCTTGTCCTGCAATATGTGAACAGACTTCATTTTTCAAGGATAAAAATATAAAATCCGTCATAAGATTTTTCATACGATGTAATATGGTATATCAATACACAGAAAACGACCAGCACACTCACACTACCATGCGGCGACTGATTGCTGGTTTCACTGACCGTTATGGCTACATTTCAGACGCTGGTAGACGCGATTTATTTCCGTGCTTTATCTGAAAGAATGTTAAATTGCTGAGTTGTTTCAAATTTCTGCATCATCTTGCGTAGGTACATTTAGACGTTGTGCTTCATATCCGCTTCATTTGACAGAGTTCTTCTACAGCTGCAATAAAGTTAAGTTATTTCAGGTGTAATAATTTTGCCTGTTTCTTGCAATATAGACATGTCATGTAAAGAAGTAATTAATGCCCACGTAAAGTCAATCTTCTTTTGCTACACGATTGCTACATCGAAAATGATGTTTCACATTTTCAACCTACGCAAATAAATATCATTTGTTTGTAGCACGACCAAATTGGTAAATTTTGATTCTAAACTTTTTTAATAAACATCAACAAATAAATTTTTCATAAATAAATTTAATAAACATCAACTGCATCATTTGTATTATCTGTAGTTAAATTTTATTTCATTTGGATCAAAAGAAGGCATTCAAGATCAATCTGAAATTATAGCACCATCTACTTGTGAATTTTGGCTCTAATTTTTTTTTTATTTAAAAATATCAAGCGCATCATTTGAATTATCTGTCCTCTAAATTTTATTTCCTTCAGACCAATAAAACGCATTCTAGAGTCCTCTGAAAGAAAAAACTTATTTCTTACTGACCTTGTTTTTGATATTTTTAAAATATGTGCATTTAAACCTTATATTCAAATGACAAAAACTAGTTGATAAAATTTGTAGATTATATTAGCTGAAAATCAAATTTAATAAGTGTTACTCTCATTAAGTGCAATTAATATTGAAGAGCACAATCTTTCCATTTGGATTTATACCATCTTTGATTATTTCTTTAAATTTCGACTAGCAAACTTTCCCGTTTTGAGTGTGTGTGTGTGTGTGTGTGTGTGTGTGTGTGTGTGTGTGTGTGTGTGTGTGTGTGTGTGTGTGTGTGTGTGTGTGTGTGTGTGTGTGTGTGTGTGTGTGTGTGTGTGTGTGTGTGTGTGTGTGCGTGCGTGCGGGCCTGCCAATTAAAACTTTACATAGACGGCACTGTTTAAAATATTCTGCAATAACTATTACTTTGTACCAAATAAAGTCATTCGAAGAAAATCTAACAAGAATACAGAACTTTATAAATTCTGTTGAGACAAGTATTTACTGTTTTATCAGTAAAAAACATTGACCGATAATTTATTTTATTGAACCCGAAGTCAGTTCTCGGAAAATCCAAAAAAAATATGACATATAAACTTAAGAAAGACTATAGTGTCATTTTTTACAATAAAACATGAAAGTATTTATAAACTTTTGTTTTCATATTTGTGTTCCATTCGTTGAAAAGCTTTTAAAATATAAGCTTTGGGGGTCATATTTTACTAAATGAAACTGTTTAAAGTTTCAAACGTCTATTTTATAAAATGTTTTCTATGCTTTGTATTAAACATGAGAAATGATACTTTTATAATCCAGCAGAAAGTTAAATACTTGTGACAAATGTTAAAGACCTTCCTTCAAAGATATTCACTAATTTTAATCACCTAGAATTTAATTGCTATCATAAAATGCACTTAGAATTTACTACTATTTATTTAAGACTCGTAATTCCCTCACCGATATTATTTACAGATGTGTTCTGCAGTTACAGACTCCCGACAAGTCATTTAAAATGCTGTAATTTGTAAATCTATAGCTCTTTCACTTACTCATAATTAGGAAGATAACACCATTTGGGATTTAGACGGGATGGTCAGTTCAGAATTATAAATATTTTATCACATGGTTTATGGAGGTTATATGAATTCAGTATACTTCAGAGTACAGTGTTAATGTATTTAAAATTTTTCCATTAAACTCTGTGTTTACCAGGCTCAAAATATTGCATTAATTTCTTTGAAGTTTAGAATTTTGATATTTGAAACAAATTAAAAATTATTGCATTTGTATTCAATCAAGAGGAATTTTTTACTGAATTCAATTGTAATTGTTATTATTTTATAAACTAAAAAAAATTTAATTGTATTTAGTTGGAATCCTATTGTAATTGATGTGAGCAAATGAAATGTAAAGAATTATTTTGTTTCATAAAGTATGAAATAAAATTTCCTGAAAAATGTATGTGGTGCAATGTGACCTCGTGGCAAAGACTTGTACTTCTTGGACGCTAAGTAAGGAGCCCTGTCACATTGGAGCATGCCAAATATGAGATTCATGCAAGTTTTTTAAAAACTTTTGGGAATGGTTAGATTCTTCATATCAGCTTCGATTATTTTAGATTACTGTTAAAATTTTCCAGCTCTAATTTCAAAGACTTAGAGGAAGAACTGATAAAATGCTAAATGGCTTCGGTACCGAAGGGTTCCATATTCAAAAACCCGATTCTACAGACGAGCCATTGCATATTCTGGTCTGGTACTTGTTAAATCTAACGTTGAGGACTAAACATGGTATTATTCGGAAGTTTTAATAGAGGATTAAATGTTATCCTAAACATCTGATCATGGATTAAAATTAGGAGTTCAGTCACAAAATAGATTTAGTGTTTCTTCAAAATGTAGCGTTGATGTAACTCAACTAAATTAGAACGATTTCAAACTTAGTTTATCGTTCAGGCTTTAATATAAAAATTATATATTCGAATTAATATAAAGTGCATCAAGATAACAATAAATCACATTAAAACCACGTTATGACCTATGCAAGTAATAAAATACTGATATAAAAAAACTTTGTTATTTTTACTACAATTTAGCAGCAACAATTAAGGCGATGATTTATAACCCAAGAAGTCATTCATATTAAATTGTAATATATCATAAAATTGAACAGTATTCTCAGATATATTAGAAAAATTCACCAGTTCTTTTTAGTTTTTCCTTAAACATATTCCATTAGTATATAGTCACATATATGCATAGCAACCACAGTGATTCTTAGATATTCTTTAAAGCCCACATGAAGAGATTTTAAATTTCTATCAATAAAAAAATCTGATGTTTGAACATTCTAAAAGTCTTGCGATGAAATCATAACTAGGAGTTTCTGAGAGAAAATAATGAAGGAATTTGACGCGGGTTTAATTTAAGAAACTGAAAAACTCGACTGAAAAAAGTGATTTCTCACATTCAGATAAATATAACAAGCGATGTCATAACGAAATATTCTTTAAAATCTCACATATCGTTATTATCTTCAACTCGCATCCACAAATTTATTTACTGGAAAGAAAATCATATTTATTTCAAAGATTGTTTCATGCAGACATTCCATTTGCAAATATAAACTAGGTTCTTTTATACTAAAAATCACTATTTTACATTTTTATTTATTTTTTTAGTTGGAATCATGAAATAATAAGAATTTTTTTTCAAGTTTTTAAAACTCAAAACCATTATATTCATTTTTAAAAGTGATACTTTATTAAGTTTGGTCTTTCGCTATAATTCTTCTTAAAAACACCATTAAGAATATACGTTGCATTTCAAGTTTAGGTAGAAACTAATTTATTAAAAAAATGTAAAATAGTTTGATTGATTTAATTGCTACACCCAATAACTTAAAAATGCACGCTCTTCTTGATGTTGCACGGTTTAATTTATTTTACGGTTTTTATTTTTTATTTTATTTTTATTTTTTTATTTATTTCTATTTATTTTTTATTTTATTTTTATTTTTTTATTTATTTCTATTTATTTTTTATTTTTTATTTATTTCATATTTTTATTTTTATTTTTAATTATTATGTTTATTTATTTATTTATTTGCTTCCTGGTGTTTATTTTTATTCTTTGCGATATTACCATACTTTGCTAAAACCTCTAAAAATCAAAACGATATTTTAAAATACCAAATCATATTATGCCTCTGTAAATTCTTTAAAAAAAATAGATTTTGAGAATTTTTTCGACTTTTTTCTTTACTTACATAAAATGGGGTGCTTCATTTTTTATTAAGCAATACTGTGAAGATAATCTTTCTAGACTTTTTTTACATGTAAACATGTTTCTTTTCACGAGACCAAAATTTGATACTGAACTTTTAAATTTTCATATTTCAGTATCAAGATCACATACCGAATATGTGAATTCAATAGCTAATACGGTTTCATTTCCCCTGTTCTCAAACACAGAACAGACAAATAGGCAACTGTCTGCTCTTTTATGATTTAGATAAAAGATATGCAACATTAATGCTTTTGTAAAGATGTTACACTAAAATTTGTTCATAGCTTGTTCAACTTTTATGATATGACTACTAGAATAAACAAATAATTAATATACTGATGGCAAAATTGATTCTAAATTTTGATGAAGAAGTATAATTCTGGTGATAAAACTAAATACTAAACTTCAGCCATCTCAGTATTTGAGATTGGATTATTGTGTCGATATGTACAAAAATAGAATTTGATCGAAAAACCTCAGACCAATTTTTCAGTGTTTTTTTTAAGTTATTACGTTCGCAGACAGATAAACCACCAAAAAAAAATACTAGAAGGAATTTTTCAACTATGAGGGAGATCATAAATTTGAAGATAATCAATCAATCAATTATATAAGAAAATAATAGAGAGGACTAACATCACACAAAGCGAAAAATAATCGTTCCCACGGAACTTATCGGTGAAATTCTTTCATGCTGGTGAATATTTAAATAAAAACGGCGAAAAGCATTCATCACACTATTCGTATTGTGTAAATACTTAAAGGACTTGATCAAAGTGACGCTCATTAACTTCGTACCCTAATCCTGTCGGCAAAGGAAGGATTGTCGTATGCTTCTGAAGATACATATGTGGGCGATATATTCCTTCCAAGTAAGAAAAAATTAATAGGATGAGATCTAGGGACAAATTCAAATGTGTTGCATACATTATCTTTTACATGAATCCATAAAAGAAATAAGATGGATTCAGATCTGGAGAGAGTAAAATCCATGTAGAAGTGCACGGCAATAATAAAAACAAATTGAAAATTCTTGAGGGACAGGAAAAAAAAAGAAAAGGTCATAAAGTCACAATGAATATAATAAAAAGCAGAAAATGCCAAATAATTATTTTATAAAAATTTAAATGCATTATAAATGAAATTTTAATACCAATTCGCTTGAAGCTTTACTTTCTATGCCTCATACTTTTACGGTTTTTGTTTTGACCTCTAGAGTTTTCCTAAAAGAAAATATTTTATTCTTTTTCATACACCTATGAAATTTTAAAAATATTTATACTTTATAGCTTATCCTATGTGTTTTTGTATAAAAGCAATTTTCCTTCATTTGAAAAGGTAGGTCTTTTCCCTTGTGTTTAGTCTTACATACTAAGAAGCAAGGATCTATATTTAGAGGACTTAGTATCAGTAGAAACCTTTAATACACAAGAATTCCTTAAGTATCAATACTTTGAATTTCCTTAGAAATAGGACATAAAGTGTATCTATTTTTTATCCCACGTGTTTAAAATATTCTTCAGAAAGTTTTTGACATTCCTTTAATTTAAAAAATAAAGAGGTTTAAGAGGATTATTAAACAGGTAAATTCAATTCCCAGGCTTCAAGCAAAAAATATAGCAATATGCTCATATCCCTTACATGTCAATTTTTCTGCCGATTCATGCTTTCTCTGTTATTTTTGGTACTGTGTTATTATAGAGAGAATTTTTTGTATAGAAGAAAACTGTACTTTTTAAGTAACCCCTTAAAATATAAAGCAGCTCTATGGGAGATTATTTTTACTTGCTGGAAAAACAAGGGAAAGGGAGTTGTCATCGATCTAGATTCTACTCTAATCGTGCTTTCATATCAAGTGTGATTGGAAAGTTAAAAGCAAAAAATTTTGGAACATTTTTCTGATTTTATTTTGTATAAGATGACGTGACTCATTTTCTAATATTAATTCCCTCATATAAAGATAAATTGAGGATAATTTAGTTTTCTATATTTTAAGATAAATAGAATTTGTCTTTTTGAAATTCTATTGAATAATTTTAATCGTGAGTTTTTCTCACTCGACATCAGTTCATTTATATAAAGGAACAAGAATGAAATAAAGTATAATTATCAAGCATGAGAATCTAAAGTCGGAAATAAGTTTATAATTTAATTTAGTTTTAATATAATTTTCTTGCTAATGCCAAACTTTCACGAACTGCATTTTGTGCCACATTTTAATATGTTTTTATGTGCCACATTTAAATATGTTTTTATGTACCACATTTTATTTTTCAATGAAGTTTTCGAATTTTCAAAGTAATCATTGTATATCACAAAATCAACATCATTTCTTGTCAATGCCATCTTTTCATTTTATTTTGAGTTATGCTCTTTTGATTTTTGATCAGTTTTTCAATGAAATTTTGGAAGAATTTCTAGTATGAAAATGCATTCATTCAGAACTTATGAAAACCCTGCAGGAATTTTAGTCGTTATTTCTTAGCTAACAACATATGGAGTATTTATAAAATTTTAGAAAAATATGAACAGTTTGAAAAATTTAAATATGAAAGAAACTGAGAAATATGGTCAAAGAAATAAAATTGAAATGGACTGCAATATTTTTCATGAATTTTTATTTAAAATTTTATCTTAAAATACATGCGTTGTTTAAAATAGCAGAAAGAACATACATATATAATTCGATTGCTTAAAAAAATATTGCATACCTTTGAAAATTGTATTATTTATACCTATGTGAGCGACACAATAAATTTTGTTGAAAATTATAAAAATAAATTTATAATCAATGAACATAAAAACTTATTTTTGAATGACTCAAACTATTGATTTCTAAAAAAATAAATTGTCTTCTTCTAACGTATTCTAAAGATGCTTTTTAATAATATTGAGAGAACTTTCTTATTTATGTTTATACAAATTTTTATTATTTTAAAAGACAAAATTAAGAACCAAACTTTTATTTTTACTTTTAAGTGAAACAATTCTAAGCAGTAATTAGAATTCTTTCCGGCCCAATCCTTATTAATTCACTGAAAAACCTTATTGTGGTTGAAAAGGATAATCATGGCATGTATTAAAGCAAATAATCAAAATCTTACGATCATTATTCAAAAGCTGCTTTTAAATGAGAAATCTTTCAAAGTAATAAAAAAAAGTTTCGAAAATTGTCAGATTTTAACAGCTGCTCCAATCCATAAAAAATAAACTATTATCTCTGAAAGACGCATTTTCGTTACTGAAGATTATGAAGTAAGCCAAAGAAAAATCATCACTTTTATTTAATAAAAAATTTCTTGTTGTGAAAGAAATGCTTATTCGTTTAAACCGTGTGCTCCTCGTTTAATATAGGTCAATGCTAATTTAAAATAATTGAAATTATTTAAGGAATAGTTCACTAATCAGTAGCTGATGGCAGTCAAATTTATTTAACATTTTGTTGATGAATAGAAATTCGTGTTCAGTTCTTTTGAAATTAAAAATATATAAATTTAGGAAACATATAAAATATTAATTTATGTCCATATTTATTTTGATTGGTTTGAGCACCTCTATTATTGCCGTTAGAGAATGAAACTGGCCTTGTAAAAATACCATCGCTATGATAATGTCAATATATATGTGTAACAGGGAATACAATCTCGAATTTAATTTAGTTTCTTTGGAATACTCGATTTCATTTTGAAAATCCTCACCCTCCCTTTATTACAGAGAGATATCTTCAACATTTGTTGAAAAATTATTTATTTTAAGCATTATTTAAATGTATTTTTTTTAAATTTTGGGTAAATATTGCAGAAAGATTTAATTTTAAAAAAACATCTTTAATTCCATACATCTGCAGTCAACATCTGAGATATTATAAAATTCTAAAAACTTTCAAAAGGGAGGTATTTTTGCCTTTAAACAAAATTTAAAATCAGCAAACATGTTTTACATTAAAAGATTTCAGACTCTTTTAAGTAATTAATATAATAATACCATCATAAGAAGATGAAAATATAAACACCCAGTACTTTAAGATATTAACAAATCACTCATCAATTTGAGCTTATTTAGACCGTTTTTAATAAGCAAATAAAAATTCCTATATACTTCATAAACAATTGGTTTGTTATATAAAACTTTTAAGCTATGATATCTACCAAATCGGATATTATATTTTTGCAAGAATTGTTTTTTATTTAAAGAAAACTAATTCTCTTTGAACCTGTGTGTAGTAAATTCAACGAACTGCATAAAAAAGGTATTAAACATTTCCAAGGATCCTAATTAAGATTCTGTCTATGTAATTAAATAAAAATACTCGATTTCAAAGGTAAGAAAAATGCTTTTCACAGAAAAACAAAAATATTTCATAAAAAGAAAAAAGTGGTTTTTTGCTGATTACTTACATAACCGATGAATAAAAATGCCTTCATAAAATAATGTTTTTAAAACGACGTTATTATCGTTCTTTAGCACTGAAGAGTGGGTTCTTAAAAGATCTTTTTTTTACAAGCATTGCAGTACCTTGTCACAAAATGTAGATATAATCAAAGATTTTGCAACGAACTTTTTTTTTTGCTAAAATAATATCCAAAACATCTTTTCAAATAAAAATTGCTTCAAACGAATTATTTTCTTGTATTTAATAAATGTCTTTATTTATTTCTCATATTTCTACTGACATCTTTCGAATCAACTTGTTACTCTATCTAGATAAGTCCTTAACGACTTGTGATATTATGAGGGAATATATTTAAAATAAAAATAAAATAATGCATTTCTGTAGCGGAAGAAATTGCTTTGGAGCATAATTCATGACACAATAATTAAATGATAAAATTTTTATGAAAAGAATTAGTCTTAGTATATAATCTAGTGCGTCTCGTAAAATTCTCTTAGTTCTTGCAAGCAGAAGTATAAAGCAACAAAAAAAAAGGTTTACGAAAATCAGAATATGAGACGGCTGTTCAAGGATTGCGGTAAACACGTATTCAAACTGCAGATAGATATTTTATGACCAAATATAAAATATATTGTAATATAAACTGTTTTCTCAGCCCGAATCATCTCTTTAAGTATTAGCAGTTTTGATGAGGTATAATGCAGCTATATTCAATATTCATACATCTAAAGAAACAGAGAGTAATTGTCACACAAACACTCTCTGTGCTCCCGGAATTACTTGTCTTTCTGAACTGCACTAATACACTAACTTTTCACTGAGACTGTCATTATGGCCAATTACTAAATTGGTCATAATGATAAATTTAATAATTGGTCAAATTTAATGAATTATTCTTATCCTTAAATTTGTTTTTATTCTTTGCTTCGCTTCAAAAGTCTTTTATTTTCAATCATCGAAGTATGCTTTACACTACAATTTTTATGAATCAATTGGTTTACAATTATTCATTCTTTTTGCTTTCTGGGAATTCGTTCGTTAATAATTCATATCTCTAAGATATATCTACTTCTCTATGGACATATATTAAATTTATGGCAAAGTAAGTGTTTCAAACAATTAGCTACTAACTAAGTTCAACCAAAATTAAATAATATACATTAAGTTTTCTATGATAAAAAGGAAGTTTTCCGATTGTATTAACATTTTTTCCAATAAATTGCTTAATTGGACATATTTTAGCTAAGTGCGGATTTTGTCTGTGTATGTTTTTTATTATTTTCTTATGAAACTTTTAGGTAATTGCAGATAAAAGCAATTTCAAAATTAGATACAAAAAATTGGGAGATTATGATGCCATTCTATCGAAAATATTCACCAAGAAGCTAAAGGATCATTTCAAAATTTATGAAAAAATTCCAGCACTGACTTGAGATTTCTAGATAGTTTTAATTGCGAATAATGAGTTCTAAATATTGAGGGCTTCAATTCATGACTGCATATATTATCATACAGAAATAAGCTTTAAGAAGTTTCAACCTCCTAAATTCAACCTCTAAATTTGAATTCTGTGATCTGAACGTTTTTAATTAGACAAATTAATATTTGAATATTTTTCAATAAATTTAAAAATTTGTAAATCAAACACTTTTAGTACACAGCAAATTTATTGAAATAAATATATAAATAAAAACAAAATTTTTCTCTAGAATGTTAAAGCTGTTAAAAAGTCTTCAAAACAAGTTCTTAATGTATAAAAGTTTCTTCGAAATTTAGAACTTTATCTTTATAGTACAGCTTTACTAAGACTTTTAACAACAAACATAATAAATTTTTATTGTTTTTCTAAATCCTTGCTAAGCACCTACACTTTACTGTTCATTTTAATATATTTTCATATAAAAGATACTTCTCAAAGGTTTTTTTTAATTCATCAGGGTTTTTTCCTTTTTTTTTTGAATTTTTTTAACATTCTGTTAATTTGGTGATTTTTAAAGACTTTAAATGTTAATCAATATCAAAACCTTTTGGTAACTTACATTAGTAATACTTTGAAGCAGCATTTTTGATTGTTTTTAATAGTTAAGTATTTTTTTTGAGAATGTTATTTCGTGCGTGAAACTTAGTAAAAAATATTGTTTTAAACACTTCTGTCTCACCTTTAATTATTTTAAAAATGCAGAACTAGCTTTAGTAAACAAATTTAGTTCTGTACAAATTAGTAATTTAGAATTTCTTTTTCAACACTAAACTAATTGTGTTAACAGCTGTAACGAACAGTAATTGCAGTTTTGGATTACAGACCAGAATAAATCAATTTTCCCATTGCTCCTTTTTTTCAGTACAATTCGTAATTTTGGGTGGGGGGGGGGGCTGAAAATTTATTTTGAAGTTCTTCTTCGGTTTATTTTAAATGAAACGAGAGTGTACGGTTTATTTCATTCTTTATATAAATAGTTTTTTAAATAAAATATATTATTTATTTTATTTTTTAAGAAAATTTTTCTTTTTTTCTTTCAGAATATAATGTTTAAAACGAAAAAAATTTTAATTTGCAGACATGTCTTTTATGAAATAGTAGGTATAACTTTCATAAATACTGAGTATATTTTTATAAAACCCATATTTTAATGATATTAGAATTCCTAATCTCCCTTATTTTCTAAATTCAACTTGACTTCAATCCATATAAGTTACAGAAACACTTCCAACAGCAAATTACATTAACATAATAGCATTCATATTTCGTTTTGTTTGTTAATGACTTCACGAGAACTTTAGTCTAACTAAAAAAAGATGTACTTTGGGTGAATCTATTACTTATATATGATATAATTTTTTATATTCTTTCAATACAATATTTTAATGAAATTCATTTCTAAATATACATTCAAAAGTGGCAAAGAGAAAATTGATTTAGCATGTTTTGTGAACAATCATTTTTTCAATAATCAAGTATTCCTTTTAATGTATCCGTGAATTTCAATTTTCGTGTATGTCTGCTGATTGTGGAAAATGTATCAGAAATGTTGCATTATTTTGAATATTTGAAGTGAAAGGATTTTATTATTGAATTCATAGTTATACACCATAACGTTTTACATCATAATAGAATGCAATTTTCTAAATAATACACAAAACTTTATGAAGAACACATTGATATAAACAATAATTTAATGTCTACGACAAATGAATTTGCTAAATATGCTAACTATATGTTAAAATGGATAATGAACTTTACAATTAATTTGTATTTATTAATTAACCATATAAAGAAAAGGGATACTATAAAAGGAAAGAAATGAAAAGCACGAATGTTTGCTAGTTCTATACGCATGTAATGAAATCAGTGTAAATATCATAGGGAGAGAGATTCAGGACTTTGAATATCTGATACAAGCGAGTGCTAGAGAAATCGAAAATATGAAAAAATAACAAAAAAAACTGAAGATGAAGAGAAGAAAAGGGATATATGGATCAAACTAGTGAAAAAATAACCGCAATTTTGGATTATAGACCAGAATCAATCAATTTTCTCATTGCTCCATTTTCACATTCTAGAAAATATTGAGAAAAAATTTATTCTGGTTTTACTTGTAAAGATATAAGAATTCTCACATTTCCCACAGTGCAGACATTTATTTTTTCTGGCTTCAGAATTCCCAAAAATCAGTTCAGTTCGATAATTACGACTGATACCAATAATAATCCAACCTCGATGTTAAAGAATCTCACAAATCAAACGTTATGATTCTGCAATAACTAAACACCTAAACACCTTAAATAAAATTACTATTTCTTTTTCCTTCTCTTCATCTTCAGTTTTTCTGTTATTTTTTCTCGTTTTCAATCTCCTTAGTACTCAGTGGTATCAAATATTCAACATCCTGAATCTCTCCCAATGATATTTACACTGGTTTCATTGCATGTGTATAGAACAAGCAACCATTCAGGCTTTTCCTTTCTATCCTTTTTTGTATTCGTTTTCTTTCTGTCTTTCCTATCTATGCTCGGTTGGCCCTTCGCAGTCTCAAAATATTCAGCAGCTCGCCAAATTCCGAAGAGGGTATACTCTACTTGCAAATACTCGCCGCAACCAGAAATCCTTTATTTTATCTCTTCGAACACTTCTTTCTTCTTTCTATGTTAAAAGTTTAACGAAATTTACTACATATTTCTAAAAGGCTTAAGACACAATATATAACACATATAGGTCTTATGCTGTAATCAAAGTTTTCAAAACCTTAATTCCTTTTTCTGCCGTTCTTTCAGTTTATATTATGACTACTTTTACTCCCCGAAGCGAATATTTTGCAACAAAGGCGGAATAAAATCCAGCTTCCCTCGCTATTCAGTTATATTAACATCCCGTTTTAAAGCAACACTAGGACTGTTTTAGGATGAACCTTCGTAATTTTGAAACGTGGTCAGGTGAAGAGAATGACACCTGACCTGGCAGCCACCTCTCCTGATTTCCGCACCACACTAGCGGGAAGGCATTTGATCCCGACGGATTTAACAGGCACCAAGCCTGCTTACACGACAGTTCTTCGGTAGAACGGATCTCGAACCTGAAACCCTACGGTTCTGAAGCCGAAACCGAAACAGCGTAAAAAGAAAATTGAGATGAATCTTCAAGATAAAGGGCTTCCTTTCAAGAATTATGTCCTTATTAAATAGATAAACTGCTTAAGATATTATTCCCTATACAAAAGTAATAATTGCCCTGACATTTTCCCGATTTTGTAATATATTTGAAAAAGTGGAAAAGCTCATAAAATGCAAATTCAATACATAATCTTTTAACTACCCTTGCCAACTTTTTAGTGAAACTCGTTTTGATTAAATAGGTTCAAATTGAATAATTAAGAAGAAATTCGTAACCTCTGAAATGATAAATGCTCTGTTTAAGTTTTCTAATATGTTTTAATATTCAGAAAATATTCATGTGCTTATAAATACATTCCTTGAATAATTTGTTTATTCCTAGCGCATGAAATGATATAATTAAATATATCTAATTCGAGCTCTTTTTATTCGAATTCTTCTCTGGTTCCTCCGATTTCTTAATAATATAATACCAAAATATCTTATCTAATTTGATTTTATTTTGATTAAATCAAAGTCGAAACAAAAAATTGTGAAAAATCATTTTTGCTTCAATATTGTTTTCATTTGCATAATATGTCCTAGCATTTTTCCCACATGATCGTAAGGGAATAATTTTTATTTCAACAGCAAGTTACGCTGAATCTCTGTTTTTTATAAAAATTATTAATTCTTGATATAATTATAATGAACAATTTTCACTGTCATGGCGAATGATCAGTACTTTGAGAAGGATAATTTTTTTCTTTTTCACTAAGAAATAACACTCTCCGAAAGATAAAGAAATAATGTTATATAACTTTTTTTCGTTTATGTTTATATACAGGGTAGTTCTAATTAAACTTTCCCAATAAATAGCATCATACAACGCAAATGCGTGAGCGGATTACAACGAAATTTGGTATATAGACTATACACGAAATACGCTCACGGAATTTCGAATAAAAAAACTTGTTCCAAAATGTCCACCAGAAGGCGTCTTTTCCGGAAAAAAACCATTCATTTTAACACACTAAAGGACCAAAACGGAATATAGAAACAATATTAATATTTATTGACTAGATTCTTTTCACCTTGTCATCGAACCACATTAAGTAAATATAAGGAAAAAGTAAAAGTGAGCTGTTTGAGGGGAAAAAAACATTTTAGTTTGCAGACGATGTAGAGAAAGGTGCTCCATGTGACCATCCTCATTCACTTGCAATATTTCTAGTCGGTGGACAGTTCAGCAGCAGATCGTAACTGATCAGTTATAATGCTTCGCACATGAAGCGTTATGGAATTCTTTAAGTCATTCAACGTGGCAACACCATCGCAACAAGATACCGTCATCATTTCAGCGGGAAATTTCGACATAAAACATGACAATGACTGTAACCGTTTCTTACCCTAACATGTTTTAAATAAAGCTTCCTCTTCTTCGCAAGCAAGTAAATCTCGCCATTTTTTTCCTAGAACTGACAATTTTTCCCCTTTTTACATTTTATTACTCTTGTTCTGGATTGTTAATATTGTCTCTGTATTCCATTTTGGTCCTTTATTGTATTAAATTTATTGTTTCTCTTGAAAAGGCGCCCTCTGGTGGACATTTTGGAACTAAACAATTTTTTTCGAAATTCCGTGAGCGCATCTCGTGTATAGTCTATATACCAAATTTCGTTGCAATCAGTTCACCGGCTTGCGTTGTATGATTCTGTTTATAGGGGAAGTTTAATTATAACTACCGTTTATATCAACATTAAAGTGTTAAAAACAAAGTAACGCTATTTAGACAAAAATAAATGTTCCAAATACATCTTTTTTGTATTAAATTTAAGGGCATAATACTTACTAATTATTTACTTTTTTTGTGCCGAACACCTCAATTTCCAAAGAGTGGCGATGCAGGCAATAATTTACGTAATAAATTACTTTTATCTAATCTTTTATTTCTTAAATACATTCAAACTGAATTTTCAGAAAGTTCATTCGGAGATGAGTGTTTTTCCAATCAAAAATTAACATTCAGTTTAATATAATTACTTAACACGTCCAAACATAAAAGTAATGTTAAAAATGAAAACCGTTTTCTAAAATTCAACATTTCAAAACTCAAAGCTAATTAATACAACCATATCATAAGAAATCTTTCAAATGTGTTCAACTCATCCAAAATTATAGATTTCTCGCAGAAAATGGAAACGATGCCTCATTTAATTGCGAAACATTACCAGCAACGCCTCAACTCTCCTCATAAGCAGCTGATTTGACTGGAATTCCCCTTTAAATACCTCACGTCCGCTTGGCGACCAGCTATTTCGTGTTTAAATTCACATTTTTCATTCACATGCAGAGAGAGCTTTCAGAAACCCATTAGCACCATGACTTGCATACACGCATCTAATCGCTTGGAATCCCTTGCACCAGCTGCGGCAGTGTAAATTTGACTGCCGATAAACAGTTGAAGACGAGAAAACACTCCGCAACACACTCTACAAATGAAGACAGCGGCCCATTTGCTGGTGCAGATTCTAGCAACCCTCGCTAACTTAATTACCTGATAAGATAGACCGAAATGCTGAGGACCAACCATTCTGCTTGGGATTCTAAAATGTATAACTGATTGGAATCCATCCACGTGAGAAATAGAGGCTGTAAAGTGAAAACATTAACGGCCCATAGAGAAATGTTGCGATTGCAATATCGATTGGAGAGTAAGAGATTTACAAAGTTACCTTCGGAATGCTTCCAGAGCTGATATTACTGTCTGGTACGTTGAGAGATATAGAGCTTAAGTAATTGATGGCCTACCTTTCACTAGACTTAACAGAAAGCTCTATTAATGAATAATATATTAAGATTAACAAGATTAGAATTGGGTTTTGCAGTAATATATTTGTGGTAATAGAATTGTGGGATTTTTCTTAATACCCGTAGTTCTAAACATAACATTATAAAACGTTTACATTCGTATCATCTAAATATCTACATTTTTCAGATACTGATACAATTGCTTGTACTGTAATAAAAGAATTTCTTTTTACAATATTTTAGAGAAATATATTTTCTTTATTTAATTCTAGTATATAATTTCATCACATTTTAAAGGTATGATGTTTCATAAAAAATCATTTTTATTAACTCATCATAAAACTATCCGCAAAAAAAGATAACTGTTTCATTAATTTCCAAAGACCTAAGAATTTTTAATGGTATAAGGTGAATTTCTTTGTTTATTCCTATTCAAATTAGTATATATAAAGAAAATTATTTAAAATTCATATCATTAGTCAGATTGATAAATATTTTGGCGTTTGACTGAAGACTACAGCTAAATGAATTGAAATGAAGAGAAAGTTTCAATAAAAAATTCTTTTATTAACTTATTTTTTTAATTGGCACAATTTATTTTGTAACAGTTGAAATACGATAGCATCAAACCTTAAAAGATATATCTCTATTATAGCGATTAATTCTCTATATCTCTATTATAGCGAGTTTCAGGCATTGCTTTTGATCATTTGAAATCATTCCATTCGTATGTCAAATAGTTTTCTTCTTTGAAGGAATATAATAAATATTCAAATTTTGCACTCAGTAGGCATTTTTATGTTTATCTATTTAATTTATATAATATCAAAAATTCCACTAACTAATGGAAGTGGAAGTTTGAACATAGATGTCTAAATTCAAGACGAAGCAAAGAATGTTCCAGCCATTTTACATCAGCTCAAAATTCATATTTCATATTTCAGATATCCTTGGAATTTCAGTACCTTCTATAACTTCGTATAAGAGAAAGTAATAATAACTTTTTAAGTTTGGTTGCATCCTGCAGCTATTGGCGTTTTTGAGGTATCTTGTTATGTGAACATCAATGAAAGAACTAAGAGAGTTTCCATAGGCCGATTCCGTCCACAACTTGATAGATATTTGCAAATTTGGACAAAATTTCATGCCTGTAATTCTTATGTTAATTGTGCTAAAAATCGACATAATTCAAAAATTTGCTTTTTTGACTTGGAGAGGTTTGAAATGTCAGATTCATTCAAATCTTGAAATAAGTCTTTTGATGATAACAAATTTTTTCTTTACGTATTTCGTTTAGAAATAAGTAAAAAAATTGAATATTCTTAACTTTGTTGCGAAAAATTAATGATAATTTGTAAATTTAACAACACTTATGGATCAGTAACAATCAAGTTTACTATCATAACGATTATAAATCTTCGTTGGATTTTCTAAATATTTTTAGTTAATATCATAGAAGAATCGTTTTTTCTAGTAAATCTGGGATTTTATAGATTATTAAAGAGATTAAAAATTTAATTTATTGCACATTATTTCCAACTTTCATGTTGATATTTCTTTTTAAATGAATAAAAATTAGTTAGAAATAATTAAGGCCACTGGAAATGAATTTTGCAGACGTTGTCATTTTCTTCGATTTGAAATGAACGAATGAGATGAAAAATAGGTCTATAATTTATATGAGTGCACAATCATTTTCAGGAGGAATTATTAAACAAGGCATTTTATAATTAATTTATTAATTTCTTTACAGCGATATTTATGATTACCCCGGTATGTTTCCAATTACCCAGAAACTATAGTGCAATTGAAAACATCTGTTCTTGCTTCTAATCACATGATTTAAAAAGGTTATACGTGGAATGGTTAAAAAATACTGATTATTGTCTCAGAATTCATTTTATCGCCCTTTCCCAACTATCCAAAAACTATTTCGTTTTTCATTTTTCAACAACAATCAAATATTTTTTCATGGAACATCGCATGTGAACTATCATAACTGTTTAATGCCTTCAATTTGGAGTAATTTATAATCATAATAACCCCAGTTTTTTCGAGAAAAGTCGAGAAATAAACCTTTATAAAAACAAAAATAGATTTTAATGAGGCACGAGAAGGAAATATCTAAAGCTTAGGAAAAGGAAGACGGTTTATTTTTGAATGCTTAAGGCTTAGTACTACAATTTAGTAGTAGAAAGTGCAGCTCTCACTTCAAGTAGATCGTTCAATCTTCAATTTTAAAAAATCTTTTTTTTATATGTATTCTAACTAAAAAAGAAATAAGATCAGACTGAATAACATTTACCTGACTCTCAGAGATCGCAAACCATCATTACCGATCAAAACAAGTTTTATTTTCGTCAAATATCTGTTCCTCATAACTATAAAATTCGGTTAGAGAATAAAATCATGTTTTTTATCCAAAACCAATTTTCATTCGTAAAAGTTTATGTAGTTGCCATGGTGAATTCTTCAAACATGTCAATTGTTAATTCAACATAAAATAATAAATATTATTGAGGGGAAGGGATACTACCACGTTTCTAAATTTGATGTAACTTTCTGTCTAATAGTGAATTATTCCAAATACATGACAAATGTAGATTTTAATTACATTAAAAACTTGTTCCTAATTACCCCACAATAAAAATTGCCTGGAGTAATTAAGAACATTTTGGCGTTTCTCGAGAAAAAGTTCAAAATTGGAAATTGATTCCGTTATACCTTTATACCTTTCAGACTCAAGAAATATATCACCTTGCAAATAATCGATGCAGGGATTGAATTAAAACACTTTTAAAAGTTTTGTTTTCACTTTTTTACCACAGTTGCAACTAAAGTAAACAAACGTTAGTAAATGATACTGAAAAAATCAGGAAAGTGTTGTTCATCTTTCTCTAGACTGCCTTAAAAAAAAAAGCACATGCTTCCCAACTTGTTAGGGCTTCATCGGTGCTTGTTGAACTCCTGTTCATTAATTAGTCTTCCTGGTCTAATCTAAGAAGAAAAGTTCTATGCTAAAACATAATATTTTCATAGCTTAAAGAAGAAATCAAAAATATTAATTTCAATATCGTTTTCGAGTACTTATTTAAAAAAAATGATTATTGAAATCAATTAAAGAAATAAAAATACTTTTGAAGTTAAAATTAGAGTTATTTGAAAAAAATAACCTAGTGGGGTTTCTTTATCAATTTAATTGTACTAATACGCTAAAGCGCTGAAATATTGATGTTGCTAAAGCTTTAGAGCATTTTGTATTTGAAAAACTTGGAATTTTTTATTTTTGTAAAAGTTATACAATCTATTAAATCTACTATCTACAATCTAATTACATTTTTTCGAAACTCTAGCAGTGAGCTAAGACATCACGTAGAATTTAACATTATTATAACAAATATAACGATTAATCCTTTAAAATTTTATTCCTCGCATAAAAATATTTTATCGCAGAAAAAAAAATTTTTTGTTACCCTTATTGACTGATTAAATTCATAAGATTTCCTGTCTCATTTTTTGCAGTATTTTAAACGTAATTTCTAGTTATATTTTATTATCTCTTAATTCCGTAAATCACATGAAGTTATTTTCATTCCATTTACAAGGAATATCCTTTTGTGATGAAGGAAGAAGTTTCTTTTGTTCTCGAAAATAAATTCTTTTAGAACATTGCAGTGACTATAAAAACTGCTAACTAGCATTAAGAGCCAGTCTACTAGCGTAAAAGCTGTTTTTCCATATCAAACTAATCCCTTTCAATGTTGAACAGAAATCAAATGACAATAAAAAGATGACGGTTATGAGTATACTTAAGAACATAGGATTAAAGAATGGAATTTTAAACTATCTGATTATTTAAAATGAAACATTTATAGTGAATAATTTTGAATTTTAGATGTATAAGTAACAGCTCATTTAAATATTTATATTTTAAACATTTCTGAAATATTTATTTGGAGTTAGATAGATGGTAAATTTATAGAGTACAAACGATTTTAAATTTTTATATGAATTCAATAACCACCAATTAATTCTTAATTTTATTAGAATTATTTGCCTTATATTCTTTATTATAACTTTTTTTTAAAATTTCCAATTTTATTTCTACCACAACAAATATCATTTGTATTCATTACCATCATTCAGAACACGGCTGTTGAATTTTCTCCTAGAAATTGGCGTTTCTTCCTTGCATTTCAAAGTTTCATATGATTGATTTATTATGAAAATACTTAAATATTTAATACCTATTTATTTTATTGATCTGATTAAAATACTACTGAATTCTCTTTAAACTAAATATGTAATTTTTGTTAACAAAAATGTTATTCAATTTAATGAATATCCTAGTATCTGATTAACAATCACTTCTGCCTAAAAATATATCCTCCTTTTAATGAATCCGGAAAAATTCAGTCTTAAAACTTCGTTAAAGGAATTTATCTTTTCAATGAGCTAAAGCTTCTTTTAAAAACCGTAGAATTAATGCATTTCATTCACAACAAAAATTTATATATCCTAATGTAATCTATTTAGGGCGAGATCATTTATAGAGGGAGGGTTGTAAAATATTTTGAAAAGTAATTAAAAATTCTAATTTTCGATCAAAATAGCATAATTGATTTAAAATTTGAAAAAGAATGCCCTCAACAAAAACCAAACTGAATCATATTTGGTTATTTTTTTTTAAAAATCAGTTTTAAAAATGAAAGAAAAGCTTCCTTGTTATTAACAAACCTAAAGTTACGCAAAATACGGTATTTAGAGGGTTGGCTCTTTTTAAGAGAAGTTTTTAGAAAACAAAATCAATAACATTTCAAGAACTGGAATGAAATTCGATACACATGAAAAAAGGCGTGCAATTTCGGATTATTTAAAAATTTAGATTTTTATAAAGGATAAATTTCGAGATAACGTTAATTAATTAGGTTAATTAATTCGATTAATACAAGTTTTCGATCTGAATAACCATGCTCCCTATAGTTATTTAAATTGATATCAATTATTTTAAGACAGATGTGTCCCTTTTTAGATAGTTTTTATTGTTTACAACTATGTTATATTTTTTTTAGTCGTTGTTGCAACTCTGCATCTTCTTTGAATTAAACTGCTTTTACGTACACGACAAAAAAATTTCTTTTTGTTATTTGAGCTTAATCCTCAAATCTCTTTATCCTTAATTTGTGATCATAATTGTAATTTGAAAAATTTATTTTTATCAGTAATTTGAAGTGACTAAGCAAATTCTCACAAAAGCCAATGAATATATGAATAACAGTAAAAATAGGAATGACAGTATCTAAAGATTGAATATTATTCAGAATTCTTGTCATATTTCAAATTTAAAATGAAACAAATTAGGAATTGTAAAAAAAATTAAAAAAAAATCCCAATCATGTAATATTTCCAAAAATGGCCAATATATCAATAATTACGTTTTAGAATTATTTTGTTTACATGCCTATGAAAGCACAGAGCGGCAAAAACGGCCAACCCTTTGACACGTGTAGCTCAAACTTTGTAAAATCAATATTAAAGCTGTGTGCTAAACTTTATCCATTTAGTTTCCTTCATTTTGTAGTTATCGTGTAAACGTTATATTCGGACAGTCAAACAGACAGACGTCCTCTGAATAGATTTCATTCAAAATTCGACAGAAAAGTCCAAATTTGGTGTGAAGACTATATACAAATTTTATCCTTCTAGTTCAAAGGGTTTTTGAATTATCGTCATTGTTGATGATGTCGTGTCCGCGTTACCACGGAAAGGGAGCGCAGTAGCTTCTGCGGGTAAAGACCCTTGAGCAACCGAAGGCAGAAGTCCGACTTCTAACTCACATGAAGATGAAACTCACGCGTTCGCTTGAACAACCCCTTTTTACAGGGGAGGGGGCACATTCACACACCTCACAGATAGAACACAGATGAAGAACAACTATGCCCGAACCGGGATGCCCAGATCACGCGGAAGAAGCGCTACCCCTATGCAAGGACGCCGGCTACCGTCATTGTCATACAGACAAATATCATTCTCGAATATATATATTTCAGACTCGGGGGGGGGGGTCTAAAACATGATGATTCGTAAAAATCTAGAGGTAAATTTTTCGATGTTTATAATGCATTCTTTTATATTTGGCGCATCAGAAAGTAGAAACGTACTACATAGTTACACTTCAATGAGAAATTTTTTCCATTGCGATTCCATTACCTGTAATAAAAATTATTAGAAATGTGGAAACAAAATTAATCAGAAATAAAAGGTTAAATATTTACTTTCACAGAAATAAGGATCATACATGCATCGTAAATAGTTTAAAATTTTTCAAGCTTTAAATATTTGGATTAATTAACAGAAACGAGTATGTACTCGCTTATACTTTGGGAAGGTAAATTATAACGTTACTTATAAATTTATTGCTTATAAAATAACTCAACTTTTCATACTTCGTTTCATTCTTCACGGTAATTACCTTCACTAATTACATCAAGATACAGAAAAAAAATTTATTAAATTGACAAAATTTATCGAAGAGCATATATTTTTACCATAGAGCTACAAGAATTTTTTTTATGTAAAGAAACATTTAGCTATTTTTTAATTTGTCAGTTTCTAATTTCTCAAATTTTTAACATTCCAATTTATAAATAAACAATCTTAATTAAGAATTTATATCATTTTGAATAAAGTATAACTTAATTACTTGTATCAAACAAATTTATGTTTGATGATAACTCTATTATGATATTTAAGTTCTTTTGAAATTTTTCAATAAACTTTAATTTTATTATTTATTTCCACTTAATACCAATTAATTAAATTTTTTTAGTTCTAAATGCTCACAACTTTGCTCTGTCCTAAATTTTATATAAAAATGTTAATGAACTTCAATAAATTATCACAAAAATGAAATAGTTCAGCATGCACTTACTTTCTCTACAAAAATGAAGAGACGAAAGAAATTGAACATATAAATGTTAGTAAGGAAGCCTTATTTCTTTAGAATATAATGAGATAAATTTATAGTTTGATTTTCTCAAAATGTTTAAAATATAATTCCAAAAAAATATGTATCAATTTTTTATGATATTTTCTGTAGTTAAATCATAGCAAATGCGATAGCACTAAACATGTTTTCTCAGCTTTGACATATTATTTAATTTTATCTTTCATATCTTGTGTTTGCTTTGTATACATAAATTTAGTTAAGATTAAAAAAAACACTTTTAAAGAGACTATAGGAGACTCTATAATTAAATTCGTGAAAATCAAGAATTAAAAGTGGAGAATTGTATATCCTGAAAATAATGCAAGGATGCTTAATAAATTTCTGAGTTATTTTTTTTTTACTTATGTATAATGCCTCTGTATGTAGACTTATAACCGTATCAAGAAATAAGTTATATAAAAGTGATTTTTATAAAAACTATATTATTAGTGTACTAAAAAATATTTTTTTTATTTTAATCGTCTTCTACTTTTGCATTTTCAATTTTAAAGTCATGTTATATGATTTATGTAATTCTGAAATCAATTTTTCAAATGCACTACCAAATAGCACAACTCTTAAAGAATGCAAATTCAATTTAATGAGTGGATTAACTCATAATAAAGTCCTGACAATATTAAAATATTGTATAATTACCGAGAATACACACGTGCACAAAATATCATAACACACAAGGAAATGGGCGGAAAACCCCTTCATAAAATCACATTTTAATAAATGTGAAACAAGTGAAATTAAATAAAAAGTACTTAATTAATAATACTGCCAAAATGGAGATACTAATTCTAAACTATTATAATACAGCAGTTAAAGAGTTTCAGCATTCTTATTACTTTCTGTCCAAAGTTTTTATAAGTTGCCGAAACTATAAATTCATTAATTTATAAATTGAATGAAAACTGAATTCATACATTCTTATACATTCATACGTTCTTATACATAAATTCATACATTCATCATACATTCTTATTTAATACAATGCAAACTTATTCATGTTTTTAATTAATTTATTATTAATTAACAAATGAAAAATGCATTATCTTCTTAAAAATATTTTTATAAAAAAAGCAACAAATGGGTAAAAGACAAATAATCGTGGCAATATTTTTCAATTAAACATCCACATTTCATACCAAAATATAATTCTGTAAATAAAAAATAATATAAACTTGACAGACCTTATTACAATTAAAAAGCTAGAATACGTTAAATGTTTCTAACCGAATAAAATAAGCTTCTTCAAAGCATTGTTGCTAGTGTATTAAAAAGAAACCAAAGTAGTTTAATTATTAATTAATTATAATTTAATTTTACAGAATTATGGAATTTTGAATTAAATTTTTTTTTACGAAGTAACTACAATGCGGTTCCACTGTGATGAGTGATATCAAATTTTAATTAAATTAATCTGTACAATAATTAATAATTATTTTAATAATTCCTTTCTGAAAATATTAAAGTAAAGTAAATTCATCGAAGACACACACATGTGTAAAATTTGAAGATTCTACATAAAAGGAAATAAGTGAAAGTTAAAATACCTAATTCTGCATTTATAAACATGAAAGAAGTCGGCTGAAATAAAAATACATGGAGAATTGTACGAGTTACAAGTTTCGCATAAGTTCAAAACAATTAACAATTTATTTCACTCATATGCACTTGTTTTCACAGCTTCTAAGAAAATACTCATTCTCACACCATATGTATTAATTTAAAACGTGAAGTATAAGAATAAAAAGTAAATATCAACTTTATATTTCCCAGAAATGCTACAAGTTGACATCAAAAAAGCTGTATTAAACCACACTTCATGCTGCGATAAAAGGATGTAGTTTGATATACTTCGGTGAAAACAATACGTTGAAAAGAATCGAAGGAAAAACTTCGGAATAGAACAGAAAATTTCCATTAAACGATAACAATGCACCTACATCTGGAGATGACGTGAAACTGAGCAAAAATGGAGGTGAAAAAAGAAGAGACTACAATTTATGAAAAAAGAAAAAGCTATAATGTGCAAGCTCAATATTTTTTATCAAAATATTTAGTTACTTAAAGAAGCTGTATATCTGTTAACGTTTTATTTTAGAAAATATCATGCTTAACATTTGTTTTCATTTCAAAGTAGATTTTAAAATTATTGTTTGCATCAAGAGAAAGTTAATTCAATATTTCTCTCAAAATTAACAAAGTCTAAGTACAGTTATATGAATTTTGGTAATCTATCTGGTTACTAATACTCTTCATAGATAAGTGCTTTCATTCCCTATATGTTAATTTTCAGATTAAATTAAATTAAAACTATTTTAAATATGAAAAATTCTAAATCTGTAGGATAAAAATTGAGGATTACTAATTCTTTTTTTTTTTTTTTTTTTTTTTTGTTCAGTAAGATACTGTTGGTACGAAATAAGATTTTATAAGTTCTTTTTTACACGAATTGTTTCATATTGTAAAGATGAAATTCTTCAATCGGTGTTACACATATTTCTTGGTTTTTTTTACAGCTCTGTATTGTATTTTTGTATCCAAATTATGTATCCAAATTTGTATCCAAATTTTGTATTTTTGTACGTTTCAGCTGAAAGTCAATATTTTAAAATTTTCAGAGTTTAATTATCAGTTGATTGGTTGACTTTGATTAAGTTATGATTTCGAGTGAAAGCATCATCTGGTTATGAATTACAAAAAAATAGATTACAATATTCCCTGATATTTATAATTAAGAATTATGAAAATTTAAGGGCAAAAAGGTTTCTAAAAATATATAAATACAATTTTAAAAAATAGAAAATAATGCTTTTGTTGATAAGGCCAAAATGAAAACTAAGAATAAAGCAAGAAATTAATATTATGAAGAAATTAAAATCACGATGAATATAATAAGGTATTTATTTTATAAACATTCATTAAAAATTAACAATAAGTTATAAATTTGATTAAATTTCCAAACCATTTTGGGCATTTCTAACATCGCGGCACTCTTTAATATTATGTTTGGACGTTCAGATTGCAGACGATCTTCAGAAAAGAATTATACCCTACTTTTTAAAGTAGTACTCATAAAAACATGATAAAATTTTATTCTTATATTTAAAAAAATTAAAACCTGAAGGTGTTATATTCATCAATTTTAGTTATTTTAATGTAAAATGTATATTTAAAAATTTTATTTGACATTTAGCTATAGCCAACCCCAAATACTATACTTTGGGAATTGCGATTTGATCCCTTTCATATTTATATTTCAATAAAAATAAAATTTAACCTAACTATTTCATATGTAAATTAGTTAACAGTAACTATATTTTGATATGTACATTAAAATTCTCTTGATCATAATTCACAAACCGAAGAATATTACTTTTTCTATATTATTTGGTAGATTTCCTTAATTTTTAATAAAAAAATGTCATGACTTCATTGACTTTAGAAAGAAATAAAATGCAATAAAATAAGTTATTTCTAATAAAATACAGTGCTGTTATATATTATTGTAATACTGATAAACGAAATCAGGAAACTTTTTTAGCTGTAATAAAATGCATGAAATACTAAAGAAACTTCATAGAAACAATTTTTGAAAACTTAATTGATATATTAAATTGCAGAATTATTTTTAATAATTTCTTCATTTTTAGTTGTTGTTTTTTTTTTGGTTTTTATTTATTATTAAAAATATTATAAAGTTTTGAAATCCTTCTTTTTAAATTTCCCAGTTGATGCTACAAGAATAATCAAAATCAACTAAGCTAATCAGTTAGCTAAAAATTAAGTTCGAAAAAGATTAAGATTATGCATTAAATTATTATTAAGATTATGTATTATGTACGACAAATCTTAAGAAAAAAAAAGATTCAAAAAAAAACTTTAGAAAATTGCATGAAAAACCGATTACAAAATCCCACCTTTAGAATGTGCATAAAATGTGTATCGGCAACAGGCAACCCTTTTTACAGCTCCTGAAATGAACCTTATTGTGATTTCATTTTCCATAATTCATTTTATGTGTATTATTTATGTGTATTATGTGTATTATTTTTTATGGCAGAAAAGCCATAAAAAATTTTAAACGAAATTTCATTTAACAATTACATTATTGATGACATATATATTAAAATCGAGCAAATTCTGTTCTAAAATATTTTACAAATCATTCATATATTCAAACCTTAATTTTGTTCAAATATCAAAGCATAAAACTGAAATTCCTCAACAAGTTTCCTTGTCTTTCTAAGAAATGAATGCTAATTCTTATATTGATTCACTGCGTTGATTTGTTTCCGATTTTCACCAAGTAGAAAAGCCAGGAAGAGCGTAAAATAATTGAATTAACATTGTTTCTATGTTCGTTCGAGATTTGTTAAGCCCCGATTGTGAATAGGGCTCACTTAATCTCCACCCCTATAGCCGTCGCAATAGTAATTAAATTTACATACAAGTAAAATTTGGGAGCAGAACCAGTATTTACTTGGAGTGCCATTGCCTTAAGCATAGAAAGAGTCCTCGTGGTTTAGGCTTCGAATGATTGGCTATGTATTGTAGTTGTCCCGAAACATTGTTTCCAAACAAGAACAAGCTGTTTGTTTAGTACTTTGCAATTAATTCGATGTGCTGTCGATTCAGTTACAAACACGAAGGGAACAGCTGTTCCAGGCAGGTATGTTGTGTAACGAATTTCTTGTTATAAAATAATAAAGACAATTCACAATTAATCCCTAGCAGTAAATTGGCTTGTTAATTTATCGGGTATGTATAAAGGTGAAACTGATATAATAATGTTATTTTCATTCTAGTAATTTTATTTCTGCCTCTAAAAGATTGATTGCGTGTTATATGAATCAATTTATATCCATTCATTAAAAAAAGTATGTTCAAAAATTGGATCTCTCTTTGTTTCGGTTCTTAATGGGAATTTGCCAACGGTTTTAAATTCGTCGATTTAAAGTATTTTATTAAAAATACAGCATGAAGATTACAGCATTAATTGTGATTTTCGGTGCATACAGAATATCATAATTATTGAAATAACTACATGATAAGAAAAATATATTTTTGTGGTCCATATTAGTGAAATGTTTAATTATATATATACTAATAACTTTGGAGTGAATACAGCAGTGACTGATAAGGCTTTTTCTTGTTTTGAAGAAAATAAACTTACAAACTTGACCTACATGGGTCAGACTTTACACTATTATTCCACAAATTCTATATCAATGAACATATTTTAATATTCATCAAGTAAATCATTATACATAAATAAGTTCAAGAAATCATTTATGGATTTAAAATCATAAATATAATAAAAGCGTTTTATAAAAAACCCTTTTATTAGTGCCCTAAAAAGTATTACTTTTTTCATTTTTATTATTTTTTACTTTTTTAATTTATGTTCATCATTATTTTTTTAAAGTCTTAAAAGATTAATTTATGCGTTCGCCAGAATACCAGAAGTAATAAAATATAATAATAATATATAAAAAATAGTTTCTAAAAATACACTCTTATTAGTACATAAAACAAATCAGTTTTTTATTTTACTTATTTTATAATTAAAATCTTTAATTCATAATTCTTTACTAAAAATACTACAAAAACCTTGAAGTCATTTTTTAAATTCAATATCAGGTGGCGCCATAGAGAGAGAATAAATATTTAATAAAAATGACAGATGGAATGGTAAGTAAGTACTGAAAATATTAAAATTGGGAAATGTAATAAAAAAAAACAAGAGTATAAAATTTCAAAACTCTATCACTTTCAAAAAGGTAGAAAAAAATCCGTTATGAAATTCTATCTTTGACATGAAACACTTCAAGTCAAATACAAATTATAATAAACATTATAGTTTCTTGAGGAGCAAAATTAATATCTATTTAATGTTCAAAATATCCACATTCGACAATATTTTGTTTAATATGCTCGCTGCTTAACAAAAGTATTGTTATAATATAGTTTTATAGAAGTATTAAAAAGAATTATCCACAGCATGTAAAATATAAAAGCTATCATGTAAAAATATTACCCATTACATTCAGTTGACAACAATGCACTGAAAATCCAAATGGGTAATTCGAGCCTTTAATAAAATTACCATAAAGTGAAAATATGTCATTATCTGTTCAAAGGGTTAAGCATGTGTCAACCTCTCTTACTCTACGTGGGCGGAACACAATAGTCACAAACAGTAATTCACAAATGCTTCAAATTATAATTCAATATCAATACTAGAGAGGGTGCCCACCAATACTGATAGCAATTTGCAAACTCTCGGCAACTATCCTGGAACTATATATATTGCTCACCCTATATTGTTCTGAATTACATGTATTGCATCCTCGATAATCGATTCATCTATGAATTTCTCTAACTAAACCGTACGGATAATAACACGCCATTTCAGCTCTTAATTAAGTTTCTGCAGCGACATTTCAAATAAACGTGTGTAAATACATTTATAATGCAAAACAATAACGATAAACATAATTGGACTAAATAATTAATTGGACTAAAATAATAATTCCAATTTTTTTCGGACTAAAAATGTATTAAATCTTCTTTCCCGTAGGTTTCCAACGCCGAAGTATTCGATCTCTGCAGCTAAATAATCAATTACAGATCAATCTATCATTTTTATGAAATACCATTTGGATTGTCCCCGAAAAACAAAAGAGAACAACTCGTTCCCAGAACGAGTTATATTGATTTGACTTTCCCATTTGTCACCAATTGGGCCGTTCTGTTTCTTAGATACGAGGAGAAATGTACCGTTAGAGAAATGACGTAAAACTAATATGGAGGGAAGCATTTGGTCAACTTATTATTGAACCATATATCTCAGACTAATCTCCGAGCAAAAGTAAAAAATATGTTCCTTAAGTTAGAGTTAGAAAATAGAATTTTACTGACTGTTTACTCCAATCTGTTTGGAAATCTTTATGTTTTCATAGACCTGAAGCGTAATATAATCACAAATGCCATTTATTAATACATTTGCAAAAAAAGGAATAGCACATTGTGCAGAAAATATTTGTAGAATTTGTTAACGTTTCTGATCGATAATATAAACAATTGTTTGACTTAAAATAGCTTTATTTTTGGCAAAATTAATCACTGAGACTTTAAATTACCGCTTAGTGCTATATAGATGTCTGTAATTACAAAATGGCGTTTGTATACAAAAGAATACGTACGATCTTTCCCAAGAAAAATATCCTTTACATGTTTATTATTCAAGAAAAGTGTAAAAACCGTTGAATTAGAATATCCAAAGGCATGGTTATTAATAATAAAGGAAAAAATTGCTACAATTTGTAATCTCCTGAAATAGGAATTCCAAACAAAAATTTTTTTAAAGAAAATTTCTATAAACAGTTTTAAGACCCTTAATATTAAATTCACCACATCAAAAACATTAAATTTTTCTCATGTTTATTTTTAAGTAAAGCAAAATAATTATTTGAATTAAAAAAATCTAAAAAATATGTTGTCAAAGTCTTTCTTTGAGATATGTAATCGGAAAAAGAGCTTGAAGACACTAAATAAATCTTTTCAAGATTTATTTAGTGTCGTATAAAATAAGGAATAAATATTAAAACTTGGTTCAAAAAATTCCAAGTAATTGTAAGAAAATGATTTCTGATTGTTTCCGGTTTTACGTGTAGTGGAACAAATGTAAAAATAAATTTTGTATATTATCAAAATAATATTTTACCATTAATATTTAAGAGAAAAAAAGGGCATATATTTATTTACAGCCTCATCAAGTAATAAAAATCCATCCAGTTTGACGAAATAACCAAACATTTAAATCCATTGTTAAATTCTTAGAAAAAAATGAAACAAGAAGCTGTCATTAATCCAACCCTTTACCCCTATTTCCTATTTACTCATTAATTGGTTTTATCTCATTTGAATTATTGGAAATAGTATTAACACTCATAGACAATAAGCCATTAATGGATTACGGAAAGCAACAGAAAAAGCGAAGTCATATTGGAGCTACTCCATTCCAATCGAAGTCATGCAGATATACTGAATGATCATGATGCCGCTACAGCAAAGGTGAGAAATATGGTTATGTCCTAAAAGCCATCACCGGCCACGGCACAACTCTTCTCGTAGGAGGTACGCCACGTTATTGGTAACTCTTCTTCACACTGTTACTATACGCACCAGGGTAGTGAAAACAAACCATCAAACGAGAAGCTTCTCATTCTCATTTTTGAGGGGGGGGGGGTAAAAAAGGAAAAGGGGAAATTACAAACAAAAAAAGGTTGTTATAATAATAATAATATAATTTAGAGGCAGAATTAGTTAAAATAAGGGCAATCATTTTGATAATTCGAAATTCGGTGGTCTGGGCTATGAAAAAAGATTCTATAATTACAAAATTTTTCAAAAACTCTGCATATGCGTATTATTCTTGAATAAATTGAGTGTTCATCTGTGTCAGTAACAACCTGATGTCAGCATTATAACAGTTACTGACACTAAATTTTATTAACTTAAAAAGCTTAAATAGCATTTAATTAAACAATATATATTTTTTTTATTTATGAAAGACAAAATAATTTTTCTTCGCGATCAATGCATATTACCTCAATCAGTATTATCATGCATACAATATGGTAAAACTCATGTATGATATGTTAAACCCCACATAAATGTCACATGTTGATAACTCAATCACTTGTTATTTTATATCGCATATTATGATAAGAGACCATAATTTATTTCATGTACCAAAGGATATAATTCGGCTTTTAGAACATGTAGATATCTTCACGCAACAGCTACATACAATCAAACCGCTAACAAAATTAAGTTGGCAAAGCTATTAACTGAGCTTTATGGTCCTACAGGCTCTTCCGTGGTTTTACATTCACAGCAGGTGTGAATTAGATCGAAGCATCAGACCAAAACGTTGCCTCACTCCGTGCTCGCAGAATACAAAACAGGCCAGGACTAATGTAGTTTCCTCAAATTGAGGATGGGAAGAAAGATATGTTGATTCTGGTATCATTAATGGCCTATAAAGCTAGCAAATATTAGCCAGGACAAAATCGTATTTTATATTTTATTATAAATATCTACAACTTCAATTGATTTGGAAGCGGAGAAGCAAGGAAAGATGACATTCGTATATTGATGCAAATTCTTAAACATTTTCCAATAATTAATCATTCATAAAATTCGTTAGAAATATTTTAATCCAACAGAATTTATCTTAGAGAATATCTTATAGAATTATCTTAGAGAATATCATATATAATTACCTTAGAGAATATCATATATAATTATCTTAGAAAATATCATATATAATTATCTTAGAGAATATCATACAGAATTATCTTATAGAATTTATTTATCGTACAGAATTTATAGAATTATTAGAATTTATCTTAGAGAATATCTTATAGAATTATCTTAGAGAATATCATATATAATTATCTTAGAGAATAGCATATATAATTATCTTAGAAAATATCATATATAATTATCTTAGAGAATATCATACAGAATTATCTTATAGAATTTATTTATCTTACAGAATTTATAGAATTATTAGAGTTTATCTTAGCAATATATAAATTATTCATTTCCTGGAGTTTAAAAAAAGGAATAGTTACTAAAATTTATTAGACGCTAATAGTTTTATAGATTTGTTTATTTGTATAATTTTCAAAAATATTTTCATTATTGTAAAAATATTTTCATTGGGTATCACATATCCATACCAGTCTTGGTACACTTTATGATATTTAGAATCAAAATGTCCCTGGATTACTTAGCAATATAAAATTATAAATTGCTTTCGTTTTACTATAACATGTCCAATTTTCTTACTTTTCCTAAAAATTAGTGATTTTTTAGCAATACATTTTTGATTTAAACAATATAAAATATAATACTTAACTAACGCCATTTATAAAGTTGTTCGAATCGGAAATAAATGCCTGCCATCAGAGATTTAGTAATTAACTATTTTTCCGTGATAAGAATGGATATCCTGTATATTAGCTTTGGAAATATATTTGAGTTGGAACTAAAGACAGGGTGTACCAAATAATAATATCATCCCAACTATTTTATAATCATTGAAAAACAGAGGCTGTGAGATTATTCTGGAATTCAAACTTTTCTTATACCGAAAATTCCCTGCACTCACTGAATATTTTCAAATTTTCAAGTTAAATCGAGATTCTTTATAGATCAGAATATTTTGTTACAAATTCTTTTTGCTGCTACTTTTTATTCGTTTTAATTAAATGGATAAATTAAGGATAATTTTACCTTTTTATTTCTCTTGGAATTATTATATATATTTTAAAAGGCTGAGGAAACTAAATTGATAGAAATACATAAATTATTTTTTTTTAAATAATAGAGGAAAAATTTCAAATATCCAAATTATTATAATGATTATTATATAAAATTTATATCTAAAAGGATTCTTTAAAAATTTAAGAAATTCATATCAGTCATAGTAACATATTTAATAAAATTCATAAAATCATATAACACATGATAAATTCGCTGAGATATGTTTCATATTTAATAGAATACATTTTATATATTTTTAAATGCTTTTGTTTAGCTTTGTATGTTTCATAATTATAAGGGTAGAATTTTTTTCACTCTCTTCCCGAAGTTCTCGATGAGTTAAAGTATTTTAATTATATATATATATATATATATATATATATATATATATATATATATATATATATTAAAAATTAATTTCAGAATTATTAATTTAACAATCCTAAATATTTTTAGCTATGAGTTATGAAATATATTAAAGACTAAAAAGTAGGAAATAATAAAAAAATAAAAGGTTTCAAACACCGTTTTATGATTATAATACAAAATAGGAAATACATTTTATCGAAAACCAAGTGATATTATACAGAAATTAAGAAGAATGTCATCATTAAAATTCCTTAGATATTCATTGGAATTTAAAATGAATTATAAATATGGTTAAAACTTCATTTTGCTTAGAATATTTCCATCAGAATCTCGAACTTTTATGATTTTATTCTTACATATTGTCACGAAGATGCAAAGAATAACAAGTCACAAAGTAACACTATATCAAGTTTATTAGCTTTAAACAACTCGTGACATGAAGGCGAAGAATTCATCCCGCTGCTTGTGGAACTCAGAATTTATACAATTACAGAATAATCTAGAATTATAAAGAAGGTTATAGAAAGGTCTAGAAGCTTCTAGAATATTTACGAATGAGTAACAAAAAATTTTAATTAAGGTTCCTTTAACGTAATGAGACGTGGCTGGAACTCGAAACCCCGACCTTGCTCGTTGCACGCGCGGGTTTTACCTCCGAGCCACGTTGACTGTGTGCAGGCCTTCCTTTTTACATATATATTTTTGATAAAGACCATTAATTAAAGTAAGAAACTAAGAATATTATGAAAAGATAATTACAAAATTTATTCTCAGAATAGGAATATTACAAATGCGAGGTAGAACACTATTCTAATAAATCATGAAATATAAATTGCGGCAAAATAAAATATTTATTCCTAAAAATGTAGACGGCAGTTCTCTTTACAATGAAATTTTATTGTATGCATAGAATACGGATGTAAAGTTGACAAAACCGGCAGATTTGGTTCAGTAATTTGCGAACGACTTTGTAGCGTGAGGTTTGACAATGCTCGATTGCCAGATAAAGCTTTAGTGTTTTACACCTTTTTTCAACCCCCAATGAATATCATAAGAGGTAAAAACTTAAAATATTAAATAAATTTCAAAAATCCGCATTATCAATGCATTAAAAAGAAAAAAATGTATTTATAGAAATCTGGAGGTGAAAACAAGAATCATAAAAGCGTGAGACACAGAAAATAATAGGGAGAAGGCTCTAAGGCCATAATGAATACCAAAGAAAATAAAAAGACCCAAACATTCTTTATATTAAAATTGAAATATATGATTACGATTTCAATTTATCTAAATCTTATCTTTCTACTTCTTAAAATTCTATGATTTTTATTTTGGCTTTCAAATTTTTGATGAAAACATATTGTTCTTTTTTAATGCAATGATAAAATCATTTTTTAATATTTTTATATTTATTATTTATTAAAGTTTATTTAATCTTCAGTGCAAAATCTCACTTTTCACCTCTAAAGCCTCAAGATACGATATGAAAATAATTTTGAATGTTGGTATGCAATATTTCGTTTGCTTATGAGCTTGTCCATAAAAGTCAAAAATCCAATTTAAACAATCCGCATGACGTCAACATGACAAGCATCTAATTGCTTATTGTCTTACGCTATGTTTTGATGTGACAGCATGTTGGTTGTTATTGTTTGTTTTTTGCGATACGTGTGGGAGTGCACTTAGCTTGTATCACAAGCGTATGTGCGTATCTAATGTTGCACGGAATTAAACAATAATAATAATAAATAGAAATTCAATGAAAAAATAGAAATAATTTTTTTATAATATTTTGTTCAAGTCTTGGGAATCATGAAATATTTTACGAAATCAATTTTGTTCAGATTCGGTATAAAAGTATAAAGACTTTCCATAAACAAAATAATTTTTTCGAATACCTCGGTGTTTTTTTGCATTATTGTGAGATACTATTTTAGATACATCATGAACTTAAAATTAGCTATTTTGCTTTTCATTACCAAAATTAAAAAACTATCTTCTTTTTCCCTCATACTTCAATAGGAACTATCTTGACAACCAAGGACATAAATAAAGCACAATCATTTTTCACTAGAAGACTAAGATAATTCTTCCACTTTTTGTTAAGGAAAAAAAAACAGAGTTTCCGAAAATTTCAGTTATAACAAAGAAATTTTTCTTGAAACCGAAATTATTTTTCTCAAGATAATATCCGAATTTCTCTGAACTGATTACCATTTGTATCATCATCTCCAAATAGCGAAAAGCAGTACCGAGGCGAAGCTATCCAATTCCAGCGCCCAAAACCATAATTGAGAATCCAGACTTATCAGTGAAATCCCCTAAGGAATATTACTCATTATTATCTCTTCAATCGTTTCTTTTTAAGGACTCAGTTTAATCATTCATTCCCCGAGTTGCGGTAAATGAGAAACTAAGCAAGAGTCGGGTTTTCTTCATTTTCTTCTATTTCTTTCTTTTTTTTTTTTTTCTATCTTTTCACCTTATTAAGATTTTCCCTTTCTACAGTCTCGACTCCAAATACTTAAGTTATTTTTTTTCTGCCAATTATTTGGGCTTTTTTTTTTTTTCCTGGAGATAGAGGCTGTTCCGTTGCATTTAAAGTTGAAAATAAGGAAAAAATTAATGACAGTATAATCAAAGCGTAATACTACGATCACCCGGATAAATTCGCTCTCTAATCGGCAACTGATGAGAAATTATGACGGCGTTAAAATATTTATTGAGTTTTTCAAAATAAAATTTTTATGATTTGTAATTAGAAAATTTGATATTACACAAATAGTTATTACCGAACGGACTCACTTGGATGTATTTTTCTCGAAATAATTGGAATTCAAATACATTCTTGATTTCACAGCTCGTGATTTTAAATTGGATGAAACTTTTGTTAATCAAAGCATTCAAAATTTTGTAATTCATGTTTTGATCTGTATGTCCTAAGAAGGCATTCAAAATGAAGCATAAAATCCAAATTTCATAGTAAAGATTAAAAATGATATCTTAAGATAGTTATTAATTCAAGATTTTTTTTCATTTTTCAAGCTCCGTATCGAAGTTATGGTTTTCTATCCAATTTATTTATTTTTTTCTTCTTCACAAATTTTTATTCGTTCATTTTCTTTATATTTTCTTTCCTTTTCTTTTCTATTGCCAGTTGATTTTCTTTCATTTCCTTTTCTTTTCTCTTTTTTTTTTTTTTTTTTTTTGCTTAATTATTTTTTTAATAAACTTTTATTTGGTTCCTAATGAGGAACTCGATATTTTTACTGCCTGGATATTCAATCTGTATGATATTCGTCTTTCATTCTACTGAGTAAAAGGATTCACTATAAATTTCTAACACAAAACACTATCTAAATTAAATTATTTTTTAAAAAATTTATTAGTTTTTAAAAATAAAATATTCAACAATATCATTACAATGTATGTCCTAAGTTCTCGAAATAAATATCCTAATATTTCTTGACATACGACGAAATTGCGATAGCCAGTTTGATATCCTTTAATTCAAAGGTTCTAAAACTCATGTCTTCCACGATCCCATTTAAATAACATAAAAATATTATGAGCTAGTCTATGAACATAAATTTTACTGCGAGTTCTATTACTAAAAAGTTTTCCCTAGATCTCTTTATTAGTAATTTTTTTTACCTTAAGCAAACCTTTGAACAAAAATTTTACTTTCAGCTTATAAAGGAACAAAAATACTTTAAGGGGTCTAAGCATAGATTTAATTAGGAAAATGAAGCATTAATTTGTGAACAAAATTAGTCTAACATAATTATTTTAAAATTACAATAAATTGGTTAAAACTAAGGACTCTATGCTTAACTATATATATACACTTAAACTATATGTCCTGATTAGGCTGTCTGATAGGGCTGCTAAAAAAGTTCCCTGCTCTGATTAGTTAATATAAGTAATTAAAATAGAGTATAATGTCTCCAAATTTAAAATTCTCGATTGGACTTTTTTCAAATAATCGCTTTTTATTAAATTTCTCTTTGTTCATTATTAGTCATTTTAATGAATTTCTGCTCCTTCATTTGACTGATTTTCTTTGTGGCATACATATATATATATGGAATTTGGAAGAATGTCCCGCATACTTATTTAAATGGCATCGTGGGACATTTATTTAGTCAAAAGGGTGCAGAAGTGGTGAAAGACCTAGATACCTTATATCAATTCAGATTTATTGACTCATTTCTACGGATTGTCGTAGTTTGTAGTATTATTAGTTATTTTAATGAATTGCTACTCCTTCATTTGACTAATTTTCTTTCTGGCGTACACATATATATGGCATCTAGAAAAATGTCCCGCATACTTATTTAAACGGCATCGTGGGACGTTTATTTAATCAAAAGGGTGCAGAAGTGGTAAAAGCTGTAGATGCTCTATACTTATTAAGACTTATCTTCTCATTTCTACGGATTGCAGTGGTTTGTAGAGTAAGATCTTGGCTTCAGCCCGAAGGGTTCAAGATCCAAACCCATCATGTAAACAAATCTCGTGCGCTTTAAAATATTCGAAGCCAAATAAGTTAAAGAGTTTGAAGAGATAAGTTTAAAGAGAGGCGCACTGATTCAAATATAAGTTTCGTCATCCCACCATTGTTGAAAGTTGCTTGGTCTATCTCAAAATAACCCTTCTGTTGCATTTTAGCTTAGGATAAATTAAGCTAAACTAATTTAAATCATCATTCCCTTAGCAAATTGAGCCTCATAAATTACTAATACTTTTTTGGTGGTTTTAACTTAACTGAAATTGCTAGAATGACATATATAATGAAAACGACTAGCCTTTTTTTAATCTTTTTTCATAATAGAAGCTCATTTATCTCTGATACATAAGTATTTTTAGAAAGGATATAGAAAATTTGTCATTTATGTAAAAGAAAAAATACACGTTAATATGATAAAAAATCTACTACATTTAACTTTGGAAGGAGTCATTAATTATATATGCGTTCGGTTGGATTTTTACATTGTATCCGTCAATAATATCTAAGGAAATGCCAAAAAAAATATTTAGACAAAAAAAAAATAAAAAAGGAAATTTTTCAAATATATCAAGTCTGATTATTTGAATAACTAAAAAGAACTATTTCTATATATTTTCAGTTATTTTCTCGATATTTTATATAAAAATGTGTCAAAGATATATGGACTCGCTGACCTAGTCATAGATCATAGATTTTTGCTTCTTATGGTGAGATCTACAGTAAAGAGTTCAAAATCAATCTAAAGGGGGGAAAGTATAACTTACTTTTCTTAACTGCAGCTAAGCGAATCGTTTCTTGTAAAAGATTAGGTATATCTTCATTTCAGAAAACTATGATTAAAACATTAAAATAAAAAGTGAAATATAATCCTAAATAGATTATAAACGAAAAAATATGTATTGAATTGAAAACTTATTCCTTTATGAAAATAAGTGACTACATGGAATTTCCACAACAGAGTTCAAGCCTATATGAGGATACAGGGTGTCATAAAACAGTTGAAATGCATTTTAAATTTTTCTCTATTAGAAATAAATAGGTAGTATAGTTAGAAAAGTTTTCCAAATAAGATAATTAATTAGTTTATGGTCATCAAATAGTTATTAATTTCAAAAGATTACACTTTTTTTACATTTTTATACAAAGACAAAATTGATCAGTTAGAATGTTTTTCTTTTTTCCGAAAACTAGACAGTAATAAAAAAAAACTATGATGAAAAACTGAACTTATTCATGTGATGCCATAATCCCATGGTGGATGTCGCTGCACAAGTCCCTATTACTGTTTTTGAAATAACAATCTGCTATCTGGTTATGTTGTGAGTTCCACAAGTACTGTTCTTTGTGTACATCTCTGCTGTTCTTGCTACCCACGCTTCGTATTTTTCGAAGATTAAAGCGCTGTTTTCTCTTACCTAGTGTGTTGGACTTCTTTCGCCTTACACGATTTCCATAACAATAAATTACAGTTATGTTCAAGACTCTTCATTATGGCGGAATGATTAACCTTGTAAATTTTGTTGAACTCTTATCGGACTGACTATAAAAGCACTCACTTTGAATAATATGTGATATTTTATCAAATAGGTCTCAAATCTTTATTAAAAAATACGAACAATTTCAAGTTCTATTTTACTCAAAGAAATATGGTTGTTTAATCACTTTGGCCTACATTACTTAAAATTGCGAAATTTACTCTAAATAACTCTTTTCAGTTAGCTTGAGGATTGGAAATTCAAACAGAAATGTATTTTTATTAGGGTAAAAACTATAAGAACAAATTTATTTGTTCGAGATATTTTTTGATAACTCATTGAAGTAATATTTATAAAACAACGAAACCTTTTTCAAAAAAATAGTCTCAAAATGTATTTAAAAAATATTTTTACTGTTAATAACCACGAGATTATGAACATATTTTCACAAGGAATTTTTCAATGAATCGTCGATATAACACTAAAAGTTGTCAAAAAATAAAAATAATGTTGGAAAAAGAGAAAAAACGTTCAAAGGGCTTATTTTTGATGATAAATTCTTAAACTATCAGTTGCTAAAGTTTATTTTAAATTATGAAAGAAAATCCTCTTAAGATATAATTTTCCAGCAACCCCTATCCTGTCAGCTTTTTACCAATTATCATTGAATAAAAGCTTAATGTTTCTCAGCCACAGGCATTACAATTTACACTTGATGAATACAAAGTATTTTCGATTAAAGCGAAGATTAATGTAGCTTTTTTGTTGTTTCAGATTCTTTCTCAGAGAGCAACAAACTATTCGCTCTGCTGGGATCTGCATTCCGTGCACAACAAAACATCCTTTTATCGTTTGAAATATTTTCAGCGTCATTATATCCCGGCTAACCTCGAAATGCATTCTCAGCAATACTTAGCACATTCTAAAATACGTGAGAGAAATGGTAACAGCAGTTGTCATTTGTCATACTTTTGTACGTCTGATTCCCCGCTAAGAAACTGCTGCAGATGGATATGAAAGTCTGCCACGTTCGCCTGCGTGGAATGTCACACTAAAATGAAAACCCTTTTCGAAATTTAACGTCGTTTATTCATTTATTTTCTTTTTCCCATCTTATTCAATGCTCTCTGCATCTGTGCGCCAAATCCTCCAAGGATGCAAAAGGCCTACTTATTTTATCCAGCAAGTGGTACGTATTGATAAATCACCAGTTAGTTTCTTTTCGAGGAACAAAGTTTAATTTTTGGAATAAATTTATTCGCTGTTTCTTTGGCCAAATATGACTCGCATGTGTAAAAGGACTTGATGGAATTGAATTACGATCTGTTTAAGAATTCAGACAATAATTTTTAAATTGGAGGATAAAAATAGGATAAATAAATAAAAATTATTTGCTTTGAAAGAAAAGTTTCTTTACCTTTTTTTCATGCATTTTTAAAAATATTCTTGGAATTTACAGAATTTAGAGAGATTCTATGAATTTTACTACACTATACTAGAAAGTATTATAATCGTCAAAAAAATTATATCTAGATTTTTAAGAATCTTCAGATTTCTGCTTTTTCTAAGTTCGAAAAACGTCACTTTTGGAATTACATTAAGACTTCGATTATCCGGATTTCTATCAACCGTGGTATTTATTAAACTAGTTGGTTACCATTTGGGATTTTCCTTTTTTGATAAAGTCATTGAGTTTTTAAAAAATGAGTGTCAAATTTATTTTGGAGCCGATTTTTACAATGCGTAGGCTTGTAAAATATCGTTATCGATGTGAGTTTTTTATAAAACAAGAAGTTAACTTGTGGAAAAAAACTAAAACACAGTTCCATAGTTCTTAAGCATTTCAAAAGTGATGCATGCAGATAGCCTGCATTTTCTTTAAAAAATCGGTTCTTAAAAGGAAGAAAATATTCTTCATTCTTTCAAAGGAAACAGCGAAAACCGGTGACATGCGTAAGTCTTCTTATTAATGATTGATCTTTTGACATTTCTTGTTAAGGGTGAATTTTTTAACAGCCTTTCTTATGTGACGTTTGCATTTTCATCTCTAATCCAAAAAGAATTTCTCAGATAATAATACATCGGCTAACACTTGATAGTACTCAGAGACGTATATTTTAAATTTTAAATTTAAAAAAAAATTTGAAAAATATTGTCTTTATAATACTAAAATTTTTGTAAGGCCTTCTTGCCAAAATTTCGTATCTTCAAATTTTGTACAAATTTTATAAATGATGTGTGTCTATACATTATATTTACTTAATATCCTAATATTTTAAGAGCATAATTAATATCTAAACACTTAATTTGCAAAATCGAGTGCAAAAGACCGCCATTTGGAAATGCATTTGAAGAAAAATTTGTTACATAATTCCATTTTAATGATAATATTAAATTATGAAATATATTAGAGACTAAAAAATAGAAAACAGCAAAGATGATTAATATTTTTAAGAAACAAATGTAGAATTTCTATTTTTTGTTAAAAATATGAAGTTTAAAACTGAAATCATAAAAGTGTGAGCCGCTGAATATTATACAATAAGAATTTTAAACCACTAATGAATATTAGAAGAAAGAAAATACATAAAAATTTATTAAAATTTAACAATTTTTATTAATGTGATTAAATTTCCAGTTTATTCAGAAAAATTACGTCAGAGTGTGACTATTTTTTTTATTTATTTTTTTTATTTTTTATTTTATTTCTACCCTTCAGACTTTGTATATAAAAAAAAATATTTTCTGTATTTTGATTTTAAAACTTTCAAAAATATTTGTTATTTTACCATTAAGCATGTATAAACAAGTTCCAACCACACGAAACTTTGCTCAAAGCATTTATATGGATCCTAATTAATATCAAATTAAATCACTGAAAAGTAGGATTCAAATAAGTTCATCTTTGTCTCATTTAATGCTGAAATCAGCAAGCTACCTCTTTGCAAATCTAGTTTCAATGCCTACTTGGATTTAATTCGAAGTGTTTGCATTCATCTAAGCATAAGAGTTCTCAGAATAAAACGTTTGAATAAAATCTGCTTATCGAATATTGGATGAATAAAAGATAAAATTATTTCCGTTGGCTTGTTAACCTCAGATACTATCCGTTCTATGTAAAACATACGCCCTATTAATTTATCTATACATTGATATATGTTTGCATTTCTTTAATATCTATATTTATTCACCCGGAATTAAATTTTCATATAAATTTAGCAAATACAAGTTTGAGTTATATCGACATACTAATTTCTGCAATAACCTCATTTGATTGATCAAAATAAGTAAGATAATTTAAGTACAAGATCAAACAAGAATTTCAATTACCATTCAAGCAGAATTAATTCGTTTCTTAAAAATCAGTAAATATAATTTAATATCTTAAATCAACACTGAAAATTTGTGAAACTACTGTATAAATCAAGAATAAAAATATTCATTTTAAATCTTACAACATTTAATAAGATCTTTTTTTTTGTATAAAATAATATTTTTTACAGATTTCATGATAGAAGATTCTGATCAAGATTAAATACAAATAATATTGTAATCATTTCAGATAAATTCATACTTTATATTAATGTACTTTTCGTAGATACTTTTTAATTATAAAATGAGAGGCAAGTCATGACAAAGAAGTAAATTTAGGTTTCTTGTGTCGCTTTCGCTTGAAAAAATTATTAATAAAGCATAAGAAATATAAAATCAAACCACGTATATTATAAGCAGTATAACAATACTCTTATGAAAATAAATAATGTAAATGATATGAAAGCAGAAAATAATGTATAAACAACATTTAAATATACAAGGGAATAACTAAAGTCTTCAACCATTCATTTACTTCAAAATGGCGATAAAGATAGCCTTAAAGTAATGCCTGAATGAAGTAAAGTGACCATGCGCTTTTAGATAAACCTATCTACAGCTTTAATTCAGAATAAGCCTTGTTATCTCAAAAAAAACAACCTAGAAATATATGCATAGAATAAATTACAAAGGGTATCCTCTATTTAATATGAAAAGATACCTTGCATTTATTAATGCTAGGAATAGATTACATGAAACGAACATTTATTTGATCGCACTTTCCAAGATTGTGGTATCCGAAGCGAGGAAGAAGGAACGCTTTAACTTAGTTACTCTTGTTTTTAAGTGCACCAGCCACGATGTATAGCATATCTTAGTTAAAACAATGAAAGAAGCTTTACGAAAGCGGATATCATATCCTGCGGAATATTTTAGAAAACAGGACAATTTTTCGCAAGGACAATTTTTATTCATTACGAAAAACCTTATGAATTTTGTACATGTTTTTTAGTTTTAAATTACATTGCTGAATCCTACATCATTACCACAATACGAGGCGAAGGGAACATTCCAGAAAAATCAATCAAATGTGATATTCCTATTTGACCTCTTCGTAGTTTTAACCAATTTCTTTTTTTTTTTAAATTCTAATGGTCGACCATGGAGTGCTAAATCCTTTTCTGATTCAATTTAAATCAAACATGAAGTCAATTTGCCTGACAGTATTAGAAATATTAAGTGACACTCCTGGAAATCACAAAAAAACATGCGCTCTTTTAATACTTTATATATGTCCTATATATTTCTTTTCCATGGCAAGAAAAAGAAATAATCTGATAGAAAAATTCTTTGTTATATGAACAATAAAAATAGATGAACATAAAGATTATTTAAAAGGCTCTTATTAATATATTTTTAATGTAGAAAAATTATCGAAAACTGAAAATTATGTGTTTTATGAGGGAAAATAATTTAATTTAATTTGAGGGAAAACGATGTCGATGGAGACCTATAAATCCATAAGAGGAAAATTAGATCTCGTGCTGCCATCTCTTGTCTTCGGTAGATAGTAAAAAAAGCATTCTTCTAATAAACCATTAAAAGATTACCACATACCTGAGAAAAAACTATTAAAAGAGAAATTTCATCAAGCAACCACTGACCCTGAATGAATTAAAAAGTTACAAAATTGTTAATAAAATTGGCTCTAATATTAAAAAAGGGCACCTTTCTGTACTCTTTCATAACAAAACTTCCAACATTTAAGAGAAGCTATAATACATTTAATATTATTTGAAACTTTGAATTTTATTTATTATTGTTATTTATTTTGCATATCAATCTATAAAATACAGGAACAAATCAAACCACATATTGCATATATTTTATCATATAGTGATTACAGTTTCTCAAATAATTGCGATTCCTCGTTTGTTTGTTTTCCCCATTCCACAACTATCTTAAAAATTGGTCACTTTCTCTATAAACATTTTTTATGCCAAAAAAAATGTACTCTTAAACTTAATCGGCTGATAGAGTTTCTTTTTTTCATTAAAAAATCATTCATACCAAATATAATTTAATATATACTTTAAAGAAATTCTTGGTAAATTTTTCTATAAGATTATGCTTCAAATCCATCAACTAGGAATTTGCTTCTATAAAAATATGTTTTAAAATTCACAACTGATTTCTAAATTTCTGATGACTAAATTTCTTTTATCCTTTAAGTAATCATAAAATTTCTTCTATGCGAATACATTTCGAGTTTTAGCAGAGGGTGTTTTTCTTCTAGTGATTTCATTAGTTTCGGATCATTCGAAGGGCAAAGGTAGAAAGCATGGTTTACGATAATAAAAATAAAACGTGGTCCAATTGTCTGCTGATTTAGGGACTTTTGCAAGAATCGATTGACTAGTGGATGAAATGGGCTCTCTAAGGTTGGTTTTCTTTCTTTCTTTTCTGAGTTCCAGAGTTGTCTTTAGTCTTAAGACAGGCAATTATTCTACGAGAGTTATACAAGAAAAGTAGACTTGGATTTTTTTTTTTTTTTTTATTTTTTTTTGGTTAAGAAATGCTAGAGCTGAAAGAAATAACAAAGAAATTTTGCGATGTGAGATAAGCTGTTCTAGTGGCTTACCGGACAAATTGAACGTTTAATTGCATGTATAGAATGGAATAACAAAAAAGTTTTGACTTGTGATATAAGCTGTTCTTATGGCTCTCTAAATAAGTTTATAGATAAACTGCAAGTACTGAATTAACGGTTTACTGCAGGAGAACAAAGAAATTTTTATCAGCCATAAAGGCTGTTGTTAAGATTGATTGGACAAACTTAATGTTTCTTTGTGTGAGATGAAAAGTATAAACAAAAAATTTTGAGTTCTGATATAAGCCTTCTTGTGATTACTAGACGAATTTAAGCATTATTTAATGTTCTGGAAAGAAAAAGGGAGAATAGAATAATGGTATAAACTGTTCTTGTGCCTTGGTAAACAAAATTAACGGATCGTTCAATGTATTTAAAAGAATAACAATGATATATTGATACGTGATTTGATTTGTTTTCGTGGGTTTGAAGATTTAATTATTACTTTCAAGTATTGAATTAGTATTTAATTGTGTAAATATAGAAATTACGAAATTTTTTTAAAGCTGCTAGCACATTTATAACTTATGGCACAAATTATAAGTATAAAAGATACACTTCTCTTATTTCAGCGCAAAGTTTTGAAATAAAAGAAGAAATTTAGAGACGTAGTTTAAATCCTTTGTACTAGACAAATGTGGACTTTCTGTAACTTACAGAAAGGGGAAAAGAACAAATTTTTGAAGGTTCTTTTTTCTTCTCAAATTAGTTCGTCTTGTGTATAAGTTTTGTGTGTGTGTGTGTGTGTGTGTGTGTGTGTGTGTGTGTGTGTGTGTGTGTGTGTGTGTGTGTGTGTGTGTGTGTGTGTGTGTGTGTGTGTGTGTGTGTGTGTGTGTGTCTTACTGGAAGAAGTTAGCGTTTCATTATACGAACTAAGAATAAGTAAATTTTCCTACTGACATAAGTTGATCTTGTTGAATTGATGTTATAACTCATTGGATAAATTTGATTAATAGCATTTAATGAAAGATGAAACAATGTAGCGTTAACATGTGCTATAAGATGTACGTATAACTCTTTGGGCAACATTTTGATACTCCACTAAACCTTAGTTGTACGATTTAAAAGAATTTCAAGCCGTCATAGCGGCTATTGTTCAACTTATTGGACAAATTTAACATTTCATTGCGAGTACTGAAAAGAATAAAAAAGAAGGAATTTTTGAGATGTTAAGTAAGCTTTCTTGTGACTCCTGGACGAATTTCTGCATTGTTTTATTCACTAAAAAGAAAAAAAATTTTAATTTTACTATGGAGCATAATTTTTTTCGACTTCCTAAACTAAGCGTTTCATAGCATGAATTGAAAGGAAGAGAAAATATATTTTTAAAAAATGCATGACTGTTCTTGTGGTTCAAAGGATAATTTAATTTTTGACTGTAGATAATTAAAGGAAGCTCAAAGAAGTTTCCGCTGCAATGTAATTTGGGAAAAAATGCTAATTGAAATTTCAAATGGGTAAAATTTACTACAGATTATGGGAGACTTACAGCATATTATAAATTGTTTCAGATGCACAAAAAAATCCTAGTAAAGTATGCATTATAAAATATACTACAGCATATTATAAATTGTTTCAGATACACAAAAAAATCCTAGTAAACAAACTAGTAACAAAATTAATTTTGTTACACAGTATAAGCTACTCTTATGGTTCACTGGTTAAATTTAACGTTTCATTGTATGGACTAAAAAGAAGAATGGAATTTTGAGATGTATCATTCTCGAGAATAGTTTGTTTAGTAGTTAATAAAAAATAAGAAAAATATTAATATTGTTTAAAATAAACAATTAAATTAAATTAAAGTAGGAAATAAAAGTTGCATCATTTCTGCATTATTATATTTTCTTCCTATTATAATTTCTCATTTTGAAGAACGCAACCTTCTTTCAATTTTTATTATTTTCTAATAGTTCTTACTTTTCTAGGTTTCAGCAATTTGCTAAATAAATTTTAATGAAAACCTTTTTTTTAAATACACATTTATTAATGAACAAAAAAATGAGATATTTTATCTTTTTTTAGTTCCTAAATTACAGTTCATTGTTATAAATATTACCGAATCTTGAAGATAATGTTTTTCAAATTTCCTACCAGTGACTCCACGTGCGGAAGCAAAATTCAGTTACTTTAATAAACTGAATAAGAATTTAGCTCTGAAATTACTAAGATAGTATAATATGTATCATCTAGAATATATAAGTGTACAAAATTTACTACATCAAAAGTGTACGAAAACTTACTATATCAAAAAATGTGTGGAAAACCGATTGTCAGAAACATGAAACAAACCGAAAATGAAATTGTGTAAAAATAAGATTAAAAATTACCATTAATGATCATAAATTTAGAGCAGGAGATTTTTAGTTAAACTTTCACGTGTTCAACAATTCAATAATAATGTTTATCTTAAGCTGTAGGTAAAATTTTTAAGAAATTTTAAATTTTAATTTTCTTATCATTTCACATAGGTCATGAAATTAATTTTAAAAAATGAAGTAATAATTTTTATTTCATAAATTAGATTTTGTATGGAGTGAATTTAATGCATTACTGAATCCCTATATGAGTACTTTCCTAATTATTTGCTTAGTTCAAAAAAGTGCTAAAAAATGCATTGTTATCATTGTGTCTAATCAAAATTTGCATAATAATTCATTACAGTAATTTAATATTAGATAATAAAATGTTAAATTCATTCAAAATGTTTATTTAATATCAAATGATCATTTTTATTTCAGGAAAGCTTCAAAAAGCAGTTCAAAATTATCCTTGCAGATTAACTGAAATCATAAAACAATGAAGAGTGAATTTTTTTTCTTCTATGCATTAAACTTGTGTTTGAAAGATATATTACATGTTTTTGTTTTTTGTTTTTCAACTTTCTCATACACGAAATATAGAAAAAATACTACAACGGTTAAAAAAATTCAAACTCGAAATTTTGACTATCTTCACGTTTCAGACCTCCCTGAGTCTGAAAAACACATTTTTAGCATTATGCCTGTCTATGAATCCTAAAAACACATTTTTAGCATTATGCCTGTCTATGAGTCCGAAAAACACATTTTTAGCATTATGCCTGTCTATGAATCCTAAAAACACATTTTTAGCATTATGCCTGTCTATGAGTCCGAAAAACACATTTTTAGCATTATGCCTGTCTATGAGTCCGAAAAACACATTTGTAGCATTATGCCTGTCTATTTCTCTGTGAGTACGTTAACTCGTAAACGATTTAAGTTAGAAAACTGGAATTTCGTACATGGAATTACGACAAAATTTGTAGATTTCTATCAAATTTTGAACAAAGTCTGTGTGTTTGGCTGTTCGTGTACATGTAAATTCAATACTTCAAATTCATAGAATTAGGCAGATAAAATTTAGTACACCAGATTAGCATCTAAAGTAAAGATATTTATCAAATTTTGAATCAGATCCGTCAAATGGTTGATTGTCTGTCTGTCTATACTTTCGCGTGCATGTAAATGCCATAAGTCATAAACGGAATGACTTAAATCAATGAATTTGGGTATATTATATTATGATTACAACTGTAGTTCCATAATAAATTTTGGTTTAAAAAAAAAAAAAAAAAACGGAGGAAGTTGGAGAAGAAATGTATTAAAGAATTTGTGAGAAACTTTTAGGAAAAACATTTCCGCTGATTTTACATCAAAATTAAATTTCACGAACGACAAATTTTTTGAAAGTAAATGCTTACAACTCATTTAATATTAACAATGATGAACAGTATACTACTACCAGAACGAAATTTAGGAATTTTTTCTTAAAATACATTAAATTGAAGGCATTTGCTCAAAATTCTCCGATTTTCAGACGAAAGATGATTTTCTATGAAACAGTTTTTTTTTAATCAAAAACGAGGATGCAGTTTTCGTTACAATCTTGTTTACAAAAATTTTTCAATCTCAGAGCTTTTCAGATTTATTGAAATCTTCTTGTAGAAATTCATAAATTTATGTTGATGGTGGAAAGTTAGTACCAGTTTCGATATCCAATCAATTGTAATAATTTATACAATTAATGTACACAGGAAAAAAAGGAATTTACTTGGTGCAAATTCTCAAATTTTCAGACTGAAATCATTTTTCTATAAAAGTATCTCATTTATTTTATTCCACTCTAAAACAGAAAGCATGAATGTAATATTAATAATAGCCCTTCAAATAAGACTTTTTAATTAATTATTTTCTTCTACTAACTTGTAAAATGGCGTTGGTTTCATAACTTTTTTTTACATATCTATTTCCCCGACTAATATACTGTAACAATTTCCCAGAATAAATAACTGCAGCGATAAAATAAATATACTGGGGCAAATCCGAAATTAGTCTAAAAATATTTTTCTATGAATTCAATTTTTTTATTGCTATTCTATAACTAAAAATGAAAACTTTCTTTGAAATTATAACCGGTTTTCAGTTGCTAAATTTCACAGGTTAATTTAATTTTCGTCATTTAAACTTTTTAAGTAATGTTGGCTAAATTTTAACTCAGACTAGTGATCTATTTAGGTATGTTGAGTCTCTATGCAGTGCACGTTATGAAGCACTTCTTTTATAATCTGGTCAGTTTAATTTCACATTGCAACGCTTTTTGAAGCATGTTAATGTTTTATTTTAGGTTAATCCTATTTTGTGCATTTTTATGTATGAACATGTATTTGTTTTTATTTATCTGTTATGACTCCAAACTGTCCGATATACAAATTTGTACATAATATTTTTGAAATAGGATTTATAAAATATTCTAATAACACAGTGAATATAATGACACATGTAAGAACTTGATCAATTATTTTTCGTAAATCACTAAATCTTCCCCCATATTGTAATTTAGAGAATTTGTATTTTTTACAAATTTATTATTGACAAATAATTATTTATTTATTTGTCAATTAGGAAAATAAATTTCTTTCTTTGACCTGTTGCGACCCCTCTCAGCCTAAAGGCCACGGCAGCTGCATAGCCTGCCTATATATATAAACCCGACACTGGTTCTTACAAGAATCTTTTCGTATCCACTAAATTGCATCTAAATCACTTAATTAATATATGGAGGAACAGAATTAATTATGATCAGTTCTCAAATTTTTAGATTAAATATATTTTTCTACAATAACAATCCATGTTATTTATATTTATTCTAAACTTAAAAGTGAAAATGATCTTTGCATTAATAACAGTCTCCCAAGATGTGAATTTTTCTGTTTAATTAAATATCCATCACAAACTTTCAAGGTTGTATTACCAGAGTATCAGATTTGACTGGAGCATTTGGATTTTCTATCCAATATATTGTAACACTTTAAAGTTATTAATGGTTGCTGTCAGCTTTTATAGATTTTGTATCTCAACACAAACATACTCGAAAAAAGAACTAATTTAGTCCAACAGTTTTATAGGGAGAATTTTCTTTGGTTCTATTAATGGCATGCCTTCATTTTTTTAACTCTCAGACTGAACTCATAACGGAAAGTTACTCAATTTCGACATAAAACTTTTTATGTCCTTCTGGAGAAATTTATCTCCGGAATCATAACAGTTCAACGCAATTAATGGCTCCTGGCCTCTTTAATAGATCCAGGATCACGTCGCAGGCATACTCAAAAAGCAAACAAGTTAGTAGCTCCGGCAGTTTTCTTCTTGATATTCATATCGCCAAAGGGAGCATATTTTTTTCGTGCTTGGACACTCTGAAATCATATCGGGGATTTTCCCAGGACACCAGATGTGAGTCCAAAGAGGCGAAAATCATCTCTCGTCCTTCTCGAGAAATTCGACCAAGTCACGTGACCTGTTTGCTAAATTGTGGTGGGGCTTTTTATTTACGCTTTCCGCTTGACTTTTTTCTATTTGATACGTCCTTATTTTTTTTTGTCTCCCCCAGAATAAAATATGAGCCTAGTCGTGTCCTATCCTCACGTCTTCAGTGAGTTATTCAAACGGAGGGCGACTACATTTCAGATACATAAAAGAAGACGATGGTTTTCTCCCACTCTTCATCGATGCCATCAAAAGTAAACGAAGAACGAAGTTTATTGTCGAAAGTTTTAGAATAGAACTTTGGAACTCATATTAAGTGAATTTAGGCTTTAACGTTAATTTTTTTTATTTGAGTTTTTACAAAAATTATTTTCTTTCATTTTTTATCGAGTGTATTAAATTCTGCCATCAAAGTTCAGTGAACGTGAAGCTTATTACAGCAAGTTTCATAATAGAGCTTTAGAACTTATATTAAGTGAATTTAGGCTTTAACGTTAATTTTTTTATTTGAGTTTTTACAAAAATTATTTTTTTCCACTTTTTATCGAGTGTATTAAATTCTGCCATCAAAGTTCAGTGAACGTGAAGCTTATTACAGCAAGTTTCATAATAGAGCTTTAGAACTTATATTAAGTGAATTTAGGCTTTAACGTTAATTTTTTTATTTGAGTTTTTACAAAAATTATTTTTTTCCACTTTTTATCGAGTGTATTAAATTCTGCCATCAAAGTTCAGTGAAGGTGAAGCTTATTACAGCAAGTTTCATAATAGAGCTTTAGAACTTATATTAAGTGAATTTAGGCTTTAAGGTTAATTTTTTTATTTGAATTTTTTAAAAAAAATCATTATTTTCTACCTCTCTTCATCGATTGCATTAAATTCTGTGATCAAAGTTCAGTGAAGGTGAAGCTTATTACAGAAAGTTTCATAATAGAGCCTCAGAACTTATATTAAGCAAATTTAAGCTTTAAGGTTTAATTTTTTTTATTTGAGTTAAAAGAAATACATTTTTTTTTATTCTTCATCGATGACATTAAATTCTACCATCAAAATTCAATGCAGACGAGGTTTTTTACAGCAATTTTTAGAGTAGAAGACTCATATTGTCTCATTCCTTCAACCTTTAGGTTAAAGTTTATTATTTGAATTAAAATAATTTAAGAAATGTTAAAGAATTTTTATTTGAATAATTTAAATCTCTTAATTTTTTCCCTCATAACTCTTTGGGGACTAAATGCGCTAAAAATTCCTTAGTTTGTTACGCAGCTTAGTTAAATTTTAATCTACCTCAAAATATTGAAGTAATTCTTAGTCCATATAGTTTAATATCTTATACAGTTTACATCTTATGCAGTTTAATAGTTTATTTACATGTAATAAAATAAAACATATTATCGGATGTTTGAAGCTGAATAAAATATGGGATTTTAAGTATCACATCATGCAATTTGCTGAAAATAAGGAAAAAAAATTTCATAAATTGTTTTATATTATATTATTTATAAGTTTTTAAACTTATAAATGTATAATTTGCCATTCATATAAAGTTTCCTTTTATATTCAATATGATAAACAGGAAAAAGTAAAAACTGCTCTCTATAGACGATTCTAAATGATTATTTTGAATTGAATGAGTATTGAGGTAGAATTATCGAAATACTTTTATGTTTATATTTCTCACTTTGAGTAAGGTTTATGTTAATTAATTGAAATGACCAAGTTTTTCATTTTTAAAATTAAAAAAGTTTTATTCGACTTGGGTCTTTACATTCTTGCGCAAAAAATGCTGCGCAAGTTAATCGATGGAAAATTCTTTCATCAAGGCTCAACGAAAACAGAAACTTATAACTGTACGTCTTAAGAAAAATTATTAGAATCAATAGTAATCAAAACTATGCAAAATATTTAACTTTAGTTATTGGAAATAAATAGATTTGTTTCTCTAACATTACTTGCCAGAATTTTATTTTTGACTAGATGTATTTTGATTTTTGGTTGTATTTTAGAAATAAAATTTAATAGATAGGAACAAAATTCAGTAATAAATTTCAAAGAATTTAAGTCACCTTAGTGATGTTTCCCTTCTAACAGTTGTTTAAATTGTTTTATATTGGTAATGATGTTTAATCCTATTTCTAATTGGTTTCTGATTTGTCATCATAAATAAAAATGTCGTATCTTGTAATAATTTTCCCCTGTTAAAATTTGTTTAATATAAGTTGATTTCGGTGAAAGAAATTCCCTAATAGTATAAATTATTAAATTGCGTAATTGTATAAAAGATAACTTTATCTGATAAATAATATTGAAAACTAAAAACTCAAAATATCTATTCAATTAACATTAGTCACTTTTAAATAATTTACTCATTAATAATATTTTTATGATTGATATGAGTAAACATTAGTCAGCAGGTCTTCGCAGAACAAAATAATACGATTATATCAAAAATAAGAAAATAAATTATTACAAAGAAAAATTATTTCATCAAAAATGAAACAGTAAAGCTTTAAATATTTTACGCAATCAAAGAGTTAACTATCATTAAATCCTACAATAAATTAAATCTTAAATAAAAAGTTTGAGAGCTTTTTGAACATTTAAAAAAACTTTACATCAAAGTTAAAATAGATTTTTATGTAGATGAAATTTTCTTTTCAATTTTCAACTCAATCGATTTTTTAAATTAAAAGGAACTGATAATTTAACTTAATCAAAAAATTAAATAATTTGCTTACGGGAGAGCTGATAGATGAAATAGCGGATTAACGCAAATAAAATTTATTTCTCAAAAAGTTCTGTTTGAATTTATTTTGTGTCATCGGTTATTCTTTTAAAGAAACTGCGACTACTTTTGATGAATACTTCTGTACCTCTTCTTTTCGTATTTATAATGTTTTGTTTATAAATGGTAATAATAGTCATTATAGATTTCGATTAGTTTTGATAATGATTTGAAACCCTTAACTTATGTACCAAAAAATAATTAAATATTTAATTAGAATTTTTTTTTAACTGACGGCACGTAACTATGCTATTAAAAACACTTTGCAAAAAAAATCATCAAACCGTTTCAGCAAATGGAGAGAATTCATGTTCATGTGATACGCTTAAAGTGCATCATGACTATATAATATTGCCTCCCATTACGCATCTTCTGATAGAAAAAAAGAATGTATAAACGTCTTCAAAGTTATAAAATAAAAATTCTATACTATCCCCTAGAATTTATGGGTCATGTTTAGTAGAATATTTTTCGTTTAATATTTTAGAGGGAGGGGGGGGGGGATTCTATTCATTTTCGACAAAAGCTAGCCTAGTTACATTTTATAGTATTTCATCATTTTAAGCCAATCAACATCCGTTTCGAATAAGCGCAGCTCGATGATTAGCGGACCTTACACGAGACTGTCGTTGAAATCGTGTAAATTACTGTTATTCAAAGTTTCATAACTCGGCCAGTTTTAATCGCAGAAGATTAATTCAGCTAAATTGCTCCATGGAGTAAGCTATTGACTATGCTCACGCTTCTACTCTACAAAGCAAGTGTTACTGTATGGTTATGTTTTTAAGACCAGTATTACTGTATGGTTTTCAAATTTGGGGAACCACTTCCACCCAAAACATTAAGAAATTGCAAGTTTTCCAAAATAAGCATTTAATGAAGATTGTTAACGCACACTGGCACATTAGAAGAAAAATACTTTATGATGACCTCCAAATTAGACTTGTTTAGGTATTTATTTAAAAAACATCAATTAAGTTATTCGAAAAATTACTCCAGATTCGCAACGAGTTACTACAACTGCCAGCATATGCCTAGCTCTAGGAAAAGGCCTAGAACAGCAATCAATAACATTTACATAAACTTCCCGTCTGTAAAAAGACCTTGAATTTCTAATTTCATTGCCAATCTGGAGGATTAAAGTTTCCAAAATTGTTTCTGTTTTGACTTTAGATAACTACGATGAGCTAGCTACATGCGTAAAATTTTTCTGGATTTTTCCCCATAGTAAGACACGCGCAACGCAAATCCATTAAAGCTCTCTATTCTCCCATAAATAACTAAAATATTATTTCTTTATTAATAATTCGATGATAACGATTAAATGACATTAGAGATTTATGCGCTCGTCTAAACTGGTTCAATTAATTTTAATCTTTCGCTTCAACTTATAAATTATAATTACTATTCCAAATTATGATGTGGAAATGCTCGTGACCATTTTGCAACACAACGGAACTCCGAAACACCACAACGTTGCCTTTAAAAATTTTACTTAAAATGTTAATTTAAAAAATATTTTACCATATATATCGAATTGACAAAAAAACTGCGTAAACATTTGATTTTCATAATTTTTCCAGCAGTTCATTTATTAACCTAAACAATATAATACATAATTGTTTACCCCATTTAAAGATTATATGGCTTATTCTGTGGCAAAGAGGTGACTGTAATTAAAAAAAAAACTTTTAAACTATTTTTCTAGATTGAAGCATATTTTTATCTCTAACAATATAAAAATTAATAAAATGGACCACAATCAGAATGGGCACTCTGCATACATTTCATCACTTTCAGTAATCCTACAGGCATTTCTATTTTATGGAACTTTCTTCAAAGCAATTTATGCATTCAAAATAAGTACAGCAGAGAGCAATTTTAGAATATTCGCAAAATTTGAATACATTGTGAAATAGCACATTAAAATAAAAATACGCTATTATAGATGAAACTAAAATGCAAGAGAAATTGACTATATTCAAAATATATTTCCAAGTTGTCAAACATTCTTTTCAAAAAAACTTTATTCCAGTCCTTTTCCATATGAAATCCTAATATTTCTTGTTGTTATTTTCAAGGTTGTGTATATTCTTATTTATTTTTCTTTAATCTGTCTGAAATAAATCCACTTACAGTGATGAAAAGTTTGTTGTCTGACTTTCAAAACAGCCGGATTTATATAATATTCTCTCGTGCTTTCAAAAAACGTCATGTCTGAATAAACTCCCTCCGGCAATAGCATAGACAGGTTGTATAACTTACATAAATAAGAACAAGAAATAATCTGAAATACCTTATATTTATCAATATATTACTATTTTTTATAGGCAGATACTAGCTTGCTCAATTTTTGAAACAATTCAATGTGATATTGTGACTAAAAGCTGTAAAAAATTTGTGTAGCTGTTGTCGTATTTTGACCTTGTATATTTCGAAATTCGAATTATTTAAATCTGATATAAATTTATTTGCATAAATTCGGCCCTTTTTACTAAAACATGTATATTAGTTCGTTAGATCATGATTGTTTAAATAGACTGAATTTTTTGTTTCCCTTATTCTTTCGCTACATAATTTAAAACCATTTCAGGGGTATTTGCTATTTCTTTTTCTTCATGCAAATTAATGTGTGGATAAAACCCTAAAAAAATGGAACTGATGCTGCCATATGTTGCCGTCATTATATATTAATACAATGCTAATAAATCATCAAAAGACTACTGCCTGGTTAATAAAAATCTTTTTAAAAGGAAGGTTTCGTTTTTAACCACTAACCGCTAAAATTGTAAGCTGTTACAAAACGTAAATACAGAAAAAGATCTGAAGATTTTAAATCTTTGTCTTTAATCTTTTTCCAGTCTTGTGAAACAATCAACAAGAATGTCCTCTCCTCTTCTTTCTCATGTGATTCCACAATATAATATATTTTGGCTTAGCAGCAGCGTAAAATAATTACTTGTTTAGGAACAGCACTTCTTCCTGATGACCGACAAGGATCAAAATGTGAGACAGATCTACAATTCTGGTGAAAAAGAGGACATACCGAATTCCGTTTGTCTTGCTTGTGGGGTTTCTAAGCTCTCACGTTCACAAATGCTTAGAAAAACTTGCAGGGGTATTCTCTCCAATGCATTCTCGCATAATCTCTAATAAATGTGTTATAATTATAAACATTGGGTGAAGCCTAGAATGCTACGAGGGCTCAGAGTTTTATTTTCAGTTCCCCATGCAGGAAAATTGTACTATAGTAAAGTAATTAAGTAAAGGAGAATTGTAGTGTAGTTGCTTAATAGTATAGTAAAGAAAATCGGTACTTAAGCCTTAATTGCTTGACACCGGCCAATGATCAATGGAATACGATCAATGAAATAGTTAAGAAATATCAGTGGAATAAATATTTGGAATCAATTAAACATTTGGAAAGATTTTAATAGATATGCCAGCAGAAAACTCGACAACAGATTTTGTCCAAAAATTACTACACATCTATAATTTGGTTGATAAACTCAAATGCCAAATTTCATACAGTATATTGTACTCTGTAAATTGTTGAGCTCTCTTGCTCATATGAACACACTTAGACAAACAGACTTCCGTTTGATACATTTGGTCCAAAATTTAATAGATCTCAAGAATTGAAACAAAAGCCCACATACCAAATTTCCTCTATCTTGATATTGGGATTACAAAATATCGCGTTTAAAAGTTCCAAAAATGGTTTTCAGACTCAAAAACATCTGAAATGAAGAAATTTATCAAAATGTCGTGGTGGAATGCTTCGAATCTTTTATCTCATGGTGGAATCTTTAACAATAAAAATATTTTCTTTCTTAAACTTCGTATGACAGAATTTTTTTAAAAAATGAAACAATATAATAAAACAATCAGAAAGAAATGATATTTACAACAAAAAAATATTATTTTGAAAAAATTCCTTTACGAAATTTTCGTGCTGAGTATTTCCAAATTAATCTTTCATGATCAAGAATATAATGATGAAAAGTACCATCCCTGTTATATAGAATATGGTTTTCCACTTCAGGTAAATTATTAATATTTTAGAGGCCAATAAATATTTCTCTTATTTATTTGCTATAAAACAAAATAACTGGTTTAAAAATAATCAACATATTTTCAAAAAATTCCTGTTAAGTACATTGCTTGTCTGATTGCCAGAAATTTCTTGTAAAAAAGCTGATTAACACTGAGTTCCTTTTCCACAGTAAAAGAGAATACTTGAACATTAAAGATAAAATTGTATATTTTAAAAATAAATTGATGAATGTTATGAGTAAGATATTTCATCTGTTTGTAATTTTACCGTGCATTCCTATCCTAAGCAGGCAATTGTTTATGACACTTTTTTATATTGCTCTAAATTACTAAAAAAAGAGTATGCCTGCTCAATGCAATATTTTATTGACAAAACTGTTTCCTTATTTATTTGCCTTTAAAATATCAGCAACTGAATTTCAAAAAATCAACATGCTATCAAGAAAATTCCTTTGAGTACGTTGCTAGTCTGATCTGTCTTAAGGAAATTTCTTGCAAGAAAATTGAATGTCACTAAATTATTTTTTGCTGAAAAAGAGCACATGTTAACGTCTATAGTAAAAATGTGTGCTTTGAAGGATATATTTATGAATATAATCAATTTAATCTATTTCAGCTAAGTCTTTTGCTAATTGTAAAATATTCGATGAATTCTTCAATTTATTTCACAGGTAATTATTTACTTCGTTCTTTTAAATTTCTCTAAATTACCGAAAAGAATATGCTTGCGAAAGATGTAATCGAAGAAGAAATTATGGAGCAATAGCAACTCGATCTATGAATGTCCAGCGGTTATTGTGAAAAATCATTAACTCACTTTTCCTCGAAATATGAGGTTGATTTCATCCAATTACTTCTTACATTCGTGTGGATCACAACTGTCACAAAGATCCAAATGACACAGAAGGATTTCCGTTTTGTATGTCCAGAAAGTTGTCATATTCTGGACTGATGACTTCTAAATCAGCAATTTCCAACTTGTGGTATGTGACAGGATGCTGAGTAATGAAGGAGAACGCCTATATAGAGAAATAAAATAATATAAAAGCAAAATTTGGCTTCAAAGTTCTTCAGATAATTAATGAACAGGAACAGCTAGTTTCTGAAGGGTAAGTGAAAGTGATCCATATTTAATGTAGCAAACTTGATCTAAAGATTTTGTCTGTAGATTAATGACTTTGAAATAACATCCTATTTTAGTTATCAAAGTGAATAAAAATAATAGTAATTTTGGGCAAATATAATGAATTGTTTTTAAGAAGTCATTCTTATAAATTAGTATTTATTCACAAAAATATTTCCTTCACATCTAATCCATACGAAAATTACAGCATGCTTAAAAATGAAAATAAATAATTGAGAAAAAGAAGGATTTTCAAATATAAACTATTTTCATTTAGCAATTTGATGCATCTGGTACTAAGGATATAAAAAATAAGGTGATCTGCATTTAATTTCATAATTCAAAAATCGAAAGCATGGAAACATTTGTGGAAATTCAGATTATAATGGCTGTAAGAATTTTTTTTTTTTTTTAACTTTTTTAACGAAATATCCATTATTTCCAAGAATTTATCCTGAGCATTTTGTCTGAAAATTATATTATGTTAAGATCAATAATAATATTGTAACCCGATTAACAGCATTGCTTTGAATATAATTATCACTATTTAATCTGGAGCAGCAAAAGTTCTGTTGACATCAAGATAAATAATCAACCTCAACATTAATTATAAAAAAGAATGAGGCATTTTATCTTTTGATCAAGAAGTCCAAAGATTTATATCTATGTTATCTTTTTGAGAATATTAAAATTTTGCCTTTTGTTGACATAAAATACTACCCGATTTAGTCTAGCATTCAAAAATCGGAAGTATATAAATGGTTACTCTAAAATATATAATATGTTTAGAAATTTCTTTTTCTGAAGAAACATCCTCCATTTTCCAGAAATATATGGAACTATTTTATCTTCATATACCATTCTCCTTCACAACAGCATTGAGTTAGATATATATAATAGTATTTAATTCTGGAGTGAAAATTGTGCAATTGGCATCAGCAAAAATCTAACCCAAAGACCGTACGATAAGCAATGAAGCACTCTTATCTTTTGACTGAGATCAGTCCAAAGGATTATTTCCATTTCAGCTTTTTGATGCAGTTTGAATTTTAATATGGGAATAAAACATTATCCGCCATAGTCCAACCTCTAAAAACTGAGAGCGCAAAAAATCTTACTGTCAATTTATTTTAATCTGTTTAGAAATTCCCAGATCTTATGAAAAATCATCCATCATTTATAATAACATGTGTAACTATTTTGACTTTTTTTTATATTTAGTGTCATTCTTTTCTATTACAGCAGTATGTTATACGCATTCAACAGTCCCGAAATCTGGAGCGACAATAGTTCAAGTGATATGAATAGAAATCAATCTTAAAACTATATGAATGAAATGCAACATCCATATTCGTTGGTCAAGAACGATCCACAGGTTTATTTCCATTTCAGCATTTTGATATGGCTTGAATTGTAAACTGTGTGAGAATAAAACATTATCTGCTTTAGTCCAGCCTCTAGAAACTGAGAGCTTAAAAAATCTTACTGTCAATTTATTTTAATTTGTTTAGAAATTCCCAGATCTTATGAAAAATCATCCATCATTTATAATAACATGTGTAACTATTTTGACTTTTTTTTATATAGTTTCATTCTTTTCTATTATTGCAATATATTATATGCATTCAACAGTCCCGAAATCTAGAGTGACAGCAGTTCAAGTGATATGAATAGAAATCAATCTTAAAAGCATATGAAAAAGAAATACAACATCCATATTGTTTGGTCAAGAACGATCCAAAGGTTTATTTCCATTTCAGTTTTTGAATAAGATTAGAATTTTGCATTATGCGAAAATACAACACTATCCGCCTCAACCTTCTCTCAGAAATCGACAGTATAAGAATCATAGTGTGAGCTTGATTTAATATGTTAGAAATTTCTCACTCTTTTGAAGAAGCATCCATCATTTTCAATAAATGTATAGAACTGTTTTGCCGTTTTTTATGCAATATATTTCTTTTTTCTCATAAAAGTCTAAAGCTACACATTTAACAGTGGTCTATTCTGAAAGAAAAGGAGACATTACATCAAAAAAGTAACCATCTTGTTTCATAAAAAACGAAAGCGAAGAGTTTTTATAAAAAAGAATCACTTGAAAGTTGACTTAAATGGTTAGATTCTATCATTAATCTTCAGCGCATAAGAAACACTGAGAAAGAAAATAAAAGCTTTTATAAAGCTTATCTGCATTCAAAAGGCTTTTTATATTAATCGGTATCCAGGGAATAAATTACTTAACTCATCTTTAATTAAAACATATGCACCCATTAAATACAAACAGAGTAAAATGCGTGTGTACATTATTAGATACATTAAGCACTACATGTAATATAATAGAGCTTATATTGTTTCAAAATTTCTGAACATGTAACGAATTTAACCATTATATAAAAGTTTTCTAAAGCTGTAAAAGACCATCGTAGAAAGTAGCCTTTAAACTAAATTAGGGTAATTTGTTTACAGTTAAAATTATGAATCAGGACAAAAGGAAAAACCGTTATATTTCGGTTAAGTTTCTAGTCTATTATTTAAAACTGAAGGAACTGTAGAAAATTATTCAAATTCTAAAGTTTTGCATTAACGTATAAAATTATTCATTTGATGCTATAATATTTCTAAAATTTCGTAAATAAGTTTTAAGTTATTTTTTTAAATGATATTTGATTTGATGATTGATATTTGATTGAATATTTTTTTCACGAAAAAGATGTCAAATAAATTATGAATACTTTTAATGAAAAAGAAAATTTGAAAAAACAAAACGCATTTCTAACATATAAAATATGATTCAATATTTTTAAACAGAAAGGAACACTTAATGCTGTAGAGATCCTGTTCATTAGGAAAGAATAATCATGCTCTTACAGTACACATTGATTACTGCAGTAAATGTTACTTACATATTTATTCAATTATTTTTCGATTCAACAAATTATATCACCAAATATGATTTCTAGAAAAACCTAAAATATTAATATCAATAACTTTATAAACAAAAAGTATTTTCGCAATAATAAAAATTATTGCTCGTGGATTTTTTTATTTAATGAATTTCAAGGAGACAAAATAAACATTTTTTACAAAAAAAAATCAATTTTTAATAATTTCTGAATATTTAGGGCTTATAGATGCAACTGTAGTTAATTATCAAATATATTTAGCTTAGCCTGATAAAAGCTACACATGCGTTATTTTAGGACGCATCTGCAACTTTAATCTTGTTATCTTTTGAAATATTCAATCAAATCAGGAGGAATATTTCTATACGTCTTAACCAAGCGCATGTTTTGAAATATACTTCTAGGAATGTATATTATTTCAAACTAATCTCGGAATTCATACTTCAAGATTTCCGTCAAAGCGGAAGCCAATTTAATTTTAGGATGTATCATGTATGACGTCATAGATATGACGTCGCAGTACAGTATACAGATAATTGGATTACATGCGCAGTTGTATTTCTAATATCACATGAGTAGATAGCTTTTGTTTGATTTCTACAGTGTATCCAACTCTTAGTTTTTGAAGAATATAAATAATTAATAGCCAGCAGATTCTAGAACCAGAAGATTTTTAATGTGAAAGTGTATACAGTTATTCAGTTAGTTTTTAGTTTATTTTTTATATTTTTTAGTTTTTAGTTTATTTTTTATAGTTTATATAGTTATTTGTACTATATAGTGAAACCTATATAGTACAAATATCTTTGTAAAAAGAAATATAAGGTTTATTCAGCTCCCCATGTTGTAATTCTTTATATGTATTTTGTTTCCTCTTTTACTTATTTGATTTGATTGTGTTAAATTTATTCAACTTTTAACTTATTCAACTCCTCCCATTTTGCTTATATGGAGCTACAGACTGTTATTTGAATGGTTAACATCTTGGACAGAAATCACCATATTTTAAGCCTTTTTTAACGAACTTTCCAGTTTGTGGAACTAAAGTATTTCAGCGCTTTTATTGGGTTTACTAGAGAAAATCTTGTAATTGCCAAGAAATTCAATCTCAAGATTTTTAACGAATCCCCCACGTTTCAAGCCTCTGTGAATCCGAAAAACGCATTTTCAGAATAATATCTGTCTGTCGAATTGTGAACACAATAACTGAAAAACGCATTGAGCTATCGTATTGAATTTTGATGAACGAACTCAGTATCAATTTACAGATTTCTATCAAAATTTGGACAAAATGTTCAAAGAGTCGTATGTTTATTTGTCTGTACGTATGCATGTGAATATGATAACTCAGAAACGCAAAACGATATCTGAGTGAAATTATCAGTACAAATTTATCTCCAAAATTGTAGATGTGAATTAAATTTTGTACAAAAACTGTCCAGGGAGGGGCATTTTTTGGTCTGTATAATCACTCATATGTGAAGGTGATAACTCAAAAAAGAGAGGAATTAAATAAATAAAATTTAGTATGTAGTTATGTGGGCAAAATTGTAGATCTGCATCAATTTTGTGATCTAATCGGTGGAAAGGAAGGCTTCCAACATGCATACTCAGTTTTTTTCTAAACATAATGAAGCACAAAATATGCCATATCACTTCACAAAATTTGGAACTTCGGGGGGGGGACACATTCACTGGGTTCCCCCCCCATACTATCCCACCCACAATAATCAGAGGATGGAGAGATAGATAAGGGAAGAATTACAAAAAGGTGCTAAATTGTGTAAATATGAAAGAATGTTCAGGGAAAGAATACCCTACTGTTTTGTTCAGTTTTAATCTCCTTATTTCAAATTAATTAAATTTCTTTATTAACTGCATAAGAACGTACGTTGGGTTAGTGCAATTTCCATATAATCTATTTTATACTTATGATTATTCTTGGACTTCCTTGCGTGTGAAAGGTTATTTATTAAAATTGTTCCTTATATTTCATAATTTTTCATGTTCTTATATATATATTAGAGTGCCCCATAAGTTATTTCCTTTTTCACTTTCTCGTACACCAAAGATAGAGAAAGTATCGTAATTTACAAAAAATTCGAGCTCGAGAATGTGATGTATTTCCACATCTGAAACCTCCTGAATCCTAAAAATCCATTTTTGGCATATTTTTTGTCTTTCTCTCTCTAAATACGATAACTCAAAAGCATTGTAAGCTAGACGGATGAAACGTGGTACATAAACTACAGACCAAATTTGTAAACTTACATCAAATTTTGAACAAAATCCATGAAAAGGAAGCATGTCTGGCTGGCTGTTCAAGCACAATGAAGTCAATGCCTACAAAATGTAAAGAGCTAGAGTGATAAAACTTAGTACACTGGTTTAACATTTAAAATGTAGATTTTTGTCACATTTTTAATGAATTTTGTCAAATAATCGGCTGACAGTACGTTCGCATGCATACATATATGACTATTCTTAAATTTAATGACATAAATAAATGAAATTCGGTATGGGATCTTGTAACTACAGCTGTAGTTCTGTTTCAAATTTTAAATCAAATTTTAATTAATCCGAAAAGAGACATCCAAAATACACATCCACATGATAAATTCAATAAAAATGCTAGATTCACGACAAAAATTCAAATTTCACAACTATTGTTCGTCGATGACATGCAAAGCTTTCGCAGCCTTACCCAAGATTTCCAATAGAGCCGGGATAGACTGGTTTGTAGAGCGTTGGATTCGCTTTCCTTAGTTTGCGAGTTCGAACCCCACCGGCCGAAGATTCCCCGCGTGCTTGGTGGATGATGCGCATATAAATCTGTCGTGGTCACAAAATCCTCCATGTCGAGAGTAATACCACTGGGGATACTGGATCAGGAGTAATCGTTCTCTGATTCAGGTCTAAATTACGATCTGTGGATGAGTGAATGAAATGCATGAATGAAGTCCGCCCCATGAAAAGGGTTGTGACGTGTGTGCAGCTAAGTCGTCCTCTTGGCCTTAGATGGCGCCTCTATGAAAACGAGAGACGCTCCCCCTCTGGCTTAAAATCGCTGTCTTCATAAAAGCGGTTTTGTCCCTGTCAAGTGCCATAAGAAACAACAGATGTACAACATTTTGAGGAGGAACGGGAATTAGACCTTTATTACAGAGTATGCGAAAAAATTTTTGGGAAGACTTCTGCCACTGGTATTAACCACTTCCCAACAATTTATCGCCAAAGATCACAAGCTAATAGTCTCTTTCGTAACCGTTGCTCTTCAATGATATACAGTTAATAATATACTATACATTTATTTACGAATATACGAGAAAATTTAAGGGAGACCACTCCTCCTGCTTTGATAAGAAATGAATATTCGTTATTTGTTGTTTAAGTTTGATTTATTGCATAGTAAATGAATTGTTTGACTCTATAATCTTCTTCTATCTCCCAGGAAGATTCATTATTCCCTGTTTTTAAAAAAAATTGTGTTCACATTTCTAGAGAGGCGTTTTTATTTCGCTTACAGATTGTGACTGTTTATCGAAGAGAAAATTTTTAAATGATAGGAAAGGTAATAAACGGATGGAGCAAAATATGGAGAGTACCGAGGATGCAGTATCACATCCCAATCAAATTTAACAGTTTTTCTCTAACAGTCAGCATAACACGCAGTTTTTTATTGTGGTGATGAAAAAGACACATCGTAGGTTCTTTAGTTCTGGTCGTTTTCTTGCTATGGCGGCTTTTAGTTTATCAAGTTGATTGTAATCTTTGGCAAAATTGATTGTTCCATCTTGAAAAAGGAACTCGTTGTGTACCACATCTTTCGAGTGTCACCAAATGGAAAAAGAACTTTTTTAGGGTGAAGTCTAAAATACGCAACAGATGAAGGTCTAGTATCCTTAGCTCAAAAGCATTTAAAATGCACATTTTGATACAAAATGCTAGTCTCCAGGGACGTTTTTTGAAGAAAATATATTTCATGCGGCTGAAAAAGTTATTTTTCGCATAGAGATGCAGTTCATAAAGTCTCAGTCAATAAGTGTGGAATCCAAATTTCCAATCGACTGACACATCCCATCCTGATCAGGTGATCATGAACGGTTGTCTTAGGAATGTTGGTGGCATACAATCAAGCGCGCATGATATCGCGGATTTTCCGCGAACATGAACTATATCTGCAGTTACTAGGCGGCAGCTGCGGTCTTCATCTTTCAAGTCAAAATTTTCAACTCAAATTATCTTAAATCTATTGAAGATTGGCATAAAATTCGTTCCAGCACTCTCGTGAAAGGTACGAATCTCGTTTGCAGTATTTTTTGCACTATTGTCTTTTTTAAAGCTATAAAAAATAAAATAGCACAAATTTATTTTTGTTTTTCTTTATTATCCAGAATGAGCAGTGTTGAAATACATCTTATAAAAGATTGTGATAAAAGCGAAACATGATTTTACCCTTGCGCCGTCCTCTCCTTTCAGCGAAAATTTTTCTCCAGCGGTCTTCTCTTTTTCGCCGCATTAGAACAAACAAAAATAAAAACTCAAACAAGTAAACATTTACAAAGCGTTTTAAACGTTTGAGTTTTAAAATGTAGAAGAACACTTGCAGTACATTACGGTCGCCCTGAGAAATTTCACTTAAACGCGCCAGACGCGTTAAGGTTAAGACCTCTAGGACTATTGAAATTGATGCCATAGATTGCTGATATATAAACCAGCGTATTTATATAAATATAGTCAGCTAACGCCATTATTAATGAGGTTAGAAAAAAACTTACGGGACAACCAAATATATTGTAGATACAAATGCAAAATAATACAATGTGCTATAGAATTTAATGCAGGATTCAACGCCTTGCATTAGTATCAACAATATCCATGAGTTTTCTTCTTTGTGAAAACGTTACACTTTACCTTCTTTAAAGAAAAGGTAGTATTTTTCTCTTTTATTGAACTGCAAAATGATGCGGAGACTACCCAAACCAGTAATTAAACGATTATAAAGCTCGAGGGAGAAACGAAATTTGCTTCAATTGGAAGAAATCATCGTATGCAAATGAGCCTAATCAAAAAGCGCTCTTTTTCTTCGATAAGAAAAATATTTATTAATCACTTCTTCGCAGATGGGTCGGAAAACCGCATTAAATATATCGAATAAGGAAACTATTTTTTTATAATGAATTTCAGATGATCCATTGGTATTGCATTAATTCTCCTTTCCATCTAGTAAAACGTAATTGATAAAAATGAATTTATTCAAGAACTTTTATTCCTAAAAACTCTTTAAAATGGGAAATATAAGAAAAGTAAAAAAATTGACTTACGGAAATATATATCATACTTAAATATTAAAATAGAAGAAATATTTATAATATAAAAATATTTTTTGCTTACCTTTCTCAGTAAATACAGATATAGTAAAAAAATTGGATGTCTAAAGAAATAAAACACAGTTAAATACTATGTAGCCCTTAAATAAAAGAACTCAGAAAACACGCTGCTTAAAATAAAATTCAACTTTATATTCCATCTGCATTATTTAATTTCAGGGTCCAAGTGCAAGTTGCTATGTAATTCTAAATAGCAGAATAAGTGTCTTTTGCTTATGTTATTCTATCATGCAATTTCATTTTCCTCTGATGATTTGAGTTTTTCATTTTTTACGTTTAACATACTTACCCATGCTGAAGCAAAGCATACTGTTTCACTACAATAGATTTCTACGGATATTTTACACAAAATATCTGTAGACCAGAATACTAAAATGTCAATAAATAGTTTGTAGTTAAGTAATCAATTCTTTTTGATGAACTGTTTGCATGGAAGCCCTTCTGTTCACAGAGAAACTGCTAGTCAATACCTTGCAGCAAATTTCTGATTATTATAATATATCAAACGAATAGAAACAGTGCACTGAAAAATATAATTCTTATGATCTAATTTTTACCATTATCGGAGTAAAGCGATAAGTTTTCAAAGGCGGTTTAAGACAATCGACTTATTGACTTAGATAACTCAAGTTCAGCCGACTTGAAGAGGTAATTCATAACAACCTTTAATTGTTAATATATTGCAAATTGAAGTTGTAACCATTGAAATGGCTATAGTTATAAAAACAGCTATTGGAAGAAAAAATGCACATACAGTGCAAAACGAAGCCTAAAGACTTGTTTTCATACATAATAATTGCTGATTATGACTATCTTTAGTCATACAGACAACACCCAAATGGTTTTAAGTCCCTTTCATTACCCTGGGGAGCATTCTCCGTGCATACCTTCAATTCGTTCATCATTGAACACAAAGGATATTGAGTTAGTTAAGACAGTTTAAGACGTATCCCATTGAAATGCCAACACAAGAAGTAAATTCAGAAGATTTATATGGCCATATTCAGAGAGTACATAGGGTTATTGAATACACATCTATAGCAACTTGTTTCAGAGAGTCTGGATTGAAACAGGCTACCGCAAAAATATTTCTAGTTAGTGAACGGAAGTCGTGAAGGATACTTACGACTATGCAATCAAGCCTGTTTTATGCGACTTTTTGATGCTGTAAATGAATTCCAGTGGGGCTGGCATTATAGCATCGTTGTAAAGTTTTCTATCAGTGCACATATGTACACTAATAAAATGTGTATGATGTATAATGCAATTTATGTATATATCACTTCAACTAATTCCAATTTTCAAAAATAAAATAAATAACATATTCCAAAAATAAATCGACTCTAACGTCTTCAAGTGATGAAAGCGATTTCAAACCAGTTCATCACAAGAAGATGCGCGTTTTGGATTGCGATGAGTAATATTGGATTATGCGCATTTTAGAAATTTCTCCATGTATAAAATGAGAGTTTAAATTTTTAATAAAATGTTTCCATGTACAATTTAATTAATTATTTTATTTGGAAAGCTTTTTCTCATTATTTCGCAAATCTTCGACGAATTTTCTAATTGAGATTTTTTATAAGGTCCTCCTTCAATGCATTAAAAAAAAATCTATAATATGTAGTATAAAATTATTTGTTACAGCTATTTATGAAATTTCGGAATATTTTTTGTGCGATTTCTTTTATACAGTCCCTATATACTGCTGCACAAAAACAGGTTTGACTGCACACGTAAAAATAAATCCATCTACACTGTTTAATTTTTTTTTTATTTTTATTTATTTTTTTTTATTTTTTGTTTATAATGAATTATAATAGCTCTTTATAATGAATGGAATTGTTTTTAATTACTATGTACTCATATGACTTGCTTACTAAGAATAATATTCACCAAATCAAGTCTAAAACGTGTAAGATATCAAGTACATTATTAAATTTCTTCTTGGATTCTAGCGTGAAGATAACATTGTAATTTAAACACCTAGAAAATATACAATGCTAAATACATTCTTTAATTCTGAAATATAATAACGCATCAGATGCTGAATTATTGCATCCAATATTATTGGATTTTGAAATTGGATAACGATGGCTAATTTATTTGTTTATTACAATAATGCCAATTTCGAAATTACACGAGAGCTGCTTGGATCAAATCTAACTTCATATTACAGCGACGACAAATAATACATCTTTTCCTTTCCACATTTCTAAAACATACTGACAGAAAGATGTTAGTTTGAACAAGCAAAAATTCGATGTTCATTATACATGTTAAGTGGTATTGGTCTTGAACCCTGTACCTCCAATCGCAACCTGTGAAACTAACGTAAGTCACTAAGGAACCCAAAGATAAACTGAAAATAAACCTTTCATTTCTGCATTAAATGACATGAATATTACATCAAATTATTAACTTATCAGCATTATTCAGATAATTTTTAATTATAAAAAGTCATTTAAAATTATATCACTCAAATAAAGAAAATGAATCTATTATTGCATTAAAAATTGAGGCTACTGATATATTGGCATAAAATTTTCTTTTTTCTAAAAATCTCCAAGAATTAAAATCATTAATTTTTCTTAGAAGAAATTGAGTTAGTTATTAAGTATCCAAAAGATCTCTTGAAATGAAATTAATTTCTTTTAGAATAGATATTCCAAATGTATGCACTCCAAAAAATTGATGGAAAATAATATGAAAAGCTTCTCCCATTCCTCTGGGATTCAAATCACGTTGTACATTCCTAAGCACATCCGAAGACTTCTCTCAAAATTCATGCTGCAACAGCTTGTATGTAATTCATGAAAACCGTTTTACTTCCGGGGAGAAAGGCAATATCAAGCATTATACATAGACAAATATAAAGCAGAAATTCATGAATAATGCATTAAAAAGAAAAGTAGGTTCTTTTTGAGATTCTGAAACACTAATTTTTTTCCTTCCCTTTAGTCTTAAAGAAAGTATGCATGAAAAATGAAAAGTTTCGTTTAAAATCTTAGCTTTTTGAAAATGGGGAAATGAAAAAAAAAAAAAAAAAAATCGAAGCTTATTCAGTATATAAGCAAAATCAATGCATCATTTTTGTTTATATTACTTAACATTTGAGTTTATCTCTAATTCCATCTTTTGGAATTGTATTAATGATTAAAATAAACTTTTTTTATTTATTTTTAACTTATAAAGTACATGCATGGCTGCTCACGAAAAATATTTCTAATAATTCAAGTTCCACTCCTTTTGAGAAAGATAATTCTTTACCAAATAATTATAAAGAAATACATTTCGTCAAAAAGTATCAGAGAATTTCTTATTCATCACAGTCTATAAATTTTAGAATCAAGCAAAATATATCATTCGATTATTGTAACGTGTTCTCTATTAACAAATATGCTTAGTTTAATTATATTAACTTCCCATTTTAAAGCAACACTAGGGCTCTCAGGGGATAGACCTCCTAATTTTGAACCGCAGTCAGATGACGAGGATGACTCCTGACCTGGCACAAACCTCTTCAAGCTTCCACACTACGCCAGCGGGAAGACGTTTGGCCCTGACAGATTTCACTTGCACCAAGTCCGCTTACACGACAGTTCTTCAGTGGAATCGGGTCCCAAACCTGAAACCCTGCTGTTCCGAAACCGAGACCTTACCACCAAGCTACCATGGTCCATACACAAATATAAAGTGCGTTTGAGAACGTGAAAATCTTTATATGAATTTCATGATCATTTTCAAATTTTCCAATAACGTACCTCAATGTTACTTCTTTAAAAAATTGTATTTGGTTCAGAACCCTTCGTAAATAAAGTTTGGAGTAAATAAGATATATAAGAAAAAGTATCTAGGGGCAGTCTCAATATATGTAAATATAGAAAATAGATCGTTCTTTACATCGTTTTACTTTTCCTTTATTTCATTAGTTAAAGCAACAATATATCACTGGCTCTTTTAGCTTTCTTAAAAAGATTTACCCCCAAAGATATAAGCAAAATATTGGTATTAACATTAATTTAAAAAATACGCATTTTTATTTTCCTCTCCATTTATGAAAAGTAAATTTTTTTTAAAAAAAAATTTAAGTTAGCATTTACAAGAATTTTTTATATTGCTCTCTTTATCCATAAAAAAATCTGTTTACTTATCTATGCATAAAATTATATTTATAAATACCAATAATTTCATCATATCTTTATTTTTATGTTCTGCAAATTTACAGAAATAAACAAAAAGCATGAATAATCTTAGTTGATATTAAATTAAAATATTTTATCTGAACTGATTTTTAAACAAGTTGAAAAGTGTTAATGAATTGTTGGTTTAAGAGCACTTTTATCAATGAAATATAATTTTAAGGATAGTTTTCGCGAAACGAAAATGAAAATTAATAAACAACCAATCAATGAAAGCAAAAAATTTTGATGTGATATTTATATTTTTAACTGTGTTTTTTTTTACCAGAAAGAAATGTTAATAGAAAATAGAACCACGTGTCTAAACTTCTATTTCATTTTATTTATCACGACCCTATATCAAAATATATAGACAATATTTAAATTATTCATATTTCACCATCTTACTTCAGTCTTTCACCTTTGCACTGTGCGCGGTGGCCTGATGATAAGGTCTCGGCTTTCGAACCGAAGGATTTCGGGTTCTGGACCCGATTCCACGTAAGAACCGCCTTATACGCATGTTTGGAGCGCGCGAAGTCCGTCGGGATCATATGTCCTTTCGCTGGTTTTGCGTGGAGATTTGGCGAGTGGGGTGACAGCTCAGTTGACGTTTTCGTCATCTGACCACTGTTCAAAATTTAAAGACCTTCCAAAATAGCCCTAGTATTGCTTTAAAACGGGATGTTAATATAATTAAACTAACAAGCTTTCGTATTTTCATTCAATCATACTTTTATAACAACATTCATTCATATGTGATTGAAACGATTAAAAAAATTAAGAATAAAAAATCAAATTTTACTTTATGAACCAAAGATTTCCTAAAAATTTTTGCAACCATAATGTTTCCATCTTTTCTTATCCGTATTTTATGTAAACATTTTCATGCATTCGAACAATAGCTGAATTCATTGCTCACTTATTTGTTGGTTTCTGTATTTTGAAAATAAAAAATGCTATGTTATTTCTTGATGTTATTTCTTGATGTTATTTCTTGATTATTAATCTAAAATAATATTCAAAACCTTGCTTCATTTTCTACTCCAGTTTAACGATACTTTTCTCCCAATTAATCTATGCGTTAAGTAGAGGTGACCCTGAAATTGAATGGAATTCCAATCGCTTTAGAATTTCGCAACATGTCTTCGGAACTACTTGCTGAAATTGCTGAAATCTTGCTCAGTGGTATTTCATTGATTACTTTTTAAATTGTTCTATTTAAAAATTATTTAAATTAACAAAATATTAGTTTAATTTATGTTGAATGATTTATGCTGAATAGCAGTATAAAACACGGTAGAATTGAATACAAATAGAGCTATGCCAAAACTGTTGCAACATTCATTTAACGCTGGTGCTTTCAACGTTTACACCACTTCCAACACTTTTTGATCTCTTGTCTAATGCGTATATATATACACAGAGACAATGATATATGTATCGATGCAGTCTTAGGTTCACCAAAGGAGGGCCGTTGGTTCGAGATCCGAATCTATGGAAGACACCACGTATATACCCCATTAGCAGAAGATAATGTGCAATATCTAAATGTCTTTGTACGAAATTCTGATAAAGATATAGCACCAAAATTATTCAGAACTTTGTGCTTATAAAAAAAAGGACCTGATGCACGGGAAATTCGTTAAGGACAGAGAAGCTGTCCATACAGACGTGGTATGGTCGCTTGAGCAAATGGTTAGAAATTATCATCTTAGTCAGTCTTCCATGGTTCAAAATTGCAAGGTACATCCAAAAATACTCATCGTGTCTCTTCAAAACGGTACATGAATGTAACTAAACTAAGCTAAAGTCCAACATTAGTATAACCATTTCGAGATGGCACTGTTACATTACTAAAGTTATAAAGTGTTCTAATAAGTTTCAAGTGCCTTTATTCTACAAATTTTCTTGTATTCCATTCCTGACCTGTTTTTGATTGCCCTCTTTTTACATAATACATGGATAGTTTTTTATAAACTGGATTTGTTTCATGTTCTCAAAAACTAAATTGTTGAATCGATTTTCCATTTAATTCCTCACCTGGGGGGGGGCACCTCGAGATGAGGATGAAAAGCTTCCGGCATGGTGGTTGGTTCTCGCCACCCTGGAGGGTGCATGAAAAGGTGAGGGTCTGGCTCCTCCCATTGATGACGGGACATACTTCCTTAGGGAAAGGTTGTACCGTGGTCCGGTGATGGCCCTTAGGACTCAACCACAGTTCCTGCCAGTGTTGCTGCAGTTGCTGACTTTCCGTTTAATTCCACATATTCTAGAATTTTGAAATTTTGAACGGTTGTGAATTCTCGGTGACAATATATTATTTTAATATTTTGAAGCTTAAATGTCAGTTAAATTTTAATATAGTTAAATATTTATACCCTAAATGTGGCATAAGCTGGTAATAAGTTTAAGAAAAATTTATTTCAAAATTCCATACAATTATGAATCATGGAATATATTAAGGACTTAAAGAGAAAATAAAAATGATTTTAATTTATTATCACTTCGATAAAAATGTGTTTGTAAAAAATATCTTATTAGAATATGTTTTCATTACATTTATAATTGAGATTGTTCATAAATTTCATAGGTTAAAATTGAATTGTACTAGTATGGTACTGATATTTAGAAATTTTTGAAAATTTATTTTTTACAAATTATTTTAAATTACAAAGTAGCATTAATTTTCCCATTATCCGTCTCTATTAATTAGAATGAATAAATTGTTTTAGAAATTGATTTTAAAAATACTATTTCCAAATTTTTTAAAATATAATTCTTAAAATACAGATTTGTGTGTCGCAAATTTAGGTTTTATTAATTGTCGATTTTCACTGCATAGATGGGCATTTTTCGAAATTTTCAAAATACTATCCATTTGGAAAATATTTGTAAGCCTTTTCAGAAAAATATTTTTGTTTTTGAAACGAAGACTTCAAAAATATTCAAATGTTTTTATCCATGTTATTTGAAATAATAATAAATTTTTCTCTTGATATCCTTTAATTAAATCATAAAATTTTGACTTCAAAGAACTTCAAACCTGTTGAAGGAACTTGAAAATTGGCATCATAAACAAAAATATCGATAAAACGAATGTAGAAAATTAGAATTTATTGCGAAGAAAAATATTTCTTTGCACATCAATGAATTATTCATTAATAATAATGTATCAAAATTTGAATTTTATTTGCATGTTTAAATAATTAATTAATTAAATCCTCCACTTTCTACATATTAAGCGTGAGAAAAAGAAAATTATTTATTAATTTTAATTGTAAATTTTATGTAATTTAATTAAAACTTGAAGATCAAAAATAACTTTTTTTAATCATTTCTCAGCATTCCTCATATTCGCATTTATGTAACTATCCAACTTGTATTGAAAAATAAATAAATAAATGAAATGGACAGTTTGACTCCCATTTTTAAAACTGAACGCAGATAACCGTGGCGCCATCTTTCGGAACGAATCCGAAACTTAAAATAGTCAGCGTATGTTAAAGCTGTAATTCTTTTAATTAAATGCATACATAAAAAAAGTAACTTGATAAAATATGAAAGCTTTTATCAGCATTTAAAATTAGTATTTGTTAAAATTAGTTATTCATTGATTTTTTAAGTAAATATATCCATTAATATTATTTCAAATGGTGTAAATTTTCCAGAATTATTCTTAAGATGTTCGTTTTATTGGCTACATTGACAATTTATAAAAATTTGATAATAATTGATTAGCAACTTATTGAATGTGGTTACTGACATTTAGAACCCTATATGCTTACTATATATACCCCTCTATTTATCTCCCCCTGGCGCAGCACCTCGAAATGTGGATGAGATGCTTCCGGTATGGTGTTTGGATTTCCCCACCCTGAAGGATACACAAATAGGTGGGGGTCTGGCTCCTCCCATCGATGACAAGGACATACTTCCCTAGGGAAGGGTTGTACCGTGGCCGGTGGTGGCCTTTAGGACTCAACCACATTTCCCGTCAGTGTTGCTGTTGTAGCAGTTCGGTCATTCAGTATTTATTATCCTTTATTAGCCTTCGGGTGGGTCGGAGAGTCAGTGATATGATATGACTTACCCCTCTACTTATACAACCACTTTGGAGCCCTATATACTCCTCTATACTTATACAATTGTCCTTTTCCATCGTTTGTTATAGTTTTCAGAACAAAACAAAAAGTAACTTACTAAATTTATCTCTAAGATACTAAGAAAAGTCTCAAATGATAGCCTATGACCACTTAATTATAAAGAAATATCGTTTCTTCAGCACTATAAAAAAAAGAATTTTCAACGTTCAAACGTTTCAAAAATATACTGTAATACTCTGCGTTAATAATTATAATAAACTGCAAAAATAACTGAACAAATTGAATTTAAAATAAAAATTTAAATCAAAAATTACTTAAAATCAAAATTATATTAAAATCTATCATTATACATTCAAAACATATGAGAAGAATTGCAGAGAAGAATTGATGAGTCATAAATGAGAAGAATTGATGCAGTCATAAGTAAGAAAGGACATTTTTTTATACATTCATTCTTCATCATTTATTTACACGTAATTGGTTTGCCATTTTCTTACAGGCCTGGATAAGAGATACGCACCAGTAGATCTTTACACTAGTCTCTGGAAGCCTTCATTAGAAGAAGGTAGCAAAATTTCCGATATAATCACATTCTGTAAGGAAAATAAAATCACTGTCTTTTGTGATTTACTAATTGGGCGTTGCGATCAGTCTCAGATGATAGACAAGTGGACATTTTACCGCAGACTGATATCACTTCCATAAAATTTAATTTCTTTGTTTGCACATAATTTCGATGTATAAAGTTATAGTTATATCATTATATAGTTAAGTTATAGTTATCATTATAATGTTATAAAGTTATAGTTATAACATTCATAATTGCAATAAATTGTAAAAAAAATACAAATTGTTTAATTTTAAAATCAGGTTTTTCTAATATAAAAATTCATCGAAATGTACTCAAAACATATTAAAGGAATTTATGATGCAGGATATATTATTTTTCGTGTTTATTCATTTTTTATCCTCTTTGTTTCGGCAGTTGGGCTGTAGCTTTCTTTCTAATCTAGATTTAAAAAGTACAGTACACTCGCGAGTATCCGGTCTAATGTGGCGGAAGGGTAAGCCGGATAGGTCGGAGTTCTATGAATTCATTTATTTACCCACCAATACGAAATTTTTTATATCAAAACTCACTGTTATAATACGTATTTGCTCACTTCTTATTGAGTGCTAAGCCTTCCATTTATTTCAAGCCACGTAGAATGTGAATGCGGCAGCAGTCCATTGAATCATAGAAGCAGTTGCTGATAATGTGTCGAGTTAAAATAGAAGTACTCTGTAGTAGTAATTTATATACGTTAATATACTGCACTGCACGTTTCAAGAATTTATTAGAGAAAAAGTAAATTAAAAGATATTAATTGTTCACATTTTAATATAAATTCTGAAATTCCTATCTTAAATACAGGAAACATAAACAAAACATTAACGTAAATCGTAGGTCTAATTCTTAAGGAAATTGATTCAAACTTATTTTATTTTTCACTGATAAATGATTACACATATATGAAAAGGTAACCCTAAGATAAAAGCCCAAACTTAGTTTTTAGTTTTTGAAAAAGTCTTTAATAGATGACAATGAACAGAGAGCAGAACGCTGCTCTTTTCCTGTCACAACTTGTATTTTGCACACGACATGTAGGAGGATCGTAGCAGACACCCACTTCCAGTGCCTTAGCAATGTTGCCAATGCAACACTTTGCCTTCCTCATTTAATTACGATAAAAGAAAACTAGGCCGGATATACGTGAACCGGATACTCGAGAGTGTACTGTACACCAATACATATTGATACTAAGAAACAGGGGGCCTTTATTAGAGAATGCAAGCAAAATTTCTGATGTACAGACCAAAATTACTGATGTGCCTTATCTACATACTGCATGTGAGATGAAACAACTGACTTATAAGATTTGTCTCTTGGTGCCTCGCAATAAAGTGATAGCCTATATACCTACTTTGCTAAATATTAATAGTACTTCCTTAAAATAAACTTCCCTTTTCAAGGTTATTTCGCTGTATAATGATACAGCTATATGACTTATATTCATAATTATAACAAATTGCAAAACTCCAATGATCAATTTTAAAATCAGATTCATTATGTGAAAATTCATTGTTGTGAATTCAAGATACGTGAAAGTAATTCATGATACTATGAAACAAAGAAGACAATGCTTTGAATATATTCACTCTTTATCTCCTGTTTATCTGTAGATGGTCTGTAGCTTTTTTTTCCTTGCCTGAATAAATGAAATTCACCAACAGATCTTGATACTAGTCAACAGGATACATTTACTAAAGGAAAGAAGCAAAATTTCTGATGCAATCACACTGCAAGGATCTTTTTATACCGTCTTTCTCCGACTATGAAGAACTCCGGTCTAAGAATCTTTGACACTCAACATTTCTGGGGTTTGAATGCGAAATAGTCTCTGAATATTTCGATATATATTTTTATATCTTTTTTTACCCGTATCAAAATGTGACAGATAAGAAAATTGGAAAAATAAAGTATCGGAAAAGATATGCCACACGTTATTTTTATTTCAAGCATTTTTTTTGTTGTTGTTGTTGTTGTTATTATTCTTTTTCGAAAGGGACTTTGTTTTCATTTTTTTTTTTTTTTTACCCTCTCTGCCTTTTGTTCATGCGTGTGTGTGGGGGGGGGGGTACCTTAGAGACTTCCAAGAAAATGTCACCCCTTACATTCTGTTGGAAAAGAACTAAACCGATTACTTCCTTTGCTGGACTAAAAAAATAATAACAACGTCCTTTTCTACTAAATTCAATTATTCTCTTAAACTTGATTAAAATATTTTTATAAGACAACAAAAATTTTTTTCTCTATAAAAATTTCAATTTCTTGAATTTCACATTTAAGCTTCAACAAATTTTGGTGTTTTGATCTCTTTGGCAAGAATATATATTACGTAAATATAAATCTAGTGGTCGCTCTTTTTACTTGTTTATGTATTGCTATGGATTACGTGACCATCAGCTCAATATTCGAAAGAGCTGAGATTTTACAACTATATGTATTCTATTTCAAATTCTCGAGTTACTATTCCTAAAATATTTTATTCGGGATGTGATTTTTTTCGTGCTATTTTGAAATTTAGTTTCATGAAATGATAACAAATAAGAATATTTCATAAATTCATCATCAACAGCAATAAAATTAATGAAGGCTTGGAATTTATAAAATTAGCTAAGATTTCAGAAATTAGATGACTGAAAAAAATTCTAAACAAGCGATTACAATACAATGATAAAATGCAAATCACATTTTGAAGTTTATTGTTCAGCTAATAAATTTAAAAATAAATAAAAAAGGAAGCATTTAAATTTTTTTAAATCTCTCTAATTCGTTTCTGCTAGTAAATAATTTTCTTTCACTTTTTTGCGTGCATTATTTTACCTGTAAATTTTCAAAGAGTATTTTATATAAAAACTAGAATATCTAATTTAACGAATTCCATAGCTGAGTATTTTAAGCAAATTAAATGAAAATTCGAATGGTTCCGATTTTTTAATTTTCATAATATAATTTTTTTTTCATTGACTTGACTTATTGAACGTTTTTATATCATAGATAGTTTTACTCTGCTATTTCTTATTCCCTTTTTTTCACTTCTATCCTATTTGATAAGTTGTAATTTCCGATCTTCCACTCACTGATGTACTACAGTTTGAAAATATGAAATCTAGTGTGTTCTTAATGACAATATAATGTTTTAACATTTTCAGATTCAAATCATCAATAAATCAATTACTTTTTCTTAAATTTTGATTACGTAGAAAAAAGCCATTGGGTAAATAATTCGAGAAAAAAAGGGTTAGGAACTGACATAATAAGAGATACATTATTAATATCTATTAAATTAAAAGATTAAAGGCTTTATATAATTTTAAAGTAAGGGTAAAATAATTCGCTGATATAAGATTTAAGAAAACACTTATAACAATGTATTTAAAAAAACGGAAATGATCTTTTTCATCAGAAATCTGCTTATCAAAATATGAATTGTTGAAAATAAATCTATAAAAAAATTAAGTCATAATGAATATCATAAGAAAGAAGATTCATAAGAATCTAAAAAAATTTAATCTATTTTTAAATTTATCGTAAAATATACAGGAAATTCCAATTTACTTAAAATTCATTACATTTTTATTTTTTAAAAATTTTATACATTAGGGCCTTTACAAAGCCGAGCCTTCAAAAAAAAATTTTTTTTTTCCTTCTTCTTCTTTATATAAATGAATCCTAAATGGCATTGTCAAGATAAAAGTCAGGAAAAACAAAATGGAATAGAAAATTGTAATTTTTGAACATTATAAAATTTCCTTGGTGTTTTGTTTTTTTTTTACTTCAAATTGGAACTAACTCTTATGTTTTGCTTGTAATATGTGTTGCTTATCTACTGCTCTCGCCCAAATTTCATTTTATTATAAGCTTTTTCTGATCCAAACATTAAAGTATTTAAAATTTATTCACTTAATGATGAAGCAGCACAACATATCAACATTTTGAGAAAGCGGGAAAGTTGAAAATCGCTCGACGCAAGGTCTGGACAGCAGGAGGGTCTAAAACTTCCCAGACAAAAGAGTCCAATAAAGCTCGGGTCTGAGCGTAGGTGTGAGGCCTCGCATTGTCATGGAGTAGCAAAACTCCCTCCGACAGCATGTCGCGTCTTTTGTGTTGAATCGCTTTGCGTAGCTTTCGCAGGGTTTTGTCGTAGGCTTCCTACATTTATGATGTTCTGTGTCGCATGAATTTAACCAGCAAAACACAATGTATATCCCAAAATACGGACGCCAGGGAGCCTTAACCCTTGCTCCACTCCATATCTGTTGCTTCGATTCGGGCTTGAGACGTGAAACCCAAATTTTCTTTCCCATTACGATCCGACTCAACATGGCGTCACCTTCTTCGTTATAAAGAGTCAAAAAATTCAGTGAACACTCAAATCTTTTGTTTTTGCGGTCATCCGTTCGTAGTTTAGGGACCTAATGGGAGCACAGTTTCTTTAACTTTCTAGAAGCAATCTTGTACAGCATCGACTTAAACTCTTCAGTAAAATTATTAGAAAGAATGCTTATGGAGAAACGTTCGTTCCCAAGAATTTTTGCTTCAACGGCAGCCACCATATCGTCTGTGATCAGATGAACGACCGAAGCAAGACTCATCACGGACGTTGTCGCGGCCAGCTTTGGAGTCTCTGGTCCGCTTAGGCACTTTGTTTTCACTCATGGTAGTAGCTCCGTTAACTTCACAAATATGATGGTGAATATCTGCAGCAGACAGGTTTCTAGAGGACAAAAATCGCATCACTGACCGTGCTTCGCAAGGGACGGGCAATTCGATAATCTTGAACATTTTAAAGACACAGAACAGACCGTACAGGTTACCTCACATCTGCAACTGAGCACAGTTGTTTCAAAGGAATGAAAAATGACATAAAATAAAAACATTTTGCATATTTTTTCCACGACGATAAAATAAGAACAGATCATATCATAGCAAGCAAAAATGAAATATTTCGTAACATTCGTTCAGCGGACCCCTCAAGTAAGAATGCTATGTCGACTGCTTTCGCAAATGTGCTTCAAATACATCCCAGATGTACAGGTGAACTTTGGAACCAAAATGACCAGATGTGGCCGGTGAATCACTGGAGTGCACGTAGCAATACTAGGAAGGTTGTAATTGTGATGAAGAATGAGACTGAATGTCGAGATTTCAGATTAATCCTTGTAGGACCTCTGATTAGACATATATCCAATGGATATTTAGTCCCAAGATTTCCTGTGTTTTCAAATACCTGAATGTAACTAATCTAAGTATATATAATCGGATATCACCGTCTGTAACGCGAGTGGAGTTAAAATTATTTCCACCATTTTGGTCTATACCATTATCGGATGCGAAATCCTAACTATTGTTTTGGCGTCTAGCAACTGAGACAGGCTTTTTTTCTTAATTAAATTGACTGATTTATCCGTGTGCTTTTAGCATAGTAATAATTTTAGTATAATAATAATAACTTTTAGTATAATAATAATTATTAAATTCTATAACTGGTAAATTTTACTCTAATAAATTTATGTAAATAACTATTTACTCTAGATTCAATAGCTGAGCTGAATAATAAGCAGTAACAAATTATTACTTTATCTGAGTACGCTACAAAATCCTCAGGCAAATTCAAGAAAAGCTTATAATAATATCATCAATTTATTCGGATTATTAAGGTACAAAGAAATAGAAACATCTCAACATTAAATAATCTACTGTAATGTGGGAAAAAATAACCTATACTCGATCTAAAATAGAGCTAACTTTTTTCATGTCAAAGTATGTACTGGTCAACAATGTAGATATTTCCAGGCAATCAGTTAGCCTGTAGAGGTTAACAGTGCACTTCTCCCAATTCCTGCTGTAATAGATAGTGAGTGCTACATTAAACATTCCTTCCTCTAACTAATGATTAATTAAGGGTCCTCTATTATTGTCTAACTATTAATGGCTTTTCATTTTATCTTGAGAAGTGAAGATAAGAATTGATTTCGAAATTCTATACGTTACCATTGGATTAGTTTCTTGAAAATTAATCCACGTCTCAATTCTTTATAATGCTTTAATCACTTTTTTCTGTGTTTAAGAAATCCTTATAGCTCAAACAATTGACGACATGAAAATTACTCGATGCCTATCGTTATAATCATTGTAATTAAACTATTTCAAGCAAGAAGGATAGGTCTACAGTTTTACCCTCCTTGTTGCCCAGTTTTTGCCATGAAGAAGTAGATGCTCAATGAAACTAAAATTACTTAGAGAAAGTGTATTACACCTAATAGGTAACGGCAGACTTAATTTGAAATGTTACTTTAAAAAACATTATGAATGTTGATGAAACACACTGTCACTTGATTAACTGTATCTCTAATGTAATTATTCATTCATTCGATTATTTTTATTCAAAAAATCAGTTTTTTAATACTGATATGGTTTTTTGTAATTTATTTCATTTGACTAATGATTAGCAAGCATGGTCTGGTGGCAAATTCTGTGATTCTTGATTGATAAATCATTATATAAAGATATGTATATGCAAGTTCTATAATATTCAGGGATTTTTGGAATTCTGGTTCCATGAAAGTTCTTTAACGGCAGACTTAATTTGAAATGTTACTTTAAAAAACATTATGAATGTTGATGAAACACACTGTCACTTGATTAACTGTATCTCTAATGTAATTATTCATTCATTCGATTATTTTTATTCAAAAAATCAGTTTTTTAATACTGATATGGTTTTTTGTAATTTATTTCATTTGACTAATGATTAGCAAGCATGGTCTGGTGGCAAATTCTGTGATTCTTGATTGATAAATCATTATATAAAGATATGTATATGCAAGTTCTATAATATTCAGGGATTTTTGGAATTCTGGTTCCATGAAAGTTCTTTAATGCTTTCGTGTTTGTATGGTATGGAAGTTTGTTTAGAAGGGGGTATATATATGATTTGTTCTCTCACCAACTAGAATTAGCTATGAGAATATCTATTTCATAAAATTTTATTTTATGTTTAAAATCACGTGATAACACCTTTTTTGTGGAAGATTTATATGGGGAAAAAAACTAACCATTCCAAATATTTATTTTCGAAATATAACACAAGCAAGATTCACGTACGACTTCATAGATTTTGTAGTGGATTGAATTGAGCAAGCATAGAACCTGGGACCTCCTGGTTCGCAGCCCAGTGACATGACCACGATACAAAAGCAATTGCTCGGGTAGCGTAGTTGTTAACTGGCTTATAAGCTATTCACTACAATTTCGATGTTTGCATTTAAATCTATTGTAAATAGATTTGGAATTGCTATTTTTATCCTAACAATTTTTGCGCGTTAATTCCTCTAGATAGTTATGATTTATTAATAAGAACAGAAAATAGTAAAGTGTATGATCAATTTGGCATTTTATCTTTCATTGACATTTTCAATGTACACTGAAGCACTCACTACTTATACATCTTTCAAGGAACTGACTTAAAATTACTTACAGAAGGAAAGACAAATAATTAAAATGTTAGTAAACGACTTTAATCAAAATAAATTTAATGCTTCCAATATCTTTTGGTTTTTAAATAACCGTGAATCCACATAAGAAAATAATTGATGCACGCCACAGAGCAAAAAATGTAACCTCCTGCAGTTTAGAAAATTTGCGTTGTTGTACGCTCGATTTCTTCAAAGCGGGCTTTCCACTAGACTCTATACTGTATTTTTTTTTCTTTTGTATCATAGACAAAGGTTTTCTGAATTTAAATTGGAATATCTAGGTTGTTGCTGTTGTTGTTTTGTCTATCATACTTTAACTAATCCTGAACGCTTGCCAAATTCGTTTCCAGTTTAAATTTCATCTTTCGAGAATAATTCGTTATGCTTCTGAGACATATTCGGAATCTAAGAAATAAGCAAAAAAAGTAACACAACAGTGAGGAGAATCGTTTTGAAGAAGTCTGAGAAGTTGCGTGTGATTCAGACTTCTGAGTTAAGATCCACCCTATGAAGATCGGTGGATTCCTAGACTACCCCAGAAGTAGCCGGATGAACTAACAGCCTGTTAGTTTTTGTTGCGATGTTATTTCTCCGAATTGATAGAGGAACTATTCATGATTAACTTTCAACCGTTATGCAAAATTTATCAATCATATTAATCTAGATGAGAACGAGTTGTTCTTGTGTACATATAAGGCTGTAAATGAAGGAATTGTCTGTAATTCTACTCTCTTGTCTGATCGGTCAAGATCAAGTCATTACACCGGACATTTTGTGTTAATAAGAAAGTATAATCAAAGCTTTACATCATATGAAGGAATTGAAATAATAAAAATTTCCTCATTTCAGTGGTTGCGAGTGAATCGAGACTATGATTAAAAAAATTAATTACTTTCTATATAAATAAGAAACATATAACAGTGCTTTATTAAATATCGATCACATTGGTTTGGCTATCTAAGATATTAATTCAATTTTTTTTTTTTTTTTTGTATACACTACTGGTCAAAAGTATTGCAAGCTTGAAAAATTTCACGTTTCTTCAAGAATAAACCTCTCCAAAGTAATATTTTTTTACATTTAAAGTGATATTTTCAAGTATAAATGTAGTGGAGAAGTTTCACGCTATTACGTCATCCCTTGTGAAGCAATCGTCTGCAACGATTGCGCCATCCAGGTGGTTTATTATAAAACTGCTCCGACTGCGAAGGATTTCATTTCGTTTGTAGCGCTGTCGAAGTTCATTCAACTGTTCGTTTCTTTTTAAAATGTGTGAATTAACTCATGAGAAGCGCCTAGGCAGTTATTTTAATGCATCAAGAAAACATTTCAAATGTTAGAATTGCTCATCGGTACGACTGCAGTGAGTCGACTGTTTCACGCCTCATAAAGAGATTCAAAACCGAAGGAACTGTAGATAAAAAGCTTAGGAAGGGTCGTCCGAGGTTATCTTCTAAACGTGCTGAAGCTACATTGACATGATTATGCCGTGAAAATAGACTTGCAAGTTTTGCTACACTTGCAAGAGAAGGGATTGAATCCACGTCTGTCATTGCCAGTCCCAAAACTGTTCGCAGAAGACTCTGTGAAGCTGGTTATAAGGCACAAGTACCCAGGAAAAAACCAATATTGACGAAAGAAATGTGGAAAAAATGACTTTCAGTGGGCCAAGGTGCACAAAAATTGGAGTAGTTCGTAATGGAGCCAAGTTATATTCAAAGACGAAAGTCGCTTTTCTTTAATGTCTGACAATCCTGGTCACGTTTGGAGTAAAGCAAAGGAGAGAATGATTCCATAATGCCTATTTCGTACATCAAAACACTCAGAAAGCATAATGCTGCGGGAGTGCATGTCGCATCAGTCAACTGGACAACTTCATTTTACACAGATAACCGTGAATAGTGACAAGTATGTTGGTGTATTAAAGGAACAATTGCTTCGGAGAGCTCGTGACATATTTTTCTGAGGCAAAAATGGGTATTTCAGCATGATCTAACACCCTGCTATGCATCGAAAAGATAAGATAAACTTTGCAATTAATTTTACATTTTATTTCAATTCTGTTCTGACTTCTATATCGAAATAATCGTTATTTTAGGTTGAGGCTGCGTTTGCTGCACATGGTATTAATGTTCTCGTATGGTCAGGAAACTCGCCATTGAGAATTTATGGAGTATAATGGGAAAGAAAATAACTGAAAATGATCCCAGAATAAAACTAGAACTTCAGGAAATAATAATTAAATTTTGGCACCATGAAATACCGAAAGAAATGTTGCAAAACCTTGTGGATTCCATGCCTAACAGAGTAGCTGCTGTTATCGAAGACAGAAGCAGCCCAACCAAATATTAAATAATATTCAGTTAACTTGAACTCTTTTTATTAACTTTTCTGATCAAAAGAACTTGAAATTTTTTCTTTACTTCATATTATTCCGGGGAACCAAAATGGATTCCAATACTGTTAACCTATACATTTTGTTTGTATTCTATTCTTTTCGCAATTAAATATTTTTTTTTTTTTTTGTTTAATAACTTAATTATATCCTGCCTTTAGGCTAATTTAACATATTGACATAAAAACATTTTAAAATATTACCTATCAGGGGCTTATTCTTGCAAAAGCGTAAAATTTTTCAAACTTGCAATACATTTGATCGGCATTGTATTTTATAAAAGAAAAAATAATATCTTCAGGAAGTGTAATTTCTGAAACCAGATAAACCACCAAAATTCATTCTCAGGTAAGAGCACGAGAACTCAATATGCTCAGGTTCATGCTGCCATCTCTTGGTGGATATAGAAAAGAAAAATGAAAATGGAAACCTAGTTCATTCTTATACGTTGAAATGCATCAACATTTTTGCAACATACTTCATGAAGATCATGTGGCCGTAATGGAACAATGGCAAATAGTTATCCCGATGGGGCAACCATTTGCCATTTACTATTTTATTCTTCATTCTTCACATTTACATATATGTCCAATTTACTTTCGGCAAATTAACCTTTAAACTTAAACCAGTGATAATATTCTTGAATAGCACTTTTTGAGAAATTAGCTTATATAACATACATCAATTTGATCGATATGGGCACTATTTTATTAACTAAAGAATTGTTCATTACAGTGACTTGAATTTTATGTGCTCAATATTTTTTTAAGCATATCCTATTTTTATTTAAAATGTCATTTCCACATTTCAAGAATAAATTTGTCACGCATTTCGTAGAATTATTCTAAATGTTACTAATTTTTTCTTCTCATATTAAACACACTATACATAATTTAGAAATCATATTGGCTGCATACTTCATATGAAATTTTCTTCCAGGAAATCACATATATATGATTCTCATCATGTGTTTTATGTAGAGGCGGCGGCACAGATTTGCCAATGTGTGTGTAGGTGGGGGAGAATATAAATTCGACAGGGAGGTAAGCACAATTTCTCTACTTTGGCTTCAAAATAATTCATAACTACTAATTTTTACATTTAATTAAATGAAAGTAAGTATTATTTAGCTTTTTTTTTTAAATTCAGATACCTTTTTTCCATTGTTAAAAATTTACAAAGATATTTGTTAAAAAAAAATGTTCTCAGTTTCTTTTACTGACCATCAAAACATTGTCAATATTTCTGTCAATATTTTTTATCAGGGTCTTGAAATTTTCTCGCACTGAGATCTAATTTTAGAAGAAATATAGTTATATTTCATTCTAGATCGTAGTATATACACAGAAACACAGATGGCGCCATAATGACTTCATGTTATGTTAAATTAACAAATATATATATCATGGAAACTACATAAAATGAATGTGGAAACTAAATTCAAGAAGTTTTATAAGAGAAAGTTTTAGAAAAACCAGAATAATAAATTAATAAATATTAGATGTTTTGGTCAAAAGATTCAGCACTGTCCCCAACCTAATATAATTTTTATAACAATTGCAATGACGAACAGAAATTCAGATGTATTTTGAATCTGAGGCGAATAAGTGAGCGCGCATAGCAAAAATTCGTTATAGTTCAGACACGAATAATATAGAATGCGGAAAAGATGCAAAGATGTTGATTTTCCTGAAGAAGGTTGGAGAAATTGTTTTGTAAATATATGTATAAACTTACCATATATGCATAAACTTAAAAAAACTGCGTAAAAAAAAAAAGATTTGCATCAGAAAAGAAGCAGGGAAAATTCCATCAAGAATATTGGATATTAATTCAATTTTCTTACATGCTCTATAAAGGAAAAAATAATATCTTTGGGAAGTGTTATTTCCGAAATCAGATAAAACAATAAACCACCAAAATTCATTCTCAGATAAGAGCATGAGAACTCAATATACTCAGGCTCATGCTGCCATCTCTTGGTGAATATGGAAAAGAAAAGAAAAATTAAAATTAAAACCTAGTTCATTCTTATACGTTGAAATGCTCCAAAATGTTTGCAACATGATTCATGAAGATCATGTGACCGTAATGGGACAGTGGCAAATAGTTGTCCCGATGGGGCAACCGTTTCCCATTTTATTGTTCATTTTACGTATATATCTAATTAAGCTTTAAACTTAAGCGAGTGGTAATATTCTTGAATAACACTTTTTGAGAAATTAGCTTATATAACAATTATACATCAATTTGATCGATATGGGCATTATTTTATTAACTAAAGAATTGTTCATTACAGTGACTTGAATTTTATGTGTTCAATATTTTTTTAAGCCTATCCTATTTTTATTTAAAATGTTATTTCCACATTTCAAGAATAAATTTGTCACGCATTTCGTAGAATTATTCTAAATGTTACTAATTTTTTCTTCTCATATTAAACACACTATAAATAACTTTAGAAATCATGTTGGCTGTATACTTGATAGGAAATTTTCTTTCTAGAAAGTTGCATATATATGATTCTCATCCTGTGGTTTATACAGAGACGGTTGGCAGAGATTTGCCGACGGGAGGGGGGGGGGGGTAATACAAATCCGACTGGGAGGCAAGCTCATTTTCTCTACTTTAGCTTCAAAATAACTCCTAACTACCAATTTTTACATTTAATTAAAAGAAATTAAATATTATTTAACTTTTTTTTTCAGATACTGACCCATTTTTTCATAATTAAAAATTTATAAAGATATTTGTAAAAAAAATATGTTTTCAGTTTCTTTTACTCACCATCAAAAAATTATCAGTATTTGAGTCTATATTTTTTATCAGTGTCTTGAAATTTACTGGCACTGAGATCTAATTTTGGAAAAAATATAGTTATATTTCATTCTAGACCGTAGTATAGATAGAAACACAGATGGCGCCAGAATGACGTTATGTTCAATGAACAAATATGTCCTCTTATCACGGAAGCTACATGAAATGAATGTGGAAACTGAATTCAAAAAGTTTTATAAAAGAAAGTTTTTAGACCTTACTCCCCTGCTGAAATCGCCTCTGGTTTCATGAATAAATAATTTCTTTCTGCTTCATTCAGTGGTAACCATGTTTTTCAGTGTTAAGAGAAGTATTCATGTTTTTTTTTTATTTATTTATTTATTTATTATTTTTATTATTATTATTATTTGTCAATTCCGTTTATCAATTTTAACTAATTTGAAAGCCTTTAAATAAAATTCGATTTTTTTTCCCTTTAATCCCTTGATGTTTCTATTAAAATAATGTGTAAATATTGCATATAATTCGAGTATATTTTGGTTATTTTAATGTATAAAATAAAACTTGTATTCACTTCTGAATTGTTATTATTATTTAAATACCTACATACATTGAGTTTAAATTAATGTTAAGAGAATAAGTTTTAGATTTCTTAATTCTCTCGAAAGTTCACAGAAAGTTTTATAAGCAATTGGCTAGAAAATCTGATTTCTGCTAAATTTGAAAGCTTTGTTTTCTCCAGCACCTTAGATTTTTTTTATGAATTAAATTTATTTTTAGCTGCCCTATATAAGTGTTCGGAAACCAAAACTAAATATACAATCTTTCAGAAATCAAATAGGTCTGGATCTACCAGATGTGGGGTACTTAAGTCAAAAGGTTTTTCAGACACATAATGTTTATTGACAAATGGACGACACAAACACAGATACACTTATAAAAATCACACGGCTATGCCGAGATGACAATCCATGCTGATATATCACGCAGCTCGCAGGCTGAAGTCACAACATCGCCGCCTAGTGGCAGTTACATTTCGCTTGGCTTTACAACATCCTCCCCCCCCCCCTTTGAGATTCAGAAAGAGTCTCAAGTATATAACAAACATTATTCAAGAGATCGAGTTTTTTAGGTGCTTTCACACATCTGCCAGAGGAGGTGTATTTTCTCATAATTACATCATCAGCAGGTGCTGATTTGTTTTGATTATGACACACATCATGAGAATTACATTCCTCTCCAGTAGGTTCCTTATGAATAGGTTTATTTGAATAAATTTCTAAAGGATAAATTCGCTGTATAAGGCGTAAAACTGTCCCATGTTGTGTTTTAAGTTTAACTGTCCGAATTTTCCTATCACGCCCTGGAATCAATTCAATAATTTTCGCCAAAACCCAAAACAAACGCTTTTTGTTATCACCTACTAAAACTATTTCTCCAACCTGAGGACTACGCGAATGCTTTTCATTATGTTTTTGCACAAGTTGGCCAAGGTATTTCTTTCTAAAGCGCTGACGTAGATCTTTCAACAAGTTGTTGCAATATTGTTTTCTTTTGTTGAGACATTTCGAACTTAACTCTTTAATATCTTCAGTGTTTGAGCTTTTGTTTTCGATAAGGAACATACTAGGAGTAAGAGGAATGAATTCTTCTGTATTTTCTGAAACATAGGTTAACGGTCTACAATTGATGATGGATTTACAGTCACAAATTATGGTATACAGTTCATCATATGCTAAATTAGATTTTCCTAAAGTGCGTTTTAACAGATCTTTTAGAGTGAGAACCAACCTTTCCCATCAGCCTCCCCACCAAGCTGCGGTAGTAGGAATAAATTTCCAAAATATTTTAGAAAATCTTGTTTCTTTCAGAATTTTACTCCAATTCAATTGTGAGAGATCACTGGAAGCGCCCCGAAAGTTGGTTCCATTATCGCAATAAATTGTTCGTGGTGGGCCACGTCTAGCGATAAAGCTTTTCTACATTGACGTAGTTTTCCTTTTCTTTGCTGCCTCTCTTTTTCTCTTTTTCTTTCCAAAGATTTCACACAAATTCCAGGACTTGTATTGTACATGTTTTTATGAACGGAAGACATCAAACTCCTGGAATTATGTGAAATCACTGCACCATTACAACGAGCTTGGTAACTGTTGCGAAGGCAGAAATTAATTCTTTTCCCTCCAATAAATTTTGCGACAATTGCATTGAATTGCTCCACACAATTGTTGTTGGCAGCAAAAAGTAAGCTTTTGCTATGGGTGGCCAAATTTTGTATGGCAGTCATTACTGTAAAAAGCAGTCCACTGTTTCGTAGATCTTCCACCATATCTCTTTCAGTTCTTTTTTCTTCCTTACAAAATGCTTCTATGCATTGTTCGTGCCTACCAAAAACGTGATACGTAACATTTATCATGCGCTTCTGCAATTTCTGCATTCCGTCTTTTGGTGGAAATTTTGAATAAAAGGCAGTAGCGTTATATATGGCCTTTCGCATTTTTAAAATGTTTTTTCTAGGAGCTTCCTATGGGCAATGGGTCCAGACTTTGTATTCTTGGCAATGTCTTTCAATTTATTACAAAAGTTCCTGTAGAGATGGTTGCGGCACTCTATTTTTTCCACTTGGAACTCATCGTAAGGTCTGGAATCCAAAATCATTTTGTAAACATTACTATCTCCGTCTGCAACGAGCTTTGCATATTTCACACCATACATCTAAATACTGTTCTGGAATCCTTCTTTAATAATGTCAGCCTCCATTCCAGAAGAGCTTCCATTCCAGTTTTTATAACATGTATGATTGTTAGGTGGTATTTTCAATTTATTTGCTCTGAAGCAGACGGAGCAATACTTGTTTCAAACACCCAAGTATAGGACTTTCTTCGTTCGAAATCCTACGATTGCCGCCTGAAATATATATATCATTCTTGTAGTAATTTTAATTGGAAGGAGTAACATTTAAAAACTAGTAAGACATAACGAATAAATAAACGCTTTGGAAATAGTTTTACAACATTGTTATGAAATATTTCCACTAATATAAAATAATTTAGGCAGAAATATCAGTCGTATTCTCTATTTCAATTTAGATAAATATAATTTCGGTTTCGTTTACTTTTTAATGCTCGTATTGTACTTATGCCTTTAAAATAAGCTTTTCAATATATTGCGCTTGAGAAATACAAAACTATTAAAATATTTATATTTAATAACCATATAATCATTTTTATTGTTTAAATATTTAATTACATACTTGGAGCAATTCTTCCGGAAATATTAATAATTATCGGAAAAAATTGCATTTCTTACTAAGCAATTATATCAGCTGTTTATACCGTTTAAATATGTTTCCCTTGATTTCAGGATCAAAATAATAATTGCCCTTAGAAAATATTTTAGTAACCTGCATCAGTGAAATTAAAGGCTTTATTGTTCTTCGCATCCTATTCCAAAAGTAATCTAATATTAGTAATCATCTTCATTTCAAACTAATAGTTAACAATAGGATTAGTTAATGTTAAATGAAGAAAATGATTAAGATAAAAGAGCAAAATAATAATAATAATGCAATTGTACTTTCCAGATTAGAACCTAATTTAACAGAAATCAAAATTTCTATAATATTAAAACATTATAATAGGTTTTAATAAAATATCAACTCTTTATTTATTTATTTTTTGCAAAAAGAGTGAGTGAAAATTGCGTTACGTACCGCTCCGGATAGAGATGAATAATTGGTCCTATATGATCGTTTTGCCCAGCAACCATCAGCAACTACGGTCGAAAGAGGTATACCATCTGAATCTATTTCAGTAGCCTCTATCGTCAAACGTTTCTCCTCCATTGCTGCATCGTGCATTTCTTTTGTAGCTGTTTCTTCCCAGGCTGCCGAAATGCGGTCGTGATCCTTTTGGAAAGTGCATGAAGTCATGGACGGAATATATTCTAGATTTAAATATCCGCCACCCGTAGCCATGATACTTGAAACAGCAGCAGTATTTACAGGCATTTTGCGCGAATCTGGTTTTTCAGACCAAATAATTTCTGTGAAAAAACACATGCTACACTTTAGTTCAATACCAGTTCGTAATCCTTTTCTTATTTCAGATACGACTATCGTATTTGCTAAACAGCAATTAAAGAGACCGTGATTGTCTATTTGACGAAGTCTGCTTAAAAAATACCCTACATCAATTATTCTTCTTCCAATGAGAGTTATATCCTTTGATGTTTGATGATTTTGACTGGAAACACACAGAGTTTCAGCAGGCTCATCTGGAGATGTTTTTTCCAAACATATTCGCTAGACTTTCAGTCTGAAAAATTTCATGGCAGCTTTATATTGTACATAATTTACATTTTTTAATGCAATTTTAAATTCTATTAGCTATACACATCATTTTAATTCTACAAATATGAAATAGCATAAAATTAGTGATATCAGTTGTTCTTAAATTGCATTTCGTGACGTCTTACTACTTTAAAGAATTATATATACTTAAAAGCCGCAATATTTTGGATCCCCTTAATTTATATAAAGCATTTATTTATTTTTAATGTTATCAAACCATTTCTTGTGAAAATTATTGATAAAAAATGCGAAATATTGACTTATATTATAATTAAAAAATTGCAATACTCGTAAATTTTTACAATAACTTGCATTTGTGTATAAGTCACTCAAGATTCATGCATTAACACAAACTGCAAAAATTTAAAATTGATTATTTTTTCTTACGATAATTAAAATCGTCGTTGAAAAATTAAAACTGTAAAAAATAATGTTGATTATTTGTGCTTCCCTTCTAAAATCTGATATAATACTGTGTAGATAATTATAAAAAAATAAAGTAAACTTTTTCTGAATTTGGATGATTTTTAGGTCACTACTGTCCTGAACCCTCTGCTTGTTAAACTTTTTCTATCAAAATGCTGATAAATCCAATTTTTATACATCTTTGGTTTACAGCAAAATAAAATTATTCTTTTTAGGAAAAATAATTTTTTTAAAAAAAGAGTTCAAAATTATTTTGTTTGACTAACTAAATAATAACTAAGGTTCTGTTTTAAATTTAAACTTATTAAAGAATTATACCTATTTTTCTCTCCATTCAGCTAAGTTTTGTCCCATTCGCTTTTTCCTATTTGCCGACGGGAACAATCTTGTCTTTGAACCTCTTCGATAATCCATATTCAGTTAATTTCCCCTCAATATTTCAAACATGTAAGCAAGAAAAATAAACGATTTGCAAATTTACAGATAGATATAATCATATACTTGAAAATAGTCTACTAAATTTGTTTCCAAGGATGCGGTAGCATTCGCAGAAACAAGTATGGATTGCGGAGATCACAGCTGTGATGGTAAACAAAATAAAAAGAAAGAAAGGCAGAAAGGAGATAATGCTGAGGGGGAGATTTTAAGACCTAGTGAAGACCAGATAATAAAAGTGACAATCAATCAGATGTAAAGGGAGGGTTTATAGTCTATTCCTCCACGAATGGGAGGAGTTAAAGGAGCATTGGAAGAGAGTGCAAATTATTTTTCCAATTTTAGGTCTAAAATACTGTTTTTACACATTTTTTTAAAAAATTTAAATGTGCATCGGAAAGAAGATACCAAAACTGATACTTTTTACCCTGCTATTTTTATTTTAATTACGATAATTTTTTTATAGAATTGTTTAAATGTGCGAAGTTGAAGTTTAGTGACTTTTAATAAATATTTAAAAATACTTTGAGAAGTCCGAGAAAAAATTCCTTTGGTAGAATCCTGTCTTTTTATTCCTTCTACCGATTGCAGTTGACTTCATAAAAAAGAAACCGCAATAGCAAACTTAAAAGACTTAAAATATTTCTCCATAGGATAACATTACGTTTGAAAATTGTAGGTGGCGTGTATACGGCACCCTTAAGTCAGAGAAAACAAGATGTAAAAAAAGAAATAATAAAATATAAGAACAGTCGTCAAACAAAAAGTTGAACAATCATTAAAATAGGCGTAACCGTCACAAGATGGATAATCGTTATGACTTAATTATTCCATACAAATAGTTTAAAAAGTCAATCATCTGGACGAACGAGTCAGTCGCCAAAGACGGCCGGTATTAACAAATAAAAATATCTTCATCTGAGTTAACATGCATTTTCAAGTTAAAAGAATAAAAGAAATATTTAAAACTTATGGTGCCAGTGCACAGCTGATCACAATAAATGCTCATTAGTCAAGAAAGCGAGAAAAATTTCAAACATAAAAAATATTTTTTTAAAAAAAATAAATATACTGTCGAAAAAAAAGGAAAAAAAAAAAAAAAGGAAGAAATAGATTACGAATTTAAGATGTTTGGAAGAAAATGATGCTTTCTTTAAGTAGAAATTAGAAGTTAGAAACTTCACTTTAAATTCAGCTTTCTCGAAATAAGTTATTTTCGTAAATCTTTATATTTCAAACACCATTCCTTAATATTATTTAAAATATCACCCTGATTTTTTTTTTTTTTTTTTTTTTTTTGTTATGCTGTTTAAGAATTGAATTAAAATATCAGTGTAGTGATGAAACATCGTTAAGTTATGCACCATTCAAACTTTGAAAAAGATTCTAAACAAAAGCTGATTTTGTATTAAAAATGTATCTTGTAATTTATAAGAATTTTGAGTTATTCTTATATTTTTGTTCCATTCTCTAGCCAATATGTCAATGATTATATATACAATAAAGTATATCATTCCAGGCATTTGTTTTGATTGGGAATGTTTGAAAAAAAAAAAAAATTCCAGGCAAAGTATTTTCAAATGTTTAAAAAAATTAAATAATAAAATATTTGTGGGCGATATATTAAGTTTTTGTATAAATGTCATTTGAAATTAGAAAAACATTGATTCAAATATCATTATTTAAAAAAATATAATCCCCCGAGTAGCCGTATACCTTAAATTAAAACACCAAAAGCTTGAGAATCCGAATTAATTGAGGTTATTTCTGTTCGGATTTTGAAAATACAGAAATGCCAAATGCAATAAAATATTGATTTTTGGAGGTCTGTGAAGAGAGACCTCCCAGCGAGCGTAGGAAGGTTGCTATGGCAACTCTCCTAAGAAGAGAGTTCCGAGAATACAGGGAATTCTGGGAAGAGTTGCACTTATCGCTTGTTTACCTGGATTGAGCCTTTGGGATGAAGAACCACCATTCGAAGAGTTTGGAATTGGTGGGCAGCGGGAATGAACGAGGAAGCAATGGCAGAAGTTTTTGATTATATAAAAAGAATAATAAAATTACAGGCGATTAGTTAAGCAGTGTACACTGCATATTATAGATATTTTTATAATATACAGTGTACACAGATGTAATATATTTTAATTTATTTGTAGTATTTCTAATAGAATTTACGGTTAGTTTAGCTTTTTTGTGCAGAAATCAGTAATTTTGATATAAAATTAATTGAATTAAGAAAATTAAAAATATTATAAAATGATTAGAGTTGAAAAGGTATTCTGTGGTTAAAATAATAATAATGCGAACTAGAATATTTACTAGGTTCTGATTATAATTTATTTATCACAGGCAAGTTCCCTGCCTCATATTAGTTGCATCACTGATGATAGTCACGGATTCTGGAACAAAATACAGACGAGTTTGTTTTTACGAATTAAGGCGTTGTATTCATTCTTAAATGCAAATTCATATGTTTCTTTTACGTTGGACACAAACATGAAGTTTCATGTTTCAAATTCGTAATAGTTATTTTTAATAAGGATATTTTAAGAAAATTTTAATAAAGATTTATTTTTTAATAAGGATATGTTTTTTTTTTTTTTTTTTTTTTAGAAAATAAGGAAAAGATTTTCGGATTATACGAAAATTCCGGTTCCAAGGGTTCGAATTATTCAGTTTCCTCGGTATGTAGTGATATTTGCTGCCTTACTTTTATATTACTAAACAGATAATTTTGGAAAATCTTGTCGAAAGAAAAGAAGGCATTATTTGAAAATGTTCTCTATATTAATTATATAATTATAGTTTACTACAGTTAAATATAAACTACTAATAATATGAGAAATTCGCAGAATATGTAGAAGTATCAGTCCCGAAACTTTTTCGCGTTCTCTTTCTCAAAAGTGTCAGAGGGGCTACCAGCTCAGGTGTTGTCCTCGTCATCTGACCGCGGTTCAAAATTATGAGGTCTGTCCCAAAATAGCCTTAGCGTTGCATTAAAACGGGACGTTAATATAACTAAACTAAACTCAAAGATCTACCCCTTCTTCTCCCAGATAAATGTGTAGGCAAAGTCATGAACGCCACGACAGCTCAGATTTTTATTTTTAGAGTCTCGTAAATGAGTGTTTTGTGCTTTGTTTTTTAGACTAGAAAATCTATGCATTTTCGAAGCCTTCTTTTTTTTACAATAAATTAAAACCAAAATTTGACAAAAATGACAATATTAATTACAAAATCATATATTAAATTCCATTCATTTTAATCGTTGCGTTTTTACATGCATGCGAAAGTACAGACAGATCTACGGTCGAACCCTTCATGGCTTTAGTTCAAAAATTAATGCAGGTCTATACTAAATGCTAAGTCAAAGTATCAAATTTTATTCAATTGGTTCCTAAAGTATTGTAGTTATTATATTCACTTGTTCTCGGACCGACAGACTAATAATCCTGTGAATGAATTTCGCTCAAGATTTGACAGGAATCTATAAATTTGTTTTAAACAACGTATACCAAATCTGGTTTGTTCTATCTCAAAAGTTTTTGGATTATCGATTTTATAATTTAAGTTGTTTAATTTAGTTCAGTTATATTAATGTCCCGTTTTAAAGCAACACTAGGGTTATTTTGGAACGAATTTCATACTTTTGAACCGCTGTCAGATGACGAGGACGGCACCTTAGCTAGCACCCTCCTGTCCACGCTTCCGCGTCGCACCAACGGGAGGGCATTTGTCACGACAGGTTCAGCGTGCACCAGGCCCGCTTACACGATGGTCCTTTGGTGGGTCTCGAACCTGAATCCCTGCAGTTCCGAAGCCGAAATCTAACCATCAGGCCACCTCAATTATTCCTAAAACTGAAGTATTTCCAGAATGTTTACATTCCACATTGCTCTCCCAACCTCTCAAATTAAAACAACCTCTAGACATAATGATTTTTGCTTTTTCAATAAAATTCTCAGCCTCTGAAATACTACAAACTCCAGTTAAACAATTGTCAACATAAAAAGAACATTTGAGTTTCTGTACAACATCATAAAATTTAGTACAATTTTCAAGAAGATGCATAATTGTAGTATTCAATAAAAATGGGCTCGAAGAAACACCAAATACAATTCTACAATGTCTGTAAATCAATTCTTCATTACAAGGATAAAAGAATCTAAGAAAATTTCTAACTTTAGGTGCAACAGATAACATAAAGAATGCCTTCTCAATATCTGCACTAACACCAATTGGATACATTCGAAATCGATCGAGAATATCTGATATTAATTCTATTAGATTAATTCCCTTAAACAAACATTCGTTCAAAAAAGATTTCCCTCGCTCAAAAGCAGAAGCGTCAAAAACCGGGCGAATTTTTGTAGTTTGGCTTTCCAGTTTAATCACTGGCCGGTGTGATAAATAATGGCATTCTTTATTTAATTCGAAATCCGGCACACGTTCAATAATCAAGTTTTCCCAATCCTCAAACACTTTCTTGTAATCCGAAAAGAATTCCCCATTTCCAAATTTGCTCATCATTTTTTCATGTCTTTTCCAGACTAATTCTTTATTATTAGGTAAATTCTTAGAATCATGTTTCCAAGGAAGTTCAACTTCATATCTTCCATCAGGAAGAATTTTCATTTTGTCATTTAAATCAATATCGCCTTTCCCCCCTTCAGATTCGGTGGGGCTAGAAATACCCAAAACTTCAAGTTGCCAAAATTTATTTACTGGAAAGGTCATGGAATGCATTGATAATGTCGTTAAAATATTATCTTTTTCATAAGTCCATAAACAGTCCAACCGAATTTGGTTTCAACTGCAGTTAAACCAGATTCTATTTCAATTGCATTTCCTGTCAATAATTTTCCTAAAACATCTGCGCCGATCAAAAGATTAATTTCTGTTTCATTTCGAAAATAATCCGAGAAATCTATTTTCTTTCTTTTCAATTCATTCAAAATATCTTTATCCTCAATCCTAGGAATAAAGCCGCAAATTCTTCTTTCAGAAAGAACTTCAAAACTACAAGAAAATGTTTTGTCTAAATTACTGAGCTCGCTCGGGAATACATCATGATTCATCGGTTTAGTTTCTTTCCCGCCGAATAACGCATGAATAACAGTTTCAGTTCGAAGTGGAGAAACATTGAGTTGATTTACGATGTTTTCATTTATGTAGCTAGATTGCGAACCAGAATCGAAAACAGCGCGAATTAATTTCTGCTGACATTGATGTCTAATGAAAATACAAAGCGTTTGCAAGAAGATAATTTCGCTTTTGCTGATGTTAGAGAGGGAATTCTCAGATTTTTGAGTAACACATTTAGACTCATTATTTCTATCGCACATTAAATCAAAATGATGGCTATTACAATGTGAACAATTCAATTGATTTTTAATATTACAAAATTTACTTATATGCCTAGATTTTTTTAAACAAGAAAAACATGCACCTTTTTTTTTAATATTAATATTTCTTATCATCTAAAGACATTTTCTTAGCTAAAATACATTTCTCACTAAGGTGCGATTTGTCACAAAAAATACTGTTTCGAACCTTCTTACCTTGCGTTAGAAGACTTACCAATGCTGAAGCGGTTGCTGATTCAATCGGTTGTAACTGTTCACTATGGATTCTGTAATTATCTCTCCTACGACAGCCTGGCTGGGGTCCGAATCCAGCTCTAGCAAGGTTGATCATTTCTTCACCTTTTAAGGTGAAGAAATGAAGCAGCATTATTTTGATTATCATTCATATGTTCTGTTCATTGTATACATAAATCTTTTCACTGGAAACCATTCCCATGACATCATAGTGCTATTAAAAGTGTAGAGTTGCAGTTCATTCATCATCTTTTGGTGGAATGGAGATTATCATGATGAGTGCAATGGAAGCAAGAGGACCCAGGTTTTCGAAAATATTTCTTTAATGATCACATTTCACACAAAACGAACACAAAATCTGAAGACAAGACAAGACATTAACGCGCATACCTTAACAGAACAGCATTTAATCTCATTATAATTACAATGGCAATGCACTATGAGGTGCGTACCGAATCAGGCATCACCATCTATTATCCAAAAGAGAAGATAGAGCAATGCAACTGCTACAATCTAAATTTTGCATTAATCTAACCACTTTTTTGTTTGTTTTGTGTACATGTGTGAAATATGGCAGCTTTTAATTCAAACGGTCTGGTCTGCAGATTGTCAACACATTCCTCATCTTAATATTTCGTCTTTATCGTTAATAGGCAGTTCGAATAAGTTTATTCTAGATATTCAGTTTTTGAAACCTTTATTTATATATTTCTGCTATTTTCATCTAAGAGAAATGCTTATTGATTTGAATTAGTGAAATCGATGCAGAATCTCATTTCACAACTAAAAAACTGAATATACATATTAAAATAAAAATTTCTCCAAGTTTAATGAGCAGATAAAAGTAATCTCCTTGCAACTTTCATGCTTACATTTCAATAAAGGTTGTATCCCACTCCATTTCTGTGTGAACTTTGGGCAAGGATCGTGGCAGTAACGAGAGCTCATATTTTTATTTTCAAGGTCACCCACTGGAATTTTATGTTTAATATCACAGCAAAATAAATAGAATATGTATTTGGACACTTTTTATTGATGGATTAAAACAAAAATTTAATACAAAACTATATCTTTTGTAACAAGATTCATTTAGTAATAACACCAAACTTCATTAATCCGAATTTTTGCTTTTTTTAGATCAAAATATTTACAGATATATGAAATATAGGTCAACAGATGATCAACTCTTGAATAGATTTAGATCAAAATCTGATACGCACCTACATTTTAAATGTTAAAACTGTGAACCAAATTTTATTTATATAGGTCGTACGCTATAAGTATCGAGTTCACTTTTACCTAGAAACCCAAACAGACTTCTTATAATGGATTTCATTTAAAATTGATAGAAATCTAAGAAATTTGCTTTAAGACCAGGTACCAAATTACATCTGTCTAGGTCAGAACATTTTTTGAGTTATCATACTGACATTGAAATATAATTAAAAATTTTTTCTCAGAGAAGCTTTTGTCAAAATCTTTTTGATAAAAAAAAAAAAAAAAAAAAAAAAATCTTTCTCTTTACATATTTTGTGTACGAGGAAGTAAATATGTATAAATTTTGAAGATATTTCAAAGATAGCATTTAAATTACTAAATGTCCCACCTTTCAAAATCTTTCATATCATTCTAACATCATCTTAATTTCCAGAAGCCTGTGAAAGATGATTTAGAGCACTGAAGTTGATTTTCAACCATATTCTAGTTACCTTAACTGATGAGCATATGGGTAAATTAATGCTGATCTTTTCTTTAAAGACATAGTGATAGACTTGTCATTCGTTAAGTGGTGAAGAAATAATTTCAATCAAAGTTCAATGAAGTAAAGCTGTAGTCCACGTTTTTTTTTAATCCATCAAATTATTGTGCATCTTTCCAAGACTAGTCTTGAAAATAAATTGAATTTTGAGGAAAATGTTTTGATTTATAATCATTCATCTCAATCAATAGGGCCATATTATTAAATTGAAGCGAACTCGAGGCTAGAGGTACAAGAACACTTTTATTTATATATTTTGATTTATAAGGGCATCGTACTCAAGCACATTCTAATTAAAATTAACATTCGTCCTGAATTTTAAAGTATTTTTTTAGGATTTATTTCAAGTTTTCAAATTTGCTTGTAGATCAGTTGAGTCTTGTTCGCTTTATTTGGCTGACTGACTCAGCATTTTTCCTTTTACTATAAATTAAAAAAATAGAGAAAAGAACTTTCTGTGCTGTCATAAAATAAAGAAAGAAAAAAATTGCTTAAGCAATTCGGGAGTTAAGGGTTTGCCACTTTTCCAAGAAATCTTTCACGGAGAAAGGAGAGTGACATTGACCTTCCTTGACCTGATGCTGATAGGTTCTTTCATTTCTTGTGTATACGCATTTGTTAAACCAATAGGTTATAAATCCGGCGATGATCAGAATCAACATATTTTCACATATAATATAGTTTTATACGTTAAAACTACTATTTTATAAAATATTATAATATACAAAATCCATTCATCATTTGAAATGTTTTAAATAAAAACGTTGACTGAATCAAATGGTTTTAAAAACCACCAATAAAATACAGAGGTAGAGTATAGTAAAATTACTATATTTAGATTTTGGGTTGATTTTCCAAAAGGTTATTGATCCGAGTTCGGGGATGAGATGGTACATTTTGAATATTGTCACAATTTCTTGTAATAAAGGAAGGAAAAATAATTTACACAGTGGATTCTTATAAACTATTGTGTCATAATATGGTATAATCAACCTCTCCAAATATAATATGACAATGATGAAAATTTACAGATGCCTTATAATCACAGATGCAAGTCATGAAAGAAGTTTTTCAAAATTAGAGATACAAAAACTGTTTTGTAAACAAATCAAGAACACGTGAACTCTGGCTATTATGGATAATGAACATAATACTAAAAAAAAATTATTTCCAAAGTATTTTAACAAAATTAGTATTAAAACTAGTGAGAGTGGTCTTCTCAAAACTTTCTTGTATACTTTCTAATAATGAATGTTATCCTAGAGAGCGCCTTGCGTGACACTGGCATACACAGTTATGAAATATTAACTTTTGAAGTGAATTTAATATTTTTAACGAATCTATTATGTGATCCTAGGCTAATTATTCAGCGATTAATTCCTGGCATGCGGTTAATAGTATCCGAAAATTGAATTTGTGTTTAAAGCGTGTTTTTCTCAACTGATCAGTACAAAAATTTGACACAAAACTATACTTGTAGTCACAAAATCAATTACCAATTTGATATATTTATGTCACTGCATTTTTGAGTTATTGCATTTACATGTTTCTGAAAATACAGACGACAGACAGTCAACCTCTTGTTGGATCTAGTTCAAAATATGATAGGCATCTACTCTATATTTGTTAAAATCCGCGTTCCGAATTTTATCCATCTAGCTTTCTTCATTTTGTAGTTATAGTGTTTACGTATATTCAAACAGCAGGACAGATAGACTTCATCTGAACGGATTTTGCACAAAATTTGATAAAAATCTACAAATTTGATATAAAGACCGTATCCAAATTTCATCTGTCTAGCTCAAATCATTTTTGAGTTTTCTTTGTCATAGACATACAGACGGACATTTTCCAGAAACTTGTTCTTCGAACTCGGGAGATCTCAAACAAGGAGATTTATCAAAATTTTGAAGCTAAATTCTTAGATGACTTGATTTTTTTTTTTTTTTTTTTTTTTAGTCTGCGAATTCTTATTGATAGAAAAATATTTATATGCAGTTTTTGACGGCCTTTTTTTTTTTTTTTTTTCAACAAAATGGAATTTTTTAAGAAATAAAGCAGATATGGATCTGAAATTTTTTCTAATTTTTCCCTTTTATATAATTTAGCATATACTTAAGTGGAATTCCAAACGTTTTGCACGCATTAAAAAAGATAAAAATTAATTTTTTAAACTTAAAAAAATTGTTTTACAAATTAAAAATGTTCACTTTAAAAAATTTGTTCCTGATTTAACTAAACAATCACAATCTTCAACAGCTTATTTAGTAGGTCTTTTAAATACCTGCAAATTTTTAAACTAAACATTTTCCTTTCAGATTTAGAGCTTTTTATTCAAATGCGAAAAACTAGTGTTGAAACATTAGTTTTTCGCATTTAAATAAACTCCAGATTATCCGAATGCAACATTAGAGGCTTGTTTGGGATTGTTTGCTACCTTAACAACATAAATAATAAAACTTGGTATAATGTCCCCCCCCCCTTCACATTTTTGTACTTTTCATGATAATTCAATAGGAATATTTTTATTGCTCAAGCTTTATTTTATTTAAGATTTTTGACGGATATATTTTGTTACAGCTTCACGCCGATAGATGGCGTATCTGTCGAGTACAAAGTTTCTGTCAATTCTTTTTTGTAGAGTGTGTAAGAACGATTCTGTGACCTAGACGTGGCATCCAACTGTGAGAGGTGTCCTAATCTGTAACAGTCTACCTGAAGAGGCACAAAAAATGTGTCCGGAAATAAAATGGTGTTCACCAGAAAGAAATGAGGAATTATCTGAAGAGAATTACATTAAGTGGTCCGTCGACTACGCAGTATTGAACCATCGAGAGTTTTGAGAAGTCGACAAGTGGTTCTGTTTTGCCGCGTGTGTTTATTTGATATTGTTCTCAATGATTTCTGAATCGTTTAGAGTGATCTCCAATGGATATAAAGTGTAAATTCCTATGATTGAATTATTATGTCCGTTTTGGTTTCAGGGTAACTGTGAGTACACTTTTGTTTTCCAAATTTGTATATTACTTTCGTTTTTATGAGTTGCATATATTCAGAGTTCTCTTTTCAAAATGCTTTCAAAGTTTAAAAAGAGTGAATTAATTGAAGTTGCCGAGGAACTAGAAATTGATATTCCTGCAGGTGCCAAAGTAATTACAATTAAAGATTTAATTGAAAAGAGCGAGATCTATAAAGATAATTATGAATTCGTAAAAACTGTGGTTGAGTCAATAATTGAAAAAAAAAAAGATTACGAGAAAAATGAAGCACAGAAACTAGAATTGGAAAAACTTAAACTCGCGCAATTAGAAAAACAACTTGAGCTTGCGAATTTACAAAAAGATGTAACATAAAAGGTTAATGTGGCAAATAGCGATTCCGATTTAAATTTTAGTTTAGAAAGTTTGATAAAAAGTGTCAAAACTTTAACTATGCCAGTTCCTACACGAGCAAAGTCGTGTAATTTATTTTTTGAATCGCTTGAAAGAGCTTTCAAAACCAAAAATGTCCCAGAACAATTCAAGTCAGAGATCCTATTAAATATCTTAGGCGAAAAAGTTAGCAATTTAATGATATATTTAAATAAGGATGAATTGTGCATGTATGATAAATTAAAGGAATTAGTGTTAAAAGAATTTCAATCCACCCCACAAGAAGTGTTAAATAATTTTCGTAAAGCGAAAAAACGTCCAAACGAAAGCTATATCCAGTTTGCATCGCGACTTAGTGCAGCATTTGATTATTATTGTCAATTAAGAAAGGTAAATGATTTCAAGGGAGTTGGTGAACTCATGGTTTCCGAAAAAATATTTGATTCATTAGATCGTGAACTACAAATTTATATTGGCGTGAAACAAGGAGAATCTTGGTATGTGCCACCAGATTTGGCTAGGCATTGCGATATTTATGTATCGTCAAAATTCAAAACCGATAGTAATGTGCTTTCACGACTGCAAGTTGTAAACCATTCTCAAAAATATCGTAAAGAATACAGTCCACAAAAAGCATTTGTATCGGAAGTTAAAACTCCGAAATGTGTAATTTGTAAATCTAATGAAAATCATTCATTCCCTGGATGTATGTCCTGTTTTCAAAAATATGCTTGTTAATGAGAGAATAGAGGTCGTTAAAAATAAGCAATTATGTTTTAATTGTTTAAATCACCATAAAATTGCTAACTGTTATTCAAAATCCGATTGTTCCATTTGCAAAAAAAGACGCAACACTTTTTTGCACTTGGGAAATACTCAAAGCGAAACTGAAACTCGTTTGCAGAATGCTAACGCGGGATTAAATCCAAGGTCAAATGTATTCGTTCCGCGAATTGAAAATCTCAGCAATAATTCTTCGCAAATGACGAATGAGTCACCTGCGAACAGTACGCATTCATTCACTGCTACCAACTTATATCTAAACAAAATGGTTTTATTAAGTACTGCAAATGTGATGATTCAAAATAATGTAGGAATGTTTATGGGTGCACGTGCGTTATTGGATGTCGGTAGTATGAGTCATTTCATTTCAAAACGGTTAGCCGATAAATTGAATTTGAAAAAAGAAAGACGAAACATTGTGGTTTCTGGACTAAATCAATCATCTTCTGTTATTAACTGGATTGTAAAAACGAACATTTCGAACGTCAGCGGATGCTTTGAAAAGGGAATTGAGTTATTAGTAGTACCGCATATAACAGATTGTATCCCCTCCAAACAATTTGTCATTGATAAGCTAGAATTAGATAGTTTCAATTTAGCGGATTTGAGATTCAATGAACCTGGAGAGGTGGATATTTGATTAGGTGCCCAAATATTCTACGAACTTTTAAGATCGGGTCAAATTAGGTTTCCGGGAACAGACATATTTAATATCTTTGAAATGCATGTGAGTGTAAATAAAATAAAGCTACAAATATTACTTTATAAAATACTATATATATACCATATATAAATATACTTTATATATACTGTATTACTTATAGTACTTTATAAAATATTTTTTAAAATTTTATATAAATTACAGATAAAAAAATGCACAGCAATAAAAAAAATATTGCTGAAAAATTTATTTTTGAAATTTTAAAATAATCTAAAAAATGGTTTTTGACCGATATGTTTCAAAATTAATGAGAAAAAAAAAACTAAAGTTTTTATTAATATTTAGTTGAAAAACCTAATTTAAATTTTGAAAAATTCTTTCTACATACCGAATTTGGTAGTTTTAGAAGAAGTGATCTCCCCTGTAGTCCATTTTGAATTATTTTCTTTATCTTGCATGTTGAAACTATAGACAGTATGCCAGTTTATAAACATTATCATGTTAGAAATAAAATCCAAATATTTTCTCTATGTCCTGTATTTTGGTTCATTAAATTTTTGTTACATGTTGTATTAATTTTGTAACATTCTTATTTTATTAATACTATATTCTTTGATGACAAAATAAGTTGCAACTGAAAAAAATTGCATGGATTAGAATTTAATAATCAATAGCATTGCAAGATTGAACTCTGTAGGAGCACATAGGCAATACAAAATTTGGAAATCTAAAATGTTTTGAATATATATATAAAAAAAAAAAATCGTAACTTTCTATGTAAACTACAGTTTTTTTTTGTTTTTTTTTTGTTAAAATTACATTTTTATGTTTATAATAAATATATCAGTATATAAGAAATAGTATATAGCCTGTCAATTACTCATTTTAAAAAAATTCAATAATTTCGCAATTTCATGGGAAGTATTACAATTATTTTCCTAGAGTAAAAGTTTTTTTTTTTTTTTTTGTGATTTCAGATGTATTTTAGGAAATCGGTTTTTGATGAACCAAGATTATGCAGCATATTTATTTAATTGTAATGTATAAATTAAACATTTTCAGAAAAATGAAAAAGCAAAGCATTTAATTTCTGATCATTTTTAAGACAGGGAATTTCATCATCTCATGTTTGCAAAAATTTTAGTTTAAAAATTATTTTTAACAAAATAGTAAATTATTAAAAGGAATGAAATTAAATAATACTATGTTTGCTTCACTGTATTATTTGTTAAAAAGATTTCAATGCAATGAAAATGCTTAGAAACTGTTAAGATAAATGTAAAACTAGGACAAGATTCATATAAAATTAGAGATATTTTAAATACTCAAATTTTTAACAGAGTGACCAGCTCACCGGGAATTGCCAAAGAACTCTGGGAGAAGTTAAAAGTAAAGGAAATTTATTATAAAACTGGACTTTTTTTATAAATTGGTAATTCTTATCGAAAACGATATTCATTGATAGTTTTTCTTAAGTAGGATGAAACATCGTTGGCATCAAATGAAAATCAAACATTTACTGCCCGGAAAAAAAAAAGAAAAAAAAAACAGAGGCCATCTGCATTTCCGCCCATGCACCCGGCTGCAGAAAATTTATATTTAAATTGCTATTTCAAAAGTTTCTTCAATTCTGAAGAGCAACTCTTGTGCATCTAGTTTATAATGGATTCTGATTCAAACTGTGCTGGTTATTTTGTGTCTATTAATAAGTTTATTATTTGCTTTACTTTTATATTCTATATACTTATTTATAAAATTTATTCCTTTAACCCAATTTGTGCATTATTTATAGTATTGCAATGATAATTTAATGACATTACAATTCATCATTTTTATATCGAATCACAATGTAGGCTAGATTTAGAATCAGCCAAAACAGTTTAGGTGCAGTAAAATTAGTTAAGATAACATTTGAAGCTGCAATGGAAAAGAGAGACTAATCACCATATCTAATTTGTTGCATGTAAATATAAATATCTAATATTTTACACAAAAGGTTTTGTTTACTTTTTTTTTTTTTTTTTTTTGTCAGAATGTCAAGTTATCAGCATAATTAGCGAAAATGGTTTTGCATTATGTGGAGAAATGCAGTCTAACTAAAGATCAGTTCCAATTACTATTAGGATTTTAAACTTTATTGGTCTCCTTTATTTAAAAAAAGAATATATATGAAGCTATTTTTTTTCTTCCTTCAAACGTCAAATCTATTATACCACGTGTTATGAAAGCGAAAGTGCGAATTTTGAGTAATAATATTCAAAACTATTTAAACTGGATGTAAAATATTGACCCATAATTATAATTATGAAGCAATTTATTTTAATTAAAAAATTTGAAGTTTTTTTTTTCTAGCTGATTTTTTGATGAATTATGTAGTATTGAACATTATTTCTAATATTTCCATAAAACATTTTTTTTTAATTTTGTGTTTGTTTAAAATTCTCCATACATTCAACTAAATGTTCTACAATTGAGAAATAATATTAAACACAAGAAATTAATTGGTTTAACACATTATAGGTACATATTTCTCTTATAATTTTCTCAAAAATTCTTTTAAAAAGAGAATGGCAGCATTTTTCTTATACATTTTGATATAAATAACATTGATTACCCCAAAAATTTACAAAATTCATTCATGCTAGCCTTTTTTGAAATTTGTGCCTCTAAAATATTTTTCTTTTTATGCAATGCAGAAAAAAATTATTGATAAAAACCAATTTTCCACTTTGTTTCTTTATTTTACAGATTAAGCCTTCAGCCAACATGTAGGCATTTTTTTTACTATAGTTGATGGGCTAAAAATCAATGCAAATTTGATATCACTAAAGAATTTTTCTTACTTTAATGAAGTGATTTAATTTTGTATTTGTAAATTAATTTTTTTGTTAGTAAAATTATTGTTCTGTTTTGATTTGCATGTTGTAAACAGTATGGATTAGGGAGAATCCAATGGAATGAAACAAATCCTTTCATTTTTAAGTTCTCTGCCAGTGTGCATGTTTTTGTACTGTATTATACATAAGTAAATTTGACAAAGAGATGGCTAAAACTTGATCTATATGGACATGTGTCTTCTAGTGTTGGTTAATATATTGGCAAAAGGGGGGGGGGTATGAAATTGAAGCTTATCTGAAATTCAATAAATGAAAATGATGAGAGGTTTTTTCCTAGCATTAAATTTTATTTTCCATTGATTTCAGTTAAAAGAGTAGAACAATTTTTCAAAGTATAGAACATATTGTGCAATAATTAAAGAAAATAAAATAAACTGAAATAGTTCTGAAGATATTAGATACATCTGAAAAAAATCAGGGAAATTTCTTTAAAAACCTGGAAATATCAGGAAAAGTCAGAGAATTATGGCCATCCTGTTTAAACATTTATTTGATACAGGGCTAACTGTGACCAATTATAGTTGTTGAAGGGTACTGATTTTGCTTGTATTTAAAGCAAATTATTTAATATCTAACTAGATACTATTGATTATGCTTGTAAGAAGCTTCTGTATAACTTACTTTAAACATATATAATTTCTCAATACTTTAAAAATATTTAACATGTATGCATTTTAATATCCCAAGATGTTAAGAGATGTTATGTTAACTTATACATTTTTAACAACTGAAATATTGTTTTAAATTTTTAAATGCATCACATAATCTCTGTATGAGTCCTTCGTACTTGAGTCTCGCATCATCTTCGCAATTAGTGAACTTCAGACTGCGATCTATCTTCCGTTATTCTTTTTACACTTCGATAGGGATTCTAGTGTTCATGCATAGTGTTTTGTGCCTGCTACAAGATCATTCATTACTCGACCATTACTAATCTTGTACCTCAGAGCTTTTGTATGAGTCGATTAGAATCTCATCCAGAGGACAAATTGAATTTTCTCGTATCTATTGCTGTTCAAGGATGCTAGGCTAAGGCCTCTACAGACAAATGAGGTAAGTGTTCTCTAAATATCTTGAACTTTTAGTGTGTGTCATACAATATAGGTACATTTGTAAATCTAAATTATATATCCTATGATCGTTTTTTGGAAATATTTAAGAATTTAGTTACATAGCCTGTCACCCTTGTCGACTTTAATCTCTCTCCAAAATTTATTTTCTTGTTCCCAACCTCCTTCAACGCCCATAAACCATATCTAAATTAATCATGTTAAAGAATTAAAGGGTTCAAATTAAAATATCTTCCATATATTTTTGTTATTTCGTTGCTTATTTTTAAATAATTCTATACATCATTGTTTCTCTTCAAATTCAATAATCTTTAGAATACATTTCCGTAAGTTGAATTTACGCCTTAATAACTTCTTTAGTAAATATTTTATCAATATAACTCTTTTATCGCATTTATTAGCAAGGTATTTGCAATCAAGTAAAGCCAAACTCGATTCAATTACTTTATTAAGTGATTTTTAATAAATATTTGGACTAAAATGTTATAAGCAACCCTCATTAAATCTTTTCCTCGTCCCTGATCGTAGCGAAGAATTTTCAAGGTGGATATCAACACAAACTCACAGTAGAAATAGTTATAACTAGCACTTCCAACTCCTTTGTAAATTTAAGACCAACCAATGTTCCCTCCTCACTGTGAGAGGAGAAGAGAAGGGGAAAAGAGGAAAGGGGAAAGAAAGGGGGGAAAGTACCAGGCAGGTGGTATCTGGTTAAAAGAGGGATTCGCTCTCATTCAGCTGAATGGCGCAGGGGACGCTACCTCGCTGTTTACAGCTTTCTCTTTGTTTCTTTGTTTTATTTTTGGGGAGAGGGGCGATGACTGCTTTCCCACGACCGGTCCAGATGGCAGGCGGGCCACGCGTTCCCCTTTCGACTCCTCTTGAGGTTTTCTGGGGTGCTTTGATGTTTTGTCCAGTTTACCGACAATTTGTCGAGTGAAAGAAAATACTAATCACGTATCATTTTCTTTCTTTCAGATCCTTGCCTCTGAAACACTTTTTTTTCCTTTCTTTCTTTTCTACTTCTTTTTTCTCTTCCATTTTAAATCTATCTCTGAACAACGATCATGTTATACTAGTTGTTATATGTGTGCCAACGGATTCTTATACCCCAAATGCTTTTTCGCACGAGTATAAGAAAAGAGGAGAGGGGAAAAAATTAACAGTAAAATATCTAACATAGTGGAAATCAAGGTCAAAGAATGATTAACTTCGGGAATGCGCTCTTTGTTATTTATTATTATTATTAGTAGTAGTAGTAATAATTTTACTTTTTTTTTCTGCTTCTTATAGACTGCGCATTTCTGTCTTAGCGCAATTTTAATGTCGCTCTTACCTTATTTTATTTTTTATTCATTTATAGTTCTTATGTTATCCATTTTTTTTAAAATTCATTAATCGTCTTACTTTTCTTTCTCGATCATGTGTATGTATGTGTGTATGTGTGTGTGCATGTGTATATGTATGTATATGTATATATATTTATATATGTATGTATATTTATATATGTATGTATATTTATATATGTATGTATATTTATATATGTATGTATATATATGTATGTATATGTACGTATATAAAAGAGAGGCGAAGTGGCGGAAAGGAGGAAAATACTAAAAATATTTAACACTTCTTCTGAGGCAACAAATTTGTTTAAATAATGTTTGTAAAAACAAATAAATTGATAAACTAATTTTTTTAAAGTTGCTCTTAAAGAAAAATTCGCCCTTTTTTCACAACACATTTCTAACAATTTTTCTATTTATAAGTAAATTGGCAATTATAACTTTCTTAAATACCATTTAATTATAAATAATCCAGCCAGGCGCCAGAAATCTTTCCTTCGGTTGAGCCGGGAAATAATAATGATATTAGTAGTAGAATGTAGTTATCCCCCCCCCTCATTTTAAAATGTTATATGCATGAGTACGCATATTTAAGAAAGCTCTTTTTATTTTATTTATTTATTTACATGATTGATGATGATGATTTTACAAATCAATTTTCTCATCTTTCTTTTTAAGTACGATCATTTTGCATGATAAATGTATTTTTTATTCATATAAATATCAAGATTTTATTAAAATGTATATAAGTTTTCAAAAAAAAACATTTTTTTTTCCGTATTATCAAAGTTAAGTTTTCTTATTACCAAAAGTTCTTAAAGTTTTTTTTCTTGTAAAGATTTATCATTATTCTTCACAGATGACTCAAAAACAGAATATGGAGTTGGAGCTCCGTTTTGTGTTCTGTTCAATGATTCCTGGTCCTACCACTGGTCTGCCAAATTGAATGACAACAATACTGTTTTCTTAGCTGAACTCACCGCACTTCATGAAGCAGTAAAATATACATCTCAGTTTACAAACAACAATACTTTTAAAATACATGTCGACAATAGAGCTAGTATCATGGCATCTTCAAATCCAAAGAAAGAGCACAAACCAAACAGCAAGAGAAATTTTTGGTGTCTTGCTTTCAAAACCAACAGTAAAAGTTTCATGGGTTAAAGCACATGCGGGCAATATAGGCAATGAAAAAGCAGACCAACTTACGAAGGACGCAACGCGAAATGGGCAATTTTATATGCAAACAAAGCTTCCTAAACCTCATATAAAAGCCCTCCTCCGGAAATACATACTTAAAGAATGGCAAGGATATTGGAGCAATGGTGTCACAGGCAGAAAAATTTTTAATATCCTGCCTTGAGTCAACCTTAATCCCACTAACTGGATCAGAGAGAATATTATTTTCTTCTCAGAACACGGCCCTTTTCCTGCCTACCTCAAAAGGTTCAATCTGTCTGAGAGTGAGTGACCAGTGCAATTGTGGTGGGATTGGCACCGCACTTCATTATGCTACGGAATGCATCCTTACAATCTCTTGGCATATGAAAAAACCATCACCAAGCCATTAACAGGAATGGTTGAAAAGAATCGCCAGCAACTTCTTTTCCAGGCAAAAAATCCACAGTATAATCAAATTTATAAGTGAAAATAGAGACCTATTCTTGCCTCCATAGCTCTCAACATCAAGTCTCATACCAAAAAAGACTAAAGGAAAAAACAAGCACTGTAGTCTCCTGTCATACATTTCAATCAAACAGAGATTCTCTTCATTTCCATTTCTCAAATTATTTTCCATCTGATTTTTTTAACTGCATCCTGATCTACTATATCATAAAAAATGAGTGAACACAGAATATATGTATATTTTTACACATTTTATCTTTCAGCATTATATTTCAAAGTTTATTATTACAAATTATATTTTTAAGTTGAAAAATTATGTAAACGGTCTCATCTTAATATAATTTCTTATATAATTGTAAATTCTGTAAATAGTTATTTTTGTTTCGTTTTTCTGCTGTAAATATTTTGTAAATGAAATAAAATTCCCGTAACATGCCCACCAAACCGTTCAGTGACCAGAATGGTCATGGATATGGGAGTATGAGACGGCGTTCTGTTCTGTATGAGACCTTCTGTCAAAGGATTTTAAAACATCCACCTTCACATACGAAAAAAAGTATTAAACAGATTTACATTTTTTACCATCATGGAAAATGAAACTTTTTGTATTTGATAATGATATTATTGAAAGAACTAATTCGAACCAATTCAGAAAAAAAATATGCTTAAAAATTTATGATAATATGTAATGTGGCTATTTAGAATTACATTATATATATGTATGTATGTATATATGTATGTAATGATATCTCTTACTCTAATTTAAATCTTAATTAAGTTCCAAATTTTCATCATAATTTAGCCCATAATAGCTTCGTTCTAAAATGGTCTCTTATTTCCTGATCCAATTCCCACTCTTTTATAAAACTAATTATACACGTGCTCTATAAAACTGCTCATTTCAGCATTTTCCCACGAGAAGGGTTAAAAATCCTTAATGTTTCCCACATTCTTTTAAAGATACCAAAATTTTTCTTTCCTAAGACTACACGCGTCATAGAAATCCCTATCAGAATTTCATAGTAAAAACCCCTGAAGGGAAAATTTCGATCTCTATTGCTTTTCTACTCTTGTATCGTGATGTAAACGGACGTCAGTTTCATCATCACATAATATGCCTCTCGGATGAAATAAATCAACGTTTAAAATGTCATAAGTTTCTGCTATTTCGCCATGAATCTGCTCAAATATGTTTAAGTCTTAAATAGCTGGAAGGATAGTTATTTTTTCAAAAATATCAAATTATTAAAGAATTATCTATCTCAAATCCAAGCAAGATGACACAGCAGTTTCGACACCACCGTTAATTTCGTCCCGGCTGAGTGGACATGCTACTCGTACCCAAGGCTAAGTTCTGCGCTGCCTCCCAACGTGGTTTCCGAACCACATAGCCGATTGAGTACCCTCTGCCATCTGTAACTCAAGTTTCCTGTTCATCCCTGTATTTTTTCTGCTTCCTTCACTACATTCAACCTTTGTGTGTGCTCCTTTTATCATCGTTTCTCAGAAATGATCCATTCACCTCAGATCTTCTTGCCTGTGCCAAAGGATCCTCCAGATATTGATGCCATTTATGGGTTCCGTTATTACCGCAGTAAATAATCACCGTCCTCGTTGAGTTAAAGTTTAAATATGTTGCTCTACATTACAGTGCTCAAATTTTTTGCCATCATTGATCGTGGTTCATCAATAACTGATTAAAATGTTCAAGAATTTAAAAAAAAATATCTCCAGCATATGTTCTTGACATAACAAATAAAAAATTACAAGTAAATTCATCAATAACATCATTATTCCTTTCAGCAAATCATGATTTATAATGTGTATTCTTTATTTTATTTTGGATTGCATATTTAAGTTATAATACAACTGCAGATAATCTTTTAAATCTATTATTTATTGTGTTTATAAATTTTTTGTTAAATCTGTTATTTAAATTTATGCATAATATTAAAATGTGCTTCACTTGAAATTCGCCATAATGCTATTACCGGGTGTTTCAAAAATGACTGGTATATTTCAAAAATCAATAAAAACTAAACGGGCAGCGATAGAAATATACCGTTTGTTGCAATATGCTTGGGAGAACAGTAAATTTTCAGGCAGACAAACTTGCGAAATTAGTTACAATTTTCAACAACAGATGGTGTTGCAGTCTGAAAAAAATCTAAACTACGATATTTTCCAAATATCCACCATGCGCAGCAATAACATGGCGTAGTCTCAGAATGAAATGAGCAGAAACCCGTGTAAACGTCTCAGGCGGGATGGCTTCGCATGCAGAACAGACGTATTGCTTCAGTTGTTCAATTGTTTCTGGATTGTGGCGGTTCACCTGATCTTTCAAGTGTCCCCACAGAAAGAAGTCACAGGGTTTCATGTCCAGCGATTTCAAAATTTTTCAAACAGATCCTTTATTGTATCGCTTTTTGGCTCTTTGGTTACATTAAACTTTCGTTGAAAACTTAAACACAGTCTTGTTGCAACAACACTGTGTTCTAGGCGGTGGAATTCCAACACCAGAAAAATCCTTTATTCAAAGAAAAAACCCATTTTTTTCATAACAAACTTGCAATCTGTCAACAGCATACTCTTAAAGCAGAAAGACGACTTACAGAATGGCGAACTCAGACTGCGTTTTCTTCTATATCTTTCAAATCGCCTGCAGCGCCATCTGTTGTTGTAAATTGTAACTAATTTCGAAAGTTTGTCTGCCTGAAAACTTACTATTGTCCCAAGCATATTGCAACAAATGGTATATTTCTATCGCTGCCCGTTTAGTTTTTATTGATTTTTGAAATATACGGTCATTTTTGAAACACCCGGTATATATATATATCATGACCTAATTCTTGTTTATTAAATTTACTGTATTGTATGTATTAAGAATTCTTTTTCCGAAAGAGGGCACTGCGTCGCCTCCCAAATAATCCCGATTTTTAGAAATGCATCATTCGAGTATGTGTGTGTGTATCGGTGATGACTAAAATAAAACCGTTAGCGGAAATGGTGTTTCCTGTTCTTCCCTCGGTAGTTGTTGGGGTGAGTTTTGGTTTGGTTTTCATATAACTTAATTGCAAATACATTTTTTGGTGTCAGAAGTGGGATGTGTTGAATGTGGTGTTTTTTCGGTTGTTTGCATTTGAGTTTTGAACTTGTCGTGGTATAATTTGTTGTTTTGGTTTGTGAATTTTAATTGTGTTTTTTAGAAGTTACTGGTAAAATTTATATGGTGATATTTTGAGCGTCTGTTTGTCGGGTAGATTTTAGTGATTTTATTGATAATATTTTTGTGTAATAAGTGCAGAAAATGTCGTTTGGTAATTTGAGGAAAGACGAGTTGAGGTTAGTTGCTTAGGAGATTGGTTTGGATGTTACGGAGGACCTAAAATTATTTGACCTGAAAAAATTAAATAGAAAAGACCGAGGTATTTAAAAAAGAACCGGATTTTGTACAGGGCGTAATTGATAATATAATCGAGGATAAAAAATTAAAGAAGGAAAATGAGATAAAAGAAAATGAAGTAAGGAGGTTGGAAATGAAACGGGTTAAATTGGCGCAATTAGAAAGACGGAGTTGCAAAATGGGTTGAATGGTTCGGGCCAAGTTGATTTGGATGCATCAAATCAAAGTGTTGAGAATTTGACTAAAAGTATCAAAACATTGACCATTCCCGTACCTACTAGAGCAGAGTCCTTTAATTTGTTTTTCCAGTCGTTGGAAAAAGCGCTTAAAACCAAAAACGTGCCAGACGGTTTGAAAGCGGAGATCTTATTAAATATGTTAGGAGAAAGGATTTCAAATTTATTGGTTTATGTAACAGGAAGAAACTGCGAATTACGATAAACTTAAAACTATCGTTTGGAAGAAATTTCAGCCCATCCCCCAGGAATGTTTGGATCAATTTCGCAACTAGAAAAAATTTCCAGCAGAGAATTATGTTCAATACTCATCTCGATTGAGTGCTAATTTCGAATATTACTGCAGCTTGAGAGCAGTTGAGGATTTTAAATCGTTATGTCAATTGATAGTTTCTGATAAACTATATAGTGAACTTGATCACGAGTTAAGAACTCATGTGGCGGAAAAGCAAGGAGAGTCATGGTTTAGACCTCAGGTTTTAGGCAGGGAATGTGATATTTATTTGGCTTCAAAGGGTAAACAAAAAGTAGAATCTACGTCTACGAGACCATATTCAGATGTTGGAGGTGGGAGAAGTGAAGTGTCTTTGGCTAACAAACACCGTAATTATAACAATAAAACTGTATCTAATGTGTATCTATCTCGTGCGAGGAATGTGAAGTGTAGATTTTGTAACACTGAGACCCATCTGTTATCTAATTGTATCGGGTTTAAAAGACTTTCAGTGAAAGACAAAGTAAGCTTTGTGAAAGGTAATAATTTGTGCTTCAAGTGTTTTTCTTCGGAATGTTGTGAGAGAACTTGAAAATCGAGAAATTGTTTCTGTGGTGGTCCGCATCATACGTTTATTCATTATAAAAGAGATGGTAATGAGGGTAAAAGCATGCAGTCTGATACTACAACAAGTACGCAGTGCAAATCATCTAACTAATACAGGTGTACCTACAGTTCTTGTGCTTACATGCAGTGTTTATTCTAGTAATTCGGAATTAAATTTGAGTAAAATGATAAGAATTTTGTGTGATAATGGTAGCGAAAGAAGTTGGTGTACGAGATCATTGGATAATTGCTTAAAATTGAAATCGATTCGGAAAGAAAGGTTGTCTGTTTTTTCTTTTGGTTCTGTCGAGCCTGTAGAGAGAACATATGACGTCGGAGTAATAACCCTCATCAGTCGATATGACCCTGATCAGCTAATTTCTGTAGAAGTACTAATAGCCGATACAATAACTACAGCTCCTGTGGCTATTCCCAACGCAGATGTCCGGAAAGGTATGCAGTTGCGAGGCCGACACGTGTGAAAACAAGGCAAAAAATTGAGATTTTGATTGGAGGGGATGTATTTTGGTGGATAATAGATGCATCTCACTTTGAGAAATTAAACAACACGGTGACCTGTGTTCCTATTATTTTTGGGTTCGCATTACAGGGTACTCAAAGCGGAAGTATTGGTCCTTGTTCAGCAAATTTTTTAGTGTCTGCATCAGATGTTCAGGTGTTATGGGACTTGGAAACGTTGGGCATCAGAGAGGAAACTGAAATGAGTGTAACCGACAGGGAACTGTTAGACCAATTTAATAGGCACCTAGAATTTAAAGATGGAAGATATGAGGCCAAGTTGTTGTGGAGGACTGATCCCAGAGAATTGGAGAACAACTTTAATCTGGCCAAGAGGCGATTCGACGAATTGAAAAAGTGGTTCAATAAAAATGGATAGCTAGTGCTTATCGCGAAATAATTAGGGATCAGGAAACTAATGGAATAATTGAAGAATGTGATAGGGATAGGAATGAATATTTTATGCCTCATAAAGCAGTGGTCAGAGCGGATAAGGAAACAACTAAAGTTCGCGTGGTTTTTCAATTGTGGCTCCAAATTTGGACAAAACTTGTCACTTAACGATTGTTTAGAGGCTGGTCCGAATTTGAATCCTAGCATTTCATGGGGACATAGAAAAGACATTTTTAATGATAGGAATGGCTCCTGAAGATCGTAAATTTTTGAAATTTCTTTGGAATAGAGGTAGAGATCATGAGGACTATAGGATTATGCAGATGACTATATTACCCTTCGGATGCAAAACTTCTCCGTTTATTTTGAGTGCAGTAATTAAACATCACATTGTAAAATTCGAAACTGAAAGACCCGCTTCAGTGTCAATGCTAAATTCTGGTTTGTATGTAGATGATTTGTATTTTGGTGCGGATAGTGTGATGGAATCATCTGATGCTGTGGCAATTTTGAGTAGTGGTGGGTTTAAGTTGAGAAAATTAAGGTCCAAAAGTAGTGACTTGAGAGCTTTGTGGATCAAAAACGGATTTTGTGAGAGTGAAGGAGTTGAGTTGAAAGTGCTGGGGCTAAATTGGAACCCCGACAAAGATGTTTTGTCGTTGGAAGTGAAAGTGTTGGTGGATAATTTAAGAGGTTTGGACAATACCAAGCATTGTATTTTACAGACTGCAGCGAGAATTTTCGATCCTGTGGGATTGATTGCACCCTTTATAGTAAGAATTAAGTGTTTATTACAAGAGATCTGGGAAAGGGGTATGGACTGGGATGATGATTTACCAGAAAATTTACTTGGATTAGTGGATTACACATGGTGTAACGAAATTAGGACGTTGAAGGAAATAGTTATTCCTAGGAATTGTTTACAGGATTGTGGGAAAGGATTGGCAGAAATTCATATATTTTGCGATGCATCGCTCAGAGCCTACGGGGAAACATCCTATACAAGGTATGTCGATAACACTGGAAAACGTAGTGCCCTTTTTGATGTCAAAAAATAGAGTAGCTCCACTTGAAACATTAACGTTACCTAGGGTGGAGTTGATGGCTGTTGTGATAGGGGTTAGACTTGCAAAATTTCTAGAAGGTGTTTATTATAAAATTGTTGGGAAATTCATATTTTGGACGGATTCTCAGATAGTGTTGTATTGGATTAGAGGAAATGCCAAGAGGTGGAAGCAGTTTGTGGCGAATCGTGTTGCAGAGGTGCAGGAAAAGTTGAATCCGAATGATTGGTTTTATTGTCCATCGGCAGATAACCCAGCAGATTTGCTCACTAGAGGAGTTTCTGTTGAAAATTTGATATCTAGTCAAAAATGGTGGTATGGGCCCGACTGGTTGTTGCAGAATTGTAATTATTGGCCTGAAAAACCAGTCAAGCAATCGCAGGATGTGGGTAATTCAGAAATATTTAGATAGCAAAAGGCAGATTCGGTTGTTTGTTTTGTGGTTAAGGTGGAGGTTATCGAGGAAGTACCTTTGGAATAAAATTTCAGTTTGGAGTAGATTGCAAAGTGTGGTTGCTTGGTGTTTGAGATTCGTGGGAAATAGTAGAGGAAAATTGGGTTTCAACACCGTATTTGGAATGTTTGGAGTTGAAAGAGTCGCATGATAGGATTATACATTTGGTTCAGAAGGTTGCATTTTCGACCGAAATTTCCGTACTAGAGAAAGGAAATGTGTTGAGTGCAGATAAATTGATTCAGCTTAATCCATTTTTGGATAGTAAAGGACTTCTCAGGGTTGGGGGAAGAATTGGAAACTCCAGTTTGCCAGCGAGTGTAAAGCATCCTTTGATATTACCAAAACACCATCCAGTAACAACTATGATTTTAGGACTGTACCATTTAAAATATATTCATGCAGGAGTTCAATCAGTTCATTCTGCAATTGGACAGGTCTATTGAATTTTGGGAGGAAGATCATCCATAAAGAAAATGGTGAGAAACTGTGTCATCTGTGCATGGTTTCGTGCAGAATTCCCGGAAGCAAACAATGGCCGACTTGCCTGCGTCCTATGTCATACCAGGTATAGCGTGCCTGAGAGCCGGTACAGATTTTTGTGGACCATTTCTGATCACTCCTCGTCGTGGAAGAGGTGTGTGACCGTGAAGATGTACGTCTGCGTCTTCGTTTATTTCATCACGAAAGCGGTTCACCTGGAGCTCGTCAGTGACCTAAGTACTGATGCGTTTCTTTTTGTAATCTGTTTAATTATAAGTGTTTGACCTTTTGATGACATTCGTCATCGGGAGCCAGTGTTAAGAATTCTTTTTCCGAAAGAGGGCGCTGCGTCCCCTCCCAAATAATCCCGATTTTTAGAAATTTATCATTCGAGTATGTGTGTGTGTGTGTGTGTGTGTGTGTGTGTGTGTGTGTGTGTGTGTGTGTGTGTGTGTGTGTGTGTGTGTGTGTGTGTGTGTGTGTGTGTGTGTGTGTGTGTGTGTGTGTGATGACTAAAATAAAACCGTTAGCGGAAATGGTGTTTCCTGTTCTTCCCTCGGTAGTTGTTGGGGTGAGTTTTGATTTGGTTTTCTTATAACTTAATTGCAAATACAGTATGTTTTTGTTTTATTTTATGATATTCATTCAATGTAATTTTTATCTATGTAACTTTAGCATTTAAAAAAATTTCATAAATGTGTAACTTTAGCATTTAAAAAAATTTCATAAATGTGTAACTTTAGCATTTAAAAAAATTTCATAAATGTGTAACTTTAGCATTTAAAAAAATTTCATAAATGTGTAACTTTAGCATTTAAAAAATTTCATAAATGTTTTGCTTTAAAAGTATATTGTTCACCATTATGTTTTTATTAGTGATAAAAAAAACTGTTTTTTAGTATCTAGGATGTTTCTGTTGAATAAAATTGATTTGATCATTTACATTGACATTCTTGTCATACTGTGTTTATATTATTTCTAACTGTCTAGAAAAATAAATGTTGATAAATAATAAATATTTTTTTTTTTAGTTTTTTGAATTAGTGAGTACATTGAAACATACATTTGATCATATTTTTTCAAATAATTATCATATATTTTATCTCTCTCTCTCTCTCTCTCTCTCTCTCTCTATATATATATATATATATATATATATATATAATTTGTAATATGTAAATAAAAATTATGAAAGCATGATTTTGTTTGTTTTCCTTTAATGATTTCTACAAATTAAAATGAAATTATTTATTCATAAGTTGTATAGATTTAAAAAAAAGGTATCCATACCTTTTATGTTTCATAATTTGAAATTGTAAACATAGTTTATTCAATATATACTAATTTGAGTTTCATGTTCTTTCCTCTGAGCAAACTGAAAACATCAAAGTCTCAATATTTATATAAGTAATTACATAAGAAAAAAAATATAATAATTTTATTAGTAAGCTTTATTTTATTAGTAAGAATTAACTTATCTAAGAGTAATAATTATTTTTAAAAAGAACTCACTGGGGGAACTATATTCATTAAATTCAACATTCAATACTATTTAAATAATATGTAAAAAAGAATATATGTAATTTTTCAAAAACACTGCCATAGTCATTTGTCAAAATGTGTCCTTTGGATAAAAAAAAAGGGGGAGGAGGATATGGGAAAGGAAAGAATAAAGCGGCACTAAACTAAGAAAATAAATAAGAAAATTTCGAGAAAATAAATCTTAGAAATAAAAAATCGGAAGTTTTTAATTGATTGGCAAACATAATATTTACGTCAATGTTATCGGCAGTCATCACAACATGCGCAGAAAGGGTTGAAAATTGAACAGAAGCGGTTTGTTTGGTCCCTGACACGTGACCGTTAATTGTCCCCATTGCAATAACAATAGAAAATCTTAAAAAAATAACAATAAAAATAACAATAGCTGAAATAGATAAATTAATGCAATCACATGTTACTTAAATTAGTAAATTAAATATTAATCACAATAAATAAATTTTATATTTAATACTAATTAATCATTTTTGTTAATAATATGATTGAAATCACAGATATTTGGAATAAATATTTAAAAATAACAATAGAAAAATTATTTGTTATTCAAAAAACCGTGGATTATGCATCTCTACATCTAGCTCGTCTAAGTTAATAAAATATTTTGAAATTCTGGATTTGGTGCATTAAGGTATCTGTAACCGTAACAGTTCGGAGTTCAGGAGGGTAGCTTCCTTTCACCATTTCGCCATTTGACATTACGCTTTCATCATGTCAAAGTAAATTTCTGAAATTTGTTTTAAATTTGAGGCAGTGATAATATTTTCGGGCTGTGCTTTTTTAGAAGTAAGTTAACTTATATAATTATACATCAATTTGATCTGTTCGGACTTTATATTATTAGCTAAAGAATTGTTCCATTACAGTGACTTAAATTTTGTGTGTTCAATTGTTCCATTACAGTGACTTAAATTTTGTGCGTTCAATATATTTTTATTTTAAGTGTTATTTCCTCATTCCAGGAATTAATATATCCTGAATTTCGTAGAATTAGTCTAAATGTTACTAATTTTATTATTTTTTTCCCCATCTGGTATTTAGACACACTTTAATTCATTTTATAAAGATCAGTTTGGCGGCATACTTCAAACGAAAAAAATTAATTTTTTCCAGTAAAACGCATATACATGATTCTCGTCTTTTGTTTTATGAATAAAAAATTTCTTTCTGCTTCATCAGTGTGAACCATATTTTTCAGTGTAAAGAAAATTATTCATGTTTTTTTTTTTTTTTTTACTTGTTGAAATATGTCTTTTTGTGTTTGTTTTTTAGAATTTTGTGAAGAAAATATTTTTGTCTTCTTTTAAATGTGGAATGTTCTTTGGTTAATTTAGGTAGGTTTAGTTTTTCTTGATGGTCATGAAAGAATACAGACGCTTTCTTTATTCTCTAAAATCGAAACGAAAACGAAACCATCTCTCGATTAAATTTTTTATTTGCATTAATGTGTCAGTTAGTTCAGTTTGGTTTCTTAGTTCTCGATGAAATTAATTTTTTAATCATTCGTTATTAAATTCTTTATTTACATGCAGAGACGCTTTCTTTATTCTCTAAAATCGAAACGATTAACGAAAACGAAACGGTCTCTCGATTAAATTTATTTGCATTAATGTGTCAGTTAGTTCAATTTGGTTTCTTAATTCTCGATGAAATTTATTTTTTAATCATTCATGATTAAATTCTTTATTTACATGCAGAGATTTAAAAATATAACAATTTCATTACATTTTACTTACTTCAAAAACTTTGGGTCTTGAATTTCTATTCATCTCCAGTGAGGGAATACTTACCACAGTTGAATATATTTATATTCTTGGGTACTTATTATTCTAATTTAATTATGGTCATTTATACTCTTTGTTGTTTTTCCATTATTTCAGGAAATAGAGGAACACTTAGGAATTCTATAAGCAGCTCTATTTTTGAAAGTTCATAAATATTTTTTATAGCAGTGTTTTGCTCTTTTTTTTTTTTTTTTTTTTTTCATATTATGCTTGTCTCACTGTATAGATGTGGAGAGCATATAATTATAATTGGGGAAAACAAGGTAGCCTGTATATCATGACCATCTTGAAGATAGCTATGGTACAAAGCAGAATTTTCATTGTATGTTATTTACTTAACATTTCCATTTCTAAATGTTTAGTCGTTCAACAATGCTTACCTTCATTTTATAATACTGAAGAGGAAACTTTTGCTAATCTTTCTATTCATTTGATTTTAAGGCACATTACTTTGACATTTATATTAAAACAAAGTTATTGATGAATTCTAAGAACAGATTACATTGGAGACTTACTGTTGCTTAAAGATATATTGGTTCTGTACCACTGGTGCTAATCTTTGCAAATCTGAATGATTTGATTTGCTTGTCATATTTGATTAGTTTTCAACAAACTTGAATCGGGAAAATTTTCTCATAAAGAATAAATATATATAATATATGTAATTTATTATAACATCCAATTTATATGACAACTAATAGTCATCTATTTTTTTTAGCTGTTTTAAGAGTAAAATTTCTTTTAACTTTTTTGAATACCTTTCTATATAAATATTTTTTTGATAATTTTTCACATTAGATTTTTTTTTCCAAGTTCTTTAACAGCTCATTTATTTTATTATATTTGTTCCTATATGCAATTGGATACTGTGTCAGTAATGAAGTGTTCATGAAATTTTTCAAGGAGGTTTTCATTTTTTAAAGAAGATAATGAAATTTTTGGAGGAGGGTTGTAATTTATGAAAGAATAAGTGAAATATGTCAGAATTTACTTGAAAGTAGTAGTTTGTTTAATGCCTTTTTAAGGTATACCTTTTCTGACTTGGAAATAAACAAAAAATTTATTGCTTAACAAACCACCTTTGGTAATCATCTGGTTAGTCGAATTTAATGATTGCTAAAATTTTCAACTAAACATTTTATGTGACGATTTTTTTTTAAGGCTTCTCCAGCAAAGATTTTTAAGTTTTAATTTTTATAGTCATATAACTCGTATCATTAAAAGCAATAAGTCATTCTGTGTGTTGTAATTAGTATTTCTTTCATTTTCTGCTCCCGTGAGCATGAGCGATTAAACTTTAATTAATCAGGAGGAGAGTAGGATAAAAAGTACTTAAATTTGAAAACCATTTTTAAGCACCTTAAAAATGCCTAATTTTCTTGAAGTGTAAAAGCAGCTTTCTGTTTCGCCACACGTTGAGTATGGTAATTCGAAAGCATAATGGTACAAGTTTATCAGATGTATCAAAAAAAGAGAAGTATTTGGACCAGAGATCCATGGATTCCAACACATAATAGCGTTTAATCAGCCTTTTTTTTCTCCCACTTTCTTTTTCAACAATGTGTATTGCTGTTTATTGGAATAGAAATCGGGGAAGGACAATACAAAATACGTACTGTGTTATATTTCTTAAGGCTCAAAAATGTTTTAAAAAAATTTCTCTAACACTAAAAAAAAAAAACGTTTTAAATTATATCTAATGAGTGTATGTTTAACCTTTTATGTGTTTTTTAAAAAACAAAAGACACAAATTGGTCTGATGAAATAAGAATACAGTTGAATGAATTTGGTACAAGAAAGAGTTATTTTGAACATAAAAATATTTGCTAAAAGCTGCTGTAAAGATGCTTCCATTGAAACTGCTTTAGTATGTTACATATTTGGTCTGAAATACGAAACAATATTTTTGCTCCTTTGAATCGTTGAGCCATGTTATTTTACCACTGTTTATGCTGTCATGAAAGGTGTTTTTTCCCCCCTTTTTGTTTTAAAGTTTCAGAAACAGTTCATTGAATAAAATTCTTCAATTGATGAGTTTTGTTAGATTTTAAAGCAATGCCATATGCTGTCTTGAAGTACTTTTTGAAGCTAGCACAACTAGCATTTTTTATTTTGCTTCTAAGTACAGAGACTTTGACCGTTTTTTAACTTCATGAGTTTATTTCTGTTATGTATGGAAACTAGAAGTTGTTAAATTAATTTCACTTTTTCACATAATGTATAAACACATTTATTTATTTTGTAATTTTTTAAAAGCTGAAGTATATATAATCAAATTTTTATTAAATTTTCAGAATTTTAATGTGGGTGACTACATTACAGAGTTAATATTTTTAGAAAATTATGTTTATTTTCTTAATATTTGAACAAGTTTCTTTATAAAACCAATAGAATTTTGTTTCCAAGTCCATTTTTTTTGGGGGGGGAACTAACATTGATTTTTATACTTGCATTTATATGTTTTTTAATGTTATTTTATATCTTTAGATGATATTTTCTCAAATTCTAATCTTTAATAGAATTTTCTTACTAAAAATCTCATAAATTAAAATTTAATGCATGATTTTTGTTCAAATTATTATAATTTTTCAGTATGCTCTGCAGTTCTTGAACTGGAGAATAAATAGTCTATTCAGTAAGAAACATTTTAATTGTTTTATTTCTTCATAATGCAAAAGAATTGAAAATTTCATGTTATTTGTCGCACACCAATATTTAAAGAATGAATAAAAGCACAGAATTTTTTTTAGTTGAAGAATTCTGTGCATATAGCTTAAGATAATATATTTCTTAAGCTATATGCAAAGTTTTAAGCAAATCATTTGATAAACTTCTACATTAGAAGACTTTTGTTTTATACCTTTTTTTAGCCACCCCCCTAAAAAGGCAGGGGGTCCAGTTTTTAAAACAATTTTTCTGCTAAACTGATATAATTTATATCAGTTAAGCAGATATAAACCAGTTATACAATTTTTCTGCGTTTTTTAATCAATTTTTTATGCAAATATTCAAAAATGTACTATATTTAAATATTTTTTAATAAATTCATCCTGAACATAATTATATACCTTAACCATTAAAAAGAGGGGCTTTACTAAATTTCAGAATTTAGAAGTGATAAGACATTTTTTATAGCTTAACCATTTCTGAATGCTACCATTTTTTCCTATTAAAGAACATGATATTGCCCTATGATCAATTTCATGGCCATTTTGCCAGTCTTAATGCTGGTAACCATTCTGGAATGAATTTACACTTCTACCCCCATCCATGTCGAATTTTATTTCTTTTTGCATATATGAAAATCAAATACAAATTGTTTGGTTATGCTATAATTCTACATCAATGACATTTTCAGAAATGATATATCCACCTAAATAAACTGCTAGTTTATTATTTTAAGAAATATTAAAAAAGATCACAGATCTTGATTGTTAATCTTATAAAAGTTGACTTTAAAGTTTTTAGTATTGATAGTTTTTTTTTTTTCATTTTTATGGGCCTTTTTTGTTTTACAATAGAAGATGTGCATATACAGAAATAAATATTAAAATTTAAAGAATGGACATTTAAAATTAAAATTTTCATTAAAATCTTTGCATTATAATAAACATAAGTTAATCTATGCTTCGAAAATATGCAGGTTTGCATTTACTTACATATATAAAGTTGCTTAATTTTGTTGGCTAATGTGCTTACAAAGTGCTTAAAGGTACTCAATTTTTGACTCAATTTCTCACTACACACACCGTTAAAACGCAAACTATTTTCTGAAACAAAAATGTTTTTTTCTTTTAATGAGTACAGAAAAGAAAATTCTTCAGTATTAAAATCTCATGTGCTGTAGAATATTTTTGATAATTTATGCAATATCTCAAAGAATTATTCAATCAAATTTCTTTGATTTATTAAAAAATTAAGTTTTACTTGCAAACAAATTGAAACGATATAAATAATATTTTGTTTCAATTAATAAATGTACTTCTGAAAAATTTATGAAGTCAATTTTATGCAGTCCTTTGGTCCTAAGGAATCGTGATTCTGCAACCTTCATATATAATGATAAGATAATGTGACCAAATCTGAGTTAACTCAGTTTTATTTGCAAGAGAGTGGGTCTAACTTTTTATTTAAAACATTACATGTTCTCAAGAATATTTCTTGATGATTCAAGGAGAATTTAGATCATTTCTTCCTATTATATGTATATACCTAGTTCTAATTATTTAGAAATTAGGTATTGAGACTCAATTAGAGTGGATACTTTTTTTACTTGAATTTATCTTTCTAAAAAATGTATATTTTATTTCTTGGAGACATGTGATGAAAATTACACATTTCTAGGCTTAGTTTGCAGTAAGAGAACTTAATCTTTTAATTTGAGCTTTTGTTAACGTGATACCAGCACGTTGATAAAAGATAATTTTTCCCATGCATGCATAACATGCTCATGCAGGTTAAATTTAATTTTATTTTGATTAAATAAATTATTGGAAAATATGCTTAAAATATTTGTATCATTGTAAAAATAATTTTTATACTGTAATATTTTAGGAAATTACTGCCAAAAAAATGCAAAATTTTCGTTTAATTTTTAATTGAAATTCTAATTTGAGTAAATTTGTCCCGAAATGTACATTCTCACCTTCTAAAGTTTATATGTACAAAGTTTGGTCTCTCTAGATTAAACAGTCTAGCCTGCAAGTCATCAATATACATAGATACAAACACACATCCATCTGTATAATATTTGCCTCTGTGATCAGCTGGTTAGATTTGATTTCAGATAAATCATTTAGATATAAATATCCATGATTTTATCAAATTATCAGATATTAAAGCCATCTTGTTTTAATTGTTTTACTTAATGTGTAGATGAACTTTTTTAATGGAGACCAGTTCTGTGGCTTTATTAAAAACATAATTGTGCTATTCATCTATTTTATATATGTAATGATATTGTAACTTCAATTTTTTTATGTCTCCTAAACTACACAGATATTAAACAAAAACTTTGTTCTTTAGCTTTCAGCAATGCAAAAAAAAAATCATGGAATCGGATAATTGATGAATCAATGAAAATTATTTGAGTGTCAGGGCAATAAGGTAATCTACTGTTTGAAATTTAGATATGAAAAATACTTTTAAAAAATTGCCAAAATTCAGCAAAAAAATTCACACAATCATTAAATTGTTATTATTAAAAAGTTTTTTTTTAAATTTTTTTTTATTTTAAAGCATTACAAAATTTTTATATTTTAGAAGTTATCACAGGAAAACACCACAATTCAACATCAAAAAAATATTTGTGAGGTGCAAATTTCCATCCTTTAAGGTATATATAAATTTGGTAGCTCTAAGTTAAATGGTCTAGCCTGTAAAGTGCCAACACACCCATTCATCTGTAATGTTAGTGTATATGTTTTCTCTTAGCTTTGCCTGCAGAATCATTCAAACTTTCACTTTATTTGTTTTAAAGTTAACACATTATTTTCAAATTTCTAATCTTCATAGTGAAAAGGGCATTTACCATATACAAGTAACTATCAGAATAATGGAAATACCTATGAATAAAAGTGACATTTAAGAATGTTCTTCGTAGCATTAAAATATTATATATAATATATGTGTATGTCATTGTAGTATGAAGTAGCTTGAGTAAAGTTGCTAATGTCTTGGATATTTATCAAAAACATTTAATGTCAGACTTCACAAACTTTCAAAGAGATCAAATTCTAGGGCTTGCTAAAGCTACTGTCACCAAAACATCCCAGCTTTTAGACGTTTCTAAAGACACGTTATCTAAAGTCATAACATTTTACACTCTAAAGCAGTAAAAGAAGCTTGGCAAAACAAAATAGAGATGCAAGAGAAAAGCTGAGTGAAAGAGACTGAAGGATATTGAAGCAGATGATAATGTCTAAAAAGAGAGCAATAGCAGCAAAAGTGACCATAGAGCTCAATCAGCATCCGTATTTTCCAGTGTCAATAATTACAATTAGAAAGCATCTTCATAAATAAAATGTATCAGATCAACGATTCCCAGGCCACTTTTCACAAATGTTAATGCCAAATATTGTATAGTGGTACTATAACTACGAAACCTAATCGATTAATAAGTAAAAGACGATTATATGGTTAGAAAAATCATCTTTAACTTTCTTCCGTGCTAAAGAATGGATTCTGTGTGTCCATCATGAGAACACATCTTGCCATATGTCTTTGTTTATGATAGTCCCTAAAGAAACAAGTCACTGGAAGAAGAGTTCATTTTGCATAAGTAGAAGTTCATTCAATTTTCTTGCATGGGCATGTTTAGCACCAAATTGGCAATATATGGTATTATTACATTTAATTTTTGAAAATAAATTTTAAAAATTCACTAGACTCAAAATTATTTGAATACTCAGAATCATGAAAATATCTGATATCCTTGCCATATTCATATATACAAAGAACACCACAAATCAAATAAATAAACTGTGTAATTATTTGTATATCTAACGATTGCACAGTCAGGAAGGGAAAAAATCAATTAATTAAGTAGATAAGAAGTAGGATCAACTCATGACCAAAAAAAAAATTAATAATAATAATCGACTTCATTTCTTTTAAATTTATGTAAGTAATTAAATTCTCCAGAACAAACATGAGGTAATTTGTCCATTTTAGCATAAAAACGATAGTATAATTGATCAAAATTATTTCATGATTTTCGTAAAAGGTTGTTTTTCTATACTTATAATAAAGATCAATGTGTGTGTGTGTTTGTATATTGGCGCTCTACAGGCCTGACTGTTTGACCTACAGCTACCAAATTTGATACATGTATGCATTGAAAATCAAGAATGTGCGCCTTGGAGTGTGTTTTTTTTAAAAAATTTAATTAATTAAAAATTAAACAAAACCCTGGTATATTTCTGTGGTAATTTCCAAAAATACTACAGTTCATATTTTATTTTGACATAATTTTAAAGCTCAAATAATATTTTCAATGATATCATTGTTTTAATCTGTAAATTAAGTTTCTACTTTTAATGATTTTTTTTTAAAAACTACTTTAATTACTTTTTCTAAAAATTATATTTCACGAAATGAAAATAAAATATAACTTGTACAAGTATGTGGGAAAAATTAGCTCTGCAATCACATTGCCACAAAATGTTGACAAAAATTCAAAATGAAAGATTAATTTATCTCTTAACTATAAACCAAACCTAGGAGGGTGCAATGATCAACACATATTTGTATGAAATGGAATAAATATGAAATGTAATTTTTTCTATAAAAAAATTAATGAGAGGAAATGTTTTATGTGACATTTTAAAATAACTGTATTATTAATTCAATAATTCAGTTTTATTTAAGCCATATACAGTTTAATATATACAGGATATCTGCTCTAATCAGGGACCAGTGGCTAATTTCTAAAATTTTAGTAATTGATGCATATATTTAATAAAAAATTATCTAAATAAATTAATCATATTTTCAGTTTCAATCAATAAATGTTCTGGCGACTTATGAATTTTAAATTTTTATACACATAATCTGTTCTGCGAGTCATGTTTAATAAAGTATTCTTGAAACGCTATTATTTTAAATAAAAAAAAAATTCATTCTTTTACAATTAAAAATAATTGAATTATGAAAATTTGAATGTCTATTCTATTTCTATAAAAATGCTCGATTTTAGACGTCTTCATAAACCATCTTGAAGAAAACAGCCAATCAGCTCTTGGACTTTCCCCCAAACTGATTGTCTAAAATAATGAAATTGTTAATTGTCCTAATATAAAGATATTAAAAGCTTTATAATTCAGTTAAGCTTGATCGCAGAAGATTGAAACGTTAGATTTTCAAGATAATTATATAGTATATGATTTATAGGATCAAAGGACTCAATAAAATTTATACTTCGTAATTGTGTTTAGAAGTGAATGTATTGATGAAATAAAATGTTATTTACCACATTTAAATCTTTTTGAAGGTAAAAATGTATTTTATGATGAATCGGAAATTTTTACTGAACAATTCTTTGAAATATTGCATAAATTATACATATAAAAAAACATTCTGTGATACATGTAAGATTACAATGCCCTGAGAATTCAATTTTCTGTAGTCATTTTTTAAAAATATGCTTGGTTTGGTTTTCAGCAAAACTTTTTGTATTTATTGAAATTTTATCTTTTTCATTTCAAATTTAAATCTTATGGCAATTAATTGCAAACTAGGGAAATATATAGCATAAGGAACAAAATAACGTCAGGCTTTTATAATAATACGAGTTATGTGACTAGCGAAATATGAAGCTTACAAATATTTTGTTCAAGAGAGACCCTTGGTACATAAATATTTAATTGAAAATTTTAGACAGTATTTCTCTTGCCTAACCAGCTGGTCACCAAAGTCGACTGGTAGTCTAATATAAAGTAAAATGTTTGTTTTTTAAGTACACTAGAATCCTTTTAAAAATTTTTTATTTATTGTCGCAGTAGCATATACATTCCGAAGCACAAAATTAACAATAAGCATGCTATCAATTTTCAGATTTTTGTAAAAAAATCTAAATTTGATTTGTTATTTATTATAAAATAATTCAAGCACTCATTCAGATGCATGCCAGAGGCTCTGATTTAAAATGAAACCCAAATAAGGTTTTTTAAAAAAATTATTTGAACATTGCTTTACATTATCTGTATAAAAAAGATGTAAAAGTTTGTTTTAAGGTAGTATTTCTGATGATCCTATATTCATTTTCCCAGGCTTGGAAAAAGAAACCCAATTATTTAAAAACAAAAAAAAGTTTTTCCTTTTCTGTTATTTGAAATAGTAGGGTGGAAAATGAACTTTTCTTTTCAATGAATGTCAGTAGTCATTAGTAAAGTAGCAGTAAAGGATCCCTATACACATGCATGCATTTTGTTATTTTAGAGTTGAAAATTCTTTACTTCCAATATCCTTCAGTTTCCCATTCAATGTCGTTTGAGATTACCCATCAGCTTTGTAAAATGCTTTTTTATTATCACAATCAGGGCACCTGAGTAGAAGAAATGTTATTAAATATTCCAATTCTTCTAGTTCACATTAATATGGGTAAGTGTTTAGCTCCCTAGAATCAATTCTGAGAAATAAACTACTCAAATAACAGGATGGCATGAAAACAAACCATAACAGATTTTTTTTTTTTTTTTTTTTTATTTTATGGAAAAAAAAAGTGTAATGTGCTTCCTATAATGTTATGTAATCTTCTTTATATCATTATTGTGTTTGATAATATTTTGCTGTAAATCTTTAATATGATATTTTCTCTACAATTGCATAAGTTCATTGAATTCCAAAAAAGAAATAAAATCGTACTAACCTCAAAATATTTTTGTATAGCATAATAGTATTGCTATTTTTAATTTCAAAGTATTTTCTTTTAAGTTTATAAGTTCAATTTCTTATAATTATTATTTAACATTAAGAGCAAAAGCTTAAATCAGTGTAGGGGGTATTATTTTTTTTCTTGTGATCAAAGATAACTGACTTATACCTGTAGATTTAATGCGAATAATTTTGATTAAAATAAAGTACTGAACTTATAAAATATATTTCCTTTAAAAATAGTGAAATTCAAAGTTTCCTGCAGGAATTTATTTTAACTAAAATATTCTGAGTATAATTTGCTTAAAAACTTTCAAATGTTTAATTTTTAAAAACATGTTCTTAAAATGAATTTCTGTATTTTCCAATTCCATATATCGATCAGTTAGTTCAAAGGGTGATTTTATTTAATCTGTTAAAAAATTATCTAACTTTTAGTGTATGATAAATATTTCATTAAATTTCAGTTTATGACATTAAATAAAAGTTTTCTATTTAGAAAAAAGCTATAAAGAATGTATTATGATATAACTGGATGCATAGCGTCATGAAAAATGCTAAAATTTGGAAATCATTTTTAAGCACCTTAATTTTGAAAAAAGTGTTTAATTTCCCAACAACATTGAAAACGTTTTGAGGATTGCCAACATGTATTAAAATAATACATTGACTTTTTTTTCCCCATTCCTTCTTTCAAATTTAAGCATATTTCAATTCAAACAATGCTTTGCTATAAAACAGAAAAAACTTATGCTTAGAAAATATACAGGTTTACATATGTTGGAATGTAAAAATGTGCTTAGTATTTTTGGCTAAGGTGCTTAATTCTTGCAGCAATTTCTCGCTACATATCCTGTAAAAAATGTTTTTTAAATAATAAATTTTAGTTAAAAATCACATGAAAAATACTTTTATAATTATATTTTTTGCCGATGTAAATCGTTAAAAATTCATGGGATATTAGAAAATGAAAAAAACATTTTCTGAATGTAAATAAAACAAACAATTTATTTTGTAGTCTAATATATATTAAAATTTTTATAAAAATAATGAAGACATTTTAGAAAAGATTTATCTCGTTACAGTTTGTCTGATTTAATGATTTGTTGTTATCTATCATGCTTCAAATAGTAAGGGCATTTTTTAAAAGATGTCAAATTTAATAAATAATGAAATGAAATTAATATTAATCAGAGTAAAGGTTTATAAAATACTAGCCGCCTTTGGCGACCAGGCGCTTCGCCGATCTTAATGTTCGTTAAAATTTTAATAATGAAATATTTTGTGCAATTCCTACTTTAATAGCTTCTTCATCAAAATATTTTAAAACTTCAAATTTTGATTGTCATATAATTCACTCATCTATCTATACTTATATATAAAGCTCAATGTGTGTGTGTGTTGGCGCTCTACAGAAAAGACCATTTGACCTACAGCTACCAAATTTGGTACGTGTATACCTTGGAGGTCGGGAATGTGCAACTGGGGTCCCTTTTTTTGAAATTTTAATTACTAATTAAAAACTAACTTTCCCGCCAAAAAAATCTTTTCATTTTCCCCACCGTCAAATGAGTAAGGCTTCAGGTATTTTTTTTTTTTTTTTCCAGCAGCAATGAGGCTAGTGCTAACATTTTTCGGCCGATTATTTCAAACGATTCTGTTTATTTTCTTAATGTTTGATGCATTTAAAATTAAACATTGTTAATTAATCGATCTTTCAGATTCATTCTGAAGTACTTTTGAATTACAATAAAACAGATTGAAGGAAATTAAAAATTTCTAATCTACATAGCGTTACCCCAACTGGCGTAGAAAAATTCACGCATTTGCGTTACCGTAATTAGCGTTGAAAATTCACGCATTTGCGTTACCGTAATTAGCGTTGAAAATTCACGCATGCGTATTGTATTCTGATTATTTACATTTCAACGGAAGCAGACTCGATTTAAATTATTTTTAGGTTAGTTGTATGCTTTTGTAATTAAATTGTATTTATGTTAGTTTAAATTCATCGTTTTTTAAGTAATTGTTTTAACCTGTTTTCTACCCATTATTTTAAAAGATTCTGTTTATTTTCTTAGTGTTTGAGGCATTTAAAATTAAACATTGTTAATTATAATATACCTGCTCAAGATGAATCTGAAAAAATTTTGTTGACAAATTCTTGAGATATTAGATAAATTAAGAAAGATATTCTTTAGTGCCCTAACGTTTAAATGTGCTCAGTGACTCTGTTTTCAGTAATCATATTACAAAAAAAAGCTTTGTTTCAGTAAAAAATTGTATTATATTAATTGCAAATTAATCATTTCCACTTTAATTTAAAGTATAAATTCTATGGGAGCTAAAAGAAAATTCGAGAGATAGAGATTACGTTATGACTGAAGGCCTTTATAATATTCTGAGCGAATTGAAATTTGAAGTTTTAAAATATTTTAATGAAGAAGCTATTAAAATAGGAATTGCATAAAATAGTTAATTATTAAAATTTTAACGAGCATGAAGATTGGCGAACCGGCTGGTCGCCAAAAGCGGCTAGTCTCAAATAAGTATAAGTACTAAGTATGCATTTATTATAGTAATTTCAATGCATAAATATTGATTACAGTTAAAAGAAATTGTCTTCCTTTCAGGTGGCTCCTGGTGATAACTCTTCTTGATTTAAAGATTAAGACTGAAAAGGAAAAGGTAATTATCCCCCCTTCTTTTTTACTATGAACTGCAGTATCATTTTTGTATTTAAAAAATTGATGTGAGCAGAAATAGTGCTTGGGATCTTACTTGACTTTTTTCACCTTTACCTCCAAACAAATAAGTATGATGAATAATTCATTTGCCATCTAATCTATACTTATAATAAAGCTCAATGTGTGTGTGTTGGCGCTCTACAGGCCAGGTCTTTTGACATACAGCTATCAAATTTGGTACATGTATACCTTAGAGGTCGGGAATGTGCACCTGGGGTCCCTTTTTTTGAAATTTTAATTATTAATTAAAAACTAACTTTCCCGCCAAAAAAATCTTCTATTTTCGCCACCGCCAAATGAGTAAGGCTTCCGGGGTTTTTTTCTCCCAACAGTAATGAGGCTAGGGTTAGTATTTTTCGGCGGATTATTTCAAACGATTCTGTTTATTTTCTTAATGTTTGATGCATTTAAAATTAAACATTGTTAATTAATCGATCCTTCAGATTCATTCTGAAGTACGTTTGAATTAAAATAAAACAGAATAAAGGAAATTAAAAATTTCTAATCCGCATAGCGTTACCCTAACTGGCGTAGAAAAAAAATCACGTATTTGCGTTACGTAACTGGCGTTGAAAATTCACGCATGCGCTTTGTGTTCTGAATTCCGCATTGTGTTGACGAATTATTATCAACGGATACGGACTGGATTTAATTTTTTTTTAGGTTCGTTGCATGTTTTTGTAATTAAGATGTATTTATGTTAGTTATATATTTTTTGTATATGCTTATAGTTTTAAGTGCATCGTTTTTTAAGTAGTTTTTTTAAAACCTGTTTTAAACCGTCTATTTTAAACGATTCGTTTCATTTTCTTAGTGTTTGATGCATTTAAAAGTAAACATTGTTAATGAATCGATCTGCTCATGATGAACCTAAGAAAATTTTGTTGACAAATTCTTGAGATAATACGTAAATTGAAAAAGATATTCTTTAGTGCCCATAAGGTTTAAACGCTGAGTGACTCTATTTTCATTAATCAGATTATAAAAAAATTCTTTGTTTCAGTAAAAAATATTATTATATTAATTGCAGATTAATTCTTTCCACTTTAATTTAAAACATAAATTCTACGGGTGCTAACAGAAAATTAGAGAGATACATATTACATTATGACTGAAGGCCTTTATAATATTATGAGTGAATTATATGACTATCAAAATTTGAAGTTTTAAAATATTTTGATGAAGAAGCTGTTAAAGTAGGAATTGCATAAAATATTTAAATATAAAAATTTTAACGAACATTAAGATTGGCGAACCGGTTGGTCGACAAATTCTTGAGATATTACATAAAGAAAGATATTTTTTAGTTCCCATAAGGTTCAAATGCTCGGTGACTCTGTTTTCGTTAATCATGTTATTAAAAAAATTAACTTTTATTGACGAACACGAACACACTGATATTCACCGTTACTCTGATTAGATGTTATAAAATCCGAATAGATAAACATAAACGTGTAAACAGCTGTGCGCCGGTTTCTATGGCAACACAGCTGGAAAGGGAAAAGAAGTTTCTAAGACAGAACATCTGCTTTACACAATTTTATAGAATAACTTTTCCCCTTTTTCGTTTCATTTTTAAAAAAAAATTACTTATTTAATAAGAACACCTGCTTTACCCAGTTTTTTAGAATAGTTTTTTTCCCCTCTTCGCTTGCTTTAAAAAAACATCTATACTTATATATAAAGTTCAATGTGTGTGTGTGTGTTGGCGCTCCACAGAAAAGACCATTTGACCTACAGCTACCAAATTTGGTACATGTATACCTTAGAGGTCGGAAATGTGCACCTGGGGTCCCTTTTTTTGAATTAGAATTTTAATTATTAATTAAAAGCTAACTTTCTCAAAAAAAATTATTCTCTACCACCAAATGAGTAAGAGTTCAGTTTTTTTTTCCCAACAGTAATGACGCTAGGCTTAAGATTTTTCGGCTGATTATTTCAAAGGATTCTGTTTATTTTCGTAATGTTTGATGCATTTAAAATTAAACATTGTTAATTAATCGATTTTTCAGATTAATTCTAAAATACTTTTGAATTAAAATAAAACAGAATAAAGGAAATAAAAATTTCTAATCTGCATAGCGTTACCCCAACTGGCTTAGAAAAACTCACGCATTTGCGTTACCGTGACTAGCGTTGTAAATTCACGCATGCGCATTGTGTTCTGATTGTTGGCATGACAACCAATATCAACGGACGATTTAAATTATTTTTAGATTAGTCGCATGCTTTTGTAATTAAAGTGTATTTATGTTAGTTATATATTTTTTGTGTATGCTTATAGTTTTAAGACCATCATCTTTTAAGTAGTTTTTTTTAACCTGTTTTCAACCGATTATTTTAAACGATTCGTTTTTTTTTTTTTTAGTGTTTGATGCATTTAAAATCAAACATTGTTAATTAATCAATCTGGTCATGATGAATCTGAGAAAATTTTGTTGACAAATTTTTGAAATATTACATAAATTAAGAAAGATATTCTTTAGTGCCCATAAAGTTTAAACACTCAGTGACTGTTTTCAATAATCATATTACAAAAAAAAAATACTTTGTTTCAGTAAAAAATATTATATTAATTGCAGATTAATCCTTTCCACTTTAATTTAAAGTATAAATTCTACGGGTGCTAACAGAAAATGAGAGATATACATATTACGTTATAACTGAAGGCCTTTATAATATTATGAATGAATTATATGACAATCAAAATTTGAAGTTTTAAAATATTTTGATGAAGAAGCTATTAAAGTGGGAATTGCATAAAATATTTAATTATGAAAATTTTAACGAACATTAAGATTGGCGAACCGGCTGGTTGCCAAAGGCGGCTAGTTTTAAATAATTATCTAGGAATTGTTAATTAAAAGTTTGAATCACATTGCATTTCATTATGAATTTTTACTGTCAAATATGGAAAAATCTGAAAGACAGTATTATATCATTCCAGTCAAGCTTGAAACCCATGGATTAAGAAACACTGCTACTAACCATTAATTGCTGTTTTTAAAACGTTTTTTATGATAGATAAATTCTCTCTGTACATACATGTATGATTTTTATTCCACTTAATATGCATTCAATGTTATAGTGCATCCAGAACATATATATAATATAGCACATGCAGTGCACAGAAATTTGCTCCCATTCAGGAATGATAACAGGAAATTGATTGTATATTAAATATGAATGTTTCTGATTATTTTATTGAACATTTTTACAGCTGCACTTATTGCTCCACCAATTAATAGAGCTGGAAAATATTATTAGAAATGTTTTATTGGTGGAAACAAGTAGATGTTAAACAGATAGTTTATTGAAATAGGAAAATGAGTATAATTGTTACCAGATAGGTAATCGCTGTGAGTTAATTATAGATATTGATAATCATATCTTTCACTTCTTTTTCTCTTTTTCAGATTTTCACTTCTTTTTTTTATTTTGCTGTATGTAAACTTATCAATTTGCATGCATTTCTGCAGTAATATGTAACAGATTGGTTCCAATAAATTGATATTTTGGAATTGTTTTAAATAACAAGATGCAATTTCGAAATAATGCATCCCATATTCATTTAATAGGATGAAAAAGAACTGTGAATATGCTGGTCACCAAAAGTGGCTAGTACTTATATAAAGCTCAATGTGTGTGTGTGTGTGTGTTGGCCCTCTACAGGCCAGACCGTTTGACCTACAGCTACCAAATTTGGTACATGTATACCTTGGAGGTCGGGAATGTGCACCTGGGGTCCCTTTTTTGAATTTTTAATTAGAATTTTAATTATTAATTAAAAACTAACTTCCCGCGAAAAAAAAATCTTTTCATTTTCCCCACCGCCAAATGAGTAGGGCTTCAGTTTTTTTCTCACGCTAAAAAGGCTAGGCTTAAGATTTTTTGGCCGATAATTTCAAACGATTCTGTTCATTTTCTTAATGTTTGATGCATTTAAAATTAAACATTGTTAATTAATCGATCTTTCAGATTCATTCTGAAGTACTTTTGAATTAAAATAAAACAGAATAAAGGAAATTAAAAATTTCTAATCTGCATAGCGTTACCCCAACTGGCGTAGAAAAATTTGCGTTACCGTAACTGGCGTTGAAAATTCACGCATGCGCATTGTGTTCTGATTGTTGTGACTGATTGCGGACGATTTAAATTATTTTTAGGTTAGTTGCATGCTTTTGTAATTAAATTGTATTTATGTTTTATATTTTTTGTATATGCTTATAGTTTCAAGTAGTTTTTTTTTTTTTAACCTGTTTTCAACCGATTATTTTAAACGTTTCGTTTTATTTTCTTAGTGTTTGATGCATTTAAAATTAAACATTGTTAATTAATCGATCTGCTCCTGATCAATCTGAGAAAATTTTGTTGTCAAATTTTTGAAATATTACATAAATTAAAGATATTCTTTAGTGCCCATAAAATTTAAACGCTCAGTGACTGTTTTCAGTAATCATATTACAAAAAAATACTTTGTTTCAGTAGAAAATATTATTATATTAATTGCAGATTCACCCTTTCCACTTTAATTTAAAGTATAAATTTACGGGAGCTGACAGTAAATTAGAGAGATACATATTACGTTATGACTGAAGGCCTTTATAATATTATGAGTGAATTATATGACTATCAAAATTTGAAGTTTTAAAATGTTTTGATGAAGAATCTATTAAAGTAGGAATTGCATAATATATTTAATTATTAAAATTTTAACGAACATTTAAGATTGACGAACCGGCTGGTCGCCAAAGGCGGCTATTAATTTTATAAAGGCCTTCAGTCATAACGTAATATGTATCTCTAATTTTCTGTTAGCTCCCGTAGAATTTATGCTTTAAATTAAAGTGGAAATGATTAATCTGTAATTAATATTATAATATTTTTTACTGAAACAAAGCACTTTTTTTATAATATGATTACTGAAAACAGCGTCACTGAGCGTTTTAACTAAAATAAAGAATATCTTAAAGAATATATTGGCACTAAAGAATACCTTTCTTAATTTATGTAATATCTGAAGAATTTGTCAACAAAATTTTTTAGATTCATCATGAGCAGATAGATTAATAAACAATGTTTAATTTTAAATGCATCAAACACTAAGAAAGTGAAACGAATCGTTTAAAATAATCGGTTGAAAACAGGTTAAAACAATTACTTAAAAAACGATGAATTTAAAACTATAAGCATATACAAAAAATATATAACTAACATAAATACATTTTAATTTCAAAAGTATACAACTAACCTAAAAATAATTTGAATCTAGTCCGCATCCGTTGATAATAGTTGTCAACAATCAGAACACAATGCGCATGCATGAATTTTTCTACGCCAGTTGGGGTAACGCTATGCGGATTAGAAATTTTTAATTTCCTTTATTTATTTTTTTTTTTTATTTTAATTCAAAAGTACTTCAGAATGAATCTGAAAGATCGTTTAATTTTAAATGCATCAAACATTAAGAAAATAAACAGAATCGTTTGAAATAATCGGCCGAAAAATGTTAAGCCTTAAGCCTCATTAGCGTGAGAAAAAAAACTGAAGCCTTACTCATTTGGCGGTGGGGAAAATGAAAAGATTTCTTTTCGCGGGAAGTTAGTTTTTAATTAATAATTAAAATTCTAATTAAAAATTCAAAAACGGGACCCCAGGTGCACATTCCCGACCTCCAAGGTATACATGTACCAAATTTGGTAGCTGTAAGTCAAACGGTCTGGCCTGTAGAGGGCCAACACACACACACACACATTGAGCTTTATATAAGTACTAGCCACTTTTGGTGACCAGCATATTCACAGTTCTTTTTCATCCTATTAAATGAATATGGGATGCATTATTTCGAAATTGCATCTTGTTATTTAAAACAATTCCAAAATATCAATTTATTGGAACCAATCTGTTACATATTACTGCAGAAATGCATGCAAATTGATAAGTTTACATACAGCAAAATAAAAAAAAAAAATCCTTACTCATTTGGCGGTGGAAAATGAAGATTTTTTTTTTTTTTTTTGGCGGGAAAGTTAGTTTTTATTTAAAATTTCAAAAAAAGGGACCCCAGGTGCACATTCCCGATCTCCAAGGTTATACACGTACCAAATTTGGTAGCTGTAGGTCAAATGGTAGATAGATAAATGTAAGCTAACCTAATATAAAGACGTGGGCTGGAACTAAAACGGAAGATGAATTATCTAGAGGTGGGTCGTTCGCGATCGAACGGGTGGTCATCTAAGTGAACGAACTGATTCAAGTCGCCGTTTTCTGTAAATGTTCGTTCTCGAACGACTGTGTGAACCCTACTATTCCCATTCTCGAGCTACTGTGTGGATCCAGCTACTCCCGTTCACGAACCTAGCTATTCTCGTTCGCGAACGACTGTGTGGACCCTACTATTCCCACCGTGATTTATGTTTCTTCCGGTCATTTCATCGATGAGTTGGAAGGTTGCATGGGGGAGGGGGTTGATGCCATTGAGGTTAAAACAGTTTTGCTTTGATGCTATCGTTTCTAAGTAAGGGTCTTAAGAGTGTTTTGATTGTAAGGTGATTTATTGAACCACACGGGGAAATATGTGCGTTTTTATAGATTGATGAAAATTCATTTTCAGAATACATGTTTGCAGATATATTGCATTTGCAATAATGTTTGCAGAAAATGCGAAATTAAAGGAAAAAGGTAATTTAAAAGAACTCAAATATTGCTTGTAAATCTATTATTTGCTTTAGGATTATTTCATACAAGAGTATATGAAACGAGTATAACAATAATAAAATATATTAAACCAAAATTTTCTTTCTTTAGTTTTACATACTCTTTGATTTTTAAGATAAGATTTTGATGAAAGTAGGTCGATTGATTTTTCTTAAATTACAGGCATTGTTAGCAGAATTGTTTATTTGGAAAGTAAAAATAAGTTTTATCACTTTTTCTGCTACAGAGAGTGAAATGGATTGATTCGTTCACTTTAATAAAATATCTGGAAGCTAACTTTACAACGAAATATTATTATGTATGCATTGTCCTTTTATTCTCATATGAGTAAATAAATATATATGAGTAACATATATATTTTTCCTAATCTTTTTATTTCAATAAAGAAGCTTGAGATTGAATAGAATTAGAATGTGTTTTCTCAGTAATTTGAAAATTTTACTTTAACATTTGCTACTAATTAAAAAAGACGTTGGAATTTATTCTTAGATGCAATGTAAATATTACATTGGAAGTATTTTTAAAAAATATTTTCCTCTTACAATCAATTCTTTTTACAACATACTATTCTTGGGGGAAAAAGATTCCAAAAATATACTTATTTAAACATACATACAAGTTTTATTTAGTAAGAAATTGTTTCGTACTTTCTTCTGATCCTCAATTTCATAAAGAATCATTCACATCAAAAGGGAAATGTTATGCTTTCTATAAAAAGCGCTATTCATTTAATTGAACAGATATAATGAAATAGGTCAGAATTTTTTGGAGTAATTATCGTTTTGATATGATATCTAATTTCTGTATGAAAATATTATATCAAATTATAGATCTAGAAGCAGATGCTCAGTTTTTTATTTTTATTGTTTTACATTGAAAAGGAAAAACGCAGAATGTTAAATGTTGATTTAATATCATTTTTATAGAAGACATGTTATATCTGACTCTATATATGACTCTATATACATATGATATTAGCGGTTATCATATGTATAAATGTTCTCAATCTGTTTGTAGGTAATTACTGTAGAGAAACGACAATTTTTAGTTATTGTTGAATATGCTGAGAAATACAGAGGAAAAGAAGCTCAAAGAGTTTATTTTTCAAGTTTCTTTTTTTCCCAAAGAAACATGAAAAAGAAAGAAGAAAATGATATAGTTTTTATTTCTCGCATATCAACTTTTGAAGAAAAAAAATTGCATTTGCCAAAAAATTTAACAAATGCTTTGACAATTCAACTTATTCAAGAGTTTAAGGGATCTCTTCATTTTATACTTTATCAAATCCTCACCCGCAATAAATAAAAATAACTATCGAAATTTTTTCTGACTCCCTTTCTGCATACTTTATAACTACAAAAAAGAGAAGAGTAAGATGAATGAAACTTGGTATGCAGTTTTATCTCTAAGAAAACACAAAATTTACTTGTAAATTATGGAGCTTTTGGTATATCATTTGATAAATTATGTCATTAAAAAATTTATGGTGTTTTATAATATTATTTGAATTCTAAAGTGGTATAGAATAGTTGTGTGGAATAATATACCCGAAGCTATTGAGTAAGATTTTAAAATGTTGATTTATTTTATTCCATTAAAAATCTAATTTAAATTTCGAAAAATCCATTACTAGCTTCAATTCCTGCCTTCAATTATCTGTGAGTGGGGTCTGCCTTCAGTGTTTTGAATCATTTTTGTATCACACAATTTACAAATTGTCTTTTTATAAACATTGAAATGTTAAAATATCTATAAAAATGTATATTTATCATCAGGGTACGTTGCGTCATGAAAAGTGCTTAAATTTGAAAACCATTTTTAAACACCTTAAAAGTGCTTAATTTTCTCGTGAAGACGAAGAAAGCTTTTGGTTTTGTTTTGTTCCTCGATAAGTTGAATATGATAATTCGAAATCATTATCTTGTAAAGGTTTGTTTATCGGATGTATCAAAAAAGAAAACCAACAAAAGGGAAGAATTCGAAGAAGTATTTCAGGGGTTCCTGCACGTTTTAAGATAACGCTTAGTGATTTTTTTTTTTTCCTTCAACAATATGCATTGTCATTTATAAAAATATTGGAATAGTTATCTGGAAGGGGCAGTACAAAATGCGTACTATGCGAATCGAAAAACATTTCAATTTTTAATGTTTTAGATGTTAAAGAATTTATTTAAATTATGTTCGGTAAGTTTATATTTAAACTTTTATATGTTGTTAAAGCAGAATATGCGATAATGTCCGATAGACGGAAAATATGAAAATAGCAGGATGAATTTGATACGATATATCGAACTTGGGAAAAGCTGCTTTAAAAACACTAACATATTCGATCATCATTCTCATTAATATGTCGCTTTTGAGCAATCACTTGAATGACCTACTACATGTATTCAAACTGTACTATATTGGATTGAAATTAATTATGTTAGTAAATCGCGCAAAATCTAGTATGTTCAAATTTTAACTTGAAGCCTTAAATTTTCAATGATCATGATATCTTTCTCGCTATTTTTTGGATGCCCCCATCCATTTGTATTTGTTGGACTAATCTTGCTAAATTTTTTCTAATTAAGAAAAAAAGAAATTGCTGGATCTAATACTAAAATATTTTTAAAGGAATAAAAAAAATATGTTTTTTACAATTTTTTTTCAGGATTTAGATTCTATCATTTTATAACGATTTTTTTATAACTTTTATAGAAATGTTTTCCTCGATGAAATCTCTCTTTATAAAGTCTTGTCTTGAGCAACACCCTTCATAAAGCCATTGAAGTTATGAGCATGAAATTCGGAAATTTATTTTTTTGCATTGGAGGCATACTAAGAACGGATGTCTCTTAACTTTTAATTCGAAGTTTAATTTCAATGTGTTTTCATCATAAGATCAAAGTATATTATCGTCTAAAAATTATTTTAACACTGTTTTCAAATTTAAAAAAGAATAGCTTTTAAATATTAATTTTGTTTGGTTGAATGTAATTTTTTAAAAAAAAATAACTTCTGAGAAATTAATTTTGGACACAGTTTATAACTATGTTTTTTATTATAATGTAATTCAAAATGATATTGCTTTTTCGAATCGTTGAATTCCATTATTCTGCAGCTGTTAAAATTGTTGTAAAGGGGGGGGGGGTTGCTGAATGCTTTTATTTAAACATAAAAAAAAAATGTAAACATGTTTATTGAATAAAATTTTTCATGTGATAAGTTTTGTTAAATTTTGAAGCAGTTCGATGTATTGTCTCACGCTGGCTTCAAGAAAGACTTTTTTTTCAAAAAAATGCTTCAGTTGGCATTTTTACTGTCTCGTATACAAAATTTAGAGAAAATATTGCAATCGTCCAAAAAATCGTACTCGAGATTTTAATGAATCTCCACGTTTCATACCTCTTTGAATTCGAAAACTCATTTTCGGAAAATGTTTGTTTGTGACAAGGATAACACAAAAACACTTTGAGCTAAATGCTTGAAATTTGGTATACGGTCTTCACACCACCAAACTTGTAGGTCAACTTTTTAGCAACACCCTTTTAGAGGAAACCTGTTTGTCTGTCCAACTGTTCGAATATAAGTTAGTATGATAACTACAAAACGTAGAGCGCTAAATATTTCAAATTTGGTACACAGATTTAATATCTATTGTATAAACATCTGTCAAAATTTGAACCAAATCCAACCAGGGGTTCACCGCGTGTCGATCTGTATTTTCCGAAATACGTAAACGCGATAATTTAAAAATGTTGCGGCTTAAATATATCAAATTTGGGATGTAATTTTGTGACTATAAGTGTTGTTTTGAGTCAATTATTTGTTTTAATCGATTGGGAAGAATGCAGCTAAAACCCAAATTCGCTTTTTGGATACTTTCGACCGCATACCAGGGATGCTTATTTAGAACATGGCATTGCTCTATCATCAATTTCACGGCATTTTTGCTAGTCGTATGATGATAGTCATAGGAATGCTTTGTTCTTAGCTTTATATGATTGCAAATAAAATTACTTAGTAGAATGAGACAGCGCAGGGAGAAATTTACTTTTTCCATTCCAGCCTTAATTGTTGTTGCTTATATAAAAATCAAATACAAAATTTGTGGTCGTGCTGAACTTTTACATCACTTTTCCGAAATGTTGTATCAATTTTATTTTATTTTTAAGAAAAGTTGAAAAAAGCTTGCAGATCTTTATAGTTAATCTTATAAAAGCCTTATAATACTTAATTTCTTTGGTATTAAATTTTTCTTTTATTTTTATGATAATTTCTATGCTTTTGTCAAATCCAAAAAGGCATAATTTTAAATTAGAAGATGTTGTGCAAATACAGAAATAAATATTAAAATATATAAAGTAAGCAATTAAAATTAATTTTTAAGAATTTTTTTCAATAAAAACTATGCATTATTATAAAAAAAAAAATACTATGCTTAGAAAATACGCAGTGTACGTATGCATACTCATGCAAAGGTACATAATTTTTGGGGCTAATGTGCTTAAAAAGTACTTAAATTTTTGCAGCAGTTTCTTACTACGCACCTTGACATGAAGGAAAAAAAAAAGCACATAAGAGTGGCTACATTGCCAAATTAACAGGGGGCCCCCACTCACAGATATTATAATTATTAAGCACGCAAATACTATTCTTCTCTTATACTCGATGGAAAAAAACTCAAAGAAACAATAGCACAAAATAAAATTACAGATTCCTATAGCTAAGTCTTTTTTTAACTGTGTTAAATAAAAATGCCAATAAACACAAAATTATTTTTTCATTTTAAATTATAACATATTTTAAAGCCAATTTGTGGTATTATAAATAGGAATTCAGTGTCTCAGAAAATGAAGTATTTATATAAATAATAGCAGATGATGAGTAAACAATTTTTTACGAGCCTCGCCATAAAAATTTATCTGGAATCACCAATAATCAAGCAAAGCCACTGTTAAAAAAATTTTTATTTATTGAGTAAAAATTTAGGTTTTATTAATAAAAAAAAATCCCTTGTCTTCAAAAGGATCTAAAGTAACTGAATAATTGAAAACAATCAAGACCACAAATCCGCTTTCGCTCAGTAACCCAATAAGAAAATGCGGACGGGGCAATGAGTAGGATGGATCATAGGGTATGTATTCATCGGCCTGATGTTCATGAAATACTACACACACACTTCAATCACAAAGAACTTCCGAAAATATAGAAAAATAATTGCGCATGCGTCTTGTACCTTCTCCCCCGATTATGGTTACCATCTGTACTCAATAGAACCGGAAAATACCAGTTTGATCAGTAATGTAGAGTCACACGCAATGAACGAAAGAGTAGACTCGCAATCTCCCATTCATTCGTTTGCGAACATGAAACGAACAGGTCAAAATGGTGAACTAACGACTTTGAATCAAATCTTTCAACTGAACAACATTTACCATTTCTAGAATGATCTACAACTTTTTTTATTGCTTCAAACCAAGAAAAAAAAAATAACCCTCAGACATCTGTCCGATCCCTTCCATTTGAAATTAATCTTCCCTACCAAAACCTGTTTATATAAGGACCGCCATAAACAAAGAAATTTGGTGTGCATGGTTCAGCAACGGATTGTAAAACCCTCTGCGCATGCATTAGGGTGGGTTTAATTCGTCAAAATAGGGGTGAAAGGAGATATTTACATTTACTAGTATCTAATAGGGGAAATCCAAGGTCAAAGGGAATACCGGAAATGCTATACGTCTCACCCCTTAATGAGATGGAGTCGTCGAAATGTGGTCGTCTCAGAATTCGTTGGCGAACTATAGTATCCTCCTGACAAACACTCAGTAGACATTTGGAGAGCGCCTGCACAAACGTATGATCACGATTTCCTACTGGCCTATTATTGTAACCCTGACGGGAAGGATCATTGAGAAGTGTAGAGAAGGTTTAGCTGCCCGAGCCCAACCTGTGATGCAAATTTTAATTCCTGCAAGAGATGAAATTTTCCATGGTAATAATGTTTCTATTCTTGCAGCAGAATTTGCCCAATCGTGGTTTGATGAACACTAGGATAATGCAATTTATTTACTTTGTCTTGTGCAGTCCCTAAGCCTCAATATAACGGCATCGTTAGATCTATCTTATAGCATTCAATCCAGAATTGATATCCTCCACTGAAATCTCTTCCGGAATTTTCACAATTTATCTATGAAGAATTGTACAGTATTCCTCTAGGCACTATTTAGCATTTGTATGATTTGATTCCCGGGCAAATCCGAGCTACAATATATGACATAAATGGCCCTATGCCTCATTAATAAGCCTTCTTTGTATTCATTTGTGATGCTTCCATTATTCTGATAATGTATGCCTGTATTTCTGAATATAAACCATTCCATGTATAAGCTGATAATGTTCTCCTCTCTAAAATATACCGAAATTTCGATGCGTGTATATAAGTTGAAATAGAAATTAAAAAAAAAAAGTCCACCATTTTTCTAATATGTCACTATTGGGCAGAAATATTGCCAGACAGATGAAACATATATATTACTAGCCGCCTTTGGCGACCAGCCGGTTCGCCCATCTTAATGTTCGTTAAAATTTTAATAATTAAATATTTTATGCAATTCCTACTTTAATAACTTCTTCATCAAAATATTTTAAAACTTCAAATTTTGATATATAATTCACTCATAATATTATAAACGCCTTCAGTCACAACGTAATATGTATCTCTCTAATTTTCTGTTAGTTCCCGTAGAATTTATACTATAAATTAAAGTGGAAAGGATTAATCTGTAATTAATATAATAATATTTTTTACTGAAACAAAGTATTTTTTTGTAATATGATTACTGAAAAGAGTCACTGAGCGTTTAAACTTTATGGGCACTAAAGAATATCTTTCCTAATTTATGTAATATTTCAAGAATTTGTCAACAAAATATTCTCAGATTCATCATGACCAGAACGATTAATTAACAATGTTTAATTTTAAATGCATCAAACACTAAGAAAATAAAACGAATCGTTTAAAATAATCGGTTGAAAACAGGTTAAAAAAACTACTTAAAAAATGATGTACTTAAAACTATAAGCGTATACAAAAAATATATAACTAACTTAAATACAATTTAATTACAAAAACATGCAACGAACCTAAAAATAATTTAAATCGAGTCCGCTTCCGTTGAAATGTAAGCAATGATAATACAATGCGCATGCGTGAATTTTCAACGCCAGTTACGGAACGCAAATGCGTGATTTTTTCTACGCCAGTTGGGGTAACGCTATGCAGATTAGAAATTTTTAATTTCCTTTATTCTGTTTTATTTTAATTCAAAAGTACTTCAGAATGAATCTGAAAGATCGATTCATTAACAATGTTTCATTTTAAATGCATCAAACATTAAGAAAATAAATAGAATCGTTTCAAATAATCAGCCGAAAAATCTTAAGCCTAGCCTCATGACTGTTGGGAAAAAAAATTGAAGTCGTACTCATTTGGCGATTTCAAGATTTTTTTGGCGGGAAAGTTAGTTTTTAATTAATAATTAAAATTATAATTAAAAATTCAAAAAAAGGGCTATCCTATCTTTTAAGTTAGATCAAACTGCACACGGTGTGCAAATTTGATTAAAATCGGTTAAGTAGTTTAGGAGTCCATCGCGGACAAACAACGTGACACGTAATTTATATATATTAAGATTTTCCAATCAGGTCTCTATATAGTAAAATATTACTTATCAGTGCTAATAACTGGTTTAGCTCTGGTAATCTGGTAACTATCTGAAGCTAAGACATTATTTCTCCATTCATTTATTGCCTTACATACAATTTGTTACATTTGTGCTTGTCTTATTTTCTTTGCCATTTTATTTTTTCTTTGAAAGATGAGCAGGAGCAGGAATTTTGATGCAGCAAATTCCAAATAACAGGATTTGTATTTGCAAACATTTCTAATGTCAATATTTCAGTTTGACATTTCTTCATAAATCCTCCATCTGACATAATAAACTAGTAATAATAAACAATCGCAAAATAAAATGACTCATTTTTACAAAAAGAATAACTTATTGCATTTAAAATTATTATTATTTTTTAACGTAAGAAATATAAACAGTAGAAATAAAAAAATGCTGTATTTAGCAATTTATTGCTCGTGCCCAGAAATGAAATGTAGTTAAATTTTTGTGAGATTAGCAGATTTGTATATAAGCCAATCCCTGTAGTTTAGCTTTAGGAAAAGTTCCAAAAATTCTTAGCTTTTATATGGAAATATATGCTATTTTAAATTAATTCCAAAAATGGTTGTCATTTTTGTAAATCCCTAGGCAAATTATAAATTTTCGATGGTATTGAATTAATTATTAAAAAAATTTAATACTGAGGCATGTTTTTCATTAATTTCCTGTTTTCTGCTATATAATACAAAAAACTAATATTTACATTTCCATGAAAATAAATGTAATTGCTCACTTGGTAAAAAAAATACAGCAATGAGTCTAAAGCATTGAAATCACACTTGTAATCTTCTGACAATATTTATCAGCTAAAACTTCAGAAACTTTTTGTTAAATTGCTCATATTTTTCAACTTTACTTTTATAAATGTTAATGAAATATTAATAAAGTTTTAACAATTGAGAATTTTACTACAAATGAATGTGGCCTGTAAAATATATATAATATATAAAATATCTCAAAAAAGAAGTACATGCATTTATTTCCTTATCTACTGCAAATAGACATATGCTTCCAATTGCAAAGTTTCATCAAATAAGACACTTAAATGTATGAAAATACTTTGCTATTTGTATAGGGTGATAACAAAGTTACAAAAATTAAATTTTTTTTCTGTAGCATAAAGTTGCCAATTAGTAAAATGTTTTTCTTACACTCGTCTAAAAAGCCACAAAGATTCATTCTTCTATCTTAGTTTTACAATTATTAAAAGGCAAATTTACTGACTTAGATCATTTTTCCATAGCTTAACTGGTCTTTGACCGAATTATCCATTGTAGTTTTCTGGGATAAAATGTATTAGAAGAAATTAGTAAAAGGCCAGACTCAAAAAATAACATATTCTTCGACATCTATACAAAGTTGCCGGCTTTTAACATTACTAGTGTATGTACCATCCATTTCATCACTTATAATATAAATATAGGCTTTTTGAACTTATCGTTAAAGATCTGCAGAGTGTGCACTGCCAGAGGCAATTCACTCCTTAGTTTTGATATAATGCCAATCAAAATTAACTGAATATATTGGTTACCATCCAGTATATTGTTGTTCAAAATGAGATTTACCAATGAGCTTCTAAAGATGTTGCACCATGCAGTAACAGAAAATTACCACTAATGATGAACCTCTTATATGATGAATGGATTTTTAACATTCTAAGCATGATGGTTTTGAAAATTAATGCAACCTTATTATCACAAAATACCCCACAGCATTGTTACAATATCTTCATAATATTGGCCAGTATTTAGAATATTGAACAATGTTGTGAATATATCGTACAATGTTTTGTGTTAATAGGGTACTTTTTGAGAAGTGTAATTTGTTTGTTCAAATTATATTTCTCAGAAAAGAAGGTTTTGATTTTATCTGAAGGAGTGCCTAATTGAAAAATTCTAGATATTGATTATGTATTTGTTTTTGTAATTGTTATAATAGTTCATAGACTGGAATCCCAGTTGTTAAGTTAAAATACTCTCTGCACTATCTGTTTTGGAGTTATTGAGTTCTTAACTGAGTATTTGTACTCCAGCATGAAAAATAAGCCAAAATGCCTATTTCTGTATCATTTATATTGTGCCTCATTCTTCTTTGAGGAAGTAAAAATCATGTAGTTTATTATTGTTTAACCATTCTGAATACATACTTTCTTGAAGGATATTGGGAATTCAGAAAATGTTTGTATTCCTCTACAACTAACCCAGCATTATGATTATATATAGGATAATTCGTCAGCTTTTCAACTGTTCCTTGTTACTGAAATATCTTATTCTTTTAGGAACCAGGCAATTACAAGCAAAGAATTTTTTATTTGTTTGTTTGGCATTCTATGGAATATATTAAACATTCAGTTTTTCTTCCCCTTATTTCATTTTGAAGTTGTAACTGTCGATCAATCGAAGTGAATCGCATTATGAGTGATCAGCAAATTCCTTTAAAGTCGTGATGATTTGACAACGTACTACTAGACTAATATTTGCATATGACAGTTTTTCTGCATTGAATAAATTTGCATTTCTGAAGTAAATATTTCTATCTAAGTTTATGGTAAGTTCCTCTAAATTTAAAAATAAACATGTAAACTTTGTGTGTGTTTAGACGAATGCAAAAGAAAAATTTTATTAATTGATCCTTTTTCAGTTTTGGGGATATATAAAGATTTTTTTTTTTTTTTTTTTTTTGAACTATTTACTATCAGCCCTTATAAACGCTGGTGTTTTTATACAATTTTTCACCTTCTTTAAGGAAATGTTATTATTTGACGTATATGCCTTAACTGCAATTTGTAGAGTATTAATAGTTTGTTTACTTTTATTGGACACCTGTATATATACAGTTCTGGTACTATTGTATTTCTAGTATCCAAATTTCAAAAACTGGCTAATAAGATTTTTTACTTTTCAACCACCATTATAAAAAACAAGATTTTTTTTTTTTTTTTTTTTTTAATTCTGCTTTTATGAGGAAGATTTTAAAATGAAAAGAGTAGCACTCTTTGGTCACAGCATATAGAAGAGGGCTTTACGACAGGATAGGAGTTGAAAATTCATGCAAGTTTTTGTATGAAAGTTGAATTCAAACTCCATAACAATATTTTAAATGGGAAATGGAAAATATTATTAAGGTAGACTTTACTACTCAACCCAAGAGGAATATGCTGAATCAGAATTGTTTTTGAAAAATAGCTTTGATCAAGCACTGGTTATCGAAGAAATGCAGTAATACCATGTATTTTTTCCCAAAATTATTGGTGAAATGTTTTTCAGAATGTAGGCAAGGTTTAAAAAAAAAATGAAACTGAACTGATGCTTGAAAGCGTAAGTGAAAAAGTGTGGAAAGCAGATAGAAAAAAGAAGAAAAAAATGAGTTGTGCTAAAAATACTGTCATTAACCTGTAAAATTAATATTTTGTAATGATCCTTTCTTGGGCCCATTTGTCACAGGGTTGTATAGATCTAGTAGCATTTATGTTGTTGGTTCTGAATCTTCTTTCTTAACTGGAAAAAATATATTTCATTGATTGGTGCTATAATCTAAAATTCGACATATAGAGCTCAGAACTAAGTAGTTTAAATTTATGCTATACAAAATACTAGCATATAGTATAATTTCTGATTATTATAACACAAATGAGGATTTACCAATTATAATATCTGTTTAATAATGAATTTGCTATGAGCTCTTAGTTGTTATTTACCTTTCTTCTTAGCGTATATCAGTTTTTTTTTTTCCCTTTAATTTTATATTTTATTGCTGGATTTCTTTCACTAATTGTCTTTTCTAGAAAAATTTCCTTACTAAAAAAAAAAAAAAAAAAATGGTAACTATGATATGGAACAAAACAAATATAAACTAAATGTGGTTAATAGTTTTATGATACATACCGTTCTACTCAATATCCGATTCAAACCATTGGATTGAGTAAGTATGCACAATACTGTTATTTACAGAAATCTGTACAATATTCTTTTCCTTTTCTTAACATTTATTTTTACTGTGACCTTTTTTATTCTCATAGTAGGTCTTATTTGTTTATTTTTGTATGTTTCAAACTAATTTAATATATATTTCTTATGCAGGGTACTGTATGGATCTGATCTGATACAAGACATAAATCATTTTCTTTCAATATGAATTCAGGCTGTGGCACAAAGAATGAAACTCTTTCAAAAGTAGGAGTATCTGACAAATTATCTGATGATCAACTTTTGGAAAAATTTAACATAAAAAAGTGTTCAGTAATACTTGAACGCTTGAAGTCTAGTGAATATGATGCAGCTGTCATCAAATCATCTTCTCAGAAAATAACAGAATGTAATAGACCTTTTGATTTGAATGGAGAATTTCAAGGCTCACAGGCTTCAGGAAAGCAAAATGAGCATAATGTTGGAATCAATCCAGTTCGCATTGCCAGAAAATTAACATATTATGGAACAGGTCCAGATATTGTAATAGTTAAAGAAATACCATTTCTTTCAGTAAATACAGAAGAAGATACAGAAGAAGAGGCGAGTTGGAAGAAGGGATTAATTATAGAAAAAATGGATATTCGTGAGCATTTAAACCGTTATGTTCCAGAAATCGAAGAAGATATGGGAAAATGCAAATCAACTTTTCCACCCCGTTTGTATAATAGAAGCAGGCGACCAGCTAAATTTTTTAAAAGAAATACAGAAAACATTGTTGAAACTGTGAAAGCGCAAGAAGATATGGCAAAATGCAAATCAACTTCTCCACTCCATTTGAATAATAGAAGTAATCAATCAGCTGAAATTTTAAAAAGAAATACAGAAGACATAGTTGAAACTGTGAAAGCACAAGATGATATGGCAAAATGCAAATCAACTTCTCCACTCCATTTGAATAATAGAAATAATCAATCAGCTGAAATTTTAAAAAGAAATGCAGAAAACATTGTTGAAACTGTGGAAGCGCAAAGGGACATTTTGAAAAAGCAGGTTAAGCGTCCTAAAAGGAATAACCAAAATACAGCTGTTAAGCGTCCTAAAAGGAATAACCAAAATACAGCTGTTAAGCGTCCTAAAAGGAATAACCAAAATACAGCTGTTAAGCGTCCTAAAAGGAATAACCAAAATACAGCTGTTAAGCGTCCTAAAAGGAATAACCAAAATACAGCTGTGCAAGCTATAAGTGATTCAAATCAAGAAAGAAAAAAAACAGAGAAAAGAAGAGATACTGATCGCATGAATCATGGAAGTATGATAAAGAACGAATCAATTTCTCAAACCAAAACTTCTCAACTCCATTTGAATAATCGAATAGATCCTAAATTTTTAAAAATAGATAGAAGAAGAATGTTGGAAAGGTATAGGATGCGCCATAAAAGAAGTTATATGACTAACCCTGGGAAAGCTGTAATGGAGAAAAAAATTTACTATGATCTAAGAAAAAAATATGGAATAAAAGAATGTTTTGTTGTTATATCACAAACTCCTGAAATCCGCGAACTGATACGACGTAAATCCTTCAAAGTTCATTATGGTCAAGATTTTTTGAAAAGTATTGCTCAACAAGCTTACTCGGTAGCTGGATTAAACGTAGACTTAGACGAGTTATATAAGGAGACAAGACTCAGTCAGTTCTCAAGTCTAAGTCAAAAAGGATTTAAACGTGTGATCTGGGGATTTATAAAGCACATGTTTAAATGTGAATCATTCATTAAAAAGAGGCTTGAAAATATTGCTAGAGATCAGGGCAAATTGGATGAACAAGTAACAAGAAGGAAGATGTGGTATAATAATCGGAATAATGAAAATGATCATATAACTGTCGAAGATAGGAATATAGTCCATAAACTAATACGCAAACTTTTGATAAATATAAAGTACCCCTTAGTTCTGGCAGACAGAAATGAAATAGCTGCTTATTTAGCCAGAAAACTTGCTCAACAGAATAAAATTGACCATGAAAAGTCTCAACAACCTAACTGTAATCATTATAATGAATGTCATAGTGAAAAGGAGTTTGATCATACCCAAATGTCTAAAATTTCATTAAAGATGGGTGAAAAACTTCAGGATTTAAATGATGATGGTAAAGAAAATCATACTGGAAAGCAGCCACTTATCTTTGACAGCCAGCAAGACATTGAGACTGAAACAATGCAAAATGATGATAATGATGCATCATCCTATGTAAGTTCTAAACAATGTGAAAGTGTGCAATATCACTTGCCAGTAAAATGTCATCAGACTGCAGTAACAGAAACGGATTGTATTCCATTTCAGTTAACTGACAATAATAAGAACACAGATACAAGAAATGCGTTGAAGGAAGTTACATACGATGCGAGTCCTGAGTGTAATCCACTGTCCCTAGATAGAGAAATTTCTCAAAATATGAAGCCTAATGATGATGCTAGTGAAAATAAAATCTTTAGTGCAGAAAATGAGTGCAATCCACCAACATTAAGTAAAGAAATTCCTCTGCATATGGAACATATTGATAATACCACTGAAAATTTAAGCTTTGAAGCAGCAAGTAAGTGCAATCCACCATCATTAAGTAGAGAAATTCCTTTGGGAATGGAGCATGTTAATAATGCCAGTGAAAATTTAAGTCTTCGTGCAGCAAATGAGTATAATTCACCAACTTTAAGTAGAGAAACTCCTCCGATTATAGTGCATTTTGATGATGCCAGTGAAAATAAAGGCTGTAATGCAGCAAATGATAATTTTTTTGTCATTGATGATGCTGATGATTCTGATTCTGATTTTGAAAAAAAGAGTTGTGTTTCATATTCAGAGGAATGCTCTGGAGCAGATCAGCAGTCGTAATGATACTTTATGATAACATTTTGAAAACATATATATATATATAATCTCACATTCATTGTTTCATGTTCATCATATTTGTGCTATTATCTTGCCAAAGTAAATTGGTTTCTGAAATAAATAGAAACATTTTCAGTTTATTGCCAGTAAAAGTTTTGCATTGAATAGTTTCGATCCGCATTGTTGAAGAAAAGTACTACAAAATAAAGGATATAAGTATTAGGATTATATCAAATATTTCAATGTTAAAATAGAAAAAACAATCAAAAAGTGAAGTTAGTTGCTTTGGTTTATGAATGCTGATTTGATGCCAATCATGATTTTCCAATATCATTAGTCCTTCTAATAAACTTGCTAGTATTAAGTGAAGAATGTATATCTAATCTTGTTTATTTTAATTCTTACAACTAAAAGTTTTTTTTTTTTTTTTTTTTTCAGTTTTGCTTGTTAAAATTATATATATTCATTATTCCAAATGATTAATTTTGAAAAGTTAAAATCACTGTAAATAGAAAATTTTCCAATCCCTTGTTTTAGTCCATGTGTCTGTATTTGTGCAGAATTGTGTAAGGTTTATTACGTGAAAACTTGTCTGTATATAAACCACCATTGTATATAACAACCACAGTTTATAATATTTCTTATAAATTTGGATTTTTATAAAAAAAAATATATATATTTCAATCGTTTGCTGAATTTTCTTTACATGGGCCTTATTTATAATTTTTCTATTATATTTAATTTCAGGAAACAGTTTCAATTTTGGGAAAATTAGTATTTGAAAATCCAAAGTTTTAAAGAAGTGTATATTTAAAAATGTTTTATATTAATTGAGAGAAATGTGCTTTTAATGAAATTCACATTAATGTTTCCCCCCAAAAACCCAATTAGGAATTATTTAAAAAAAATAATTTTAATACCATTTGAAAAATTAAATCATGCTATTTATCTACGATATTGCCTCCTAATTCTCTAATTAGCAGGACAATTTTTGAAAACAATTGGAAATGTCTTATTATTTTAATGCCTAATAGAATTCTATATTCACTCGAAAGGATTTCAAAGACTTTTCTGATTTTCATTGTATACGGAAATGATTCAATTTCATGAAAATACGAAGGAACTTTTCTTCTGTGTCCTAAGTGGCCTGAAATATGTTGTAAAAAATAAAATAATGTTTAACCTAGATTATATGTAACAATCTTTTTATTGTTGGCAGGTATTTTCAAATGATTGTTAATTTATTATTAGTAAAGTGTTTCATTAAAATGCTGCCTGGAAATAAAGTGTTAAATTAAAATGTTATGACATATTTCAGGTTACTTTTTTATTATATTAACCTTATGAAAATGTATCTGCTATTATCATTTATTTCTAATGATTGCATTATATCCTATTTCTACACAATATTGTTTAACCAGAAGCTTGTTGTTTATGAATATTGTAATAACAAATAATGGAACAGTTAAGAACTGATTTTCTTTATAATACTTGACTAGTGTTAATATTATACTTTTTTTTTTTTTTTCAATATATAGAGTGTATTTTTTAACAATTTATTTGGCAGCTAGACTAATAACATTATTTAAATTGACCTGCCTATGGTTACCTGGTCTGTCTAATTGGTAATTCACTTTTGCTCCCATTCTTGCAGCTAAAAGTTTTTTTGCAGTTTTGCATATTAAAATTATATTTTTATTTATCAAAATGGTTAATTTTAAGAAGTTAAAATCACTGTAAATAGAAAGTTTTCCAAACCCTTGCTAGTCCATGTGTCTGTATTTTTTCAGAATTATGTGGGTTTATTAGATGGAAATCTGGCTGTTTATAAACAACCAGTGTCTTTTACAGAATATCCACTGTTATAAAAAATCAATGAAATCTATAAGTTTATAATATTCCTTATTAAGTTAGATAATAAAAAATATATTTAAATCCTTTGTTGGATTTTCCGTAAACAGGCCTTATTATAATTTTTATATTTAATTTTGGGAAACAGTTTCAATTTGGGGAAAATTAGTATTTGAAAATCCAAAGTTTTAAAAAAGTGTATATTTAAAAATGTATTATGTTAATTGAGCCAAATGTGCATTTAATGAAATTCACTATGTTTCCCCGAAGAAACCCAGGTAGGATTATTATTATTATTATTATTTTTAATTTAGATACTTTTTGAAAAATTAAATCATGGTATGTATCAACAATATTGCCTCTTAATTCTCTAATTAGCAGGACATTTTTTGAAAACAATTGGAAATGTCTTGTTATTATTTTAATGCCTAATACAATTCTATATTCACTCAAAAGGATTTCAAAGACTTTTCTGATTTTCATTGTACACAGAAATTATTCAATTTGATGCAAATATAAAGAAACTTTTCTTTTGTTTCCTAAGTGGCCTGAAATATGTTGTAAAAAATAAAATAATGTTTAACCTAGATTATATGTAACAATCTTTTTATTTTTGGCAGGTATTTTCAAATGATGGTTAATTTATTAGTAAAGTGTTTCATTAAAATGCTGCATGGAAATAAAGTGTAAGATTAAAATGTTATGACATATTTCAGGTTACTTTTTTATTGTATTAACCTTATGAAAATGTATCTGCTATTATCCTTTATTTCTAATGATTGCATTATTATCACATTTGTAATATGTGTTCATATATATATGTAATAATTGTTCAAGCAGAAGCTTGTTGTTTATAAATATTGTAATAACAAATAAAGAAACAGTTAAAAACCAATTTTGTTTATAATACTTAACTATTGTTAATATACTTTTTTTTTTCAATTTATAGAGTGTATTTTTTAACAATTTATTTGACAGCTAAACTAATAACATTATTTAACTTGACTTGCCCATGGTTCTAGACAGTTACTTGGTCTGTCTAATTGGAAATTTGCTTTTGCTCCCGTTCTTATCACTAAACGTTTATATATATATATAATATTTGCAAGTTTGCATATTAAAATTATATTCATTGATTATTCAAAATGATTCATTTTAAGAAGTTAAAATGACTGTAAATAGAAAATTTGTCAATCCCTTGCTATTCCATGCGTCCGTATTTTTGCAGAATTATGCAATTTATTAGATGGAAACTTGGCTCTATATAAACAACCACTGCCTTTTATAGGATATCCACTGTTATAAAAAATTAATGAAAATTATAAGTTTATAATATTTCTTATAAATTTAAATTTTTATTTAAAATAATCATCTAAAAATTAGTGTTAAAATATTTGTATTTTTTATTTTATGTACATAGTTTTTGACAAGATATATGAATATAATATATCTATTTAAACAATTTATGATTAAAAATTTAAAATCAATTAAAAACCAAGATATACTTTTCTGATAAAACACTCAAGATAAATTATAGAAACCTATTTTTTGTCTTCACCTTGCAAGATACAAAACAAAGCAGGATATAATTCAATTTTAAAATAAAGATATCTATGCAAACACCAATTTTTCTTGTGTTTTGAAACCAAATTGTTTGAAGACTTATTAGTTCGCATATCATATGAATAACTAAAAAATAAATGCATAGGTGAAAACATTATATAATCGAATTTGCTTCATAAAGCTAAGCAAGCTTCCAATATAATTTTCCACTTAACGATTTTACTATAAACCATAATGATATATGTTGTTTCTGTTGTCAGTATCCCCTTTTCTCAATAAATACAAAGCCGACAAAAGTGTATTATGTATCGGTTGGATTATCTGCTGATTAATGACATTACATACTCAGTTTATATTATACAATGCTTAAAATTTAAATTCAAAATTTAATGTAGTTGTGCACAATAGTGTTAACTGCATTTGGGATTAAAGAAGCTATGATTTATATGTTGTTTCTGTTGTCAGTATCCCCTTTTCTCAATAAATACAAAGCCGACAAAAGTGTATTATGTATCGGTTGGATTATCTGCTGATTAATGACATTACATACTCAGTTTATATTATACAATGCTTAAAATTTAAATTCAAAGCAAAAAATTAAAATACAAAAGGTAAACATTGCATACAGAATTAATCATAAAATGTCTACTTAAAAGAAAGGCATAAAAAAATGAACTATTATTTATATGAAACTATTGAGAATTTTAATTCTCTTATTGCAGTTTTAAAGTTAATTTAATAAGTTGGAAAATGAATAATATTAAGTGAAATGAAATCCTTTTAATTATGTTCTAGTATTTTTACAGACAAGAATTACTTTTTAAGTAATTCTTGTCTTTTGTTATTGTAAGCAATTCTTGTCTTTTTTTTCCCCCCTTTACATTCATTAAATATTTTTAAAATATATTTGTAGATGACCAAAGCAACATTTTAAATAGTTTACAGCAATATATTTATTAGCACAATAAAGATCAAATAAATATCGAGACTAAATAATTTGAAGATTGTTTTGCAGCAATATGGTGTGGTTTTTCAGAGGTAATAAAATAAAGTTCAAAATCAAAATTTAATGTAGTTGTGCACAATAGTGTTAACTGCATTTGGGATTAAAGAAGCTATGATTTATATAATTTAAAAATAAAGCCACAGTTTTTATCAATTTCAATTGCCTTACTTTCTGTTATATTACTTATAAAAGTGTCATGTTAAAATTTTGTTTTAGTTAGAAGCACATGATATCCAACAACTATATAGGTTACTGTCTAAAACTTTTGTTAGTTCTATATTCTTTTCACTAATTTGAATGCCTGGCCAAGATGAAATAATTGCATTTTCACTATCTACATCACCCAAATTGTGCAAGTCATTATTTGTAATTAAGAATTGACCAAACGTTTGGGTAGAAATACCTAGTTTTAATAGAATGCATATCATTATCTCCCCCATGATAATTTTTTCTAAATATTTGGTGATATGGAGCTAATTTACTTTCTAAATTATCTATTTGAAATTTTCTTGGTAAAATAAAATCTAAACTAAACTGATCTTTACAGTAAATGGCTATTTCTGAAAAAAAACATAGAGACTAATTATATTCAAGGCTTGTATATATTTCTTTTAAATACCCACCAATTATTCAATTTATCCCCCTCCTTACCATCTAACTAGTTTAAGAATCTACCAAGAAATTAAACTTTTACATAAGGTGGAGGCTGCTTAAGCTTAATGATATTCCTTAAATCTATATTAGGTAATTTTGCATTCATTTTCTAATTAGTCAATATTTTAATAAATTCAGCTGTGTTAGAAAAATATTAACCCATCGAGCGCCGACTGTCTAGCTTAAGAATGTTCTTAAAACGGCCGCAGTCAAAATAAAGGTTGAATACAATTTACTAGATAAGAAATTGGCAGAACGTTCGTAAACCGGCCTGGTAGGTTTTTACTTTCCCCTGACCATTAACAACAGGTGGTAATCTTTCCCGTACCATCACCACCCACTAAACACCGGGGATTTTGAATAGTACTGACTGATCAATCAAGTAATAAATCTGTCGACGCAGGGCAATTGCCATGCGGTTTTTCAACTAAGAAGTTGGTTTTCGCTCTGAGAACTAAGAACTTGTCTTTTAATCTGCAATATTTACAGAAAATAGAATTTGTTCAAAAATAAATTTTTAAAAAATTCCTCAATATGATTTTATAAATTTTTATTAGTAATAGGAAAATTTTTTAATAAATTATTTAAAAGGAATTATCATTCATCAAATTGCATTACGAATATAATACATTCTTTTTACTGACATTCAGCGAATTTTAATTAAGTTTTTTTTTCTAATTTTTAGTTGTAAGCATTTTACTCGCATATTATATATATAATGGATGAATATATAGTTCTCTGATTAAAATAAATTATAAAAATTTATTATTAATAATTTAAAAATACTACATTCATTTCGGATATAAACCTGTTATTGAAAATTGTAAATAAAAATTTGTATTATTTGGTTTTTGTTTTTCATTCCATTTTTTTTAAGTTCTGAAAATAATAAAACAATCTTTTGTCAATATATAGTAGGTGAATATTTTATTGATAATATGTTGATGAAAATATTATTAACTTGAATATTTTTGACTTATTATCTTAAGTTAATTTTAATACTAAAATTTTAAAAAAAAACATATTAATGTATCCATTTACTCACGAGGCTTATATCTGATAAAAATCATCCTTTCATTCATATTTTTAATAAGTGAATATTTTGAATGTCAATTTCTTATATCGTTCCTAATCTTGGTAAAAATGACTCATAGTCAGTGCAGAAATATTTTCATAAATCCATGCATTTCTCTGCTGACAAATATTGCGAAGAATCTTTCCTTCATCTTACTCCATCAATGTAATCAAAATTTCAATTGTACCCCTTTTATTAAGTTACAACATTATGATTTTTTATGAAAATTCGTAAATTATGTCATAGATAAAAACGAGACTTAGCTGCATGTGACCAACAATTAAGAATTACCCTTTCAGGCCGTTGCTTGCATGCTCTTCATTTCTGAACAATTCAAACGAATTTCATTGGAAATATTTAGAAGGTATTTCACTGCATGTGAATTTCAAAAGATGGATGCACAATAAAATAAAAGAAAAACAATCTAGAGTAAGTAATCATAACTTCAGCAATGTTTAAAACCCGTAAGTGAAAAATAAGGTTTTTATTTCAATAATACAATAAAAATACTTGCTACAAATTTTGGCACATTAATTAAAATAAAACAAATTATAGATATTAATGAATCTGTAATAATTTTGCCAGTTTGTAGAGGAAGGGCAGAGTTCTTCATTTAAAGGATCTTATCCTCCGGTCACAAAAATTGGATGGGAGAAATGTGGCTTAATAATGACATTACATATTAAGAAGGTTGTGCTAAATCAGAAATAATATATGTATAAGTTATTTTATATATATAAAAAATATAGAGAAGCTTGAATTTTTTACGTCATAGAATTAATTAGCAAAGACTGGGTCGGAGAATCATGTTGGTGTGGTAAAGCAGCGAGTTATTGGTGGTCTAGTCACAGATGACTCATCGGGTTCTCATGATGTTAAAATCTGCTTAGCATCTGTAACCATTTCTTATCAAAGCAAAAATAATATTCACAAATAGCTTTTAGAAAATGCAAAAGCTAATATCTTTGTAAATTAATGATTTTTAAAGCATAATAAAAATTTTAATTAAAATTTTACCGTGGTAATTCGAAGGAAAGTAAATTAATTAATTTGACATTTGTATATTAATTTATCAATTTAAGTATATTTTACATCAATATATTTCATGATGGAAGTGAAATTAAATTGTCTTCATTGTTGCTTCTATCATTTCAGCCTAATTTTTTTCCATTGTTGATATCAAGATATGATCCAACTAATTATTTAATGTTGAGTATGTTTCAGTGGTATGCTTTTGTTAAAAATTTAGTTATATTTTAGATAAAGTTCAAGTGCAAAATCAAGCATTGGTGAAACATTTTTAGCTCATTTTTGAAAATTGCTATTAGGATTGGCCTTAGGAGGTGCATTAGAAATAAATTTACTAAATGAAGCAATTTTTCTATTGGAAACAATATTCAGTAGTATCTGATCAATAGCCGAATTTCAACCAGAATATAAACAAATTTAGTAAGAAAATCCATTTGCCTTGTATTAGTGAGCAGAGAAATCGAATTTTTTTATTTTACTTTTTAGTCATTAATTATTATTAAATATATTAAGAAGTACGTCTTTAAATGTTCTATGAAAAGAAAACTTTAATGGATATGAAAATCAAAAATAGTAGATCACACATTTTGTTTGACATAAAATCTAAAACTGATTAAAGAGCAAAGCTTAAAAACTTCTCATATATTATTGCCATAATACCCACGTTAATTTCATAAAAAGAACAGCGCTTTCAGGGGTGATGAATTAATCTTTTACATCCAAGACTCATAAATTTCAAAAATGGTAAAGATTAAAAGAACTACTCAGAACATCTTTCCAAGAATTCATTCTTGTCTTGCTGAATGCCTAGCAAGGGAAAATATCCTCCCTGTCAATGCGAGATTCGTATTAAAAGTACTTCTATTGTACAATCTGCCTGGCACATGTTCTATATAACCCATTTTGAGACACTCGATACGTTCAAACAGTTAGAAATCGTATCAGCCTTTAATGCATTTATTTAATTATAATTCTACAGATACATTTATTAATTCTATTCTTCAAAGCAATATCATACTCATCACCGAATTTTGTTGAATATAAATAAATGTTTTCCATTTATTAAATATATTTTCTTTCTTTCATATGCTAAACTTTTTTTTAATAGTCCTTATTATTACTGAGTAATTTTTTCCATATACGCTTTTCGCAGCTCGTCACAAGATACAAATCTTCCTCCCATTTGAGTGTGATTTGATTTTTTATAGAGATTTTAAATATATATTAAAAATATAATTATTTATTTTAAAGATATAATTTCTAAAAAAATATTTTTTATATTTATAAAAGAAGCGGTTTTTTTTTCCTACCTGAGCCCCCCTCCCCCCCAAAAAAAGAAAGACAAATATGATTTGCAAAAAGAAGTAAAGAACGCTTGTATTTAAATAATGAAATAAAAAAATAATATTAAGCAGTAAAAAAGAATAATAGTAACTACATTTATCAAGATACTTTAAATAAAAACGTCTATAAAAATAATTAAAAATTACTAAAAACTCACTCTAAACAGTAAAAAATAAATAATTAGATCCAAAAAATTTTCAAATTTGCCTTTCATTACGTATTAAATGCTTGGCCAAAATCTATATACAAAGCTCAAGCAATAGTTAATATTACATTTATAAATAAATATTTGTCTCGCTTAATAATCGGGATGAAAATAAATTTAAAAATTTTATATAAGGATTTTTTTTTTTATATTTTACTGCATTTTAATAAAAGTATAGTTCAAACGTACTTTTTTGCGAACTAATCACAATCATTAACTGTTATACATGATTATGACATGTAAATATGAGGGATTCCCTACCTTTAATAAGTATAATAGTTTTCATTTGGATATTAAATTTGTGGCGAAATAATGAAATATTCAAATCAGGAATGAAGTATACAGCTCATATCACCAATCGATCCTGCAATCGGGAATTTTTACGAAGAACGTTGTTTCCTCTTCTCGGGAGTTCATTTCTCTAATTAGAGATTCCACCCAAATTCTAACTGTCAGCGAAAACCACAAAATGACCTTAACAAGCAGATGACCCACCCCGTTTATTGCATTTAAGGAGGAAAGCATTGACGACTTTCTACGTTGGAGCCGGGTTAATAGCAGTTTGCGGAAAGCAACTTCCTACGTTCCAGCCGGGTTAAAGCAGTTTTCGGAAAGCAACTTCCTACGTTCCAGCCTGTTTTCAAGAGACACGTTGGAGCGACTTTCTACGTTCCAGCCGGTTGAAGGGTTAAATTTCATAACTGTCATCAACCTCTTTTAATTCTTATAACTGTATTATTATTATTAAAAACCTGCTAAGTGCAAAACATAATGAAGATTAGATAAATTTTTTCATATTTATTTACAGCGTAGTGTTTAGATAAAACTTGTCAATATTTATTTCAAAATTGGTGGGGAGGATGAATTGCAATACTTTTTTATGATTTAATCAGTTGTTTCTCACACTTTTAATCAGATAAACTAATAAGCTTTAGTTGCTAAATCATATAAAAATGTGCAAAACGTCAACATCTCAGTAAAATGTGTTAGCATTCTTTTAGATGCAATTGTTCACATACAAAATGTAAAAGAAAAATAATCTGCACCATATTGCATTACACTCAAAAGGCCATCTTTCACAGATTTTTTAACATCATCTTTGGGCTCTTCTTCAAATACTTTAAAATAATTTGTAAGTATATCAGAAAGTAAATTAAAATTCTGACATTTTATAGCAAAAAAAATGTGATCCAACTTTTAAACTTGTAATGTTTATTAAAAATACATTTATCTCTAACTGATATAATAAATGAATTGATACTGAAAATTACTAATGAACTCTTTGTCTTTAAACTGTAATCGTACAGAGCCATTATTACAACTTTATATTCAAAATAATTTTTCAGTGTTTACTTCGCAGATTAACATTTCAAAAAAAACTAGGCAAAATGGATTACAGTAAATAAAACAACTACAATAGTTAAGAAATAAATTTCTTATTAAGCTAACTAAAGGGTAAAATAAAGAAACGTAACTAGGAAATATAGGTGTAAAAGCAGAAAGGGGAGTTGCTTCTTTTCACAGGGTTACCAAAAATAAAACCATTTATTTATAGATGATCTCGTGTATTGACGTTCCCACTATTATTGAGCTCTGATCGTCACAGATGATGAACGTAAGATAAGCTCTTCGCAGTAAAGCATTGATAAAATTATCTGCCCCGCTTGCGGGGAACAAATGTTGACTTTACTAGGAACATGTCTAGAATGCAAAGAACATCTCCCGAAGGAATTACTACCTAGAGTGGAAATAGCTTCAAATGGAATTACCTCATACCACATCGATGGTCCAAAGCCAGTCACCTCCACGATAAATTGGGCAGACAGTGTAAATCCAGAAACCAGCTGCACCAAAGGGATAGAAACCCCGGACACCATCATTAGCACTCTCTTTAGTAAATTCTCTCAAAGGTGCGACAGCTCATCACCGGATTCAGTTAGAAGTACAACGCCATCTTTTGAAGAAACTTTAATGACAAACCAGTAGACACCCATGCCTTTAATGCAGTATCTCCAAAGCAAGCTGCAAAAAAACAAAAAAAAAAAAAAACACACAAAAAAAAAAAAAACAGTATAAACAAAGTTTTCAAAATTAGTACCGAAAATCCATACGCTGCACTAAATACAAAAGAAATGGATACTACAGAGCCCCATATCAAGAAACCAGCTACATTTAGCCTAATTTCCAAGAAAAACTACACCCTAATACTACAGGAAATAGTCCGTTAGCATCCAAAAACCAATAACAAATACTCCTAAGGTCAGATCATAATCCAGCTCCCACCAAACGAGGAAGCAAAAATAGAAATAATTAAATTCCTCGGCATCAAAAAACAAAAATACATGCTAAATGAAGCACCAGAAGAAAGGCCCCTAAAAGTAGTGTTAAAAGGTTCCTTATCAACGCAAGTCCCAACGAAATTAAAATTGAACTCGAACAGAAGAATTTAATAATAACTAGAATAAGCCAGATGAAAAATTACAGATTAAAGACCCTCCTCCCGATGTTCCTAACTGAAGTAAAAATGACTCCCTATCACCAAAAGATATTCAGTGTCAACTTCCAAAGAGAATCGACTCCTACAGAAATAGACCCACAGCCATGATCTGCTACAACTGTTCCAGATTTCATCACTCAGCCAGAAACTGTCATGCCAAGCCCATATGTATTAAGTTTGACGGAAGCCACCCAACTAGAGAATGCCTCATCCAAGAAAAACTAGCAACACCACCTGTATTAACTGCAAGTCCCTTGGACACCCAGCCGCATGGAAAGCATGCCCAGCTATTCCAAGAAAACAAATAAATCCCATCAACCACACCAGGATCTCCTGCGCACAAGTTGCATCACATCCAAACCCTAAGAAAGCTCGAAGCCAGCTCCCTCTAGAGCAGCATCTACCCCCAACTTCGGCAGCGTTTTACCAAACCTCCAAGAATTAAAAGAATCCCTCGACTGCCTAAAGAACTTATCAGAGCATTCCCCAACCTTTCACAAGCCATCCGCCTCAGTAAAAAAGCAAAAAACAGAGAAGAAAAACATATTCCTCATCGGCGCTCTCCTAGCAGGCCCCTAACTTTTCCACTTCACACCCACTGCCTGAACCAAGACTCCTGATTGGTCCATCTGCCACAGCTCCTAATTCTTCATAGAGTAATTTCAAACTTCTCCCATCTTCATTTCCAGATTTGCTTCCCTCTGGAGGATTTCAAAAAACTTTAAGTTTAGGCCCAAACGTAATCATTGCAGGCGACATGAATGCAGCTCATATAGCATGGAATAACCATAGAACAGCTCATCGTGGTAATCAACTGTTTAAATTTTTACCAGGACAGGACGGTATCAGTGTTTTAGCTCCCCACTCTCCAACCCACATTAATCAAGTTAGGGAATTTGATACTGTCTTTGATATCGCTGTATTAAAGTGAATTCCTTTTAACTCTCAAATTAGAGTTCTAAATTGTTTAGATTCTGGTCACCTTCCAGTAGTTTTGACTTTTGATACTGGAACCTTTTCAATAAATTCACCAGCACAATTTTCCACCGAGAGAACTTTCGGCATATTCTTAATTCTAAACCCCTTCGCCCTTTCAAAATCAATAGTATCCACAAATAGTCACTCACAACTACAACAGTACAGGACTTTTACAGTGCTGGCTCATCGGTTGGAAAATAAAAGTCAACCCAAATAAATGCGGGTGTCTCCTATTTATTAAAAATCTGGTAATGCCCGATCCAGTCCCTATCCAAATTTTCGACCAACCCGTCCCCTTTGTATATGAGTACAAATACTTAGGGTTAATTTTAGACGCTAAATTAAGCGTTAATAGTCATATTAAAGCGGCCCTATCTAAAGCTACGATTATGAGTGTTACACTCAATAGCTTAATTGTTCCATGTAAGAAGCTCTCGATTAGGCTCAAGCTTCTGCTCTACAAAACTATTTTAAGACCAGTGTTGATGCATGGCTCCCAAATTTCGGGGTGGGGGAGCACTTCCGCCCAAAACATTAAGAAGTTGCAAGTTTTCCAAAATAAATGGAATGAAGATTGTAAATGCACTATGGTACGTCAGAAGGAAAATACTTCATGACGATTTCCATATTGAACCTGTTTCAGAATTTATTAAAAGAACATCAATTAAGTTCTTCGAAAAATTGTCTCAGATTCGTAATGAGTTACTTCAAATGCCAGCATATGATCCGGCTGTGCCCAGCTCTAGAGAAAGACATAGAGCTGCAATCGACAACTCTTACATTAATTTTCCGTCTGTAAAAAGACTGAGAATTTAAACTCTATCTGGGGGATTAAAATCTTCCAAAATTATTCCTGCTGCGACCTTAGAAAACTACGATGAGCTATATGCGTGAAATTTCTGGGTTTTTTTCAAAAATAACTAATCAAAATAGTTAAATCGGCCCTCATAATAAAAGGCACTTGCAACGTAATTCCATTAAAGTTCTCTTTTCCCCATAAATAATCAAAATATTATTTTATATTAATAATTATATCATAAAAATAGTAACCTAACAATTTACCAAATTTCATGACGTTAGAGCTTTATGCGCTCAGCTAAACTAGTTTCAATTAATTTCAATCATTCTCTAAACTTATAAATTATAATAACTATTCCAAATTATGATGTGGAGATGCTCGTGAGTACTTTGTTACACTCCGAAAAATCACGTCGTTGCACAACCACCGATAGACAAGGCCTCTACAGTCTTCCGTGACGTCACCACGAGACGTGACTCTTCATTCCTTTAACGTTAAGTCTGTGCACGCTAGAGAGTCTGGTGAAATTACTTTTCATTTGTTAATATCGTTTCATATACATCCATATAATGCAATTCAATACACATATATTGTAGAATTCATTAATAATTAAAATGCAGCCGCTTTCCACATCTCCCTGGGGGTACGGCGATTGGTATGTATTACCTTTCTTACATTATCTGCAAGGCAAGTTCCCGGTAGGTGTATCTCCCTCCGATTTAAAACAATTTATTTTAAAAAAAGGAAGGGAAAAAATTGCTGATGAATTTCAAAACAACTCCATATAAAAATAGTTTTATGAATATTTGCTGTGGAGTCAACTCCAAGTAAGCAATAAAAACAATAAAAATGACACTTCAAAAAAATATGAAATAAATCTTTGAAACATTAGAAGAGCTTTCTTTGGCTGCCATTTAACCATATATTTTATCTTTAATTTTTGTTGAAATAACTTTACTAAATTTGTCAATTTTTCTTTTCTTTCCAGCTTTAGAAAAGATTTCCAAACTGTCATTTAATTTTCTTACAATAATTATTCAGTTATGCATTTACTGTAGACCAAATTGCCATTCTATAAAAATTTTCTGGTTTATGTCCTGAAATGCATTCGCCATAATCATGTATTTGTTCCTCATTCACTACGTTATTAAAAAGTATCTCTGCTGCGAAATACTTTTGATTTCAAAAATTCCTCTTCATATATGGTACATAATATTGCTGAATTATAATATAAGAATATAAAATTACATTTACAATGTTTTTGTTGAAGAATTTCAAAACAGCTCTATATAAAAATGGTTTTATGAATACTTGCTGTGGCGTCAACTCCAAGAAAGCAATAAAAACAGTATTCAATGAAACAATATTCAATTCTATTGACACTTTAAAAAATATGAAATAAATCTTTGAAACATTAGAAGAGCTTTCTTTGGCTGCCATTTAACCATATATTTTATCTTTAATTTTTGTTGAAATAACTTTACTAAATTTGTCAATTTTTCTTTTCTTTCCAGCTTTAGAAAAGATTTCCAAACTGTCATTTAATTTTCTTACAATAATTATTCAGTTATGCATTTACTGTAGACCAAATTGCCATTCTATAAAAATTTTCTGGTTTATGTCCTGAAATGCATTCGCCATAATCATGTATTTGTTCCTCATTCACTACGTTATTAAAAAGTATCTCTGCTGCGAAATACTTTTGATTTCAAAAATTCCTCTTCATATATGGTACATAATATTGCTGAATTATAATATAAGAATATAAAATTACATTTACAATGTTTTTGTTGAAGAATTTCAAAACAGCTCTATATAAAAATGGTTTTATGAATACTTGCTGTGGCGTCAACTCCAAGAAAGCAATAAAAACAGTATTCAATGAAACAATATTCAATTCTATTGACACTTTAAAAAATATGAAATAAATCTTTGAAACATTAGAAGAGCTTTCTTTGGCTGCCATTGAACTATATATTTTATCAGTATTTTTTGTTACAAATAACTTTACTAAATTTAAGGTCATTTTGAAGTAATAAAATATAGCCAGACTTTCTAACAAATTGATATGCATGCGGAGCCATTGAATAAAATAATGAGCAGAATATCATCATTTCAGTGGAGTACCTTTTATTGTATTCATTTTGAATAATCCAGGCAGATTGCTCTTTAATAAATGCAATAACATTGGTTAAATTTTCTTAGTTTATATTTAAATTATCCATGAAACTATGAATCTGGGAAACAATATCTGAAATTCAGCAATGAATTATTAGTTTTCATTTCTGGCAAATGCTCTAAATTTCATTTAAATTGTTGATATTATTGACTTTTATTGCTAAGGAAGAAATATCTGGAATATCTGACAGGCTTGTTTTTCTAACAAAAGCTGATGCCTCTAATAAATCATTTATTACGACAGATAATGCAATTTCAGGGCCAGAACTTAATTCAATATTCACAAATAAAATTATGTTTTCTTTATGAATGATATTTTAGAAATTTTTCAAATTTACTTACGAAATGCGCTGTTTCAAGACTTTAAATTTTTTTTTTTTTTTTTTTTTTTTTGTCTTATCGGTTTTTTTTTTTTTTTTTTTTTTCTGTTACGCTTTCTTGGAGAGCATTTTCTATATATTGTTGCTCTAATTTCATCTTTTTTATTTTAGGATATTCCCTGTTAAATGTTGAAGATGACATGTAAGAGGCAAAATTTGGCATCTGGGAATTGCTCCAGTGACTAGTCTCGGATATTTAAGAGGGGCACTTAATAATTTTCCTGACTTCGAATCAAATAGACTAGTTTATCTTTCAATATCAATTGTTTTAAAATGTAATTCACAGACCTACAATAACGAAAATTATTCGTAAATATTGACTTCCTTTCATGTTTAATTTAAATACAGTAACAAATATACAACATGAAACAATATATAATCATAAGTTCGGAGAATATTTATTTTGTTTACTCTGAGTTATTTATCGTTATGTTATATATTAAAATGTAATTATATAAACGTAATTATAGAATGGCTATATAATAGTAAACAAACATGTAAACATAATTAAGGCAAATATTATAATTATTATTGACAATAATACAACCTACATTACAGCACTTTATGAAATAACTAGTTTTATAATACACTTGATTAAAATCACGAATAATGAATATTATCGAGCAGTTAAACTTCTAACGTGAGAATAAATGATTTTTCATTTTGAAACATTTGGCATTACTTTAAAACAGTTAAATGAGTTTACCCTATTATACCGCCTCGGATAAAATCCATCGCGATATATAGCACTTAACCATTTTTTTTTTCTTCCGCTTTAGCAAAGGAAAATACACTGATTCTTGGGCCATTCCTATAATTTCCATTACAGTTTGAAACACAGCAGATTAAAGGCATTTCTATTCCTTATTTTTGGTGAACTCCAACTGAATTTTCTTGCAAACAACAAAACACGCCTCCTGCCTCACTGGCTAAAAATGGCATGGGAAGGGGAGAATTCATTTCTTATAAGTAAACTTGATGAGGGTGAAATTCTTCCCTCGATCGCCCAATTCACACCCACTCGTGTCACCACTCGGTGCGACGTCATGACTTTCTGTGACGTAAGTGTTCTGGCCTTGTGTATCAGGGGTTGTGGTCCTATACAGTCATCGGAGTGGATCGCTGAAGAGCTATGTTTTGTTATATATTTTCCTTGGAAATTTTTTTATTAATTTTATTTCATGATTTTTAAAAACAGGTATTATCCTATCACCTCATCTATTGTAGCATAATTTTGGTAGATGCGTGGACGAAAATACGACACTTTCGAAATAAACTTCAATTTATTTCACCACAGGAGGCATAATTTAAACACGAGAAAGAGCCATAAGACTCGTCTGTTCATATTACGACATAAGAGTAAAGTGCGGGAAGTTTTCCTCCTAGGGCTTTTTACTAAGAGAGTCTGATAAGGATTTCTCTGACATATGTTGACTTAAGGAAAGGAGTCTTACTCTAATTATAGAGTAATCTTCATTTCAAAGATTACTTTGCAATTAAAGTTTTATGCCTTTGTTCGGATTCTGAGAAGTCAAAACTCGGCAATATTTTTAGAGCGCGTTTCAGAAATAATTAAATAAAAAGTGGGATTTGAATCAAGAAATGAAAAGAAAGTTTTAGAATAAAGTAATATGGGCTATCTAAGAAAAAAATAGGAAATAAAGTAATTTAAATTAGTTTTAAATCCTAATTAATTTATTAATTTTTATCTTAATTCAGTCCATATTAACTTCGTTCTAAAATGTTCTCTTATTTCCTGATACAATGCCACTTTTTTTTTTTAATGCACCCTCTCTATAAAACTGTTGACTTTAGCAGTTGACTCCGAGTGAAGAGATAAAAATCCCTAATGCTTACAACATTCTTTCAAAGATACCTAAGATTACTTTTCTTATATCGACACTTTTCAAAGAAATCCCTATCAAAATCTGATATAAAATCACTGAAGGGAAAAATTTCTACATCTTTTGCTGTTAGATAGCGATGTAAACAGACGTTAATATATCATCGCTCCTTCCTTGTTCATAATAGATCTCCCATGATGAAATAAATCGAAATTAAAATTTCAAAAGTCTTTTCTATTCGGCAATGCAAGTACTAAAATATGTTTACATTTCAGATAGTAGTTATCTGTGTTAAAAACGCAAATTGTTAAAGTATCAAAATTAATACGCAAATCTTCCGGAGAGGGAAGTGAGATGAATCGTCATCTCCGATTTGTTTATCGGAGGTGACAGATGCATACGATGCAACAGTTCCGTCACCGCCGCTGATTTCGTCCCGCTTGACTGGTAAGAATACCGTTTGGTCACGAGGCTTCAAGTTCTTCGCTACCTTCGGCTGCAGTCTCCAGAACAAAACGCCGATGGAGTACCCTATGCCATCCGTAACTCAAGAGCAATGAAGTCCTCATTGCATTCCTTTTGCTTTCTTCACTGCTTAGTTTAGTTATATTGTCACGTAGGTACTTTAGTGTGGAACTCAATAACACACACAAAAAGTAGAGCTAAACCAATTTATTAACTCAACTCAGAACTCAGTGACTGACAGATCTTCTGCTTTTATATTAGCAGGGAAAGTTCCATATCACTTATCTGGTAAACTAAAGAAATGTCCAGAATCTTCTGGTAAATAAAGGTAAACATAAAATCAAGGAATTAAATATTTACACAGACTGTGAATTGCATTGTCTCTTGCGGGATTCGAACTTACGATCTCTTAATTAAGAAACCAGTGCTATGACCATTCGGCCATGGAGAGTCGATTCCCTTTTTTTTCAGTGCGGCATTATTAACGCCCCGTTTTTAAAGAAACACTATGGCTAGTTTGGGATGGACTTCGTAATTTTGAACCATGGTCAGATGAAAAAGACGACACCACACCAGTGGGAGGACGTTTGCACCGACGGATTTAGCGTGCACCAGACCCGCTTACACGACGGTTCTTTGGTGGAACAGGGTCTCGAGCCTGAAGCCCTCCTGTTCGAAAGCCAAGACCTTACCATCAGGCTAACGCGGTCCCTTCCTTCACTGTATTCATTCCTTGTGCGTGCTCTTTATCATCATTTCTTAGAGAAGTTCCGTTCTCTCCCAAATCCCTTGCCTATGCCAAATGATCCATCTAAATATTGATGTCCTATGTGTTCCATACTTATCACAATAATCATCTTTTACCGTGTTCGAGTTTAAAATGTGTTGTTCTCCCTTAAAGTGCTCAAAAGTTTTATTTCCTGGGATTGTGAATCGTTAACTAGAATAACAAGATAACATTTAAGAATTTAAATTATATATATGTAAGCACTATTTTATGTGAAGCAGAATGTAGGTGCGACAAGCAGTGAAGAGACTTTTCATTTTTAAATTCGCTTTAATCCATCCCGGGAAGGCATAATTTATTTACAAGAACATCCGCCACAGCGCGGCACAAAAGCAGAAGTGGGGACGAAGCGAGAAATAAATTATCCCTCGTCTTATATAACATGAGATATTGATAGGGAAAATATTTTTTCACAGTGCTAATACATTATTAAGATTCTGATAAGGATTTCCGACATACTCGCGAACCAGGCAAGGGAAACACAGGGATTTTTTAAAAAAGTATTTGTTTAGATCAGCAATTTTTATCCTTTCACTCACAGCGTGGGAACCGCTGACGAAAGCATTTTTACAAAGCTTCTCTTGAATTAATTAGATAGAAAAGGTGGAATGGGATCAAGAAATAAAAGAACATTTTAGAATGACTTTGATATGGGCTAAATTAAGATAAATAGAAATTAATTAGGGTTGAAATTATATATATATTGTTACGAAATTTCTGGGGTTCGTTTGGATAGTGGGAGTTATATGGTGTGGAGAACGCTCAGTCAGCAGGCGGCAGTAGAAAATAAAACAACAACGTTTATTTACACGAAGACACACAGGACAGCACAAAAACGACAACTATATACAGCACAGAAGACGATTATCTTCAGCCGAGACGTGCAGCATACATAGCAGCATACAAAAGCAGCTCGACTCCGTCGCTGCTCCGCTAGTCGCTGGCAGACCAGTTCTTTAGCGTCGATTCCGACTACGACGACCCTGGCAGCTGCGGCCGCCTCCTTTTATAGGTCTCAGGGGGCGGGGCTAGAAGCCTCTCAACCAATCAGGAACGTTCGAGGCGAATCTCGGTTCCTACAGGACGGATCGGGAAAATTCTCGATGTTTCGGGTATAATCTATTTTGGCGCCAAAGTCGCCAAATGGTCGCCAAGTTTGTCGCCAAGCTCCGGGACCTTCGACGCGACACCGGACTCCGTCCGATGCAGATGACTGTAAAACATTCTTTCCGATGGTGGAACCAACTATGCTGGGAAGCAGCATTACAGATTCGTAACAATATATATATATATATATATATCCAGCATACGTTCCTGACTCAAAAATGAAAGATTATGAGAGAATTCAGCAATAATATTATTATTCCTTACAACAATTATTTAAGATTTATATTGTACATTCTTGATTTTATTTTGGATTGCATATTTAAATTATAATGCAATTGCAAATAATCTATTTATAGCAATATATTATGATATATAATAATCTATTTAAAGTAAATAATATAAAGTAAAATATTGTGGGTTTTTAAATCTTTTATCATATCTATTATTCATTATTTGTACAAAATATTAAAATGTGTTTCACTTTAAATCTGCCATAATAATCTTAAAATCAAAGTAAACTAAATTAAATTTATCTAATCCCAAGGATTTAAACTAAGAGAAAATAAATAAATAAAATTGCTGACACATGATAATCAGAAATAGTAGTAAATACCTCAGAAGAAATTTTTTTACATCTCTGATTATAATTGTGCTATCCTCTGTTATCTATACTGTCAGAATATTTTCATGTTTCAGTGTGCATGCAAACATTTTAAAAACAAACATTGAAAAAAATAATAATAATCCAATGTTCTAATATTTCCTAATGACGCGTGATAATCTCTTGTGTCTGAATATCTTTTGTATATATATATCGCAAAAATGTAATAGATTTTTATTTATTATTTTTAGGCAACATTAAAAATAAATCGAATAAAGAAATTCATGTTGTCAAGAGTTTCGCGAAACATAATCCAAATCATTCTGATCGAGAAAATATATTTTCCATAATTAATAATAATAAATAAAAATTCCAACTAAGTACTGAAAGAGTGCATGTTATATACATAGATTAAAATATGCAATTTCATTTTTCAATAACTTATTAAAATGACAGATAAAATTTTTTATGTATTTTAAATGGAATCCGAATTGCTACAAAGATTAAAATTAATCAAAATATAACATTCGGCATGTCACTTTAATTGTGAAAATATTAATTTGAAATTCTAGGTAACAGATCACAAATACCCTTCTCCGGTTTTAAAAACCTGGAAAACTGACAATATCTGTCTATTTTCTACGGAATAAAATTCAGATCAAGATGGCGTCTTTGTCATGTCAACGAAGCCATCTTGTCTACTTGATCTTAATTTTATACGCTTCAAAACTGAGAAATCCGTTCCAAAAGAACCCTCCGCCCACTTGTTGCTATGGAAACGTGACGTAGATAAAACCTATGTCGGAGATCCTTTTTACTTCGACACGTGGCACCGATCGATTTTGATTTCGCAAAGATGGGAGTGAGGCAAACGATGAAGGAAAAGTTTCTTTTTAAATTTATATTTTATTTTATGGGAAATATATAGAGACATCAAACAGGTTTTGAATTGAAACAAAACGATACGATTGAAAATAAAAAACCAACTTTGCAAAGAATACTTAAACGAAAAAATGAAAACAACATAAGAAGGAGAGAAAGTAATTTTCTGGAGTTTTATCACCCACCTGTTAATTCGGAATCGTCCATTAAGTGACAGGTTTCGGAATCCCTAAATGAACAGTGCGTGAAAGTTTTTCTTTTTCAAGCGCATTATTATGGTTTATTCCCAATGAATAATAATCTTCTTTCAACGTTATTACATTTTTTTTCAAAACAATTATATTTTTTTTATGAGGTATAAATTGTCCTGAATATATTTTTATCCTTATTTGAACTACTTATACGGCATCTTTTTAGCTAGAGAATAATAATTTTCGAACTCCATTTATTCTGCTTTGAATAGAGATGCATATTTTCATTACCTGCTATTTTTGTCGTATTTAAATTGAGTTTGAAAAGTTTGATCATAATATAATCAGACACTTTAACAATTTTATTTTTAATTTCAAGTAGAAAAGATTTCTGATAAAGAAATTGTAATTTGATAATTTCAAGTTCAAAACGAACCTTTAAATTATTTTTATTGTAACTTACTTTAATAAGTATAAAAAAATCTGATGTTCACATGATTTTTAACTGCGTTAAAAAACTGATTGCTAAAAGTAATTGCCATGATGCTTCGATTATTACATGCTTATACTGAAACCCTTGATGCTATTACATTTGATCATAATTTCTGTAAAACGGAATTTAACGACAGTCTCACATGTAGTGATGGTGCAGTGGGGCTGTAAGACAATAAAAAAACACTGAACTTTGTGATAAACTCGGCCGATTTAAGAAAAAATTATTTTTGATGGTATATTATACAGGGGTATAATGCATTGTAAAAAATTATTAGTAGTAATAAAAAAAAAACTAAAATTTTATTTTAAAATACATAATAATTGTATAAAAATACACAGAAATTGTTTAAAAATACACAGAAATTGTTTAGAAGCATTTTCGATATTAAATAAAAACGATGAAATGAAACATCATAATGCAAATTTTGGATTGACCTTGCAAGTAGCTACTTGCGATACCGTTCAAATGAGAATTGAGAACGCCTTTGTGTTAGTCGAAATACTGACGGAATTTGGATCGGTTTCCAAACAATTCGTTTGGCTCTAAAATCCAGGGCCGGATTATTAAATATGCAAAATAGAATATAACCTAGGGTCCCAATGATTTTAGGGAGAGGGCGAGCCCTCGAGATTTTTTTCTAGTATTTTGAAATGTATTTAATTTTATGCTTTAATTTATAAATGCCCTGCAGTCGAGCTTATTCGAATCAAAATCAAGTATTGCTTAAATAAATTTTGGAACATTATTTTAGTGGCATCCCTAATTAGTTACCATTTGCCTATCTCATGTTTTGTTATTTTGAATTTTTAAAAAAAATTTGTAAAGCTTTATAAATTCAAAAAAAAAAATGTCCGCTTCCATTATTAAATGGTATTTAGATTATGATAAGAATTTTTTTTAACTATTTGATTTAAAATTACTTTTAAATTTCAGTTGTATATTTTTTATTCGCGATATATTGAAACAACTTTTTAAAAAGTAATCTGCCATTAGCGTTTTACTATTTTAGTTTTCCAAAATTTATTACTTAAAATTATTTATATAAAGATGAAATTTAAGTCTATAAAAATAATTGGTTTTTAAAGTTTGGAAGGAAAAAGGAACTTTCCACTCAATGTGCAAAATTACCCATAACACCATACAATTAAACTTTTCAGAAAATTATTTTACAAAAAGTAAATTGGTTTTTAAAAAAACTGCTCTCATTTCACACGTAAGATTGCATTTTAAGGAATAGTGAAAATTATCGATTGAAAAATCAATACTATTGCGTCTCTTCCACAGGTGGGTGGAATATTTCTCCTCTTCTCTTCTCTTCTTAGCGGCAGAATAATGGCCGTTAAAAGATAACGTTTCACGAAGAGAAGATCGATAAATCGATTTATAAGAGAACTAGCCTGTTTGAAGCGGATGCGTCAATTCCCAGGCACTTGTTGCTATGGTGAAGGGTGGATATTCTGCGTAAACGAGTGCGCGCCGTTCCTGTGATTTCCAGATTCCTAGTTTGCCGTAAATAGAATGAAATGGGGACAGAGATTTCGCTTTTCCGCCATTTACTTCAGAATTCATCATCGCACAAAAACTCTTTTCACACCAAATCAATCATTTAACTTTCAGTGATATTGATACTTTTCAGTGACATAAATTTTAATTCCGACAACTAATCAATTTTTCAAAATTGATTTAAACACAATTAGTAACAACTGCATTTTTTCCCTCTTTGAAATATTAAAACTATTTTATTGTTTAATTAAATCTTTCACTCGCGTGGTTTTGCTAATGTTATTAATTTTTTTTCCCCCATTTTCACTTTCTAAGTTTAATAGTCCAGTGGGAAAAATATTTTGGCATGTAAAAAGTATTAAACAATTTTATTGGTTTAAATTGAGTTGTTGGCTATTCAAAACAGGTCCTTAAGTTAACACCCGGATATGTTATCGGTTAAAGGGTAAAGGGAAGAGAAGGTGGAAGTGGGGGCGCTGATTTTTCTAGTATAAATAAAAGAAAATATTAATCTTAGAGGAAAAGTTTGGAATTAAAAAGTTGTAGATATTAAAGAGATCTATAAAATGAGTTGTCGAACGTTATAATAATTTAATTAAGAGTAAATTTTAAAAAAATGCAAAGTTGGGATTTTTTTAAAAATTTTTATTTGTGCAAAATTTTCGGAATAACACTTAAATGCGTATTGCAAAGAATGTTAATAACTAATAAAAATTTCAGATCATTATATGCATTATTTTCTGAAAAAGTTTTTGTCGAAAAATGTCTAGTTTTCTGTAAGTCAGAATTCGCGTGCCAAAAAAAAAAAAAAAAAAAAAAAAAAAAAATATCCTGTACTATGAATGTTATTCTGTGATTTCCAGTAGTCGATTTTCAAAAAGAAATGGCGGAAATTAAATTCGAAAAAAAGTGTTACTTTGTGGTAGTTGATTCTCGAAAAACGAATATTAGTAATGTACCGTCATAAGCACATGAATTCAGGCTTAATAACTGAGTATAATTTCATAACATAGTATTAATTTCAACTTTAAGTTTCATCACTTTAAAAAAAAAATCAACCATTATGATAACATTTGAAATCATAGAATAATATTTTTTGGATAGGAGTTTCTTGCGAACTCTGACGAACAGAAAAACAATTATATCCCTTTTTCGATGACCCTGGACTTTTTTTCAAGAAATCTAATTTTTATAATAATAATACAGATATCGATCTGAAATTTTTACACACGTAGTTAAGCAAATTTTCGAAAATTTTGCTCAAATTAAAAAAAAATAGTAATAATGAATATTTTTCAAATTTGCGCTTTTCTTTTTTTTAATATTTAATCTTTTTAATAAAATTTTTTAAACTCTTGTAGAATATTATGATAGCTTAAATAAGTAATTTTATAGATCTTTTTTTAATATCTACAGCTTTTAAATTTAAAATTGTCTTCTTCGTTTTTTTGTTTTTTTTTAACATGAAAATTTCCTTTAATATCCCACAAGCACCCTCTTCTTATCTGGTAACTAATTCGGGTGCCAATTTGTTTGCACAAGTACTAACGACTATAACCAATAAAATTGCTGTTATGTATTTTTACTTAATTTTGATACTTTTCATGACAATTCGGCTGGTCAATAGACACCTTTTAATATGCTAGCGCAATAATTCACCTTTAAATATTGTATTTTAAAATTGTTGTCATTTCCTTCTCTGAAAAGTTTGTTTCACACTTCACTGTTTTCAAATTTTTAATGCGCACCTTTTGGATATCATGACTTTTTTTTAATAATTGTTTGTTTTTAGCTCGGGCTGAGTGAATAAGATTTTATTGCCCTTAAAAGTTTTGTGATTTGATTTGAATTATTATACATTTTCCTGCACCAAAGTTATGCTTTTTAAAACGTACCTATCAATGGGCATTTTCTTATAGCTTTGCAGTTTCTAAATTCAGATTTTAGTTTCTCAGTATCTAGAATGCAGGTATTTTCTTTTTCTCTCTTAAACACTTTTGCCGTATCATCAAGACTCCGAATCCAAATGACTGACTCCTAAAATTGTATAGATGTGAATACATTATTTCAAAATTTGTACGAAGCCAGAAATATTTCCTCAAAAATAAATAAATAAAATCAAATAAACACAACCAAAAATATTTTTTAAAAATATGGTTATTTTCATGCGCTTTGGCATTCTGTTGAGTGTACGGTGCAGCTCATTCCATGAAAATTATTAGTATACGCAATATCTGAATTTTGCAATCATTGTTTTTAATAAGTTGGCATTAAAACGTCTACAAGTACTACTAAGTCAAATATTAAATCAAAGGACTGTTAAGATCTCAGACCACAAAAGTTTTCGGATTGTCTTTAAAATGGCTAATCTTTTAAGTTAAAATTTAATCTAAGTTCCCATTATCAACCTAGAAACATCATATTTTTCTCACGGCCCAAAAATTCAATTCATAATTTTAAAAAAAAATTGCTCACTATGAGACTGCTCTGCAAATTTTTGTTATTTTATCTATAAAGCCTGTGTGGCAAAGACACGACTTCGGAACTTAAAGGAAAGCTCGATTGCACCGATGAATCACATGGTAAGTTGCTTGGTGCAAGTGCATCCCATCGAGGCCTCCGAGAAGAATGCAAATGGCCTTGAACTCTGCCTGCCTGGTTCTATGAGCCCGGTTTATCCGTGACCTCCGAGAGGTCACGGTTTATCCGATGAGAATTCTAGTGCCTCATAACCTGGGACAGATTTTCGTTCTACGTAAACAGAATAAAATCGTCCCTTCCTTCAGAGTAATAACAGGAGGGGGAAACCTGTTGAGCTGTGATTGATATGCTCCTCCATTTTTCCGCACTAATAGGACACCCTGTGGTAATAATTTGCAGTTTGAGGGAAGAGTTTGTTATCGGTTGCTAAATTTACACTCACCTGTATTTCAAAGATTCTTTTCCCATTTATTTTCATATGTGTATAGCTTTTCGCTGCAATATAATTAGGAGAAATTTTAAAAAATCAGAACAGACGAATTAAATATCAAACATAATTATCTACGATATTTCAAGCTAGAGGTTCTAATCTCCTTTAAATTTTTTTCTCAAAAAATGTATCAGTTGTTTATCACGTATAAAAACTTTTAATAATAAAAAGTTATTTCTAATTCATTTTGACAGACAAATTTTCCTCATTATTTTTTTTTTAATTTTCTGTAATGCATAAAAATTCATCGATATATGTTATTTAAATATATAACATGAAACTTAAACAGTGACATAAAATATGAATCGTTTCCGTGTGTGTGTGTGTCCGTAGTAATGTCGTCTGCAACATGATGAAAATGTAATTACTTTATTTGTCAACATTTTGATACTTTTTATAAGAACACAAATTTTACTTCCAGTTTTTATTTTTCAGGCAATTCATATTAAATAGCTGTATAGTTTTCATTAATTTACTTTTTTTCTCATAAAGGAATGTCATACTTTAAGGAATTTTAAATATAAATAGTGGCTCACAACTTTAAGGAAAAGGGCTTTCTGTATTTTTAGAAAAGTAAAATGTGCAAGATTAAGCGTTTATATTTAATTTGTTAGTTTTTACATTTCCTAATCGGGGAAACGAAATTATTTTTTCATCATTTTTTTCTCTTACATATTCAGAAAAATTATTTTATAACTCTTAAATTTATACAAATCTTATTTTTAAAAAACAGGCATTTCTAAAAGTTCGCATTTAAAATAAAGTGCAAACTTCTTTATTTCGGTTCAAAACTATATGAAATATTATCAATGATATATTACATATTTGTTGGAAGAAAGCATTTTTATTTGAAGAGGCTGCATAATAATGTAAGAACAATGTTATTATATAAAGAACAATGTTATTTTATAAATTATTTACACATTCGTTTTTGAAAAATTAAAATTGAACACATCATATTTTATTTTATTTCGAAATTACATTCACAATTGATTTTAACTGTGTTTAACAATCTCTAAAATATAGAGGCAATAAAATATAATAAAATTCGCAAATCGTAAAAAAATGAGGAAAAAATACAATGATTGACAAAAAATGATAATTTATAATTTCTAACTTATTTTGCCAAATTCGATTAGTACGTGATTTTACTCTCATATACGAGCGAAAAGATTTCGGATAATCAGTATGAATAAAAATAAACAAAGAGGAAAGATCTTTAAAATTTTTTTCCTGAAGAAATTAGAAATTCTTAATATGTTACGCATGAAAATGCTTCAAGAGCCGGCTAATGGCAGTCGTAATAAAATGTATAAGAAAATTGTAATATTTGATAGAATTTAGAAATTTCTTTAACGGAATTAAATGCTTCGTGTTCGTAATTATTTTCGTTCGTTCCCTCTATTTTCGACTCCGGTAGAATGACATAATAAACAGCCCATCAATCATTGTCAGATACATCGGCATCCCAGAGAGAACGTAATCACGAGTGGTTATGGATTTTTTTCGTTTTGTGGCGAATCCGAGTTCTTAGGGCCAGATAAGATGTTGAGATGTCGGGGGGTGGGGGGCATCGGCTGATAGAAAGAGTACACAGTGCTTCCTAAAGCCGCGGTCCCATGACCGGAGGATCTTCACAGATGTGGTCATAAAACTGTCACCCTTCTTTCGTGGTGCCACCCCCGCCTGTGGCAGCGGACCCACGACCAGAGAAATCTTCAGACGGCACGCGTTCCCCTTTCGACCGCTCAAAACCCTCAGTTTCTTTGACTCCCTTCCCCCCATAGCCCAAACAAATTTTCCGGTTCTTTGATGTTTATCCATCTACCGACATTTTGCGGGAAACTACAGGCGTACCACGGGCGACGGGGCAGTGTGGTCCCCCAGTGGGTTGGATGTCAGATTTATGACCAAATCCGTGAGGTGGCAGGTCGTTGGACCGCCGCTTTACAGGAAATCCCAGGGTATCCCAGAAAGAAAAAAAAACTAGGAACCCACAGATGCATACCACCCCCGCACAATGCTGCAGAAAAGAAAAGCCAGCTATAGTTCCTGCTAGGTAAGATCCCCAACTCTTATTAGGAAACGAACTACGATTTTATAAATTACTTCTCAGGCCATTAATGAGCTAGGCTTCCCCAAGTTTGATGAACGATAGCCAAAACGTACCTGATAGCCAAATCGCAACAGTTTCAAAAACTTAAAATTAAGCATAATTGAAAACTGCTCTCAGAGACTAGCAGCCACGTGCTCCCAAAAAATCAATACCAATTCTAAACATGGCCGCCCCAGGAACTAGCAGCCACGTGCGTCCAAAAAATCAATACCAATTCTAAACATGGCCGCCCTAAGAACTAGCAGCCACGTGCGTCCAAAAAATCAATACCAATTCTAAACATGGCCGCTCCAGAAATTCCGGGTATCCAGGGATTTGGCAGTTGCAGAAATAGGAGAACCCCCCGCACAAAGCTGGGCCCCTCTCATTTACCGAGACCCTTTCCCCTCTGGGTTCTTCATCGTGAAGGCCGTGCTTTCTCCTTTCTCCCATGTCGGAGTATAGCGTGCTGCCATCTCACAGCCACCTGGATTACTAATACTTTCTCGTTTCGACCAGTGTTATTTTTGTTCCTTCCACCGGCGTACTAAAACCTACTTTTGACAGATCTTGCGAACTTGTTTACAGTTCGCGGGCTTCGGTGCATTACTGTTTGGTTTTCTGATAAATTCGAGAGGACTTTTCCTTGGATTCCCTCAACTACAGCGGCCGAGGTAAGAGTCAGTTTTGTCACTTCTGCTCAGTCTGATTGTGAAACCTTTAAGATGAATCCCAATGCCTTTTTTAGTGAGGTGGAATATAAATTTATCATCGACAAATTCAATTACATCACTAATTTTTTTAAGCTCAATACGGAAAATAGGTTTTTATTTTCAAGCTCATATCAGCATATAAAATCTGAACTCAAGTTTGATATTTTATGAACGATATCATTTCCTTTTTTATTCGTTTGTTCCTTAAGATATAAAAGAATACAGCCTTAATTTTTCTATTGATTGGTGACTTTTTATATTAATTATTATCTTTTTGCTTTAGTCTTTTCCAATTTCAATTCATGATAATGTTTATAACTGTTTTCTGAGAGCTACGATAGACCTCTTCAAATTCAGGAAATAATTTTAATTTCAATTTAAGCCCTTTCTGGAGGACCTCCCCCTCCCCCCCCCCAAAAAAAAGAATAACCTAACCTTATCTTTAAAGTATTTGAATAAAATTATACTATAATATGTACTAAACTGTGGTCAATAAAATTTACTCTCAAAGGATATAACATGCTTAATTTCAAGCGGTTGAAATTCTATCTTTCCTTTGCTAAAACATAACATTTATTAACTTTCATTACATTAAAAAAATAGAATGGTATTCTACTAATTAAAGTGCTTAAAAATTAATGGCTACGTACTTTAAAAGGCTGAAGAAATTAAATTGTTACATTGAATTGATTTCACGGGTTTAATCTTTTTTTTCACTGAATCAATCGAAAGGCTTTAAATATATATCTTAGTTACCAACACATATAATGAGACTCCTTTAAAAGTATTTTTCATACAATGAACAACTACATAAAGTTTTTCATACTATGCATAACATTCAAAATCCAATGGGTGGTTAATTCGTGTCCAAACTCTGAGTAGCGAGTACTATTAATCTTTGTACCCGTGCTTTATACTGGCATCGAACTATCGCTTCCGAGTCATAAGCTAAATTAAATCATTCAAAGGAGCTATAATTTGTTGCAAAATATAAGATTAATCCACAACATCAAGGTTTCGGTGGATTCTTAATTAAATCAGTACAACGACACGTTCTCTAAAGGGAAGGTGTCTTCTAATTAGATAATAATGATAATTAAAAAACAGTTAAGAGATTAATTGCAAAATTGAAAAAGACCGATCACATCTTTTGTCACTCAAAAAGATAATAAAATGTATATTATTTCAATTACACCAAAAATGCTTTAATTGCAATGAGCATTATCTACTTATAGTAGTAGCCACTCATGAACATCATTTCAGAATGTCTGTTCTTTAAAACGTCTGCACAAAAATAAGAGTCTGTAATAATTAAGCAAAAATGATTTTTCTATGAAGCGCTGTATCTTTTCATCATTTTCTTTTAGTTTGGATTAAAACTCAACGGAGAAGGAAATAATAGCATCACCTACTTCTGTAGATTTCATTTTTCACTTGCTGACTTCTTTCATTTCCGACATTGCTTGAAACAAGTAATCACTAAAATCGGGGGAAAAAATTATTTACACTGGGCCAGTTATAAAACGGTCAATAGGCAGTGCATGCTCAGAAAGGGACTGATTTATGTTTGCCACAATTTCAAAAGATAGATTCATTCAGATAGGTATTCCATGCTTGGCTATAAATTGCCGTTTTATCATACCTGAATTTTTCTTTTTCACTGTATCTCCTATTAAAATGATGGATATTTACACAAAAAAAAAAGCATGATAAAGAAAGGTCATCATGCCAAATCTGGAAAACTATGAAAAAAAAATGTCAAATAAAATGAAAAAAAAAAAAAAAAAACTAGCATCAGAAAGAACAAAGAGTAAAAAAATGTCTACGATAAGTGATAAACTTTTTCCATGCAAAAAACAAATAAATAAATAAAAATACATGCCAAATTCTACAAACACATGCGCAGTGAAAGAAAAATACAATACTTTTTATGCTTGCGCTACCTCCTGGTCGTCTTATAATTGGCCGAGTGTAAAGTCGGCATTAAGGAAGAACATGTAAAATGTTCAAATAAGATCCTCCGAAACGTACAATCATGTTCTTAAAATAAAAGATTTGTAAATACGTTCAAAATAGTCAAGGTTGGGAAAAATAAGAGTTGGTAGCATAATATTGTCTTTATTTTCTAATGTCTTTGAATCTTTTATTGAGAGTTTGAACCCAGCCTGAAGCACATAATTTTTTGATTTTTTTTAATCCACTGACCTTATTTCTGATTACAAATTTCAAAATTTTGAAGCAAGTATTGATCATTGGTCTGAGAAATGAGTGCGCAAGAAATTCTCTCACTTTCTAAATGAAGTTAACCTGTAGTATTTTAGCCTCCTCCGATACATGCCTTTCAGAGTAAATTTCCTGGATGAAAATATGGCAAGGAGCTTGCTCAGACGTTTTCAAACAATTTCCATCAGTACAGTATCAGTTAAGAAGTAGATTTACATACCTCATCACTTTTTTCGATTTTAGCGTATATTCCTATTTGAATAGAAACTACAAATTATTATTCTAACCCAACAAGATGCAGTTTACAATGATTTGATTCCCATGGGCCGTGAAAGCTCAGCATAGCGGGAAATCTGTTCATGAGCTATCGTTATTTTTATCCAACTATAATCAAAGATGATTAAAAAACCCAGAACCTTAATTCAAAAACAACTTTAAAACACCGAATCCCATCAAGGCCATGCCTAAGTGTCAAACGTCAATATGTTAAAAGACCGTAAGTTTTTTTTTTTTTTTTAATTTTTCATTTTTGAAAAGTAAATTTATTTGATATCATCAAATGTTTTTGCATTCTTTTAAGTTTGAACATTATTTTTTTAAAAACATCCAGGTATTATGAAGAAAGTAAAAGAACGCCGTGGGTAAGGTTTTTTTTTAATATCTGGCGCATTGAAAATTTCGATTATTGTTGGCACAAAACAGGAAAGCAGCATGAAAGTCCTTTATTCTACACTAGCTTGAAAAATAAGATTTTTTGTAATTTATCAGATGGCGGGAATTTACCTTTGTGGAGTGAAAATAGAAGTTCTTTCTTGCTGCAGATCATTCCACACTTTATCTGGCAAAACTGTTAAATTGTAGATAAATATTTCTCTGAAAAAAATGAGGGCCCATGTCTCAAATTTCTTCCTCATCTGACTCTTAGTACATAAAATTAAAATGCTTATTGTAGCAATGTAAATATGTTAAAAAGCAAACTATGAAATGTCAATAGTCATACCAATGAAAAACCTGTGAACAATGTGTCTGAAATATGCCACAAAATTCCATTAGCATTAAAGAAATATTTGTTTAAATATGCTAATGAGGTATGTTTATAATAATTCACTGGCTTTTCCTAATGCTTGCTGTCTTACTTACCGAGCAAGAAATAGCTTTCCCACTTTGGAAGGCTCTAGAATGCATTACATTAGTCCAAATGATATAAAATTTGAGCTACGGATTATTCAAATGATGCGCTTAATATTTATTAAACAAAAAATTTAACATGAAAATGCCAATAAGTGGCAATGTTAATACACCTTAAAATATTTAATATACTTTATAAATGTTAAATAATACAAAAAAATGTAGCATTAAAACTACTCAATATGTCCTCTATGTTCAACCATGTGCTCTACTCACAGAACTAAATTTGCGTTATCTGACTGGAATAAGTCTGTTAGAATTTCAAGAGCATGGTGCTAAATTTTGTCCATTAGATCTAGCACAGATGCTGGTCTTTCCCAGACTAGCATCTTTTGGTCCACCATGGTCTTTTAGGAAACTTCACAACCAGAAGTCGCATGGGGTGAAATCCAGCAAACAAGGAAGCCATGTAATTGGAAAATGATGACTAAGCACTCGTGAATCTGTCAAATGCTGTCATAGCAATGGTTTCACGTGATGATGCGAAGAAGTGTATTATCTTACATAAAAATTATGCAATAATAATATTACATTCTTTTATTTTCTTTGTCTTGGTTTTTATATTTAAAAATTGTAGTTATTACATGGCCACATCTGTACTTACAGCATTTGTCTTACTTTTAATAGATGAATCAGGAATTATAATGAATAACTATATTTTAAACATTATGAATTGATACTAACTTTTTTCGTTAAATCTTGTTTTGTTTATATAATATGCAGTAATATTTTTCCTAGTCCCATCACAGTTTTTTGCTTAAATTTTTTCAATTTTTTTCCTATTTGCTGCTACCTTTATGTTTTACCAAACTTTTCAGTGATACAATAACGAGAAAATCTATTAAAGCTTTGGAATTAAATAAAAGCTTCAAAATGAATTCTTTTAAAATAAAAATGTAAAAATACTCCATTCTTAATAAGTAAACTAATAGGGATTTTTCTTACATTTTTCAATATTGTATATTTTATCAGGTTCATGAGATTGAAGTTTTTCATGGATTATTCTTAGTTTTGGCATTTGCTAGAATATTACCAAACTTTTCTTTTGAATTTAGTTTCTAGAGTATTTTTCATTAGTTTTTTGCATCTGAATTTATTTGATTTGTGATATCATAAACTGAATTTTAATTTTTCAGAGTCATATCTTTAAATCAGAAATACTTCATTCTGACATTCTTCCATTTTTTTCTTTTTATTTCTCATAGCAAAATATTTAATTTCTGCCACAATTACAGAATGAAAATGGCAGTAGTAAGAGTAATTGAAGTGTTCAGAGTGCCAGTTGAAGGCAAGCTTTAAAAATTGCATAATTTGACTTTTGCTGTTTTAGAGTTCTTGTATTTCATACTTTACCAGTAGCATATTTTATCTGTTGATCTATGAAAGTATTGGATTATTTGGGCTATTATTGGATTTTATAATTTCAAATTAAATGGTTTTCTGCATTTATGTGTTGTGGCTCCATATTACTACAAGTATATCAAACTGAATTCATCCATGTCATATTATGTCACAATTTGTATAAATTCTGGCATTTTATAAAATTAAAATGCCTTGTAAATATTTTACTTTAGCTGAATTCATAGTGTCCAATAAATTTTTAAAAATGCTTTTTATGTTATTTGTTGCTTATGTTATTGCTTTATGTTAAATGTTGCTAATGCTTTTTATAAATATATCATCTTTAATAGTTGCTTTGTTAATAGTTTTTAATAAACACTGAAAATGTCAATATACTCAATAAGTTTCTCTTTTCAGGGAAGCCTATTGTCTTGAAAAGAAACTTAAGAATTAGAAGATATAGACTGATATTTACAAAAGGTAAATTGATTTTTCATTTGGCGTACTTGCAATTAAAGGGAATGAGCCTTCATATAAGTTAAAACTTATATGAAGCAATTTCTTTTCTTATATGAAGCATTTTCTTCTTCTAAAATTTAGACTGTCTCCCAATGAAATAACAGGGGCAATTCATTATTTTGCAATTGTATAATCTACATATGCATTTAAATTATAATTGGTAGATGTGGAATGTATCTAATTTTTTTTTATGTAAATTGTTCAGTTTTATGGAAAAGAAATTTATATTTTATTCTAAAAGGAATAAGCATAATTTATAGGATGGTTAATTTCAAATTCATTGCTTCTTGTTCGCATTGGCTCTCATGAATGTCAGTTTCTCTTATTTCCCAAATGCTAGCAGTTTATATTTTAACATAAATGAATTTACCCATGCAGAAGTTCAGATTATAAACTATGTTTCGAAGTTGCAAGTTCTTTAAATTGGAAGTATGTTTTAAACTTATTCACTTAATGATGTACAAAATTACTGACTTTGGCTTGTTTTATTTGTTCAATCATAGGTATAAAGGCAGCAGGCTTCTAACGAAGATGGTTGCCAAAAAATATTTTGATATTGGAGATTTAGTTTGGGCAAAGATGAAATCTTTTCCTTTCTGGCCAGCCAAGATAGTAAAACCTCCTGCAGATACAAAATCTTCTGCTCTTAAAAAGGCACGGCATTATGTATTCTTTTTTGGAAGTGAAAATTATGCCTGGATACTGGATCAAAATATTGTGCAGCATTCTGAAGAAATGTTACAGGCTGCTTCCAGTAAAAAAAATTCAAATAGTTTAAAATTAGCAATAAAACAAATCACCGAAGAAGCTCCCCAAAAGGCTAAATTGCTAGTCAAAGAAAAGGAATCTCCTGAAGTATCGACAAGTGGTACTAAAAGGAAAACTGCTAAAGTACAAAGAATGAAACAGAAAACTGAAAGGCCGAGAGTTCGAAAGAAGGTTGTACTCAAAAGATGTATTATGGATGAAAATGCAAATAAACGAATTTCTACTGTTACCGAGAATGATTACATTGAACCTCAGCTAGGTCCTATAATTCATTTGCATGAACCCAATGAAGCTGCAAGAGCAAAAAATGTCAGACCATCAAATAAGAAGATAGGATTTATTGGTCTCGGAATGATGGGTCAGAGGCTTGTTAAAAACCTGCTCACTACAAATCACAAAGTCACAGTTTGGAACCGCAGTTTGGAAAAGTGCATAGATTTTGCTCAAGCTGGAGTTGTGCTTGCTGAGTCACCGTGTGATATGGTTAGAATATGTGACATAATTTTCTGCTGTGTTTCTGATTCTAAGGCCTCAAAAAATGTGGTTTTTGGAAAGCATGGCATTCTGTCAGGTCTTGAAAGGTCACCACATGGATCAAAAGGTTATGTTGAAATGACTACTATGGATCCAACTACATCAACAGAAATTGCAGAAGCTATCACCCATAAAGGTGGAAGATATCTTGAAGCTACAATCAATGGAACATTGGAAAAGGCTGAAGATAGAGCTATGTTAATTTTGAGTGTAGGTGATCGGAAACTTTTTTCTAATTGTGAGAGTTGCTTTTTTGCCTTTTCACACAATGTGTATCATCTTAGCTGTGACGTCGGAAGTGGGTCTAAAATGAAGCTGATATTAAGTATGTTAATTGGTATATTACAGGCCGCCTTCGCAGAAGCCATGGCTCTTGTTAAGCGTTGCAATCTTAATCAGGTGAACTTCATGGAAATCCTAGAACATGGACATTTATATTCACGTTTTATTGAAGAAAAAGGACGGGTTCTGCTGTCAGGTTCCTTTCCAACTGATAATTCTCTTGAGCATCTGCAAAAAGATTTGGAATTGGCTCTTTCACTGGGTACTGACTATAAACAGCCAATGTTAGTCACGACAGCAGCAAATGAAGTCTTCAAATGTGCTAACTCTCTCCTTTATTCTGATGTATATGCTTTTTATTCCAATTCATCGTAAAATTTTATAAAAGATTTCATAATCCATTAAAGCTATCATTCATACAATTTTATTTTCTATTTAGTTTTTTTTTTTTTTTTTTAATGTTTATTCTTATACTTTTATATTATCATTTTATCATCATTGCTGGTTTTATATTCTGAAACCTGAGCAGCTTAATTATTAAATATATTGAATAATAATAATAAAGCACCTTATTTATTACAATTTAATTTTTATTGCATTTTGATTGAGAATTTATTAAATGGTTTCCAAAATTTGTCCACATGTTTTTCTGAGCTTAGGAAAATATTTTTAATTCTCAAATAATAAATTATTTTTTGCATATAAATGTCCCTCCTCCCCTCTATTCATGCAAGTAAAGAAAGAATAAAATTGCAGTACAAAATTTGCTTATATTGTTCATAAACTATTGCTATTAATGAATTATGGACGTTTTTGTTTGTGTATTTTCCTTATGAAATGCAAGAATTTTGATGCTGCATGCAGTTTGAGAGCTATATAGTTGCAAAACCAATATGTAAAGACTTAAAAGATTTTCTAGACTTGTCAGAATTGTAATTGAATTTGATAATGTATTCATTTAGATTGTCTGTGATTCTAATGGCTATTTAATATCTGCTGTTACTATGATTGATCTTTCTATTCAAAATTTACGAAAGACTAAATATCTGCAATCATCTTGCAGTATAGTTTCTGATTAAAATATAATATCTGAAATTGTATATTGAAGGCTTAGTATATTGGCTCATATAAGATATTTGATTGGCCTTTTTGTCCTGTTTTAATGTTATCTAGCTTATTTGAGATTCGGTCATCAACACTTGAGTCATGATGAATGGGCTGGTAATCTCTTTACAGGCAATTCGAGATGCATCTAATGAAGTGAGTTTTTGATTGAAGAGAAACTGAAAACATAGGATCAATGCAAGTAAATTTCTTTACTGAAAATCTCATAAGTTATAAATTCCCATTCATCGATGTTATGATTTTTTTTTTTTTTTGGTAGGAAATGTTTGTAGTATTAAACATGAATTTTTTGAGAAGCAGTTGGACCAAACTTATTTGTTTACAGTAATGCTTTTTTGTGCACGTCAGAATTTGTAGACATTTAAGGTATTTATCAAATGGATTAAACCCACATAAAAAATGTCCCAAAATACTTTAGTTGACAATTGCTATCAGGCTCTCAATAGTGCAGAAGGAAGGAAAATTGTTCATTGAAAAACTCATGAACACTCATTGAAAAGTATGCTTGTTTATTGCTGCTGTAGATAATTGACATTTATTTTTGTTTGCATTTCTTTTTATGCTAATGCTGCATTTTAAAATATCTTGTGGTTATCTTAAATGTTTGTCTATTAAGTTAATTCATTTCTCAGATGAATTTTTTTAAACCCAAAGTAATGTTTGGACTCTTATTTTTGGTTCATTTGTATTTTAATGCATTATTGATCTCATGTAGATTGTTAGTTTTGTCACTTATGCATATTAATGTATTTACAGGAATAAAAAGGTATATATGAGATAATATTTTGAAAAAAATAGAAATTAGATGCATGTTTTTTTTTTTTTTTTTTTTTTTTTTGCAGGTTTTCCTGCATATATATATGTTAGTTAAATTTTAAATTTCTGAAAATCGTGATGCCAAACTGATATCTTGTAATCAGCTGACTTTACAAATTTGATAAAACATGTTAAGTTGTGAAGCTTTGTGTACTCTTCCTTTCTGTGCAAGAAAAACTTTTCTTATCAATACCATAAAAAGTACCTCTTTTTTTTTTCAAAGAATACAACATCCACCTGTACATTTTTACCATTAGAATAGTAAAGTAATTGATTCTCACTATGTAAAAATTGTTTTATTTGCAGCCGATATCTATTTGAGGTATCTATAAACATTTATTTTTAATGACTGAAATAATGCTTAATATTCCAAAATATTTTTTGATAATATTATGCAAATTTAATTTTTTATACGCATTTATCTGTGAAAGGTTTTATTAATTTTTTTAACTATTAATATCTAATTTGATACAATGTTAAATGATTTTCCAGCCATGAAGAAAATTAATCAAATTCATAATATACAACAAGCAATGGAATCAAAGGTGCTGTAATGTGACATCTCCTTATAGCATATCTCTTAAGCATTTTTGATATGAAACTATGCACTTAACTATTGTTAAATGATTCATAATTACCAATCATCTGTAGAAGAATAGATTTTTTAAATAATAATTTTGTTCATAGAAACTTGGGAATTGAAAATGCAATATTTCATTTTTTTTATTGTTAAATTGTATTCATTCTGACTTTTCTGTTAATATAACTAATAATCGGACATAATTACTTTGTTGGGGACACTTGTGTTAATGTTCTTGAAGGGCATCAAAGCAAATCTACTTGCTTGGCACTATGCTTTGAAATTATTTTATTTTTCTTCCTTCAAATCATAACTGTACTTATTAAGGTTGTACAAATTTTTATATTCTAAATATTAGAATATAATAAAAAATGAATGGCAAACATAAAAACTGTGATATTAAATATTAACATTGATAAATTTTATTCACTTGTTTTATGTTTGTCTTCTGTCTACTTGAAAGAACACACTTTTATCTTGCCTCTCATTGATCTGTTTTTTTTTTTTTTTTTTTTTTTTTTTTTTTTATTATTTAGAGGCATGAATTAAATAATTTGGAACAATCAGCAATTACTTTTCAGTTTCTGAAATGAAATGATGGGGTTTTTTTTTTCAAGGCCATGGAAAATCATAAAATTTAGTGATGTAACATGCATGCTCAGTGCCTCATGTTGTTTATAAACTATTTATAATCATAAAAAAAAAAATTTTTAATGTCCATGTTTTTTCTTTTGAAAATTCTTACGTTAATTTGGATGTATCAGTATTAATTAAACATTCTCTGTTTATTAGCACTTCGACAATATTTAATTTGCCTTCTGAAAGTGCAATTTTTTAATGGTTTCTTCTCTTTTCAAGACAGCATTAATCTATCTTTGTAGTATTAAAGACATATAATTAAGTCCAGAATATTTTTTGATAGGATATTCAATGCATAAATATCATGTCAATCATATAAAATATGTGCCAATCAATAAAAATAAAATGAAAGAATATTTTATTTTTTAGTAAAAGCATGCCTGGATAAACATGCCTTTATTTGCATGTTTATCCATTTTCGGCCATTTACTTTAAATGCAGCAAATGTTAAAATGCTTATAGATAAGTAAATACAAATTATTAAATGTTTAATTTTTTTAACATTTTTCATTATTAGCTTAATTTTTGAAAACTAAGAGCTCAAGTATTGTTTAGATTTAATGTTTTTATATATATTAATGTTAAAATCTTTGTAACCAAAAAGTCCATCTGATGAAATATTTACTGAGAAATATTATTCATTAGCAAAATATTTAAAAAATATATATATAACCTTTGTTATATTTGTCATTAAATTAAAATAAGAATAAAAGAATACATTTGACATTAAAAGAACATGTTTAATCATTTTTTTGGAAATTTACTTTAAATGCTACCAAGGATAAAATGTTTTCGAAGTAAAATACAAATTATTAAGTATTTAATTTTTAAAGATATTTCTCAATTAGTTTTATTTTTAGAAATATAAAGGGCTAAAAAAACAAAAATCCATCTGTGTATGTAATAATTAATTCAAAATATATTTTCATCAAATATTGTATGTTAATGGAAATATGAAAATTTTAACTGATTTTTGTACTTTTTATTTTAAAATTATGTTGAAGATTTCATATCGTCATTTTAAATAACATTCTTAAAAAATGTATATGCTGAATATTTAATTTTTGTAGATGATATATATATAAAATTTAGTGAAGTATTGTTTCAGTTTAAATACTTTTATACATTAGTATTAAAATCTTTAAATAAATTAGAATATCAATTTAAAAATATTTTTTGACAGAGTTGCTGCATTTTGTTTGATTAAACTATGAGTACAGTGTCAGACTTTTATAAAATATATACATTTTTCTTTCTGGGGCAAAGTAAGTTTATTAATTGTGAAAAAGCTGTCTGATGAAATGCTTACTTTCAAATATTATTCAACAGTATTTTTTTTTAATATAACCTTTGTGATGGACAGAATTATGACCATTTCCCTCTGTACAAGATTTTTAAAAAAAAAGTTTAAAATTGCCGTTTTTTAATGAAAGCAAATAAAAAAAATCTATGTTTGTATTTCAAATTTATGCATTTTGCGAACTTTCAACGATATATCTTCAGAAATAATTTGTAACTTCAGCACACAAGAATTTCACACGTTTATATAATCTAGTTCTGTATTTTATATTTCACAAAATATCTTAATTTAGCAGTCAGGGTTCGTAGTGTCATTAAAACCTTAGGGAGTTGGGGATTTTTTTTTTTTTTTTTTTTTTTTGAGAATTTATTTATTATGAACTTTCATAAGTGAATACACTGAATGATTCACGGCTTCCAAACATAAAAGTATAGCAAAATGTTTGGTGCTCCAAAGCTACTTCTGAATCATTTGTTACTCTTGCCCAAATATCCCAAAAATAAATTAATGACTATAAAATTGCTTTTTTGTACGAATTATTCAAAGAGAAAGAATTTTGATGCCAAAAAATTGGAAGTCGAGATTTTGCCCTTGGTTTTCCATGATTCAAACCTTTGAAGATCATATTTTTGAAATTGTCTGTTTTTGAACATGATTGCTGAAAAAATGCTTAACACTAAATTTGCAGATTTCTACCAAATTTTAAATAAAATCAATTTTTACTAATTTTTTTTTTTTTTTTTTTTGCTTCCTCTCTCCTGATGTTGGTTGGTTTGTCCGTGGACTAGTAAACGGGATAACTTCAAAACACATACCCCTACAAGGGTTAAATTTAACACAGAATTTTACCATCTAAAGTATAGATCAGTATCAAAATTTGAAACCAAATCTGTCGACGAATTCATCATTTGTTGGTCTGTATGTTCACATGCATATAAACAATGTTAAAAAAAAAAAGCAGCAACTAAGATAAATGAAATTTGGTAAGGTGACCTGTTTTTAAAAATTGGCACTGTCATAAATTATTCAATTGACCGATCAAAAAGTTTCGGAGCATAATTGATTTTCCCCCCTTATTATATCGGGACTCGAAAAATAAAAATCTGTGTATTTGTTCATTCACTGCTTTGCCCAAAGCACCTAATTATTATGCCAGAGTGAGGGGTGAAAAATTAGAGTATGTTATGAAATATTGAAGAAACTTTTTCAGCTCCTTCACGTGTGTTGCAGAGTGTAATGAACCATTTCTTCAAATGTATCGGAACAAACATCGACCCCCCCCTTCTTATGCATCTGCTATTCATAAATTTGTAAAACAATTATTTTATTATTATTTTTTTAAAGTTTTGAAAGAATTTCTCAGTTGAAATTATTTCGGTAAATTGCTAATGCCATTATGATGTTTCTACCAGTGTACTTTGTTCTGCAATGGATAAAGTGAAAACAGAAGGACAAAGGAGGGACAACATCCGATAAAACTATGTTTTTGAAGCATAATTTTCAGTAGCTTATTTTTAAAATACTAGAATGCATAATGAATTGATCATCAATAAAAAATATTGTTTCTGACAAAGAACTAGTTAGTGTGAACAAACAAACAAGAGAAAACATGTTCTTTTTTTTTGCACTCTCACCAGAAAAGATAAATAGATGTTATGAAGTTGCTATTCTCATGGAGTGTATAGGTTTCCTAAGGCAGATCATCTTTACTCGATTTCTATAATTTTCATGTCAGGAAAATGAGTTGGATGAGTTTTATTTATTTGAAAACCATAAATTTTAAAAAATTGTGGAGAGTTTTGAAAATTATGAACTAGCATTTGTTAAATGAGGATTCAACGTTAGTTAAAATATGGAATGGAAAATATCACATGTTTGACAACATGTAGTCTATGATTACAGCCTTAATTATAGAGTAAGCATTACTAAAGAAGTGAAATGTTAGTAGCATCAGCCCATTCAAAATATTGGCTATTTTGGGGGAAACAGATGAAGAAATAATTTTCAATGACAAAGAAAGTTTAATTTCTTGATCTCTTTATGGGAAAAGAAATTGCTGAAATTGAATATAAAGCTATTGCACTTGTTCGGCTAGCAAGAAAATTTTCACTACTAATAAAATCTAATGAGTTCGAAAAGTTATTAGTGAAAAATTTGAACGAATTGAAAGTGTTTGGAAAAAAAATCTTTAAAAACGAAACACCTTTTTGTTTACATATTTAATAAAAAATAACATGATTTTTTTATATTGCTATATTTGTTTACCTTAATCCTTTTTTCGAGGAATTGAGATGTTTATAAAGTAGCAAAATAAACTCTTTTTTTTTTTTTTTTTTCTGTATTCCTTATGTAATCACAGTACTGTCGCGATGAAAGTCTTTTAATTAGATTTCTCAAAAGAAACTTTCATAAAAATTTATTTGAAATAATTTAGTTTTAGTGTTTGTGAAGTACAGTATTTACTTAGTCAATATCCAACTTAATTTATTTCATCGAACTCAAAGCTCTATAACAAAAAAAGCAGTGTTTCGATTTTTTGCTTAAGCAAAGCAGGCAATATTTTTAAATCGCATCTGTACAAAATGATCAAAATACATAATTTAAATTATATGTGAACAAATTTTTGAATGAAAAATTTGTAAGTAAGATTTAATAATTCATTATATAATTTAGAGCAGTTTGAATGCACTGGAAAAGAAGATTCCTTATGCACGTTTTTTTACTGAATATATATATTGGCTGTTAATGTGGTTTCATAGATAACAATGTTTGCTTAATATCTTTAGTTTCTTTTCAGTTGGCTTTTCGAAATTTTCTTTTAAACTTTTTTTTATGATCTTCAGCAGCCTTCTTTCTGTGATTGGTTTAAGCTCAGATTAGATCAAAGGCTAAATTTTTAATTGTTTTGTTTTCAAATTTCAGAGGGGGGGGGGTATACAATAAAGGAACTTAGACGAATAAATGACAGCATTATTTGAAAATGAAGAAAAATACCACCTCAGGCCCTCCATTTCAATTTCTAGATTGAAATACACGGCTCTTATGCCATCATTGCTGCCAACTGTACCTTTAGTCAGATTGTAAAAGATATTATTTTTGGCTTCCTGAAATCTTCTACATTCTTCTTATTATTGTGCAACATGAGCAATGTAATGAAGCTTCTCTTTCTCATAGTTGTATGTAGAACATTTGTATCTTTTTAACATTCTAATACAAAGATGTGTGGACCTTTTTCTTTTGAATGAATAAATTCATTAGGTAATTCACTTGTTTTTCTGAATAGTTCTCTCAACTTTAAAGTTTTCCTTCAATAGGTTTTGAGAAAGTAGATAAGTTTCTACGAGTTTTTTAAGAATTTTCAAATAGGCTTCACTTTACACAATTTTAATACTTCACATATTTTTAAATCCGAGACATCTTACCAGAAAAAGAAAACAGATGTGGCTATCATTTAATGAAATAATCCAGGCCGTATCATCAATAACCCATTGATTGCCTCACATTTACTTTAGATGCTTTCTAAATTCCACGTAAGTACAGAAAGCACATAAAAGTCTTGCTAAGAACATCACTCTCATGTTCTTAGCAACTCATTCTCTTCTAAAATTTCTATTTCTTGCAATAAACATATTTGTTTATTTTAAATATAGCATCACAAAAAAAATGACCATGTATGTGAAGGACTTGATACATCCTGAGATAATTTGGTTTTCCACGTTAATGATAACATTATATTCTAGGTTGAAACTCTTTTATTTATTTAAAGCTTTTGACCATTTTGTCATTACTAAAAAAGATGATTTTACTATTATTCATGACCAAAGCATAGACTTCCTCATGTGCTAATTCTTCGTTATTGCTTTCTTTCTTCATCAGTCAAAATTTCAGTAAGCATTTTGTTTCCTCATCATGATTAAACAGTAATTTAATAACATGATTTAAAAATTGTTCTTCTGTACAAATAATATTTACTAAACTGAGCTAAAAGATACTTAAACAATTGCTTTACATCTGAAGTTGAATTCTAATAAACAAAAAAGTGTTTTTTTTTTTTTCTTTATTTATTTGTTATCCTATCTGTTCAATGCATATATGGTTTCAACTAGCTTGGGTTTGAATTTCATTCCAAGGGATGTCAGTATTCTTCATGTTGTGCATTTAAATTAAAAGGAAATTTAAGATCTAAAACTTAACAATATATTTAACAAAATATATTTAATTCAAAATCACAGTAAGTATTTATACATATCATATCAATTGAATTTTACTTCAGATACAAAGAAAAGAAATTTATTTTCTAAAATAAAGCAAAAAGTATGTCCAACATCCAATGTAATAAATTTGTTAGGTGCCCAACTCCTTCTGCAAAATGGCTGATTCACATTAATAAACTTTAAGAATGGCTAACCTATCATATATGTTAATGTCATTGAGAACAGCATTACTAAAACAACAGCGAAGTTTAATTTCAATGACAACCATCTGAATATCTCAAAATGGATTGTGTGGCCAAATCATAAATTCATCTTTCATACATCAAATATGTAAATATTCATGCAATAAATTTGTATAGTATATTGTTATTGTGGAAGTGAAGAAGCTCATTTATACCTCATATCTAAAACTTTTTATAAACAATGAATTTAACAACTCTTTAAATTTGAATGGGCTAATTCTTAGCTTGACAACATGTACTTGACATTACAAATCAGTATAAAAATAATGTAAATATTGATGAAAATCATACTTATTGTAGAATTGATACCCTGAATAAAATAAATGATTAATTTGCACATCATAAGCATTCACTTTTGTTCAAATAAATTGAGTGGCAAAACATCTACAATTAACAATAAATTTTTTAGCACTTTCTGCTTGAGGATTCAAACTTAATCAAAAAACAACACATGTTAACTTGATTAGCCTGTCAGAAACTAATAATGATATTTTAATTCTTTCAGGAAAATGTGATATTTCCCATTTGTTTCAACAAGCTCTTGCCTTCCCCTCCCAGAATTTTGTACCAAATAAGTTATTAATTTTTTGATATTTTATTGTTACATTTCTACTAATACTTGAATAATATCTGTCACTTTATTATATTAATTTCCAATGATGTTTTTAATTATTCATATCTTCATGAAAATCGTTACTTCCTGAAATCGTAAACCTATGAGCACAACTATCTAACTAAATACTGTTAAGTCAGCATAATTTCCTTTGTTTATTTGTCAAATTTTTCAACTCAGAATCTTGTGTATTTAAACAAGGAATCTCTTTCTATATTTATAATATGATGAAAGATGATCCGAATTGAAATGTTTGAAGAAAGTAAAAGAATTTTTCACAAAATTTTTTTTCTTGAAATAATCTTAAATATTATTCTAATAGGTTACATTAAACTGTCAGTTAAGTTAATGAATTTTTTAAATAAAAACTTCTTTTTTTTAATTTTATATTTGCATCCTAATTTGTAGAAGTTTGAATTAACTCGGATAAGTTATTATCTACACTTGTTTTTAAAATTCGAAAATTTTCAAATCTCAATTAATCTGTTTTCTTTGTTTTTTACACATTTCTCAGAATATCTTAAAATATGCAAAATTAAAAAAGGACTTCTGTATACAAAAATCTGTTTTATTCAAATCTGACTCGAAAAGTAACATATTATATGAATTAAAAAAGAAGTTACAGCTTCTACAAGCATTAAAACAAAGTGCCATTAAAGGCACTTTAAAATGTAATATTGATGCTGATTATTAATTCAAAATTCTTCTACAAGAATTACAAGGAAGTGTCAATAAAGGTGCTTTAACATGCACAATTAATGCTGATTCTTAATACAAAATTCTTCTATATGTGTCTTTTTATTTCTCTAATACATATACATATTGTAATAACATAATGACCACATAAAACCACTAGGAAAGAACTACACTGATATGAGCTATAAATTTATGTCATTTTCTATAAATCATAAAAAGAACAACATCAAATTAAAAATATATTTGATTTTCAAAGATTTGAATAAGGAATTATTTAGTCATTTCTATACAGATAAATTATAAAATAACATCTTTCAAAAAATAGTTAGGTAGAGTCATTAGAAGTAATGTTAAAATTTGTTGTGTAATGAGAAGGAAAACATTAATAAAAATTGGGAATCATTTTCAGCAGATACGAAGGTCATGATTTCATCTCTTTAAAAAATGTTAATTTTATACACATTGTTGAAGATTAAATCTGAAGTAAACCGATATTGTAAAAGAGATTAGCTATATTGAGCGACTAAGCACATTATTATATCACACAATTTATAAGTAACAAAAGTAATTTCTTTAAATTTCTTATTATTAATCATCATAAAAACTGCAATAATTCTTTTTTTTATAATATAAATAATAACATAAAAAATCAATTTACAAAAAAAACTTATATCCATGTGAAAACAGTGTACAGTCATGGAAATGAGTCATACAGGAAAGTTTCAAAAATACAAAAAGCAATCCTGTATAATGATCACCAGACAGATGAAAAAGATTTCTTTGTTTGTTGCTTTTCTTCTTTTTTTTTCCCTAAAAAAGAAAAGGCTGTTTCTTATTTCTTCCATATCTTGGCAAGTATTTAATCTGAGAAATGTGAAATAAGAATTAATTATAATATTATAAATAACTGTAATGAAAAAAAATTGCTAATTTAACAATAATACTTACATGACATACTTAAAAATTGCTAGTATAAACACAAATATTTGATATAATTCAAAAATACCATTTTTTGAATCTAAATTTAAAATAAATATTTAGAATTCATTTATACAGTACACCTATTATAAAGAAAAAAGACATAAGATATTCTATTCTCAATCATTAGAAATGTGCATTCTAAAAAATGTGTAAGTGACTTCAGATAACTTTGGAAAATATTCTACAGAAAGAATATTTTTTTTACCTAATCTTAAAATATTATTAGTTCAACGAAAACATTTATTATTTAGGTGGTTGTTTTTCAAAAACCCTTCTTGCTTTAAATATTCATACAAAAATCTGCCATAATCTTTGATATACAGCTGTATAACGGTAGGGGTGGAGAAATAAGAATTTTTCAATATGGAATAAAGCATAATGAAAATTTTGAGTTTATATTGCAAATATACTTTAATACTTGAATTCTTTATTATATTTTTACAGATTTACAAAATTGAACAATAAAAGGAACAAGGTTAAAATTGATTAACATGTAACATTACCTTAGTAAAGAATGGAAAAATTTTCTTATAGCATGACAAATGCAAAAAACTGTTCAAGATGAACTCTAGTTATAAAGGTAATATTAAAAGTTAATTAAAAATGATTTGAAAAAATATTGCATACATACATTATCAATTTTTAATAACTTATATCGCCATAATAACATAATTAAAAAAAACTATAAGACTACATAAATGATATGAATATGTATAGATACAAAACAACTTATTTTACTAGCAAGTCATTGTATTAACCAGATAGAAAATATGCAATAAAATGTTTTTAATGGAAGCATTTTAAGGAACAATCATTTGAACAAAACAGTATAATCATACTAAACTTGATGAGTTATCTAAAAGGTATTAATAAGTTTAGCAAATTCTTTTAATTATAATTCATTTGCTTAAAAAAATTGAATGTTCAAGGAATTATACAAATGACAGATTCTAGTTTTAATTCTAGAAAATGATAATCAAAAATCGACTCGGATATAATAATAATAAAAAGGGATTCCCATATGATGGATATAAAAGAGATTAATGTAAACATACCTCAAGTCGCTCAGATTCATTATTTGGTAGGTAAATGAATCTTGGCCTCATTTCAGCTATACATCTAGATACTTCATTTATAGCCCGGCAGCATGATGACTGGCTAGTTTGATAGAAATCGCCAATTATTTGTTGATGACTTCCTGAAGCAAAAAAACGTAAGGCAATACACAATTTCTCTTCAGTAGTTACAGCACTGTTTCGTAAAATATTGGTGCTTAATTTCTCCTTCTCAAAGATAAAATGCATTCAGCAGAATTACGGGGAAGTCTGTAGTTCGAAACAAAATCATATTCATCTAACAAATCCAAATCAGATACTCTGTCAGTGTAAATTATTCACCTCCTATCTGATATCAATTACAATAATTCCAATGTATCTAAATCCTCCATGTTTGTTTGAAAACTAATGTAATAGTTGTCCTTCTTGAGAACTGCGCATGCGGAAAACCGTTGATCAAATTTGATTATCGGAAGTCCGTGAATCAAAAAATGGGGCAAAACAGGGTGAAACTGACAATCAGTTTGGTCTGGTGAATACCGATTTGACTGTTGATCAGCGTTTAATCATCAGCTGATGTTTAACAACAGTTGGTGAATACGGCCGAACGTCTTTCACATCCACCGCTTTATTTTCATATTCGGCAGACCAAGAATTGCCAACAAAACGTGCCTGTCATCTTGTCGGTTGTATTACCTAAAGTAGTGCAAATTATAAAATGAATGGACATTTGAATCACATGTCTGAAATTCCGTGGACTTCACATCTTCGACATATATCGCATTCAGTTTTTAGTCACTCGATCAAAAACTGTTGGCAAAATGCGCATCTTATTGACCTGCAACCCTATCGATTAGTTTGCCAAATATAATCAAACTGCTTTAACCGTTAACTGGATATTTCGAATGCTTACAAAATATTAACTTTAAACTGGCTTTTAAAACATCATATTCGGTAATGTGGAACTCTTCATAATCATTATGAAAAGGTGAAGATTTTTTGAAGATGAAACTCTCAATTTCCTCTCCATCGGAAAGGGGTAGGGGGTCATTTGCTCCCCTGCTAACGCCGCCTCTAGGATGTGCTGCTTTGGGTAGGTCTAAAATAGATTTAAAAGCCTTACAATTAACTTGCTAAACTCCAAGTAAAATTTAAGTCATGGAGGTCTGGACAAAATAAGAGGAAAAAACACCTACCATTTGAAGTATACGAGAGTGCTTCTGAATTTACATTTCTTTGTTACTGTCTTCACAAAGTTGGAGAAGAATTGGAGTTACACTACATATTTTCTATATTTTTACACCAGAATAATTAGGAAGGTAAAGAGGTTTAGAAAATATAACTTTAATAAAAATACTGAAAAAAAAAACAACTTTTTTTTCAGGTGGATAAAGAAGTGTATTTTTAAAATCTAATCTAAGAAGAACAATGTTGTTAAAAAGGATTGACTGAGTGCCACTACTGACCAAGCTGCATCAAACGCATGATAATTTAATGAACAAATCTTAAATCAGTATTGATCAAAAATAATAGTAAAAACAAAAACAAAGAAAAGATGTAAATGGAAATTAAATATTCTGTATGAAACCAATGCCATGACTAAAATTTTGTTATGGTAAGGCTCGCCTGGAAAATATCTAGTTGAATAATTCGCACTCAAGCTCACGTTGTGAAATGACACACAGAAAAACCCGATTTTTCCTCTCGGTTCAATACATTTTAAGAATAGTTTTTACACTACAAAAAAATTATAATGTTGAAATTCTGAAAGAAACATTTCTGGTTAAAAAAGGCTGATAGTTTCAAAAGGAAATTAAAACTTCCCATGAATAAATTCAATATTTGCATATTATTGCGACTTGTAGATAACCAACCATTTCCATTCAAATCCTTGTATTTACACTCTAGTGCATAAATTAAAGATAATTCAGAATCACACAGAAATTGAACTCTAAAGTAAGAATTTCACCTGTAGAATTATTACACACATCTTCAAGAGTAATATGCAAATTACAGCATAACCCCAGACGTCGCCGATAGTAGGTCACACTGACGAGAGTGTAAGAGAGCGGTATCCGAAGAACTTGGAATCCTCCAAAGTATCATCTCTAGGCTTTGGCAACGATTCCAAGATGATGGAAATGTCCGTAAACGTTACAGTACAAGTCGTCCCTGAGTACAAACGACCAATATTAGGCAGTAACTGCCAAAAGAAGCAGATGGAGCACACATTAGACCTGTCTCGTCAGCTATTTTCAGCCACGGGTACGACAGTTTAAAGGCAAACCATGTAGAGACGTTTGAGTTTGAGACAGATGTGTTCCGCTACCGGCAACTCACTGTCGTCAACTGTTAGCCTGGATTTGAGAATATGCAACGTGGACATTGTCACAATAGGTTTGTGTGATGCGTTTCGAAGAGTCCAGGTTTAGATTGCAGTTTGATTCGGGTCGGACTTTCAAATGGAGACCATCAGGTACCCTTATCACCAGGAGAACATCATTGAACGACACCATTTTGGTGATGCAGGATTGCTGGTTTGGAGTGGAATCATACTGGGTTACAGAATAAATTTGTTTTTTCAAAGCATTTATCCAGACATCATTCTGGAAACACATGTACTATTGTTTAAGGGAGCCATGGGTGCTGAATTTGTTTATGCATGACAACGCCCGCATTATAAGCGGATGACTTTAATCTGAGGATATAGAATGGATACAATTTTCACCTGACTTGAATCCGATAGAGAATGTATGGAACATGCTTGGCCGACGAGTTGCAAACCGTCCACCACCTCCTACATGTGTACCGGAACTTCAGAGAGCATTGCTTGCTGAGTGGAGTAATCTTTCCCAAAGATGCTTAGTGTTGAATGGACTGTATTTCAACGTCTGGGAGACATACATAGTTAAGTTTTTGCTGGTTTGGAGTGGAGCAAACATCGTAGTTTATGTGAATGGTATCATATACACACCAACTATTTCGTTGTTTATCTTTTGCTGAATAAGTGGAATGAATAAATCACGTTTGTTTAGTTTCAAAACTTTTTTTATTTGTCTGAGAAGGCATTATACTTAATCTATGGGCATGAGTGTGTGTAGAATGCTAAAAGTAGCAAGCCACGCACACGCACACACAAAATGCTCATTTTAAAATATTGAAAATAAAAATATCTTGGAAATGATCAAAATGCTAATTCAATCTAAAGCATTTCTTTCGTGTTTTTCCAATTAATAAGCAACAGCCGGTTGTCAGAATGTAAAATGTAGTAGAAAACAATGATGGAAATACAAGGCACTAATATCATTTTCATCTGATCTAATTTCTTACTTAAATTACAAAAACTACAAATTTCAAAGAAATAAATTAAAACAATAATACATGGTAAAATATTTATTTCACATTTCAAAAACTTGACAATATTGTTAAGCTGAATACATAAGTTATAAATATATATTAAATAATGAATGTTCCCTATTATATTAACACAAACAGATAAGATAATGACATAATATATATTTCTTTCAAACCTAGGAAACATTGATAAACACTGATTAACAACTACACAGCTAAATACAACATCATATACATAAAGCAGCTACAAATTTTTTTAATAAAATTCGCTTCTTAAAGCAATATTTTTTTTTCTTTCAGAAAGCACAACTGATGTCTGTTCCCAGAAATATAAAATTGGGTTCTTACATTAATTTGACGCCATGGAAAAACAATCTTAAAAATTTGTCAAAAGCATAACAAAATATTTATTTCACTTTACAACAACAATATTGTATTATTAGATTATATATATATATGAGAGAGAGAGAGAGAGGGAGGGAGATGAATAATATTAAGAAATTAGGTTCTGAATTGCATTCAGGTGCATAAATAGATAATAATAATAAAAAATTAAAGTTAAAATTAGAAAATCGAAATTCTACAGCCATTATTAAAATCAAATCAAATAATACATTCTTCAGAGAGGTCCGAAAAAATTCTGTAAAACATCATAATTCAGAGGCGTAGCGCTTAGGGCCATAACTTAGGGACATGTCATGGAGACAAAATTTTATATCCTTCTAAAGGAAAATATGCTTAGAAAACAAATATCATACCCCATATGGAGTTCAGAATTACAGTGCCCATGAGTAACGACGCCAAAGAAAATCACATTATACTCAAATGAAGTTTACACTTAAAAAGCCTTTGATGGTGACTAGATGTGAAAACCGATCAATCAATTTTAAAGCAAAAAATTAAAACAATAATAAATGACAAAGTATTTATTTCACTTTTCAAACACTTGACTATAATGTGAAATTGAATACATATACATTGAAGTGCTAGAAAAGCTGGTACACCAATCTAATATGGTGTAGAGTCCCTACGAGCACGCAGAAGTGCCGCAACACGGCGCGGCATGAATTCAACTAATTTGTGAAGATATTCTGCAGACAAGTTCATACCATGATTCCTGCAGGGCAGTCCACAAAGCCATGGGAATGCGAGGTGGTTGAAATCTCCTAAAAACAGCATCTTGCAAAACATCCCATATATGCTCGATAATGTTCATGGTAGGGGAATTAGGTGGCCAAGAGAGGGAACAAAATTCAGAAAGTGCTCTTGAAGCCTTTCGATAACTATTGTAGACCTGTGAAGTGACGCATTATCCTGTTGGAATTGTCTATGTCCGTCCAAATGCACACAGGACATGAATGGATGCAGATGGTTAGAATGGATGTTAACGTACCACTGACCTGTCATGATCAAGTCTAGACGTACCGACGGTTCCATTTCATGCCAACTGTACACGCCCCATGCTATCACAGAGCCTCCACCAGTTTGAACAGTTCCTTGTAGGCATAAGGGATCCATGGATTTTCTCCACACCCGAACACAGCCATCATCCGGATACAATTGGAAACGTGACTCGTAAGACCAGACTATGTTTTCAGATGACGGTGTTGGCGAGCCCATGCAAGGTGTAGAGCTTTGTTCCGCTAAGTCAACAATGGTACACTAGATGGTCTGCGGCTGTGAAAGCCCATGTCAATTAGGGTACGTTGCACAGTGCGTATGCTTACACTTGTTGATGGGATTGCATTGAAATCCGCAGCAACTTGAGGAAGTGTTGAACGTCTATCTTGTGTAATGATTCTTTTCAGCCGTCAAGTTTTACTGGAAACCGGATATTCGCTGGACACCCTTGAAAAGGTCGTACGCAGATCCTAATTTCACCGCTACTTCGGAAATGATGTGGTCCATCTCTCGTGCGAAGACGATTAGTCCTTGATGAAAATCACTTAAATCTTGATAACCTGCCATTGTAACAGTAAAAATCGATGTAATAGTGACCTGAGACACCTGTGGTCTTAGATACGTACTGTCGGCCTTCTCGTGTTATACTGATTGGTTGAACACCTCCATTTTTTTTTGCATACGACCTGCTATACCAGTTTTTCTGGCTCTTCAATGTATTATAAAAATGTATTAATGAATGTTCCCTATTACTTTTACATGTACAGATAATTACATAATATATATTTCTTTCAAAACTACACTCATGTCCATAAATTAGGGATATTGCAAGTTCAGGAAAAGAAAGAGTCAGAAGCAAAACAAATGTGATTTATTTGTAAAACCTATTTATTAAACAAAGGTAAAGAGGTGGTTGAAACTCTGGGCGATTCCAAGTTCCTCGGACACTTCCAGCTGGGTACACCAACATTCCAGATGGCCGATAATTCTACCACGTAAAAAATCATCAAATCAGCCAAATGCGTTCTTTGTCTCATAACTTTGCGGTTATTGCACTGAAAGGCTTATAAAGCGCTTGCGAACAATTTTACTTCTTTGCCTGTATTCTTTATACATCACTCTCTTACACTCTCGTCATTGTGACGTACTATTGGTGTCATCTGGTGGCTTCCTACAATTTGCATATGATTTTTGAGAATTTGTGTAGTCATTTTACGGGTGATATATGTATTTTAGAGTTCGATTTCCGCGTGACTCTGAATTATCCTTAATTTAGGGACATGAGTGTAGAAAACATTGATTAACAGCATACAGTTAAATACAATATCATATATAAGAAAAATCCACAAATTCTTTTAATAAAATTCGCTTCATAAAGCAGTATTTTTTTTTTTTCCTTTCAAAAAGCACAACATATATCTGTTTCCAGATATATTGAATTGGATTCTTACAGTAATCTGATGCCATGGAAAAACAATGTTTTAAAAATTTGTCAAAAGCACAACAAAATATTTACTTCATTTTACAACAATAATATTATATTATTAAAATCAATATTGTGTTTACATACACACACACACACACGCACACGCACACGCACACACACACACACACAGAGAGAGAGAGAGAGAGAGAGAGAGAGAGAGACAGAGAGAGAGAGAGATGAATAATGTTATTAAGAAATTAAGTTCTGAATTGCACTCAGATACATAGATAGATCATATTAAAAAAATTAAGGTTAAAATTAGAAAATTGAAATTCTGTAGCCAATATTAAAATAAAATAAATAATACATTCTTCAGACAGCCCTGAAAAAATTACGTAAAACATCCTAATTCAGAGTCGTAGAGAACAGGCTATAAATACCTGAGGCACCAGTCTTAGGGGCATGCTATGGAGACAAAATTTTATGTCCTTTTAAAGGAAAATATGATCAGAAAAAAATATCATGCCTCACAATTACAGTGCCCCTAAGTAATGGCAGCCAAGAAAACTACATTGTACTCAAATGAAGCTTACACTTAAAAAAAAAAAAAAAAAAACCTTAATACCGACAAGACGTGAAAAATTCAAATTATATGTACAGGGTTAACACTGCTATGCCACTGAGACATTTCAGTTTTGGTAAAAATAGAGAAAAAATTTTACAACTTTATAACACAAAGTAAACACTTTAGAATACAATTCCACATACAATAAATATTTTAAATTCATCAATTAGAGTTGAAGAACTAGCTAATGACTATAGTTGATGAAGATAATTCCTGATGATGACTGTAGGTGTGTATGAAAACCTTCGAAATGGTAATGAAAAGATGGACTATCTTTATAATCAATCCACCTCTACATTAACATTTCCAGTTTCCATACTACATTGCGAGATCAAATTCATGGTGCTTCTGTCTTGTTACAGGAAAATGATGAAGGAATGTATTTTCACCAATTCTACTAACGTCTCCTGTTTTCTGAAAATACAGAAAAGACAATGTTAATTAATGGTCTATAAAAATACATAATTGCATAATAATACACACTGAAAAATAAAAAAATTATAAGCAAAAAATAAATTCCCAGTAAAGACTATGAAGGAAACTTCAATCAGTTTTTTTTATTTTCAATCTCTTCTTTTGAAAGTTCGTTACAATACCATATAATATCACTTAAAAATTAATAATAAAGATGATTGTGTGTATTGGCCGCTATACAGATCAGACCGTTTGACTTACAGCTATGAAATTCGACACATATATACCATGGAGAGCGGAAAAATGCATCTTGGAGCGATTTTTGTCAAATTTTAATTAAAAATCAAGTTGCATTTTGGAAATTTCTCGCAATAATTTCGGAAAATATTACTGCACAAAAACGAATTTTTAACTGCTTCAAAAATTGCCTTTTTAATGATACAAATTTAACAATGATGCAAGTTTTCGCTGAATTTCGGCAATTTTTTTTTAAAATATTCCTTTTACCCGATTTCCAACAACAGATTACATTGTTTGCCCTGAAATTCAAACCATTTTCATTGTTTCATCAAATATATAACAGTGACATTTTCTTCCGTTTTTCATATTTAAAAAATAAGGATTCTGTTTAATATCTGTGTAATTTTGAAGGCAAGCAAAAGAAGGGAAGTTTCAATAATGAGAATAATTTAAAAGATAGATGAACCAGATATTTATGTTTGTAATAGTGCTACGATGTTATGGAATTCTCTCCATTAAAAAGAATCATGGACATAACAAACAGAACTTATTTAAGACAAGTAATATAATACAGCTTTATTCAGACAATTTGAAAGAATCATGGTCACGAACGATTTATTTGAAATCAAATATAATCAATATTTCTAATGACCAGCTGGCCGCCTAAAATGAATAGTCTGTCTATAAATTGCACTTGTCAGAGTTTTAAAATTTATATTTCAGAAGCGAGTCAAAAAGATAAGATTACTGATATTTCTTTTTATTAACTTTTTAATATCTGTAATTTTTATGATTCGTCTAAAATTCTAATTAACTAAAAATATGAACAAATGTATTAAGTTTACTAGTTCTTTCTAGAGAAGCCCTTTTCTACAAAGGGTTCGGGTGCAAAAAAACCATAGTGAAACCCTAAATGTTTTTGTAAACGTGGGGAAAAAATGTGCAAACATGGACATATATTACTATGGTACGTTCACTTAATGCGTGATTTTGTTTCTGCTATTAATTACTTCAGGAAAATTACAATTTTTCGGCATTTCTTTTTCGATGCTTAGTATAGCAAGTGCATTTAAGTGTTCTGTACACATGTTTGACAGAACATAATTCTTTATTAATTTAAATTTGTTGCTAAAAAAGCTCTCAGCACTTGCTATAGTAATTGGCAATATAAAGAAAAGCTTTAACACAGTTAATACATTTAGAAATAAATAACTATAATTATTATTTAATATGCATTGCAATATGACGTCCATAATTTACATACCTATCATTCAAACTTAAACTCTGTAGCAATTCGATCAGCTTTTCCATCTACATCTTTGTTTACGAAGTTTTTGGAACATTTTTTAATTCATGATCTTCTTAAGATTTTATATCAGTGATTAATTTGAAAAAACTGTTAAACTTTCTTCTGCCTGTATAATAAAGTATTAAGTACAATGTTAAAAAATAACATCTAAATTCATCAACCAGGTTTTCTAGAACTTCATCTTCTGCTGTTTCTGAATATAATTATTTCCTTTTCAAATTCATTTTTGAGGAAAATATCCTAAAATATTCGAATTACGTAGCGCTTTTGCTTTGTCTAAAAATGTGTTAAATTTTGTTCTTAAATTTTCGATTTCAGCTTTAATTTTATTGACTAAATTAAAAGCTGAGTCAAGAACAATTGCTTTTGTTTGAAATAGTTCATTGATGGTGGCAATTTTGAACAATATTGCAAATAATACTAGTAAACATAAAATAAATGGTATTTCTTGTATTGAATCTAATCGACTTTTAGCTTTACACTGATACAATCATTATTTACATCAATAAATTCTAGGGCATTACAAGTTTGTTCAAACTGTGCATACACAACTTTAACCGAATCTATTTTGACTTTCCATATTGTCGCAAATTGATTTAAGAGTAACACTTAAATGCTTTTGTAGAATTTCTCATCTTTTTGTAGATGTAGAAAATAAGTAACATAAATGTTGAAATATCAAAAATAAATAATAAAATTAAAAAAAAAATGTTTACAACACATATTGCTTGAACTGAGATCACAAATTAATAAATTAAAAAAGAGTGATAGGCAAGGCACATAAATTGCATAAGGGTTTAGAACAATTATTCTAGATTGTAAACCATTATATATCCCTTTCATATGGGTACCGTTGTCGTATGCCTCTCTTCTACAATTCACAATATCTAAATCAAGCTGTCTTAATCGTTTCAGTAGTTTTTGCAAGCACTTCTCCAATAACATCAATAAACCCAATAACCCTCTCAATTCCAGCCGGGCGATTTGAGAAATTACCTTATAACTTCCTATAGGGTCGGTTTGTGGCGTCTGCTGCCGTTTTAAGGGAGATGGGTATTAAAAGCGGCCACTCTACTAAACACTCCAGGAGGTCTTCGTTATCTTCGATCGCGGCTTTTTCACAGTAGCTTCCCCTGTACCTTAGGACGATAGGGGTTGAGGAGGAATTCACTAAATAGGTTTTTGGCGTATATTTTGTATTTTGAAAGGGTTTTAGTTTCTATTTTCATGTGTTGTTAGCTTAAAATTGGAAAGATTTATGGCCATTTATAAAAAATTTTCCACTAAAGGGCTCTGCTAACGATGAATGATATATAAAGATACCGACAAGTTGTTTATTTTTTTGGATAAGCATCAGAAGCTCTTTTCAGCATTAAGACTATTGTAATGATATAAAGACAAACTATTGCATTGTCACTGTGGCCTATTCACGTCCCAGTTTTCTCACAAAATGTGTAGCGACTCTTGTTACTGTAGATGAAAGTCGTTTTACACGCCAAGCGTCTTATTCTGTCATCAAAAGACTGCCGGAATTTGAGGCCGAGTGCAAACTACCGCTTTCAAAATAGCATTAAAAGACACCCCCCCCCCAAAAAAAAATATTGGGAATATTCTTTATCGCCGTCCTCACAGAGTGAGATAAGTTATATAAATACTGAGTTCCTTTTTCGAATGCCATTCTGGAAATTTCTCTTCAGTTGTGAATTTCTGCTCTTTATTTTAAGTACTGTGAATCGGGTTTTTGGATTATCAGAGTAATTTTTGTATTGAAACGCTTATTATTTTTTCATTATGAGTAAAAGAAATCGTGAACTCACTGAAGAAGAAATTAAAGCAATTTTACTTGCTTCTGATGAAAGTGACAGTGAACTATCAGCGAAGATGATGGTTGGCCAAAAAATGATACTTTAACTGATCTCTCGCTTATTCTAAGCAAAGAAGCAGAATATGAAACTAACGAGGATCAGATGAACGAAAGAGATAGAGATGAGGAGTCAAATAATGTTATATAATTTACATATTATCAAAAATTTGCAAATGATTCCCTCATGCGTAAATTTGTGGAAATTTAATATGAAGCTTTCGTTCAAAAATTTATCTTGTCTTAACAATACTATAGAAAACTTCACATAACATTTTAAAATCAGAAATTCAGCTTGAAAAATTCAGCATGACAGTTTATACTCAAAAAGTAATATTTATGATGAATGTCATTATAAATGTGTTAAATCTTCATATTTAGTTTATGAAGAATGTAATAGTGATGAATGTTTTTGTAAAATGTTCAGGCTGAAAAATGAAGGAACGTATTTTCGAAATATATTTCGCCGAGTCAATTTTTCCCAGAATTTTATTTCATAAATTTTTGTATTTCAGTATTAAATGTTTTTAAAATATGTTATTTCATCTATCCAATTGTTTCGATAGATGAGATTTATAACGTTTGACGTAATATATTCCCTTGGTTAGACAAAAATTTTAAAAGTTACATTTTAAAAGATTAGTAAAAATGTGTGGCAGAATAAAGATATTTTTGGAATATATATTTACCCCACATTCTTTTTCGATTATTTAATGTAAAAGCAAGAATGCATAAGGTTGTGGAAACATAATGTAAAAACTCCTTTAAAAATTTAATTAAATTTCTAAAAATTTTCTCTTTGTATCACTATCGAAAATGCAAAATAATATTTTATATTTAAAAATTCGATGAAGATAACTGTTTATACTAAAAAAAAAAGAATGCTAAAGACAATAAAAAAAAAAATCTTAGCTGAGTGTTGAAAGAGCGTATTATTTTCAAAACATCTTTCAAAAAGTGCAATAACATTTTTTTATTTTTTTATTCAAAGATTGTTGTTATTTCGGTATTAAATGAAGATTTAAAACATTATCTCGTCTATCACTGAATTGCATTGACATCTATACTATGTAAAAAAAAAATGTAATAATTTCATTGATATATGCACAATGTATGTTCTACATTACTATGTAAAATTTTTTTTACATGGTAATATGACATATTATTTAATTTTGGCAAAAAAAAAAAAAAAAAATGTAAAACCCTATTGAAAATTAGATTAAACAAAGATGAAATTGCTAGTAAAGCCAGTTTTCATTTAAATGGTTTGGAAACCTAACATAAAACTTACAAAAACTATTTTTAAATTACAGAATAAATGTCAATTTTTTTTGTAAAAAAAAATTACCCCACAAAGATGATGAAAGAAACACTTCATACTAAAAAATTATAAATACATTAGAATATAACTCTTAAGCTGAGGGAAAATGAATCTCGCTGTCGAAAACCACAAGGCAATTATTCAAGGTAGAGCGTCGATAGATTTATTACTTCGGAGTGCGGGGGAGGGGTAACTGCCCCTCAGCTTGGAAGCGTTCATGTCTTCCAGAGACACGCTGAGAAAGTCTGGATGTTAAACTGAGTGCCGCTTGAAAAGTGCTTGGATGTTAAAGAGATAAATGACTCATTTATCGTTTATATTTTCTCTTCAAAATTTAAACACCTAAAAATGCCTGAAGTTGGTTCTGTATGGGAAATATCAGGAGTATAATCCTTTTGGATTTTGTAGTACAAGGCTGCATTTATATCATTTTTAATTTTGTTAAGGACTTCATTCCCTAACACAGTAATAATTTGTCCTTATGATCTATGCATTAAATAATGCACAATTCTATTTTCCGAATTTTTTTATTTTGTTTATATTTATCCATTAGCACATCTTATTTAAAATTCAATTAAACTTTAAAAAGTAATCATTATTAGGCGTTCCTTTTATTTTACAGGTTCCTCGAAGTGAAAAATTATTAAATGCAAAAAAAAAAAAAAAAACAAAAAACAAAAAAAAAAAACAGAATCACATCAGTTTTTTGAAATTGTAGTTTAAAGTTGCCTTATTTCCTTATTTATACTAACTTTTTTTGTTTTATCAATAGTCGAACAAAATATTAAAATGAATTCCAGTAACAAATAGAATGCTCATGACCTCGAATTCCAGTTGACAATTTTCTCCAATTATTATATTGGGTGGTAACTAAGAGATTGCGTCAACAGATGACTTAGTATATTCTTCACTACTAAGAGAGAGAGACAACTATGAGGTTTTTTGTCAGTGTGTTCAAAGCACCTAAACTATATTGTTTTCTTGTTGTTTGGACTTCCACCCTTAATTTAGAAAAAAATATATATCGATTAGTTATTTAGTTTCATTTTTATCCCAAATTAAAATTGGAAGAACAACACTTGCAGTTCAGACATATTGTATTTTTTTCGGAAAAGGCAAGAACGCATCGCAAGCACACAAGAAGTTATGTGCCGTATATAGGAATGAAGCCTTAAAAGAAAGGCAGTGTCAAAATTGGTTTGCCAACTTTCGTTGTGGTGAATGTTTACTGAAAAAGGCGCAAGGATCTGGTCGTTCGTTTGAAGCTCAAGGTCATTATCGGTTCAGATCGTCATAGCAATACATGCGAGATTTCAGAGAAGTCCAATGTATCGCATACATGTAATTTTGAAAAAAATTAAAACACCTTGACTGTATCAAGAAACTTTATTTATGGTTCAATCATCAACTTAAAGAAATTTATTTGATGCAATGTATTAGCATCTGCGAATTGCACAACAAAATTGATTAATTTCCGAAACGCTTAATTACTGGCGACGAAAGGTGGATAGTTAATAACGTTAATCGGAAAAGATCGCGGGTGATGCAAGACGAACCATCTCAGATGACACCAAAAGCTGAGATTAAAAGTGCATTCTTAAAATTTTAATATTTATTTCTATACTTGTACAATGTCCTCTATTGCAAAACAAATAAAATCTTTTTGATTTTGACAGAAACAAACAAAAAGATTATAAACATGAAAAAACTATCCATGCCAAAAAATAAAGTTAATTTTTATAAAATTAAAAATAAAAATCTTTGAGCCTTTTCAATATTTCTTAAAATTAACAAACTACCAGTTCATTTAGATAGATACATCATTTTTGAAAATATTGATTTTTATGTAGAAGCAGCACAACCAAACAGTTTGTATTTGATATGCAACAATAAATAAGATGCGACATAGCTAGGATGGGATGGGAAGTGTAAATTTCTGCTTGCTCTAATACGTTATTTTTAGAAATATTAGTTGCAATTTTATAAAACTAAAAACTAAGTATTCCAGAAAGGCTACCATCATAAAATTGCCAAATTACCATAAAAATGACGACAAAACAAAGTCATATTCTAAATGTGTTTATAGTTAATTTTTTAACATATAGCATTCCGAAAATTTACTAAAAACTTGCTTAGTATATAAAAAATATATAAAAGATTGCTCATATATAATTTTTTTTTTTTTTAAATTCTTAGTTTAAGTTCAAAAAATTACAGAAAAATGTTATGATATATTTTATGAAGTAATGAAAATGCTTTAACAATTTTTAGTTTCCATAATAAACTGAAACAAATTCGAGTATGTTTTTTTTTATTCTGTCGTTAGAAGCAAAATGAAAATAAAAAATTGTTACTAAAAGTTTTTTTTTTTTTTTTTTTTTTTTTTGAAAACGGGTACAACAGGAAAGCTGTTTTTTTAACTTTCAAAATGGTGTAAAAATAATATTTGAGCAATGATGCTCTGATGTTGTAGCAACAAGTTAGAATTCAGCTTTCATTTTTTTAAATTAAAATTCTGACTATAATTTTCCAATATCTGTTCTTAGTGGACCTAAAACAACCAAGAAGTAATTTCTCATAACTTTAATTGTTTCATTCTCCTAACTTCAATGGTTTATGCTGTGCATTGGTCTCTCAATCAGGACAAACCTTTATATGTAAAGAGATTTCATTGGGGGAAAAATTCTATAAAAGCTATGAAAAAAAAAGGGGGGGGGGAATTGTAATAAAATGATAAAATCTAAATCCTGAAGCATAAATGTTAATTTTTTTTTTATTTCTTTAAAAATTAAGTACAAAATCAGCATTTATTTCGTTTGTTTGTTTGTTTCGTTTTTCTTAGTATAAACTAAAATTTGGTGAGATTGGTGCAACCAATAATACTTTTCAAATGGAAGGATCATTTAATACAATATGTTTCTTAGAGGTATGATGCTTTGTAAGTACATTAATTTTGCTAATATATACGCAGAAAAGTTATTTGAAGTTAAATGCAAAACTACAGAAAAAAGGCCTTGTGAACACAGGCTGTAATTCTTGTTCATAGAACTTTTCCATGAAGCTATGGGGGGGGGGGAGAATGGGAAAGAAATTACCTGGGTTTGGAGGGGAAAAAGTAATAAATGTGTACATAAATAAATTCTACATCTGAAAGGTCCAGATTCTTAAAAAATGAGTCACGAAGAAAAAAAAATTGACAGCATATATCTGAATATACCATCTGTTATGTAACTATTTCTCCAAGAGGAAGAAATTCTGATTCTGGAAACAGATGAATTTTTCATTCATTCAGACGAAGATGAAGAATCCATCTCATGTTATGCACCATAGTCTTTCTACCTCTAATAATGAACATGACTATACTGCTATATCTATTCATATATACTATCTCAAGAAGTATTGACATAATTAAATGCTACCTCAGGAAGGTCCAAGATGAAGTTCCATTGAGCTCAGTGAGCCTTTTAAGGATTCAAATTTTAGACATACACACAATAAGACCAGAAAAAAAAATTGAAGCGTTTTTCAAATGTCAAGAAATTTCTTAAGAAATATAACAACAAAAGCCAATAATAAATTACAGAGATAATTTTTCTATCTGAATACAAGAAAAATATGAGGGAAAATGCCAGATAAGATGACTGGCACACTATTGTAGGACATTTTCTAAGAATAATTCTGAACAACCATAAAATGGCCAATCTAAATGACATTGTAATATGCAGTAAACATGTATATACATATAGAAACAAATTGCTTCATTTTAAAAATAATTTGTTACAAATATATTAAGAATGAAAACCGAATTCAAAATTTTCATTGTCATACTCTAGTTCAGCATCCAAAATTAAAAATAATTATTTTATAAGAGAAAAAATGAATGAAAATACATTGTCCTATGTTATAAATAATGTTAGTATTTATTTCGATCAGGTGGTTCAATGCTAATTAGTTGTTCCCCAGATAAACTGTGCACCCTTTAGGGCAAAGAATACTAAATAAATTCCAATAAAGGTAAAACCACAACAACGAAAAAAGGGGGTGCAAATGGTTAATCATTTCAATTATTTCTTTTCTATATATCACTCAAGAGACAATACTTTTCAGATAAAGACATACAATTTTAAAAATTATTTCAAATAAAAATGTTTAACAATTTCTAGAGAGGTGAGAAATATATTAATAAACAAAGAATAATAATCTAATAATTTTGGGACGGAATATGGATACATAAGTTAATATGCTCATTTATTAACAACAACATTTATTAATTGAATAAGATTTACTGATATTGAATCAACCAAAATATGTGTATAACAGCAAATGTAAGTAAAAATGTTTAAGAGCATTGGAGAAAGCTAGTCTAAAAGTAAAAAGACAATTTTCTCAGCATGCATATTCACAGGCTTAAAAATCAGTTTTTACAAATGAAAATGCTGCTACCTCTTCTTCTTCTTTCATATGTGGCAAAAAAAGAATCAGAGAATTCCAGGAGGGCGTGCTGCAGTTTCACGCCGAAATTTATACGTTCTGCTTCTGTCTTTGATGTGCAGGAATAACCATACCCCACCAAAGCTAACGTATTTAGAATGGCAATTATGGACAGCAGCACCATAAATAGATAACAGCTAGAATGAAAGAAAACTTTTTTAAGAACTGGAATATTTTTTACAAACATAAAATTCTTACAATTTTATAAAAAATAAAGTTATTTAATTTAAAATCTTTGACTAAATATTTAATTAGTTAAAAAAATCCAATACAGCAACAAAAACCAGATTGTCTGAAAAAACAATTTTCTATTTTAGCCTAAATTTTGTTATGTATATTTCTAAATTATTTACACTGTATTTAAAATTATTCTGTGCTACAAACTGATGGATTACATAATTTTTCTTTCTACTATAGTATGTTATTCCGAGTTGATTATGCACCCATTCAATCGGTTTTTTAATACAAGTTATAAAAGGATTTAGGTTATCTCATTAGATTTTTTTTTTCACATAAAATAGAAAAATCCTCTCATGTTAAATCTTTTTTACTTAGAATTAATTTAGCAATTAGTCCCAATTCTGTTTGAAGTGGTTTTTGCATAATTTGACTATTATATTTGCTTTTCTTCTTTCACTCAGAATTTCTATTTTTCTTTTCTGGTACTCCTTAATAAAGCTGGCCTCTCTTGAGAAAGTAAAAATAAAAGGTAACAATCTCCTCAAAATATTTTTGCATATTCTCTAATAAAGGAGTTATCCACACTCTTCCTGCACAAGATTGTGGACATTAAGCAAAGCCGTGAATAGCAAAAGTGCTCAGAATTTTATTTTCAGTCTCACACTTGAGAGTTATGTGTTTTATAGTATAATAAAGAAAACTGAATTCATTTTGCATTGTTTTTTTTTTGGGGGGGGATAAACTAAAACCAAAATTTGGTAGAGAACTAACTATAGTATAAGTAACTGCATCAAACACTAAATTTAATTCAAGTTACTGCATTTTTTGAGCTACGAGATTTACATTTATGCAAAAGTACAGACTTTCAACTGCTTTGATGGATTTTATTCCAGATTTTGCATATATCTATATTTTAGATGCCAAACATGTACAAAATTTTATCTACACAGCTCTTTCAGATATTGTGCCCAAACTCGATACTCAAACAACCGAACATATATCTCATATATTAAGTTTTGAGTTATCACGTTAACATGCTTATGAAAGTTTAGTCAAAAAGTCAACTTCTTGATGGATTTGGTTCGAAATTTAATATGAATCTATACTTCAGATTATAAATCTGTGCATCAAATTTTATCAATCTCGCTCACTTCGTTTTATAGTCATCGTGACCATTTGGACAATCACACAGACTTCCTCTGAAAGGATCTTTTTCAAATTTGATAGAAATCAACATATTTAGTGTGAAAACCACATATCAAATTACCCCCCCCCTCCTCCCGTCTAGCTCGAAGTATTTTTGTGTCAATGCATTTACAGACATACCTAATTCCAAAAGGAAATTTGTCAAAACTTCAAGTTTGAATTTTTTGATGATTATAGTACTTTTTCACCATATATTTCGTATATAAGAAAGCAAATAAATTGTTTTCAAAGATTTTGTAAACAATTTTTGTGATATAGCAGCATATATTAAGTGATTTAATTATCTTTTTCTATTAAGTCAAATCCTTAATTTCATAAACCTTTCTTCTAATTCTGTAAAAGAAATTCATTAATTGTTTGCTTCTGGTTTTTGCATTGCTATCATAGTATAATATTATTCAGTTGATTTTTGTATTATTTTCTTTGTTCAGAAGATTGTGTATTATATATATGTATCTGCATTTTTAAATTAGAAATCTTTTATGAAAATTTTGTTTTAAAAGTATAAAAAATTCATAGATTTTTGATTTTTTTAAAAATTTCTCAACATAATAGTATGTTATATACCCATCAAATGCTTTTCTAGTATCAATGATAAAATCTATTTTTGGTATTTCATACTTCTGATAATATTGTTATAAATCTGTAATACCATCCACTTGCCATGCTAATCTTATGGTAGAGAAGAGAAATTTAGAGAGATTCTCAGATCAATGACTCTCGACTTTGGCAACAAAAATGAAGATTCCAGAGAAAGCAAGAACCGTGGCTGTTTCTCTATGAAGAAAGTTGAATTCTGTGAAATGTTTTATTAGTAATAATTCACCAGAGATCCTTCAAGAAAATTACCAATGATTTCCAATGAAAAATTACAGACAATGGCAAATGATTTTTATACCAACCAAAGGCTAAATGTTTTCATTAATTATTTATAATTTTTAATCCCCTCATCAACAATTTGGCCATTCAAATGCGTTTGAAATAAAACTATCCTGACAGCTTAGAATTTTTTATAATACAGTTTTTATTGAAAAATAAATTAAAATTTATTTTAAAAGTGCATGCATTAAATTTTAATAATTATTTTTGTATTTGCACAATGTTTCTCATTGTAAAACAAATTATGCCTTTTTAGTTTTGACAAAAACATAAAAATGATCACACAAATGAAGGGGGGGGGGGGGGGAACTATCAATAGCAAAACAGTAAGCCTACTTTTATAAGATTAACAATAAATATCGCTTTCAACATTTCTTAAAATTAACAAATCATTTAGATGGATACACCAATTCTGAAAATGTCGATATTAATGTTGAAGCATAGCATGACCAGAGTTTAGTTTAGTTATATTAACGTCCCGTTGTAAAGCAACACTAGGGCTATTTTGGGACGGACCTCGTAATTTTGAACCGCGGTCAGATGACGAGGACGACACCTGAGATGGCACCCCCTCTCCACACCACACCAGAGGGAGGACGTTTGGCATGACGGATTTAACGTGCAACAGACCCCCTTACACGACGGTTCTTCAATGGAATCGGGTCTCGAACCTGAAACCCTACGGCTCACAAGCCGAGACCTTACCACCAGGCCACCGCGGCCTATAGCATGACCAGAAATTTTTTATTTGATTTTTATATATGCGATAGCAAATAAGTTTCAACACAGCTGGAATGGAAACTGTAAATTTCCTCCTGCGTTAATTCACTATATTTAGTAATTTTATTTGTAGTCTTATAAAAATAATGTGATCATATATTTTTAACGAAGAAATGGAAATGCTTTAACAAGTCATAGTTTTCATAAATTTTGGAAGCAAAAACAGCTCTGTAGATAGAAGCGAAATTAAAATTAAAAATATGCCAGTTTTCAAAAGTATTTTTTGAAGCCAGCACCAGACAATATATGACATTGCTTCAAAATTCAACAAAACTCATCAAATAAAGAATCTTACTCAATGAATTACTTTAAAATTTTTAAGTTTAAATTTAAGCAAAGAAAATCATTTTTTATCACCACTTTAACAGTGATAAAATAATGTAAACTCAATGATTTGAGGAAGTAAGGATATTGTTTTCAATTTCATTATAATAAAAATCATTGTAATGAAATGTGTCAAAAAAATTATTTTTCAAATATTACTAAAACTAAAGGGAAAAAAATGCATTTCAATTTCTTAATTAGATTTCAAATTAAAATTTTGAAAAATCCATTCTTAATAGGCCTTTATCACCTCAAAAATAACTTCCCAAAATTCAATGATTTATGCTGCATGTTTATCCGGACAAATATTTACATGCAGAAACATTTCACTAGGCAAATATATATATATATATATATATATATATATATATATATATATACATACAGGGTGATTATAATTAAAGTTTAAGTTTCAAAACGCTATAAAAAAAGAACCACTGATGAGAATGACGTCAAATTTGAAAGGCATGTTATTGAAGAAGGCGGAAAGCGTATAGCAGAAGAAAAAATTTAGTTTCAAATTTTAGCAACAGATGGCGGTGTAAGCGGCAGAAGATGTAAATTAAAATACCTGTCATTCGCACGACACATTTCAGTTATTTGTTATAAAACCGCCAGGTATACGGCTGTTCCTCATTTCGCGCCTCTGACGTTCGCCATGTGTGTCTCACTGTAGGACCTGCGCTCTGCTGATAAAGCTGTATTACAAGAACGATGATTGTGCAAGAGTAGCTCTGCAAAAATTCAGGACACTGAAGGGTATAAAAGAAGACGTTGGTCCAATGAGTGTCGTGGGCCTGAAGAAAATGATGCAAAAATTCGAAACGACAGGTTCGTTTGATATGGAGTAGAGGGAGAAAACGATATGGGAGGAGAAACGAGGAGATATGGAGTAGGGTAGAGGGAGAAAACGAGTGCATTCGACGGTAATTGAAGAAGTGGCCACAGCATTACAGGAGGGGTCGGAGGCCTACGAGCACGGTGCTGAAAATTGTACGAAACATCCTGCAATGCTATCCGTACAAAATTGGCCATGTGCAGGAGTTGCTTCCGTCTGACCTGCCAGCAAGGGAGACGTTTGCGTTAGAATTTCTTGCTCGCATACAAGTGGATAATGAATGGCCGTGGAAAATTTTGTGGACAGATGAAACCCTTTCCATCTGACAGGGTTCGTCAATACCCAGAATTGTCGAATATGGGCAAACAGAAAATCCACTGGCAACGCACCCCGTACCACTTCATCTTGAAAAGGTCACGGTGTGGTGCGGCTTTACGGCATCATTCATCCTACAGTCATATTTTTTCGAGTAGACGGGTGCTTCAGGTCCTGTTACTGCTACCGTCACTGGTCATCGCTATGCTTATCTTTTGCGCAACCACGTCATTCCAGTTCTGCAGCAGCGTGGATGTGTGGATGGAATCATTTTTATGCAAGATGGCGCTCCTCCGCACATTGCACATCCCGTAAAACAGCTGCTGAGGCGCCATTTCGGAAATGCTCGAATTATCAGCCGTCATTTCCCTACAGCCTGACCATCCCGATCATCTGATCTTGCTCTGTGTGACTTCTGGCTGTATAGTTATCTGAAAGATGTTGTGTTCCGCGCTCCAATTGCAAATTTAGAGGTATTAAAAGCATGCATTTAGCAACACAGTCTAAACATAACCTCGGAGACACTGTGATCCGTTGTGGAACATGTTGTTTGTCGCTTTCAACTTGTTGCACACAACGGCGGACACCATACTGACATTGTTTTGCGCCAGTCTCGCGATATTTCCGAACTTCTTTGATGAATGGTTCTTATGCGGCATGTCGCCATAAAACTCTTGAAACCGATTTGTTCCTTTCGATGTGATATGTACAGTCATGCAAATAAAACAACACAACAATTCTAATTTGTTAATGCGTTTTAATGTGTAACTTAAACCCCAGCCGTTGTTTTACTAATCATTTCTCATTTCTCGTCGTGATTCTGTCGCTTACAGCGCCATCTATTGCTAAAATTTGAAACTAATTTTTTTCTTCTGAAGTACGCTTTCCGCCTTCTTCAATAACATGCCGGTCAAATTTGACGTCATTCTCATCAGTGGTTCTATTTTTATAGCGTTTTGAAACTTTAATTATAATGACCCTGTATATCGTTATGAAATCTAAATCTGAAAAAATAAAAGTTTAGATGAACTATTTTTCTTACATACTTTTATAACAAATTTTAACCATAAGATCCAGCTTCCTCTTCCCTCCAAAGTAAAAAATAAAATTTAAAATTTGGAAAGATTTTTCCAGCAAATAATTTACAAATGGATCGGGATATTCATAAAACACAAAAGAAATCACAATCATTGACAATTTATGGCTTTGAATCAAAATCTCATCATACTATATTTTAAGCAATCTACTAATGTAATTACAAATTGCAATTAATTTCAATTATAAACACAGTCAATTTCTTTCATAGTTCTTTCAAAAGATTGCTCCAAAATGACATATTAATAAGAATGTTACGAATTTAATCATCATACTATAAAGAGACTTCACGGTAGATGTCTTTAGAGCAATTTCTCCAATGTTCGATGCACCTCTTTCACGTTCAAAATTCATTCTGAGGTATTCCTATTTTCTTTTGATTGGACAAACTAGCATATTCTATTTTAATAGCATATAAAACATTAAACATAGACTCATCAGGAGCAACGTAAAGAAATTATTCAATAGCCAAAACACTTAAAATTATTTTAATTCAAAAGATAATTTTTATTTTTTAAAAATTTTCTGTACTATTTCATGTGTTCTTAAAGTAATTATTGTGATAATAGATTACTGAATTATTTTCATTCACTTAATGCAAATAACTCAGTAATTGAATATAATAAAATGGTAAATCCACAAAGTATATTTCTTTTGAAAAATAATACATTCTGATATTTCCTGTGTAAAAATACCTGAATTAAAATATTAAACTTTTTAAATAAAAAAATCTAAAATCATTAAGTTGAAATTTTACATTAAAAATAAAATATTATAATTAGAATAAAAAATATTTTCAAAATGTTTATCATCTCAAAAATATTTCGAATTGGATTTCTGCAACATAATTGAAAATGTCATGTTAAGCTAGAAAATAATTAAAATAGAGTATTTTAAGTGAACTTTACCTTTTCCTGTAACAAGTTTTGTCTTTTTTTATAAGTTGTCTTTATTATGGTATAAGTACCATCATACCAAAAGAATAAACTATCCAAGTCAAGTTTCATAAAATGCCTGGAAAAGTAAGAATAAATAGAAGTTTTCAAGTAAAGATATGCAAATAACATAATTATACAAGCATAATATGAAAATTAAAATATATATTCTCCAACTTAGAATGCCATATACAGTATGATAGTACTTTCACCTTCCCATTGTTAATATTTTTCTACAGTTACAATTTTTTTTTTTTTTTTACTTTAGCATGTTCTCACACACACACACACACATATTAATATTATTAAATATCTGGATTTCCTGCTTCCATCTAAAATAAAGTGCAATATCTTATTCCAAAGAATTAAACAGAATTATGAAAAAAAAGGTTATATAAATAATTACTCTATATTATAAGTAAAAAAATATTTTAATTAATGCTTAAAGGTAACGTCAGATTGTCACTTCTAGGTTTATTAAATAAATAAGAAAAATCTACTGTTAAAAATTATTTTTTATAATTATTATAAAAGGAACACAAAAGAATTTAGAAAACAGACATGCTACAAACAGATAGCAATACATTCTTGCATACATGATATAAAGACATTGTTCTTTAAAATCCTTTCAATAAAGAAATATAAAAGATCCCATTGTTTTTTTTACCTCTAAATTAAATTACACCATAAAAATCCCTTTCTTTATCTCAATAAAATTAAATTACAATCGAATAATTTTCTAGAATTTGTAAATGAAACACTTTTTTCTCTCCACAGTATTTCAACAAAGGAATGCATAAACAATAAATAAATTTCACCTGATGAAACATAGACAATTTTTCAACAAAAGCAAATAAAATTTGAATTTTAAATGATCATTTTCATTCATCCTGCAAACACATTATTTGTTATGAATGAATGATATTTTTTTAATATTTCAGAATTATCGATATTGCCATAAAAATGAATTTTAAAAAAATGTAATGGGTGTCCAACAAAAAGAAATGCAAAAAATAGCATTTATATAAAGAAATATTAATAAGAACATGTTAAAAATAATAGCATAGAAAATACCTCTAATGAATGACATGTTCTTCCAAATTTTATATGTATATTTCAAACAGCTTTACACTCCTTAATTGATCACAATCATTTTTCTTTAATTCCTCATGTTCATGTTTACTTACTTAGAAAAAAGAATTCAACTTTTATTCTTAAGCATAGTCATTGTTGTATGTAATTTGTATTTTTAAAAATAAATATTTAGATAAAGATATGACTCCCGAGATTTAATTTAAATCAATGTTGAACATTTTTGTTATGTCTTGTTATTTATTTTCATTATCTATAAAAAGATTTTGAAAAAAAAAAAATACTTCGATTTCAACTTCAGTTAATACTGTTTGCAACATATTTTGCAATATTCATGTTTGGAAAGTTCTGCAATTTTTTTCTCTCCAGGTGTTCCGTTCCTCGAAAAGGGGTTTTTCGAACGAAACACAATCTAGAGATCGATATGTCAACAGAAATTGGCTGTTATTTGTGAAGTGTGGTGTATCGAGGTTGGAAGGAAGGCGGCTTGAAGTGAAGGCTGTGCTTTTTCTTGTAGTTGTTTCTGCCATTGGTTTGTTTGCAGTCATTTTGCCTTTCGTTTTCTCGAAACAAAGTGTAATGGTGATATTGTTGGGGGAGGTTCCCTAGTTTGTTTTTCAGGTTTTGTTTCCAGCTTTTGCGTTGACTTCAAACCGTTTTTCTCTTTATTTTTGGGGTGCCAAGGAGGCTGGCACTGGTTTTCTGAAAAATCAAGGTAGGATTTTTCTGGTTATTCTTTTAATTGTTTCGGTTGCTGCAATTTTTGATTCTGGCTGCATCCAATTAGGTTCTTCGTCAGTGATGACGAAGAGGAAACCAGAAGACAGAGTCTGAGGGGAAATATATTGACAGGAAGATTAATTATATTTTAGCAAATGAGTTTTTGGTGTATGATAAAGCCAACATTGCAATTCAAAGGGGTTGCCCAAAATAAAATTGTTCATTGATAGTAATAATGGTCCGTCCCCATGGATTAAACCCACAACAACCAATGCCACGTTCAAACGACTTACCCATAAAGAAGACACCTTTTCCCTAAATAAATACAAAAAACTGGTTCTAGTTACTCGGCACTTAGGATCAGTGGAAAAAGTAACTAATTTTGTAAATAGTGTTCCGCAAGCAAGGATTTGAATCACTGACATTAACATTGTAACAAAATACATCATCCGTGATGTTGACACGGATTTCTGCATAGTGGAAATTAACGAAGATCTATCTTCACAGGATATTATCGCAACAAAAGTTGTTAGATTTAAAAAGAAGGGGACGTCAGGCCCTATCCCAATTGTTCTAATTGAAGAAATTGGGAAAACAAATCGCTCTGAAATAAAGATAGGTAGACTCAGGTCATACAAATCTCCGGTGTCAACACGATAAAAGATGTAAAAATTGTGGGGGCTCACATGCCGATGATTGTAAGTTACCCACTAAATGTTTTAGATGCGAAGAGACCCACGATGCACTCGACAAAAAGTGCAGTTTATACTGTCTTGAAAAAGAGATTATAAATCTGGTAAGAGAAAAGATATATCATTTCTCGAAGCAAGGAGGATAGCAAAATCGCAATCTTTTGCGCAAAAGATAAAGAGTGATCCGCCGGTTCAGTGTACTGAAATCCAAAAAAAGAAAATAACGGACCTCTACTCGGCTTTACAGGACTTAACAAAACTAATTTCTGCTCTACTACCCCAAGGAAATAAACTATTAAAACTCCAAGAAGTCAACAGACAGTGCATTGCACGTATTGGGGAAACTCAGAGAAACAAGTTGAAGAGAATATTACTCTCCGGAAACAAATCGAGACTCAAAGATCAACGATTGACTCGCTACAATCTAAAATTGCCCTTCTGGAATCCCATCTTGAATATAGCCAGGTACTGAGAACAGGTGTTGCGCACGATCAACGGTCCCTTGTTGAAATAAATCATTTCAGTGTTGCGGAGGATTTCTCAGGTATCAGTTAAATTAAAAAAAAATTCCCCTTTTTTCCCCCATGCGGTTTGTTCAGTGGAACGTCAGGGGGATCAAAAATAAGATCCCTTGGCTGCAGGCTCCCCCTTTTTCGTCTGCCCAGTATTTAATTTTGCAGGAAACTTGGCTCAATGCTTCTGCTTCTTTTTCTCTCAAAAACAAAAAAATCTTTCGAGCTGAAAGACAAAACTCTGCTAGAGGTGGACTGTTAATTGCAGTAGAACAGAATATTCCAGCTCAAGTGATTTCACTCACACTTCCTCCGTCAGCAGTGGAGGTCTTTGCGGTTAAAATATGGATTGGTTCAAATTCTGAATTCCCACTCACGGTTATCAATCTTTACTCTCCTGGAGGTAAATTTGGTGACAACTGGTTGGAATCATTATACTCACAAATCTCTTCTCCTTTCGTATTACTGGGGGATTTTAATATATACCATCCAGCACTTGGGAGCGATTATTCATCTTCCGATGTAAACCTGGTCCTGGATTGGATTAGCACCAAACATATGTGCTTGCTTAGTTCTTAGTATGAAAGAATACACCAGATACCAGGGGTCTCGAGCCCCTTCATCATTAGATTTGTCCATCTGCTCCGCAGATATAATATGCAAGATTAGTATAGAGATCTCTCATGACATGTATGATAGCGATCACTGCCCCATTTTTATTTCCATTTGCTATTTAGATGCAAAGTCTCTTTATACTCGAAAATACATTAATTGGGGCCAATTCTCAAAGAAGGTCAATGCTTTTTTCCAAGGTCAAGGGGTTGTCTCTTCCCTCGATCGACTTATTAAAATCTTCCAGGAAAGCGCAAACTCATCATCTTACTCGTTCTCTAAATCAGCGCACTCTCACTGTCCTTGGTGGGATGCTAAATGTAATGACCTTAAGGCTATTAAAAGGAAATTATTAAGAAAGGCGAAATCATATTCCTCCATTTTCAACTGGACTGCATATAAAGAAATGGCGGCAGTTCTCAGAAAGTACGTCAAGAGTAAAAAACGCAGCTTTTGGGAGAAAACCTGTCAGAAGGTAGCTTCTTCCCATCAGGCTTTCAGCATCGTTAAAGCCTTACTTAACAAAGATGAGTCTCCCTGTAAATCCAATCTTGTTCTCTCTTCGGGTACTGCTCTGATAGCGCCCATTGCTCAAGCAAATGCAATAGCAGCTAGCTTAATTAAGAGTGCACCAAATGTACGTATTCCTTTAGATTTTTCAGCAGATGATCCTGAAAATTATAATGAAATGAGTTTGAACCGCCCGTTTTCTTATAGGGAATTTCAAAATGCATTAAAAAGAACGAAAAACAAATCCCCTGAGATTGATCAGATAAACAAGAAAATGCTGTCTTGTCTTTCCGATGAATATAAAATTTTAGACTTATTCAATAACTTATGGGCTAACACTATTGTACCAGAAAGCTGGAGAATAGCGAAGATTATTCCTATCTTAAAACCTAAGAAAAATGCAACAGAGATCACACCCTACAGACCTATCGCGTTAACATCAGTATTGGGAAAGATTTTCGAACGGATTATTCTGGACAGGCTTCTGCGCCATTATTTGGAAAAAAAGATTTTTCTCTCCTTTTCATGCTGGTTTCCTCCCGTTCAAAGGCTGTGACATCCTACCTGCAGCCCTACTCAATAAAATTTTAACAGCCAGAACTCATAAGAAGCTCGTGTATGGTATTTCTTTTGATATAAAGGCTGCGTATGATAATGTATGGCATGACGGCTTAATGCTTAAAATATTACAATCGGGGATTAAGGGTAATCTTGCTCTGTGGATCTCATATTTTTATAAGATAGGAAAGCATTTGTATCATGGAGAGGAGAGTTTTATTCACTTTTTAAGCACGAAAGGGGCTTACCGCAAGGAAGTGTCCTTTCCCCGTTGCTCTTCACAATTTTTTTGAATGATATATATAGTATTTTACCCAATGATATTTATTACTTTATATATGCGGATGACATTTTTATTAGTAGAGGAAAATAATATCGATGCGATAAAAAAATAAGATGCGGTTCTGTGTTTCCAAACTGGAAAGCTGGTGCGACGAATGGCATATGGATATTGCTCCTCAGAAAAGTAATATTATAAACCTTTCATCTGAAAATCGCCAGTTGGGTTTGTAGTCCTTTTTCGTGGTTGTAGTATCCCTTGGTCCAATAATGTTCGCTATCTTGGCATCCAGTTTGCTTCAACCTTATCCTTTCGTTCACATATTGACCAGCTCAAAACTAAAGCCTTTAAAAAGTTAAATGTGATCAAAGATTTGGCCGCTCCCAGATGGGGTGCGAACGCATCTAATTTGAGAAAAATTTGTAATGCTTGCATCACACAATCCATTGAATTTGGAGCTCATACGGATGGTATGACTAATAAAGCTGTCTTTGCAGCTTTGCAAACGATACAGAACAACATCCTTCGATTTGCACTTGATCTCCCACAGTGGACAACTCTCCAATGAAATCAATATGAAACTTAGGTTCGAAAAGAAAAACGTGATTTTCTTTGTTAATCAGTTTTCAGCCAGCGAATACACAGAAGTATCGAGATCAATATCCGAGGTGAAATCTGTAATCTCTAACGTCATTTTCTAAAGACTCCCTTGCGGAGGCACATTAAAAGAATATTGCCGTCAAAAAAACCTGTCCCTAGACCAAATAATTCCGATTATGGTTCCGGTAAATTGGGATGATTGTGAGCATTTCGCTATCAAGACCCATGACTTCAGCTTCCAACAAAGAAGCTTGGATCAGACTACCATTAAACATTTGTTCGCCGAGTTCAAATCACAGCTCCCTCCAAATCAAATTATCCTGGCCACAGATGGATCTAAGAATGAGAATTCTACTGCGGTGGCGGCTATCAACTGCTCCTCGAATGTTGTCATTAAGGGAACGGTTCACAGCATTAATTCTGTGTTTTCAGGGGAGGGCTTTGCTATAGCTCTGGCTGTAATGAAATTTGTCAAAGAACATAAAGATTATATCTTATTGACTGACAGTTTATCCAACTTGACAGCCCTGAGATGCCTAAACTTCCATTCTCCCAGAAGTGTTCTTTTTGTGGCCCGAGTTATATTTGATACCTTAAAGATATGTTCCTCATTAGAGCTGATATACACTCCTGCAAACGTGGGAAAATGAACGAGCTGATGATTTAGCTAAGCGAGCTTTAACTTCTAATATCTGCGACTGGGTCTCGCCCGAAGACACCTGTTCGGTATGCGCTAAAATTGTACGACAAACAAAACTTAGAATGGGACAATTCTAAATACTATGAAAAATACAAATGGCTTGATGCTTTCAATTTTTAAAAAAAAACTCAATTTATCTAGACGTAATGAGATCTTAATTTTTCGATTAATATCTAGGACTTTTCCAGTCAATACAGTTCTTCATAAATGTAGGCTCATTGAATCACCAAATTGTGTCCATTGCCAGATTCCAGAAACTTGTGAACATTTTCTCTCTTGCCGTAAATATGAGAGAGCTAGAGATTCTCTCCATGCCAAGTTGGGTTTGTTCCAGTGTCTTTAGATTGGATTTGTGATTTCTCCGTTCCGGGTTGTCATAAAGTGAAGGCTATTTTAGCTTTCTTTGTTGATTCTGACAGATTTTTAATTTTTGTGTAGGGATGACGAATATTTTAAGAGTGGTTATTACGTAACCAATATCAAAAAGTCACAAATACAAGTGATCAATACTTTTCAAAGAGGGGTGTGATTCAAATCCTTGATACGATCTTACTGATGATATTTCGATTACAGGTTTTGGATCACGATAGAAACTAACAATCGATACGATATCACTGAAATTTGGCGGAGCGGTGACTTCACTGGAAAGTAACAATCGATACGATCTGTCCAATGGAAGTTCTCGAAAGAAATCTGTGATTGGATTGAAAAGTGAACGGACCGGTTATTGGAATTATCGTATCATTGAATTGCATATCACTGAAATTTATCGGAGCGGTGATTCCACCTGAAAGTGCGAGGCTTCACTGGAAAGTGCGAAGTCACCGCTCCACTTTACAGGAGTGACCGATATTCGTATTTGATGATGCACTATTCCATACAGATCATTTTTAATTACTCGTGACATGATTGACTTTGATTACATGTATTCTGTTTACTGCTGGCGCCATCTATTGGTAGAATATAGGACTAAAGTAAACATTTTAAGAAATGACATATATTTTTAACTCACCTTTTCCAGAAAATGGTTCACTTTAATAAATAAATTAAATATATAGTTTTGAGAAAAAAAAATTTAAGAAGTAAGCTGAAACAGATAAATTAATTCAATCACACGTTACTTAAATTAGTAAATTAAGTATTAATTACAATTAATAAATTTTATATTTAATATTAAGTAATAATTTTTAATTAATAATATGATTGAAATAACAGATATTTGGAACGCATATTTAAAAATAACAATAGCAATATTATTTGTTATTCAAAAAATCGTGGATTATGCATCTCTATTTTTGTGATATTCGTGTTTTGATTTTGTTAACCCGGCAAAAGCTAAGAACTCGTTCAGGAGCATACGCCGGAAAACAAACCTCCATTCCTTCCTTCCTTCCTTTTCTCTCCACATGTTAGTTATGAATAAAATAAACATTTTAAAAAGTAAAACAAAACAGCCCTCATAAATATTTGAAATAAAATATTATTTACGCTTGAATTCAAATCAATGGGTAAAAGATTCTAGTTTTCTGCTACAAGGAAATTAATACGATTTTTTATATCATGGAAAATTGAAAATAAGCATAATAATAATCAAATTAATCCTTGGATCTTGACACTCATTACATACAATAATAATGCAAGATATATTTTAAAATACATTTTTAAAATTTTGGCAATCTCTCTCCATTTTTCGCTATTTGTATTTTCTATTCATTGCTTTCAGATTTTAGTTAAGTATATTGATAGATTACAGACTATTTAATTACTCAGGCGATAATTAAGTAAGATCATTCCATTGCGACTAACGTAACACTAGCAAGATTTTAACGAGCTATAATACCACAAAATATTCTTAAATAATCTCCGAGAAAATCATTTACCTTAGATTTTAAATAACATATCTATCCAGAAATTCTTTCTACAATATAATGATTTAAACACATTAAATAAAATTTTTAGCCTTGTGATTAATATAATTTAATTACAACATAAAACATTAACATTAAGTATTACATTAAAAAAATTTAAATACAACAATCATTACAAATGAAAACGATAACTTACCATAAAAAGTGCTCTTGGAGAAGACGTTTGAGATGTTTAATTTCTAAATTTATAACCATTTTTATTAAAATCATTGGAACTGCAAATACAAAACAAATTAGCATGAAAATAATCAGGGAGGATATAATGACGAAGCTGTTACGAAGCGCCTATATCAGAAGCTTGGAATTACTGCATCCTAACGCTGATTGGATGCTTATATGACGTCACCAGAAACTTGGTAACCATAGAAGGTTGGCAAGCTATCTATATTGGCTTAATAAAAAGGTAGCAATTGACCATTTCTCTCTTTGTCTTTTAGGTATCTAATGTGAAATGGATTACACGTGCATGTAATGAAACATTTAATAACACAATAAACAATATTTAAATGCCCATTTGTCCCGCGTCCATAAGCAATCTGTGGAAGAACGATATAAAAACTTTTCGTGTATTTATTGCGAGATTAAATTTTCTTCAAAAAACACGTTGTCCAAACACCAAGTTATTAGTCATAATAATCGTAATGAAATTAACTTGCCTGTTCAGTGCCAAAAACAAAATTGCATTTAAAGATATTTCCCATTTAAGACTACATTTCTGGTACCCATCCCTGTGGAAATTGTGTAAAAGATATATATTCTTTTAAAAGAATATATATATATATTCTTTTAAAAGAAGGGCTTTCAACCAATAAAGGAAATTTTGACCACTTATACCTTTAAACTTGTATGCATCTTGAAGATAATATATTTAGTTGCTAATTTTTTTTTTAATGAATACAAACAAAAATGAATTGTTTGTTATGTAAATAAAGTATATGTATAGTATTCTCTTTATTTTTTTAATTAATATTTTGTAACATTGTCTTCACAATTTGGTTTGTAAATAAAGAAAATACATTTCTATTCTTTGACTTTTTTCATTTCCATTTTTAAAAATAAACATTAAATATTTTAAACTTGTTCATTTCAAATGTACGAAAGCAGAATCAAAATTGTATAGTTAAGAATTTTATGTTTTACACTTTCTGGTATCCAGAAAACACATCTTTGGAATTATGTCTATCTGGGAACACAATTACTTAAAAGCTGACTGAGTTATAGAGTTAAGATTTGATACGTGGTTTCAATAGAAGAATTGTAGATTAAAAAAATCTTCTTTATTATTTGAGTTTTTATTTAAAGTAACATTCTTAAGCAATCAAATTCCTTAGCTTTAAAAATCACCAGAAGAATCTTATCTGGCCTTAAAAAGTGTTATTCATAATGCCTGCTCCCTAGTGTTTAGTAACTAGTATTTGTGATAGCAATGCATTTTGTAAAAAAAAAAAAAAAAAAAAAAAAAAAAAAATGAAGAAGATATTATAATAATATGAAACTAGTAAAGATTTTAACTCTTATTTCTTTACAGGAAAGTTTTTCTCCCCTAAAATTGCAAATAAGTTTTCTTATATTTAGATTTCAAACATGACATTAACATTAAATTTAGAAGCAAAATTGTATATTACAATTCATGATCCAGACGAATCCTGTCTATCAAAGAAACCACAAAAAGAGGGAGTGTGTGTCTATTATAGGGTCAATTACATATAACAGATTCAGCTACAAAATAATTTACAATTATTGCTATTGAAATCTTGTTACAAAAATACTTTTGTTGAAAATAATATGAATGAATATACTTTCGGATTAATTAACATTTAAAAACTTAGATCTTATCAGCAATATTTGGTAATATGGAGGGTGAAGAGTTTTTCTCAAACTTATGCTCCTGAAGCAAAGTTCATAGCTTGTGGCAGGTTAAAAATTTTTATACTCGATTATAAAAAAATTTCTTTTTGAATTTATAAAAACTATCTGGTAATTTGATTTATTAATGCATAAACAATTATGAACAATTATATCAGATTTTAGTTTCTGTTCTCGGCTGACTGTAATTTTAAAACCAAACTCGACATTTTCTTTTTTAATTTCCTTTCAAAAAGGGTAAATATTTTTGGAACACATATTTTATGTAGGATCCATGCAATAAAATTGCATTTTTATTCTTTCTGGTTCGTGTTTTTGATTGTTATAGAATTTAAAAGATTTTTATATTACTAGTTTTCTTTTTATTAACTTGTTGTTATTCTAAATATGTGTTCTATACATATTTATATTATATAAAAATATAATAAATCACAGAAATGCCTGCATTTTAAACATTTTAAATGTGCTAAAAATAGATACTAAGTTATTTTACATCACTGCACATAGCAATATTAAAATCAAGTGCATTCAAAACACAATTTAGAGATTAATTAACAGGTTGGGTGGTATTTATTTGTAACTTATATTTATAATATATATTATACTTATATATATTTGTAACATACATAAATATATATAGTAAAATAAGCATATTCTATTTATTGAACAAATAAAGCCTTTGCAGAAATAAAAATCGACATATTAAAAAAAAAAAAAGTAGTTAATAAATGATACCATTTTTTAAGTAAAAATATAATTAGCCCTACACATATGTTACATTAGTAATTCACTGAGCTTTACGATAACTTAAAAAAAACAAAAAAATTCCTGGTATCCATTTACTGTGCGATAATATTATTTTTGAACAAATATTAAAAAAAAGAAAAAAAAAAAAGAAAAGAAAACTCCCCCCCCTTTAAAGTATAGCGAATTAGTTTGTCTGCCAAAAAGGCAGTAATTTGCCAAGATAAGTAAACCTCATGCTTCGTCCGACGTGATTTAGAAAGCCAATGAAAGTTGAGATGCTTAGATACGTGCTTGTGGTTCAGACGCTTGTTATAATGACGATCCTCTAGATGCGAACAGGTTACAGTTAATAGATATCGAAATATTTGAGAGATTAATAAAGATGGTTAGATGATATTTGCTTGCGAGAGTCATATAATGTGTATTAAAATTTGTCTGGGAAACATTCAGTTTCTATTGGAGAGAAAATCATTTTACAAACAACTTAAAATTAATCGTATACTTTTCTTAAAACATCAATTTATTATTCTTAAATTTATTAGGAATTAACAATTGAAATTGTTGATAGAAATCATTTTGATATTCAGCAAATATGCATCACATCTAAACATCGAAAAAATTCTCTTCTATGATCAATCTATAAAGCCTAATATATATATATTGATGCATACTTATTTGTTTGGAAGATCAACCATGTCGTTATGGAAAGCAGTTCATTAAAAAAATCACTCTAAAATCACGGAAAATCAAGCACACTAAAATTCAAAATATTCCGCTAAAACGGTTTCTTGATCCAGGACCTGTAATCAAAATATCACCAGTAAAATCCTATCAAGGATCTGAATCAAACCTCTCTTTGAAAAGTATTGATCACTGATATTAGTGAATTTTTGATATTGATTACATAATAATAGTTCGCAAAATATTCGATATTTGACTTTAGCCCTATTTGACTTTAGGGGATAACAGTCTTTGCTGTCAAAAATCCCATTTTCATGACATTTCAATCAATCAATCAATAGATCAATCGTTTCATCACTATAATTGAATTGGAGATAACGTTCTTTATTGCTACATTTCTTCAACTTGTTATCTCACACTTTATTTTGTTGGAGTAAAGCTACTCTACATAGAAATATTATTTTTGAAATAACAGTTGAATAAAATACAATGAGTTCAGTTTTGAAACCTGAAACTAGTTCTGATTTCAATACACATCTTGCAAAGAAGTTTAAAAAAAATTATGATCTTTCATGTTCTGAAACAAATCCTATCAAAAATGAAAAGAATTGCGAAAACTCTGAAAAATTGGAAAATTTGAACCGGAATTCTTCCAATTACTCAAACGCTTTATCTTTTGATTCCAAAAATATAACTACTAAAGATGAAAATAGCGATTCCTGTGAAAACCAAAGACTAGAAATAATCAATTTCAATTGGCGAATTATAACTGGTGAAAACTTGAAGTTAAGGTATGCAGAAATTTTTTCTAGATCGTCATCAAAACATATAATGACTAGACTTGAAAAAGAAGTAGAATATTATAGCGGAGATTTGTTAAAGGTTAGGGTTTATGGGAAGTGGCATGAAATTCCACGCAAGCAAGTAGGTATAAATCAAAAACTTTACTATAAGCATTACAATTTAAAAGTTTATAGTATTGTAATTTAAAGTATAAGGTCTAAACTGTATGTGTGAGAACATAATTAGTATTGTGAATGCTTTTTACTTTTATCATATATATAGCTTTAATTAATATTTTATGATTGATTTAATTTAAATTGGTATAGTTTTTTTTATCCTACTAAAATCATTGTTGAAATACTTTTTAAAAATCATTGCAAAACTAAAACATGTCTTAATTTTCGCCATATTCTCACTCAATTTCTTTAACTAACCTTGCTTGTTTTAGTTATGTCTTCCTGTATAGAAAAAAAAAGTATTATTATAAAACAAAATAGCTGACAATAATAAATAGGTGCTATTATATATCATTTATATTTTGCCAAGATGCAAGACAAAAAAACCATGATTTGTCTCAAGTAATTTGTCTGATTTATTTTTCTGAAGAGCTAAAACTTATCTTTGAAGAAAGATGGATATCAGGTCATGGCTGGACATCATATGCTCTTAATTTGTATATATATAAAGAGAGAAGGAGAGATTTTAATGATTTTGTTAATCACGATTTGATTAAATTGAATTGTTTTATTCATGGTATTTGAAATTTTATAAAATGTTGATACGTTAATAGTTCATGTGTATTTGTTATAAGGAATTCCAATCTCTTCTTTTTTTTTAATTGTCATTCATGTTATGATTTCATTACATTAACCACAATAATTTATTCTAATAATGCTTAAAGTTCCAGCTTTAGGTTGAAAGCATCTTGTTTCATAATTATGCTCATAACATATTTAATCATTATTTTATTCAGTAATTTAATAATAAAGAAGTACTTTTAATAGTGCAAAGTATAATTAAGTTTTTTGCTGTAAAATCTTGAACTGAGAAAGTTATTCTTGTCTTGGCTCTTATTCAGTCAAGTGGAAAGTAAAGAACATAAGTCAAATTTGGCTAAGCAAATTAATGAATGTTAATTTTATATCAAAAATTAATTTAAATAATTTTAAGATTATAACATGAATCGGAAATAATCGATCCACTTAAAGCATTGTTTTGCAGTTATACAAATTTAATTATTGTTAATGAAATGTATCTTTTTCTTTTTGAATATTTTTAAAATAATGAAATTTAGTAAATATTTCAATGATGGGCAGCTTTAAATTTGGGTAGTATATATAGAAAATTGTGAATGACTGCATCACTAATCGCTGGTATAGCAAATACATCTTATATTTATTCATTATTCTTCTTTTCTAATAGCTGGTAGCGATTTCAGTTTGAACTGGATAATGGATAGCACATTTATAAATTCTTTTGAAATAAGTTATTATTATTTTTTTTGAATATCTTGCAGGAAAATTAAATTTAAGAAGTAAAAATGATTATATCTTATTGCATTAAATAAATATTCTTGGAAGAATTATTTTTATAAGTCATACTATTTTTTTTTTTTTTTTTAAATATGCAATTTTGTGTGTTACATATATTATATAGAATTGAGTGCAAGTTGTGTAAAGAGCTGAGATTTCTTGCTTATAATTTCATGATTATAATTATTTTTAATTGCATGATTCTTTTCACTTTATAATTCTGTTTCTTCATATTTATGTTTACTTTAAATTATTTTCTGATCATGCATTCCTTTCATTATCTTGTAATATTTAAGCCATCAAAATATTTATCATTGTATTGTTGTAGTAAAAAGGAACTTGAAAATCAATAAACAGATGTAAAATTAATGAATTCAAGATTATTGGAAGATTTTACTCGCAGAATGTTTTTTTTTTACTAATTTTTTTTTCTCATTTGGTTATTTTATTCATTAAGTTTAGAATTTTGCTTCAGATTCCAACTTTTTTTCTATTCCTCTGCAGATTGAGCACTAGCAAGAAGCTTAAAAAAACCATCATGAATTGAGAAATTCTATGAAATTTATATACATTGTTTCAAATATAAAACTGATCTGACAGGATGATATGAAGTTCTTCATATGATAATTGATTTTAATGTAGCTAAACTGTCATTTAAATTAATAAGAATACAGGGAAAATGTTGAGTGACTCCACTTTTTTAATAAAATTAAATAACCATTATGTTGTGCATTTAAATATCAATGGCAATATCATTAAGGATATAATTCATTACCAGATGTATTGTATAATGTAGTTGATATTATTCCATTGTTTTAGTTGAGTAATTTTCCTCTGTCAAAAATATTTCATGGATAATATTTACAACATTTCAAGAAATTATAAATTCAGTATCGGGATATATTTTGATTCATTATTTAAAAAATTCTGCTGTTGAAAATAAGTGAAATTGTTGAGGTAAATATGAATTTAATTATGGGTTTTCCTTAACTATTTAAAATATGTAAACGATTTAATTTAAAATTACTTAAAAAATTGCTGATATAAGTTCCAAAATTAAATTAACCCAAGAGGATGCAGTGTGATATGAGAATGCACATGGAGTGTCAGCACACCCAAAACAATTTAATGAAATAAAACAGAAACATTTTTACAATTATATCTCAGCATACAATTTAAAATTACTTAAAAAATTGCTGATATAAGTTCCAAAAATTAAATTAACCCAAGAGGATGCAGTGTGATATGAGAATGCACATGGAGTGTCAGCACACCCAAAACAATTTAATGAAATAAAACAGAAACATTTTTACAATTATATCTCAGCATACAATTGCCATATTTATTGTGTGAAGTAACTTAAAAATAATTAGAGGAGAGCTAGGAGGAATGGAACAGATGTATTTATGCCTAAATAAAATTAGGATCTATTTCTAGATTCTGGCTATAGCTCTTTGTTTCGTTATAATTGTTGCACTAGCTATAATATTATTTGAGTTTAAAGCATAAAACCTGATTTTTATGCCTCAGAAGTAAGTTCAAATTTTTATTTTTCAATAATTTTTTCAATTTTATTATTTTTAAAATAAAAAATTTTTTTTTGATGCATTATAAACTCAAAGAAGCGTTTACAGACGTAGCAAGCTTTATGTGATATGCATTTAAAAAGAAAATTCTACAGTGGGAGGAATGGGACATGTTCGATTATATTTCAATACATTTTCTAAATAACTGAACATGCTAATGATTGAAGTTTTTTAAAAAAAATTTCTTAATGTTGTTTAATAAAATTTGTTGTTGGGATGTAGTAATTGTAAGTTGATCATTTTAATAGTAAGTTGATCATCAATAGAAAGTTGATGATTTTAAATTTATTAAAATATATTAGTATACATTACCACTTAATTTCAGTTAAGGGAAATTCTACTGTAAATATAATAAATTAATAAGCAATATAATAAATATCAATCAATGAAAAAAATGAAGCAAAATTATGAGATATTTATTAAAGCTTTTTTCACTCTAAATTAAAAATAATTAGTAATTTTATATTTTTTATACAAAAACACTACGAATAGGGAAGAATAAAGTAAGTATCCATGAAGAGAAAAATATATTAAATAATATATTGCAATCAGTGTAAATAATTGTAAAAGAAAAGTTTTCTAGATGTGCTAGTACCAATGAAGATTTCAAAATCAGCTCTTGTTTGGCATATCCAAAATCATAAATTTTTAAATGAAAAGAACATCAAAATACAATATTTATTAATTTTATTTTTTCAAACTTTGTACCATTCCTCCCTTACATGTGTCCCATACTTTCCCCATATAAAGGAGGTGAGGGGTGATATTACAATTTTTTACTATGCAAATAAAAGCTAATTGTATTCTGCTGTTCTTTTATTTTTAAAAAATTAAATTAAAGAATATACTGTTAGATTTTTTGTAAACTACATTCTTTAATTCGCTAAACTAGTAAATTAATTTTTTATTTGTGTGTGAAATCTGTCCTCTTCCTCCCAGTTCTTCCTTATTAATGATTAATAATAAATAAATTAAAAGTACTCGCTTTATTTAAGAAGGCATGGAATCATTGATTTCTAAAAGAATTGCTTATTTTTATTTATAAATGCAATTATAATTCTAATTATGCATTTTTTAAAATGAGAAATGAATTATGTAACTAATTTTGAAAATAATTTGGGTATACAAGGATATATTTAAAGAGCATTTGACATTTTACAGTTTATGTCATATAAAACATGGCATAAGTTTATTTCAAAATTCATGTATATAGTGTTTGATATAGTCTCCTTTTCTTTTGGGCACATGTATGATCTCCAATAGCATAATGTTCTTTTCTTTGTTGGCGACTTATCAAGAGTATATTCATTTTATAACATCTGTTCCTGTTGCGATTTCAAATGAGGATCTAAAAATAAAAAGGCCAAATCCTTCAAGAAATACTTCTTCCTGAACATCTCTGGTGAGGGTTTGTCAATAATAAGATCCTTGAATGTATAACAGTAATATTTGAAAGTGAAAACTGTCATGTGTCATATTTTGATGAAGTGCACTCTTCAGATTGGTGATCACTAAATATATATTCATTATCTGAATCTCCTAATTCTTCTGCTATAGAATCTTTGTCTAATAAAACTTCCTCTAACAATTTTTAAAGTCTTTTCATTTCTTCATCATACCATAAAGAGGAAGAGACTGGCTAGTGTAAATACATCAGGGTTCACACTGAAAAATAAGTTTGAGATATAATGATACACTAGAGTATGTGTGGGGTGTCAGCATATCCCAAACTGTTCTACAAATGACAAAAATATTCAAATATAAAATTTGCCATTTTCATACCTGGCATATAGAATATGATTTAAAGGTAGCCACTGATGGACCTAACAATGGTTATGGGGAGAAGAGTGCAGATAAATTTTTTATAGCTTGGGCTGTTAAAACATTGCGCACACCAAGTTAAGGAAAAAAGCTAACGTGGATGGCATAATAGCTTATATTTATTTCTATACCTTAAGTTCAAACCTTATGTTGTGAAATGTTATTTAGATTTCAAAGTTTCAATAACATAATTTAATAGTATAGTTTCTTATATTTTAATACCTCGTTTCTCATTGCTTAAAATTACTTAGTTAAAATAAAAATAGCTGCTTTAAATTTGTGCTGCTTAGATGAAATCTACTTTCCAGTGTATTGTCATTGTCAGGTTACTTGTATAAGTACAGCATTTTCCTTGTATTGAGAATTCAATATATTATTAATAAATGTCTCATTATGTCACAGTTATAATATTTATTCTATACCAGTAGAGTTCCTGTTATCCTTTCCTTAATGATTATAATGAATTCTAAATGACTTTTGTAAATTAACATAATTTAAAATTGGATTGCAACAAGTCTATTTATTTCTGTTATTGGCTATGCATTGTAAAATAATTATATAAATCATTCAAATTTGAGTGAAATACGATTTGTGAAATTCCCTTTTAAAAGTCTAAGTTTTCAATTTAAGTATTTTTTTAAATGTTTCATTCTGCTTCATCTGCTAGACTTATACTGATACATAAAATAAATAAAATTTCAAATGTGTCATAGCAACTATTTATCTTTTGTTTGTTACTGAACAGACTTTATCCATAGATGACAAGATTAGATGATCTGCATATAAAATTATAAATTATATTCTGGTTATCTGTTAAACTTAGATACCCATATATAAACAGAAGTAGAGAATAATGTCTATAACGAGAATTTTCTTTTTAAAAACATTTTGCATGATTTTATTGGGTTTTCTGATTTTTAATTTTATTGAAATGCAGAGTTATAATTAGATTTTAAACTCTATTGTTATTTCTTTGAAATAGTTTTTATATATTCTTCCAAAAGCATCTTTATATTATAGCATGGGATATTATGCAAATAGCACTGTTTATTTTTTTTTATATATATGTATATTATTTATGTTTAAATTTCAAAACTTCATGAGCTACCCTACTAACAAGTACTGTGCAAACAGATGTGCTAGAAATGAAAATTCATTTTCTGTATGAAAATGAAACTTCAGAAATCTATTTATTTCTATTTTTAGTGAGTAATTTCTTTAAAGGAAATAAAACTATGTCATTATTTGTGTTTGTAAATATGTAGCTTAATTTATATTTATACACTGAGGGGACAAAAGTCATGGGATAGCAATATGTATATATACAGATAGCAGTAGTTTCCCGTACAAAATGTATAAATGGGCAGTGCATTGGCAGGGCTTTCATTTGTATTCATATGAAAAGGTTTCTGACGTTATTATGGCCACACAACGAATTAACAGACTTGAATGCGAAATGCTTGCTGAAGCTAAATGTAGAGGGCATTCCATTTCGGAAATTATTAGGGAATTCAACATTCTGAGATCTACAGTGTTTAGAGTGTGCAGATAATACCTAATTTTAGCCATACCTCTCACCATGGACAATGCAGTGGCCGACTGCCTGCACTTAATGACGAGACCAGCGACATGTGCGTAGAATTGTCATTGTTAACAGGCACGTGGCGCAGTCCCACGAAGCCACGGACCCAAGTCGTTAACAAGGCAATTTGCAAGCTGATGTTGGCCTCACAATGGTGTGGAATGTTTTTACATAGAATGGACTGGGAATAGCCCAACCGATCTTTGGTTGAAAATAGTTATGCTCAGTTACTTGGAGACCACTTGCAGCCATTCCTGGACTTTATGTACCCAAACAACGATGATATTTTTACGGAGGACAGTGCATCATATCACCTTGCCACAACAGTTCGTAATTGATGTGAAGAAAATTCTGGAAAGTTCCAACGAATGATTTGGTCACCTAGATCGCCCGACATGAATCTCATTGTACATTTATGGGACATAATCGAGAGGTCAGTTCGTGCACAAAATTCTGCTCCAGCAGTACTTTCTCAATTCTGGACTATAGAGGCAGTATGGCTCAATATTTATGCAGGGGGACTTCCAGACGACTTTTAGAGACCATGCCACAGGTAGTTGCTGCATTTAACCTAGGAAAAGGAAGTCCCATGACTTTTGTCCCTTTAGTATTATCTTCTGTCAGATTTTAATTAAATCTTCCAATTTCTTCTTTCAGGTAGCTTTTGGAGATGATGGTTTATCATACAAATTTTCTGGCAATTGCCTTCCATCTAAACCATGGGAAACTTGTCCCATTATTTTTGAATTAAAAAAATGTGTGGAATCTGTTGTTGGTTATTCATTTAATTTTGTGCTTGTAAATAGGTATGTTTTATTTCAAATGCTTTTTTCACTTTACCTCTAAAAATAAAAATAAAATTATTATTTGTAAATATTCTCATTTTTCTGCTTTAAGATGCCGTAATTAAAAATTAAAAAAAATATTCTGCATGGTGTTAGAAATGTAATAGTTTTGAACTTTAAAATTTTGATTTGTATTTAATTTGAATAATCTATTTCATCTTGTTAGAATTTACTGTTTAAAGTTAATAGGCATCTTCTGAAAGTTTTAAATTAAAGTATCTTGAACTGAAATATTTATTCTGTTTTTAGGAATTAAAAAAATCGCATTTTCAGTTATATCTGTAAATGTGTAAATTATTTTGTTGTTATTAAAACTAATTCGGCGTTTTTATATTCTTTTGAATTTACTCAAATGACTTTAAAGCATTTATCAATATTCTTATGAAAATTCAGAATCTTTCCATAAAATTGTAATTGTAATTTCCATAAAATTACGTTCTTTAATAATTGTACACTAATGGCCCTTTTCTTGTTAGAAGATATGGAGTTTATGAGAAATAATTGTTAATAATAAATAATAATAAAATGTTTGTAAAATTAAATAGTTAAATCATGCAAAGTAATAATTACAAAATAAAATTCTCAGTTTTCTGGAATTTGTTATATTCTGTAAGTCACATTATTTGAGCGGACGAGTAAACATTATTGCTTACTACAAGGACAGAGACTATTCTGCACCTTTAAAAGTGGTGACTGTCTATAAAATAATATGGCAATGGATTTTTTTAAAACTTTGATTTCATATTTTTTTTTTTGCCACTGATGATTTTTTAAATACATTTTTATATTACAACAATGCAGAAAATGACGTTTGTTTCAAGGAATGTATCATCAGCAGCATTTCAGTGCCAAATAAAAAGCTGTCGGTATTTTGAAATTTGTGATTGCGCCCCTAAATGCATCTTTTTGGAGCAATAGAGAAAACTTAATATAACAGGTAAACTATTCTTAGGAACAAGCCAAAATTTTGCATGACTCCATAAAATAGTCTTGTCCTTCAATTTATGCTAAAATTTAAGTATGTTGCAATTAAAAAAATTTTAACTCTAATTTTGGAATTTTTTTCTTATATTAAAAATCACTTTTTGTGTTAAATATGTATTCTGAATGTGTAGAATACCTTATATTTTCATAATAAAGAGTTCAGGTCATTAACTTTATAAGTTGTTAAGATATGGATAAAAGTTCAAAATTTAATTTTAATGTTTGAAAGTCAAAATTTTGTTAGCTCACAATTTCGAGATGAATTGGCCTACAATAAAACTTGGTTTCTGGGAATAAGTTTTGATATCGTTTTAAAATCTGATGAGAAAAATTGATGATGCCATTGGAAATTCTGAAGTTTGCACCTATTTCAATATATACACGGCCCCTAACGAAATTTTTAATTTAGAATCGTTTAGAGTACTCTAAACTTTTTCAAATGACACCTTTTTTATGATTATTTTTAATGATTATAATGAATGATGCCAGTTTAAAGTTGGCTGGCTCCTTTTTCCCCCGTAACAGCACAATATGTTCATCAAAAATAAACAAGATTCTCTAAACCTACTTTTTACTGTTTATTTTGTTGTTTATGAATAAAGCTATATTTCAAATCTTCGATTGTTTTTTTATGATGATGTGTGGATTTTTCCCGTAATGTAGGTTTTAGTTGAAAGTATGGAAACTATTAACATAATATGGAAGTATTTAACGTAATATGAAAAATAAATTAGTAACTTCCATGGTGTTCTTCAGTTAACCTATCAAAGTAATATGCATGCTTTATTTTTCAGGCTATTGTTCAAATTTTTTATATCAAATTATTGCTCTGTCTTTTTTTTTTTTTTTTACAGAAAATTACGAAAATCTAAGTTTCTTACATGATACCATGAACATCTCAGAATTTTTTTGGTCTACTCTGCAAAAAGGGCTTAAAGTTTTTAAATAGTTCTTTTGCTTGATTAAAATAATGAGTAATTCAACCCTATTAAAAGTGAGTGATTGTTATTTCAGGGAATTAGCAGTTCTCTTTCAGCTCATGTAATCAATAATTTAAAAATAAAAAAAAATCACTTGCAAGGAAAGAAGTAAAAATAAAAAGTAAAGTTTTTTTACAATTGTTGGGGAAGATTATGCAGACATGCATGTGTAGAATTTTCAAGAAAATAAAGGATTCTGTCATGAGTCGGACATGACTCACTCAGATCAGTCAAAGTGGATCAGTTGTTACAACATATTTCAAAATCTAGAACTTCCTTCGTTTTTGCTTCATAAGAATTTTCTTTCTTTGCTGATCACCATTGTTTTGGAGAATTATCTTTCTTCAACACATTCAAAGAGGAAAGAAAACTTTTTGATTGGTGATGTTAGAATGTCTAAATATATTGCAAAAAGGACTATGATTTCACCTTGTTTGATTGTAATGTGGAATTGATTTAGGATAGCTCAATAATATATTTTGTTAAATTAGTCTGGAAATGAAGAGACGATTTATAATTAAGTAGGAAACTTGAAACACTGTTTTTTGTTCATATGCAGGTTTTTGAATGCAATAAATATACTTGAGCTAATAAAAATAGAATGTAACTGGAAGGAAGTAAAAAAACATAAAAAAATAAAAATAAATAAAAGCTTGCTCCACCTTAAAGCTATTTACTATTACTTTGACGTAGTCAGTGTTTTAAATAATTGTAAAGTTCATGCATAATTAACATGTAAATAAATCATGATCAGTTTTCAAAGAATTCTTTGTTTGAATTTTTATATAAGATATTAGATGGAATATAGGAAATGGTATTTCTTGTTTTGTCTTCCAGATTTTTTTTTTTTTTGAATATTTAATATTTATTAAAGTGAAGTTAAAAAAAATTCTTCAGTATTCTTATATGCTTTGCTTAGCTCTGATATTTTTGTAGACTTTTTGCATCTTGTAAATTACTAAATAATTAAAATTAGAGAAATGTGGAAAAATTCTGGATATAAGAGGTTATGTTTATTAACATAATATGGGCACATAAAATGAATTTTTCACCTGTTGCATTGCTACTATTTTAATTTGAAACCAGTCCAAACCAAAGTGAATAAAAGCATTTATATTCTTTAAGGTTTTCTTTTTTCTATACAACATTTCTTCCATTTTTTCAATATTTTTAAAACAAGCACTCCTTTTTAGCACATTCAACTGTATCAGGTATACATAGTTTCAAAGTATGAAACTTATATTTGATTTTTCATTTACTCAAAATTATATTTAAACAAGTTTGCATTATTTTTGATACTTCATTTTATTCATTTGCATTTATGTTTCAGATTATCATATTTAGTAAAAAGGAATGTAGTCTTAATTACCTTTTTTCCATAATTATTCTTGTATTGATATTTATGAAATGTACATATTTATTCAGGTTAAAAGAAGTTATGCAATTGGTTGGGTTTTTTGAGTATATACATTATTGAAATTACCTTCTCCACAATCAGAGAACATCTAATGTATATATTCAAATATTACAATCTAATTTATTTCAGTTTATTGTTAGCAGTTAACATAACTTAGCTCTGAATATAACCAACCTCTTGCAAAAACTGATATTTTATGTTCATTTAACTATTTTGGAATGTTTTTCGACTTATATACCAATGCACAGACTTTAAAAATCATGTACTTTTTTTAACTCGTAATTTTTCTTCTTCAATGGGGAAATAGATTATTTTAATTTTTTTAATATTGAAAATATTATTTACATATATACATTTTTTAATAATTTGTTACATTTAATTTGAAAATGTTTTTAGTAAAATTTTTGTATTTCAAAAATTTACACTTGTATTTTTTTCACTTGATAACTGTTTTTGTCTAGTGGGGAGTATTCAAATGAATTAAATAAAAATAAAATGAATAATTGTGTATTTCTTTGCAGTGTTATATTGCATAATGCTTTTATGAAATAATATATAAGAACCAGGAAAGTTTATTTTTCTTCAAAATTCCACTATGAAAATGTTAATGTTTACAGGACATTCAGAATTCAGAATGCTTAGTTTTATAAAATTTCTTTATAATTTAGCATTTGTTCTGATTTTTTTGGGTTAGTAACAATCTGAAAACTATCTCCTGCAGCTATTTTCTGCATGCAACATTGAAGTCATTTAATTGATGTTCTGTGTATTCAATCTTTTTGCAAGTGATTAAATATAAAATCGTGAAGTGAAATTTAATATGTTATATTTAAATATTTTTTATTTGATTTTTGAATATTGCTTTCTTTCAGTTTTGTAACCTATATGAATATTTATTACATAAAAATTTATGCATAATTTTAGGTATAAAGATGGTTCTGATCATATGGGTGAGCATCGAGATGATGAGAAGGAACTTGATCCTCATACACCAATTGCATCGTTATCATTTGGAGCAGTTAGAGAATTTATCTTTAGGCATATGGATACCCGAGGAAAAAACGCTAAATCGAATATTCAAAAAAAGAAAATAGATTTGCACCCTGGTAGCTTGTTGTTGATGGAATTCCCTACTAATCGGTTTTGGTATCACAGTCTTCCATCTAGAAAAAATGTGTTTGGTGTGCGTGTCAATTTAACTTTCAGAAAGATGATTAAATCATAGTGATTATTAAATGTACTTTTAAACTGGAGGCAATATATTTTTGCAAGAAAATCATTTTATGCGAAGCTGTTGAGAGATTGAAATGTTTATCTGTAGTTATCAAAAAATAATTAAATTAGATTGGTTGTTATATGAAGTAAAGGAAGTTTTTATAAAATGAGAAAGAAATTGAATGTGCTTTTATTTTTATTTCGTTATTTTTTATTTTTATTTTTTCATATTTTTACTAATGATTTAATTAAACTTTGTATAAATTGAATGTGTTTGTGATATGTCTTATAGATTTAGTAAATTGTGGCAATTCTGGGCAACTGCAGATCACAAACTTTTTTTCAAGCCGTGAAAAATTGAGATCTAATAAAAATGTTTTCTTTAAAGTTAAAACAAAGGTTCTAAAACTGTTGTACTACTAAGCGTTTTTTAAAATTTCTCATGCCTAGTAGAAATATAGATCATCTAATAAATGTGCATGATTTTAAAATCATTATTAATCAGAAACATTATTTTGTAGAATGCAATTTGATATGTATCAGAATTTTGAATTTAAAGTATTGTGCTAAAATTTACATATCTAATATAAAAAAGAGCTTTTATTGTAAAGAACAGTAAATTTAGAGCATTTGGAAGTGCTTGTTCTTTTCATTAGAACTTTAAGGTTTTGCAGTGTTTACTGGAAACTCAGAACTGTTTTTAAATTTTTTAAAAGATTTTTTATAATTATTAATACGATTGCCATTTAAATTAATTTGAAATTGTTTGTATTTTTATATATTTTTTATTTTGCAGACTTATTGCAAACTTACTCAAGTCTTTTTAGAAATTGTAAGCATTACCCCTCCTCTTTTCAAATTTGACATTCATGTGAATTTCTTGTTTTAGAGTTTTGATTTTTGAAAAACTTTATTCTACAGATTTGCAAATTTATGAAGAATCTTTCTAGTTAAGGTTTTTAACAATGTAGTGGATCTTTTTTTTTTTTCCCTTCATGATGTTAAAGTCGTTGAAAAGATTGGTTAATGATATATTTACAAATGATGTGGTAATAAGTTTTAAGTTAAAAATGCATTAAACATTTTTGCACCTCTTACTTTAAACTTCAAAAAGTGAATTTGAAATTTTTCAAAATAGATATATTCAAAAATGAGCTTAAACTGTATACTCAATATTTTTTATTACAAATTATAAGTAATATTAACAACCAAGGTTCATCAAGTTGTTTAAAATTCATTTATCACAGTTATTATTAGTTTCTGGTTGTTCTAAGTACATGAAACATTTTCTGCTAATCATACTTTTGCTTTAATTAAATTGATTTTTGAAAAGTTCGTTTTCCTTTTGCAATTATTTCTTATTTACATCGAAAATAATGAAAACCAGCGAGTGTTTTTGATTTTAATTTCCTCTTTTGTATGTAATATTTTTGATTTAATAAATCAAAAAGTAATTATTTTATTAATTTCCTTTTCCATGTAAAATGTTGAAATATTCATGAAGAACACAGTCTATGTTCCATAAATATCTATTAACCTCTTTTTTCTAGTTAAGATGGTAAAGGTAAAAATTAATTATAGTGTTGAAATGAAAATTTACTACATTGTTTTTCAATGTGATAACATTGATTATTGGTTAACCAATTCAGTGTCATTCAGTTGCAAAATACATATAAAATATTTTACAATTATCATTTATTTACAGAATATATATGTATGTAAACATAATTTAGTAGTTGTGTGGCTGAATAGAAGAAACTATTGAAATTGTATTTCGATTTGTTTCATCACGAGAGACATAATTTTCATACAAATAAACAATGCATCAATATGTCAGTCTACATTTCGACCCAAAAGTAGAAGATACCAAAATTTTTCCCTTTGATGATTTTATTATGAGATTTTGATAGGGATTTCTTTGACACGAGTAGATTTAGGAAATCTTAAGTATCTTTGAAAAAAATGTTGTAAGCTTTAAGGATTTTTATCTCTTCACTTGGAGAGTGAGAAAATGCCAAGATTAGCTGTTTTATAGAGCACATGCAGAATTTAAATAAAAAGTAGGAATTGGATTAGGAAATAAGAACATTTTAGAGTGAAGTTAATATGAGCTAAATTAAGATAAAAATTAGGAAATTAATTATAATTTAAATTAGATTAAGAGATATCACTACATGTATATATAAACGAAGAAGTGTAGAAAATCTTGTGAAACTTGATTTCTAAAAACTGTTTTATTAAGGCATCTTACGAGTATTTTTGCAATAACTTCCTTTCATAAAGGGTGCAATTGTACTTATTTATATTATGATAGATTTAAGAGTTTTTGAAATGCAAAGACAAAATTTATAAATTCAGTTTGATGCACTGAACAGAAATTATTAGAAGCATCAATTTATGAGTGAATCAGAAATAAGAATTCAACTATTGTATTGGCTTAGAAATATTTAATCGCATGCAGTCAAACCTTTCTGAAAAAATTACTTCATTCAAATTCAAAAGACCAAAAGTGCGTCTACAAAATGATTCACTATAGTGTGAATGTGATGTGTTCAAAATGTGATACACTGTGATGAAGAAAATTAAGTATAAAAACAAATTCATATTGATTTTGTTGTATATTTAATTAGTTTCCCTAACACTCCTTCAGTGTTATGTGTTCTGCATATGCTTTTCTTTATATCTATAGCAAGAAAAAAAGAATGATTATCAGGTAACTATTTATTTGGTAACAAAACATGGTTAAGACTGTTTCAAAGGTTTAGGTAAGAATTTATAAAAGTAAAATAAATATAAAAATGTTTTATTATCTTGTTTTTGTTGATTAAATCATAAATACAAATTTCCATCGAAGAAACCATTTTTCATGATTTGGAGCTCGATTTCATACAATAGACATCTAAATTCGATTACAGAACAGCATTTTTTCTATCGGATTTTTAGTCATATAATTTATGATGCATGGTACCACAAAATTTTTACTACAAATTGGTTCATATTGGATAACATATTGATCAGTCAAGAAACTTTATCTCGTGAATTGATTTACATTTTTGTGGTGCTTGCATTGTTAATTACTGCTGAAATTCTTACTGAGAGCTACTTAGAAGTCCAGCAAACGATGTAAGTTATCTTCGAGGCCTCAGTATAACATTGTCATGCTCGTTAATCATTGATAAATTCAAAGTTATTTGTCTATTGTGAAATAAGATGGTTGAAATGACCTCCGATCCATCAGTTTTTCTGTGACAAAATTCTTTTCCCATGTCTTTCATACACTTAAAATGTTGATGTTATGGATGAATAACAAAAAATACTGCAGATGCAGTAGTAGTCAGTGACAACTAAAGTTTACAGAGCAGGGAAAATTATTCTGTTACTATTATAATACTAATATAAATAGTTGGTAAACTTGAAAAAAAAAGCACTTTAACTTCTATTAACTACTTTCTATAGAATGTTGTATCTCTAAAACGAAAGTTTCTTCATTATGTAGAATTCATTCTATAGTCTTATGATGTGTAGACATTTTTACTAGGGATACTGTCACGTTCTGCTTATTGCCATCCTGCTCTTTCCCGGACTATAGTGGATTGCTTATCTGAATTAAGTAGATGATTATTTTTGCAAATTTATGTAACGAATTTGGATTTTTTTTTTTTTTTTTAAGTATTGCTATGTTGATAGTTCACATTTATATGTAGTTTCATGCTGTGTATTGAAAATTTTTATCAAGAAATTATTCGAATTTTAAAATTATATATTGGTACTGATAAGTATGTGTGTACAAAAAAAAAAAAAAAACTATTTTGTTTTGTAATTTTTTTATTCTCTGTTACCATTATATCATTTTAAATTATATACAATATGAGGACATAAAATGTGTGAAAATACATAAAAATATTCACAATGATTTATAAGATGAATAAGTTATGCTCATCTCATATAAATGAAAGAGCTGCATGAAATTATCATTACCCAGTGTAAATTCTTTGTCTATTTTGTGATATTATGTGATAAGAAAAAGTGATAAGAATTTACAAATGAGAGTAGACATTATCAATAATCGTCCGAGTTAAACATTTTGAGGAGTAATGATTGTTCAGTTCAAACAATAGTTTGCCCCCCGCCTTGCTTCATTTTCAGAAAAGTCAACAGATATCATTACATTCCACTCCATTAGTAGTACAAATGCAGTGGCTGCATGGGCCGCTCAAAATTTCAACTTGATCATTGATGTTGAAGAACTTTCCATAAATGTTACAACCTTCAAAAGAAAAGTATAAATTAGTTCATTCCTGTAGTTTTAAAGGAAATTTTCAAAAGTATTTTCATTTAATAGTATATAATCAGTAATCCATCTTATATCTGGAAGGATGTTATGTAATTATAAAATAAAACAGTGTGCAATTAATATTTTTTAAAAACTTATTTTTTGTTCTTCATGTCTCAATTTAAGTATTTTGTAATTGAAAGCTTTATTTATTAAAATAATTTGTAAAACAATGCAATACTTGTTTCTGTTACCGAAAAATAGCCTTGTTATAAGGATAAGATAATGAAAAAATACTCTCTCTTAAGTGGCTGGCCAGAGAAAATGAATTTTCGGTCACCCCCAATGTTTCTTCGTGAAACAAAAGAAATATAAGAGAAGGATGCTGACTTTGAGGACAGAAGGTGAGTGAAATGAACCCCTCCTCCCCCCCCAAAAAAAAATCGAGGAAAAGCAGGGTTCAATGACATTGAATTTAGTTTAGTTTGTTATGTTGCTGTTCCGTTTTAAAGCAAAACCAGGGCTACTCTGGAAGGGCTTTCGTAATTTTGAACCGTGGTCGGATGACGAGGATTACATCTAAACTGGCACTCCCTCTCCACACTTCCGCACCACACCAGTGATTTTTTGGATTTAACGTGTACCAAACCCACCACTACTTGACGGTCCGTCGGTAGAATCTGGTCTTGAATTTGGAAACCTCCGGTTCCGAAGTCGATGGCATTGAGAATGATTTCCTTGATAATAATGGAATGCGCACGCCTAGTGTTCCTATATTATTCAAGAGAATGTAAATAAGAAGAACTGTATATATAAATTACGTTTGATTTTATAGACTTTTTAAAACGCTATTTACATTAAGGCATCGCAAAGATATTACAGCAGTCGTACTGACTTGTTCCATGCTTCATGTTAATATGTATAATTTTTTAAAATACTTAAATTTCGGAGATCTCTTTACATGCAAAAAATTATATTTACTTCCTTACAAACTAAATTAAAATAATAGAACGCTTATATGGTTAAGTAAAGTTTTGAAAGGCACTTTTTTGCTTTTGCATATGTTAAAGAATGAAAAAATATTTTTGTTAATGATGCTAGATTCAAAAATAGTGTTCGGATATCTTCTAACAGCTATATAGTGATTTGAAAACTATCTATCTTTTGAGGATTTTGTAAATAAAGATTTATTGCTTAAGGCCGTTAAAATATCAAAGATATAATTTGTATGGAAGTCAGAGACATTTGTTGTATGAATAATGATATTTTTAAAATAAAACTTTATTAATATTTGTTCTGTATAGAAATATATATGATATTCCTTTCCACATTCTGCTCAGGGTTTTGTATATTTCTCACCTCTAGCCAGTAATTCATGAATAGTTGCATCAAACATTGTGTTGAACAAACATTAAAAAAAAAAAACATGTGTATTTTAATGTGTAACAAATCTATTATTATTATTATTTCCTGTAGTATTTTTACGGTTTTGCCTTTTTAAATTGTAACACTCAATCAAATGAATAAAAAAAAATTTTCCCTTTCTTCTTTTAGTTGTGCTTTTGAGTGTACATAGTTACTATAATAATAAAATGCTTAATAAAGTCATTAGAAGTAAGAATATTTTAATAATTAAAGGATTAGGAAGATTTTTAAGAAGATTTCTAGTATTACCTGAAACTTTTAATAAACCCCAAGGGTCAAAAGGAGCATTAGGAACTTTTTGTGTTGACTGAGTTATTCCTGGTTCTTTCGTAGTGGATATTCTGCTATGCTGAATGGCTGCAGGAGTTCTTATAAGGTCTGGTCTCTTGCTTGTTGTAATTATTTTGACTTCACTTGTAGGTTTTGTTGGTGTTCGTATCAACTCTGGCTTTTTAGTTGGAGTTGTAGACTGCTGTGTTGCTGCTGTTGGTTCATGGGTCGATGCAATTGGAATCGGCGTGGTTGGTCGTAGACGGACACGAATTCCAAATTTGGTCTCCTCAGTCTTTTGACTGGTCATTTTAGGTTTGTCTGAAGGTAGAATTCCTATTATATATAAAACAAGTGAAACTTAATGAATAAGCATAGTAGAAGCACATGCAGCCTGAAACGAACTTGGCAGTTGTTTAAAAAATTATGGATGTGCGAGAAGACTTTTAATGCAGTTTATAAAATGAAAAAGCCACTATTTATGTATCTTACATTAGGAAGCATTATAAAGAATTTATAAAACTAAAATGGACAAATATAAGGCATCTTATTATTTGAAGTACTATAAAACATGTTTTTATTATATGCTATAAAACTCGGGTATTTTCAAAACCGACTCTTTTTTTTTTCTCTCTCTCTCTTTTTCTCTTTCATGTTGAGTCAATAGTAAATGTGATATGTAAGTAACGAAAGCTGGAAGTGGATATAAATGATTTTTAAAAAAATATTTAATGTTTAAAGAAGATATGATTTGCAGTTTGGGATGATTTTTATTTGTGTTTTTCGGCAATAATTTTTTATAATAAAAATTTAATGGCATAAAAATAAAATTTGCGAGTTCAATGTTTCATTCTGAAATGCTTTACCTATTCTTAATTTTAAAATTAACAAATTAATAACTTTTTAAAACAAGTGAACCGAAGTTAAACATGAAAGAAATATTTTATGTACACTTCATAAGACAGGTATTATCATACTTCATGATAAATTTTGGTGTAACAGAGAGGAAATAATAATCCAGCCCAATGTAATGACTTTTTTTTTATTACTTCTTTAATCAAAGCATAAATTTAAATGTTTTTAAATGTCAATGCGGTCATCATGAGTTATCCATTAATGGATGTTCCCACTTTTGAGGCTTAAACTGTAGAGTGAGATGCCAAAAGTCATATGGCACCTTTTTAATATTTTCAAAAACTGTTCTTTCGATTTTATTCTGGATATATTACACGTTTCACGCCTGATGATCTAATTGGCCCAATCATATGATGAAGTTACACTTCGCAAACCATTCTCTGACACAGAGTATTTTCACCCTGAAACTTCCCATCTTAACTTTGATCCAACTATCAAGAGAAACAAATGGTCCACAAATATTCTTGTCAATGATTGGTTCAATCTTATCAGATAATCCAGACTCAAATTAAGAAATCCCTTTTCACAGCAGCGTGCACATTGCCTTGTTGACAAATTCTTGAGGTTGTGCCGCTCACGAACTCCATTTTAAGTTCGTAGCAACATGAAACATGCATGGCTCACTAAACTTTTTCTAATCATCAAAGGTTCAATGCAAGTGATCACTAGCCAGGTCTGAGGGGTATTGACGTCAATGATCTGCTCAGAGAAAAGGCACTGTAGTCGTTCTATTGCTTCTATATCTCAATGATAAGTACCACTGCATTAACAATTGCGTCCGGGACATTATAGGATAAATCCCCCCTCTACCATCATCAGTGGTTTAAAAAGGGTAAATGGCACCCAGGTTATAGTATTATTTTTAGCCCCAGCATCGTATTTAACTTCAAAAGATGATTTAAATGCTCTTAACTTTTTGTCATCATGGCGCCCAGGATATGTATACTCTTTTTCGTCGCTACACCTCTGAACGTGGACCTCAGAAACAATCTAGTTCACCCTTCATAGAATGTGATAATCTGTTGGTGCAGTGTCATTCATCTGATCCGAGCTCTTCTGCACAGTCGTCGCTAGTCCCGATATTTCAGCAACCATGAATGACATTTGCTTAATAGCTGGTGAAAAGTAATGGCTTCTGAATGTACCTTTGAATCTGTTACGAAAGAGATCGTGAAATGCTCTGCCACATATATGGAATTAAACATTTGTTTTACACTTAAAGCATGTTAATTTTCACTGGGCAGACATTATCGTATTAATCAATGTCTTATAAGGCATTCAAGAGTCCAACAGATTGCACCGACCACAATTCCACTCTTTACACCCTTTAAAACTATGCAATTACTGCTTGCAAATTTTTATATTACTATCCTGAGACACTGACACTTTAGCAAGTATCCATTGTGCTCTGGATATTGCTAGGAAAAATTCCACAAATTAAGACGAATCATATTCAATAGTTCCAGAGAATAAGTTAATAAACATTTTTTTCATTTTTCCTGTCTTTTTATTTTTATGCTGATGCACAGGTCCTTTACAATATTTATTCTTGTAACTATGTATCACTTAGAATGTTAATATAGACAGTTTGAAATTATAATTTCTAATATTAATAAATGGAAAATGATACTTGCCAATTGCCTCACGGTTTATAAGTGGATGAAGAAACTGTGAACTTCCTGGTCCATTAATTGTTATCCTTTGAGACGGAGGAGATTGCTCTTTAAATGTTGAACTATTTCCAGCTGAAAAAATTTAAGAAATTTATAGCTTTTATCTATATTGATCTAGAGATGCTATTTGAACTAAGAAAAAATGAACCTGATTTACCACAAGTATAACGAGGACAGCAAAAAGCTGGTAACTTTTCAGGCACGCAGTTAGGAGGTGGCGTTGGACATCTTTGTAACTGACAAAGCTCTTGACCATAAAAGCAACGGCACAACTCACAAGGATCTACTTTTGGAATCATTTCACCATTCATGAAAATACGTCCTTTGATGAAGCAAAAGTCTGAAAACATATAAATTTAACTGTAATATAGTTTTTTTTTTTTTTTTTCGCTAGAAGTTATTGCAAAGGGAAACGTTTCCAACAATAGTTTCTGTTTGTCACAAAAATCATACTTTTGCAATAATGTAACCTTGAAGGATTGAAATTTTATTGCTTTAAGTGATATGAGGTTAACAATAATACTCTGAATTAGTATTAATTATCCTAAGTGAGCAAAAGTGATTTGAAATGGCATCTATTATCATTTATACATACAGTTGTACTTTTTATGTTGTTGAAAAATGTCAATTTAGTTCTGGAGTATATAATGAAAACTAAACAACATATGAGCAAAATAAAGCAATAATTAACCAAACATTAAACCAAGGTAAAGAAACCCAACAAATCCATAGCGGATATGCGGATAGCCCCCTATTTACTTACCTACCGTCTGTATGAGTTTAAACCTCATGGAATTCTTGGAAAGAAAAACAGAGGATTCTAAAGAATGTAAATTAGTCGAAATTTGTTATCTGAACTCGGTTCCAGTTATTGAAAAGACAAAGGGATGTAACAATTATTAACAGGAAGACAAAAACCAATTTCCACAATTATATTTTCCTTTCATTTAAATTTGCTATCGATGTTTGAATTATTTATTTTTGGCAAAATCGTAGCACATTCTTTAATTTTTGAAACTAAAAGCAAGTTTAGGTCAGATATACTACCTATAGATATAAGCATGTAATGAGAACCCTGATATATATACCATCTCTGTTATGTCGAAGTGTTGTATTCTAAAAACTACATACTGTAAAACATGAAAATTTTGATGTGAGAGATAGAATTACTAACAACGCAATACACTTTGTGATGCATACGAAAATCACATATCATATGCAGCAATTTAAGAGCAGATGTGGCTATTCTACACGTTTTGTACAAATAAAATGTTTTGACTAATTTGACATGCGACATTTTGATTCAGCAATGACCATGGAATGATTATTAAAAATTTGAACATATGATATTTTGATTATACCTAATAATGTTGTTCCTACGTATCATTTATTATTATTTTTATTAGAGGACCTCACTGGATTTTCAATGTCTTAAACGCAATTGAATCCTGGTCCTCTAGCTTTTTGATGCTTTTTTATTTCCATAGAAAATCATTAAATTTTTCTAGTAATCAAACATTTTAAAAACTCACATATTTTAGTTCTTTTGAATCCTTACGAATTTTTGGACTTAGCTCATCGTTTAGTAACCTAATAGGTTTCCCATTGTTAAAGAAAGAAATAAGTTGTTGCACATTGTTCGTTTTTATTTCAATTGATAACCTTAAAAATATTTTAAAATTTTTTCGAAGTTAATTTAAGTGTTTTTAAGTTTCAAAAGCTGAATATATACTTCTATATAAAAAAGCAAAATGTATTTCTATAGTTTAAAAATATATAAATTAGTACAGTTTAAAATTAATGAATGATTTATTATTTTAGGCCGGTGTCTTTTTCATTAAAACAAGTAGTTCTTTGTGCATAAGTTTATCAGTTAATATGCTCAAAATATTCGGGATAAAATAAAATTGGTTGTCTGGAAATTAGGTTATTGGACATCAGAAGAGGAGCAAAGAACCATACAAGGAGCAACTTTTGTTTCTCCTTGGAGTGACCTATTTTCTTTAGTAATTCTAACGATGTTTGATAGGATTAAGAATTGGAATTGAGGTGCTCAGTCCTTTCATTTTATAGCTTGATCTCAAGGTATTTATCGACAAACCTAGTTAGTTGAGGGTTGGCAATGTCATTCTTCATTAAAACGAATTTATCAATTATGATAGTAGATATGTTTCAGCTGTCAGAATTCGGTGAAAGTTCGGCTTGACACTTTCGAAACTCAACCGCATCTCTTCTGTGAGTATAGAACCTCATTGTTCACAGTGGAGGACTCTCTAGTAAGCAAAGCAGTGCAATTCTTTGGTATATGTTCTATGGAGAAAAAATAGACTGCTTAAATATAGCCCTTCATTATGAAGATGTATACATACCGTAATTACAGGTAATCTAGTACCTGTTACGGCAGAAGCGTCAGTAATGAACTAGAAGTAAAAATATTTCCTTCCTCTCCCGAAAGAAATCGGTAAAACAGCCCTCAGAAGGGATATAACTCGGGATAAATCTGGGACAATTTCCTTTAAAAAAAAGAAAGAAAACGGAAGGTACCAAAATTTTTATGCCACACTGCAAGAAATATTATCTAACAACTTCAGATGTCACAAAGAAAAATTTCGGTGCATCCAGTTGTCCACCAGCAATTCGAATAAAATAAATTATTTTAATGTATCCAACAACATTTTGATATCAAAAACTTAAGACTCGGAAACAACAATGAGAGAGACTTCAAATAACGATGAACGTCAAATAAGAAGGGGGGGGGGGAAACAGAACAAAAAAGTGCCTTAATATTTGAAGCACAGTATACTGCTTTATAATTATTACAAATTACATTAGTTTTATTTGGTTGAAGGTAAAAACATTTTGAAAGGAATCCTGTTGTTTTTTATTTTATTTCAACTTCGGTTTTTCAATTATGTTGTAAAGAGAAAATGAAAACTTATTTGCTATATAAAAAAACTATTCTTTTACTTACCCGATACCATATCTGGAGCTGATTGAGTTGTATCGGAAAGCACATGGAATGTATTATTAATTTTGCCAAATTTTCCACGAATAGCATCTTCTGCTACGAAAGGAATTATTTTGTAATCTTGGCCTGGGTTTGTTTGATTAAATGCATCTTGTATCCTTGGACCCTTCTTTCGATCATTAACATGATTATCTGATTTCTCGATTGGTGTTATAGGGCTTCTTTCAATGGATGTGGAAGAGGATTCATCTTGTTTTGAGTTTATTTCTGTAGATTTCGAGGGAATTTCTGTAGGTAAGTTAGGATTAATATCTGTATATTTTGGATCCATGAAAATTACTCCTCCACTTTCAGTTAATTTATTTCTCAAACTTGAGGAGTCTCTTCGTAACTCCGTAGCTTCAACTGATAAAGGAGCTCCTAAATGTATAGTTCCAACGTTAGTAAAATCATTCAAATCTCCATCTCTTCCTTCAGCTGGTAGATACAGATTAATTAGTGAGTCTTCAACCAAAGGAGTATTGGAATGTAAGACCGAATCATTGCCATTGTAAGAAGACGGTAACTTGCTGTTGATGCGACTAGGTAATTTTGTGGTTTGTCTTGTGCTGGTCTGGGAAAAAGTATTTCCTTCAGAAAAAGTACTATCATAGTTAGTTGAGTGATAGTCTGAGGAAAACCAGTCAAGACTATCAGTACTTGATGCTTTTGTATAAGTTCGATTTCTTTTTGTTCCTGTTATGATAAATGGCGTAGAACCGTATTTATCAGAAATTTCTTCATCTTCGGCAAAATTAAGCGTTGTGTGTATCAGCGTAGAATCTAAATTTTTATACGCTGGAGAAGTAACCGCGGCAATATTTCCCGTAGTTTCTTGATGTATAACTGCGTCTTGAGGTGCTAGTGTGGTAGATTCTGGCATATTTTCAGTCGCATTTGTGGCTAAATTTCTAATTGCCGTATCAGTTGTTTCTTTTGTATTATAAAAGTGTGTTAGAGTTGTTTCAGTATCTGATATATCAACTATGCTTATTGATTGCTTGGAATTATTTCTTTGTGGTTCAAGATCAGAATCAGTTGTTTGCTTTGAAATATTGGCGATGCTTGAAAGTCGATGTTCAAATAGTTCTTGAATTGATATGGTTTGCACTTCAGGTGGACCAACTGATACAGTATTACTTACTGTTGATGAAATGGAAGTGTTTTTCAGATCATTTTCATTCTGAGCATCCAGTGGAGTTGTTTCTATTTCTGATTTTAATATGTCCAATACTAATGTTTTATCATTTTCTCTGGGAGATGAAGATGAAATGGAAGTGTTTTTCAGATCATTTTCATTTTGAACATTCAGTGGCGTTTCTGTTTCCGATTTTAATATGTCCAATACTAATGTTTTATCATTTTCCCTCGGAGATGAAGTTGCAGTTTCCCCTATTGCGATTTGATATTCTGTGTTGTTCTTTGAAAAAATATCGGTTGAATTAAAGCTTCCTTCTGGAGAATGGTACAGTTCTGCAACATCTTCTAATCTTCTATGCACAGGTACAAAATTATGGAAGAAATCTGTTAAATCGTTGATAAGATGTGGATTTTTTGGTCTCGGTTCTAGATTTGGACCATGATTGTTCTTAAAATAATCTGATTGTTTTACTGTTTTTTTCGGCTCAACTTCAGCATGACTATCATTTAATTTTGCTACTTTTATGTTGTAATTTCCTGTATCCGCTTGGAAATCTGAAAGCAGAAAATAATCATATGTTGTTTATTAAAGTCTTTGCTGTCTATTTAATTATTCATTGATTTCTTTTGTCTCAGTAATTTTTATTCTCAAAATGCATGACAAAATGTTATTTTTTTAAAATTAGAAGGCATAAAATTGTCTCCTTTTCATATATTTTGCTATTATGATTAAGAATAATAAATAAAATAATAATGTGATCTTTTATGCTTCATTTGAATACAAATTGAGTAAAATGAGTAAGCAGCTTTTATAAAATAATTTTTTAGGTGAGTATTTAAAACAAAATAAGAAAAATGAAATTTTATATATATTTTTAAATTTTCAAATAGCATTTAATCAGCTGAAATTATTTATATATAAACATTATGTTTAGAATATATTAATATTATGTTAAAATGTATGTTTAGTATTGCAATCAACATGTTTGAGTATACTCAATCCAATTTTTTTAAAAAGTGAAATGAAAGCTTATAAAGTTTATTTTTCTTATTTGAAATTATATCATTTGTAAATGAACATTCCTCTTGCTTGCTTTTTGAATTTTATTATTAGTTGCTTTCGTTTAGAAATTTACACTGACTGATTGGATTGCAATTACATATCATAACAATGTGTAAGAGTTTGAGGAGTAGGTTTTCTAAAGTTATAATTAAATTCATTTCATATGAGCTGACTTTAGAGAATTTAATAATTCAGTTTATGCCATATCAAGAGAGTGGTGATCTGTCACATTGTTAAGTACAAAGAAAACTATCCCTCTTTGACAGAAGTAAACTTATTCTTAGAGATTGCCAAAATGCAGGAATTTCAATTTTGAAGATGAATGTTGACTAAGAAAAACTATCTAAAGGAAATTATGAGAAAAAGAAACATGTGTATAAATTTAATTGCTAATAAATACCGGTTTTCGTGAATTGAAGTAAAAATCCGTGAAGCTGCAGGATTAATGCATGGATAGGTTTTAGGATTTGAACGAATGGCAGTTATTTACTTTTTTTATAGCTGATTAGTTAACAGTTAAATAAGTTTATATCCTCTAGAGAGTAGCGCAATTTCATTTGATAAATTAAGCACTCCTTTTTCTTAACTCTTTGCACTAGAAAAATAATACGATACATAATTATTCACCTAAGTCAAGGACTCGTTTATTGCCCCGAAAAATAAATATATGATTATTTTAAGTTGCATTTCCCCAAAAGTTAATCTACATCTTCTTACTACTCTGCTGGTATTTTTAACAATCAAAATTTAAAAAAGTAGATAAGACATCAAAATGATGCACCATTTTGAGTAGTGATTGAGAGAAGACATTCGAGTACAAAGGGTTAATAGTCAGATCTACTTTTTTTAATGAAATGTCAACATTTTTTAGGCATTTGGATAAAAATACAGATTTATGATTGTGAATTACATGATTATGACATTTCAATAAGTAATACTACTACAAGTTCAATGCTTTGTAAAGATTGAAATCATAGAAATATTTATGCCTTCTTTCAACCATTTGAAAAGTTGTCAAATGCAGTGTGAATAAGAATTGTAATTTAAGATGTGACAAATTAAGAATCTCTAATCAGAATGACCTGAAATTTGTTCCAAATACGCTTGAAGCAATGGAAATTTTTTTTGTTCAAGGAATTAACCTATCTCAAAAATTTACTGATAATTAAGTCTTAATAAAGAAAGTTAATAAAATAAATCATTTTGGGGGAATTTTGCTGATTTGAGCTCGCCAAACATGGGATATAGTTATCCGAAGGAAAACAATATACTTGAGGAAATTGATAATTTTTAAGAAGAAACATTACAACATGGAAAAGCATTAACATGCAGGATATCATCATAAAAAGAACGTCCCCCCCAAAAGAAAAACACCCACACTTTTCCCAGAAAATCTTCATTTTACCATTCTTGAAATAATTTTATACCCTTAAGTGTTTCAAGTATATTTACGTCATTTTGACCTGTGGTTTTTAATTTACAAACTTCAAAAATCCTGTACATTCATTGATACTGCATGTGTACCTTGCCGCTCTTAAGTTTTTATCAATTTCTTATATTTTGAAAAAACTGCATGCATAATAGCTTTAAATCATCAAAAAAGAAATTTTAAACTAACGTCCAACTTTATTTCACATTATAGAAAAAATATTTTATGAAAAAGATATGTTTTCTTCCATGTTTTCGAAAAATTCAGCAAATATATTAAACCTCTTCGAATAAGTTGTTATCTTGGTAAACATTTTCATATAAACTGAAAATGTTACGTAATTACCTACGCATCATACATATTCTCTGTTTACAAATCATCTGTACCATATTTCAAATTCACAAAACTGATGCAACATAATTATTTTTATTTTGGTTACTTCGTTTCGCCAGTCCACCCTTCAAACGTGTTGCATGGTTTCAGGACAGTAATGATGTAACATTTTGTTTACATTTCTTATTAATTTTAATATCTGATATCTTTAGTATGGAAAATAAAACTAAATAAGTAACTTTTTTATATATGAATTTAGCCCATTTTCATTCAAAATATTTATATTTTTAACATTAATTTGCATTTATACTGATGCAGTTCATATTTAAACTTTATTATTTACAATACTGATTTAAAACAAAGCAGTACTTTTTCTTTAAAGAGGATATTCTTATTCAAAATAAGAATAGATTTTTTTTGAAAGCCTATTAAAAGCAGACAGTTTTTTTTTATTTAAATTGTTTTTTTATAGTCTTTAATCTATAATTCATTATGGATTAAAGACTATTAACTCATTTTAAATGTAATGGAAACTTGAAAAAAATTATTTTTCAAAATCTCAACTAAATGGTCCTTAAGGTATGGAAAAAAATTAATTTTTTGATTGATGATTAAATTTTTAAAGCATTAAAATAATGTATTTTCATTAAAAAAACACAGATGTATAAAATATCAAAGCCCTAACAAATCTTAGTATAAAAGGAATTACATTTTTTTTTTTACAAACCTGAAACAAGTTAAATTAAATAAAATAAAATAACAATTAAAATAACAGTTTTAGATGAAAAGGAAATCTTTTCGTATTGTGCGTATGAATACTTGCCACATTTGTAAGAAACCGGGCAACAATGACCCTCTGGTATAATGGGTTGGCAGCCAGCTAATGCAGGAGCGCATTTAATTTTATCACAAATGGTTGCTCCATCCGAACAGTAACAGTTGTGACACAATCGATAGTTTGGTACAACTTGACCTTGATTATAAATGAGTCCATCCACTATACAGGTTCCATAATCACCTAAATAATGAAATCTGAAGTTAATGAACTGTTTATACAAAAATGTTATTTCAAGTATACCTACAAGCTATAATAATTCATTATAAATTTACTCTATATTTTACTCATATAAATTGGATGGAAACAGTTTGGGAGTCTACTAAAAAGTAATTTTTAAAAATTATCTTCAAATTTTTAATCTTAAATCTATAATTCATTATTATGAAATATTTAAGTAATATTTTATCAAATTCTTTATCTTTAATCAAATTCTCTACTTCGAAGTGACATTCGTTTGGAATCAAAATTGATCAGTTTTCTGATTATTAAATTCTAAAAGCATTAAAATCACGCCTTTTCATAGAGAACATATTGATGTACGAAATTCAAAACTCTGGAACATTAGCAAGTGAGTGAAAACCCGGTTTCAACACTCCACCTGTAAAAACATTAACTAATGTTAAATAAACATGTATAAAATGGCTCTAAGAAAGTTCTATACTTAGCCGAATAATTGGAGATACGTTTCCCAAATAAGGATTCTTCCACACAAAGAAGCACAAATTTTCAAAAAATTCCGCTAGTGTTTATCATTATGGAATGAAATTTATTTCGATCTTTCAGCTATAAGCAGGCGAAGTAACTCAGTAGATTTTTTTTTTTTAATTAAAAGAAAATACAAAAGCAAACTAACGACGAGGAATGTCTAGAGGGTGAAAGGTATAAAAAAATCCACTCTTGTAGTGGTAAAAAGAGGGACGAAGGAAATTATTTATTTTAATACTTTATATCTTTAGTGAAATTTTTTCAAATAAATATATTTCTGTTAATTATAGAAATGAAACAATGCACATAGGTTTATTTTTAGAATATAACCGCTATTTTTCTGTTAGCTTTTTAACTCATATGAATTTTCAAAACATGGTGATTTTTAGTAATCTAACAACAGCGCTATAGAAAAATTATTTGCTTTTTAATATTATAATTCTTTAAAAATGTAAGATGCAGGTACATAGTTACCATGGTCTGTTCTATACACTTATTTATTTTTAAGTTAGAATGTATGATAAGTGTTGATTTTTAAAATGCTTATATTGCCTCATGAGATTTCATGTGTGATGCTAGAAGAGAAAATGCTTTCAAAATTATATGCAAAATGGTAATCATGAATATTGATAAATTTACAAAAATTTCTAGCAAAATATTTTGTGTTATTTCCAAAATTTTGTCTATTATATTCGAAAATGTAGAAACTATCCTACACACCTGAAAATTTTGTGACTTCCAGAGTAGTAGTCGTTGTTGTAGATGTTGCTTCAGTAATTTCATTAAGGTCCTTGTCCGTAGTTTTTTGATCTGTAAAGGAAAAAAATATATGAACATAAAAAAAATAATTATATACATTTTACTACAATTTAACTTCTTGATGTATTTTTTCTGTACAATTGCATTACTTGTATTTTTTTTTCAGGGTCTTCCATATATACAATCACTGAATAACAAGCATGCTGTGTGTTTTTATGAATATTTACGTTCGACAATTAATAAATAATGGAACCATGAAAATTGTAATTGTTATCAATATCAAAATAGATAAAATTAAAATGCGTAATTGTTCCAAGTGAAAAAGGGATGTGATTACTGAATGTGGCGTTTCGTATATATAAACTTGATTGGATAGCAAAAGTTTATTTTACTTGCCCGAAATGCTTTAATAAATAGTTCTGAAGCGATAAAAATGCTCCATACGACTAAAAGTCCAGAATAAGATGAACAAACTGTAACGAAACGGAACATCTCAAAGTGTGCATTGTTTTGGAAATGTAATACTTGTAACCTGAAACATTATATCCACATTTCCAAGTCGTAGAACTATTTTCACGTTTGAAAAATCTTGTCAAACTTGCATAGGCGGTCTTGTTTCTTAAAAAGTCCCGATTTAGTGAGGATTCAACTTGGCGAGTTGGAAATCGGTGAGTAAGTAATTGGGTTATCTGTTGAAGTGACTGATTATAGTTATCCCAGATTACTTTTACGACAGCATATTGCATTTTTGCAACAAAAAGATTTCTGCTCGAAATTTTTAATAATTCGTATTCAGCAATAAACTTTATGAGCTACTTACTATATTCTCATAGAACTTCTTAAGAAATAGCATTTTCATCTCCACCAAATACTCAAGGCTTCCGCACTGAGATTTATTGCATGTAACTCTTGCTTATCTCCATTTAATTTTCCGCCTAATACCAGCCTTAAATATATTGATGAGAAGTTCAGTGTTGGCTTTCAGTTATTTGGCTTAGTTATCGGATGTCTTTCTGATGACATAGTACCACCGAAAATGGAAACATAAACTATATCATGACATGATTTTCATGATGGTTTTTAATCATTTTTCATTGGGTACACCCAAGAATAAGTAAATCGAATATCAACCATTCAGTAAAGAATTCAGCAATGCAATAAGCGACATAAGAAGATAATAATAAATAATGGGTATCCTGTATGACTTTGTGCTCGCTTAACTATTGTGCTCTCATCATAAGATTCATGAAGATGTGGTCTATTTTATTACTCAGTTACGATATAAGGCTGTCATTTATTCAGAATCAGTCCTGCCAAGGCAATCGACACGAAAGCTAGAAATGGCACTGGTGGATGTTAAATTCTGTGACTTCCTGTCGACCTATGGCATAATTACAAAAACATGTAAATCGGTACCCTTGATGACAGTCAGAGCAATCTATGTTTCAGATTGGTTCTTTTCAAATAAACTTGATTCCCTTTATCACTTCATTTAATATTTAATGCATTGAAAAACTTACAACAGTCATATCTGGAAGGACAACAGGAAAAGTGCGAATCATAGTGAGGAGTGCATCCTTCAATGACTAGATCACATTTTGGCTTCAGACATGTAGATTTTCCTCTAATGCAAAAACAATATTCGCAGAATGAACTGGACAGCATTGCTGATCCATCGCCGTATAATGTCCCATTCACTAAGCAACCTGAAAAAAGAAAAAAAAAATGCATATTGAAATACTTAAATATTCTGCAAGATGTACCTGGACCTTTGTCATATATGTTATTAATAAATTTTTTTAAAAGTGTTATATAAAATCAAAAATATGCATGAAAGTTTCTATTTAAATAAAAATGTATAGCAATAATCTCGGAGAGCATAGCGAAGATAAAAGATTGACATTAATTGAAGGAATCTGTTTGAAGTATCAATTTGAAAATTGCGTTCAATTTCCTTAAATATTGTAGGTATCTATGCCTGATGTTATGTAGCAAATCATGATAGGCAATATTTTGCTTGTTACAGAAATTTTCATTCATATCTAATAATTTACAAGTTTCATAGCTAAACTAAAGCCTAATTCTATCACGGATTTGCAAATCGTATAATTGCCTGCACCAAGTTTTAAAATGCAGCTTTTGGCTTCCGATTCATACGATTTAGAAGACCCAAAAAGTGAATTAGTTAAGAAGAGAATTTTTTGTCGAATATGTTAAATTATGTTAGATAGGATAAGTGAGTCTAGTTACGTTTCTTTAAATTACGACACATTAAGTAGTTTAATTAAAACGTTTAATAAGTTATTTTGAATTTTTGGTTTCTATTTTTAAATGGGACATTAATTTTCCTTATCTACATTTACTTATTTATTTTCAGTCCATGATTAATCACTTGAATGTTCGTCATAAGTGCTTCGAATAATCATATTTTCAAGATCTTTAACTAGAATTAATCATTTTAGACATTATCATTCGATTAAAAATTAAGTGCAATCCATAAATGTCTAAATGATCTATTTTTTCCCAATTAATCAAAACGGCAATACCTTCTTTTTTAAAAAAAGAAGTTATCTAATTAGATAACAAAGAAAATGAAATAGTTAAGAGGTTAAAGATGTTTTTCTATTATCGCTTATGGATATGGTGATGAATACGAGCCTTGTGAAAAGCTTTGATTTGAATTTTCTTTCGCTTGTATTATAATAGTTAGTTTTTAATCTTTTATTAGATTGACGAGGCTTTAAATTAAAATTTTCAAAATGCTACTTTCAGTCTTTTTTAAAACGTTAATTCAATTTTATTCTATATATACGAAAGTTTTAAAGGTAGGTTTCAATTGCTAGAAGCTAGGGAAAAAGTTCTTAAGTATTTCAATAATACATTATTTATCCATCTCAAATATCTAAAGATATATGACGTATATCGATGTATCTTATTTATATACTGAATATTTGGGACCATAACGTTAAAACGTCTTGTGAAACCTATCTTTTCTAGAATAATTCCTGTTATTCTAGGAGTCTTATATCGAGAAAATATAATATACATAGAGTATCTAATTAAATTTTTGCTGTTATAACCGGTACGCCATAATTAGATGACGAGGAAGAGATCCAAGCCAGTACCCTTTTTCAAAACTTCCACAAGACATGATCAAAACGATATTTGATACCAAAAGAAATAATGATTACTTCATGGTATAATTTGATTGAATGAGGTAAGAAACCTGTTGGACCTCGTGCCATCAAGCTAACACTCTATTACTAATTCACAATACCCTATATTCAGAAGCAAAGGCACACAAATAAGGATGGAAAATCAAAATACTGAGTAACTGAATTATCGATTCATTTTCAACACAGAGAGAAAGGCCTAGATAATGGCTAATTAAGATGACAGTTGTAGTTTCCGATTAAGAAGGGCTTTCTATATTGGATGCTCAATTATGGGATTCATTATGAAGAAAAAACGGAGTTCGATCTAATTATGGTGGCAACTTGTGATTAGATTACATTATTTTACGGTAAAGACCCTAGAAAGAATATCATTTATTTTATTTCAATGTTTTTAGATTGTCGCCAGCTATAACCAAATTTTGTCTCAATGGATCACAATGTTGATATTGGCTATAGTTAACATTAGAAATGAAGTTAAACTGACTTTTCTACTGAATGAGCGCATCAGCAGATAATTCACAAGAAAAACTGATGATTATAGTGTATTAGTTTGATAATTTTTATATTCTTTATCCACCATATATTTGAAGACTTCGTAGAGGGATGCATGGTAGCGAACATAACCACCCCCTAATATGTCCTAACGGTACATTTTATTATTGAATAATAATAAGAAATTGCATATAGAAACGTCTGAATACGATGTGCTTCTCCAAAAGTATCTTGATATATAAAGCCTTTAAAATTTATTTTAATTGTTAGATTCACTTTCCCTTTACGATGATTGTTGGAACTAGTTTTGTAATTTCTTAGTCATTATCAGATGAGAATAGCATATATTCTACTCTTTTTACACTTTCCCACTGCACTAAGAAGACACAGAGGGAACCACAACGACAAATTGGGCATCATAAATATTCATGAAAGATTTCTGTGGAGGGGTTTGAAACCGTGATCCTCCTACTTTACAGTTAAGAATTTTGCCATTAGATCAGCAAGGCCATGATAAAACCTCCGGAATTCTTGGCAATCTTTGAAAATAATATAAATGATTTTTGTTACGACTTTTCAGCTACTTTTGTGGAGAAATTTTGCCCTTATGGCCTCGGTAAGTTTCATTGGCAACATGTTAAAAAACATGTAGGCTTTGATTAAAAAAAATTTAAAATAACATACAAAATAGTGGAATTTTTTAAAAACGTACTGAAGATTATAAAACATTATATAATAGATATTAAACATCATTCTGTGGCTTAATTAAATATTGAAATTAATCTGTTTGAGGCTAAGTATAAAGGCAATTCAAAAATTTCTTAAACAAAGGAATGTCACGAAAAGTTCAACGAATATAATTATAATAGTTATTTTTTATTTTTTTCTCCACTAGAGTAAATACCTCTGAGAAATGTTGTGTTCAGGAAATTCATTGATATTTAATTAATATTTTTAAAGTAATGCATCTAGAAAAACATAGAAATAAGTATATTTACCTGTGAAATTAAAAATGCTTCAAAATAATATAAAAATACATAGATTTTGTAGATGTTACAAAATTAACTTGCGACTGTTTCTTCCTATTTTTCTAATTTCAGCTATAGAATTATAAACTTATGAAAGATAAATTAGTAGACGGCAATTGGTCATCAACCATATTCAAACGAACTTAAACATTTCGATTAATTAACGCGGTCTTTTTAAAAAAGGTATAGTGATAGATTTGTCATTTTTGTTGTTTTTTAAAAAATGGTATCAGTTAAAATTCTTTAAAGTAAAGCCGTAAACCAATTTCTGCTTTAAAGAAGTAATCCACAGGAACTATTATTATTCATAAAATATAATTCATATCCTGATAGAATTTTTTGCATTGATTATTATTCAATGTTTTTTTATTTTCAAGTTATTAATTTTTCTGAATACCTTTCAAACTTTTCATACCACTTCTCTCTCATCACTCTCAATATTATTTTAATTATATAGATTATAGCAATAGTCTTTTTATGTTATATAATATTCCAATTTTTAATTAGAAATAAAGTTAATCAAAAAGGATATTATACCACACAGTACGCAAGCACATTTGTAAATTAGACACCATGGAAATATTTTTCTTTTAAGTCAGCAGCATTCATTACTGGAGTTGGCATTGTTACTGTTTTATCCCCTCCCTGGTCCTCAAGGGAAATTTTCGCCACTTCTCTGATTTGGTTTCATCCATACTTAATGCGCAACTGACTTGCCACTTATCACAGTGCGATGGACTGTCTTTTCTTATAACATTTATGATTTACCTATCAATATCATTTAAATTTATAGAAAATAATACTTCAATTCAAGAATTTTATTGTTTCTCTTTGCATCAAATTTACGAATTTGTAAGCGACAGTGCTACGATTGGAGTAGAGGGTATAGTTATCAATCTTGAGGAACTTCTCAAAGACAATGTGATACAACATTCATTTTATTTTTTAGAAGCCAAACATGACTGGCGTGGGGAGGGGGAATAATATGTTGGCCTGCGTGCCATTTATTCTTGTAAGACTAATGGATTTACATTATTCCACCAATGACTTTTGGAATTTGTCAGCATACTGCATCTTTCAGATGGTCTAAGAAGAATCATGTAGAATAAGATTCAGTGAATACGATGGTCAATAAATACAAGCGGCGAAAATATAATTCAATACCATCGCGAGATAATCAAGATATTCCTTCAAGAAAGTAAAAACTTGACCAGACTATTGATTACTTACTGTTCGCATAAATATGCCAAGGATAAACTCAAACTCATGCAAAACTGAAACTTATCTATTTAAATTAACATTATTCCTAGCAGAAATGGGTCTAATAATGTCAATATTGGATAAATAACTCGCGTAATAAATTTTTCTGTGTAAAATAATTATCTGGCGGTATCTACCCGTTTTCTGTTTATTGACATTCTTTGAAATTAGAGTACCATTTGTCGGTGAATTTTGAATCTGACGTCAAGACGCTGTTACAAAATTTCTAATCCCACCCATTAAACTCTGGCAAGAATAATTTTAATTATTGTCAAAGTTTATTTATTATTTCAGTTTAAGAACCGTTACTGCGTTTCTAGACATCCTGTATTTATAAATCCTTACAATATTTTAAAGATATAAATCTGATTTTATTATTAGTATTAAACAGGTAATTAAAATATAAAATGAAGGATTTATTAACAATTTATATTGCATCAGGTATATACTTTTATTTGTACTTTCTGCCAGGTTCCATCAAATAGCTCTACAGTTTAGATGCCTTTTTCGTAAAATTAAAATAAATATACATTTTTAATTGACTCAAAGACCACTTAATTTTAAATTCATAAAAGTGGAAGATATATGTCATAAATCTTTGATGGAAATGAAATTCGAACTATCGACACAAAGAAGAATTATATTTTCGGATGTAAACAATAATATAATGTAATTTTGGATATTATTCATAACAATTTACAAGTTAAAAGAAATCACCAAATAAAATTTTGAGACTTGAATATAATTTTAATTCAAATCAAGTATACTATACCGTTCAACGTTGCGATGATTTACTTTTTACTAATGTTTATTATTGACTTTTACTCTTTCATATAATTGAAAATCGGGAATTTTCTTCAATGCAATAAGTGACGAAGTAAAAAATTCGAAACCACATGGATTCACTTCATTTCATTCATTTAATATGTTCGCCTACATGACTCATGCCTACTATTCGGGCCATCTAATTAATTAAATGACCTTTCTTTGTTATCTTTAAACTATAGCCCATATATCTAGATAGAAAACTCGGTATGATTAGGTAGTAGTTGGGAGTCACAAGTGAGTCACTCGACAGTTCAATGTGTTAAAAATGATAGCCATTTATTCGCTAACGATTTAAATTCAGAACTTGCATATTTCTAAGCCATCTAAGAGAAATAAGTATATTTAATAAATTTGTTAGATGACCAGCATTGGCAGGGGCTTGAAAAATCTTCAAAGCATAATAAATATAAGTCCAATTAAGTGATAACAAGGAAAATTTTGAGATCATTATGCGAATAATCTAAAAAGTGTAAAGTGATAAAAATTACCCCCAGGAATGTCATTGAGAAATGGGATATCATCGTCTGGTTGGGTCGAAGAGACAAACATCAAACTATTCTCTTCCGTTGTCGTCCTGGAAGTTGTTGTTGTCGATTCTGAAGTCGTTTCCTCGTCTTTTGCAGATTCTGGTTGGAATGTAGGTCTAAGATCAGGAGCAGAGCTTCCTTCATTTGGTTTTGGCTTTTCATCACCACCTGTAAAGAAATAACATGAATATATTTCTACAAGCACTTCAGCATATAATTGAGTGTCCAAATTATTATGAATACTCCCTAAATACAATTTCGGACCCTTTTATCACTTAATACTACATGAATTCTTTTTGGAATGGACTATGAGATTCTGATAGGTAGTATAAGGAATTTGTTACCATATCCGATGAACTACTTTCTACTTGTTTAAGATTTGAAGGTACTGGATCCAGCTGCCTGATGGCCCATTTGATATCATCCCACATATTCTTAATTGAATTGTGATCTGGTGATTGTGCCGATCAACTAAGTCAGATAAAATCTCGTCAGACCATCTGTGGGCAATGGCAGCTTTATGACAGTGAGCACTATCCTGCTAGAATTATCCATACATGACAGGGTGTATGTTAACATAACAGGATTTTAATATCCGTGATAGCACTTAAATACTCATGGACATTCAAACGTGGTTCTGCAATAATAAAAAGACCCATACAATATTAAGAAAGCACCCCCCCCCCAAACACAATATTGCCTCCATCAGCTTGAAATGCTGTAACAATGCAATTGAGGTCTAAAATTTCGTGTTGATTTCTCCATATTCATACTCTGCCATATGCATGGTGCAACAAAACGTGATTCGTCGAACTACATGAGCATTTTCTAGTCATCTACTGCCCAATCCTTGTGCTCTTTTGCGAACTGGAGACGTCTGCTTTTGTTCAAGATTCTGAGACAGAAGATACTTTCAAACAGGTCGTCGTCTTCCATGCCTACAAGATGTAATGTGCGGTTAATAGTTTGTTCAGAGACCTTCGTAGTTGTTCCTTTATTAAGATTCCTTACAATTTGACGTACGTAACTCTTCTGTTGGATTGGACAACTCTGGTAAGTTTCCTTTCATATCGAGCATTCAGTAGCCTGTAACAATTACTAGCCTGACATTAAGACCCGATTTTTTTATCGGTAATTCACTGTCGGTAAACATTAATAACTTCTGCTTTCAACCACTTCACAAGTGCAGCCCTTTTGTTGATACTATAGTCTGCGTATTTTCAATAGGCGGTTCAAGGTCACATTTTCTATCTCGTTATTGGTTGTCTGGTACCAGTAACGCGGTAGAAAATGTGACCTTGAACCGCCTACAGAAAATACACAGACTATAGTTCCGGCGCTTCGAGGGTATACAACATCCTGTGTTCAAACTTAGTTACCCCAACCACCATTTCTTTATAAACAACTTATTGCAATCGATGCTTCACTTGTCCTGAATTCCCTTTTTAAAGCTATCTCATCCTCTAGCGGCAACAACATGTATAGCCGATTTGTGTATAAGAGTAAAGTTGTCATAATAATTTGGTCACTCAGTGCATATATAGCCAAGGTATCCCCTCCATTCATAGCCTAGTAAATAATTTCTAAACCGCTGGATATACGCATATTATATATATATATATCTATCCATCTCCAATGGCCAATCTAAATATTTACTCAGTTCCCTGGTCCTATCAGTCAAATCTACATTTCCGAGATCAAAATTGATAGAGTAATAAAGCTTCGAATTTCATTTTTATATGTCAATCAATGGCATTCTGGAGGAAACGCTGCACATTGATTGACAGATCTTTCTCTAGGGAGCTTATGAAATTTTTTAAAATCGTATAAAATAATGATAGTAAAATAAAATAACAGAAAGAGGGCATAAATTTATGACTGGGACAGAAACAAAAATTTTACTAATGCGTTGAATTAGAAAATAATTTATATAATTATGGTAGAAATAATTACAAGAGTATTCAGAAGTTGATTGCGGATTCAGTACTAATATTATATTCGCTAATAATTAGTGCTTGCTTCTTTTCGTCTTAAAGAAATGCGTTGTTTTATTGGTTTTCCATTTTGAGGCTGAATGAAGGCCGTGGAGCATAGATCTCAAAATTTATATAGCGAAGACAAAATCATAATCGTCATTCTTTTCTCCAGATTTCTACATAATACCTGAGGATTCATAATATATTTAATATGCTGCATGCCAGGATTTCCCAATAAATGAAAACTTCAATCGTGATAGATGAGCTTATCTTTTGATCAAAAGTCATTTCTGATACCCTACTTTCAGTACTGACATCGTCTAAGCGGATATTCATGTGATATTTTTTTACAAGAAAAAGTAAAAAATGTGCAACATTAATCTATTTGAGATGTTTGTATATGATTTTGCAACAGATACGTAAAAAACTGCTAATTTATTCCACTTTGAGGGAGTTTGTTTAGATTGGCGTGTTGGTATTTTACAAGATTCCCAAATGGAAAGTTCTATGGATAGTATTTGAATTTCATGTAAAATGAAATTTACTTGAGAATTTGATCCATTTCCTTTTTTGATTACTAAAGAAATATTCTTCTGATTGAAGCAAAGTGAGATCCTTACTTAGTCATCAAAGAATATTCAGAAGCTGAAAATCAATTTTTATTCTCTTTAACAGAATCAAATAAACCAATAAATGTTTGAGCTACAACTTTTTGTAAATTGCTGTAAAAGCATAAATTTAAAAGCAAAACGTCAAAAATGTGTTTTAAATTTCAGAGAAGAGATGTAGTTTTTAGGGAGGGAGCATTGTAATCATCATCATCATAAAAAAAAATCGATATTTTGATGAAACTTACGTTTTCAGAACTTCCCGAGTTCGTAAAACACATCTTTGAAATTATATCTGTTTGCTTGTCCATCCGTTAGTCTGACTGTGAACACGACAACTCAAAAAGAGCTTTGAACTAGACGGGTGAAATTCATAGTTTCCAAATTTGTTGATTATTATCAAATTTCGAAAGAAATCCACTTAGAAATTCTGTTTGAAGTCCAAATAGGCGTTAACATCATTACAAAATGAAAAGAGTTAGCTTGATAAAATTTCATGTAAAAATTTAACATCTAAAGTGTACATTTGTATCAAATTTAGAGCCAAATCCATCAAGGGGTTTACAGTCTGTCAGCCTGTAATTTTGCATGCATGGGATAATTCAAAAATGTATAATCTCAGATAAAATTTTGTATACATATAAAATTAAATATAAAATTTTACATTAAAAAATTACATATAAAATTTTAAAACATATTCGTTTAAGGCTCAATCATCTGTCTGCCTGTATCTTCACATGCAATAACTCAAAAACGCAGGAATTTTAATAAATAAAAATTGCTATGTGATTTTGTAACTTCAGATATAAATCTGTGTCAAATTTTGGTTTTAATCGATAGAAGAAAAGACGTCCAAAGTATATATTTGGTTTTCTAGTACTTATATATTAACGGCATCCCAGTGATTAATCGCATAAAAAAAAAAGAATCGCTAAGGATTGGACGTTAAAGGTGGTAAATAATGCGCAAATACCAGTTTTCTTTATTACGTCAAGAAGGGAATAATTCTCGTGTCTGGAAACCTGAAAATAAAAGTCTGAATTCTTGTGTTGCTTATAAGCCTTGACGAAAATCTATAATTTTATGTGCAAGGGGAGAGGAAATATTATGTTTGTTAGAGAGTATGCTCGAAAATTTTGAGGAGGCCACTCAAGCTGGTTTATATTTTAAATGTTAAAAATCTGAAAATTATATTATAATTTGGATGGCACCTTCGTAAGATTCATCGCTTTACTTGTATGAGACAATTAAAAGTATAAACGCATATATACTATGATAATTCTGCCATATATATTCTCTTCATATATAATTAAGACTAGGTATTCAAAATATAGCAAGATTTAATTATCTATAAGATGTAAAATATTTATGTATATTATCATTCATTCAAAATTTCATTCGAATGCATCTTAAAATAAGACAAAATTAATCCTCTTTATGTACAAAATTCAAAAAAAAAAAAAAAATTATTTTGAAGCAGCATGATTTTAATTCAAAAATGAATATTTAAAAAGTACCAAAACTTCGATGCACAGCAGTGTCCAAACGGACTAAGGAATGTTATGGCCGAGGAGCAGCAATTGGAGGAAGAAGGTTATGCATTGCATCCTTTGGCCTGGTCAACCAGCTTTATTCAAATACTAAATGACTTATTTACATTTTAGCAACTGTGTACCTGGAGTTGGAGTTCTTCCTCGTTTACCTCCGAATAAAACGTAAATGTGAGACAGTTTCCTGTGAAAGTTCTTCAGGAAGTCAATTTATCCCTGTACTAAGGATCTAAATTAAATTTGCACTTTAGTTCAATCTATATATCTCAGTTTGTTTGACCTATGAAAAGTTATACACTTTTATTTTATCATAAAGCCTGAGTTCTGGAATAGGCTATGTATGGTGGACTAAGCGGAGATAATGGCCATTTTTAATAGATAAGGAAACAAATTTATCTAAAAAAAACCCGGAAATATTGAATGTTTTCAAATTTAACTCATCATTTTTTTCCTTTTTTTATTGTTACTTATTGTTACATTTATGAAAACGCTTGAAACATGTTCCTGTTCTAACAAATCAAATAAAACAGAGAAAAAAAACTAGTAGGACATTAAATGTCCTTAAGGCCTACGGCCTTATACACCACATGGTTGAATTCTAATATAAAAGGCTAATTTCTTAAGCTGAAAGACGAGTTTCCTGAGACAAAAAACGTTTTATTCTCCCAAATATCGATAGAAAAGGCAAAATGTAGTTTGGAATTTGAATTGATATTGGAGATTTTACCAATTTGCAATCCTATAAATCATTTGAAATGCACCATAGAGCTCCCCCACCCTCCAAAAAAGACAAAAAATAAAGATATAAAACAGTAGTACAGAATAGGCAAACCATCAAATACCGCTGCGAAAACAATTCTTAAAGTATTCTAAATGCTATTATTTTCGCTCATAGAGAGTACTTTTATGGAAGTTAAGTTTTGTAAAACATAAGGATTGAAAGGACGATAACGCGGCTCACTTAAGGCAATAATGAAAGATGATCGTATTTTCCTTTTCTTAAACAATACACGAAGACATACTGCAGTCATCACGTACATATAGTTTCATACAGGAGAATTTTTTTTTAACCTTGTTTACTTTTTATTCTATCTGCACGAATGCGTTCAAATGGCTGGTTGGCCGATTTCAAATTAAATTGAGGATGTAGCGGGGATAACATGCTTGCATTTACGCTTCAAAAAGTATCGCTAGGGTTGTATAATTTACGGTTGTATAATCGCTATTATTCTTGTTATTTGTCGGTCACTAGAATGATAGTGTTTTTTAGAAAGTCAGTGAAATGGATAGAATACTCCATTAAAATGTGTGGAAACCGCGTGTGGTAAATTTGAAACTATCATCATTTTTTTTAAGCAATTAGGAATTGCTGCTTTTATTTTTTATGGAATGCGACTTCAATTTTGATTTTGATTGTAGTGTTTTTGTAAGCTTCCAATGTTTTTACGAGAGCGCTTTCACTTTTATGAGCTTGATGTATTTTTAATTACACTTTAATTATTGTGTTTTGGTAGTGCAGCTGGATTGAAAGATTATTATTATTTTTTTTTTCTAGATTGTGGCATTAAGTGATGGTTGCATCTTGTCATAAAAATACGATGAAAGATGTAAGGTTGTTTTTACTGTTGAATAATGAAATAAGTATTTTTGTGAGTAGGAATATATATATATATATATATTAATATACGATGAATTGTGCTACAGCATTGTTGCAATGGGAATAAACAAAAAGTAAAAGATTATTTAAAAATAAATAAATAGTTTACCAGAATGAATCAAAAAAATTCAATTGATGGCTTATAAGAATTATAAATTGGCAAAATCTCCAGTGTTCATTAAAGTTCAAAACTACATTTTGTCTGTTTTGTTAATATATAGGAGATCAAGTTTAAAACTCTAATTTCAAGGAACTTTAAAAAAAAATGTCTTTTAGCCTAAGAAAAAAAAAATATCTTCCATTTTTTATGTTAGAACTAAATCTTGAGGCGTCATTTTCACTAGTGTATTTTATGTATCACCGGTTTTTTTAAAATCTATTTTATTTAACTTTTTGGATATGCGACATGATTCAAGCATTTTCATGAATTAGCAGTTCATAACAAAACCAACAAACAAAAAGGAAATGACATCCAGCTGAAAAATATCCAACATCTCATTTTTTCTTTGAATTCTCACTGTAAATTTATTTTCTTTACTGTTAAAAATGATTATTTAATCTTAATTCACTTAGCCGAACACAGTTTAATACTTTGACTGATTATCAATGGATTTTGTTTTAAACGACATTGTATTCATTTAAAGTACCCAGCATAAAGATTCTGATTAAAAATATGATTTCTTTCATCAAAACATGTATTATTCACAATTGCAGATTTTTTTTTTCCAAATGCTTCAAGTTTGTTGGTTTTTAAAACAGAAATGACAGATTAAATTAAAAAATATTCAACATTTCTTATTTTTTTTCAATATTTAATTTTATCATCCATTAAAAATTATGAGTTAATCTTAATCGAATAAACATATCAATATTTTATAATTTGTTTGATCATCAGTAGCTTTTATTTATAACCAGACAGAACAGTAACATTATTTCTTTTCGAATAAAATATATTATATTCGAAAAAAATATATAAATTTCTTTCAGATTTACCGAGGTTGAATATTTTTATTTAAAATATTATTCTTAATTTTTTTTCTCTTATACATAAGGGATTTTAATTAGAAATTGCCCATGAATATAAAATGCCTTTTGTGCAGATTCTAAAGCCAAGACTAATTAAACTGGCAATTTTTGTTAACGCATTGTAAGCCGGTTCTACTATGCATCCTGTGTAACAGCCAAAATTCAATTTTATCAAAGAATATGATCAATACATACTAACATCGATGAAATGACGAATTAACAATATCGAATTATAAAACTGTTTCTAATATCTTCTGAATAGGATGAAAAAGTTGTAATATGATGGTATAGGAGTTTAAACAGAATTGTTGAAGCTTATAAATAGAAATTAAAAGGAAAAGTTAAATTCACTTCAAAAATAAAAATAAAACAACATCTGTTATTTAGCAAATTATAATTAATTTCCTCAGATATCTCATTTCGGTAGGTATCAGCACAACCGATCCAATCATTCCAAGTTCATACGCATCATATTATTCAAGGTATAATTTTAACCTATACTGGGTAACAAACGTAAACAGGTATAATTCCAGGTGCTGACGTTGCTGCCGAAACGTGTTAAAAACCGCGTTCCGTTGTTATGCTACAGATATTGACATTTAGTATCACGTTTCGCTTTAGTGCTGTCCTTGAAGACCGCTAAAGAATATAAAGAATGTGTTACCCCCAACGAAGGTCACCACATTCTAAAATCGCGATTCGCCTTATGACATGCGAATTGAGTTGAATGACCGGTCAGCTGCGACAGTTAGCACACTTGTTTAAATATATCTACAAAAAGAGAGGCATGTTTCCAATTTATATCAGGGAATCATTCCCAGATTCTACTGAAAGGTTCCCATAGATCTGAAATATCATGCATAAATGTTCGTCTTTTTTCCCTTTTTCAGAGAATGATAGTAGTCTCTTTTGATGATTGTAGTATCATAAATCATAATTATCTTTAATATTCTCAAATGAGCCCTCTAAAATTGGTTTTATTAATATAATACGAAGGAATCACATCCCAAACTATAATTTTAAATTTTAATATAAATATCATCATATTATTACATATTGCACTCCTATAACATAGTAATTCGCTCGTGATATATCAGAATCACCATCGGTGAAATTAAACGTTGGAGCATTTAGATCTATGTGGCGGAAAAACATGCGCCGTATGAGAAATGTCTAAATGTGCTAAGCAGTACTATGTGTAAATCATGCTGTCAAAATGTCACATTTTTGTAGGATTATTCGATCAATGATATGTAGAAAATTCTGTAGAAATCAATCACTTTATAACCGTGTTTTATTAGAACTACCCTTTCAAAAGGCTGTATACTGAAAAGCTGAATTGAAAATAGTTAATAGTAGTAATAATAGTAGCTCTAAATCATTTTTTTTTATCTAATCGGTCAAAGGGAAGAATTCTTCCTCGTACATTCGGTTCTATCTGCTGTACTAAAGTTGAAAATAAATCTCACTAGTATGTGAAACATTCTGAGGCTGTATAATTTTGATAGTTACAAAAAGAATGAGCAAACAACGCGCTACTTTGATTTACATAAATTACTATACAATATCCATTCAAGACTCTGACACTTCGTCCGAGAACAGCGCTGACTTGGATGGATCATCTTTGATTTAATGAAATAAAAGCTATACAATCTATCCTATTAATTGCTTTATCAACTGAGAAATCATCCTTGCAGTACAAGTTCATGTTAGAGAAAAACAAGTGAAAACACACACACACGAGAAGGAAAAAAGAAAGTAAATTGATAGAACTGGAAAAATAATTTTTTTAAGGAGACTCGCAAACTATATAATTAAGATGTCTTGGGAAATGATCCACATTAGCTTGACCTCGCACTTGGTTATCGTGAACCCAACTTATTTAACTTGTCAGTCATTACATAATCAGCTGCACGCAAACTATATGCTAGGCAAGGTTAGGAGTCCACTTTCTTTCTATGATCTTTTTTTTGCTAAATCTCATTTGACCTCATTCCACCTTTTGAAGGTTGTCGGACAGACGTCCTTACCTCTATTGGATGGACAAAAAAAAAGTTTTTTTTAATAGCTCATCTAAATTGAATCGAAATTTGGGTTATAAACAGACAGCAAAATAAACAGAGCCGGGGTTTTTTTTTGACACTGATTGAAATATTTCAGCGTGACAGTAAGAATTGAAGAAAAAACGACAGAAGTGAACCGAACACGATCAATTTAAAAAAGTCTGGACATCTTGTCAAAATATGTGTGTAATAAAGTCTTTGATGTTTTCTTTTCAATGTCCATTCAATTCACGTGTTATCAAGAGGGATTTTACGGATGATCGAATGTCAATAGTGTTTGAATTCTTTTTCATATGCACTTTTTATTTATTAGTTTATCAGATTTAGAATAATTATTTGTCTTTATGCAGTTCATATAAAAATTAAATGAATTTAATAAAATTATTTTTTAAAGAAATTACGGCTGATTTATCTTGAACATATATTTTTATCTAGATAAACAAAACAAAATTTTCTTAACGGAGATTGATATAATTACATGAAACCAGTAAAGAATATGAATGTAAAGAAAGTTTGGATAAAATGAATGCAAGATAATAAAATTATCTTTGTTGGTATAAGTATTAGCTTTCAGTTATTTTTTAATGCTTCATAAATGTACATTAAAATAATCTAGAATCTTTGCATTGAATGATCACTATTGATAAAATCCCTATATTTGATTTAAAATTACTTACCCATTGATGTTATTTGTACTCAGGAGTAATTTAAAGAAGTTGTTGATAAATTCAAGAATTTCATCGTGAAATACGATAACAACGCTGAAATTTATATATAATCTTCAATTAATATGATCAAATGAATGAACAATCTAAATGGAGATATTTTTCTTTTGATTGTTTTATCGTTACAAGTAGAAACAGGCTCCCTTCATGGATGAGGTTGGCTCATTTGATTTTGTTAAGTTTTTTGAAAAGATTTTAAATACCTTTCTCTGTGTTCATGTGTATTTAAAGATGTATTTTTCAATACAGAAATTTACAAATGATTTTTCACCTGTATATTTGTAATGAAACTATTCTCAAACTAATACCTTACTGTTGGCTTAATAGGCTTCTTCACTTTACTTGAACTAGTAACAGGAAAAATTTCTTTTAAAATTAAATTCATTTTCGAAATATTTTTCTCACTTAAATGATTACTTAAGTCATTTACTCATACGTGAAATGTTTTGATAAGCCTATTAATAATTTCTGAGAGTCTCTTTATGTGGTTAAATCGAAAGCAGTGCTGCAGTTTTCCAGAAAATTCGAATTAATTTTACTATAGTCGTTCCTTAAACTTTAATAATTTCGACAATACTTTAATTTTTAATTTAGAGCTGTGAACAAATGTTTGAGCTCAACACCGGCTAATTTCAAAGATTTGAGAGCGTAAACTGTAAGGCAATGTGCCAAAATATTATTTGATATATTAAAAGAAATCAATAATTCTATATGTCGGCATATAGAATTAAACACTGAATTTAAATACTGATAAAGTTCTCTCGCTCTCTCTCTCTCTCTCTCTCTCTATATATATATATATATATATATATTAAATCTTAATTAATTTTCTTATTTTTATCTTAATTTAACCCATATTAAATTAATTCTAAAATATTTTCGTATTTCCTGATACAATTCTACTTTATTTAATTAATGTTACAGGAGCTATGTAAAGTTGCTTTAATCAACTCTTTCACAAGCTCCAAGTGAAGGGATAAAAATTTTCTTGTACATAAATTATGCCTCCCGGGATGGAATAAAGCGAATTTTAAAAATTCAAATTGTCTTCTCTCTCTTTGGCCACGAAACTGCTCAAAAATATATGTTTTATATGTTATGAAATATATATAAAGAATTTTTGACATTTCTATGAATGGTTTTAATTTTTTATTTTAATAGAATTGAAAGTATAAATTCACTTTTTTCACTTTTTAGACTCTTTGTCGCAACTTCGATCTAATGTCCAAAAATAGCCATCTTCAACATTTCTCTCTTAAAATACAAAATGAAAATTTATTGAATTCTAGATTAAGCAGCATAAAAGTGGAAATGTGAACACTAGATTTCTACTAATATATGAAAGCACTGAATCGTATTTTTCCGTTTGTCAAATTAACTTAATGGTGCCTCCTGCAGGTTCTTGAAAGAGTCAGTAATAATTAATTTAAAAAAATTAACTGTAATTTAAAAGCTTTGCATTTATAGATATTTAGATAATAGCTTTCGTTTGAAGTAATTTTTATGTTATTTAAAGTCTTTTTTTTTTCATGCATTAATATATATGCGAGTCCACATAATACAACTTCATCTACTAAAGAACTATTTCTTCAAGCAATTGGTATTTTGTCTTGAAATAATAGTGCTTGGTTCTCATTTTTTAAAAAAAATTAAATCAATCCAAAGGCGTTTATAATTACTTCGGATAATTAATATATTGTTAAAATTTTAATATTTATAACTATAATAATATAATTATTAATTTTATTGGTAGCTTTAATAAAGGAGCATTCCATTTATTTTGTTTGAGCATTTACTTATTACCAGATTTAAAATAATGATGAGGTGCACTAAATGTAATATTATTTATGTGTTATAAAAATAATTGTTAATAACAATCATATTAATAATTGCTAATGAAAACAATTTTTGGGAGCATGAAGGCTAATAGTTTATAATATTCAAATCGTATGTATTTGGGTTTTAAACTGATAAAAGTTTTAAATATTCACATTCACAATAGTTTAAATATACGATTATTTCTATTTGAATCCTGAAGTAAACATTTGTAAAGTTAAAAATTTTAATATTTATAACTATAATAATATAATTATTAATTTTATTGGTAATAATAAATATACTTATATATAATAAATATACCGAATATACTTCTAAAAAAGCTGTCATCATTAAATTTGTTTATCATCGTTTAAAGATAAGAAATAAACACGTGTAGTCGATCAGTATCGTTGAGTCTATCATTTTTTAGTTTTAAAGAGTGTAGATTGAACATGGTGGTAAAGGAATCGTGATATGAAATAAGAATAAGAAAAAAGAATGTAAATTTTGCAGTTTTACAAACCATCATTTTGATGATTGATCGCAATTAAAATTCACATTATATTCAATTATCGATTTAAGAATTAAAATAATTTGTAAATATTCTGCGAAAGTATTTTTCGAGGAAGTTCCCTGAAACACTAAAGAAAAATTTTGAAACAGTAGACGAAAAATCATATTTACTTAGCAATTTAAAAAAATAATATTTTGAAGCAAATCATAATATCTTTTAATTTTCCTGAAGTTATAACAAATCAATATTTGATACCAATCTAAATCAAATTCATATTAAAGAATACTCACATTTTTTTTTTATTATTATACAGTTATATTAACGCTGCATTTTGAAGCAAATAATAGGACTAATTTGGGAATTCTCATAGAATTCATTTTAAAGGAACACCATACTTGAATCTTTTTAGAACTAACTCCCTTTAAAAACATATACTTACTTTATATTTTAAAGTCTTGCACAATTCACTTAAAAAAAGTGTTTATATTTATTTTAAATTCGTATAGAGTTTATTGAACAAAATATTTATAATTTATTACATTTTTATAGAATACCAATATTTACTTAAAATCCTTGAAATGCTGACATTTCAGGAATTCCCTATTAACTTTAAATTGTGTGGTATCTTGGTCCATAAACTCTTTTACTTTCTATCCGAAAGCGAAAAGTATTTAAAGTCGCTCTCTTCAGGTAAAACCCAGTCACCTGCGGATCCATCTCAGCACGGATTAGACACTTTTCACTGCGTTCTTCCGCTCATAACTCTTAATCATCCCGTTAAACTTATCTTGACCCCAGTTGAAAGTTCAATGACCGTCAAATCCCGTTGATTTATGCGGTTCCTTATCAGTGAAAAATTTTTTGTATGGTGTTTACATCCCAAAGTGGTAAAAATGGCACTTACCACACACCAGGGTTGGACAGCACTGTCCAGGCTCCCTGGCTAAGAAACATCCTGGGGGTGGGGCTGATGCTGAAGGGCACACTCTCAAATAGCAGACGACTACAGCACGGATGCAAGTACAGTTCAAACAAGGCTCTGTCGTTGCCACCTGTTCGCCGTGGGCATAACGCTCGCCTTTATATGCACAGCCTATAAAAGGAACGTTTTTATTTATTCATTATGTTACTTTCGTAGATGCTTCTTTTAGTCAGCATATGGCGATGGAATTTCTTAAAATATGAATATAAGCGTGAAATATAAGACATACCCCAATGTAAGGTGATATTTCAATTTTAGGTAATGTATGAAATAAGATACATTCCTTAAAGGAAATTATGATGGAATTAATTAATGTACAAACGTTTTTAAAATATAAATTTTTATATCAGTGCATAAAGGTATAAAGTACTACACATATAAAGGTTATTTTTTTGTTTTCTAAGTCATTTAATATATTCACCAAATTGGAGGCTACTTTCCTTTTTCGAGCTGCCTAATGGCAGAATTTGGATGTTTAGGGAGCACTTACACCTTAGCTGGCATTCGAACCCAATTACCCCGACGCTCAAAACTCTTGCGCTATCCGAGTTTATCGAACCGGGAAGACACTTTTTTCGGACATTTGCATTCGTTTTCTCAACAATTATATAAAATTTTGTCTTGAAGAAAATTATTATCCAAGAATAAATTTTCTAATTCGTACGCGTTTTCTGCATTTCATATTCTGTTAGAATATTAAATATTTTAATTCGCATTCGTAACCATCTTATTTTAAGAATAACATTTCAATCTTTATAGCTTCATGTAATATTCTCAATTAATCTTTTAATTAATATTTTTATCCAAAATGTGAAAAAAAAACCCCGTAGAAGAGTGAAATTCTGATAGAAGTAATCTAAGTGCCCTTAATTACTTATTAAAAATGTGATTAAATATTTTAATCTGATTTAAAATATGATAATGAGTAATTATTTTTATTTTTATTATTAATTTTATTAAAATATTAGTTCATAATATTAATATATTTTTTAAAAATCTTTCTTTTCACTTCACTTATAAAAGGGTGTTTAAAATTTTTTATTTTTATAATTTTCCTCTTGTAGTAAACACGAATTCTGGTATATTTCATAATTTGTTATTATAAATATTATAGAATTTAAAAATTAAGTATTTTCAATTTAATAACACCATGGTAAATGGTTAACACTATATCCATGAAATCACTATTTATTTAAATTGATGTATTAATTCCTAATTAAGAGCTCTAAAATTATTAAAATACTCGATTGTCTTGAGAACTAATGACGGTGTAAAATTTCAAAACTTTAGGGAATAAGGGAAAATTCGGTTATAAGATTCCTTCCTAACGAATATGAAGAACTTGGAGTTAAGCAAAAGAGTTTAAAGTGGTCTGATAAAAGTCGTGAGTTTTTTTTAAAGCATTTTTTATGCAACAATTTTAGTATTATATGTTTGGCAATAGTCTTGCTATTTCTCACTGTAACGCTGTTTTTTTTGTACAATTTTATATTCCTAGTGAATTTATATCAAAACAATTCTTCTGTTGCATAAATGTTTCAATTAATGGCTTTAGAAAATAAATAAATCAATAAAAACAAAAGGAGGAACTAAAATAAAACAGTGCTAAAATAAAATAAAAGTATATGCAACTTAGCCTTTAAATTTTCATGTTATTTTAGTTTTTATATTGTGGTGTTTTACTGATAGACTTTACAGTCTCAGAGAACTATTACACAGCATTTACGTTCCCACTATGCAAAATAATAATTCTTAAAAAATAATAATGATTCTATGCAAAATAATAATTCTTAAAAAATAATAATGATTCTATGCAAAATAATAATTCTTAAAAAATAATAATGATTCTAGGTAAAATAATAATTCTTAAAAAATAATAATGATTCTATGCAAAATAATAATTCTTAAAAAATAATAATGATTCTATGCAAAATAATAACTCTATGCAAAATACTAATTTCTTAATTTAAGTTTAAATGACGATTATTGTAAATGATTTCTTACAATTCACATCTTCTCCCATCTTGCACAAATATACTTCGTCCCTTAAAAAGTGCAATAGAGAAGGAATATTGAGTGGTGAATCTCACCACTCTCTTGAGTGGTATTGAAAGTGAGTGGTTTATCTGTTTGAATTTGATTATTTTAATTTAACACTCTATTTTAAAGTAATTACGAAGGGTTTTTTTTGAGACCAACTCATTATATTCACCTTTGGATAAATGCTAAGGATAATAATGAATTATTTATGGTATTTAGGACATCACCTTTCTTCCCCAAATTTCCACACAGGGTCAGAAAGCGGATATTTCACTTGGAGAGATGTAACATAGTCGAGGCCTAATTTTGAGGGGCGTCTTCAACAGAATCAGGTGTCGAAACTATGGTCTAGAATCTGAAATTTTGCCACAAGGCCACTGCGGCCCTCAGCTATGGTTCTTGAGACCTTCGAATTTTTTTTAATCTGTGAAGGTCGAGAGTGACTCTTATTCCTTGGTTCTGTTGTATCATTTTTAGGAGTAGATTTTATGGAAACGCTGTATATATCTTGAGATTATTGGAAAATTGAGGAAAGGATCAGAAGGGACACTTCCACAGGGACAAGATTTAGATTTTCATATTTGAAGTTTCGACCGATGGAAGCCGTCAAACATAATTTTAGTACTGAATATTATCTTTACCCTTAACTATCATTTCTGTAAGATGTTCGAATTTTGAAGCAGATTTAGTGTCGTAACAAAAGGGTTATACCTTTCCCCAGATTGGGCTATTCCTTTGCTTCTAATTTTCTTTATAGTGAAGAAAGAAATTCAGAAACTGTAAAATAAGGTGAAATCGAGCTTGAGTTGACAAAAAAGGGCAGTTAAAGGTTAGATAATTCGTTTTCCGCAGCAATGAAAAGTCTTTTCTATGTCGTTATACTTTTACTAATGGATCCACTGTTGCTCCGTTATGTTTTTTTAGTTGGCTTTTGTTTCTGCGCTTTTGTTTGAACGGAAAGGTTGCGGCTCTGTGGCCTGGAACATACTTCAATGTAGACCATTGTGTAAGAAAAAAAAGAAAGAAAAAGAAAGCACACTTACCGGGTGTCGTCGTTCTTTCTGGAAGGCGACGGGTAAGGTCGGGAAACTCGAAGACGGCCGCTGCAAGGGAAGGTTACATATTACTATGAAATACCGAGTGGAACGAATACATGTTTTATATAATAATAATAATAATAAAAAAACGTGCAAATTGGCCTTAAATACTTGAAAGGAAAATCATAAGGACCTTCACTAACAGATATTATTTTTTGTATTGAATTTGTAAGATAAGAAGCCTGTTAAACAATTGTTATTTTTTTCCCATGAAGGCTGAGATTAGTTATTGGAATGATTGATAGTTTTGGATTGTTAACGATATCTTTAAAAGGTTAAAAAATAAATATATCTAACCAAACGGATAAATTCTTTACATGATAAAAATAATATATAGAAATTTTTTGATTTTAAAAGTTGATAATACAAAAAAAAAAAAAAAAAAAAAAATGGTGAGCATTTCCTTTTCGAAATCTCCAATTGATCAAATGAATATGGAATTTTTAAAGAAAATTTCTATTTGTCTGGGCTCAAATAGTACCAGATGTTATATTCATAAGCAGCATTATATTCATACCAGATGTTATATTCATAAGCAGCATTATATTCATACCAGATGTTATATTCATAAACAGATGTAACATTCATAAGCCGTTAATCAAAATGTCATACATAAAAAACCCACACGTAAAAAAGCATGAAAAATTTTGACGTAACAGCTGGAACCATTAGTTAATATGCTATTTTATACCAACATACAACGATTTTAAACTAGGCATTGCTACCCTATAAAAGTGTGTTGTATTAATAAAATGTTTTAGCAAATTTGACGTAAGACTTAGAGATAATATAGCATTCTATGATATTCATTTTATATTATCATGAATATGATGCAGCATCATATATGTTCTGAAATATCATCTTCTTGAGGTAAACTTCATGAAAACTTAGGATGAAATATATGAATTCATTAGCATTACAAACTATTCAAATATATGGTTAAACAAAATTATCCTAAGTCTTCATAAATTGTCTGAAAATGAAGAAAAAAATTGTCAGTATTTAAAATTTTTGCTGCCAATTATTATGATTCCTAACTTTACCCTCTCGCCGTCCTCTATTGTCCACGAAAATTTCTGTTTTTCCTCTGCCTTTCGCCGCATTAGAACAAACAAGAATAAAAACTCATACAAGTAAACATTTACAAAGCGTTTTAAACGTTTAAAAGTTTTATAATGTAGAAGAACGCTTGAAACGCATTACAGCCGCCCTGCAGAAGTGTCACTTGAACGCGCTAGACGCGTTACGGATAACGAAGAGGTTGACGAAATTTTTCAGAAGGTAAGAAGATGGTGATGTAAAGAATAAGGAATGACTGGAAAATAATGTTTTTTTTGCTGAAAAAATTTCACAGAGAAGTCAACAACATTTCAGCCCATCCAGGCAAAGACTTTCCCGTAAACTTACTTTGAGAAATATTTCTCTTTTCCATGATTACTTTATTAAAGTGATGTTAAATATTTATGAACAGGTATAAGATGAAAAGATTGAAATCTTCTTCCCATTTTATGGTGGAGCAAACATCCATATAAATTAATTCTTACAATACAAATAGAAATAGAATTAATAGAAAAAAAAATATTGCGTTCTTAAATGTTCTTGCTACTGTGTTTCTAGGCTTTTGAGAATGAATTTAGAACAATGCTCCCAAAACTGACTGAATTGGTTTTCGGATTATAAATATCTATCGAAGATCTAAAATGTAGACTTTTAATACGCTTGAATTTCTTCGATATGCATGGCAAAAATTTTCTTTATCGATTGACACAAGAAGATTTTAGTAGAAATTTTTTTTATTAGAGATTTTATCCCGAGTAATGAAAGTAAAACATGTAACATATATAAATCAAAATACAGACTGACTGCGCCAATAATTCTTAAAATAGGTAAGTAAAACGTAGCTCGAGCCTTTTTTTTCACTTATATGATATAATTTTAATGTTAAACAAATAATTTTGAAAAGCTTCAGAACCATAATATTTCAAAAAATATGTCTTTGTTCCATTATAGTTTTTTTTAAATGATGTATTTATCACAGTGGGCTGGATTCACATTGTGAAAAGACACATTATCTCAAAGGACTGGATACGCTTTTGCTTTATTGCAATGAAACATTTATCTAAATAGGCACTGAATCAATAAAAAAATAAAACTTTTTTACTCTCCAACACGATACACACACATATTATATATATATATAAGTGTTTTAAAATCTAACTTAAATTTAATTAATTTCCAAAGAATTTGTCTTAATTTAGCCCATATTAACTTCATTCTAAAATATTTTCTTATTTCCTGATCCCATTCCACTTTTTATATTTAATAAAATTGAGAAGCTTTGTAAAAATGCTTAAATTTACGCTTTTACACGCGCCGAGTGAAGCGATAAAAAAAACTGTCTAGCAAGCACATTCTTTTAAAAGATCCCTATGTTTCCCTTATCAAAATCGGCACGGGATGAAATAAAACGAAGTTAAAAATTCAAAGTATCATCTCTGCCTCCGGCCACGACAATGATTCAAATATTATGTTTACATACATACATACATACATACATACATACGCACGCACGCACGCACGCACGCACGCACGCACGCACGCACGCACGCACGCACGCACGCACACACACACACACACACACACACTTACAGATTTTGATAATTAGATTTCGTTTGGAATTTATTACAGATTTCAACTCCAAACAACTGCAATCACAAATCACTAAATATGTAGTTACTGAAGAACGATGATGACTGCATCTAAAGCTTCCATTGCCCGGCGAGAATGTTCTCTCATATACTTTCGCAGTATGAAATATTACGCTTCGTTATATAAAAAAGAAAAACAACTCTGAATTTTAAATTTCTTCCTTTGGATTGATCTTGACCAAAATTTTATACAGATATCCAAGTTCGATAGCAAACTGAATTTCATTTGTGCAACTTGTTGCACTTTAGAATTATCGTGTTCATTTACACGCACATAGATAGACCAACAGACTGTAGACTATTTGACGGATTCGATTCATAATTTAATATAATTCTGCAATTATGATGATAAAATCTCATGCCTAATTTCATTCATTTGTTTCATAATGATTTTGAGCATTTGTCTCCACATATACAAGGACAAATAAACATAAATCCAAAATTGTTGCTTTCTGACTCCGAGAGATAACGTAAATTACGCTTTCCGACATATAAACACTTTCTAATAAACAATTAAATATAATACTTTTTTGGTGGACTCAAGCTGTAGCATAACTGTATTTAATCAATAATATCTTTTTTAGACATGTATCACACTATTTTATTTAATTACATTCTTTAATCAACAAAATAATAGACCTTCGATGAGACAAAATAGATACTCTTTGAAAATGCAGGATATTATGATTTTTTAAGCTTCTTTTCAATGAAAAGTTAATTTGGTTGATGAAGCAATGTTCAATTGTAGTTCTTTAGTTCCATAATTTTATAATCCTTTTTTCTTATGAAAAGGAAAGTAAGGAACATATATAGTTGATTTTATTATACAGGACCCTTTTCTTTCATTATATATAAAGAAGAAAATGATTCTTTCTTTCTGTTTACTTAAAAGACAGTCTCTCTCTTTCTTTTAGCATTTTGGCATTTTTTAACACTTAACATTTAATATGTATATCACGTATTTAATATACGTGACATATATGTGGGATCCACTGGTAAGTAAGCTGGCAAACAAGCAATTGAACCACTTGTTTTTATCGTGGGCTTCGTTCTTATCGTAATATGGTATTGAATATTTTTTATCTATAAATGTAAAAGTAAAACATTTAATTTCAGCAAGTGAAATTTTACGATTCTGCTTGTGCATTCAAAAAGTGCATTAGGAAAGATTCTAAAGGGAAAGAAAAAAAAATGATACACACATGGATAAAATTACAAAAATAGAACAAAATCGTTACAAAATTACAACTTTAGATTCTTACTAATGTAAATATTTTAGAGAAATGTTCTACAGTGGAGAAAAGGTGGAAAGGGCGAAAAATGAAATAAGATTTTAAGAACTCAGAAACCATTAGCATTTTTTTTTTTTTTGAAAAAGTATTAATGCAAGAATTCAGCATTTTATATGAAGAAATAACACAAAGAAATTAGAGCTTAAATAAGTATCTACTTATGAAATCTACAGATGGTTTATTAAATTTATTTTTCATCATACTTTCATTGAATAATATATTAAATAAGTAAATTGTTTGTTTGTTTTTGTATTTGAATAAACTTTCTTTTAGTTTACGCTATTTTATAAATCGAAAAATGCCTTCAGAGAAACAAAAGCATACGAAAAGAGCAGCAAAAAAAAAAAAAAAAAAAAAAAAAAAAAAGTGATTTCCGTGGTTTACTACATGTTTACAAGCATGCAATAAAACCGTGGGAAAGACTCCTGATTTCCTACTCTAAAGGTTTTAGAGCCAAATCGTGAAAAGTAAATAGATTACACAGAAAACTTTACAATAAAGATATTTTTTGATTATGACCTTGGTAAAAGCTAAGTTAAATAGAAGAATGAAAAGGGTGTTAGAATCATTGCAAGGTTTTTCTTTCAACCTTACATTTCTTTGCCTTAGTATATCTTTTGTTGTCTTTAAGAACAAGAAAACATGATTTATTTAATCTAGAACTCAAATTACACCCACTAAAGTAAAAAAAAAAAAATGCAGCACAAACTTTTCAAAATAAGATAAATATAAAATTTATAAATAAAAATTCTAGAGAAAGAAGTGTGGTATTCAAATGGGAAATCCATTAAAAATATTTATGTAAAGCTAACTGCATAGGCAATTAGCGCTACATTAACTTAATAATGATAATTATTGATTTTTATTAACAATGATTTCAATTAATGAAATAATTTTACACAACATTTTTACTATCACAACATTTTTACTATCACAACTAAAGTGACTGAAATATGATGCATCAACATCTAGGAATAAACCCACTTTAGACTGATATTTTAAAAAATGTCTTCCATCATCGTTTTCTAAAATAGCTAAGACACAACATTACGGAGACCTGTTTATGAAGATATAACGACAGGATTTATAAAAATTTTACTAATACAGAGCGGAAAGCGTTGACGCATTATACATTCTCCTGGTCTACGCTTAGTTACGAAACAATGAATGGTTATACAAGGTGATTAGTAAAATCCTTTTAAACCCTTTAAATTCAGAACAGCGAATCCAATAGACAAAGAAGCAATGTGTACCTATATTAAAGCGGCTATAACTGATTTTATTGAGACAGGTTACAGTGCCCCTTGCGGCAAAACAAGGAAAAAACGAAGAATAATTAAAAAAATGAAGGCGATCGACCAAAAAATCCAATTAGAAAAATACATGCTATACCATAATAAAAACACAAGAAAAAGTTTCATAGAATTATCTGTAAAAGTGGCGAAATTATTTACGATTAAAATTATGAACTTTCCATGACTTGAAAAAGGGTTAATTCTAAATTGAGAAACATACACTTCGGTGTTATACAGTTTTTCCGAGTTAAGCAAAAATGAAGTGAAATTTAAGAACGAAGTAAGCAATATTACAAATAAATAGAACTCATCATATAGAGGAGAATACTTTTTCAATTTTTTAAAACGAATCCTTTTTCAAGTCACGGAAAGTTCAAAATTTTAATCACAAATGACTCCTCCAATCTGGCATACTATCGTAATTCAATTATGTTATACTATTTATTCTAAAATAAGCATTCTTCAATACGTTTTTTAATAATGCTCTAATTAGGAAAAAAAAATAGTTGCACGCGTTGCTTTCCTTTATTTAATTTGTGAAATTACTGCATTACTTCGAAAACTAAAACTATTTTTCAAGGTACTTTTATAAATAATTATAAACTAAGATATAAGCTTTTGAAAGTGAAAGGGATTAAGCCTCGTCAGTTGCTAAATTAATCCTCTATTATTTCTATTTAAAACTACTGATTTTAAAAGGAAAAAAATACACCATTCAAGTTCAACTAACAATGTTCATAATCTGTGAATCTTCGTTCAATTTCTTTTAAAATTATTCGAGCAAAGAAACACTTAAAATTCTCCTTCCAGACATTAGTTAAAGAGTTCTTAAGTTCGCATCATTTATCAACCGAAATCATCAGTGCATGATCATAAATCGGAAATGTAATCACATGGTTAGCTGCTTACAACGCCTTAAGCCTTCTGTTTTTGAAACCTTTTATTTCATCTCCTACCGGAAAGAATGGTAATCTAGATCTAAATCATTGACAGAACTGATTTTACATGCGATCTTGAGGAAGGTGTCAATGCTGTTGACCTTCATTCGACAATGATGATGTTTTATCGTGTCTCGAATACAATATGTCGGAAAAAAGTGCTTCCGTTGGGTGTAATTTTCTGCTCCTCAGATGTTTTGCTTGAATTAGAATTCCTGCAAAATTGTAGAGAGTTATCGGAATTCTCTTTCTACCGCTAGACTTGTTGAAGAAGCATTTTTCGTTGCCTAAGAATGGATAGTAATCAGTGCGTAACTGTTCAATCATGTGTCAAAAATCCATGGTTATGGTGACAACGAAGATCCGTTTTCTTGCTAAAGAAAGATATTAAATAATTGACGTCTCGTCATTTTATTTCCACGATTTCCAGATCTGCCTCGGGGTTGATTTAATCAGAAGTATCGTGGAGGATTATCCCCTTTGTAGAAGAGTAGGCGTAAATGATTTCGGAAATTGTAAGGTTTTAAATTTGTAAAAATCTTCTTGTCTGACACTTCAATACCAATGTATTAGAAGGCAAAACTAATCATATACATCATTTTGAAGAAATTTTTGTTGTGTCAGTTAGGAATTCGCTTTTCGATAATAAAAAAATATATATATAAAAAAAAAACGTTATAAAATAATTAAAGCCAGAAAATATTTTTCACTATTTCTAGATTTTCTTTAGGGTTGAGAATCAATTGAAAATTTTCAAAGTATTACTTTATTTGTAGCAGAGTAGGCATAAATCATTTTGAAAATTGAAAATCTTTAAATATAGTATTTTTACTGTCTGATATTTTTTTTCAAAGAGACGTTTGGCGTCTTGTGCAAAATTATTGTGACTCTCCGCTTTAACTATAATATATTGATACATATGCTTAAACCTATATAGGATCAAGGTACGCAAGTGTTTTTTCGATGTAATGTATATTTAAAATACGATAGAAGATAAAATATCGTACGGGATTAAAAATGGTAAATGGCACATTTTTGTTTCATTTCATTTAAACTTGTTAGATCCTAGAAGACGAAGTGTGCAAATTCATAGTATGAAATAAGAAATAGGTGAAATTTACTTTCCTTTTTATTTGGCACCCATATAACATGCGTTAATTTTTAAATTTTTATTTGTATTGCTATTTGTATTTTTTTCTACAGGTTTACATCGGTATTCGTTTGTTCAAATAATATTTCATGGAGGTTTACTACATTTGTAGCAGGGCAGATATAATCATTTGAAAAATTACTTTTTTTAAATCCATAAAAATTTTGCTGCCAGGCACTTTGAGATTGATATATTAGAGAAAAAAAAGTATATGTTTCAAAACTGATCACATATCAATTTGAAATCAGTTTTCAGAAATTAGATGATTAACTTGAAATTTTTTGAAATATCGGCAGTAAAGCGAAGTTTATTATTTTGCTCGCGATACCACTGCTAAAGCTTGCACAATATAGGTCCAGAGCTAGAAAAAGTGGCGCACAATTTATGCTGACTCGACGGTCGAAGTCTGTATGTTGTAATCGTATCATTCAGGAAAAATACTCTTATTTTTAAACTCGCAAAGAAATATGAGTCAATCGTTAGAGAATGGCATTAGGCGTAATGAATTGAATAGATTTATTATGAATTTGTAATAAATTGAACAGGAAAAACCTGTGAAATGTTTTAGAATTCCTTCTAAAGGAATTTTGGAGTAAAATATACATGGCAATTTTTAAGAATAGTATGAATGTATCAGAAAACAAAATAGTACAGAGGTAGTACATTAGAAAAATTTAATTAAAAGAAGTTTTTAGAAGCACAATTTTGCTAGTGTACTAAACAGTGGAAATTTCTTCATTCTATTTTCTAATTTTTTTTGAAAAGAAAGATCTAATGTTTCTCAAACTCACTAACAGGTGAAGTCGTTAAAACGGAATCAAAATTGAATGGATGAAAATAATAAAATATTGCATTGTTATTGACAATAAATATGTGCACAGAATTTCAAATCTCTAGCACACCAACAAGAGAGTTAAAAATTAATTTTAAAAGATTTATTCTCTATGGGTTTTCAGTTTTCAGTAAATACTTTAGGAAAGACGGTTAAAGAAACTGATATTCTTTATTCTTTTCAAAAATTCTCTATAAATTTCATTGTCTTTTTTTTCTTCTTTGCATGGCTTTAATTATTATTACACTGAGACCATGCACCTAAAAAGACTACGAAGACATAAAAAGGAAAAAAATTACTAAAAATACAAATTATTATGTTTATATAAAGTTTATAAATTCAACGAATAATGAACAGAAATGATATGGTCAGAATAAAATATATTACTGAAAAATGACCTGTTTAGACTTCCAAGGGCTCTTGCAACAGAATTTTAAAATTCAACACGAACAAATAATTTCAACAAATTTCATATGTATATTATTACATGAGTCTTTGTGTAACGATTAAATAACAGTTATACGTAGATGTCTTTGAAACGTCCTTGATGATTCTCTTCGTGAAAACTGCTTACTTATTATTTTGTATTTACCGTTTAAGTTCGGTCTCCAGTCGTAAAAACTGGTTTCATGAATAAGTTTATTACAGTTCATCACTGTTTTTTATTGTAATAACCTATAATTAAGAAAGATGAAACATTCATACTGATGATAAAATATTAGATAAAATCTATGAATGTCTATAATGAATTTAGTATACTAAAGTAATCTATAAATATAGGAGTGCAATTGACATAACGTTATATTTCTTATTAATCAGCTTAATTATATTTCATAATTTGCTTTGAATACTAATGTTAAAAACATCAGACCATGTTTTTATATTTTTAGCATAGAACTCGCATACCGTAAGATTAGTCAAAATGGTCCAGGAACGGCAAATTACTTTTTTTTAAAAACCCCGAAGCATCCACGATAACATGTAGTTACATTTTTCTATCTATGCTACAAACGTGATCGTGATAAAACCGGCTTTAGGAGTGGAAAACAAGGGGCCGGACAAGGATGTAAGAGAGAAATCGAAAGTAAAGAAGTGGATATTTTTCTTGAAAAGCTTCTTGGGAGAGAAATCCCTTTCTGACATAAAGAAATTAAGTGACAACAATAAAAAAAGAATGAAGGATTAATTCTAAAAGTCGTGATTGGGTCATTATAGAAAATTTTCTGCTTCGAATAAATCCGATATGGTTTGATTCACTTGAAGAAGTTTTAATGAAAAAAGGAACCTTTTATTACTTTTCGTTAATCTTTCATAGAATTCTTATTAAAGATCATCTATTTAAACTTTGGCTTTTAGAATTAAGAAACATGTTGTTAATGTTGCTATTAATTTTATTGCATTTGTATATTTTTCACATAAATGAAATGATGTATCATTTTGAATAATACTGTTTGATAATCTTTGTTTCGATTTGCTTTTTGTATCATGTTATTGTTACGTTCAAAATAACGAGCATCTACCAAGTAGAAAGTTACGATGAATTTTCAGTATTGTGCTAATTATAAAATAAATGAAGACTTATCATTAACGAAATTTTTTTTCATTCTTCATTTTCCTATAAAATATTTTTAAAAAATGCACAAATAGAAGGTGTTGGTCTAAGATTGATGTTAAAAGGAAAAACAAGAAAATGTGGTTATTTTAAAAGTATCTTTTTGTATAGATGGTTTGCGTTCAATAAATGAGCCGTCAAATATAAAATATTAAGCAAAAGGAAAAAAAATCGAAATGTGACTTGTAAAAATGTAATCACATGGCTGTTTGTTTATTGTTTCTGTAACACAGCTGATATTCAAAAACGATTTTATGTATTCCTGTAAAATTTAAAAAACCAAAGAGCGTTAAAATAATAGTATTATTACTAAAAATACAATCCATTCTTAATAGTTGATCTCTTTGAAAGGTACATTAATATTTAATTTCACAATTTAATGCCTGGTTTCCCAATAGTTACGAATGTTTTCAAAAAATTCCAGCAACTAGTTAATATAGATTTACATCATATAAACGTCACCATTTTATATGGAATCGAATATTTTCCGATTAAAAATATAAAGCTGCAAAAATATTTACTGTGGCAAATGTGATGTGTTGATAAATCAGATTCAAAAGAAGATATTATTCGCTTAAAACCTGAGAAATAACAAATACTCAAAATAACAGAGAATGCACTCTTTGTAATAAATATAGCTATAAGAAAGCTATTTAGATTTAAAGAGATAAGAGAATAGTTCGTGTGGTTAATAATACAAACTAAAAATAACGAGAGATAAATAGAAGAGATAGTTTTAATGTTTCCGACGAAAGAAATATTATTTTGAGTTTTTGTTGATTCTTTTAACATTTAGATTAGCTTCTATATTCTTATAATCTCAAAAACATTTTCCAAGAAAATTTATTTAATGTCTTTTGTTGTTAGTTACATGAAAATGTTTATCTGTTTCCCATGTATGAGCATCTATTTATATTTATAAAAGACATAAAACTCATCCCAATTTCTTTGCTTTCACATTCCTCGAGGTGGAAAAAAACATTTTTGGAGAAAAATATTATACAGATTTACCTCATATATATCTGTTCAGTACTGCTATTACTGATTTTTCATTTCAAAACATTTTTAGATAAACAGTCAGAATTCAAAAAAACTCATTACCACTTCTTTGATTTCTCATACCTAGAGATAGAAAAAGCATTTTTGGTGAAAAATATCATATAAATTTATCTCACATTTATTCAACACTATTGTTATCTTTGCATTTCAAAACACTTTTAGATAAACATCCAGAATTCAGTAAAAGGCACAATTTGGTACAGTTGTGCCAATTTGATTTGCAAATCTCATCAAAAAGACGACAAGCAACTCCTGATTATCTTGTTGAAAATAACAAGAGCTTAAATTATAGGATTAGCAGACTACATTTAGACTCGAACTTTTGACCGAAGAGAATTTTTCCGAAGTTATTTTACTGGAAAATAATAGACAAATATAACATAATATGAACCCATAAGATAACCCATATGAATAATATGATCAATGCGAAAAATTAGTGATATTTGACTTTTTGTGTCTTCTGGACGAGTATGAAAGTAAAATCAGTTATCTTTCTGCGAAATGAAATGTCAAGGTAGAGATAAGAACATTTGATTTGATTTTTTAGCTATTTTTTGAATCCTGAATTGAACTATGGAGCTTCTTTATTTATATATTTCAAATGACTTTCCTATATTATCATAATGGCACAAAGTGTAGGTTTTGAAGTTTTAAATAGATTGTAAAGCGCTTCTCAGAAAAAAATTTGTAGGTAGTATTTTTAGGGTGATAGAAAAATGGCAATTGCCTATTTTCAACACATTTTTCTAAGAGGCATTGTAAAAAATACATTATTCAATTAAAAGAAAATGCGTGAAACTGAAGGAATATAATTTCAATAAGAATATCTCAGAATATATTATAAAAAAATGCTACAATACGTTTATACACATTATTAAAGGCATAAAATCTTTTGCATGTAAAATACAGTTTTCTTCATTCCCTCTTTCATCTATATACCAGAATAAATTATAGATCATAGAAAAAGGAATGCATAATTCGTTTTAATTTAAAGGTTCTGAAACAGTGGAAAGCTTCGGTTTTGAACTCTGATTTCCACCTGCATCCGTTACCTTCGCTGAATAATCAAGCAGCTGAATCGAGAGCAGTATAATTCTGTTTTTATATTGAAGACAAATATTATTTTCTTCTTCAGTTGTCTTCAAGGCCGTGTTATCAAATAAACAAAGAAGACAACTGCCTAAGATCCTCAGAAATTTCAACATACTTTTCATGATATTTTCTGAATACATTAATTTTGTGCTTTCATATTCTACAAGGGCCGAATACTTGAGCTGATTTAAATAAAAATCATGTATTGTTTAAATATTGGAACATTATTCTAATATTTCTGATTATATTATTCTAATATCTCTAATCCTAGAAGCAGCAGTTGTTGGCGGTGGTGTTACAAAAGACTGGGAGAACAGTGTTTTCAAAGAATTTTATCTAGATTTAATGATCAAATGTTTTAATCTTGATAAAACTGGATTATTTTATTATCTTTTTCCGGTTAAAGCTCTATCATGTGCGTTTGAAAAGTGCATTTCTGGGAAAGTAAGCAATAATGTCTCACACTTCTGCTTGGTGTTGATATGAGTGGAAATGAGAAACTAAAACCGCTTATGATATGCAAAAGCAAAAAAATCCATACTGCTTTACAAATTCTAAATCCCTTCTAGTTGAATATGAAGCAAATTCAAATGCATGGATGACTACAACGATTTTAAAACTACATATTCGTAAATTAGATTCTCAGTTTTTGCATCAGAAAAGAAATGTCGACATGATTGTCGATAACTGTACCGCCCACAATTCCGAAACTTCAAAAACAATAGGAATTGTCTTTCTTCATGTAAATTGTCCAATGTTCATTCCTTCAATATTTAGATCAAGGGATAATTCATGAATTTTTAAAAAAATACAAAAAAAAAAAAAAATGCTTGCGAAGGATCTGATAAAAGTATTGGATAGAAACGACGGTTTCGGTTTTAGATGTGATTAACTAAGCTCACAAAGATTGGATTTCCATTCAGTCAGAAACTGTTTCGAATTATTTTTGACATGTAGGGTTTATAGCAAGCGCAGAATTAGAAGAAATACTCATCGTCGACTCAGAACCATTAGAGACTTAGCTGAAATCGCAAATGAAAAAGGGTGCAGCGTCAATGACGTTGATGCGTTTGTCAACATTGATAACGACATCACAATCTGCTCACAAGCGACTGTAAAAGCTTTGACATCTGAACTTTTGGAAGTAAGACAAAGCAGTTCAAGTGAGGATAGCGATGTTGAGAATGAAGAATGGAAACAATCGAAACACTGGAGAAAGCTCGACAGTACTTAATATCCTTTCAAGGTTCAACAGATGAAGAATTTTAAATCTAAAGTATATTATAAAAAAAAGTTAATTACAGTATCTGCGCCTTTTTCAATCAACGCTGTTGGATTATTTTACTGTGCCAAAGAAATTAAAATGCAACAACTGTAAAGCGTTTTAAATTTTTATTATTATTATTATTATTATTTACCATTCATTCATTTACATGTATCGATTTCTAAAAATTTTGCTTTTGTCACCGAATCCTTCAGCAGTTCATGAAAATTTTGGTCTTCACTTAAGTTGTCAAAAATTTTGGACTTCTTGATTGACGACATAATGTGGTTCAACTGTAGTTTATGATTTATAGAAATCTTCATCGGTAATATCGAAAGTCAGACGAAATATTTGTACTTGAAGGTTATGTAAAGAAATAAATAAGAGTTAAATTTCATAAAACAAAAACAAAAAAGATTTTTTCTATATTTTGGTTTTTTATTACTACTTATTATTCACTTCATTTAATGCATTTCTTATTATACTTTTTATTCAAATTACCTCATTTGCATAAATGAAAAGATGAATACTATTATTTTGGTCAATTTATTATATTTTTTAAATAATTCTCTTAAAAAAATAAGAGCCTTCGCAATATAGTGCTAGAAACTCAACAAACAAGGAATAAATTTAAACAATTATACGAATATTTAGTTCCTTGATATATTTTGGATTAAATGAAGAAAATAACGATAGTTTAATGAAGTTCAGCAACCGCAATAAAATACAAATTTCTTGAGGTGAAAATCTACCTAAGAAAGGAAATAACTTACATTTCACTATGTTTTTTATAACACATACTTTTTTTCGCCCCTCCCCCTAGTTTTCTTGATACTTGGTTCATTAAATATCTTCAATGAAAATGACATGACCGAGAATTCTCAAAAAACTGGTTTCAAAGTCGTTTAAAACGTAAACACTTCCTGTCCTTTGAAAGCCAATGACACATTAAATAGAATTTTCATCTCAACGAAATTTAAATTATAGTGAAAAATTATATAGTGCAAGTGAAAAATTTCTTTTAGTATTGTTAGGCATTGTATGTAGGATTTGAATAAAATTTTATTTTGTCAATTCATTCTTTATCTCTTATTAGAAGGTCCATAAAAAAACCTGCCTTTTCTAATTAGACTTCGCACAACCACTAACTATTGAATAATAAATACTATATTTTCGTCATTCCAACTTTTATTTCTCCGTTCATAATAAATCGAACAAACTAAAAACTTGAGGATGAAAGGAATGACAACTTGAGGATGAAAGGAATTAAACTGAGGATTAGAGGAATGAAATAAAACATTGGCTTAAAGTTTTATTGAAGAAAGGATTAACTTTCAAGGCATAAATTTTTGAACTTCGTTATAAAGAGGAAACAGATATTAAATTGGATTATACAGATTAATTTATTATTTGCATTTAATTTTAATTTTCTTATTACTATTATTAATGCTGATAGATTCATGCAACAAAAATAAGTATAAATGAAAATCCTTTCACTGTTTATGCATACGTCGTCGGCTAAATGACAAGCAGCTTTGTTCACAATAATAAAATGAGATAATGTTGTTTGACATTAAATTGAAGAACGTATAAAGTAGCATTGCTTTTGAATTGTTTTACAGCTTCACGCCTTTCAAGTGGTTTCATTTTACTTTAAATCAATACATTCTATTTATATTTATAAATTTATACGAACGAATTTCGTATTTCTGTAAGAGTTGTAATTTTCAGTAAGAAACAACAAATTATAATATATTTATCATAAAATATATTCCCCTTACTGGAAGAAAAGCGAAAACGGACACTGAAGACTTTAAAGCGAAATGCTTATATGTTAATTCTAATTTGCATTCAATCTTAAACAGCACTGTATAGGATTTAATTAAAAAAATTATTATTATATTAACATGAAATTATTTTTTGTCCTCTGTTTTCGACTATGAAATAAATAAAAAGAAAACATCCTTGAAGTTTAATATTGTAGACCCTTACTTAAAAATTTGCTTAATCAAATAGTTAATTAATTTTCATTTAAAAAAGAGAAGAGGAATGAAAGAGGAAAAAGATACTGTAATTAGCATGAATTCTGAAGCTGGGATAAACATATCATTTAAGTCGAATGAAAGCATGCCTCAGCATGTATTCTATGATGCTAAACATGCATTTCCGTCATTCGTATATTTCCCATGCTTAACAGCATGCATTAAATAGATCTTTCATCAAGCAAATTCTCTTCCTTAATGAGAAATGTAAATAAGCGCATAATTTAATGAATTTGTGAGCCGTTTTCTGTTCACCTGCCATTAATCTTTCAGATAAATCTCTAATAATGCCAAGTCCAAGTCCAGCATTTCTTCAAAGTCCATCATACCGCTAGACACCTTCCCAGAGCAACGGCAGTTAAATGCGTGAGCGCGTGCAACTATTAAATTTGCGGTTTAAACTGTAGTTGCTCGATTACACAGTTGAGTGCATTTTTTGTGAGGCGTCCGGTATGGAGGCACATTAGATGTTGAAGAAGTCAGCAGGGTGGTACACGAAACCAGTCAGGCCTCACGAGGTCTTTGCACCAAGCAGGGGAAAAGGAGGGGGAAAATTCCCCCAGGGGGCTTAACACCCTAATAAGAACAATTCACTCGAGCAAGGACCTCGGTCTCACTCCTCACAAAGTTTCTCCGCAAAATACAGTCCAATTTCCACAGAAAAAAACATAAAGAAAAAATCGCGAATTGTTATGATATATGCATTAAATGTGAATCAAGTCCAGTCTCTGTCTCACCTCTGTTACCTTCTCAAATGTTGAAACGAAATAATATGGGTTTATTATTATTATGTTTTTATTTTCTTTATTATTTCTTTTTTCAGCATGTTAAGCGGTAACAACAGGAAAAATCACTTTCTGTCTGTAGAGGGAGAAAGGGGGAAAAATGCGAACTGGTAGGTATGGGAAGTGACCTTGAAAATAGAAAGTGGCACCCGGAAAGAGCTATAAAACGGTCGAGCAGGAACTATGGTCCTTGTCAGTTTCATAATTTTTTTTTCTTTTATTGCTGTTTTTTATTATTATTATTATTCTGTCGTCTTAAGTCTTGTTTTTTCTTTCGTCTCAAAATTCTGACAAAGAACTGAAAATACTCTTTTCGTATTCATATACGTATATCAGTCAGAGCTAATTTTGAGTTACTCATTGTTGTTATATCAGAGGCTGGGAATGATGATGATTAAATACAAAGGACATCATCGCTAAATATAAAGCATTCGCATAATCACAAAAATCATAGTGGCAGACTAACATTTAAATATGAGACCAACAGCAAATTGTTAGTTAGTTTTATTTATTTATTATTATTATTTTTTTAGAATGGATAGCTGGTCTTAGACACAATTCACAATAGAAATGAATGGTTTAATATATAAAGCTTCAGAAATACTTTAAAAAATTAAAATGTCTTTACAGTTTTCGGTCAAATTTTAAGAGATTTTTTTAAGACAAGGGACTGAATTCATTTTAAAAGTTATTGAATTTAACATGTAGTATTATGGCATTGATAATGTATGATACTTTAAAATTTCTAACCTTCTCAAAAGTATGGTCTAATATTGCTTTTTGCGAGTAATCATGAACCAAAAATTGATACCTCAAATGATTTCTATAACAATTATAAAGTTGCAAAAATAATTTGTAATTACTCTTTAAAATATTAAACAAGTAGCTCAAATAAATATTTCTCAAATAAATTTTCATCATGAAAAGAAATAGGTTTACCAAATTCTATCTTTAATATCTTTTTTGTGATAAATTTCAGAAGAAAATTCAAAAGCAGGAATCAATTCTTCGCTAAATGTTCCCTTCCAGACAGCGGTTCTGAATGTTTTGAATAAATTTTCTGATGGAATTTTAACAACCCATTCCTTGGAAATATTTTTATTGTATTTTGTCTTTCTTAATTGAATTTCGAGTTTTTGATTAATTAACATAAATTATTTTCATGTTTCCTACATGTATTTAAGAACTGACTACAACTTATAATTGAATTTGATAATTCTTTTGTCTTATTAAGTGCACATTTTTTTTTACTTTAATTTAAATTGTTTTTGTCCTGTTTTTATGTTTTAATAAGTGGTGCCTAAAACACATAATTATTTTTTGCTCTTCCCTGATCATATTAAATTTTAAAAAATCACATAATGCACATAATTTGTCTTAACAGAGCCTCTAAGATTGGCTCCTGGATCATTTATAGCCCCACTATTCCTTGTTTAAATGCCACTGGCTTTAAGTTCCCTTCACCCTCTTTAGCCTCTTTAGTAATTCATTTAAGGATAATTTGATAATTATATATTACTAATTTAATAATTTACTATTTCCTTTTAATATTAATTTGAGAACCATTGCAACAATGAATTTTCAAGAAACAATGAATTTTTTTTCACAAATTTTAATCCAAAAATATTAACTCTTACATTCATGCTTTATAAACTATGAAAGATGCAAGAAAATTTCTATATTAGAACGTTTATTCATGAAATAATTTTTCCATCATTTAATGCTTGATGTTATTTAGATGTTTTTAATTTGGTTTTTAGGCACATACTGTAAAAAATTCTAATAAAAAATTAATTCCAAAAAATGATTAAAGGGAGAATGAACTATATTTAATTTCAATTGTGATTGAAAAGTTCCCTCACAAAGCATGAAAGATCGTGATAAAAATAAGGTCCAGAGAGGATTAGCAAGGTTCAAAAGGACGCAGGAATCTTCAGAAGCAACGCAAATATGTTCAGAACAAAAAGATTATAGTGAAAGAAGCATCAGGGCATCAGCTGTCATCGGTAACTCGCAGAGGTCGAGTGTTCGATATGCAAATGAAAAGAAAATGATTCGCCGCTTCAATTTTTAGCGGAAAATCAAGTTCAGCAATAACAAAAGAGTGGCTGGGTTAGATTGAGTAAAATAGTTTCACTCCACTATTCACCTTGAAGGTGGACGAGACGCTACTCTTGGTCTAGCGGGTATGCCACTTCCAAAGGTCAAGTTCGCGGCTTGAATAGGAAAGCATTTGATTTTGCTAACAAGTTTTGCAGTTGGTTCTTTTCTAAAAGATATGTTATATAATATAAATATTTTTTTTGAGTTTTACCAATTAAAAATTCGAATCTTAAAACTGTTTAAAATCTTTAATCATAATATTATGCTTTTAAAAATAGTTAAGCTTACTTAAACTATAATCTCAGCAATTATTTCATTGTTCTTAAAGTTTAACTTGGAAAAAAAATGCTTTTATTTCTAACTGCGTCGATAACTTTCGTTTTGAAAGATAAGGCAAACAAATTAATTTATTTTTAAAAATTCAGGAAAAAGAATTAAGAATCTGATATGCTCAATTATATATTAAAATAATAATTAAGTAAGTTTAGGTTTTTATTGAATTATAAAGATGCTTATTATTTAATTCTATGAATTCTTCTCCATTTACAGCATTTTCTAAAATTTTCAATAATACATATATAAGAAAACGAAAGGCTTTAACATCGAGAGTGAGATTGTCATTTATAACGTTGTTATTATGTTATAACATTCCAGAACCTTCAGATAAATTAATGTGTTCAGAATCAAACTGCATACAAAATAGATTCACCGAACTATTTTATTTACGCTTTGTGTTCCAATTAGTGATCAATGCAATGAATTCACCATTTTTTTAAATTTTATTTACGCTTTGTGTTCCAATTAGTGATCAATGCAATATATTCACCTTTTTTTTCCTTCTTTTTTTTTAATTTACGTTTTGTGTTCCAATTAGTGATCAATGCTAACCAGTTTATCAGTCGTCAAAATTAAGATAGTGTTTGAAAGAATATCGAAATTTATATTGAATAAATAATCTATTTATTTCTTTTCAGATCACCATCACCATTTTCAATGGGTAGATAAATTGACATAAACACATTATCTCTTAGAAATAAGTAGAATAAATCTAATGACTTCGAATTATCAGAATCAGAAAGAAATCGAAATAAGAAAAACACTTGCATTGAATTTTACGAATCTCTGAAATTATAAGCTTTTTCAGCGAAACTAACTTCTCTTTAAATTCTTTCTTCCTCCAGAAACTTTACTTTAAATTCATCGTAAAAAGCATATTCGTAGAATTCCAATATCACTAAAGTTAATTCATCAAAACATGATGCGTAAACAATTTCAGTTCATCAAATATCAGTCATTTTTTTTAAAAAAATAAAGATAGGTTTGCGACCTTGAAATGAAGCTTTTTTAGGCTCACAAGTTGGTTGGTTATAATCGCTTACTTTATTTGATCTTGCTTGATCTTTATTATCTCGACGTTATTACCTTTAATGACCCTTTGTCCTTCACCTTCTAAAAGTATTTTCTTTATCTTAGCAGACAGACATCAGTCTGTCTTTGCTATTCCAAATGAATACGAAAGTCAGTGAAATTTCGAAAGTGCAGTATTAACATAGGATGAAATGTTGGGCCAGTAAAAATATAACCTATAATGAAGAATTTATCTTAATGGTCGAAAATAAATCCTTCTTTCATAAAAAATTTAAATATTCAGATGCGATTACAATACCGAAAGCATATCAATATTCATAGGAACAAAATATGAAATAAAAAAAAGTGAGATATGCCTCCAAATTTAACAATCCTTTTTTTATCTTCGACAAAAGCAGAAATATCCATATAAATAGACAATCTGAAAACAACAAGGGGGATAAGTTGCATCGTAAAGTTTCACAGTTCTTAAATTAATTAGTAAAATTTAAGTGAAAAAATTATTTATTTAGATTCTTTTACGCATGTTGGTAAACTATAACTAAACTAATTATTTATATTTATTTCCATAATGAACTGAAAGACGCTTTAAGAATTTCTTTTTCACTGAACTTTGATAATAGAGAATCACTTACAATAAACAGCTCCGAGGAGAGTAAAAGTTCTTCGTGATAGGCGGTTACACACATCGTTTAATCTAACGGAAAGCATAGTTCAAAGGATTTTGAATATATACATAACCGCATGATATCCGGTAGTTAAGCGAAAGACTACACGCGAAGAAATCTTATTAGCATCATTTGATGATAAGACATGTGGTCGATACTCGCGCATTTATTCAACGAGGGCTTTTTTCAATCTCGAACTGAGCCTTTAATCAGGATTTTTCTTTTGTGAATATATTTTTTTTCTTCTGTCAGTTTGAGAATAAATTAGTAATTATTTGGGGAATATTTGAAAATTAGAATAGATAAGTTATGCATTAGAAAGTCATTTGGGCAAGAATCAAATGGAAAACCATCTTGACTACACGAAAACACTTCTTCATTTCATATTTTTTTCTTTCTTCAAAAAGCCAACAAAAGTGGTTAGACTAATTTTCATATGAAATTATTGGAGTTTTGTTTGGATTTTTTTTTATTTTAATCTTAACGTTCCTATTCGAATTCTTATAACAAGTCTGCATTCATATTTATGCTAGACACGTCAAATGAATACCATAAATTATATTTTGAATTTCATCAAGCTCTTTCCAGAAAGAAAAGCCAAAGATTTTACTGTTAGTTATTAGATGATAGATGAAAACACTTTTGTTATGTGACTGTGACATCAAGTAAATCGATTTCATTGGTTCCACGAATTGGCAATTCCATTGGCAAGTACTAATATGTTTCACCTTTAGTAGATTAATATGTTCAATTCATGATATATATATTAGTTTTAAACTGGAAAATTAAAATTAGTTTAATTATGCACAGACAAATATTGAGCACATTAATTGCAGCTATGTCGCATCATTTGGCTGTCCGTTGTTTCATTATATGCACTTAGCATATTATTATTATTTATGCGCCGCATAGTATAAAAAGTTATAATAAGAAGGTTATGAATATAAATGAAAATAATGATGCTATAACAAAGAAAAAAACATAATTTGTTCCAAGCTCTTAATGAATATTCCTAATAGACGAGATACCTCATCTGCAGCGATGAATGTGTTAAAAGGAAAACTACTGCAAGTAAATTTTATATTTGCACATATGCAATAGTATAATAACTCCGCTATTAACCCAAGAACTTATGATTATGTTAAAAAAATGTGAGAAAATGGAAGGTCATGCATGAAATAAAGTTATTAGTTAAGACAGATTATTTGCTCTGGTTCTTTTTTTACTTATCATCAGACATAAGGTCACAAGAAACGACAGTTTTATTTTTGTGCTTGAAAAAATTGCGACAATTATGATGACTTTGACAGACTTACTATTTGAGTTACTTTGCATACTATTACACATTAATGACTTTTAGATGAATAGGTTATCAAGTAACAGAACGCCGAATTTATTCATGCGTTAAGTTGAAAGCTGCATATTTGTCATTACATTTCAAACGAAAAAAATTTCAAAAGTCTACAGAAGAAAATAATATGCCCTTCGTATTTCCTGAGTTTTCAGAAGCATTTTTTTGAAATTTTTAAATTAAAAAGATGTTATTTGAGCCAGAAGTCGTATTCTATGAGTTTGGTTCAAGAAGAATTGACCGTATGTATATTAGAATGTGGTAAGCATCATTTCTTAAAATTACTCAAAAAATTTCTTGCTCAAGTTCTACGAAAATTAAAAAGGCAAGAGTACATTTTCATTGAGCAAAATATTTCGTATTGTGGTCTAGATTACGAAATGTATCAAATTAAAAATTTTATTTGTCATTTTATAGTTTTAGATTTAATGTGCTTGTCTCTGAAATGGAAAATATCTTCCAGCGATTTTTCCAGGATTATTGCGCTTAGTACAGTGAAGTACAAAAGTAAATAATAAAAGTGAAATTGAAAAAAGTAAATTAAAGTGCAAAATAAATAAATAAATAAAATAAAAAAATGAATAAAGCGTGTTTACGGAATCTACATATCTAGAGAAAAATCAGTCACAACCAAAACAAAATTCTGTATCAATCAGCATAGTTCTTTCAAAATGAGAGGAATCAATAATGTTAATACATTACTGAATTAGTCAATGTGACCAAGTTAATGTCTGTCACTCTTTCACTCATTTTCTCCTTTTAAGTATTTTTTTAAATACAATTTTAGTCAGAACTTTTTAGTGAGTGTGCCAAAAAACCAAATTAAGAGCATCAAGATAACATAAAGCATTAAATGATGGAAAAATTATCAGGAATAAACGTTCTAATTGTTTTATAAATACTTTGTAATCCTTTATCAATGCTAATATAGATTCAATATGAGTATAATTTAAAAGAAAGTTTTAGAAGTATTTAAATACGAAATTCCGTCTCTGCATTTCAGAGACAATAGGATAAACAGTGAACCTGTATAATTATTTTTAAATGTTAATAAGCATTAGTTACAAAGAACAATAATGTTCTACTTTTATAGTAAACAAGAATAAAGCATTGCAATATTCCTAGAAAAAGTGAAGTTGATAATACATAGAATTCTTTTTAAATACCAAGAAATTGCTGAATTTTAATTTTTAGCTATACTTATAGACGACGTGCAGCTATCTGCATTAAGGAGTTTCTTTTTCCTTAAGGAAAAATATATCTTTAAGCTTTCTGTGATGTTGTAGCAGATATTCTTTATAATGTTTTAAGTATTCATAGTGTATTCTCATCACAATGAAAAGTTTTGCTTTTTATTTACCTATGTTAATATCAGTTCTTCCTGTAATGTTTACAGGAAGACATACCATGATAAAAACTTTTAAAATTAAGATTTAGTCGGGTTTAAAAAAATTTTTTATTGCAATCTTTTCCGATAAACAAAATTTCTTTGAAATCAGTTTCAAAAACTATAAAGCTTGAAATTTGAATAAGAAAATGCTGTTCTGTGGGTTCACCGAACAAACTTAATGCTTAAAATATATTGTTCCCAGCCATATCTCCAAATTATCGGCTCATTTTTCGCTAAATAAAGGGTGTGATTTTCTGTATTCCACAATTTAAACACATGAATTATATTGATAATGCCTTGTTCTGTTACAACACTACAATTATTTTTCTGTTGAAAAAGAGGAAAATATTAAGAAATAAATTTGAAGAATTGGTTTAGTGGGCTTCATGTTGATGATTGATTGAAATATTTAAAGCACCAGTCTACACATTTGAATCCTGGCATAGCCGGCTCTTGACCTAGAAGTCTATTATGTTATAAATCGACTTGGTTTGGTTTGGTTTTTTTATGGCGCAAAAGTTAAAATGTTGACTTTGCTGCGCCAAACAGAGAGATAAAATCATAGCAAAAAGAAAAAGAAAAAAAAATCAAACGAATAAATTCGAGTAAAAAAAATAATAAAGACATTTAGATATTGCCCATGTTTAAAATAATTTTTCCTTCTTTTATCATTTCTCCCCCCCATTGTTTTACAGTTTGACAATACTGTTGTTTTAAAATAAACTGCATGGTTTATTTCTTAAATCATATCAGAATAAAATCTTCTGCAAATCACATTAACTTAAATGCAAATAATAAGAAATCAATAAACAACGTCGGAATAATTGAGGCCCATTGGAATTAAAACATAGTGCCAAAACTGAATATAAAAAGATTATAGTTTGCTGTAGATTTTTTTCTGCATTTCATTATCACATTTACAGCTAAATATTTTTAATGAAGTAATAAGCATTATTAGTATTTTATTAATAGTTAGATTGATTATTAGCATTATTATTAGTTAAATAAAGTGTCTATATGGATTGGATAACCAAACAAATTAATCATTTTCCATCTACGGTTGAAAAGATATAAAACTATGAAGATGGTAACCTGCGTGTTTTTCAGTGGTTTCAGTATCAGAATATAGCCAAAACTTTTCAGTGATAATAGATGGAGAATACGAGAAGAACTTTGGAGCAGCTGTGACGAGTGGAGCAGATGTTTTTCACCAATTATTTGTCTCAAATGTTGTTTTCGATGCGATTTCTAATAATTAGCGCAGATGAGTTCGGAAACTCTATAGAAATTCCTTTTTCAGTGCTCTTTCGTTTTTCACAAATTATAAAATGTATTTCAAAATAGAAATAGTCTAGATATTAAATACAGGATAACTGGTATTCTTCGGTTCCAATGTAGGTATTCAAATACTACTCGTTAGTTACAGTGACACCATAAAATTACATGATTTGTTTGAAGAAATTATATTACTTGCTGTTTTGCCATATTAATGAACCATGCTATTCTTTTAAAAATAATGGTTCAATTTCATATTGAATAGTTACTATTGATTTCTTTTGCGCTTATAACACTTGTGCAAGACTGAGAAAATTGCCTATCTTCTGAAATTTTTGGTAATAACTACAATATATATCTTGTTTATTTTGTTTTCTTTATCAACAACTAACCACGAATTCGAATAGTTAGTAAACAATTTGCAACATTACTCTATGTCTTTCGTATGCTACTTAATTCAAGCAATCTTTCTCGCCTATTCAATGAGAAGGATACTTAAAGTATTGTGATCTTCTTTTCCCTTTTGAGCTACTCAGAATTTTTAAAATCTTCTATATAACTCCCATGGTAAATTAAAATATAAATTGGAAATTAAAAAAAAAAAATATTCATCTCACGATGAATTTCAATTCCACTGTATAAATTAACTTCAGTTTAAATTTTTCCATCGTAACTGTAATATCCTAATATTAATTATCAATTCTGACCTTTTTTCAGTTTTTTTCGTCATCTTTTCCTTCCATCTCGCGCTCATCCAATTGTTAGATAACTCAGTGTTATAGGCACAGGATGACGTTAAGTTTTGTGTATTTTAATTGCGGCAAAGAGAAAAAAATCCCACAACAGTTATCCTTGACAGCTGCTTTATATATCTGTAAGAATGCAGAACAAAAACTGCCATGGTCACATGTGTTATGGCGTTTGGCTGCGCATAGAATATGTACTTTTATTCCAATATCACAAATGGTTCTTTAAAATATACTCCTTGAAGATCCAGAAAGCGATGCTAGTGCTTTACGAAATTTGTAATTAGGATTATTATTGAAGAATGTTTGGCCTTTAAAAAACTTCACAAGATTTTAAAATTTTTCTTCTTTGAAAATGTATCGAGTAAATCTTTTACAAAAAGTAAATTGAAGCTATACATTCACTCTTCCGTTAAAACACTTCTTCCTTTAATACGATTGAAAAGAATAGCAAAAATAGATTTGTATTCACATACCAAATAAAAATAATCGACTTTCCGATTACAACAACCCGTTACAACAACAAGATAAATTTATTGTATTCATAAAACACATTGTAGTCATCCGAACAGGGGCAGTCAAATTATTAAAATGCTCTATGATGCATTACGAACCAACTGTGTACGTTTCTTTAACGGAAAAGTTTTACTGCTCATACAGCCATTGATAAAATAAACGTAGTATTGAAAAGACAAAAAATACACGTGCTCGTTCGTTCAAGAGGAAAAACTTCGAATGCTCATAATTGACTTGTGTTACAGCTTTGTCTAGACTGGTTGATCAATAGATGTGCTTGCTTCGTATGCATTCGACCAACATCACTATGCTATGCAATCAAAAACCGATAAAGGAGATGAAAATATATCGGAACTTTTTTCGTTTTGCTGGCTGAGTGCTTATTGAAACGTGACAAATTTGATAATGAAGAATCGGAGTTTGATGCAGTAATGGAGTAAATGTATAGATAAAGAATAGTTCTGTTTTTGTTTTTTCTGGCAGATATGTAGATCACGAGTTAACATCAAACAAATTTAACTAGAAAACTCGGTTATAAACAAACTACGACTTCAAAAAAATTTATATTTATTTCTAAAAAATAGAAAACAAACATGAATTTAATAAATCATTATAATTAGAGAAAAGAAAAAGCAGCATTTTTCTGAAAAGTTGAAAGATATGGAAAAGAAAATATGTTACAAGGCTGCATTAATTATTTTTTTGTTGTTGTTGAATAGAGGGTTATAAATAATGTACTCTGTTGTAATGAATTATTGCCCTAATGAAGTGGTGCAAATAAAAATTCTAGAATGCAAAAATTAATGCCTTGTCTAAAAAAAAAAAAAAACAATCTATTTTGACACACACACACAAAAAATGAAGATCTCTACTCAAAAAAATCTGCTTACGCACTGATAAGTGCATTAAAAAGTTTAAAAGAAAATTCAGATTATTATATTTGGGTTAAAGTTGTCAAGTTCTGATAGGCTTTGGAAAAGTAAAAATTCAAGAGACAAAAAGACAAAGAAAAATTTCCAATGCTTAACATACTTTTGCAACTTCTTACGTTGAAATGTTTTATATTTATAAAAAAATACCAGTTGTTATAAAAATATTTATATTCTTATGAGAGAATCAGGTCTGATACCTTTTAAATTGCAACTGTAAACTAAAATATGTTATGACACTGTTATGTCACATGTCTTTTTAGAGAAGAATTGTATTGTCAAAATTTGGCGGTTGTAACAAAAATGTAACAAAGTTTTAAATAAAATCAATTTTCGAGAGGAATTTTATAAAAAAAATCATCGATTTCTTTGAGAAACTTACAATAATAAATTAAAAAAAGTATCCGTTGAAAATTAAAAAAAAATATTGAAAAAGAATTATGCAACTTAAATAATATATTTTATATTATTAGAAAAGTAGACGATTTATCTATGAAATTCTTCATCCTAATGAAAGAAGAATCATGATGAGGGGAGAAATGAAATGGAAGATGATGAAGACTTACCGGCATATATTGTAGGTAGGAATCCCAAGATGAGGAAGAGCAATGTGAGTCGATGCATGCTTGGTGGCAATCTTCTGCCGAAATGAAGAGTCACCGGATAAGTGTGGTCCAGAGGGCGCTTCGATTGCGTCCCAGGTAAACCTTTTGCCAAAGTTTTGGAAAAAGTTTTTCTTCCACTTTCTAACCGCGAGGTCATATTTCTTTGGAGGGCAGCACTCTGCTTCCTGTCAATAAAAGATGATTTTACGAAAAAGAATGAGAGAATTCTATCACTTGTCGATAGAGGTGATAGTCCTCTTTCAAAGGTGAAGAAACAAGAGGGGACTCAAATGTCTCTCCTACATTTTTTTTTTCTCGAGGACTATTATTATTTCTGGTGTGAATGTAACATTGAGAGTTCATGATGGAATTTGTCAATTACGTAACCGAATGATTCGTTCGCTATGTGAATGCATTCTAAAATATGCAATAAGAAATTTATGGGGAATTGCAAGTTATTTTTCCTGCAGTTCTTCCTGTTAAGTTGAATGAATACGTAATCGCTATAAATTTTCCTTCTAACTTCACTTTTTTCTAGATATTAAGAGAAATACCGATAATATGAAAACATGCAAAAAAACACGTTTGATGAATGAACCTTAAAGAATCCTTTTTGATGAAATTTTGAAACTTAGAAAAATGAAAAACATAATATTAATTTTTATTCAGCAATAAGAAATAGTGTATTAGAAAAATATTTTATTGTTTATACTGTTGAATTGCATATTAATTACTATACATTTCAATATAGAAATTATAGTATACATGGAAGAATTATGCTAGTGATAAATATTTTGGGAAGTCTAAATCGTGGTAATAGAGTACTTTCAAAAGCGAAGTAAAAATTCATTTTTTTTTCTTTTATTAATATTTTTTTTTTACTCGAAAAGTATTATTAATTCTGATGTGAATGTAGTTATGAGGGCTCAGGATAGAATTTACCAATTATTAATACTTAAATATATTTATATAAATAACTCTTTTGAAATTCGAAAACAGTTTTTTATGAGCTCTGCTTTTGAAGATCTAGCGCAACTAAATTATTGAATATTTATTGCTTTAAAGAACAAATATTTCTTCGATCAGATGAATCTTATGGAAAGAAGAAAATGAATGAAAGAAAGAATAATAGCATCTATTCTTATGCAAGTAATCGTTTAATGAACAAAATAAGAACATGATTTTACTATGGTCACGAAGAAAATTCAGTTTTGCGAACATCAATGAGTAATTTATGTGAGCATAAAATGGTCGACTTTCTTGGTCAAAAAATATACTTGGTTCTTTTCAAAAGAAAAAAAAACACTGACTTAAAGGAAGAGACATGATTGCTAGAGAAAGAAATATCTTTCGAGGACCCTTAGATGAACGAGAAGTATAATCTTTCTTCTGTTGCATACAAGTCTGAGGTTAATGGAACATTTCATGAAAGCTATTCATCACGATAACCCTTGCTTTTCATCTATAGGACCAAAAATATTTTGAATTAGTAAAGAAAAACTAGAAGCTGTAATTATTGATGGTCCTTAAATCAGACAGCTCATAAGTGATTCTCATTTAGTGGATTCCAGGAAAGAGAAAGCGAAAAGCGTGTATATCATTTGTTTTGTCAAAAAAGTTTGGGGCATCTACAAAAATGAAAATTATATTGATTGAATTAATAATGCGTTTAATAGTTTCAGAGATCTTTGTTGCAATTTAAACATTAAAGTTCATTACTTGCAGAGTCATTTATATTATTTTCCAGAATTTCTTGCGGTTACTAAGTAAAAATAAGGTAAATGATTTCACTAGAACATAAAGACAATGCAGAAATGATACTAAGGAGATGAGATACTCGTATGACGGCAGATTGCTCTTTACAATCGGTAAAGAGATTGTGTAAAAAAAAAAAAAAAAAAAAAGATCACTCGAAGATGCTAAAAATAATCAATAAAAAGATTTCCAAGTTTAATATCTTCCTTTTGTTTTCATCAAATTTTTCACTTTCTAATTTTTAATTAAGTTATTGCAAATTTGCATTAGGGGCGTTGTGTTAACTTTAATTAATCAAAATGTTTTATAAAATTTTTTGAACAAGGAAAGGTTTTTGATTTAACGCCTGTATCCTAAACATTAAAAAAAATTAAGGTAAATGATACTAAAGTAAAAGTAAATAATACTATTGTCACATCTTACAAATGAAAGAACAGGGTCCAAAACTTGCACCCTATTCATAATATCAGTTAAATATCTCAGATATCAAAATGTATCTTCGTCTGCGTTATAAGATTGCTTTTTGTACAGTTCGATCACTTCGAGGGGGATAAGTCCCTGAATAAGCAACCAGGGGGCGAGAAGCAACCACCATGCCGGAAGCTTCTCATTCTCATTTCGAGGTGTCCTCCCCGCGGGAAAATGTTAAAAGTAAGTCATATTTCTGACTCTCCAACCCGCCATGAAGGCACACGGATTTAAACCATAAAACTGAATGACCGGACCGCCGCAACAGCGACACTGGCGGGAACTGTGGTTGAGTCCTAAGGGCCATCACTGCCAGGGTACAACTCTCCCAGAAGTAAGTACGTCCCGTCATCGATGGGAGGAGTCAGATCCCCTACCTATTTCTGTAGCCACAGGGTGGCAAGATCCAACCACCATGCCGGAAGCATCTCATCCTCATTTCGAGGTGCCACCCCCCGGGGGTTGATGTTAAAAGTAAGAAAGGCTTTTTGGTATGATAAAAAACTTTGATATGATTTTTTTTCACAAAATAAAGGAAAAGTACTTAAAGATTATATTAATTTTAACTGCAATGACAATAATAATTTCTTTCATTAAAATCATGAGCAGGTGACACGCACACGAGCGAGTGTATGTATTGGTATAATTTCTATCTGAGGTTTGTGCTCTTTTAAAAGAAAATTTCGAATACTTAAAAGAACCAATCATTGCAATGGGAATTACATTGCATTTGTTTAAAGCTTAAAAATGGATATTTTTAAAGTCAGAAGATCTTAGCATCTTTCTTCAAATGAAAGAATTAACATTAATGTTCAACTTTCATTCAGTTTCTGTCACGAAATTTCGTTATGAATGCAAATGTCATAAAAGAAATTGACTGCTGAAAGAGTAAAAGTTTTAATTTTCTAGAAACTCTATATTTTATATTTAATTATTTTAAAGTTTTTTAGAATCTTTGTATAAGAAATAATACCTAAAATGAATGTTTTGATAAATTCTATTTGAAGAATCTATCTACACGACTAAGAAAAATCAACAAATTGAACTTCGATTAGTTAATCAACAATTCGGTTATCTATCTCAGATGGAATTTAAAAACGAGTTTCGCTTTGTAATTAAAACCTTATCAAACAATGTACAACTAGGATATTTTGTTGTGAAGTTTTTGATTTACAGAAGTCACAAGCATTGTTTTTTTCCCTATAGTTTATTGTTTAAAAGAATTCTAAAAACAAACAGACAGGGATGCTTAGGCAAAGCCATTTTATTTTCCTATCTTTTATTCTTTGAAAAACAAAACAGAGATAAAGGAACTATCTTTGTTACTTTGCTCTTAAATACTATAACATACCTCCATTGAGATTGAAACCTTTTTATTTATGCATGAATAGTTCGGGAGTAATTCAATAACGGTTGACAAATAAATGGTCGAAGGTAAGTTGAGTATACGAAATAAGAAGGTATACGAAAACAAGTGGATTGTTTATCTTAAATCGTTTTATTCTTCAGCCAATCAGCTTTATAGTGTTTTTGTACAAAATCTTTAAATCCGATAATGGTTGATTATTAAGAGAAATTTAAAATCATAGCAATATGAAAGATCAATTTTATAAATAGAAATAGCAATGGGGACAGCCAAATTTTGTAGAGAATAGCAGTAATTTTAAAAACCATTAAATGCATTTTATTGTAGCATTTATATTGTATTTTTTACGATGAAAGATGTAAATAATAATTTTGAAAATTAAATTAATTTTTTATATAAAATTCAGATTAGTACAATACATGGTTAATTTAGAATAATGAAACTAAATTGTGACAGATAAACTATAAATTGTGGAAACAAGATCTAATTATAAATTGGACTATTACTTCGGAACACAGGATACCCGTATTCTGGAATGCAGTAAATACAAAATTACTAATTCGGAGTTTTAAAGAGATCCGAGAAGCTGTTTCCCGTTGCGATTCACTAATTACTCAAAAAATCAATTATTATGAGTTTTTTTACCATCACACTGGTTTAGCCCCTGTCTAATATTAATTCGTGTAACAAAACATTTGATTCAACAACGGATATTAGAAAAGGGAGGCAATTCTAATAGAATAAGTTATAAAAAATAATGATTGACGAATAAAGGAGTATGCACAGGCAAGGATATTTAGTAAATAAAATAATAATGTAAGACTTTTGAAATTAGTGTGTTTACGGGAAGTCGCTGAAAAATTCTGAGTCTCAAAATGCAAAAATTTTGCTCAGAATTTTCTGTAGTTTTGAACGCAAATTCACTATTATGGTGAATAGTGATGGCATTATAAACCTAGAAAATTCAACTAATTTAGCCTGATATCGAAATGAAACACTTGTTTTTACTAAGACTTTTGTAAAACATTATGTAATTCAATGAATATTATACAAGGCATTGTTACACTGCGTTTGTTTGCTACATAATTTTCATTTTATGCTGCCTAAAAGAAACAAAATTAAATCGAGGTGAATTTTTATAAAAATAATAGCTAAACAGTCGAAACGATCGTATTTTGAGACAACAAATGAATAGAAAACAGTAGAGGAAATATATAAATTGAAGGTTATTTGGTTTAAATTTAATGACAGATTTTTTCAATTTAACGTGTTAAAACTAGCTACTCTTTTCCAATTTCAAAATAAATAATGAAAAATTAAAAGTTTAAATAAATATTTTTATGATTGCTTATATAACTAAAATGTTTACAATATGAATTTCTTTTAAAAATATTTCCAAACCAATTAATAAATAAAAATGGGAAAATTAATTTTCCTTAGAAAAAAAAACAGATAAAAAAATTTGAACTTTAAATCTTCTTCACACATATTTGCAGTGTTCTATTGAAATTGAGAGTTTATCCTTTGTTTTGCAGTTTTGTTTTCTTTACAACTAATGATTAAGGGGTAGCATCAATAAGTTGTTGAAAATGAAGGATGATTTTTATGAGGAATAACAGCTGTTTTATTCTTTTGGTGTCCCCTCCCCCTTCTATTGAATTCGAATTAGATTTAGGTACTAACAAATATATCAGAATTTCAAGAAATATCACTAGTTTAAATCAGAAATGATGAATAAATTAATGTTATTAGTTGAAACAAGCATAAATCTCATATTAAACTTTCCACGCTGAATCTTATAAATATATGAGAAGCCAAAAAGAAATGATAAGCTATAAGAAAATTGATAAATTAAAATGAATTTCACATTCAATCAAAATTCCAAAAGAACAGGTGATATTTGTCTGACAGGCATTCTAATAAAGTATATATTAAGTTACAATTTTAATTGTTATTTAGTCTTGTAACATTATGGTATTACAGAAGAAAATAAGTTGATTTAACCAATGTCTTGTTTTAAGTTACACGAACGATAACAATTTATAGTTTCTAATCGTAGTAGTTATATGGCAGGGTCGATCCTTCTAATCAAATGTTTTGAATAAAATGCGTTAATGAAGGTTGTTTTATAAAAAATTTTCTAGCCTCTTCACACAATAAATTTTCAGGCTTTCACTTCTTAAAAATATATTCGAATTTATTATATATAGGAATTATCTCATGTATTATTTGGTCTCCTTTTGAATTTACTTACTTTTTTCAATTTAACAAAATTATCGACAGACTTTACTTTTATTCTTTTACTTTTATTCTATAATTAATTTATTCTATAATTCAGAAGGTAGGAAAGACTGTGATAAGATGATTATGTTGACAGATGATAATTTTTAATAATTTCAGGCCAATTGTGTTTTTTTATATTTATTGTCAGAATGACCTTTCTTTCTATTGTACTTAGTTGGGTAAATTTTTATTTTAATGTAATTAATATTATTTCGCTATTTTAAAAAGATAATGCAAAAATGTCAACTTGCACCGGTATTGGGTCAAGATGAAAGTCCTGATAAAAATTGAATATATTTTTATTTTTAAAAATTATAAGGCAATAGACTAATTAATTAAACATTCTTAAGTATGCTTTTTGGAATAATACATAACTGAAAAGGTCATTAACATGAAAATTCCTCAAATTGAGCTCAAATTTCAGTATTCCTTGATTCACCACGTGTTGCTTTTGCAACCTCCTATTCTAGTTTTCCTGATGGAGATAGTCAAAATAGATGGCACAACTTGCAGGAACTGAACCTTAACTCATGCCATTAGTGTTAGGAAATAAAGTTCAGCTTCTTTGTAACATTTCCATTTTTACATCGAGAGGCTCTTACTTCTGTTGCTTTAAACGCTCTTGTTTTGCCCTAAGTCTTTCCTTTGGAACTAGCATATCTTCAAAAGGTGAGATCGTTAAAAAATCTTTGTGAGTCTATGCGACTCACAGTATGATTTGAAGCATTATGTAGATCATGTCGATAAAAAAAGTGCACAAAATAATTAATAAATGCTTATAAACGCCAAATAGAAAACAATAAGAACATAAGGCAAGATGATGAGGCTGTCAACTTACCCCAAATGGAAATGTCAAAACTTTGATTTTCAGCAGGATTAAAAAGAAAATGGTATAAATAAACAATGATTATATAAAGTGTATTGTCTAAGAGAGTCATGTGTGACAAAAAATAACCAAATATATTTCTTGCTAGTCAGCGAGATCTTACGTTGTAGACCTTGAAAGTTACAATACTTCAGTCAGAAAATACGAACATCACCTAACAAACAACGAAATAGCGGCAGTAGCTTTACTATTCGAATTTTTTTGTGTCTGGCAATGTGAAGTGCTATCAATATCTGTACGGTAGTGAAGTCTACAGGATGATCATAAACTAAGACATTCGTTATCTTGACCCGATCTTCTTAATATAAATGTTTAAAAAGTATTTTCTTTCCTCATTATTATATTTAAGTATCTGTCATAACTAATATTCAAATTCCCATTTTTAGTTTTATTTTATTTTATTGAGTTATATCTTATTTCAATAACGCTGAATTCAAAATTTATATGTACGAGAAATTTTTTATTCTCGTATAGAAGTATATTTATATATATTTCTATACGAGAAAGTAAACCAGAGGAAGTAATATCTCCGAAGCTATTTTGTATACTCTCTAATAAATGTATTTGTATATTATTAATCACATGCTATTCTACAGCAATAATTTCGAAAAGGTCTAATAGAGTGCAATTTTTTGTCAGTTAATCGTTGGGATGCGGTTAATACTCAAGCACCAAACGTGCACTTTAGTAGCCTTTTTTTTAAGACCGAATGAAGTCAAAATTTGACGCAACACTATAATCGTAAGCATAAAATCACATGCCAAATTTCATATATGTAAGTCATTGCTTTTTTGAGTTGCTGCGTTTAGATACTTGCGAAAGTACATATCGACATATACGAATCGAAATACAAACCGTACATATCGAAAGTACATATGGTCAATTCTTAGACAGATATTGTTCAAAATTTTTAAAAATATCTACAATTTAGATGCTAAATCCGTGAACCAAATTTCTTTTATTCAAGTTGTTTCGAATTATTGTATTTATATACATGAAAAAGTACAGAACAACAAACAGTAAACAACTTAATGACTTAGCTTCAAAATTGATAGACTTCTACATTTTATATGTTAAATATTCGTACTAATAGGCATCTACATTTTAGATGTTAAATCTTCGTACTAATAGGCATCTACATTTTAAATGCTAAATCTTCGTACTAATAGGCATCTACATTTTAAATGTTAAATCTTCGTAATAATAGGCATCTACATTTTAAATGTTAAATCTTCGTACTAATAGGCATCTACATTTTAAATGTTAAATCTTCGTACTAATAGGCATCTACATTTTAAATATTAAATCTTCGTACTAATAGGCATCTACATTTTAAATATTAAAACTTCGTACTTCGTAAATTTTATAGATCTTGTTTTCCTCATTTTGTAGTTATCGTGTTAACTTATATTCGGGCAGCTAGATAGATAGATATTCTATAAATTATTCCAAAAGTGTATTTTTCGAACTCCTAGAGATCTGGAATATGGAGACTCTTCAAAATATCGAGTTCGAAAATTTTGACGATTCCAATACTTATATTTCGTATACGAGAAAGGAAAAAGGGAGATATTTAAAATATTTGATATTTAAAGAAACCTTAGCTGAATAATATACACATATTTCCAGCAGTGCACCTTTCGTAGCTTCCAAGGAAATTTATTAACTGATAAAGTCATTCGTCTCCATTTTTCAATGAAAAGTGATAAGCGTGAATTTTAGTGTCATAAAAGTGAAAGAAAGATGCAAATTCGTTAACAAATTTCTGTCATAAAACGAATCCAGATAATTCTTAATACAATCTTAAAGTAAAATTTCTTTCATTTCAGCTGTTTTATATCTTATTTTAAATACTTCCTTATTTTCTTGTCATTTCTGCATTTCATCTGCCATTGTTTCATGTAGTCTTTATTATTTAATCTTCTTAGAGCTTTTTGAATTCTTTAATTTATATCTCACTTGCATCTATTATATTTTCTCACATCATAACTAATTTTTTTCAACTTTAAGAGATTAATTCCGATAAATTATAGTAAATTAGTGGTTCGAAAAATCGAGAGTGCGGCCTTTTTATGAGACTCAACGACATAAACAATGACTATTAACCGCTTAACTGTTTTGTCCGAGTGCCATACGTGCATCGATTTATCGAATTTTGATACTTGTAAGCAAAAAATAAGCCATTCACAACGATTATAATTCAATATTAAAATTATTTCGAATACATAGATAAGTCAAGTATTCAATGGATTTCCATTTGAATAAAAATAAGAAAATATTCCGAAAATAGAAGGTGTCATCTTATTAGATAATAAAGAAAATAAAAAAGTTAAGGGGCTAAAAAAAACTTGCTTTTCACAAGTAGAATCAACCAGAATGGCCTCCCCGAAACGTTCTCCCACATACTTCAATAAACGCTCTGCCCCCTCTCCCCACAAACAATTGTGTACCTTAGGTAAGACTGAGAATACCTTGCATGCCATTGGCACGAATAGTTACGAAATATAGATCTATAGCGTGAATCTAGCCTTTTTACTGAATCTATCATGAATTTAGAAGTAGAAGACTTTTTTACCGACCGATTGAAACCCAAATATGACACAGAATTACAGTTGATCTCAAACCGAATTTTCATTGATTTAAGTCGGTGTGTTTATGAATTATTGAGTTTGCATGCATGTGGGAATATAGATCGACACACGCTCAAGCGTTTGGGCAGATGTGGTTCAAAATTTCATAAGAATCTACTTTTCCATGCTAAATCTGTCTATCTAGCGCTTTGTGTTTTGTAGTTATCGAGTATAAGTCCATATTCCAAATTTCATCCCTCTAGTTAAAAGCTTTTTTGAGTTATCTTTGACGCAAACAGACATTTTTCAAAAATGTGTTTCTCGAATTCAAGGAGATCCGAAACACGAAAAATTTTCAAAATCTCAAGTTCGAATTTTTTGACGATTACAATATTTCCTCTATACTTTGCATACGAGAAAGTAAAATGAATGCCATCATATTCGAAAATAACCAGAGCAGGAATTTAATTGCTGGTAAATGATCATGAAGAAATTCATTAAAATGAGCCAAAAATTCTGAGACTGTTTTCCAAAGGAATGGAAAGGGAAAAATAGGCATTAATACTTTCTGCTTGATGCAAATCTGTTTACTTATTATCAATATTTCTTTAAATGATTATTATAGAAAAACAAAGAAACAAACAAAAAAAGGCGGTCAGATATAAAATAAGGATTGAATGTTGAATTCTATATACTGAAATGCTGGGAACAATTTTATTTCAATACAGCCTTCCTTTTGGTAATGTAAGCAGAGTGTGACAAATATGAATTGACGCATTAGCGATTAGATTGCAATCTTTAAACCATTAAATTTAATAGTTACAAAGGCGATATTTTTAACATTTATTACAATATTATAGGCATCATGCTTGAAGGTTAGAAAGCATTTATTTAATAATTTCATTTCTATAATTTAAACAGCATTACCCTGTTATGTTAATGAGTAAAAAAAATAAAATTATAAGTTCTTATGACCAGAAGTTTATTTTTCACAGAACTCTGCAGAGGGAAATAATAACTACCGATGTTTTAATAAATGTTCTTAGAATGTATATCTTATTACTGTATATTTATACAAAGGAAATATACCAAGCAATTATGTTCATAATATCCTGATCTGAGGTATCCTTGTGGTTTATACGACCAGAAATATTTTCTGTGCAGAACTTTTCAAAAGAGCACTTCAGTTATAAATACCTGCATTTTGATAACTTATCATTAAAAATTTATAAAAAAAGAATATATGTTTATGAAAATAAATATGGTATTACTCATCACATCAATTTATTTTGTGTATCTCAGTTATAATTATGACCAAAATTTGTGAAGGGTTATAACTGTAATTGCCAGTATTTTAATCAGTGTATTTAAAATGTGTCTTATTATCATATGTTTTTACAAAGCAATTAAGTTTACTCTAGGGCAGTGTTCATCTAATCCCGCCCCCTACCTTGGATATCCTAGTAGCTCTTACGCTATTAGCACAAAATATCCAACAATATAGTTGAGATATCTTGGATATTGTTTTGAATGGAATTCAGAATATTGAACAACGTCATGGAGGTATCGTGCAATATCTTGTGCTAATATGATTGCCAATTTTTTTACAGAGCTCTATTCCCCTTAGGTTTTAATTCGTATTCAAACCCATATGCTTAAAATTCATATGTAAAATCAATCCATCAGAAAAACGACACGAAATTAAGGGGCTTTGATTTCTTTTGAATTAACTTGAAATATAGATGTAACAACAGCATTTTCAAAAAATTGATTTGTGGTATTTTATATTTATACAAATGTACTTCAACAGACTGATAAGCAACTCAGAACTTGGATCATGGAATTTTTTTTGAAATATATCGTGCTGTATTTTTTTTGTCGTTTACTTTCATAGGATTTCTATATGAGCACAGAAGTTGTAAATGGTAGTCAAATAGCGGGCGAGAAGAAGGAAGAAAGCGTTTTACTTCTCTTAGGTTCGTATCAACAAATTCACCGTTTCCACAAATTATGACCTATTGTTAATACCTTCATGAATTGTTCTTCGAGAACTTATCATGATAATGCATTCAAATCTGCGTTGCTGGAATATTTGAGTATTTTGTTCATGTGAGAATATTTGACTTGATATGCCAGTAATAACATAAATTTTGTCGAGATTTGTCTGGGTTCTGAACTCAACGAACTTGATGGATGTCGTAATATAATTGAGAAAATATGCATCACTTTAATAGTAAGGACAATTATATAGCCTTAATAAAAATGGGATTTTTTATATTAGTGATTTGGCTTAAATTTTATGTAAATATGTTATATTAGTAAGCTAAAAGTGATAAATAAAAAGAATGGATCTGTTTACAGACAAAGAGACTTATTGTAAGATATTCACCTGCCTTATGCAATGTCAGAAAAATTTAGGGTTTTCCGCAAACTCTATTTTTAGGAGTTAACGCAAGGAAATTTTTGCATTAAAAAGATTAAATAATGTATTTAATTAGAAATATTAAGTTTTATAAATACTTAACCTGTTGTTTTGCACTTTCATGTGCTGTGAGGATGAAAAGAAATGAAATATATATACTGAATAATTGCATGCACAATGCATACTTTCTTTAGCATCCATGATGACTGTTGCAACTAATTTAAATCAAATTTTTATGATATTTCTTATTTTGGGGAGGCATAAATTGTATTTCATAGAAATTGATGAAATCGCAGACATGACAAAAGCATAAGTAAAGTGTAAACGATGATGCACTCAAAATTATTTTATTTATATGAATTTAAAATGCAAACAAAATGGAAGCAGAATTGTTTTTTTAAGGCTTTTTTTTAACTTGCTTATATTTCTGAAGTTCTTCTTTTCACCGAGCTTATTAACTTTACAAGTACAGTTTTTCCTTTTTTTTAAAAAAATCAGAAGCATAATCCTACCTTATTGTGTACAACAGAGGATCTAAAATTTCCTAGTTTTTTTTTTAATGAAATCATTGTGGGAAAAAAAAGGAGCAAAGTTTTATAAATATTATTTTATTGAAAGAATAATTTTCATCTTATGAAATAATCCATAAATTAAATGATAAATTCAGTAATTCCGTAAAATAAAATGACTGTATGATAATTCTCATACAGTCATTTGTATAATTTGTATTTTCTAATATTAAATCTGTTTCCGATCATTCTTTTTACTTTTTCTTTTACTTTACTTCTTTAGACTTCGACATAAAATTTCATGATAATTGAACCATTTGTTGAACGCCTTTCCATGATTCCCATTTACTCAACCCAGAATTAGAATACATTTACTATCTCAATATTTTTAGATGAACAATGAAAAACATATTTACTAAGTTTCATCACAATTGCACCAGCCATTCCGAAAAAAACATTCTTTAATGTCTTAGACACAATTATTATCCTTAATAATTATCCTCCGTGGTGAGCACCACAAGTATATGGATCAAAAGATGCTCGGTTGAGTAAACGGGTTCTCGCTTCTTCTGAAGGATATTGTGATGATAGCGACGTCGGGTAAATATGGCCGCCACTATTGACGAAACGTACCCCTTTTCAGGAAGAATTCTGGGGTGAACTGGATATGTTTATTTTGTGTAAATCACAGAACCCGCATTATAATTTGTGGCGGTCTAGTCATTCAGTTTCTCTGTGTGGCAAGCACCATGATGGTTGTTTCGCTATACTCTTATCTAAAAGGAATGCCTTATTGAAGATTAAACCCTTCTGAAGCTTTAGTCTGACAGTTGAATCATGCTTATCAAATACCGTTTTAATCTGTCCAATCATTATATATATCTAAGGGAATCATATACCCCCAAAAGGCCAAGAAGGGCCGCGATGACCTAGTAGTAAGGTTTTGGCCTGGAGAACGAAGGATTTTAGATTCGAGAACCGATTCTTCCAAAGAATCATCATGCAAGTAGATCTGATGAACATTAATCTGGTAGGGGTTCTATCTCTGGTATGGCATGGAAGCTTGAAGATGGATGCTGGTTCATTCGTCATTTTCGTCATCCGAGAACGGTTCAAAATTACGAGGTTTATCCCAAAACATCCCACATGTTACTTCAAAACCGGATGTAAGTATAACTAATCATCCCAGCAAGAAAAAACGAGTTGCTGTTAATGCAATGTAATGCATTCTTTTTCGTTGATCACTGAAGAATATGTGCAACAAATTTCTCTGAAATTTCCCAGTTATTCGAAAGTAATGTAGAACAGACACGCAGATGATAATATACAGAGATATTCAGGTTACAAAATAAGATTGGATTCAACGTTCTATTGAAATTATATTTCGGATGTAACATCTCCTAAAATAAGAATTTTCTTATTGCTAATTTCTTAATCTATGGTACATAAACTAATATTCATGTTAATCTTGTTCTAAATACATAAAGAAGCGAAAAAATTAATGTAAATTTAGTAACTTCTTATTAATATTGGATTTATTTATTTATTTATCATTATTTTTTGGATAAGATTTAACCCACTTTTTATTTTATTCGAAATAAGAGAATATTTCTTAAGGAAACTCTCTTTGTCTGAAGTTTACTTTCTCTATAGTGAAGTATAGTTATATATTTCTCTCTAAGAAATATAAGTATTCTCCATAGTGAATAAATGTCTCTATAGTGAAAAGCAAAAACATGTACAAAGAAACTTTTTTAAAGATAGCGTGTCAGCTGAACTTGAATTACCCGAAATAAACCACTGAAGGAATTAATGCGATTTTGTTAGCATCGTATTAATATAACAAATCAATGAACTTCTTATTATATTCGATTCATTGAATTTCTTTACCCTACCTCGAAATAGGAGATAAAAATCATCATAGAAACACTCCTTCACCGATGCCTATTTTTCCCAGAATTGAATATCTCTTAATTGAATGAAGCAAAAAGTAAGATCTAAGAACCTTTTAATATAACAGCATATCAAATGAATTTAAATTCCGCGAAATAAACCATCAACGACATTAATGAAATTTTATTAATATAACAGATCAGTGAACTTCTTATAATATTGGATTAATGGAAATTTACTTACTTTACTCGAAAGAAGTAAATAAAATTTCTTTTGGAAACACTCCTTGACTAAAATTCATTCTCTCACGATACAGTATCTCTTAACCGAAAGAAACAAAAAAGAGTAAAAGAGAGAGAAAGAGTTCTTAGTATCGCTTTTAATATTAACATTCCACGAAAAAAAAAACGATGGTCTTAAATTGTGATTTTAGAAACATAATAGCGACGTCACTCATTTAAGCTAGACAGTCTTGCGCAATTTGATAGATAGAGACGAAAAACAAGCCCGGTATTCGCAGCATTAAAAAAAATATGGAAAAACAAAGCCTGAAGAATCCTTTTCAAATCTTGTTTTTTTACTGATTTCGCTCCAGCAACAAACCAGTTTGCCAAGTTCGATTTTCATTGTCCGAAAGAACTTTCACCAAATAACTAACTATATATACATCTAAGTCACTGCCATGGCATCTTGAAGTCGTTATTATTCTACATCTATCGGTAGATCAAGGAGAGTCCATTTCATTACAGAGCAGAATAAGGGATCTTTATCTCATTATTCCATCATATTATTATACCTTAATACGTATCCTTAACAGTAGAATGCTTACTCTTGACTTCTTTTTTTCTTTCTTTCTGTTGAGTAATATGGCGTCTTTTTTCGAATCATCACAGTCGATTTCTTTTTCTTTGGATGGTTATTCTTCTTTCGCATGCGATTCTAATGCCAAAGTACTTTATCAGCGGTGTGTTTCTTTGTTTCGTTCTTCATTGCCTTCCTTACCTATTTTAGTTTTTAGTATGACTTGAGGCACGCAAATTGCAAGGAGCTCACTGGGACAGATGACTTTTCTTTATATAGTTATTCCGTGTCTATCATAAGAGGTTTTTAAATCGTATAGAGATTTTTCTTTATATCCAATCGTTCCTCAAAGCATATATTTTTATATTTTGAAGTATTTGGGGCGTAGCATTTTATATCAAATTTAATCGGGCCTACTTTCCAAAGAATTCGGCAATCTTAAATAATTAATATCTAAATACTTTTTCTGTTTTATTAATATATTGCTATTTTGGATAAAAAAAATTAAGTTATATAGTCCATCTGTGGATTAATAAAAAGCATGGAATGGCTGAAGAAAAGAAAGCCGGAAAAGTACTATCCTGAGTTAACACTATTCAAAATCGATGCAACAAATTGCTTCCTACGGTTGCGCTGGCTCGGGGATATGTATGCAATATTTTCCAGAATATGTAAGCATTATTTTTTGGGGATATGTATACAATACTTTTTACATCAAGCTGATAATTAAATACTCAAAATATTAAAACAGTATTTTCCATGAAGATTGTGTATAATAATTTCCAAGACTGTGTATATAGACTGTGTGCATAGTATTTTCCAACTGTGTGATGTGTTAAGTCATTCACATCAGGAAATCGATAACAAAATTTCATATTTACAAACATGAAATAAGTCAAGTTAAATAAAAGTACTTAAAAATAATTTTTTTAAATCGAAATTTGGAAATTAAAATTTTGAGTCAAATAATCGTTAATTTAAAGTGAAAAAAATCTGAGTAGTGATGAACGGTAAAACAAGATCTAAAAGTTGAATACAATTAGAAATATACATTCTAATAACATAATGAAAATGAAATTAGTCTGTTTATGAGTTTGCGCGTTTCTAGAAAAGATTTAATATTTTGAGATAAATTTTTCTCCATGATGATCAGTAAAATACTATTATGTTTATCAATTTTCTGTTCTGTCTGAATGATAATACAAACAACAGTATAGATTTTATATTATGATTAACTTATCTTAATATCAAACAAGAACATTATACGAAATCAAATAAGTAACGAGTATAATTCCTATCTATTACTGCATTGATGAATACATGAAGAAAATTATTAAAACAATTAATCAGTTCATTGCAAAATAAGAATTACTTTTTCAATGGCAGATATCAGAAAAATGATAAGATTGATAAATAGTCAAGAGTGTGTTATCAGTATTGCCTACACAATTTCCATAGAACGTGCTTTGCATGGTGTTTTAGATTTGATAATTGGAATGACATCGTCCTTTACTTGAAAGAAAAAGTTATGGAGCATACAAAAAGAATAATTGAAAGATCTACTTTTGAATCTCAATTGCTGTTAAGTATTCCTAAACAGAAAAAATTTGCTATTTTGGACTTTCGGAAAAACACAGCTGAATATAGAAGGGAATAAAATTTCTTCTATTAAATGTGTTCTAGTTTGTTCGAATTTTAAATTAAGAGTGCAGAATAATTATGTTATATTATATACACTGTAACACTACGTGATATTGGAAACGTTACTCGAGACTTGAATATAATTACCACACATTGTATAGTTGTCGGATGGGCAGTTTTGAAAAATTAATTAGCTAATGGAGAAAAGGGAGAGTTAAAGCATTCCAAATTATTATTTTAATTATTTCAGGGCAGCAATTAAATATTAAATAGCACAGAAAATGTCAATCAACAATCAAAATTCTTGCTTTTTCTTTAAAATAAAGAAAGAATGATTGAACTATAAATTAATCTGATTTTAATCGCAGTGAATTTGGTGATTGGAAAAGATTCTGTTAGTTATAACTGAAAAATTATATTTAATTTCAAGTAAATTTTTATTTATAAAAAATTTCCAGTTTCACAGCACAGCAAATTTTCAGGTTTAAATTCGCTTGCCAACGTAATTCTGTTTATAGTTTTGCGAAATCGTGCATTGAATTACTTGCAAGTAATTCTAAAGGGTTTTTTTTCCATGAAATGTTTTTCATTTTGTTGAATATTATTTTGTGGCGAAATCATTCAAACGTCATTGATGAATTTTCAGCGTTGCTATAGAAAAGTGTCAAATTTCATAAAAACAGTATAAAATGCATCTATGCAGGTATAAACTAATCATATTTTGCTATGAGATTTAGTTAAACGAGACTGATGATTTAATTGAGACATAGAAAAACAATATTTTGTTATGTCACAATTTAGATAATTTACAATCAATTCGTATTTCATATTCTAGTTCGCATTAGTAATCTTCTTGTTTTAAAAATAATTATTTACTATCTTTTCATAATATTATTAATTTCTCTCTCTCCATTATTTAAAAAATATATGGGCGTCAGAAAAAAGTAAATTGGATTTCTAATAATCTTATCGTTAACTTTTAATGAGCGTCCATTATTTCTTGTTAATATTTTTACTGAGTTTGGAATTTTTTTTATAATATTGCTTGATTTCAGATACAAGTTTTATTTCCTATTTTTTATTTTACAGGCAAAAGTGGGCTTAAAAATTTCTTATTTTTATTGTTTTCTATTTTTTAAAGTATTTCTTAATTCATGTTTATAAATATTATGGAAATTAAAAATTAATATTTCTCAAATTATATTCTAAATGGCACAATTTCCTTGAAATCATCAATAATTTAATGCATTATTGTATAATTAAAAGCTCTAAAATTATCAAAATACTCTATTGCTTTTGTAATTAATAATTAGGTAAACTATTAGAACTCTAATACATGAAGAGGTGCGCGACAAATCGATAGCAAAATTTTATTCTTACAGGTATGAAACATGCGAAGATAATTAAAAACGTTTACTAAAAGCAATATTTAACCTGTTAACTGTTTTTGACGAGTGTACTCGTCATGGAAAAAGTACATTTTGCGTTATGACAAGTTTATTCAATGGCAATTATTATATATATATATATATATATATATATATATATATATATATATATTATATATAATACATGTATATTTATGACCATTCATTCAATTATTATATTTATATAATATATACATACTTATTATGCATTTTCCGAAGAGGTCGAAACATTTAACTAGTTAAGACACAATTTAGATTCATTGCATTTAAGGATGTGGGAATACATTGTTGAAAATTTAAAATCAATAGAAATAATAGAAACTCGAAGGACAATTCCACCATTAGCAAAATATTAAAATATTTATTTTAAGAACACATTTTTTTTAAAATACTTTATTAATTTTATTTCCATTCTTTGTGTTTTGAGACAAATATAATCTGAAGAATAATATGTGGATACATTTTTATTATTATAATTGTTTGATTTATTTTAAGAAGAGCAGGAGGCGTTTTCGTCATCAAAACCGTATCTAAGAAACCTGTTTCTTCTAATAGATCTGGTAATGAAGAGAAACAGTGTGTAATCCCCGGAGCATCGTTCATTTGCCATTACTTTTACTTTTCTTAATCCTCACGTTCCTCGAGTAGAAAAATGAAATCAGAGTTCATCGGAACGTTTAAGCCTATTTACAATGTAAGGATTTTCTGGGCCGTTTCTGCTAATGGGGTGATTTTCTTCACAGTTTGTGTTCCGAGGATGGTTACTGAAATGAGGGTCTCAAGATACTTGAGTCACGAAAACTTATTTGCTACCAAGGAATGTAATAATTCCTCGAATTACGGTTCCCAGACTTTTCTGAGTAGAATCTTATAGCATGTATTTTACTGAACTCTCGCAATTAATATTTTTTTTCTGTTTTTATTTGCAATCCTTTGTAAAGTCTGTTTTATGCATCAAATTAAGTACTGAAAACTTTCACAAAAAAATGATAATAATATTAGAGTTGGTCTTTGGTAGAAATTGTTTATATATGTTTTTCTCTGATATTTATTGTTTAATAATGTAATACGAGATGGGATATTAAAGATAAGCAGTGCTGAGGTTTTATGGCTGATTAACAGAAATGAACTAAGTTTACTTGTGAATAAGAAGTATAAAAAGAAGAAGGCTCTTACAGTTGGAACTGACTGAAAAAAAAATGTGCAAAGTGAAAAAGTATATAAAGGGGTTTTTACCAATATGAAGTTTACCCAATATGCAAAATATTGTATCTAGAATTTTTGAAAAAAGGATTCTACAGCAAGAAATTATTTTATTTTTTTTTAAACTTGCCTTATACAATTTCAAAATTATTTCGATGAGAAATAAGCAAAATTGTACGTGTATGTTATACGTACACTAACAATTTTGTTTATTTCTCATTGAAATATTTAATTAAAATAGATAATTAAATGAAATAAGAAATTTAGAATTATTATTTCGTTATGAAGTAGCAATCTCTTTTTCATCTGTGTACTTATCAAACGTATATTTGTGTTTTCATGTGGCATGAACATTTTTACAATCGTTTAAAAAGGTTAAAACGCTACCGACATTCAAGGATTTTTTTTTATTATTATAGCGATTTCATAAAATATTTGCTCTGCATATCACTATTAAAACTAACTTACTAGTTCTCTGCTTTTTAGTTTAGGACTTTTGATATAGCTTTTTATAGAGTTCCTTTTCTAATGAATTTCTCCCTTTAATTCAAGAAAGATCAAAATTACTTTTATACCACTTGTATGTCTCCCAATAATCTCAACGCCCTTACTGGAGTCCCTTCGCTGCATATTACAACTAAATTCGAAGGTTAAATTTTAAGTTTTGTTAGGCACTCTGGGGAATTTAATTATCTTTTTAGTGCTATTTTTGATAAAAAATGTTTCAAATAAAATTATTTTTATGAAACACAAACTAATTGATTTTGAAATGGAGAATTAAGAGTAATGAATACGATACTCACACTGACTGATCCAGAATAGATAATACTAATGAATTCACGGTGTGCATTTTTAAAGACAATATCAACACCCATTTTTGTTACACTTTAGATAGCTTCAATTCAGTTTTCAGACAGAATTATTGGCGATTGAAACAGCTGCCAACTGCGCTGTCCAATATAACTGAAAAATCAATATCTTTACGAACAGCATTCTACCATATTTGCTATTCAAATCACCACTCTAAATCTGAATTCATTGACAAATTTATTAAAAGATATATTTGAAACTAATGATTTCTTTGGTTTCTCCTGGGTGAAGGTTGTTTAGGGTAACAAAGGTAATGAAAGGACCATTTTGCAAATTATTAACTATTTCTGAGGAGGAAAGAATTATTCTCACTTCCCTCTCCTATATTAAAAATTTAAAAAAAAATTATCCAAGAATGGAAAATCTGCCGGAGCAATTATAATTCAGTTTCTGTGAAGAGAGTCAGAGAATTCATGAAGTTCTGAGTGAATCGAGGTTTCTTAAACAGTAATGTATTATGTATTAGTTATTACCACTCTTTGTTCTGGCAATCCCTATGGATAATCTTATTTTCAGCCAGTGAACCCTTCTTGCGTACAGCCGACCACCCCGCCACCACTGAACGTAGCAGTATCGACAGGATTTGTTGTGGCCGACTGCTATCTTGAGTATTGTCCATCCTTGCATTGACCGATTTGTCAAACTGACATTCTCCTCGAGGTAATTGGCCACAAAGTGGTCAATTATTGTCCTTCTTCCTTATCTACAAACTCTCAAATAGTTGGTAAAAAACTGACAATTTTTGACATCATGTCCTTCAGAGTTTTAAGATTACCTGGTACCATCAGTACTGTACTTAAGTCATTATTTATAATTTTCAGATTTTTTCTTAACTCCGAGATTTCAATACATTCCTTTAAATAGTGGTAAACAGTACCGATTCCTCCACAAATGCATTTATCGTCCTGCATTCTTCCAAATCTTTGGAAATATGCAGGAAATCTTCCATGTCCTGATATAATTTGAGTTATCAGTGGATGGTATCTTCTTATTTTTATTTCTGGATTAGGAATAAAATCGAAAGTTACTCTTCCGTTTTTGGACATATACCATCTGTCAAACCATTGCAGCTTTATTTCTTCTCTTAATTCCCATTTTAAGACACCATTTGATTTGGGGACAACCATATCAACACCCTCTTTCTGTGCCACCAACTTTGCATATTGATCCGCCTTTTCATTACCATATATCCCAATATGGGCCTTAACCCAATTCAACTCTATCCACTTGTTAGTTTTTACACTTTTTGTCTTTTCTTTTATCGTCCATATTTCCTTATTACAATTGTGAGAAGATTGTATGGCTTGTAGGACTGAGAGAGAATCTGAAAAAATTTAGCACTTCTGTCAGTCCTCCACCCTTTCACAATATTCAATGGCCATCTTTAAAGCTTGCACTTCTGCCTGGAAACTTGTGGCATGGTTCGATAATTTCACAAGACTTTTATCGATCTCTTTCCCATAGTAGTATACTATTATTGCAGCTCCTACTTTATTTTCATCTTTTGAACCATCTGTAAAAATTTCTATTCCATCCATATCTGGGATTTTAATTTGAAAACCGTGAATAAACCATTCTGCAGGATGTTGTTCGAATTTGTCAAAATACATCTCATAATCTTTTTTGTTGAAGCATTGCCAGTGAACCCGTAGGGGTGACGGCCTGCTTACCTTCGGATACAGCTGCCATTTTTCCCTCCACCCCCGATTACTTTCCTGACTTTGCACCCTTTTCGGGTAAAGTTGGTAATAAAAAGCATTTAATTATTTGAGTATTATAAAAGCTATTTTAAGCTAAGTGGGAAGTATAGAGTTCCTAATAAATGGAATAGTGAATAATTAATCCTAGCATTCTGCCTCCAAGAAGGAGAAAAATTGTGTTATTTTATGATTTCATATAAAAATTCTCAATTCGAATTTTAATGAAGTAAATCCAAATATAATAAAAGATTCTGTAAAAGTACACTCATTTTGCACTACTGATATTTAAAGTTTAAAAATACACATCCATCATTTCATCACAAACTGAATATAATTTATCTCAATAAGGTGAAAGACCACGTTGTTTGTCTGACTTGTTTATGAAAATTTCGAGTAATTTTCCCGTTCATAAAAATAGATTAACAAAGTTAGATTAAACAACAGTAACAAAAAAAAAGTCATTTCTCTCATCTGAGAAAATGTTTTTCGAATAATTCTTTTTACAATTTCATTTCCTTTATTATATATTTCCTATTCGGAGCAGTCAGTTGTGGAAAGGGCGCGCCGGACACAACTATACGGTCGGCTGAATATGTCCTTGAATTGCTATTACCAAACCCCCTGTAATGGAAAATTTTTAAGGGATTCACAAATAATTCCAGACTAAATATCAGTGTTTTAGCCTGATTGTTTAATATAAACCCTAACACATGTTTAAAGGAAATGAAACCACATAATCATGGTGTTTGAATATCATTGTTTCCGAATTGGTCGATCTGAACTACTTTAATTTGTCTGTCCATGCGACTTGCAACAAAAGAATAAGAAGTTCTACCACAGAAGCGCTATGTAGTACTTTGCATTTGGAAAAAAATTGAATGGAAATGGTTATTTTTTTAAATTTAAGTTTATACGAAAGTGATTTCATGCCTTGAAATTTTTCAGTTCCAAACTTGGCCGGATGAATGGACGGTTATTTCGAATGGCCAAAACAAAAATAATGAAAGGATTGTTCTCATTTTAATAACTTTTTTTTTAAATTTTAATTTTTTTTCTTTCTTTTTCTTTTGGAACTAGAGTTGAACATAGTTATACAGGAAAGAACCATCACCAAAAGAACATATTAAGACATAGTTGCTTTCACAAAACAATACAACGCCAAATTCTAATCCTGCATTTTTATCAAATTTATTTTAACATGCAATATTCAGTATTCCTGTATCTGCTCTTGTCTACTATACAATTAATATTATAGACGGCAAACTAGGAAAATTTAAGTACAATTTTAAGTTGTAAATCCGAAATAAATAAAATGGTTGGTTTCTAATTGCATAGTTGTATCTAATAATTTTTATAAGAAAAAAAAAATGTTCTTCACGAGCAATGTCATCTATCTCAATTTTCCGAAGTTTTACGAAAGTAAGGAAAAAAATTCGAACTTTTCACATCCAGAAAGGATATTTCTGATTATTTTAATATTTAAAATATGAAATGAGATCATATTTTCTTACTAGTTGTGGAAAAAAATTAGAAATGTTCGTTACTTGTTGCGAAAAAAAAAAAAAATTCACATCGGAACAAACTCATTTTTTCCCCAAAATATAATCAAAAGTTATGAAACTCCAATTTTCTTGTTGCATTTAGTCACTAATGTGATTTATTTCATGAAATTAGTAGAACTTTGAACAATAACTAGTAACTCAGAATTTAAACTAAGCAATTGTCCTAGCAATCCTCGATAATTTTCAGATTATTTTTTGATATATATGAATTCACACTAGTTATTTTAAATATTCCTGATGTATATTTTTCAGTTGCAAAATGACATTAATTTGTATGCGAAGTATAAAACTATACTATTAATAAAATTTTATACATGGGATTCATAAATGACAGCTTTTAGTAAGTACACTTTAGTTATGGTTTCTTTTATAATCATCATGTAGGTTTTAAGTTTTACATTGATAAATTTTAAACCGTATTTAAAACTTGTGACATATATTGTCCGAGATTTATGGCATTTTCAATAATTCTGTTCCCAACTTTTTTTAATTCTTTATTAAATGCTTTTGTATGTCTATTAGCACGAAGACAATATATTTTTTTTAACATTTAACATGCATAACTTTATTAGTTACCATTAGTTAGTCGCAGAATGGTCAAATCCGGACTCTGCGACTTAAAAATATCCTAAATATCCAAGGTCAACTAAATACCAAATGTACAAATCTTGGTGTTATTTATTAAATAAATGTTCAATTTCGGAACTAAAAAACAATTTTTAAAGTATATGATGCCGACTATATTTGAATCGCAATTCAAACTTCTACGCATATATTTGTCTGTATATACTTACCTTTCTACGCTGCTTTTTTACGGAATAAATTGTGTCAATTCTTTACCTTTTATAAGGATTTTTGACATATTGAAGAATACATTGTAATCATTAATGTTTATTTCTGCGAAGTTAATAAAAGGTTGAATGAAATATCAGGTCTTACTTTGAACTTGAACTCCAATAGACAACTATCATCTTCGGTGCTATTTGTTTTGAATTAAAGTATATCCTTGCATCTTAAAATTCCCGGTATATTACAGAATAATTTATTATCAATCTATTTGCCATCTGCAACTTCAGGAAAGAAATATGAGTTAACATTTACAGAACGGAATTCGAATCGATAAGTTCAACTGCGGCCTTCTACTTTGCTCGTTATGGATTAAAATATATCCTTTGCATACCGTAAAAATGGCTTGAAGAAATATTGTAGGGGAAGCAGTTACTGAGATTTATTAGTTGAAGAATTACTGCAATTTATTAGATACTTTTGATTATTTTTCTAGACCAATAAGATATGTCAAGGTTGCAATAAAATTCGATAAAAAAAGAAACTCTAAACACATTTATAATCAAATATTCCAAAGCATTTTTGATAAGCCAAAACATTCGTGATAACTGTCTCGCTGTTTTCCGTTTCACTATTCCCTTGGATCAGTGACTTCAAAGAACGCACATTCTTTTTTTGCATACAAGATGCAATTTGAAGCAAGATCTACGGCAGGCCATAAAACACTCCAGTTTAACCAGCCTACCACATTATTCAGCTCACGACTGTTCGAGATCACTTTTCAGTAGCCAAGGGTTGAAAAACTCTCACGATGTCAGAATACTAAAGTAGACATCTTGCCTGGCTTATAAACACGTGAAATTGCTCTGCATTTTTCGCAGAGAATGACTCATTTATGATAAATGACCTTCAGATCGCTTAAAAAATGCTTAAAGCTGATATAGAATACTGAAGAGGAGTTTCATTTTATGCGCAATAAACACTGAAATAAATATTTTGGAAATAAAAAATATCGCAGTGTCTTGAAAAAATCTGCCACTATCAGTTTTAGAAATAAATGTTTAGTAATTCTCACTATTAATATATTATCAGAAATGAAAAAAGATATAATGTAAAATTACGAAAATTGATTTTAGTAACATCTCCAAATACTCTTTAACTAAATAAGTGAGCTATAATTAAAGGCCCGCATTTGAATGTAATAAATAATAGTCAGGACTTTAAATGGTTATAAATCCATTTTTTTATTCTTACAAAGTGCTATTAGTTCACATAAGCATATTACTAAACGTCATAAATAAAAAATGAAAATAATTGGGAAATAGATTTGTAATAATATTTATAAAGTCGGAAAAAAGTCAAATTTTCACTTTTAAAAACAGCTTGAATTCAAATTTAATACAATTTATCATATGTTTAAGCAGTTTTGAATTAATGACAAATAATTTTACCCTTTCTAAATTTATATTCCACCAGGCCTTGACGATCAGCTAACTTATCAAAAATAATGGGAATGCTTATTTTTTTATAATTCTTTATGCTTAGTTTGCTATTCATAACTCTTTCAGCGATGTATTTTTAAACATTAAAAATTATAATAAAAATATTAGTAACTTTATTTTAATTGCCTTTTACCTGTTTTTCCCCTTATTTGTCCGAACCTTCTAGATGAAGCCATGATAAATGTTAAAATCACATGAAAAATCATATTCTCTGAATTATTTAACATCTAGTGCTTTTGTCTTGTGTGATTCTACAACTTCATTTCGTATTCCTTAGACGCTGTTGATTCTAACATTAAAGCGACTCATTTGAGGTTTTATGCAAGGACTTCCAACAGAGTGTTTGCTGGATTGAAATATACTGTCTTGATGAGTTATGTTTATAGTTTCCATAAAAATTTGATTAGATGAATCCGTAAAGTAAATATTTATTACGACATTGCTATGAAATAGGAAAATGTAAACAGAACCTTCACTCCCTGACTTTTAATAATAGATTAAATACATGCGATTAAATAATTGATGAAATAAAGAAAGCGGCTCAAATTTCATTGTGGCTATAAAACACAATGTGTTGCAAATCTTTTTAAAATCTTAAAATAGTAAAAAACATTTTTTAACTTCACTGCAAAATTTCATTGGAAAGTTTTATTTTCGATTTCTCATTACTTAATATATTTACATTTGGTTGCCACTTAATTTCTATAAAAGAATTGACGCCAACTAGAGCTTCATTATATTTGACTTTATATTCTCTACAGATTCAAATTCGTCGGAATAATTTTTACCGCTATCGTCAGTATAATGCAAGTTCTAAAATTTCGTTTTCAACAGTCATTAAAGCAGCACTAATGCGTTCCAAAGTAGCTAATTTAATCTTAACATCATTTATTTCTATATTTTCATCATCAAACAGAAACATTAAACCTTTATATGTGTTAGTAAAAGATTCGCGTAACGGAGATCGCCTCTTGACAAGATGCTTCAGTGCAAACCACAACTTAATATTCAATTAAATATTCTTTAGATAAAGTACTGACCTTTTTTATATTTTAATCACGTCCGGGTTACCAAATGTCAGATACGACATTAAATGTTCACCATTTTGTCTATTCATTCTCTTTATTCCACCTAATCACTCTCTGCAAACTTATAAACAAAACCAAAACAAGCTTAAATTACAAAAGCTGTTGCCACTCAAAACAAAATTGGTAGGAAGTAATACTACACTAGTTGAGTGGCTAAATATATAGGTGGCTATACTTGACAATAGTGTATAGATCTTATTAATATTGCTTTTTAATTTGTAGAAACTGTTTATTTATTATTTAAAAATTTGTGATTTACGTTATTTTGAAACACTGTGGATTGAGATTTATTTGACTTTAGAAATATATTTGCTGTTCAAACAAAGAAAAATTTAATAATTTACAGATATTTAATGTCCTATTTTTCATCTGTCTGTTATTAAAACATTAGTCATTTAGCTATAATTACGGCCTATTTCGAGGCTATTTTGAGGCGGACTTCGAAATTGCAAGCTATGGTCAGATAATTTGACGATGCCTGAGCCTTTAAACTCTTTTCTAAGCTCCTGGTTCATACTAGCAGAAGAATATTTGAGCCTGCTGGCTTTAGAATGCACCAACCATACTGACACTACGGTGTCATACTAACAGCCCTCCAGGAGACTGAGATCTTACCGTCAGGAAATTCTGAGTATTATTACAGTAAGACGATTTTGAGAAAAAAATCGTTCCTGATTTTTTAAACTTTTATGTTGATATAATTCTGAAGCCCTATTAACATTATAAACCTTGAAAATAACTCAGCATACTTCATAACCGGCATGGTGTTTTGATCTCAATTTTCGCTTATACTTCCATAGTATGCCAAATTTTGGGATTGATTTGATCTCCTAGTGCAGAAAATTATTGAATTTTGATTTATGCTTGCGGTCAACCGATTTTTGGTGTAAAGATCGTTTTAAAACCCATGCGTTTTAAAATTTCCCTTTCTACATATACACCAAATAGACATAGCGAAAGACAGTTAATGCTGCGATGAATATGATCCAAAATTTTATATGCATTGGTGCTTCTGCAATAAAATCATATTATTGATTTAGCTCATTGCGGTTTGAAGTATCGTGTTAGTATGCAAATAAGCGCAGGGACAGAGAGACTTCAATTTGACTAGTTTCGTCCAAAATGTATGCAAAACAATTTTGCTGTTGAGACCATTTAGTATTTAGTATTGTCTGTTACATTTTTAGCTATTGTGTTACCTGACAGATAGATCGACCCTAGTCCAAAAGGGTGTTTTTCGAAATCAGTGAAGTTTAAAACGCGGGAATTTATCCAAATCTCCAGATAGAATTTTCGTCAATTGCAATGCCTCCCCTTCCTGTACTTTCTACGCGAGAAAAAAGATAAAATGTTGAAAAACATTTGCACGAGTTCATGAGAGTTTCTGAGTGACAATAGTTTTATTAATGAAATACTAAGTTTATAAGAAGAACCATAAAAAAATCGTCTGCAAGTCGAGCTTGCGTTTTCTTAGAATTCTAGAACTTATCAAAATGTGCTCGCTAAAAATGTATTCTTGGTCTGTAATTTTACTCTGTTCTTCTAAATTCCTCCTAAGTTTTACTTGAGTTCAAAACTCATTCAAATACTGTCTATTCTGCTTCCTTTTGTCTTGATCATTTTTTTAAAACGAGGGTAAAAAGGACACACTCACACAGACAAAAAGAGAGAAAGAACTGAATCTTTCATGAAACCAGATTTCAGGCTAGTTTGCGTTTCTTCTGTCGGAACCTTTCTTTGACCTAAAGTGCTTAAAAATAATTAATTTAATGTGTATTAACAAGTTTCTTACCGCAGATTGCTGGGATGCCGTCAGTTCATCACGCCCCTAGAGTCGTAGGGGGGTGGGAGACGAATCTGAGGAAAAGCTTCAAGCGGTTGGTGTTTCTCGCGATGGTGTGATTTAATCTCCTGATTCCAAGAAAGAAACTTCTGGGTAAATTATCTTCTGAAAACTAATTTATGGAACCTGTACTTAACTGACACAATGATAGATTTCTGAAAGACCTCCCTTCTTGAAAATAAAATAGTAGCTAAAATAATTCACGTTATTAATGGATTCATATTAATAAATTATTGATTATGTTTTGCTTTTGAGAAAAAAAATCAAAGCCCCAAAACTTTTTTTAAGAACCGATTTCGAAAAATTGGATTTATTTTTTTAAAAAAAATGATTTACTCTTTTTCCCCATATTTACTCTCATATTTTTTTCCTAAATCATTCTCATAATTTATAACAATAAAGCTTAACAATAAAGTCTTTTTAACCAATAAAAGAAACTGCATTTTCTTTCAAAAATATTTAGAGATCAAAAATGTTTTTATAGTGGAAAGCGAAATGATGAAGAAAGATAAATTATCTTTTAGCATATTTTTTTAAACTCATTTTTTAAACAAAAGAAAATGAGAAAAATTTTCAACTGAAATGTTTGTCATTTACAAAACAATATCTCTAAGGAAAAGTAAGATAGAAATGTAAAGCTTAGATCTTCAGAAGCAACTACGCGTATGCATTGAATGCCAAGTCATTTAATGCATAGTTGAAAAAAGGTGAAAAAAGTGGATGAATGATAGACAAAACAATTTTTCCAAAAGATTTTAACTTTTGGGAGAGAAATGTTTAAACTCATCATCCTTTTTATATATTAAAAAGAATCCTTCATTCTTTAAAATTTTGTTTGGAAAAGAATAATTTACGATTTTCAATTTCTTTTAAAAAAACACCCTTTCTTTCATTACTCTTATCTTAATTTCTTTTCCAAGATTATTTTCTTTCCCCTAAACATCTAGAAATATATTGCACTAATGTTTTGGAGAAGTATCCTGCAATTTCACGCTTTTGTGCTTATAAATTATTCGCCGCTTTCAGTATTTGATATTATTATATTCTTTAAAATAATTTTCTTGATTTGTAAGCAAACATTAAAATCCTGCTTTTTTTTTTGACAGACATTTTATTTTTTTAATTTCTGATTCAGACGAATTCAAAATCATTCTCAAATAATAACAACAACAAAAATTAAAATAAATAATACGCGCCTTAATATTTTCATAGCTATAGAGAGGCAAGCAGGTGAGTAGAGTTTCAACTTTCGAATCGGACTGAAAGTGTGCTCTGCTGTTGACGACCGTGGCGTATATGAGTTTGGTTTACGTAAAATTCTCTAAAAGACAAACACTGTAAGACACTGTACTGGTGATACAGTGAGAAAGTTTAGAAAAGGGACGAAGCTAAGGGTTCTAGCTCTAACGTATAGAATACCGATAAACATAATAAAATAAATCTCAACAACATTATATGCAGTTTTAAGAGCCTTGTTAAGATGTAATTTCAGTTTTCATTCAAAATCATTTAATAAAATATTCTTGATTGTTAGATTTTAATAACAATAAATTTTCCTAAAATTTACCCATTTAGTTAAAAAATTATCTGCATCGTCGGAATAAATCTGTATATTGTTAATGTCGAATTGTGAGATAATAATTATCTGAAAACAATAATTATATTACATGCACATGTTGAAAGAGAACAAGATACGACAGATATTTATTCAGAAAAAGTTTATAAAAGTTGTCAAAATGAACTTCCATTTCATACAACGTAAAAGACTTTTGTTTATTTTGTATCAAAAACAGGATGTATACTTCACTGATGCATAACAAATAAATTTGCGAAACAAAAACATTAATTAGAAAAAATCTACATCGAAAACTGAACGGAAAAGTAATTTCTTGGTAGCGTTTCTAATCCGTATAATAATTTCTCAAAGTTCCCACCATTATTGCTTATTTCTTAAAAGTAGACATCTCTTTTTATGATGGATCATGAGATTTTATTTATGCATGAGGTAACTGTTAGAAGTAACGTGTTTCAGCTTGCCATCTGCTTCTTTGTTTAATCTCGTCTGTTACCCCGGAAATCAAAACAATGCACCATCTGCCGAAAATTCAAATAAAATTTTTACAAGCGATTTATTGGATTTACTTTTAAATTATTTTTGCGTTCTTATAAAATAAGCGACTAAATAATTGTAATAAACTGTTTCGTCGTAAAATAAAGAGAAATAGTAAGAATATCATATTAATTATTTAAAGGATGAAAAACATGGCGATTAAAGTTCAATATTTTCTCAAGAGACAAAAGCTTGAAGTAGTTTCTAATTTTATGTTTAAGAATCAACAAAACTGACTTTATTCTTATATAAATTATAATTTCAACTTGTTTGAGTTTTAGCATGCAATGAATTTCCTGGTTCGTTATATGTTGAATAAACATACAAGGGAGGACGACCATGCAATTTGTTTAATAATTTTTAAACACGAAGAAGATACATTACAATATTGGAACAAATTTATTTAATTTTAGCAAAAGAAAAAAGCAGTGAAAAGGTTTGCAATATTTTTTTTGCTTATGAAGTCATAAATATGAACCTTTTTGCTAACAAAATAGCACGATGAATTCTCGTATTCTTTTAAAATTTAGTAAGTTTTTTTGGGTTAATGCATTAGGAATCTTAAAAATTGGGAAAATTCAAATCGTTAATGTTAAATAATTCGGCACATCATAAAAATTCATAATTTAAAAAAGAAAATATGAATATTTAACATTCAAACTTCGCAAAAATCAAACTTCAAGAAAATTCTCTTTATTTATATTTAGTAAGATATTTCTTTGAATAAAGTATTTTCTCCGAATTACTCTAAAAAAGTGGATCAATATTTAGATTCGAATTAAAATACATATTGTGGAAAATTTATGAGTTAAAATAAAGTTTTAAATGCGAACAACGAGGAATCAATGATATTCAAATGTTATAAAATCAAAACGTACGTCTTACGTTTTTATTGCGCTACTTAGAGGAATTCATAATGGATTCCTTATTTAGTTATGTAATAGTTTATATAGTATTTGTTAACTGATTTATTTAATAAGCAAATTCTGTCTAGTATGAAAGCATAATAAGATTTTTCTTTTGTCATTCTTGTTTGAAAATGCCAAAGGGTTACATGGATTACTTTATAAATTATCTTTTCTCTGAAAAAAAAAAGTAGTTTCCTTGTATGAAAAACTTGTATCACTTTTCATCAATAATTATTTTAGCTAGAATGAGATGAAATTAGTAGGATATTTATATTTTTTTTTCAAAATTCAGACCAGAATATTTAGTGTTTCAAAATCAACTCTTCTCCTTTCCCTTTAGTTAACTCTCCCTAACCGTAAAGATTGACGACGTGCTTATACAGGCTGAATCCAGAATAACTATGGCATTTTTTTCTTATCATTTTTTTTGAAGTACTCTTTGATGGTAGAAGAAAATTGCCATAAAATATTGGATTTTGGAGCATAAAAAAGTTATGTTTCAAAAACCTTTCAAATTATATCAAAGTAGTCTTGTTTTATGGCAAGCGTTTTTGTAGTCGTATGGTTTTCAAAAAATATATTTCCAAAAATAGTATGTATACTACTTTAAAAGTTAGAAAGACGGAAACTTTTGTTTAAAAAAAAACTTTATTGTGATGTATTTAGTCCAGTTGGAATGTTAAATTACATATTTTCATTTTTTGTGTCGTATACTTTGTTCTCAAATTTATCTGCTGCTAAAAGTAAGGTTTAAATTTTGAATAAAAATTCGTTTTGCAAGTCTTTCTTTTTTTTTTTTTAATGGCAATCGTATTTCGCAATAAATGATGGATTCGATGAATTTATTATGCAAAAATATGGATTTTAAAATTTCTCCCAAAGGCACATTTTTTCGTTAAAACCTTAAATTTTACTTTTGTTAAAACAAGACAAACCAAAAACTAAGAAATCTTTGTAGCTATTACAAGAAGAGGAGGGGATATAGGAGCCCCATGAGCTGTTTCTAGGACATGAAAAAAAACACACATTTTTTTCTATTTTTTAAATACGAGAATAATAAGGGAACAAAATTCTTTTATTTTTTTCCCTTTGAATACTAAATCAGACTTGGGTGTAGTAAGGTGGTGAGGAACCATCTTCAAAATGCATATTTTTTCGTAAAAAAAATCCAGAAAAAAATTTATCTTAATATTTTTTAACATTAATAATTATAGTTATATAATTTATTGGGCAGTGAATGAAAGTATATTGCATTTTGCACTTTCTGTTTGATATTTGATTCAGTTTGTGAAATTTTATCCGAAATCCATAAAAAAGTTATTTATTCCAGATTGCAGAAACGAATTCATTTATAGTAAGTCAAATTTTTACTTGGACTAAAATGTTGCTGATATTCAATTAAAAGTTAAGTTAGATACAAGTTACAATTAAATTCCTTGTTTTACAGACAAGCATTTAATTTCTTTTCAAGAAATATCAGATTTTTTCCAAATGTATGACACAGGGATTTATGAAAGATTTTCTAACTCAAATGAACATAAAATAATAATTCTGATAATTTTTAGCATACAAGAAACATTTAAAAAATTTATAATGCTAGCTACTTATCCATTAAAAATTATTATTTATTTTGACACATTTCTGGGAGAGATGAATTTGATCTGTGATGTATAAGGTCAGTCGAGAAGTACGCCTTCTGTACGTTCTATTGAACGCCTTCTGTACGTTCAATTGCTTAATACTGCATATAAAAACTGCAACCAAATATTCCAACACTCGCAGTAAATGTGTCACTTAGATTTCAACACAATAATAAATCATAATTGTCGTTTAAAAACACATCGTGAAAATTAGTAGAATTATTAAAATATATAATTATATTAACGGCTAAATTATTAAAAGTTATTGATAAAAATTATTATGGAAGTAAAACGTAAAAAGTATCATCTATGGATTTACTCTAACAAATAAAAAAAAACTTTCAAGGAAACTTAACTTAAACAAGAAAAAAAACTTTCAGCAAAAAGTCAAAGTTTTTTTTTTTTTTTTTTTTTTCCTGCATGTGAAGAATGCAGCGCTATTATGTAAATTAATAAATTGCAATATTATACCATTTTGCGTACACAAAGCATAATTTGAATGCTTTCACGCTTCTTTGCTCTGACTTTTCGTTGAACATTTTTTTCACAATTTTCTTCATGATTCATCCATTTTATTGAACACAATGTTCGATAAATATAAGCAAACTACATCATTGTCATTTTATTTATTCCAATACAGACATCTGATATCCAGCGATTACGTCACTTTTTCTCTCACGATTCAAAGAAATGAGTAAATAAGATTCAAAGAATTGAGCAAATAAGATTCAATTTTGAATTTTCGTATCATCTCAGAATTTTACAAACATCGGTACATTTTCTTAGAATATTTCAGAATAAGCAACGAATCTTAGAAATAAAGAAATTCAACACGAAACCACAATATGAAATAAAAGAAAAACTTTTATAATCATTGCTTTCTGTTGGAAAAACAGGGTCTTTAGCTATCAATTAGAAATGTTGTAAAAAAAAAATCAAAATTTTCGCTTATTGGGGATAAAATAAAAATTTATGTAAATATTTACTGTTTTAGATACAATCAAGCATTTGGAGTTCAAAATTCATAACCAAGAATCATTGGTGATCTCTTCGGCCTTTTCCCCGCACAAACATTGTGAAGTATAGGAATGCATTCCAACAGTTAGAGATTCGTTTTGTATCGAATTATAAAGCCATATTTTAATAAGAATTGAAGGTAATGTGCAAAAATAAACTGAAAATTCAATTCTGAATATCATTTAAATGCCTGTAATTTTGTATTGCTCTAGCATATAATGAAGTCGTCTCTATATGATTATCTTGTATTGATGGTTCGAGCGGTTTCCATCGTGCGTTCATGGATGAAAGAAGCTTAATGTTGAAAGAGTTAAATTTTCACTGAATCGAGTTTCGATTTTACCGATTTTTATGTTATCTGTTCATTCTTTTATGTCAGACGTACAGGTACTCTGCAATTTAATATTAATTTTGTATTGGAAATTTTGCAAAAGAAAAATAATATGGGATGTACTGTTAAATTTACCCCATAGATATGGAAGTGGTTTAAGTTAAATTTGTGGATACTCAAACTTTCTTGAAAGTGGCATTGAGGTACAGAGAATGGATTCTTGGCTTACGTGCCAAACTCGTACCAATTTTTCCTTTGGTTACAGTTAGAAATTCAGAGGTACTTCCTCTATAATCCCAATGTTGTGTCATAATAAGTAGTTAATCCAACAAAATTAAAACTTCTTTTCCGAGTAAAACAAAAACTCCTCCGCAGTTACTCAATGTTTCCAAAATAACTTTCTCTGAGTTAATAGCAACTAACCTCAAAAGTAAACACTACAAAACTACTTGACTCTCCCATTAGAGATTTAATGGGGATTTCCCATTGACCTTTTCCATTTCTAGGAATTTTTCTCGAACATTATCTACCTACTCTTCTTTGGATCTTCCTACAAATACTTTAAGCTCTGATTTGTAGATCATTTCTGATAACATTATATCACTCTATTTAAATATTTTCACCTTTTTTAGCATTTTTCTCATATTTTTCATTGCTTAAAACTTTTTATTTAAAATTCGGCCTATTCTGCAATTTTATTCCTTTTGTAGTTGCATTTGAGTTTTAAAGCGTTTTATACTTTTCAGACATTTTCTTACTACCTGTAGGAGAGGCAAATTATTCATTGATGTGATTTCATTATTTCAATGAACTAATCTTTGAAATATTGAAAAAAAAACTTTATCTGTAGTCTGCTAGTGAGATTATTGTTGATGCCGCAACAATAATGATAATTTATGGTTCTTAAAGAGAACTAATGGTGAAATAGAATGAGGGACAAAAATTGTGTCCAATGTCCTCATGAAAGGTCTTGGAATGAGGACATGGTGAGCTAGAGGACATCATGAGTTGATGGTGCTCTATCATTCTGAAATCTATTTGTTTTAGTAACTGATGAGGTTTCACCAATGTAAACTGCCCAGGAAGTATTTTTTTTTTTTTTTTTTGGTGAGTAGTAGTTAAACTTATTGTTATATACACTTTGCCCTTGTGCGGTATCCAATAACTTTTCCTCGACCTTCCTATTTAATTCTAAGCTAAAAAGTCGAGATGTAATTTATTTTTAGGTTCTTGTGCCATTATTCTCAACCCTTTTCATACAGGCGAGACTTGTTTTCTCACCCACATACGCTCATCCCAGCTTATAGGAAGCTTCGCGCTTCTACGTCCGGGAACATTCAGTGAAATTGATGTGATGCATCCTGTGAAATTTATCTTGAGCTTCATCATTAAACTTCGAATACTGAAGATGGATAACTTATATTCATAAAGAAGTTCTGATTCTTCAGGGAATGATCGGATAAAGGTTTTCTTTTGTTAGTAAATTTTACGAAACCAGATTCTAGTACAAGCCTTTGAGAGAAGAATATAATTTTTTTTTTTTAAATTCTAATCTTAAATAACAGAAATTATCGTGATTCAGGAGAAGCTTGCAGTAGAAGTATTTAGGGTTAGCATTATAAATGAAATTGGAAAAATTCTGCTATAAAGTAATTTGTATCCTCTAAATAATTTTCTCGAGATTTAGATACTCTTTGGAAAAAAAGTAGCCGTTAATATCAAAATCCCTTATTAGTAACCTCTTGAGCAAGCATTTTTTATTAAATAAATAATTTAATTTTTGGTTAATCCAGATTAATCTGAAAATCTCTGAAAAAAATGAATGAATGGATTGAATAATATATTTACTTCTAATTCCAGCATTCAGGAGTAATTGAATTAAAATTTTCATACTGTTAGTAAAATTTTCAAAATTAAATTAATGTACATTTATTCCTGAAAGGGATAATAGTTTTTTTTATTCTAACCTAAAATAGTAGCAACATATTAAACTATATTTTATGGAATTTGTTATCTCATATTTCATCATTTTGTTCTTGGGAAACTGAAAGAATTCACAATAGCAACTTATGTTTTTCACGCTCCTTGTATTTATTTCATTTCACAATTTTCTATATTACTACATCAACAAAGGATGTTTGTAATTCAATATCTGACTCTAATATATTTAAAAAAAATTAAAATTCAATAATTTAAATGCATTTTGACTTCTAAAACAGTTTAAAAAAAATTTATATTTACCATTTATGATGATTCTCGCATTTTAAATTGGTTGTCTATATTATAGTTTGTCTGTATTCGAGTTAGAATCAAAGAAGATCGCATGCTTTTTGAATGTACTTAATGGCTATCTTTTGATACCTTCAATAGGAAAATTAATGTAAAAAAATGAAGCAATCTAAATTAGTCTGGGCTTACATCAGTATAATCAAAAGGAAATTATTTTGGATTCAGTCTGACCGGAAAATGCCAGTAAATATTAACCTTTGCAGAAATCTTTGTACTGTTTCAGTTTGATTAACAGGAATAAGGGAGAGCATGTACTTTAAATGGATCTTTTCTCGAACTTTTCTATGTACTCTTTATTATTTTACGTGCGTACAGTGCTTTGTCAAAATTCCGTCAATGAAATGAGTTTGGTTAAAATTATAATCATGAAATTGGTTAGAATTATAATCATGAAATTGGTTAAAATTATAATCATCATTCAAAGTCACCATTATAATTATCGGATTTCTCATAGTTTAAATTGCATCATATGGCGCATCAATGGCATTTCCTAATAGTCATGAAATTTCATTTTACATCTCGTTTCTTTTAAAGTTCATATCTTTAAAAATTACCATTCTGGCCTATAAAACGCATTTAAATTCGCATTTTAATCAATTTGAGATGATTCCTCATAATATTGGTTATTGAAATAGTATCAAACTATAAAAAAATGCATCTTTTTGAATATTATGAGACAAGAAAAAAAAAAAAAATGCTTTGCAACAAAAGATAACTTTTTTCATTTTTTTCCCTCCAAAAGAAAACGAGATTTATTTAACAATAACATAAATTAAATAACCCGAAAAGAAATAACTGAATAAAAAAGTTTTCTTCATGGAAAACTACAGCATAATTGTATAATTTAGTACAATAAATAATTTCCCGTCTCTCAAATAGACAAAATAATTAATATTTTAGAATCTAAAACTTCAACAAATGCCTTTCAAAGTATAGAAATAATAGCAAATTAAATTTTTAGAAGATCTAAATTCTTCTGCACTTATCAAAAGCAATATATTATGAAAAAACCATCCAAAAATATAATATAGTTTATCTCCAAAAAGTAGTTTATGAATGCTTTAATGTTTCGTTGCAATTTAAAAATGAATAACACTTTATGAAACATATTTCACTCTTTGACAATACCAAACACATTTGACTCATGCTGCCATCTAGTGAAGTCTATAAACAACAATCATAAGGAACATGCAGAGAAAGTGAAATAATTCTTCTAAAAGAATGGTGCCAAAAAATCTTAAATGAGCATTTTAAAGAAAATGAACCTATCGTAATTCAATACGTAACAATAATTTCTAAGAAAAGATAAACATTTTTCTCTCAGTGGTCTTTTTTATTATTTAAAGTTAAGAGTAAAGTAAAATAATTTTATGAAATTAATGGCATAACAAGAATATAGCTTCCTCGTGAAAAAAAATGTGTGTACAACAGTGTGTAAAATTTGGTACAAATGTGTGTGAAATTTGGAAAATTAAAATACCTAAATTTTTTGAATATGAAAAGTAGGATTTTGATATTCGATATTCTAAAAAGCCTCAGTAATTTTCCAAATATTTTGTGACGTAATATGACAACATACATGACTAAAAATTGTTCGTAATTAAAATTTCTAATTATTTTTTTTTCACAAGTTCACTAAATTGATTTAATTCAAGTAGCTTTAATACTTTATTATATATTAAGAAAAATGTATAATAACACGTATTGAAGTAGCTTTAGTATATTTTATAGAACTAAATTAAATTTAGTAAAATTACATGTAAAATTATATTTCAAAGATAGTAAGAAAATAGCTTATTTCTATTGTTTTCTTAGGGTAGCAAACCTGTGAATGTCCTATTGTAATGCAAGATGCGAAACGTACTTCTTGGAAGACTGACATTCATGCAAATTTAGGAAAACATTTTGAATACCCAATATATTTTATTTGAGAGAAATAAACTATTAAAAATGTTTCACCAGAAAAAATCCTAACATACACATAAAAGAATCTAAGTGGTAAAACTTCGCACTTCAATACATCATAAAAATTATTTATTCTCAATCAAAATATCATATTTTTGAACAGAGACAGAAAATTCTAAATGTAAAGAATTAATTTGAATGAAAGGGTGTCTGTTAAACATTATTTACGTTAAATTGTGACTTTCAAAATCATTTTGTAGTTTCAATAAATTTGAAAGAAAAATATACGGAAAATTTAAAGACAGAGAAAAAGTTTGAATTATTTAATGGTAGATGGCGCCACTACAAATGAATAGAAATGGAATAATAATTGGATTTCAGATACCCGTTAAAGTTTAAAATTCAAACTCTTTTTACAAATTCAAAAATTAAACTTTTAATAGAATTCATCTTAAAAAGACAATACGAAACTTGCGTTCTTTTTCTATTGTTTAAAAATTTATTCTTTAAAATATAAAAGTACATGCACATCTTTCACATTTTTGTAATTGAAATTCTTATTGCCTTTAGTCAAAACTGAGACATTTTATATTCCGAACAAAAACTGTAAATAAGTTCAACCTAATTAAGAAATTAATCTTTTTTGAAAAAATAACTAATATTCTTTTACAAACTGCAATAAGGAAAGAAGGAGAACAATAAACGATTCTAAAGTATATTTGATTAAAAATACTTATTGAAATCCCCAAAATCTAACTGTATTGATTTTACTCACATTAATCAAGAACCTTCGTTTAAATTTGACACAAATTTTATATTGACATCAAAAGTATTTCTATATTTGCTATTACAATGCATTCATTCTAATAAAAAATTAATTTTCAATTCTTCGAAACTCTCTTTTGTGCATTTTTCACAAAATTCTTATATATTTACTGGTAGATTTAAAAAATAAAGACTTGGGACTTTTATACTAATAAAAATCGTAATGTAATTTTTAACTGAAAAATATCAAATATACTTCGATTACTGTGAAGTGAGAAAACTGAACATGTTATGCGATCATTCACTTCATAAGATTCCACACTCAGAAAATAATACGAGTCTAATGACTAAAAGAACGTTTTAACGAAACGAACATCATCATATAGAAATCCTATCAAATATAAAGCAAGGAAAAATCAAGTATAAGATTTCAGAATCTCAATAAAACTTTTATAGGTTTTTGCAGCAATTTGCTTGGTAGCCATGCAAAATAACAAAAATAAAACTGCTTTAGACATTTGCTCTTCAAAGTGATTGATTAAGTCCCCAGCTGCGATTTGTCTTCAAATTTAACCATAAAACATAATAATATAAGCTCTAAGTGTGGTAGTTTTTATTTAGATACTTTAGAGACAAATATTTTTATCTGTTTCCTTTATAATTAAAACATAACTGGAAAAAAAAAAGAGAAATCCATCTTTTCAAAAGTAAAATAACGTACAGTTTCTTATTTAATAAAAAATTCTCACTAATTATTGCAAATGCAGATTATTTTTCATTAAAATTCATTGTTTTTTGCCATTAAGAATTCTTCCGGAAGATGTTTATTCTGCTTCAGAAGTGAATATGGAAAACATTCGCTAGGAATATTCAAATAATTAGTATTATAAGAAAATATTCATTAAAAATATATGCATTCAAAATGGTGCGGATCTGCTTCTAATTTGACAGGAACAAGACACTATTTCATTTTCTTTAATATGCCACTATGCTCCAAATATGAAGTAATTATGAAGAACTCTTCATTTTTATGAATCGAGAATACTTTATATAACTAGCACGTGACAGAATTTCTCTTTAGCTCTCATTAAAAGTTATTTCTATGGAAAATATAAATATTTAATACATTTTTTAAAAACATGAGCTATGTGAATTCAGTTGAATATTCGTAAAGTAATAATTTAAAAATATTACAAGAAATTTCGTCGCAACTTTTTAAATAATTATGTAGGAATGATTTTTTTTTTTTCAAATTTATCATTTCGTAAGAATCTTATTTTCGTAGCAAATTATTTTAATGAATTCGAAATTTTGTGTATTCAAAAATTGATCATAGCTGCTGTATCAGCATTTAATATAAATGGCTCTGAGTGTTAAAAGATCAGTACTACATTCCCGTGATGATATTAATATATTTTCACAGGAATGTTGTATTGAGCATTTAATAGTCGGCTTCATATACTTTTAACATTCACTTCGTCCTTTTAACATTAAAATATGTCTAAAATTCAACTGAAGTAAGGAAAAAAACAAAAAAAACAAAAAAAAAAAAACAAAAAAAAACAAAAAAAAAAAAAACTGATTAGTTATGAAAATACTCCCAGAATTTAAATCCCTTCCGAAAGCATTTTAATCCGACACCTGAACAAGTAAGTGAAGTTTTATATTATTATTTGTTTTCTCGCCTACGAAGCTGAGAAAGTATTGTAATCGCTAAGAAAATCCATCCCGAGATTTTGATATATTTCCATATTTTAAACCTTGCATTTTTTTTTAATTCTGTCCATACATCAGTCAACATGATAGCTCAAAAAACAAATGAAACCTAATATAAGGTCTATAACAAAAATTGTAGATTTTTATCAAGTTTTGGTCGAAATACATAAACGTGAATTCTATTTGTCTATCCATCTTCAAAGTAGTCCACATTAATTCAAAGACGCAGCGAGTTAAACTGGTGATACTTGGCAAGTGGTTTTGTCTTCAGAATTGTAAATCTGTATTCATTTTTGAAAAATTCCGTTTGTCACTCATTATATTGTATGTATGTGATAGCGACAAAGCTAACGCAAAACTCTTCACAGTATGAAAATCCAAAATATTCTTTATTATCTTCTTTATACGGCAAAGTTATAAGTCAGCCATCTAACTCTCCGACCCGTCACGAAGGCACACAGATTGAAACCATAAAAACTGAATGACCGGACCGCCGCAACAGCAACATTGGCAAGAACTGTGGTTGAGTCCTAAGGGCCGTCACCGACCACGGTACAACTCTCCCCGAAGGAAGTACGTCCCGTCATCGAAGAGAGGAGTCAGATCCCCCCCTATTAGTGTACCCTCCAGGGTGGCGAGATCCAACCACCATGTCGGAAGCATCTCATCCTCATTTCGAGGTGCCCCCTCCGGGGGGTTACGCCAAAGCTATAAAAAACTTTCGCCATACTGTGGAAGTCTAAAGTGTATTTATCCAAGTTATCTTCTCTATATGACAAATCTAAGCCAAATATGCGGCACAATTTGGAAATCCAAAGTCCATGATCTATTCTCTTTTCTGTACTACAATGCTAAATACAAAATGTGCCATGGTCCAAAATTTATACTCGGTTCATTCCTCTATATGACAAAGCTAAATACAAAAGGCATCATATAGTGGAAGTATGCGAGTCCCGAGGGAAACCTCACTCAGTTTTCTATCATTTTAAAACTTTACCATGAATTAATTTTATCTTAAATTACTATAATGTGGTTTTTAATGTGAAATAAACCAAAAAAAATAGACATAACTTTAAAATCTAAAGCTTTATTTAAAAATGACGTTCTTTACACATTATGAATACATTTAACATTGACACAAACATTAATGAGCATGTATAAATTAATAAATAAAACATTACAAAACAAATTATTTTTCACAACTGTGTCATGCACTATTGCTAAATGAAATGCCCAATTTCCAAAAGTCCAAAACAAAGCTAAATCTGCAAACAAAATGGATTAAAAAACACCATAATTACATTTTTGTTACCAAAAACCTGTAAGTCTAAAACATCCTGAGACATTTAATGTATCTAGAAGGAAGATAGACCGAGGTGTTCAGCAGCAACATAATTGAACAGCACAATTTTAAATTTTCTTTGATAAAAGATATACAGAAAATGAAAGAACTCGAAATGCATAATTCTTACAAAAATTGCATGTAAAAAATATTATTTACAAATAAAAAAAAACCCTATTAATTGAGTTTTCGATTGTTTGAAATCGTTAAAAAAGTACTCAGGATAAGCATTATTTTTAATTCAGTATGAATTCAATTGTATTTAGTTAAAAAAAACGATGGTTTTTTTTTATTGAAAAAAACGAACGATTTCTCGAATAAATATAAAGAATCCGAACCCACCCAGTTGTGCTTGTGTCTCTAATAACTGAATAGTTGGATTTGGCACAACATTGTAAAAAAAGAAATAGATTCCTTTTCCAACAACTGAGACACCCAAATTTGAAATCCCAAAATTAAATAATATATTTAAAAAAAGACACACAAAAATAAAACAGCAATAAATAAAATAAATATTCCACATAAATAATTTTGGTACTTCAAAAGCATCATTAAAAAAATCATAATTGTTTTAAATCAATTAACAGAAAAATGACTCTGAATACGAAAAGAGCTAATTTTATCATTAATGTCCTGGTTTATAAATAATTAAAGGTAATAATTACTTTTGTAAATGCATTATTTCAGAATTTGTTTATTTTTTAAAATGTCACTAAGCAGAGCTTTGAGTATTACCAAAGAAGTTAATACTTTTCACAATAATTCTGAGTATGCAGTTAGAATTTTCAGCATAACTTTGATTATTTAGCTGATTTCTACAATGATTCTGGTTAATTTACAGAATTGAATTATTTTACATTACACTTCTGAATATTCAGTCAATATTCAAAATTATTTTCATAATTTAACGACTTTTAATTGCAATTATGAAAATTCATTTAATTTCACGATAATTCTGGTTATACATAAAATTATTATAACAATATATGCCGATCTATTATTAACGTAACGATACTTCCAGGAATACCATTAATGAAAACATTTATCATACTGTTATGAAACTAAAATATCCAACTGAATAGTCTTTCATATTATTAGGAAACTAAATAATTCAACTGAATAATTTTTAATATAATTGTTAAACTAAATAATTCAATTGAATAATTTTTAATATTATTGTGAAATTAAATAATCCAAAGGAATAATTTTCCGCAAACAATTATGATTTTTAATTAAACAGCATTAAGTACAACACATATCCCACAAGGAATTTTTTAAACATTGCACCCGTTTCCATTTCTAGGAAAAAACACAAAAACAATCACAAATCCCATAAAAAAATAAACTAACAGCACCAAACTGAAGCAAAAAGTTAACACTTTTTTCTTCTTTAAACGGTTGCTGAGGAAATCCCAAACAAAAATAATCAAAATAGAAGGTTACACTCAGAAACTTGAGGTAGCCGTTCTTTCAATTAAAAAAAGAGAGTTCTAATGATGAGAAAAACGGCAGTGGCACAATTGGGTTGTCCCAATCATATTTCTTTCTGGTACCTATTAGTCACCGGGGTTCCAACTACCTTTTCTTGAAGAATTCTCTGTTGAGTCGCAAAAGAAGTGGAGCTTGAGGTTGACAATCTCTGGGATCACATTTCATGATGCCACCCATTTCACAGCGGCATAACATACAAGGACCACTGGAAGGCCGCACCACTTGGTGTACCCGATATACATTTCCTTCGATTTCACATCCTAAAATATAACAAATGTAGACCAATTTAATTCCTCGGAATTTCCTTGATATTTTATTTCTGAAGAAATTTTTATTAAGGGCTAATTTCAATTACAATTGTTGATGCAGTTAACCTCAATATGCATATTTTCTGGAATTTTTTGTTAACATGACGTATTTTATTTTGCATTTTCTACGCTTTTATTTAATTGATCTTGAAAAGATGGAATTAGGTAGTCAATAATTTTTTCATTTTCTGATGCTACTAGAGTTTTGAAATTTCGTACAGCTGTGCTTTCGCAATGACAATATAATATTTAAATACTTTTAGAACTTAATTATAAGCTTATTCTTTAACTTCAATTAAAATTTGATTATATAATATAAAATGCTATCTGATAACGAATTTGAGAAAAAAAATAATAGCAAGATTTTATAATATTCATAATGATAAGCTATAAAACGCATCAAATATTAAAAAAGTTAAAAATTATAGAAATAATAAGAGTTTTTAAAAACACGCTTTTATAAATGACAGAAAATATTTTTAAACAAAAATCTTGAGGGAGGTCAAAACATCATTGTAAAATATGACACTGTTAAGGAATACTTTAAATTGAAATTTTAATCACGTTTACGATATATTTTAATTTTATATGCGTGTTTAAAAATTTTCCTTTTTGTAGCATTCATCATGACTTAATTTCCATGTACAGTTGTTTTCGATGAATCATGGCTCTTGTGATTTCATTTAATTTTCAGATACTTAATAAAACATCTTCAACTCTTAAGTGATTCATTGAAAGCCTATATTAATAACTATTTTTTTATTTTATTATTTTCAAACTGAATTATGGCAATACATGTATCCTAGAAGCACACAAATATTGTATAATGTTATTAAATATTGAATAATATAATGCATATATATTGAATAATATATATATACATAATATTGCAAAATATTATACAATATATTGTTCTATCTGCGTAGTCTTGAAATTAATTACATTTTGCATAATAAACAGTTTAGGTATTTAATACAGAAAATTAGGAATTTTTTCAATGTTTATTGAATAACTACTGGATAAATGGATAAGTTTATAACTGCGTTTAATAATTCCTATTATTAAAATTCATTTATAAACCGAAATGAGAGCATATATCTTTTTGATTCGAAAACAATAAATTATTTCAAACAAAACTATTTAGAAACTCCAAATTATCATTTAAAAATATATTTCACGAAAACTGGGAATCTATTGATTTTGTATTGCAGAAATGAACTATATTTTTACTAGAATCTTTAAATTTCCATGCATTCCTTTTTTAGACACAATATAGAAAGGGATGTATTTAGCTGTGACATGAGATAATTACCTGTGTTTTGATCAGCAGGTGGCAAGTATTTTCCTATTCTTGGGTCTGGTGTCGTAGTTGTTGTAGTAGATAAATTAAAATGCATTTCTTGAACAGCTGTAAGAGAAAGCATTTCAATCTTAAAAAAAATTGTAGGAGGTGCGCATTTTATTAAAAATATACTGTAATTAGATGTTTTGATGTTCATAAACTAGAATTCATATCTTATCTCCATACTATCTCCCCGCTTGGAATATTTCAAAACTCACAACTCCCTCTGCAAGATTAATTTGGTGTGGAAAATATCACTTTATCTTCTTAATTACTAATCCTTTAAACTTCGTGTTATCAGAAACCCCCAGGGTAAATTTCTTAAGATTGTGCTACGTGCCAGCGTCATTTTACTCTAACAAAAGATTGTATGGAAACGGATGTCACGATTGCTAGTAATCAAAATGACCTTTCTTGGTTCTTTTTTCACCAATTTTCGATTTGTAGGTTTATAATTCTTTCATCTATTCTGGTGCAGCATTATACTGAATAGAATTTCATTCATAAACCGATGCCTTATTAAAACGTGGGGCCCTACAATCAGTAAAACTAATGCTATTCTTATTATAGAGAAGCTAGAAAATCGGCGCAGTGTATGAAACAGGCGTCGTAAAAATGAATAGTCTTGTTTACAGAATACTTTCATCCTTCTCAGACTTTTTTAATGCAGGATTTCACAATACTTCAATTATGATACAGCCCTTTCTCATCAATGTATCAATTATCTCTACTTTAAGCATTTTGGTATTGAAAACGAATAATATAATTTCAAAAAATAATTCAGCTCCAAAATGCATTAATAACAACTCAAATAATATAATAGTAAAATTCAAAATTAATACAATGAAATTCCATTTTTTTTTTCTACTTGGACGAATTTTCATAAAAAAACTTCACAAACGGTGTTTTTAGAAAAAAAGATTTCATGTATAGAAAAATAACCGATTTTAGAATTAAGTTATAAAAAATAAATCTAACTGAAAGGAATTTTTAAAAGCACACTTTTAAAAATTAACACTGATGTCCTAAAGCACACTGATGTCCTAAACATCAGAATTTTTTATTTCAATTATTTTCTACTTTTAATATTGATATTCATCATTTTTCAAATTCACTATCAGATGGTGCCACTGATGCGGAAAGAAAATTTAATTTAATTAAAGATTACATATTAATTAAATTGTCTGTTGTACAAAAATATAAATTGTACTTATAACACAAGCGGATTAGAAAGCAGGAAAAATCAATTACGAAATTCCGCCATCAAAACATGAAAAGAATAAGCTGGACAAAAGTGGTTATTTTATAATTAACTTACGGCAATGGAATCTCGGACAGCAGAAACCATTTATAGGGGTAGCGTAACATCCCCTGATAGGAGGTGGACAGCTCTGTTGAAGACAGATGATATCACCACGGAAACAGAAGCAGAATTCACATGGATCCTTTCGTGGTATTTGCTCGGCGGAATTATAGACTTCATTTTCATACAGGCAATCTATAATCAGAAAAAATAACTTGTAAGGTAAATAGATCAGCCAGGTTTATTCAACATCATACTGTATTTTTTTTTATTAATGGCCAAGACTGATAAATTTTAAAAGGTATTTTGTTGTACCATTATATTTAATAATCTTTTCAGAAAAAAAAAAGAAAAAAAAAAAAAAGGAAGCAAACATAAATATTGAAATTATTTTATGTAATTTTACACTCTCTTCAGAATTTTATTATAAGTTAAAATAAATTTTGATATTTTTATTGTCTTGCAATATGAATTAGATTTTATTTGTACACACAAGGATAAATTTTAATATACTATATATTTAATTAAATTTATTTTAATAAAAAATATTTAATTATAATAATTATACAGGGTGACCATGAAGTAAAATACATTATTTGGACGTATTTGCAGCTAAAACTAATGAATGGAATAAAAAAAAAAATCACAAGCAGAGTGTGAAAGGCATAAAAAAATAACGGATAAAGTCGGTTAAGAGAAATTTTGAAAACGTTGAAGCGAAAGCTGGGGAAGAATTATTATGAACACACGGAGATAGAATAAAGCAAAATTTCATTAAAGTTATAAAAGAATCCACTTATGTAAATAAATCGCATATAGGCTGAAACTCAAAGAAAAAATCTTTTATTTATCAACACTAGGTTCTCCTGACTCGTGCAAAACATTCCTTTGTGTTGACCTCTTCTATGTATAAAATATTGCATCGACAACTATTCCAACAATTTTTTTCGGAATTGAGCTCTCGATGTTTTTCAGTGGATTTATATTTGGTTTCCTTATCTTTAGCTACGAATGTCCCCCCAAAAGGGGAATTATTTTATGGCCAACCGGTATTATACCAAAATAAAATGAATGCAATTACAAAATCATTACTTACATCCGTCTTCTGGCAAATGATGAGGGCTTTCATCAGCTGGTTTGGCTGGAAGAAACATAAATACAAGGTTAAAAATGCAGACACACAACAAAAATACAATACTCAGATTTTCATCTCCATAAATGCAATCTTCTAAACACATCTTTGAGCTTAAATTTTTTTCTTCTCTTGATATTTTACTAAGCGAATTGTTAAAATAAGTTTCAAGCAGGAAATTAAACTAATTTTCTTGTAGAAAATGAGAAATATTTTTTAATTTCATTTTTTAAGTGATTACCTAAAAGTTAGTGAACAATATATATTTTTATTTTTAAATTTCTTAACATGCAATATATCTATTCCTTTTCACCAACCGTAATCATTAATACGAAAGTTTTCTCATAAATCAAATAAAAAACATAGAATTCAAGAAAGATAGAAATAAAAGCATAAGAGTAATACGTTATTCTAAAAAAGATTCATATTACTCTTCATACTACTTCAAAATATTTTATTAGCGATTTTCATAAAATATTTTATGCACATCCCATTTTGATAACCATAAGATCAACACATGTTTGAGCTCAAAAAGACTTCTAAATATAAAAATATATCTAACTAGTTTTCAGAAAATATTTAGAATGATAGAATACAATTAATGTCATCAGTACTGGAAAATTTGCATACAGTTGTATCTTTCTTATACTAGTAGTCAGAATTCATTATGAATTTTACTTTGGAATAGAAGAAGTCAGTTTTTTTTATGTCAGTTTCACTTGAATGCTGTTTGATGCTTAAATGTTATTATCCTACTGTCTATAACTAAAAAATGAATAAGTTTTTGAAGTAATAAGGAAACTTTACCTGTAGTGTGCTTGTGTGAAGGACCGGATGTTGTTGATGATGATGACAATGATGATGATTTATGGCTCTCAGCGAGAATAGATGGTGGACTAGAATGAGGGAAAAAGCTGGCAATTGTCTCCAATATCTCTTCATGGGTGGTACTGGAACTTGTATCATGAGCTGATATTGTTACATCTTCCTGAGATTTACTTGTTCCAGTAGTTAACGAGGCTTCACTAATATCGACTGCCGACGAAGTACTTGTTTGCGGTTGAGCAGTAGTTGAATCCACTGCATGTTTTGTAGTTGTACTTACAAAGAGTGGCGAATAAGTACTATGTTCTTCTGTGAAAGCTGATTCACTATCAGAGACGAAAGATTTTATTGTTACTTTCTTATCTTGATCTTCGGAAAGGTTCAAGTCGTATGATGTTGTAATTGTACTGTCTGTCACTACTTTTGTATCTGAGTGATTTGACAAAGAGTCTTTAATGGTAAAGGATTCAATATCATATATTTTCTCAGCTCCTTCTGGTTGAGTTTCTTTGTCAAGTGAGCTTTCAAGCGCGTTTGAAGTTGTTTCGAATGATGTAGATGTAGTTATGTGTGTAGAAGAAATACTATCACGTGAAACTCCTAACGCTTCTATGGTTACTATCGTGGAAGATGAAGGAGATGTCTCTGAAATCTCAGAAATTCCTTCTTCATTTTTAATTTCGTAACTTTTGGTTGTTTCGTGTATTGTTTCAGTGAATGATTCATTCTGATGACTTGAGAAAGTAGAAAATTGATCCTCTACTGAAACTGAAGGTAATTTCTTTGTTATAATTATATCACTTTCATCACTTGTAGTGATACCATGATGTTCAGAAATTTCATCATTAAATGAGAACTCTGTATGCAAATCAGAATAATCTTGTGTTGAAATAACACCTTCTGTTTTACTATGATCCAAATGAAGATTTTCTTGAGGTGGACGGGTGTTGTCGTTGAAAAGTTCTGTTACATGTGTAGAATGAATATCAGTTTGTTTCGGAAGGGAAGTCACGATTTTGCTGGATATTTCGTTCTCTGTAGAATGTACTTCGGCATCAAAGGACTCTTTGATAGAACTTTCAGTAGTGGAAGAAAGTTCTATGTCCTCTATTGTTGTTTTCTTCAGCAATATTGCTGAGTCTGGATCAGAGGTTCGATCAGTCGTCGTATCATTTATGAGAAGTGCAGGTGCATAATCTGTTGAAAATTTAGTGTGAATTGTAGACTCTTCCGAAATGTTTTCGTTAGCAACATTATCAGAAACAGTTGTGAGACTATCACCACTTTCAACATGATGAGTTGAATGCTGCTCTTCTGTAGTGGCATTTTCTTCAACAGTATCTGTTGTCTCAGGCTTGGTAGTTGAAAATGAATCCGATTCTTCACTGAATTCAACTGACGAAGATATGTGAGAAATGTATGTAGTATACAAATAGTCATAATCTGTAGGTTTCCTTGAAGTGCTGCTTATTTCAATTCCAGAGACTGTCACAGATTCTTTTTTCTTTTCTGTTTCTTCAGTTGAGATGGTTTGAATAGAAGTGGATGAATTCATGTCAATGTGTGGTTCCTCGGTGAATAGTTCTTTATGTGATTGATCGGTCACATTTTGATCTTCATCAGAAGAGCTCTTTGAGTATTCTGTAGTGAAAAATTCATTCGAACTTATAGTTGTTTTAGCGTGAAGGGTTGGTTTTTGTTTGACTTCGTCTAATGAATGAGTTTCTGAAACGCTTCCTGTATGAGGAGTCAGTGTTATATCGCCCGTAGAAAACGTAGATGAAGCATGTTCAGAATGAGTTACGCTTGTTTCGGAATCACTTTCTGTAGTTTCTGCAATTTTAATTGTCGATTCTTGAGATGACAAATCTTTCTGAGCAACTGTTGATTCTTTTATTGATGTAACTCCGAAGTCAGCCGCCGACTTCCTGTCAACATTTACTGACTGCTCTGTCTGAGTGTCTGTTACAGATGCAAAAGTTGAATCTGAATGAACAGTTGATTTTATAATTTCACTTTTTTGTGTTGCAGATTCATCGATTAAAGTGGAAAACGAAGTTGGAAGCTCTGTAGTATCGTAATGTTGCACAAATTTTGTACTTTCTTCGTGTTTTGGAGGATAATACACTTCCTTATGGAAACCGTAATCTTGCGTTGGAGAAACTGTACTAGAAGAAGTTTCAAATGCAGATGTATCAGAAATTTTTGTCACTTTAGAATCGGAAGTAATTGCTCCACTATCTTCAAATGAGGGCACGGCTTCTTTTTGATCATCTGCGTGCAAAGTTTGATTTGCGAGTTCGATCTCAAATGCATCTACAGTATTTGTTAAATTGGAATGTGATTCTTCTAATTTGTTTACTTCAGTGACAGTTGTGGAGGAAATTTCAAAAGGTTTCTTTTCAACATTTTCCTGATTTACATAGGTTGTATCTGTATCAACAGTTTGTAAATTATCTTGTTGAGAAGGAATTATCGAAAAGTCGATAAGATTTTCCGGAATGAGTGAAGGGGATACCGTTAAAATGTCACTGTCGCTGTCCTGAATGGATTCTTTGGTAATACTTAAGCTCTCTGCATCGGTTTTATGCTTATCTAAAGAAGTTTCAGTGACATCACTTGATAATTCTGAAAGAGATGAGATTCTTTCTGCTGATTCAGTGGTTAAATTTTCAGGTAAAATAGTTTCATCGGATTGAATGGTGCTTAGAGTTGTAAAGAATTTGATGTTTTCTTCCAAACCTTCATCCAAACTTTCTGGTGGGTATGTCTGCTTATGGAAACCGTGATCTTGAGTTGAAATTTTGTCAGTGGTGTGAGCAAGGGAAATGTGAGTTAAGTCTGGTACATTTTCAGATGAAAGTTTCGAATCTGAAGAGGATGTGATTTCATTAATAATGTCACTATCTGTCAAAAAGTTTTCAGGTAAACTGACATCTTTTGTATCATTCAATAAATGCGTTTTGGTGCTTCCAAAAATTTCTCGAGTTTCTTCTGTGACCAAGCTACTTTCTCCTGTCTCTTGCGGATATTTTGTTGTCGACAAATATACAGCATCAGTTTTCGAATCTGTGTCAGTCAAACCGACTTCTGTATCTTTTTGAGCCTCTGAAATTATTTCAGGTGAGAATGTAGATGAAGACTGTGTTTTATCATGATCAGTGATTGAATCTTTAGCCAAGATATCGCTACTTAGCTGCTTAGATTCAGTTGTTTTCACTGATACGTCGTCAGAAGTTGTAGCAGTAAATTCTTTGGCCTCGGAAGTCGTACTTCCAGTATCCCAGCCTTCATAATCCGTAGATTCAGAATCCTCGTATTTTTCTGTTATTTGTTTAATAGAAGAGTCTTTAACAGCCTCATCTCTACTTTGTGTAACGGGTAAAATAGATGGCTTTATTTCGGTAATTACATCTTGGGTTGTACTTTTATCTAAATATTTATCGGTTTCATGGAACTTTTCATCTATTTCTGCATCGGCTTGGAAATATTTGGACGTTGAATGCTGATTTTCAATAACCGCATCAAGTTTTAATGGTTTAGGAGTACTTGTAAGATCGTAAATAGTTGTGAGTGTAGAATGACTGGGACCATCCCTCACACTAATTAATGCAGGTGTAGTGGAAGCCGATTGTTCTTTCTGTTTATTTTCGGGCACAGTCTTTGTAGTTGATGTAGAATCTGCATGTTCTTCAAATGACTCGTCTGTCTCTTCTGACTGTTCAACAAAGCTTGTGCTGTGTTTGATTCCACTTTCAGTAGAAATGGTTTCTCCATCTTCGGGTTTTGGACTAGTTTGGAATTCTGCTTCCACATCAAGCTCACTTTGTTCATTTGAGGAATCGTATGTTGTCTCATCCCCTTCTTGATGAATGAAATTGGAAGAATTAACTTGTTCATTATATTCTTTAGTAGTTATTTCACTTTTACTAGTTTCAGTTTCCTTGACAGTGTCCGCGTAATCACCAGTTGCAGCATGTGTAGCTGTTTCATCACTTATAACTTTAATTTTAGGTGTCAGAGAAGAATCTTCTGCGCTGAAATAACTTTCGGATGTAGGTGCATTTTCAGTTGGTGCTGCAGTTGAATGCTTTTGGAGTTCAGAATATTCAGTATTTATTAAATCTTCTTCTACTCGAATGGAAGAAGTTTCAATTTTTTCACTCTTTGTTGATGTATCAATTGTATCACTAAATTCAGAAATTAAAGTTGTTTTCAATTTATTTTCAATATCTGTTACATCAAAGACATTTGTGCTATGTCCGAAACTTGCAGAAGTTGAAGCTTCATCAGTTTGAGCCGAAACTGTGAAAGAGGTTTTTTCCTGCTCATGGAACTCGGAATGAATATCAGTTGAAACTGCCTCTGTTGCATTGGGTAAAACTGAATGATCATGGCTTTCTTCAGTAGAAACAGATTTTGGTGTACTTGCAAATAAGGTAGTTTGTTCTGAAAAATAAATTACATTTCTTTTATTTTCCCAATATTAATTTTTTCAGCATAATATTATGCATTTTCTTATTAGTATTTAATGGAATTTAACCTTATGAAATCTTATAGCTCTAAATACTAATAAAAGTGTTTCAAGTTTTTTAAAAATACATTGCACCAACATTTGAAACAGAAAGAAGGCTATCAAAAATTTCATGATGTCGTAAATAATGTTAAGACTATTTAATTTACTCTCTATCTCTATTTTAAAAATCCTCGCAAATAGAATGTTTTAGAATAAAATTAAGACTAAAAGCTGAATATTAGGTAAAGCATTTATAAAATTATTATGAAAATTTTAATAAAATTCTTACAAAAAGGATATACTGAAAAATAATTTAACAGGATTTTAACTACATGTTATATTGAAAATTCATATAGTAATGTCGATCAGATATATGATATAAGAAATTTTGACTAAGAGAATTTCTTAGGATATGAAAAAATTAGACCAATCAGATGACTTACATCATGAAAAAAAATATCATACCTTCTTTTGCTGTTGTTTCCTCAGAAATTTCAGTTGTTATGGAATCGGTATGTATTTTTTCGTGATCCGTAAATTTTCCAGAATCTTCAGCAGAGTTATTTTCTTCTTCCAAAATTTTTGCAGTTGTCAATTCAGAAGATTTGCTAACATCACTGACGTCGATTGCAGAAGGTGTAATCCTTTTTGCAATGAGGTCATCTGAAAAAAAAACCCCGAAGATTTATATATAAAAAATTATAATATTCAGGAAAATATAATTGCCAAAAATATTCATCGGAAAATTATTGCTTATTATTTTTTGCTGAACTGTAAATTAAATTTTGAAAAAGGCGATTAATTTTTGATATATTTAAGGCAAATAAGAAACATTTTTCATCGCAGAAATAAATATTAAAGCAATTTAAAAATTAAAATTTAAGGTTACTAATTTCAAAATTTAAATTTACTTAATACTAAAAATTAATTAAAGTTTTACAAGCAATATCCACATATAACGAATATATAGTGTCGACTAAATTATGATAATTTGTTGTAATCTTTTATCGTAGCAAACATTTCATTTGATTCAAATATAAAAAAAATAATTTAAGTTTTTTTAAAACTCTACTTTTATTAGTATACTGAGTATTAAAAAGATATTATATATATTTACTTAACAAGAACTTTAAAGTGTGACACTGTTATAGAAATATTTTAAATAAATGCGGACTTAAAATAACATAAACAATTTCGTTTTTAGCGAATGTTTAGGATTTTACTTCTAATGATATTCCATGTAACTATATTTTTTTAATCGTATTCTTTTCAGCGCCTCATGCTTTTATGTTTTTTTTTCAGTCTTCAGATGTTTTGATACAAAGTTATTTCTGCTTTTTAGTAAACCAGTAAAAAGTCTCTTAAATTTATTTCATTATTTTCTCATTTCAGTGTTTAACATATTTCATAATAGCAAATGCTGTAAATATTCTTATCATTTTTTTTTCTGAAATTTATTGGCATCTCTTGTATGAAATCAGGTTTTTTTTAAAGATTAATAGATTATTTGAAAATTAAGTTTTGAAACTATTGAAATAAAGTATTTTCATCTAGATAACTTTAGGGTAGAAATTTGAAAACTAGCACATCAAGGAATGAGTGAAATCGATGAGAAAATTCTATCGCTACCAACAACCAGTCAAGCGAAATAAAAATATTACAAAGATAAAAATTGGCTTTAAAATAAAGATATTTTCAAATTAATTAATCATTTCAAATATTGTATACTTATTTTTTGTTTGTATATTTGGTGTCAAAATTATTCTATATTTTAAAAATATACCTTTCTCAGAAACATGAGGCAGGGATTCTGCTTCTTCCTCTTCTAAATCTTCGATTGCTTCATGTTCAGTTGGAGAGCTTTCCTTAGGAGTAAATTGAGTTGTTTCTAATAACACCGGTGTTTGAACTGTTTGAGTTATAACTTCAGGTTTCAGTGTGAATGTGGTAGTTCCTATGAATAAAATGCCAATAATGAAATAAATTATCTGAAAATCCAAAACAGTTACAATTTACCAATCTAATTTTATTTAATATCACAGTATTATTCAAATGGTGCATCGTTTATAAATGATTATCTCTATTATAAACATTGTTAGGAAGAAAATATTTTAACTGCTTACAGAAGGAAGTTAAAATTCTGTTTAGGTATGTAATAATTCTCCCAAGTGACTTCTCTTGATCATACGGGCAATATCCAAGCAGTATTTATTTCACGCCATACAATGTGAATCATGACAGCAACCATAATGAAGCAGAGTAGACTGCAGCATGAAAAGTTTCCAAATGCCTATTTAAATCTTCTGAAATTACTTCTTGTATCTTTATTTTATCGTAATATGTCTTAGATTCTGTCTTAACGATTTCTTTGCGTTGCAACAGAGGACGAATTCAAGGTACACTGAGAAAATGCTTAAGATGATTACAAAATGACCTACCACATGGTTGTTGCCCTTGTGATTAAGGAAAATCATTTATAGTAAATATTATATGCTCGAATAAAAACTTGAACTTCTTCAACAGTATTGTATTCTGATTTTTTTTCTTTATGTTATGATTTACAGGGAGTTGTAGCCATTTGTGATTGGCACAACTGTTTTAAATAGATTTGTTCTTTTAAGCATATGTGTACATCCAGCGAAACAATTTATCTTTTTGTTAGAATACGAAGCAAATCTAATACGGAAAATAACTAAGATTTGATAAAAACAAATAAAAGTATCAGAAGAAACATGAGGGATCGTTCTCCTCTCGAATTTATCGTTAAATCGCACATATGGCGTTCGAATATGTATTTTGGAGTATGAATTTGTAAGGGAATCAAATATGTATTTTGCAAAAATATATCTTCCCTCAAACCAATTGGGTTCAAAATTTAGCACTGATCTATATTTTGGTCTAAAGATAACATAAGAAAATACACGCATTTAGCTTTTTGTATTTTGAGTTATTGCGTTCTCACTTTTTGTATTTTGAGTTATTGCGTTCTCATAATTACGAATTCAAGAACAAATAGGCAATCAATCCGATGATAGATTTGATTAAAAACTAGATGTACTATTCAGATAAAAAACGCATGATAATCAAATTTTTTGTATTTTCTGGCTATCATGTTTTCCTGCACTCCGATGCACAGACAGACTTCCCGTAGACGGATTTCGTCCCAAATTTAATTTTTAAAAAACCCTGCAATATTGGTGTAAGGACCACATATTAAATTTCATTTTTCTAACTTTTTGCGCTCATAGGCAGACAGACCTATCGTGCTCATAGGCAGACAGACTTATTTCCAAAAATGTTTTTTTCCCAATCTTGCAGATGCCTAAAACGTGGTGATTCATTATATTCTTGTATTTGAATTTTTTGACGATTCTGATACTTTTTAATGCAGTATACAAACTAGAAAGTAAAGTAATAGTTGCAGGGGGAATATTTTTAGAGATTTTTCTTGCTGTAAGTTGCCTAAAACCCTATCGTGATGAATATGAACGGAAAGACAGACTTCCTTTAATGGATTTCCCCTAAAATTTGACAAAAATTTACAATTTTTATTTAAAGAGCATTCATAGCAGGTTTTAAATACCATTGTGCTCATGGGCAATTTAAAGAGATTGACAATATTCCAAGTATACAGAGGATTAAAGCAAATCTTGAGATTGCATGTTTTTACGATTATCATGCTTTCGCTTTCTATGATTCAAAAGTGTAAAAGTAAAAGTAATGAATCAAATCTGCATTCATTTATATTTTTTTACATTAATTAAACTATTCCTTATGTCACGGTCAACAGAATTATCAATAGATATTATTTATGTTAACTCAGAAAAGAGCAATTTACTAAAATAGGAAATGCTTGATAATCTATTAAAATTACTTAATTCAAAGATAAAATTTTATTTAAGAAAATGAAAAAGTACTATAGTTGCAGAATTGTTTAAAAGTATGGCAGTGATTAAAAGGAGTTTCAAAAGAATAAGACTAATACCTGAGTGAACAATTGTTGGAACTACAGTTGAATCTGATGAGAATATAACATGAGTGTCCGATTTCACAGGCTCAGATGTCAGCTCCGGTGCTTTTGATGTCACAAAAGAATGATGAGATTCTTCACTGACAGCTTGTGTTGTTTCTACGGTCAATTCCATCTTTTCGTCAGTGGGTTTTTCAGAAATTGCAGGAGTTTGAGGTGCGGCCGTAGATGTGACTTCTATAATTATTGATTTCAAAAATTAATAATGCTTGAAGAGTACCTTTATATAGATTATACGATAAGAAAGATATCTGAAAAAATCATTATAACTAGCTCTCTTCTATCTTATGACTTTAAACGAGTAGTTCTTGTATATATATAAATTTATTTCGAGTATCTTGGAGACAGCTCTAACGATTTGGATCAATTTTTTTATTTAGATAAACTTTTACTTTTTAAGTTTATTTATTTAGACGTCTTTTCTGAAAAATGCGATTTTACACACACACACACACACACACACACACACACACACACACACACACACACACACACACACACACACACACACACACACACACAAAAGCATTTTTTTTATAACTGAAATTGACATACATGACCTGCATAAGCCTATCAGAAGTGGTTGGGGCTTCCTTGCATTTTTCTTATGTTCGATCCCATGTTTGTAATTCAGTTAGATTTCATTTATAAGAGCCATAGGATAGGATTTTATTTGTAATTAAAAAAAAAAAACTGCCGAATGAAGCTCAGTTTCTTAGGTACTATATAATTACCTTCGAATATGTATAATGAATTCTAAAATAATGCAAACACGTATAAGTAATTCAGAAACTTTGTAATAGTTCAGATAGAACATGCAAAATATAAAAAAAAGTCATGAGTGAAACCTATTGTAAGCTTTTATTAACATTTCGTAAGGTATTCAGTTAGTTAGGGTTTTAATTTCTGCTTGTTTAAGAAAATTACTCTTAGCCATGCAAAATTTCTAAACTCTTTTTATACTTTATACTATAGATATTTTTTCATGCAGCAGGAAAAAAATCGAATACATGGAGAAAAATGCCATTTTTATACTATGTTCCTTCTCAGTCACAAATTAGAAAATATTATAAAATTTCTCTCTTCTCATTGAAATAGTATTATTTAAATGTAGTTTATTATAAAATAATAAAATATTACTTATTGTTTTTCGTCTAATACATAGAAATCAAATTTCAGATTTTCATGATTTAGTAAATAAATCAAATGTTTTACTTCAGTGTTTCGACAATAGAATTTCTCCTTCAAAATTAACAGCGTAAATTGATTTTGTACAGGAAATGAAAAGGTAAATGGAAAAAATCGGTAACAAAAAAATTATAGATGAAAATTATGTTATGATATCGATACATTATTTCAAATAATTTCATAAAATTTGATATCAATTAGCTCTAAAAAACCCTGTTAAAATTACACTTATATAATGAATTTTAATAGATCTAAATCAAAAATAATTACCTTCTACAGAAATTGAAGGCTCATGAGTATGCGACAGTTTAATATGAGATTCGGGTTTCTCAGTTTGTTTTGGAGGATCTGTAAATGTTTCAATAGTCTCTTCGTCCTCTGAATGATCAACTATATGACTACTATTATTAAAATCAACAATGGCATCCTCGGAATGTTCAGATATCTTAATCGATGTCAAATCACCAGCCACAGAAGTTGATGCGAAATCTTTATGAGTACCTGGATGAGCAGTTGTTGTGCTTTCTAAAAACATCAGAAAATACTCATATTTATGGATTATGAAAGAAAAATAATTAAAAATGTTAAATCATAAAAGTCATATTTATATGAAATAAAATATACAAATAATAAACTTTTTTTTTATGAGAGAGTAAAATTTAGAAAATAAGATATTCGAAGGTATTGTTATTAATACTTCTACTAAGGTCGAGAAACTTTATAATTAAGTAACTAGATAAGACACATATATAATAAAGTAATAAGATTAAAAATGTATATAAGGTAAAATATCTCTAAATAGTGTATATAATCCTGGCTAACATAGTCAATCACAACCGCTTACTTTACAAAATCGAGCCGGAGATTCAACTTAACATATTCTAGAAAAGGAAAATCAAAGATCTGTAAACTGGAAGTGATGTGTGGTGCAACATACCATGTCTTGAATTTTTCAACAAATCATTAAAACAACTTATCAACCTAATAAAAGTCTGAATATTTCATCCACTAAAATTTCTATTGTGGTAAAGGAGTTTTATGATACCAGCAATCTCTCTTTTTGAATGTGCCAACCTGATAATTTTTTTTAAATCGAAGATTTTTAGTCTGCGGCTAAGTCAATAAGAATTTGCCTTTAATTTTTATAATTTATTACAACGGAACAGAATTTTAAATTACATCTTTTTTCAAATAATCATCACACTGGTATCCAATCCACTTGAGGAAATTCTCCACAAACTTTCCGATACCTTCAGAAAAAATGCTTTCGATTGAGTAACAAGCCAAATATGTACAATTTGATTTACCTGGGAGACGAATTGATGGCTCTTAACCCTTTCTAGGGCCGTGGGAAATATGCTTCCCACCAAATTTATCAATCTTTGTATGAAATTATGTAGGTTGGCATAAGTTCTGACAAATTTTTTTAGTAAGTCAGAAAATTAGATGCTTCAGTTCTTTATCTCAGACAAAATTATGTGTGTTGATTTGTTACTTAATTATTAATTAACCAAATTAATTAATTAAATTAAATTTATCTAATAAGCTAAACGAATCCCTTTTCTTATTCTAATTTCAAGCCTAAAAATATTTTAACATAATATGACTAGAAAAAAATGGCCCTTTAAAGGGTTAAAGCAAGTTTAAGTGACCAAACATATGATAATCCAATGATAAGAAATCTGGACTATATACAGGATGCTCAATTTTTAGAAATAGAGATTCTGGAGAGTTTAAATGATCTGGAATGTGGTTGGAAGTCTTATACTTCACGCTTATAAAATAGTTTTTGAATCGTTCATTCCTCATGTAAATTCTTCATTGTAATAGAATATTGTCCCCGTATTATACTGAAAACCTTCAGTGAATTTCAGCTTCTAGTAAACCTTCAAACCTCTAGAAACGGATTAAGGATAAGAGTTTTTTTGGCACAAGCGGAGAGTGATGCGGCAAAGTTTATTTCTCACTTGTGCAAAATGAAATGATAAAATTAAAGCTCATTACAAGCGAAGAAAAAGATGCCATTTAGCGGTTAGCAAGCATACAAAACTGCATTTGCAGTCTACAAACGGTTAGAACAAAAGCGCAGATGCTTATTGACTTAAGCTCGCAAATTACTTTTAGAAATACTTCCAAAACAATCACAAGGCCGATTTTGTAATTTCCTTATGTATGCAATCATGTACTACAATAGCTATATTTATTAAAAAAGTGCTTTTGCATCAGGAAGTGAACAACACAAAGATTTTATTTGCGACGTGTTAGGAGCGAAATGTAAAATTTCAAGAACCTATAGGAGAAAGTAATGGAATTATACAGGGAAGTTCAATAAGACAATAGTTCAGCGCTATCGACATAGTAGTAAATGATATTTTATGTTCATCACTAATTAAACTGGAAATTGAAAGAGTGAGTATCAGTTGGTGCAATATGTATTATTGTTCCAACTAGTTCGAGCATTTGCATACTTTGTACTTCGTTCTAAAGAAATTACACTACTACCCATGGGATATACATTGAGTGTCATATATTACTTGATTAACAGTTCTAACAAATATTTATTTAATTTTCAATGATATATTCAAGAGTGACTGAGATACAATTGCTATATGTTTCGCATTTTACTGCTAGGGGCGCTATAAATGACCTCACTTTTAACGTATACTCATTTATGTAACTTACACACCACTTTTATAATTATAACATCTTCCGTTCACAAATTAATTGTTTGCATGATTTACACATTTTCCAACTCGTATAAAAGACAGATTTTAGATATTTTACCTGAAACCGTAGTGGAAACTTTTTTGACTGTAGTTGGTCTCTCTGTAGTCTCATATTTTACCGTTGATGAATCTTTTGCATCTTTTATAGATTCATATGCTGTGGAGACTACTGTATCTACGGCTCCCTCGACATTCTCTGGGTTTGTATGTCTGTCAATACCTATAGATCAAAGACAGAATTAAATTTTCCTGACGATATAATTGCGGCTTTTGAATATTATTGCATTTTAAATATGAGATTATATATATATATATATATATATATATATATGGAATTTTGCGATATATTTGTAATTGCTTACTGAAAAGTTTCATTTTTATAATTTAGATACTTGTGCTTTCTAGATGACAATATATAAGTTTAATATTTTCAGAATCAATAGCTACTTAATTGATCTAATTAAATTTTTATTTTTTAAGAGTAGCGCTACCTGATAGCTAGTTTGAGAAAAAATTGACTTCAAGATTCTAATTACTTAATTTATAATTCATTATTATTAATTAATTATATATAAACTAAAAAATTGAAAATGATAAAAATGGAAACATTCTATTTTTTATTAGTCAGATAAAAGAGCGCTTTTAGAAATAGGTTTCATTACTAATAGAGATGATTATTATATGATATTCATACAGTATTTGCCTCTCTAGTTAGTTAATTATTAACTAGATGACGCTTTTAATGTTGTGTATAAACTTAAAATGATAACATTTGAAAAACAGAATAACTTGACGTATAGTTATGGGTTAAAGCAAAATTCTCTATGAAAATTACGCATTTTAAAAAGAAAAAAAGCGGCATTTTTTGAAAATTTAATATTTTGCTTTAAATTTTACTTTCGAAATTTTAAATTCAGATTCATTATGAAAAAGAATTATCTACTGACTGCTTATAACCGCAAACAAGAGAATGAAAACATATTTATCGTATTGTTTGCATTAGAAAAAACTCATTAAAATTGGTATACTAATAAACAAAGCCATAAATAAAATAAAAATAAGGTATCGGAAACACTGTCTACATAAATTAACAAAATTTTACTTTCGAACTTGCGTTTTTGTGATGAAAGCTTTTTAAATTGAAGTTTCTGTGTAAATAAAATAAGGATTCACATCATGCAGCGGCTGCAATATTTATAGCGGGCTAAAAGTATTAGAGTATATATCAAAAAATGCTCCTCAATACTTTTAAATTGAAGTGGGCATAATAATTGTTAGTTAGCAGTGCGACTACTTATAATTTTTAGTAAAGATCTGATCCATGAAAAACTCGTTATGCATTTATTTTTAATCTTTCTCAGTGTTCATGTGATTTGGTCATTCAGTAGTGTGGGATGTCTCGCACGGATTAGAGTATCTTTATGCTTACCTTGCTTACCATTTTCCCATTTTATTTGAAATGCTTTTAATTTATATTCACCTTTTACAGTTTCAGCTTCCTCTTGAGCAGTTGAGCCTGTAGCATCCACAGAGACTAAATTCTCCGGTTCAGAAGTTGAAACGGCAAAAGCATTTGGTATATTACTGGCATCTGTTATGGCATTTGTAGTTTTTTCAGGTACGTACGAAGTTTCTAATCATATTGAAGAAAAATATTTTGATTAAAATAAAAAGAATTAGAAAAAGCAAATGAAATATCTTTAGAATTTTGATATTATTGAAATAAGCAACCTGGGTATTTTATATCTTAATCTTCTTAGTGAAGATTAAAAAAAATGTATGTTTTCGTTTTAAAGATATCATTGACTAGACTTCAAACAGCAAACTATAAAATAAAACATTTTTAACTTCTTTTACTGAATGGAATCTGTAATTTCCTTAGTATTAAAGTAAAGCAAATTTTGTTATAATACGGATATTTTTGTACAGCAACTTATCCATTTTTATGGCCGTCTAATTTAAGAATACGTTCATTCCTTAAATTAATTATTAATCATATTCGTATTCATTTCGAAATCACATTTTTTTTTTTGTAAATAAAGCAAATTTTGAAAAATAATGCAATTTTTATTTAGTCAACTTTTTAAGAAAAACGACTGGTCTCCAATATATTTAATATGGAATTCACTAAATAACTGCTTTAAATATAAAACAGTATACAATTGATTGAAGTTAATTTATTTCTTCCAAATTAAAAAGATTATATATATATAATTCTTGAAATTAATTTTCTTTATTAACCTTGTAATTTTTAATCACTTATCAATAATTTTTTGCTTAAAGGGCTGAAGTTTCCAAATGAATACCAGATGCTAATTAAAAAATATTATTAATATGCTTTAAAAAAGTGTCCTTAGAAAAACTTCGTTTAACTGTATAAACCCCCAAAATATATCTGGTAAATAACTTTTTTGTTCCTCATTATTTAACATTTTAAATAGTTTTCCATTTGAAGTTACATGAATATGAAAACTATTAAAACGTTACAAACAATAAAGTAACGCCAAGTCTAAAAATTAATTAGAAACCTAAATTCAGTGCATGTTTTTTTAATTTGTTGGCCGAAATGGATTGCATCATGGTTCACAAGTGTGAGGAAAGTAATCCATTATGATAACATCGTCCTATCCTCATTTCTCGCAAACTTATCATTTGATTCTTCATAGAATAAAAGGAAAAAAGAAAGAAATCACTCTAGTTGCTCGAATATTCCATTGTAAGTTAGGAATCGCATTAAAGAAAAACTCCCAGAATATTAAACGATTTTCAATCAAAGAATACTTTTCAACATACCATGGTGAGAATGTGTTGGTGAGATGATAGTTTTATCAGTTGTCTCCGAGTGGTATTCAGTGCTTTCAGAAATGGATATTCCCTCACTTGTACCTCTCGATTCATCTTCAGTAACGATAGAAGCTATTTTTTCATCTGGTAAAATTCCATTTTCCTTTGGTTGATCAGTTGAGGTCGAAACTGAATGATAAGGTTCTTGAGTCGTCACAATATCTAAAAATATCATAAATCCAGTTTAAAATATAAATGTGTACAAATTAAAGGCATCCGTAGACAGGAAAATATTTTCAATAAAAGGTATAGATTAAAGAAAAAGGAATCGCATTAAAGAAAAACGCCCAGAATATTAAACGATTTTCAATCAAAGAATATTTTTCAACATACCATGGTGAGAATGTGTTGATGAGATGCTAGTTTTATCAGTTGTCTCTGAGTGGTATTCAGTGCTTTCAGAAATGGATATTCCCTCACTTGTACCTCTTGATTCATCTTCAGTAACGATAGAAGCTATTTTTTCATCTGTTAAAATTTCATCTTTCTTTGGTTGATCAGTTGAGGTTGAAACTGAATGATAAGGTTCTTGAGTCGTCACAATATCTAAAAATGTCATAAATCCAGTTTAAAATATAAATGTGTACAAATTAAAAGCATCCGTAGATAGGAAAATATTTTCAATTAAATGTATAGAATAAATTAATTTTCCGTTACTTATAAGTATTCAAAAGTTCTTCCAATGTTTCGATAGAGCACTTATATTGATTACTTCAAAAACGATAAGCAACAAACCTTCGTGAGACAAATTTGTAGAAGGTGATGGAGATTCCGTTTGAATGGCTTTGTCGTCAAGTGTTGAAGCATCATCAATTATCATAATTGGTAAAGAAGTTGATTCAACGGAAAATGGTTTGAATCCTTCATCCTTATGACTGTCAAAGCTTTCTAAGCTTTCTCCTGGTTTCAAAGTAGATGTTGAATCTGGAATATTTAAAATTTATTTAGTTTTTATCAACTTCAACAATGATAAAAACAATTTTTCATTCTTTTAAGGAAATATTTACTGTTAAGTTGTTTTGATCGAATAATAGGAAAATGCATAAGAAAGTTTTAAAACATTTTAAATATTCCATGTGCTATTATCAAACTTTAGTTAGCCTTAAAATCATTAGGTGAACCAAATTATTTGTTAACCAAGACAACATTATTCATATTATTTATATCAAATGACTTAACATAGTGTCTTAGCAAATATTTTAAAATAACCGTTTTAATCAGATGTCCAATGTTTACTTATTGTTTATAAAACTTAGAATATTTGAATTTAAATGATGACGTTGTTATGCAAGTTGTTAATATTCGAACACGTATTTTAAAGCTTATAGGAATTTATGACTTTAATAACTAATTTTCCGTTAAATAATGCATATTAACATACAATCAATACATAATAATATTCAATTTCCCAAACTAGAAAAATTGCCTATGAAACATTTTCCTGAATAAATGGCAAACATTACACATTCTACAAGCAATTATTTCTTACCACATCCAAAGCCTTCAAAATTCATTTGATGGAACAATACGTGATTATTTATACTTTGGACTAAAGCGAAAATTAGGTTTTTAAAAAATAATGTATGAAGTAGTGACAGGTGTAGATTTTTTAAAGAAAAATTGTGAATTTCTATGAAAAACTTACCATCTGTAGTTGATGTGTCAGAGACTTCAATCAATGATTCTGAAGTATGCGATACATCTGTTGACGTACTCTTGATTGATTCTACTGTCGTTACAGAATCGTGTTCGAAAGTTGATTTTTCGGTTGATGATGGAACAAGAGTTTGCTTAGCTGTTGATGTTCCATGGTCTGATGACGAGACTGTGGATGACGTAGAGATGATAGTTTCAAATTTCTCGGCATGGTCTTGAGATTTATGTGTTTCAGATAGATCATCAGTTGATATCTCTGATTTCTCGGTTACTCCCTGAGATGTGGTGTCTTCATAGGAAACTGAAGCTTCGAAGGATACTTTCTTGTGTTCATAATCTTCACTTTCCGTGATGTATACATCGTCTTTTGGTTGATTAGTACTTGTTACTTGAATCGCGGGAAACTGTGAATCCGTTTTTTGATATTCGTGAGAAACGTGAATTTCTTTTTCTGAAGAAGTTTCCACAGTATGAGTTTCTTTTTCTTCCGCTGTCGATTCTGGAATGTGTGTAGCAACTGCTTGAGTTTTCGCAGCTTCTTCAGGAGATTCAGAAGCTTCACTTGCAAATGTAGAAACTTCAAGATATAACTCTGTACCATGTTGTTCAGATTCGGCAGTTTCAGCATGTGATTCAGTGGTATACTTCTGTTCAGGTTCAATAATTTCAATATGTGACTGCGTACTATGTTGTTCAGGTTTAATAGATTCAGCATAGGATTCAGTAGTGTGCTGTTCAAGTTCAATAATTGTAATATATGATTCTGTACTATGTTGTTTTGATTTAATATAATCAGCCTGTAATTCAGTAGTATGCTGTTCAGGTTCAATAAGTTCAATATGTGAAGCTGTAGTATGTTGTTCAGGCTTTATAGATTCAGCATGTAATTCGGATTCAGTATGTGATTCAAGGTCAGTAGCTTCAACATGCGACTCTGTAATGTGCTGTTCATGTTTAATAACTTCAGCATGTGATTCCGTGGTATGTTTTTCAGGTTCATTAGCTTCTATGTCAGATTCCTTTCCTGGTTTCTTTTTAGAAAATATACCTTCATCCTCATACTTTCCATCTCCAGAATCATGAAATTCTGTAACGAAATCGCCAACATCGTGAGATATTTCGTTATCAGTAATTTCATATATTGGGCTTAATATTTCTTCCGATGTTGGAAGTTTTTCTTCACCAGTAGTAGAACTGCCCTCAACAGAAACAGAAGTTTCTTCATTATCTTGTTCCGATATTGTTACAGATATAGATGTAGAAGATTTTGTATCGTAATCCAATTCATGCGATGCTTGAGTAGAAGAAGCGCCTTTGAAAAAAGAATACCAGAAATCAAATCAAATCAAATTTAAAAGGAAAGTTTTGATTTTCGTAAAAATTAGAAATATCTATCAATAAAAATGATTATAATATATGGATATCAACATAAGTATTTAATAAAAATTTGGGCAAAGAAAATCCTTTATTTTGCAGTAATTCTTTAGTTTTACTAGTATAATAGTAAATACTAAAGATAGATTCATCGTTAATTTTTTCGTATATATTTGAATAAAATCTTCCGAAAGCTGGAACTGTTAAATACATTAAACTGAGGGATAAGGAATGAAACATAGCGAGATTAACTTGCTTTTTATAAGATTATTTATACTATTTAATACTTATTTGAAATATTATAAATTTGTTTTAGTTGCTGAAAGGTAATTTGGATATTGATATTTAAAATTAAGCATAATATATAAGTTTTAATTAATAATATATATATAATAATAATATATATATTATATGTTTTAATTAATTAAAGTTTATTCTATATAACATTAACTAGTTTATGAAAATTTATGATACATTTTTCAAAAATTGATTAATGGAAATTTGCGACACATTTAAAAAAGTTATCTTATGATCAGAGTTAAATGATTAGTTTTTTCTCTGATTAATTTAATTGGTATTTATTAAATAAACTCACCAGAAACTGAAGAAGAGCGGATTTCTTCTGCATGCGACGTGGAGAATTCCGATTCGCTGATTTTTTTATCGGTTACCTCAGAATCTAAGTTAATTCCTGAAAATTCCTCCTTATGACCTTCTTCAGTTGATTCTTCTGTAAAAATGAAATGATCATTCCTTTTTCAAAATAATTGACATGAATAATTGAAATTTAAGCAATCTTCCAATTTGCATGAAGTTATTAATAAAACAAGGTTGCATAATTAGCGCACGGCACAAAGAGTCTATATGGAACTGCTCCTCTTCGAATAATTGTTGTTTAACAATAGACACACGCTGTTAATGCTGTAAAAAGAGAAATTATATCCCTGTTCTTTGGTTTTGTTCCAAATTTAAATAAAAAAAGAACAGCATTCTATTCATATTTTAAAAAGAATAATTTCGCTGATAAGAGATTAGTCGACAACATCATTTCTAAATGAAATCATTAGCATAAAATACGAATATTATCAACTGAATTAAAATTAACAGCATATTAAGTCGGTGTTTAATTAGCTAAATTTACTCATTTTTACTTATAAAGACTTTTACTGTTATCCAGTATTTAGTATTTCTTAAAATGTAAATTATATTAACTGCGACTTCTTTTATGAAAAAGTTTTAAAATACTGTTATCGTTTTGAAATGATTAGATATTATGAAAATTTTGACGATTATATACCTAGTTTTGAAGTCGTTTTCTTGTCTTCAGAAACGGATGTAATCGGACTGACGTCTGTTTCTTCTACAGATTTAGGTGCTTCCGTGGCATCATGGAATAAAGATTCTATTCGAACTGTTGTTGAATATTCAGATTCTTCAACTGTAGAAGATGGAGTGGAGGATTGTTCTTGCTGACCAATGCCAGAAACGATATCTATTTTCTGTGTGACTGATGTTTCTGAAACTAAAAATTTAAAGCATGATTGGACAATAAAGGGAGTAAATAATTTACATTAGAACATTTTATTACTCAACTTCTTCAGTCAGTTTCTTAGTCAGCAGCTAGTTTATTTGAGATAAATAGAAAAGCTTCTTATTATAGCATATGTGTTTAGATTATTGAAAGCAAGATTTCTGTTAATAAATGACAATATGGAGAAATTCTGAAAATTTGAAATACGTATCAAATCAACTGCTCCTGTAATGCAATCCATCCAAAGCTTTCCTTTTACTCTCACTTTAAATTAATGAAAATTAATTAATTTGCTTTCACTTTAAACTAATGAATTAATGGAATAATTTAGAAATGCCCAATTAAATTAAATCGTTATATTTTACAAAATAATAATGTGGTTATGATTTAACATGAGAACAATAAAACACTTTCTGATCTTCAAATCATTGCATACCTGCAAAATGCGATGAATCTTCAAATGTAGATGAAGATTCTGCAGCTTTTGGTGAGAGTGAAGTTAATTCTGCCTCATCGCTTCTATCAGTTTCAGCATCGGTTTCTTGTTTCGGAGATGTTTCTAAATTAAACACCAGACAAAAATTAGTAATCGAATATTTTATATAAACAATAAAATTAAAATTGGACTGTAGCATACCTTCAGATAGATTTGTTCCAACAGAGAAAGTTGTTGAAGATTCTTCAGATTTTGAAGATAGTGTTGTCAATTCAATTTCATGGCTGATGTCAGATCCTGCATCAGTTTCTTGTTTCGATGACGTTTCTAAATTAATTATATAGGCGAAATTATAAATTAAATGTGATCAAATATTTAATTAAATTGAATTGTTAAAAGTCAGTTTCTATTAATTTATAACGTAATGTGAACATACCAGTGCCTTCAGTTGAAGAAACTGAGTCTGGTTTTGTTTCAGTAAATTTGACTGAATCGTCAGAGCTGTCGGCACCAATTATATCAGAAGACAATCCTTGCTGTGCAGAGGTTGTAGTTGATATTACAGTACTAATATCATCTTTTACTGGTGTAATCGTTGAAGTTCCTGAAATAAAAATGTAAATTAAACAAATATTCAATTTGCTCAAAATAAAAAAAGTCATGTCTTGAAATAAAAATGTAAATTAAAAAAAATATTCAGTTTTCCCAAAATAAACAAAGTCATGTACTTCACTTACGAAATGTTAAAATAACTATAATCTTTCATTGTATAATTCCACAAATTATCCACTACTGAATCGTTACAAAGTTTTATTTTTTTTTCTTGCCTTAATAGCTGCAATCGTTGTTTTACACATTAAACACGTTTTTCCGCAGACTTTAATCTGTGGTTTTGTTGTAACCTATTACCAGCATTTACTCTCCTAAAACTTGTTTCTAACGTAATATACCAGTCGTATTAAGAAAAGTTGTTATTTTTCCAACGAAGTGGTGAGTAGTGTAGCCACTCAATCATCTTTACGCGTTTTCATCTCAATCATTTTATGACAGCTCGGTTATTATCGTTTAATATGTAGCAACATCGAGTTGATATTTCTCAATAAACTGAAAGAATGTAAGGCATTTTTTTGAAAAATCTGTTCCTTGATCTTATGGATGTAGGTATTTGCCTGCAAGGTCATTCGTTTTTTTGTAGTTTTGTTTAAGGTTCGTTACCCTGAAAATACTCTTGCAAACTTTCAATACACTTCATTTATTTTTTATATCGTTATTTGGGCAATGGACAAATAACTAAAAAAATGCATAAAAAATTTCGTGATTTAAATTATAATGTAGCGTTTATAACTGAATTTTAACTTTTAATTTGTTTTACTTTTTATTTATATAACTGAAACACACTGAGCATTTTGAACACATGAACACTGAAATACATTTTGAACTGAAAAATTTAAAATATTCAAATAATTTATAATAAATTATGAAATTGTAAAATTGATATTTTTATTATTACGCGTTCATGAAGGAATGATTACATTTCCTTTGGGCTACAAAACTTAAATAAAAAATAAAACTTTCTTAACTAAGTATGAAACTAAAAATTCTCATTTAGTAATCAGCATTCACTTGACAGAATTATATTGTATTTAATAAAATAAAATTGATTGAATTATTTTTTAAGACCTTTAATATGGCGTTCTTTTTGAATATACGCATCTCAAAAGAAACAAAATATTAAATCCCATTTGATTAGAAGATTACATGCCCTCGTAAATTTCGAATCCATAAAATCAAGGCTACGCACTTGTGCCATTTAAGATAGAGCAACAAAGTAGGTTTATCAATCTTTGTAGTTATGTCGGTCCACTGAGTGCACAGATCTGATGCTCATTAAATCTCTACAAAAGATGAGCTTCCTAACTTCTGATGATGTGAAAAGCGGAATACGATATAAAGTGAGATGCTTTTGTAATCTAATTATTACTCAAAATCAGCACATACAACAGATTATATACGGGACGGTGACCTAATAAATCAAGCCAGAAGAGTAAATTCACGTAACGCCACTTAATATATTTTATTTAAACTATATTAAAGTAATGCTTTGAAGTCGCATAATGGCTATTTTGAGATGCCTCTCATAATTTTGAGCTGCGATTATATGCCGAAGATAACACCTGAGACGATACATGTGGTAGGATGTTTGACCATCGATTGATTTAGCATACAAAAGGTTTGTGCATATGGCAAATCTTTTACGGAATCGAATCTGAAACCTAAGAATCTCTAATAAAGAAATCAAGACTTTGTCACCAGGCCACCAAGGTTATACCATGCAACGTCACAGTAATGTTACCTGCGCGAGTTATCTAACATTTAAATGCAGATTGCTTACATTAGACTATTGATTTAGGTCTCCTTCGAACAAGATATATGGTGAATTGAGCCCGATTCAAATGAATTTGACTGATATCACGTGAGAATAGCATTACTCTAGTGAACGAGTAGCAATTTTTAATATTTTCATATTGTTTTTTAAACATGACCTTTAAATCGTTACATTATTAATTCAGGATGAAAATAGTCATATCTATACATAGAATAAAATGAAGTCTCCTGAAAGCGTCTGTATGTTTGAACCACAAAAACTGGAGAAATAGTTAACTGATATTGAAGATATTTATACCATTTTTAGAGCATTTATTGGGGAAGGTTTTAGTACATTAAAGTCATATCAAAATAAAAAAAAGGAGTTTTATAATTGTGATTTTAATTATTCCGTGCATGCGCGAAAACCTCAAACTGCGCATAGCTGTAGCGGGTACTGGGAGTCAAACTGCACATAGCTGTAGCGGGTACTGGGAGTCAAACTGCGCATAGCAAATAGCAAGAGCTGTGGTATGCATATGCGATACATTTCTTTGTTTACGTCTGATTTTAAATAGCGATTCAAATCTCATTATGCCCAAAAGAAGGAAATCCAACCTTGGCCGGAACACATTAAATGCCAAAAAGCTTCATTTGTTGCGCGATAAGGAAAATGAAGAGAAAAGAAACGTTCGGTTAACGAATATTAGAGAAATAATGTCCACACTTTAGGGAAGGAGAGTCTTTTGATGAGCGAAGAGTTACATCCAAACAAAATATTTTTGTCTTGGCACCAGGAGGAAAAACAGCCAATATAGTTTACAAAGAAATTTTATGAAGTAAGCTGAATTTTATTTTCATATCAAATTATACAGAGTTTATAAACAAGTATGGAATAGTGGGTACAATGACTTATTTGTATATTTTTAAATTTTAAAACAGCTTTTCTATCGTACATTTTTAGTGGATTGTTTTGTCTACAGATATATCATATTTTTTTTTCATTTTTAACAATCTAAATATTTCTGAATGTGTGCTATAAAAATTGTTTTGTAGCTATTTTTGATGATTTCTAAATATATTTTTAGATTTGTTTGATGTTGCGTAACATGCAAAAGATAGGGTGGAGGCTAGAATTAAGTTTAAAGCTAATTTTTCTTCTTGGATGCTATGCACGGGCAACGCCGTGCGGGTACTGCTAGTAAAAAATAAATGAAAAAATTAGAAGAATTTGAAAAAAAAGGAATGCACAATTTTGGCTCCCTAAGTTATCTTACCTTGGGGATGTTCGCTGGATCTTGTTGTAATGTCATAAGAATCAGTTGTAGAGTGTTTAAATACGTGGAAAGTAGTTTCCTCTTGTTCTTTCTTCGTTGAAAAAGTAACTTCGTGCTCTTCATAAATACCACTGGCTGTTTTGAGTTTTTCGTGTTCTTCAGTATCTAAGTTAAAAATATATGTTATTCTTAGTAACTAGCAAAGACAGTTATTCTTAATAAACGAAATCTTCATGCAATTAGTAGTTAACATCATTTAAAACAATATTAAAATTTCTAGAGACACGAATTTTGCTCAAATAATGTGAATAGAAATTTTTCCAAGCCCTAGACCAAAATACCATCCTAACGTTTTTAACAGGTTGACTGTCACTTATTCCGATCGAAATATTTCGATACCTTTCGCCAGCTCCGATCCAGAGGCCGATTTCCAAATGAGAAAATGCAATTGCCTAGTCCAATAGGCTTAGTGATCGGCACGCAATCCATTTAAAAGAAATTATCGATGTAGTTCACAAATAAATAAATTTATAAAAAATAAAATTTTTTATTAATTATAAAATATTAGGATATTATTAAAACTTTATTAAATATAAATGGTCAGTTTCTTATCTTTGTATCACATTCATTCAGTTATTACAGTATTTATAAATACCAAGCGTATATTTTAATATTTTTATGCACAAGCGTGGATGCCTGGCGGACATATGCCAAAATAAATAAATACACAAACATTTTCACTAAGTTACTAAAATAAAAATAATTAACTTAAAATAAATCATTAACTTTCTAATTAATTTGAAAATATGATAATTTATTAAATTAAATTGACTATTTTATGAAAAATGGTCTCATAATATGCTTTGCTTAGGGTCTCAATATGTCTAAATTCGCCATTGCTCCGATAGAGTGGTTATAATATTTCCTTGTCTCCTCTTTGACATTTCTTAAAGGCGGTTGAAGCTGAGTGAAGCATTTATTCATTCGTATAGAATGAGTGCACTAATTGGTTTGTTTAAAGTGAATATTTTTAACCATTGAAATGGATTGTAAATTGGAGATATCTTGCAATAAAACGAGGCCTTCTACTACTTTAAAAATTGAAAATGAGTATAAAAGTTTGACCGGAAGTGAACTGGAAACTGAAGTATAAAGAATGGTAATGAGCGACTTTAATAGTTATGATGACAGTCTTGGAAACGAATCTAGTTCAGAAAGTGATGATGAGAGTATTGAGATTCTAGATGTTTGATGGAATGATGTAGGAACTTTGAAAAGGTTTGCATTTACAAAGCAATGAAAATGGAAGTAAATTAAAAGGAGAAAGCAAATTATTTATCACTCGGATTCTGTCTCCAATATTTCCAGGAGTACTGAAAAAAATTAAAAATTAAGTATTTATTCTTTTTATTTTATGTTTAATTTTTCAAACAAAAAAGTTTTTTTCGATGAGTATATTCACTTTATTACTATCTGTAATATATTTTGAATTAATATTCCAATAGAAGTGTTCTGTGCAATAGCATTCACGGAAAGCTCTATGCAACACCACTCACGTCAATTAAGGCAGATTTTTTAAGTTAAAAAACTTCAAAAATCGTAAAAATTCAAAAACTTCAAAAGTATTTTACATATCACATCTACAAAATGTTTAAGAAAAAATAATTAAAAAACATTATTAGTACCCAGATAAGTACTAAAAATATCATTGGCAATCAACCTGTTAATGTTTAAAACTCTAAAAACTACTGAAGTTATTTTTAAACATAAGCTTGTGTGGAGCTAATATTAAAGCAAGGTGACAATGCATACATAAATCAAACTATTGGAAAAAGAATTTAGCTTATATTTGAATAATCATAAATTTTCATTTTCAGTAATTCAACAAGATTAATTATTTTTAGCTGTTTGTGAGTTTAATAATATCTATTTACTTTATTACTATATCTATTTACTATTAATTATATCTATTTACTTTATTACTATATCTATTTACTATTAATTATATCTATTTACTTTATTACTATATCTATTTACTATTAATTATATCTATTTTTTTTTTACTACCTGAATAAAAAAAAACATCTGATGTATTACTCAGAATAATCTAATTTGCCAACAAACAATTCTACTTGAAAGATAATTTGTTTGCTTGATACTCTTTGCACCAGTTTATAAATATTGTCATAAAAATACATAATTTTTTCGAATTTTAAAATACTAATTCGACTACAAAAAAAAACACGAATTAAAGTAAAAGTACTATTAATTACTTTATTTTCACATTTTTTTCTCTCATGCAACGTGAAACTTATTAAATACAGCTTGCTTGCGATTTCACACAATTTCTGAACCAGCCCAAAATTCTTTTAATTTATTGATTCTTATCTCGTTGGAGCCTTCAGTCATATTTCATTTTAGAAATGACAGTTATCATCATGCTCTTCACTTACTTCTTTTTACTTTACTCAAACCAACATTAGGTATTTAAAATTAGCTATTTTATTGCCATATCGTATCTTAATGGGCATGATGTTTTTTGTATCACATAAATCTGAAAGTCTTTAAAATTATCTCTTGAAATGTGTAAATGCTTCCTAATCTCAATAATTAATGATGGAAGCCGATAATAATTTTATAAGTATTGCATCCAAAGTCGATATACACTTACATTATGCACTTTGTTATTTTGTTTTGGAAATACAATGTTTCGCCCTTAGTAATTATCGACCTTAAAAATTTGGATACCCTTCATCTGTTGAAATGGCGTCTCTTCAATATGCACATTTCATTAATTTTCTTTCGTTGGTTAAACTGTGCGGGCCAGATTTAGCACAGATTTTTTGTTTTGTCTAAATGTTCATTCAGGATTATTCTAATCGTTTCTTTCGTGATGATTAAACATTTTTCAAATAATTTCTGCAGCGCGCAACAACTTTTTGTAACGCAATCACACAATTTTTTAATAATCATATGTTCTGGGTGAACCTAGTCTTCAGAAGTGCTTATCACATTCTAGTGTATCTCTTCTGTTCAAAAAATATTTGCGAAAAAAGAAAACTTCTAATCTATCAAAATAAAAATCAACATTAACTTGTTTCAGAAATTAGTAAATTTCGAAGCAATTTTATTTAGTTTTGCGTTAAACTGAATCAGAGTTCTATGTACCATCTAATGATTCAACATGAAACAAATTTTATTTCTATAATGAAAGGCCTATAATTTAGAGTTAGTTCAACAAAATATCGTATTGATGGCAATTCATCAGCAAACGATTGAGATTTGTCAATTAAGCATGATTTTATTATTGTCACCACTGTAGGCTGAGATTTATATTCAGTTTAAAAAATATTTTGACACTCAGCGTATGGTTCCGGAAAAGAACTCCAGAGGGAGTCTTTAACCATGTGGTTCTAGAGATATTCTGTCCTAAAGACAATCTTTCGATGATTTAGCTATGGAATCAAAATTTGTGAGTCTTTAAAAAGATATCATAGTAAATATAATTCTATATACAATAGAAATATTTTAATTTCTTCATTTTATATTATGGCAATCATATTTATAAGGTTTCGTTACTACTTAACTTTGATCCTTATTACCTTTTTGAGTAGTCGTTGGGGCTTCTGTAGACTTCTGAATCTCTGTTGATTTTATGGTGTAACTTTGTTCAGTGGTTCTCTCAGTGCTATCCGTGATATCATGTTCTTTCAATGTAGTTGAGTGTGTAGCGTAGGACGTGGGAGCATCAGTAGAATAGACTATATTGCTTCCAGTAGAAGTCTGGACAGAACTCGTAGCAGTACCTAAACCGCAAATAAAAATATCATTACATTTCATGGTATTCGAATAAAATAAAAATATAGACTGAATTTGAATAAATTATTGTAAATAAGCCAAATGTTTTGATAAAATAAAGAAAGCGGCACCGATAAAATCATTTTCGATAACAGATAGTGGAAAGTACAGGTTTAAAGCCTTCATCATGAGGAATTTCAATTTTTTTTTTCACTTTGACATTGACGTGGTTATAAAAAGGAATTTCATATTAACAAAAATTAATAAAGAACATCCATAAAAAAAGGAAATGGTTTCTTCAACATACCATCTTGTTGCTTTGTAGTCTGAGCAGATTGAGAAGACGTTGTTTGCAATTCAACTATGTTCTTTTCTGTTGAGCTATCTTGTGCATGAAGATCGGATGGTAAATCTGTCTCAAATGACACTGCCAAGTCAACCTTAGTAACTACTGTTGTAGTTTCTGCCAAGTGACTTTCTTCTGTTGCGACTTTTGATGCGGTTGTTTCAGAAGCTATAAGAAACATTTTATTTGGATATAATAAACTTTAAATATGGAAATTTCATCGAATGATATTTAAAATCATGTAGTTGAAAAAATCTGTATATTCAGGGGTTGCTTAATTTGATTAGTATTTTATATAGAAATTATATTAAGGCTATTCTAAGGCTAAAGTTAGTCCTTTGATGTTCCCATGGTTAGGGAACATCAGAGGCTGCATCCTCATTCCAGTCTTCTACAGTATATTAGCAGAAGAGTTTGATTAGATCATTTGTGAAATCAAGTGATTCATGAATGGCATCAATATAATTTAGCCTGGACTTTAAGTAGTTCTTTCAAACGGACACTTAGAAATGTGACCAAGTGATGCAAGGATAGAGAAGTTTTAGAGAAGGACGAAATTTTTTATTCGAATTCTACGCAAGGAACTTCTAAATATTTCGATAGATGCCAAAATAAGACAAAGGATATAGAATCGGGATTTTTGATTAATATATGCATACATTAATATGCAACTTGAAAACAAAATTAAGTTAAAACAAATGGTCATGCAATTAGTCAATTTTATATGGTTTTGGCTAAGATCAAAGTAACTATACAGAATAACAAGAGCACTGCATACTTAGAAACATAAAGCTCATAAATCAATAAACTATCAAACAATATAAAATGTGAAAAAGGGAATTTTAATTATTAGCGAAAAGATTTCATTTGAGTTTTATTCAGTAATCTCGTTTTTGAATTAAATTAATATTTTATTGACGCATTTATCTATGTGTTATAAAAATTACATAGTCATCAAATTCAAAAGTGCAAATCAATCTTCCTAACATCCAGAAAGTACAATTAGTTTTATGGCGGTGTAGTAATTCCATTTTTATACCTCACCTAGCAAAAGGCATGATTAAAAAAACAAGGTTATATGGTAGAAATTGAATTTCGATGTTTTAATAAAATTTTAATTTTAATGCATGGTGGATGTTTCAAAATGTGGGTTTACAAGGTTTATCAAAAATTATTAGACGTATGTAAAGCATGCAACTTTCAAATTTCATTTTAATGTTCAGTTATTTGGCTAATTCCAAAGTCATTCTTCTGAAATCTCATTAAGTTATTTCCACATGAATGACCAACTGTTGAAGGGACCATTGAAAACAACAGAGACTTGAACTCTACCTTTAATCAAATTTTCATTCTACTTTAGTTGATTATATTAATAGTAATATTTCAAAAAAACTTGATGTACTTTATAAACAAATATAAATCATTTGTCTTCTCAAAGAATGTTTTTCATTATTGGCAGGAGGAAGACAAAAACAATTTTGATTGGCAGGTTTTACAAAACTCCGGAAGTCTTTGGCATTCGTTTTTGTGAAATTCGCTGTAGGGGGAAATATGATAATAAACCAAAAAGAAGAATCATTTTCAGAATAATTAATGATCCTGTCTCTGAGCAATTATCTTAATATTTCTCTCAAAGAGACATATCCTAAGGTTCATTGCCAGTGCCAAATGTACTGAGCATCAAATTGATTGATCTAATTATTTATACATCATTAGATCCGAAAGCATAAGTATGTTTTTAACAGTGTTGTCATGAATCGTTTGGATGACCTACCTTTGGAAGAATACCTACACGTGTTCCAGCAGCTTGACGAAGTTCATCTTCATCAATATTCAGCGATAACCAACCCTTGATTAATTTGATAGTTTCCGGGCTGCTGCCTTGACCTAACGTGACCTGTCAGGTTGCTACCTGAATTCCCTGATCTAACCGTGTTGGAATTTTCTTTCAAGGGATCGTCAGCGTATTATATTACCGGTTGTCCTCAAGGAACTTTTCAGTTAAGACTTAATAAATCGTATAATAGTAGAAAATAATTACAGAAGAAAATAACCGATACAAGGTTAAAATAAACAAACTTATTAGAGCAAAATATATTTGAATAATATTTCTTAACATGAGTGAAGGCTTGGTTTTAACATCTCCCTGTTTAATTTTTAAAAATTTCCACAACTATTAAACATTATAAGCAAAAACAATAAATCTTCCAAAAATTAATTATTGAAACTTGAATGAAAATCGGCTTTAGTTTGGCCTGTTAACTACTATTTTGTGAGTTTTTGGAATATTACTAGACAATGCACAGTGATCGATAAGCCTTTTCTCCAGGTCTAATAAACGATGTAAAATAATTAATAAAAGGGAAAAAATAGATCAATTTCTTTGGAAAAAATGTATTTAAAAATAAAATTCCTAAATATAACTAAAGACAGTATTTGAAAATGTCTGTTTTTTACAAATATGAGTATTAATTCATTTTCAATATTTGAAAATTTCTTGGGCAATTTGAATTGCAACCAACAAAATTAATGTCGACTTATCTCTTTGTTCTGATCTTTTTTCAGGAGTAGAGATTTTGTTTTAAAAATTAATTAAAGAAAAGAATTTTATGCATGGGATTCCATCATCCATTTATCTTAGAAAATTTCTACCACAAAAATTCATCTAGAAAGGCTTTCTGAGAAAAGAAGAACAGGAAGTTTTGGAGCGTTAATGGAAATCGTCAATTCAACTTATAACACGGTTACGCCAAATGGAAAATTCAATGTAAAAGAATTAGCTAAAAAGTGTCATATTATCAATGGTATGCAATACTGTATATGACATTATTTCTTGTAAATGTCTATGTATTATATTTTGTAAAACATTATACAACAGCATCGTTCTTCCTCGTTGCTTTTATCATTCTTGTGTAAATTGTTTTCAACCATACCTAAGATTCAAACTGCAGACTCTACTTTCCAATGGTACTATACACCGAAGAGCCATTACATTATGACCACCCGGTTACTAATATTAAGGAACACCTTTAGCCCGCAAAACTGGCAGCACTCGACGAGACCTTGACTCCACAAAGTTCTGATAGGTAGTTTGAGGTGTCTGGTACCAAGTACTCATCAACTGGACCTGGAATTCTCTCACATTGCGAGGGGGTAGCGTGGCAGCACGAATTCGGTTTTCCAGGTGGGACCCCAAATGCTTTATGGGATTAATGTCAGGTGAATTTGGAGGTCAAGACATGACTTGAAAGTCACTGGAACGTTCCTCGAACCACTCCCTGACGATTCGACTGTTATGACATGGTGCATTTTCCTGTTGGTAAACACCATCCTCCACCGGAAATATGTCATAAATGGGGGAACATGATCTGCAACGATGTTCATGTAGCGCACAGAGGTCAGAAATTGTCCTATGGGGATCGTGGGTCCTAATGTGCTCCATGAAAACATTGACCACACCATAATACTTCCGCCACCGGTTTGTCTCCGTTAAACTGTGCATCCGGGAGCCAGGATTTCCTTTGGAAATCGGCATATTCACACATGCCGATGCGATGGATCAGTAAACGTGATTCATCGGACCATGCAACCTTCTTCCCTTCTTTTAATGCCCAATTCCGATGTTTCTTGACCCACTGGAAACGCAGCTGGCGGTGACGTGCCATCAGTGCAGGAACATGCATCGGCCTCCTGCTCCCTAGGCCGACACGCAGCAATGCACGCTGCTCAGTGTGTTGAGAAACACTGCCTGGGTTGCCACTGCTATAGCTGTTGATGATTTCGGCTGTTGTAGCTCTTCAGTCACGGCGAACAATGCATAGCAATCTCCAATCCCCTCTGAAATCAATGTATCGTGGAAACACATCGCTGGCCGGTGATTTGTCGTTTCACCATCCATACACCACTTTCGATATATGCTCACAACTGCACGTGAACAGCCCAATAAAAGTAACGTTTCTGATTTTGATATTCCCAGTCGCTAGCCATAACGATATGACCTTTATCGAAGTCTGATAAATCAGCTGCTTTTCCCATTCTTTAGCTAATCGCGCTATGTTTGGAAAGACAATGCATAGTCGCTTTATATACTTCAACATCAGTCGCGCAAGCGCAACGGTTTTGTTCCTGGGCGAGCCCATTGTCGTAGATGGAGGGTGGTCATAATGTAATGGCTCTTCGGTATATATCGTATCGAATCTCTGGAGGCTTTGTTACATTTAACTACAGCAAAGGCTCCTAAAATGTGGGTTGTGATTTTATTTTCGGCGGGTCGAGACGAGATCCTGAATATACATCTTTTCACATATAGCAAAAATGTGACTTGGGTTTAAAATTACGTTTAATAATAAACTATATTTTTATTTTTAAATATATATTTTTATTTTATATATTTGCCTCTTTGCCAATAGAACTGCTTCGAAGAGACCATGTATTTGGAAAAAAAAATTCATTGAGCCGAGGATGAAGTGGTTTCTATAGATTCTGATTAAAAAAATGGAACTCTTGATCTGCAGTGAAAAAGGTATTGTTACCCTTGAAGTGGTTATATTTAGCATTCTTAGTAAGAAATAAAAATCAATTAAGTAGAATTTGCATTACCAATTATCTGCTTACCATCGATCAATCCAATTGTTGATACATTGCTAGCAATAACTGTTTTCGGAATGTATTCTGGTGTTTCCGCTTCAGTTGATGATACTACAACGACAGTAGACTCAAAATAATCTTTAGTATCGGCACCATCAGAAACTGCAGTTTCTCCTAGAGTCGGTTGATGTTTTTTAGTTGATGACAAATCTAAAATAGACGGTAGAGTTTTTTCTGTTGACGTTAAATCTACAAAAGGTTCTTGAGTTGAAGAATGACCTGAAATAATTATTAACTACTTATCAAAAATTCATGCAAAATTGATTTTTTCACAAAACAAATTAGCAAACTTTGAAATAAAATCCTCAAACTAGGACAAAGTTAATTCAGAAAGAAACCAATGTAACAAATTTGCTTATGTCCCCATAAGAAGTTATAAAGCAGAAACTTTGAAAAGAAATGCTTATAATAGAAATATTGGCAACATCTGGTATAGGGGTAGATGGTCCCTGGATTTTCTATTTTCATTATTGTTATGGATAGTCTATACATATGAATATTATTTTTTAATACATACATTTGATTATTTATCATTAATGAACCTAAAAGCATAAGTTGTAGGTATTGTATTTTAATTATACAATCTATTTCAATTAAATTACTTACCAGTTTGCTTTGTTGATGGAATGGTAAATTTTTCCTGTAAGGAAGTATCTGTTTGGAAGCTACTTTCTGCTTCATGGGCGGCTTCTTCAGGAAGTGGCGTAACACTAGATTCTTCATAAGTGGAAATAATAGTTGTTTTATGATCTGTTAACTTTTCGAAATCTTCTTGAGTCTCACTGGTTTCTAGTGGTTTGCTGCTTGTTGCAAGGAAAGTTTCTTCTTTGTCTGAAGAAATTTCATATCCAAGTGTGGCTCCTGCATCCTTGTCTGTAACGACGGTGCCAAATTTGTCGGTTACTTCTGATCCAACTGATACTTTTGTTGAAGTGACGGAGTGAAGGGTACTGATTTCTTCTGCCGTTCCAGAAGGTTGAATACTTTCTGTTTCTTTCACTAAATCTGATTGAGAATATCTCTCGGTTATGACTTCTGAAGTACTAATTACATCTGATGGAGTTGAAGATTTCTGTTCTGTCTCAGTATGAATTCCTACTTCTGGTGTTTCAGTTTGCTCTTCCGGCTGAACTGATGAAAAAGAGGAAGTTTTCATAGTTGTTGAAACGCCTGCAATCTTTTCAACTGTCAAATCTTCAAATGTGGTTTTAGAAGTTTCCTTGACTGTTGGTGTTGAATGCAATTCTGTAGATGGATCAGTGCTTGCTTCAGAGTCTGTTTCCTTAAAAGTAAACGGAGTGGCATGACTCTTTTCTGTGGTTGGACTTTCAGTTGAAGCTTTAGTTGAAGTAAACTTAGCAGATTCTTTCTCAGACGTGGAAGTTTCTTGTGTGGTATATTTAATCTCCTCTACTGTGCTGTCATAACTCACAGAAGCTGTTTCCGCTTCCTGAGAGGTTGATGCTACTGAGAAAAGTTTTGTTGATCCTGTTGTCGTTTCAGTTTCTTCTTGTGAATGGCTTTGTTCGGTTGATAATTCTTCTTCATGAATAGAAATGGAAAAATTTGTGTCATCTGCAGTAGTTGATACATCAACTTCATTAGTACTATGACTAATTTCTGTTGGAAAAGTACTGAAAAGTGGAGTTTTTGAACTAAATGAAGATGAGGTAGCTTCTTTTGTAAACGAAGAAGGACTTGACGTCGTTGTTGCGTCTGTCTTAAATACGTCGTCTGTACTTTCCGTGGAACTAATGGGAAATAAGGTACTACTTTCTGTAGTATATGTTCCAGATTTTTGAACAGTTGTTGAACTGATAAATATTCCATCAACAGAAGTGAATTCGGTTATGTCTAAGTATTCAGCTGGCTTAGTTATTGACGTTCCTAAAACAAGAATTGATTATAAAACATTTAATTGAAATTTCATTGGCAAATGAATAAAAATTAACTCATATTATAATTTATATAAACAACTATGATTTTCACGGCATAAAGGGCGATTTCTATACAAATATTTCTTTTTATTTAAAAAAAAAACATCTCAGTACAACTATTTACTATTATTTCATTACTAATGTTTTATATGTTTAGTTAAAATACAGCAGACTATAATAATAAATATTATTTTTATTTTATTATTAAAAACGAATAAGTAATGTTGATTTTTTAAAATTTTCTAAAGCCATCCGCCTTATACAAATTCCCACATATGGCTGTTTCAATTTTTTTGAATAAAAAAACATACAGAAAGTAATTCAATACCATGAATAAATAACTATTACATTTTTTCCCCTTTCTGCCTAGAAAGTAATCGTTTTAACATGTAAAGTTTATTTTGGTTTCACTTTTTCATCATCAAATAAACTTAAAGAAATAGAACATTATAGCATTTTTTATATTCTTCAAATTTAATATAAGTTTCCAAAAAAAAAAGATATTATTTTACCTTTTAACTTTTCTTTCAAAAGTGAGTTGCGTGGTTGCATTGATCAAATAATATGAATAAATATTTTTCACTTACCTTTTGGTAGAACCGATTTTAAATACAAAATGCTTCCAAACGTAACAAATCAAAGATATAACTAATAAAATTTAGACATTACTTACCTTCATCATTTTTTATAGGCAGTGTATCACCAATTGTTGGAAAATGGATACATCATTATTCACGCAAATATAAAATAGTTAGAAATCTTAAAATTCTGAAAATCTTGTTTACAAAATGCAATAAAAATAAATAATGGAAAAAAAAATAATAAAAAAATTTGCTAAAGCATAGGGCAGCAAAATTAATCTTTTCTCCTTTTGCTTCAGCAATTGCAATAAAATTACTTTACAATACAGTCAGCACAGTTCCCAAACTGTTTCACTAGTTTATCAACACTTCAGCTTTCGTAAAAATGGCCCAAATGCTGTTCCACAGGGCAAGAATTGTTTAAATGAAACATTACTTCAAATGTCTAAATAAATCACATTGAAAGAACTTGATTAATCGGTAAATGAGGTAAAATAATTAATTTAGCAATATAATGCTTTAAATGTAACTTACCACATTCGTAATGGGGGCAACACTGACTTTGATTTCTAACAAGTTGGCATTCACCGTAATTCTCAGGATGAAGTTTTTCACAAACTATCTCCACACAGTAAATCTTGCCTCTGCTACATTGGCAGCTCATTTTGCAGACATCCGAAGAAGGTACAGCTTGTCCATGTTTGTATGTCACTTTACCAACATGGCAAGAACCTACGTAAATAAATAATTTTTACATACAATTAACTTATGGAAAAGAAGATTATCAATGATTTTAATTTTCTCTTATCACAAAAATTAAATTTGATAGCATAAAATTTGATTTCTATTATAATAAAACTTTTATAAATTCCATATTGTAAATAGAGCGATAGTAAAGAAAATTACTATTCAAATATTCTTTTTCAGAAAAAATTATTATTAATCAGTTAATGAAAAAGGATTTCAATTAACGTGACCTAAAATACTTAGATATTTTTCGCAATTGCCATTTATTAACATCAAAATAATTATTCATGAGAAAAATTTATATTTTAAGCTACAATTACCTTCACCAGGAATACTCATAACAGAAGGACGGCCTTTTATTGAAGGGAACACAGTTGTACTTGTTGATTGTTTCTTCTCACCAGGAATAACACCGACTGGTAGCAAAGGTTTCTCTTTAATTTGAGGACGCTTTCCCTTAATTTGTCCTTTTTTCTGAGAACTTTTCACTCCAGTAATTGATTGTTCTCCAGTAGGTTGTTTTATTTTGCCATCTTCTGGTTCACCTTCCATAAAATTGTGTTCTTGTGAAGCAACTGTAGGTTCTGTTGTTGAAACTTTTATAGATTCTTCTGATGGTGAACTTGGTTTCCGTCCTTTCACTCTTATGATGTTTGGCGGTGAAAAAGTACTTTCTTTCACGCTGTCAGCCTTTTCTTTCTCAGACAGGATTGTATTTGTTGAGTTACGGCTTGTATCATATTCTAATGGTGAAGAAGATTTTTGAGGCGAATAACTTTCAGTGGACACTTCCACATTTTCGGGGGCAGAAGATGGAGTATGGACTGAAGATGATTTGTGAGTTAATGAAGATCCCTTAACACCGTAACCTTTTCTTGACGGCTGCGTTTCAGATGTCATATCTTGAGAAATTTCGGTTGGATGGCTTATTTTTGTTTGGGCTGTGGTTTGCTGCGATTGTTTTATTGGACTCCTGGTATCTACTAGAATCGTAGTTTCAGGGGAATATCCTATTGAAGTTTTTGTGTCTGCTTCAGTCGTGCTTTTTTGATAATATTCTGTTGTGCTGCTTATATCTCCTTGAATGGTGGTTTGTTGAGAATATTCTGTTGGTTTGCTTTTTTCTTCTTGGGTGGTTACTTTTTTGTAATGTTCCTCCGGATTGATTGCTTCTGCTTGAATGGTAGTTTGTTGAGACTGATCCGCAGGACTGCTTGTTTCGTAATGTATTGTTGTTAATTCGGAAATCTTTTCATCAGAAAGGATACTACCAGTTGTTTCTGCATATTCAGTAGATATTTTCTCTGAGCTCGTTGCGCTAAATTTATCAGAAAGCAAATCATCTGCAGGAGTAATTGTGAACGACCTGATCTTCTCCGCAACTTCTGATTCTGTTGATGAAGCAAGTGATGAGGTATCTGAAAGAGTTGGTATCAGGGTAACATTTTCTTGAATATGCGATTCCTTTACAGTTGAGCTCTTTTGAGAGATTGATACCGTAGTGAAAATTTCTTCAGGAATCTCACTACTTTTTGTTTGCTGAGAGGGTATATATACAGGTGAAGGAATTTCATCAATAACTTCTTTTTTGGGTGCGCCTTTGACTTTACTTGAGTCTGCAATTTTCCCTTTAACTGTTGCAAGATCAGGTGAGGTTGTTGTGGTTCCTAATGAAGTCGTAAAAACTGTTGAAAACTGTAGACTTATTGGTTTTTCAAAACTATTAGGCGATATTGTGTTAACAACTGTAATTAAAAACAAGAATGTCATTTAGATCTCATATAATTTCAAAATAAAATATAAATTTTATTGAAAAAAAATATTGACAAATTAATATCCAATTTATTATCATAATATAATATTTTATTAAATTATTATGAAATATTTACAATATTTGGAAATTGAAAATCCAATGTATGAGTTAATATACTTGAATTGTAATTGTTTATAATTAAGAAAGTTTAGATATGAATTGCATAGCTAAAGATTATGAATATGATTTACAACTAAGCCTTTTTTTGATATTAAAAGGACAGTCTCAATTGAATTTCTATTTTGCTTTTCAAATCAGTTATTATCTGAACTTTATTTTCTAGGAATTTATAAAATGCTATAATTCTTTATTATTTACAAGTCCAATATAATTGTTTACATTTCGCATTTTAGTTCCAAAGGTAATGATATAAAGAAACTAATTTTGTTTAAACTTTTCAAAGACTTTAAATACAAAGGGATCTTCAATAGCATGATTTATTAATGATCATTACAATCATATAAGGTACGTCCTAGAATTGATAAGTATCAAGCAATTTCTCTGCTTGGAAACTTTGCATCCTTTTCTTAATTGTGTGTAATGTCTGATTAGCATTATAATTAATTAATTTTTTTCTCCTGACTTTTACATAATCATCAAAGATCGTAGACTGTACAATATATTTGCCGTTTATGTTGTAGTAAAGCAGATTGGTCTGAGTGGTTTCGTTATTCTCAGAAATTTTCTTGACATCAGTATATAAACGTCTGACCCATATTTTGACCAAAATCCACATACACGATAGATGCTGCAGGAAATTTAGGATAGAATCCTTGATTTCAATCACCAATGAAACTAAAAGTTTACCAGCGAAAGATCTTATACCCATCAAGGTGGGCCACGTTGGCCTGGTGTTAAGGTCTCGGCTTCGGAACATTAGGGTTTCAGATTCGAGACCCGATTCCACCGAAGAACCGCCGTGTAACCGGGTCTAGTGCACGTCAAATTCGTCGGGGCTAAACATTCTCCCGCTGGTGTGGTGTGGAAGTTTGGCGAGAGGGTGCCAACTCAGGTGTCACCCAGGTTATCTGACTGAGGCTCAAAATTATGAGGTCCGTCCCAAAATAGACCCAGTGTTGCTTTAAAACGGGATGTTAATATAACTAAACTAAACCCATCGAGGAATTAAAAATACAAAAAAAAGTCGGCAATCAAATTATTATCTGACAAAGATGGTGTATTTGCCGTTAATGAAATATGATACAAAAGTGAAAATAAAATGTTAGGCCAATAGGTTAAAGAAAATAACTTGTAAAAGAAACGTTATTCAAAAACGTAATGAAAATTAACCTAGTTAAAATTTATGACTCCCGTGAAAACTCTAAAGCAAAAAATATTAAATTCAGGTTACATTTAGTGTAGTCTGCTGACGGATATAAATCACATTTCCAAAGATTCATCTTTACATTTGTGTCTTGCAAGTTATTTTGCTGTGATTAAAACATCTTTTTAACTGCTTTATGCGAAAGTTACGAAAGAAAACTACTACTTAAGGTTCCATCTCTTTCATTATATCAAGTTTAAAAAACGAGGGCCATAGATTATACTCCATAGTATCGCTTTGAAAGTGCAAATTAAACTAAGAAAATAAGTCAAGTGCTTAGCACACTTCTCACCATTTAGCAGCGCCTTTATTTCAGCAACAATCATCATTATCTTTAATATTTCAAATTAATAATCATAATTATTTTTAATATTCAAAGTTAGAATGCTTAGCTGAAAAGTTACAGTGAATTGTATAAGAGATAAAATTAATCTTGACATGAAAATAAAATAAAATAATTCCAAATATTTCATTTAGATTGAAAAAATTTAAAATGGAACTGATAAATGTAACAATATGGCTGAGTAATACGTACGGCATTCGTATCTGTCTGGGCAACATTGGTCAGGTTTCGGTGGTACAGGTCTACAGTTGTCACCTGGAGCTTGACATTCCTGGATGGCGCAGACAACTTCGTTCCTCATACAATAACAATGCTCGCAAGGGTTGGTGGAATTCACTGCTTCACCATCTTCGACAAATGATCCGTCAGAAAGAGTACAGCCTTCTATAAGAATTCAACTTTATTTCAGATCTGCAAACTATTTCTTAAAATCAGTTGACCCAAACATAATATAAAATAGTAACAACAGGTGAAAATAAATTCTATGAAATTAACCGAAGTTCTTTAAATTGCCATGTTTTGCGTTGAATTAAAAAATATTCTAAATATTTTTTGGGGAAACAATTTACATTTTTGTTCAAATTAGTATATGCTAATGATAATGTTAATAACAGTTCATTTTGTTAATGTTTCTTTTTCATCCAGATAAAACAGGTTGGTGATAATGATAAATCAATTTTGAAATTATATGAAATTAGTGTGTACATCAAATGATATTAATGCACCGATATTTATCAAGACAGCTATGACCCTAAATGAAGTATTATGAAATTCTTGGTACCTCGTACAAATTTTTCAATATTTCGTGAAATCTTTTAAATTATTAAAAACGAATGTGTTCTTGAATTATATATATTAAAATATTATTGGATTTTATAGTATAATTTTTTTGTTTTTTGACGATTATTGGATTAGAGCACCTTAGATAAACATTGTGTCAAAACTATTATAATTTACATAAATTATGAGCATAAATGTAATTTATAGCACCTGTTATGAAATATAAGCATAAATGTATTTCAGCACGAAAAAATGAATTGTACGGAATATCACTATCTCCAAAAATCAGGGAAAAAAAACTCATCTGCTAAAGAAAGTAAATTGAAATCTTAAAAATACAAGAGAAAAACATCTAAAAAAAGTTAATTACCTTTCTGCTTAATAAAATTAATATAAAAACTATATTAATTAAAAAAATATTTTCAATTGAAGAAATAACTTTTTTGAGAAAAAATGAAACCATTATTTTTAAAATTTAGATTCATTGCAGTAGTTTCTTTAATGAATTCTATTTAAAGAATCTTTTTATCGATTCGGAAAAGTTAGAATTCAAAGCATTCGACAGTACAAATTCGCGTATTTATTAAAATTTAAATGTTATCGGGGGTATAAGAGCATCGAAAGTCAAATTTTCTAGGAAAAATGCGGGATACTCGAGAAATATGTTTGAGGCATAGAAACATTTTTTTTTGTTTTAACTTATTGAATATTCTAATTTATCCATAATAATTTTGCTCTGTTCCGATTTTTAAATTTCGATTTCAACTTAGTAAATATGCTTCGCTTCTGTGCTACACAATAATACTGTATAATTGCCTGAAGATATGTCTAGGATTTTTTCAACCTTATGACAATGCTAAAAGCATTTGCACCTTGCACGATATGCGGGTCTTGATTGGAATTTCCACGCCCTGGAGGTGTGGAAATGCCATTCTTCGTTTCTTGAATTATAGACATATTTATATGATGAAAACAAGTTTGCCATAGAAAATAAATGTCCTTCAGATAAGAAAGAGTTTTTATCGCGAAAAAAAACACAATAATTAAGTATGCGAAAGAATTCGAAAAAAAATTAAGCAGTTTCCTACGAATGGTGGAGTAACTGATATAAAACATTTGGTACTTTAAATCTTCATTTATTCATTCGTATCTCTATATCCCAAAGAATGTTTAGAGAGAATAAATTGAAATGTATGGTTATGCATTAATATTAGAATTTTGTTCCCGAATTCGGAATCTGATCCTGGTATCAAAATCTTGGCTGTAAGATCAGACAATCACAGGTTTGAATTTTGATTTGTTTGAAAATTGTTTGAGAAAGAAGTAACCTTTGGCCAATACATTGATTCCAGTTGTTGATCGGAGATTCTTTTTAAAGCCATTTCGAATTCAAATTTGTACTAGTTAAATTATCTTGACTTTAAAAAGCTTTAGACTGCTCCATATTAGCCAATAGAACTATTAGATTATTGTTTGAACGACATTCTTTAAATAACATCTACTAACTTCGTCTTAGGATCTATTTTGATTAACACATTTGCAAAACATCAATATATACACATTCATTTTTATTTGTTGTTTTCAAGTTTCTATTTAAACATATCTATATAAAAATGATAAAATTTTTAAATTAACTGATACACGTATCCCCGGCATACTTTTTTTATGGATTTGGCAGTTACATATAGACAAATTTTATACTGGTGCATGTTCATTGCAAATTGTAATACTGAAAAATGCCGAAGTGCCATTATCCTTGCCTAACTCTTTAGTTTAAACAGGGTTTATACTAAGCAAGTGTTGACAGTATTAAGCCAGTACCCAGTAGGTTATTACTTGATACTCATCAGCTAAATAACTATTTAATAAGGAGGGATCAATAACAAATACCTGTCCAGATGGAAAGAATATATGCTGTTGTACCGTTTCTGCTTATGCGAATCTTACTAGATTGAAAAATCGAATTAATGTAAACCTTGCTTAAAGCAGTGATTGTGAGAGAGAATAACTTATGCTTTCCTTCGCGAAAGTATATTGATTATGGTAAGAGGATACCTTGTGTAAATCCCACAATGCAAGATTTTAATGATATATGTGTACAATTATAGGATATGAGTACAATTATAGATATGTGTACAATTATAGGTTCAGTGAAATGTATATAAAGCTGTAACAAAGCAAACTGAATATTTATTTGACTGAAATATCCCAAACATTATACGTGAGATTTAAAATTCCATTAATAGACGAAAGCGGTCTAGAAGAAAGGAAAACATATAAAAAGAATTAATACTTTTATATGAAAACGAATATCTGATTATAAATGAAATCAGCATACTTGTTGATATAATCAAACTAAACTACATGAAATCTGGGCTAAACCAAAACGTAAAATAGATATTCGAATTTGGAACGAACGAGACTTAAAAGTTTAATTCCAGGGAAATGTGTGTTAAACGTTAACGTATAGATAATGATTTATATTCCTGGATTTCGCGGTCGCCGAATTCTGAAAAGCTTTATAAATATTTCATGAGCTTTCAAATCCAACACAGTAAACCTTTTATTTTGTGGGCTGAATGAAACGATAGTGTCCGTAAAAACGGGCCAACGGAAAAATCCATAAAATTGTGAATTATGTTATGGCTTGTTTATAAATTTGGATATCCCCTTAACCAATTGTAAATTAGTGGTATCCTTGGATATCTACACCTTAAAACTGGTTACCCCCCGCCCCTTTTTCAGCTACTGGTCGTGCTGACCTTGTAAAAGCCGCATGTTTTAGACCGGATCTATCGCGCACTAAATCCATTAAAAATTAAAATTCCTCCTGCTGGTATGTTTTTAAAATATGGAAAGGTACTATCACCTTAAGGTCGTTTATCTCTGAATAGGTATTAAAATTATTACATAGTCCCAAAATAGCTTTCACGTGGATTCAAAACGGAACATTTATCTAACTCGATCAAAACTTAACCTCACTACATTTGCAACCCTGATCGAATTTTTTCGCTAAATGGGAATTTCGAGGTCAGTTCAAACTACAATTTAATGCATGTCTCAAAATAATCATTTCAAATTTAGGTTATTGATCACCAGAACGCTGATCAAATACAGTCAGATTGTGCAGAAAGAATATCAGATCTGGAATATTAATTTAGCTATTAGAATAATAGTAAAAAATATAAAAGATTTAGATTGAATCTTAACGCATTTTAATCTTTTCTTTTAATCACTTCTCCCCCAATTCCTATTCTTGATTAAGCAATGTAACTTTCTCGACTCTTCACGCTTGAGAAATTATAAAGATTTTCAAAATTTAAAAGTGTCTATTTTTTATATCATTTTTATTTAATACTTATTCTACTTTATGCTCCAATTATTCCTTTACTTAGTTCAAAAGAAAAAGAAAAGAAGATTTAAATTTCCAATTAAATTTATTCTTTGTGAATTCCACATTCTCTGCTCCGCTACCTAAAGTACTTTATTTGTTTTTATTTATATCCACTTGTATATTTTTAATAATTCGTTTCTTTCGCCTCTTCTTTAAATAGTTGTTAATCCATTTGTTTTCGCCGATCTGGACAAATTGTTCTAATTATCAGCTTTAATCTCCTTTATTCCTATGGAACTCTCAGTCAGAAATAGCCTTGCAGAAGTAATAATTGTGTTATTGTAATAAGCAACCTAAATAAAAACTTAGCATACGAAAAATCAGAAGAAAATGTAACATAAAAAAATAAACTTCAAAAATGGATATTTTGTTATGATAGATCTTTGCATATTAGTATTTTTACGATCGAAAAATCTCAAAGAGCACTTAACATAATTTTTTTTTTCCTTCACACTTGTGGTTTTCGATTTTAAAGTCATCAGGTACGCTTGAGTTGCTAGATGACTCTTTCTATAAATCTAAAGCAAAAAAGAAAACATACTTGCATTCTCTGTCTCTCTTTTCTCATTCCCTCACTTTTTCATTTTCTTTTTTATTTTACAAGCCCACCTGCGTGCGATGTCTGCAGTGTTTTTTTAAGAACTCTCCTGTTGTGTTTGTATTAAGAGTTTTCAAAGCTACAATTTTATCTTTATATTTATTCAAATAGCTTTGATATTAGAAATAACAAGTAAATAACTTGCACTGACCTCACACATCGTTGTGTTTTTCAGAATTGTTTTAAACATCTTGTTTTTGAAGTATTATTATTCGGTTATTGTTTTCAGTACGTAAATATGCTGCTTAAATTGTGTGATTTCCCGGTATAATTTTACCCCCGCCGTATTCGGATTATTAGCATAAAAATCTTGAGAAGATTATATATTTATTTCCATCTCAGTTGTTTCAATTTTCAGATAATATTCTTATTAAAAACTCGAATTCACTGTTATGGTTTAAACTTTTTGTTCTTTCATACGTGTTGCTGAAAATGTGCTTCGATGCCAATAATAACCACGCAAAAAAAAAAAAAGAAGAAGAAAAAAAGAAAAAAAAAGAAGAAAAAAAAACATATATACTCATTTTATATTCGTTCTGGTTCTTCACAATTTTCTGGTTTACCATTCCTTCTATAAAAATGATGGTATTATTTCTCTCAAAGGAAACCGACGTAAGAATGAAATTATTCTGGTGTCTTATACACAGAAAATGATGCTCTAATCAATAAACTATTTGGATTTAACAATTTTAAATCAGTCATTCCCCTTTAGAAAAGAAAAATAGTTTTCTTCCTAGAGTTGACGTTGTTTAATGGTTGGACGCTTATCAAATTGCTTTCAGAAGTTTATGAGAAAAATTTCAGAACTGCTCAGTTTCTCACAGAAAACATTAATTTATGAAATTCTCAAAAACGTTTCTTTGAATAAAGCAAATTACTTGCTAAATTTATTTCTTCGAAAACAAATTATCTGACTAGATTTCTTGGAATTGTATTTGCAAAATAACATTTATGCATTAAAGTTTTCTATTATTTAAATAGCTTAGGAAGTTGAAATTTAACACAAAGGAAATGCATTAGAGAAAAGTCAATTAGTCGCCTTTTGATTTTCCGAAAATATCAGATAAAATTAGTTAATTGAAGGTCAATGAGCTATAGGTAAGTGCATTGATCTTTGAAGAAAAATATATAGATTTGAATTTCAGGTCCAAAAAAAGATTAAAACTCTGAACATAGAAAATATTCTCTAACTTTTTGCAGGAGAACTAATGAACATCATTAAAAGTTCTTCAGCTCTAGAGAACATAATAAATTAAAAATGATATTCAATGGTACACATATATATTTATTATACAATATTAAGCCTTTTATTCTTTTCAAGGACACAAAGTAATATTGGTGTAAATTTGAAGAAAATGTAAATAATGCGAAATTGCAAACATATGTGATTTGAAAATACAAAGATGTCAATAAAAGTGTTGAAAGAGAAGAGAGGACATTAAAGACGGATAGTAAATGAGAGTACTGCAGTATTCATATAACTGTCCAGTTTTCTGGTAGCACGCATTCCGTTTTTCAAAGCTATTTTTTAAAATTTAATTTAGATACTTTAATTCATTCCACCTACAATAGAAATAAAATGTTATTAACATAATAAAAAATGAACATAATTCACTAAAAACTCATCCTTTCATTGAAATCAATGACACATAGCATTGATGTCTATTCATCTTGAACACATATGCTGCCATGATTTACATCTGTGATTCAGATCTATCTATTCAGATGACCCCTTCTTTAGTATTTCTTAACTGTAGTTCATCTAATTAGATAAAATATATTAACTAATTAGATAGCAGGTGTGAATCACAGGTGACTCATGTGTCAGACTAAGTGTTAACAAATCGGTCTCTAGTTTGATGTGCTATTAAATAATGTCTTTCTATTTTGAGATATGCATAAATAATTTTGATAGATTTTTTAAACTATTCTAGAAGACATACCTGCCAAGTCCGTAAGAGTTACACCAGGTGGGGTTGGGGTTGCTTCTTCGTAAGCTGGAAATAAAATAATACAGAGAAAAATAAGATTTCATTAGTTGGAAAGGGAAATGAAAAAAGAATTGACGGGATATCGTCAGAAAAAACTTTTAATACTCACTACAATTGTATCGGCAAGGGCAACATTGACCCTCCTTATATATCGGAAAGCATCCATCAACTTTGAGTTCACATTCTTGCATTACGCAAGCTGTACTGTTTCGAATGCAGTAACATACTTCACAAGGTCGTTTTGGATCATGCGGTAACATGGCTCCGTCAGAGTAGAATTTGTCATCCAAGTAACAACCTGAAAATAAATATAGAATAAATGAACAAGTGATCATTGATTAGAATAAAAATCCCTAAGAAAAATTATTTGTTTTCCAACAAATACTTTTGGGTGGATAACCACAATAAAATAGAAAAAGAAAATATATGTACGTTTTGTCTGTTTCGTAACGGAATCTTTTCAGATTTTAAAATAATTCCTGAGCTTTAAAACGAGGACAAACCAGAAGACAAAAATTTTACCTATTTAATTGTTTGATTTAGTATGCTTCATTCTTTAAGTTTAAAAGATTATAAAATTATTCAAGAATTCAATGAAACGCTCTAAGCACATAATTTTTATGCTTTTGCTGTTGTTCCTGAATGTATTCCTCTAAAATTACCATAACGGCGTTGGTTAATTTTATTTTTCTTTTATTAAAGGAGTTAAACTACATGCAATTCTAAAACAATTTTGTTTTTAGATTAAATTTTTTATATTCAGCATAATAAGAAACACTATTTTAATATTAAAGAAGGAAAAATTACTGTTGATATTTCAATATGACGCATCTGAGAAAAAACAAATGTAATTTAATTTTGTAAAAATGACAAGCCGTATCTAATACTATAAATTAAGAAGAGAAACAATGGCGCTTCCGTAAAAACAAAATCGTAGTTTTTTAGGCTAGTATAAAAAATAAAAAGCAAACGATTAAGCAGGTGCAGTTGAAACTTAAAAATATACTCAAATCTTTCGATGATAAATAGTTTATTTCTACTGTAATTTTAAACATCGAGATAACAAACCATCTGCCGAAAAGGGAAGTAATGAAAATTAGAGAAAAAGCACTTTGTGAAAGCATAAACCGATTAAATCGTAGCAAATCTAGGCATATCTCGACAAATTGTCCATCTATTTAATTGCAAATTAAAAAAATTCATCGTTGGTATGATTCTAAAAGTATTTCTGGTATGTATTGAAGCTTTTTAATTGTTTTCTTAAATTTGATAAGAGCTTAATGAAATCACTTGGCAAGATTTCACGTGACATCACAGTCACATGACAAATATAATTGTGCATACGCTGTTTTACGTTGTGATGTCAAATTTCCCTCTAATACATAATGCGCAATGATTTCCAAAATTAAATTCATTCGAACACTTGATGATCATCGCTTGACTACAAATTAATACTAACGATGCTCTAAATATTTCTTTTGATAAAAATATTATTCCTGATTCATTCAGCAAACCAGAAATTTAATGTTATTTCATTTTATAAATTTCATGAATTGCACATAAAATAAAATGAGGCTTTTATTCATAAAATATTTGTTTTAACTTATGATAAAATTTAATTAAACGTGAGCCGTTTATTGTTAATTTTATAGTTTCCTTAGCTCAAAAGTAAAAATATAAAGCATCAAGATGATTAAAAATTTATACAACTTTCTTTGAACTCACCTGGTTGTTGCTTCCTTTTTTCACTTATTTTCGGGGTGTTCTCTTTGTTTTTAATCACTGAAAAAGATTTTTTAAAGTTAGCAAGTAACAATGAAAAATGTCTACATTGGAACAAAACAAAAAAGTACTTGTTTTTCTTTTCGCAATGCTTTCTTTTATTATAAAAATGGTATGTTTTTCATAAGGCTATCTCTTAATTTCTTTACTATTAATTTTATTAAGCTACTGCATCAAATATAGCTTCTTTTTCTATCAATATTTTTATAAATACTTTTTCATTTATTGTTATTTTACCCACAAACGTTGTACTTTAATTTTATTGTTTTTAATTTATAGCTATCCCTTCTATTTTAATAATTATTAAGCTTTTGTTAAATTTATTGCGATGAATTATATATAATTAACATTAAAAAATTCTTCATTCTTTTCTTTTTTTATATTAGAAACAAATTTTAATTCGTGTCATATTTATTGAAGAAGAATGGACATAAGAATTTTTCGTATTATGTAACTTACTTAATGCTCCTTAGTAATTGTTTCTTTATTCCAAATTAAATGTCTCATTAATCAAATAATCTTATTTGTCTCTTGACATTCTTGGAACATTCAATGATTTAATATATTTCTAGATGATAAGAGACTCACTCTCTTATTAATGTTTTTAAATCAGTTTAGCCTGAAAAGAAATGCCCAATGCCATTAAAATATCCGATTCTATGACGGACTCACCAACGGATTTTACTTTTATGGTAGAGGCAGAGAGTTCTAGTCCTTATAATCAGTATGGACAAGTCTTTAGACAGTGACTGTAGGTGATTTCATTCCTAATTCATATCAAGTATTGTTCAAACATTGTTCTAATTTAAAGTTTTTAATATGTCACTACTGTCTTAACATTATCTGAAGTCTCATGTCCAAGTAATTGACAGAAAACTGATAAGTACGTCAGTCAAGAAGAATTTCAGATTCCTGTGCACTATGTTGACAGGTACATACACCACCTCTTTTAAGATAAATAATTATTCATTTTATCATAACATGTGAGTAATCAATGTAAACATTCAAAAGGAATGTAACAATTCTAAATAGATTCGTTTTTTTCATCGTGCGAATATTGTTATGTGATACAGGCTCACATTTACTGAATAGAACAATTGAATTTTTTTTTTCAAGAGAGTTTTGAAGCTAACATAATTTAGCGCCATGTACACAGAGCTAAGCCTTTTAAGTAGCAGAGAAAATGTTTCCTTTTTTACTATATACTATTCCTTTAGTACATTCGGACACATAACATAATTCTCATTTACTAGGCAGAAAAGTAATATTAATCTGAATGCCAGTGATAAGTAAGTTATATATACATGCTGGCATTTCATTTCTAAAGCAATATATTATATAAGAAAAGAAGATATACGTCAAAGCTGTATCAAAATGCCGTAAATTAAAATCGACTCAGTCAAACATAGGAGATTTTGATGTAACGGTTGAAGCCACAAACTATAACAATCAGTTACTGTATACAATCACTTTTAGAGCAGACGTAGTTTATTAATATATGTGTTTACTACCAATAAAATTTTTTTCGATGGACGCGATATACACAATTTTGATATTAACAGTGACGATATATCTGAAAAACTTCTACAGTGAAGCAAATTATGTACATTTGTGATGTGCTTGAAATCTTAAGAAACATCCAAGTAGTAATAGTAACTGTATGGAACTAATTAAGAACATTCACAGATTTTGAGCTCATAGTGTGTTGATGCAAATTATCAAAAAAAAGAAAAAGTTTCATTCCGTTTTTGAGTTATCGTGTTATCTTATCAAAAAAAGAAAAAGTTTCATTCCGTTTTTGAGTTATCGTGTTATCTTATCAAAAAAAGAAAAAGTTTCATTCCGTTTTTGAATTATCGTGTTATATAATCAAAAAAAAAAGTTTCATTCCGTTTTTGAGTTATCGTGTTATCTATCACACGAACAGATAAATAAACAGATAATGCAATATTTAATGGGTTTAGTTCACAATATGAAATAAGTTACGATAGTTTTGATATAAAGATAAATAGTCAAATTTCATTTATCTACCTGGGTAAGTCTTTAAGTTATCATATACGGGGACTGATAAACAAAAGTTTTCTTTGAATGAATCCAAAATCTAAACGAAACCTAAAATTTTATTGTAAGGACCACGAAACGATACCGCTGTTGGGTTATTGTACTTACGTGTACAAAGACATAGGGATATAATTTCAAAAATATGTTTTTAGGACAAAGAAGCATAAATTGCTGACATTCATCAAAATATCATTGTCAAATGTTAAATGTTAAAAATATTTTCATATAATAGAAAAAAATAGACTTTGATAAATCGATGAATAGTTTTAAATCAGGGCGTAAATCTAAAAAATAAAATAATATAAACTGAATCAACTTAGATCTATTTTGATATTGCTTTTACTCGGCAGCCTACTCATCTAACTCAGAAAAAAAGTTTTAGTAATCAAATCTGCCTTCGAGACATCCTGACCAAAATGCATTATAATGGGCGGATGCAGGCGTGAATATGAGTAGACACGTCTGGATCTTTATTCGCTTCAGGCACTCCCCAGGCCAGCCAACAGGTGTTAACAGGTTTGAATGACTACCTCAATAAAAAAATAATAGATCCGCCTACATACTAGACAAGAGTGGCAAACCAGATTATTAGGTAATGAATAACGCCCCATTCTTCAGACTGAACAAGGGAAAACTGAGATGTGACTAGAATGTTTCTGGAAAATATTGATAGAATAAATACAAAATGAAATTTATTCATGCCTCACAAAGAAGATGTTATCGGTCGTGAGAACCCTCAAAGTTCAACATTCTTGATTTTGATGCAAATCAAATCTGACAAATAATTCGTGCTACGCGGAGAAGCACATTAGCGAAGATAACAAAACATATTTTGTAAAACCTGCTCACAAAAAAGAAAAAAAAAAACCTAAAGAAAGAAGGGAAAAAATTAATCTCTATAAATAAAGGCCCGAAGTCAGTAAGTGGAAATTGATAAAATTTGATTGTATTATATATATTTTGAAATGATTCTGTATATTTTGAATTGATAATTATCAATTATCCTTATGGCTATATATTTTGAATTGAAAATTTTCATATTATTCTTATGGCTCTAAGCTACAAATGACTTATCAAAAACTAAGAGAAAGAATATTTAATTTAATTTGGTTATAGTTCTTTATGTGTTGCTTAACCTACTTTCTTTATGTCATTTTAATTATTTAAAGGATTTTATGTTAAAGTTAAGTTAGATAAAAAAAAAATCAACTGTAGTTTTAATGATTTTGATTTGTTTGATGTTTGAGAATGGATGCTAGGAGCAAACTTTATAGTGCAGAATTTTCGTCAGATGAGAAAATCAAGGTTTGAATATAGCACTTTTTAACAAAATGATTCGAGGAAGTTCAGTGTCAGTGCATAAATCCTGCACGGCTATCCAAAGCATATACGATAAGAATCAGGATGTGAATATACGAATTCCTAATTACAAAGACAATATTGCAGTAACACTCTATGAATATTCCTATCGGTTTCATAGAACACATTAAGACAATTTTTGACATTTTTGACTATATTAGATTTCAAAAACATAGAGAAAATGCTAGATTTTTGATAATATGATACTGAGATTCTATTCTAAACAAGAATAAAAATACCCATGGGAAAAAATTCAAGAAACGCTGGAAAAGGGTAGAATTTAAAACATGAAAACACTTTTTTATATTTGCTGGCATGAAAAGATAATTAAGTACTTAAAGTATTAGGGAAATAAAATTTTTTGAAAGAATGTTTATTAGTTGACATTGCAATGAACGACATCCAAATATGATAAAACCCTGTCGAGATTTCTGGGAAACATGTGCCAGTCAATTTTAACATAAATGCTTACTGAGAATTTATTCTCGAAATTTGTTTCAAGACAAAATCTGTTTTTTTTTTTTCCCCAAGACAATCTGCTTCAAGACATAATTCGGTAGCCCGTCAAATATATAAATGAGGGTATCTCATTCGAAGACCGTTTTATAAAAAGTGATGAGGCAAAAAGGAGAGGCAAGTTATTCGCTTTATATATTTGTAACTTACATTAAAACAATTTATGTAGCGAATTCAAATAAAGAAGATCTTATGTTAATTCCTTAATAAATAAATTTATAAGATAAAGTGCTTTTTTAGAATTATCTCCTAACTCTTTTATTTTCCTTAAAAAAGAATCTCTTGAGTGATTAAAGCTCTTTCACATGACGGACTTTCTAAAACATTTAATTTCCAGTAAATTCACTGCTATATAGGCCTTCAACTGCATCAAATACTACCTAAAATTAAGATAATCTCATAAAAGCTGTGCAACTATATAAAAATTACAGACCATACTTTTGCATTATTAGAAGTTAAAAACTACTGCAAGCACTTTTAAAATATTCTTTTTGCCGTTGTTGTATTATCCCCCTTTTCCCTGCACAAGCCAACTTTTCTTTCCTAAAATAAAATTTCATTTTCTAAAGTAACAGGTGGACCCAATCTTACATTGAATCATGATCCAAAAGAATAATATGAATAGGTTTTTAAGTAGCTGAAAATTACAGTTATAACAATAAATCTTTCTAGATCTCTCCAACTATTCATTTGTCTTTCAAGAAGAAAAGAAAGCCAAGTTACGCTGTTATCCTGTTAAGGCCTTTTAGTCGCTTAATAAATCAATGCTAAACAGAATAAGGCAGAAAGTAAATCTCCAATTATGAACGTTATCTGTCACGAAATGCAGCATTCGCAGTTAAAAGGGTTAAAATTGTTCGAGATAAGAGAAATTTTTACCTTCAGGGCACCAAATCTTGGGGCAACAGTCTCCTTCTTCCCTTTCTATGATACATTCCTCACCAACAGGCTTCACAAAGGGGCAGATACGGAGATAGCACATAAGCATGCTATTGAGACAGGTGCAGTTAAGGCAGGGCTCGTTGGTGTCGATCCTTTCACCATTATCATAATGATCACTTAGGTAATAACACCCTGTAGATGAAAAACACCAAGATTCAAATTACAATATTTTTTTAATTGAATTTTATACTTGGTTTAAAGATGGGAATGTAATATCTATGGGGGGAACAGATGTCATGAAATTACCAAGGAATTATTAGGTTTAAAAAGATAAGCAAACGCATGAAAAGTTACCGTTGCACACTTGTTTTATTGTGTTACTCGATTTTTAATCGAAGATTTATTCAGTTCCATCATTAACTTCAAGATTCAAAATGCGATATCTGGGATTAAATTTTCTACTTAGTTCAGAGACGAGAATTTAATATTTTTATTGAACTGGATGTCAAAAAATTATTAATGATTTTAATTATTAATATAAAATGGTTATCAGTCACATAAAAAGTTACTACTATAAATTTATTTCATTGTATGCACAGCTTTAAGCCGAAAATGATAGGATTAGTCATCATTTTCGGTTATCAAAAATGAAGATTTGAATTGCAATTTTTTAAATTTTTTTTCTGTTTGATGGAACTGGGAATATAATGTACCTTATGTACATATGTCACGCAATTGTATAGTCTTATTAAGTTTCTATGAATAGTCAGCTGCCATTATAGATTTACATGACAAATGTTTGCCAAATACATCTAGCAGATATATTTGAAATTTTTCATTTTCACGTCATATTATCAAATAATCTGATGGTGCCGAAAAAAATAAGATTTGCCTTCTAATCTATAATTCATCAGGATTATTGCAGCAAGTTCTATTCTCTTACAATTTTATGTTAGTTATTTTATAGCATAAAACAGTGCACATTGGTATATTTTATTGAATAGTAATTTTCTTATAGTTTGGAAAGCCTGATAATACGATCAATACTTGATATCAAAAACTTTTAAAGTAAAACTTTTAGATCGTAAAAAGGATTTTCATTTCATTCATAAACCATTAAAATTTAATTAATTACCAATTAAGATTTATAAATTTTTCGTATATAATCTTTACATTAAAACTTACCTTTTTGCCTTGGTTGCCGCCCAATAGATTCTTGAACAGGAGCTACAAAGATATGAAATTATAAGTAATAGAAACTGTAGTTTTTTTAATGAAATTTTTTTAATTCATAGTCATTAATTTCATAAAATAAAATATTGTAGTTAAACAATGAAAGCTCTACACTGTTTCAATGATTTAACTTTTTATCAAATTAAAAAAGAGGAAATTATTATATTTCTGCATAAATATTTTGCTGGTAGATTAGCAGTAAATTGCAAGATATAAATTTAAGGTAAGTAGCTTAAAGAAGGAAACCAATAAAAATTTTAAAGTCCTTTATAATCTCATAAAGAATAATTCAAAAAATAAAAGAAATTGATCAAAAAGTTCAATTAGAAAACGTACTCTATACCATAATAAAAACACAGGAAAAAGTTTCATGGAGTTTCCCTCAAAAGGCGAAGATATTTGCGATTAAAGTTATGACCTTCTCGTGACTTGAGAAGGCTTCGACTTAAAAATTGAAAAACATATCCTCAAATTTCCTTCCCCACCCCCCAAGTGCGTTTTTCAGATTTTATTATTATTATTATTGTCTACTGTCTTCGTTGCTTAAATTTCACTTCGTCGTTACTTAGGAAAAACTGTATGAAAGAGAATACTATTGAATTCAATGGCTTTAAAAGATTTACCGATCACCCTGTATATATTCACAAAACGAAACGTCATTTTAAAAAAAAGAATCTACTTTAAATCACAAATGTATTTATTTCTTTCAGAATTAAACAGTACAGTAAGCAATTTATATTATTTATTAAAATATATTATATATTTCAATAAATAAAATTTAAATATATTATTAAATAAGCAATTTATATTTTGCATTAGAATAATATGTAAAAAAAGTAACAAATATTTTTAAAACATAAGCGCTCATATTTGTATTTATATATAAATGTAATATATTTTTAAATGGGCATGATTATTGTATTTTTTGTACGCATTTATATTTATGTAATGTATTTTGAATTATTTTGCGGAAAATATTTCCCATATTGCTCCAAGTTTATTCTTTAAGAAATGAGCGCGAGCTACAATAAAAGAAATTGAACATGATACCAAACTTCAGCTTCATTTAAGATCAAAAACTAAAATAGACATGATATATTTCTTTGCATACCAAGTAACGCCTTACAATTTATGGCAAGAGCACGGAAGACACGAAACAATAGCCAGAATAACAAATCTCCACACCAACTAAATCTGGATTCTTAATTTATACCGTCCAGTGTCAGATTTGCATCCATTAATTTTACAGCTTGAAAAGAAGTTACAGATTACTTATCGCATTCTTTCTTTTGACTTCCCCGCAGTTTATGATCTGAAGAAAAAAACTAAGGGGACATAAGTCTCTCTAACAAGTCAATTAAACGAGGAAATTATGCGACTACATTACTAAAAGCCTGTAAATAAATCAGCGATTAAACATGTTTGGGCCAAAGTAGTCCCACGATACAAAATGCATCTAAAGCGACATGGAAGACAAGGTGGGGGAATGAATTGTTTTGTGTATTCCTTAATTAAGCTGCGGGGAGGAGAGGAGACTAATGCCTCGCAATTCCACACCTCCTAGAAAGCAATCTTGTCTTTCTGGCCGAATATCTTTCTACTTAAACCATCAGTAGAAGGGTGGAAATTATGGATTTTATAGCTTGAAGGGTCTTTCACCTTGGCCTTGAAATACTTCTCTGTTCTTTGACTTCTTTTTTTTTATTCCACATTTTTCTATTTTGCCGTCTCGCATTATTGTTTCTCTCTCGGGTCAGATACTTATTGCTCTAGGAGAAATTTTTTTTATTGTTATTCCTTTTTTTTTTTCATTCTTTTTCTCTATAGGACGCACTCCTAGGGAGGGGCAACAATCCCCCGCGATGGTCATTTTTCTCTGCACGCTTCTTGCGGAAATCGAGGCACCGGCCATTCAGTGGGCAGTTACCTATCTATACATTGTACTTAAAGCGAGAAAGATTTTTCTTTCTTTCTTTTCTTTTTTTTTCTCCTTTCCATCACATTTTAGTTCTTTCTTCGTGATTTCCTTTATCTTATTATTTTTTTTTTTCAGTTTCTTCACTTTTTCCGGATGTTGGTAATTGGTATAAAAAGAGAAGAGATTTCGAGAAGGAGAGGAAGTCATTCGATTCAAATTCTTTTTTGAAAAATAGAACTGAAATAATTTTTAGTCTGAGATTTACTGAGTCAAAATCTTATATTATTATTGCTTATATTTCTGGTAAAAATAACATTCTTATGTAAAAGTATTAAAAATAAGTTCAATTCAATTTATTCAAATTCTTTTTTAAAGCATGTTTTAAAGTAGTTTAACTGGAATAAATTTTCATCTGAAACAGCACGGAAGATCTACTAATCGTGTTATTGTTAAATATTTGTTTCAATATTAACATACTTGTAAAAATTGAATTCTCATAGGGGAAAAATATACTATGTAATATTTTTGTTTCCCGAAGAGCATTAAAGCCAAAATATTTTCGTTAATTATGAATGCCTTTAATTCAAACTTTAACTAGATTTCAACATTTATATTTCTTCCATTTTCTATTAGATAAGCACAAAATTTTAAAATATAGATTGAAATGACAAACATGATTAGAAATTTTTTTATTTACTATTTAATATAAGAAAAGAAGCGTAATAATAAAAACTGCATCAACAATTAATAGATATTTGTTACTGATTATTTAAAAATATTTAGATAGTAATATAGAAGTTGTATATTGTAATATAGAAGAGTTTATATTCATAAAAACATTTTTATTTATTTTATAAGTATACGGCATTAATTTTATTATGTTACACTATTTTAAAATCTTAGCATTTGAATAATAACGTCTTAGGCTATATACTATTTACTAATACATTTATTAATAAACAATGCATAACCTTCATTTCAGCTCATTTACTACGATACCAATCTTAATCAAAATAATTAATTCGATAAATTAATTTATCATATCAAATCAATGTAGTTATCGAAACATCAGATAAAATAAAATAATAAGATAAAATAATCAAATGGATAAAATTGATAGATAGATTTAAAAAATAAAAACGTTTTTATTTATTTTATAGGCATAAGGCATTAATTATACTATACTGTCTTAAAATCTTAACATCTTGATTATTAAGTCTTAGGTTATATGCTATTTATTAATACAATTATTAATAAACAATGCATGACCTTCATTTCAGCTTATTACTACGGTACCAATCTTAATCGAAATATTTAATGTAATAAAATAATTTATCAAGTCAAATCTATGTAATTATCGAAACATCAGATAAAACTAAATTCTCCCATCGAAAATTCTTCAGTTGATTTTTAAACTCCCTCTAAGCATATTAACATTTTACCACGCATGATACATTCCCTTTAAAAGTTAGATGATTTTCCAAGAATATTTAATTTTTTTACAAGAAGTTAGGCGTTGCAACAGAAATATTCGTCAGAAGAATCATTAATTTTCAAGAAGGCTCGGAGTCATGATATGTTTTGATCGCAACTTGTATAGGAAATCAAAGAGATACAAATCGCTGAAGGATATAATGAATGTCAGGATCCTAATTATCGATTTATTATGAAACAACAAGAAGTAGATAGCCAGTCAAAGTCCGGTTTGAAAACCCAATCTTAGTTCAGGGAACAGAACCTTGATTTATGTGGCATTTTTCACACGGGTAAGCAGAAATAGAAGTATTTCTGGAACGTCTTCCTTGGCTTTTTGTTGCGCACTCATTACGCAACTTTTGCAGTCACGTAGAGATGAAAATCACTCCAAGATGTATCTACATTCATCAACGAAGAAGACAAATATTCAAACTTTGGGAGTTAGTTTTATCAGTTATTGAACTCAAGGGTCTCATTATGTGACTTGTTTCTACAATGCCAACAAGAGATTCTTGTATAAACACATGTTGTTACCGGGAATCATTTATGAAAATAAATGAAATAATTTTTTTAGCAAGCAATATAAAGATTTTTTAGAAGAATTGCTTTCAAAGTAAGAAAATGTATTTTTGATACATTTCGTTTGTAGTCTTTAAATTTTATAACATATTAAATAAAAAATAATTCAGAAAAGGATGTTTTAAAAATTATTTCAATATACGACTATCATAAAATTTGATGCTAGCGAATAATTTTGATATGAGATCTGACCAGGGCAAAAATTAAATGAATCAGAAATTTTGAGAAATATAAAAAGCATTTAATAGTTTAATTAAATATTCATTTAGAAGTCGTACATTAAATTAAGAATAATTGAAATGTCATAAATTTCCTTCATAACTTCTAAATTTAATTCATAAAATTGTATTTTAAATAATATTTATGCTTCCGTTTATTATAAGATAACAAAAAAATTGGCAGACAAGTTTGAAAACCTAGCTTGGTTCAGAGAGAAAACCACGATTTATGTTGCATTTGCAGAAGAATAAGAGCAAAAATGGAAGTAGTTACGTTATATCTTTGTTGATATTTTTTGTATCGCACACTCATTACGCAATCTTTGCAACTAAATAAAAATAAACATCATAAAGTGACTAATCTACATCCCATGATACATAGAAAAAATACTGAAATTCAGCAAGTTACTTGAGCTATTGAACTCAAATAAACAGGCAACTGGTAGATTTGTATAATGGCAACAAACCAGATTAGTCTGAGTATAACTTGCAAATAAATGCTATTATAAATTATTTATATTGTTACAGAAAAAAAAGAGGCGGTAGTTTCCGAATCTTTTAAAATATGTCTAAAAAATTTTTTTTTCGAAATTGCTTCTTTTTAAGTTTAATCTAGCATCAGAATTGTTTTACAAACTTGATCAGAACGAATGAATAAAAACTTCTGTTGAGCATTTGGGAAAAGATTACTTTTTTTCTGCTTCGGCATGATTCGGCTTTTAGATAACGCTGAATCTTCAAGATTTCTTTGAAATAAAAAAAGATTGAAGGAAAAATATTTTCAACTTTCAAAAATTAATATGATTTTTTTAGCTGTATTTATTACAATGACCATTTTTTTAATCTTAAAGAGAAAAAAAATCTAGCTATTTTTTCGAAGATAAAAGTTGAAATAAATATAAATTTAAGTATCTCTTTAATAAAGTTTTTTAAAAATTTATACTTAATTGAAATAAAGACTTAAAAATTTCTTTTATTGCGAATTTAAAGAATGTGTATTCTTCATTTTTGTTATCTCATAATAAACTGAATTATAAGTATTATTAAAAATATAGTTTTATGATTTAAATGCAGAATTTATAAATAAAATTTATGATATTTCAATTATTTTTCCTTTAATGTATGACTTCTAAATGAATATTTAATTAAACAATACTTTTTTTATATTTCTCAAAATTTATATATATATATATATATATATATATATATATATATATATATATTCTTTATTTTTTAAAGTAAAATATATAAAAATGATTTAATGAACGGAAATATCTTACAGCAAATCATCGATTATTTCGATTCGTCAATTTTTTTAGAGGAAAAATATCTCAATATCTTTTCTTAATATTTCATTGTTTAAATCGCCAAAAAAATCGTCTCAACGAATTAAGTGTGTAGAATTAGTCTCATGATAACTGCATATAAATTTTATATAAATAATGCTTAACAAAAATAATGTACAAAATACAAAACTGAAAAAAATATATATAAGTTAAAGCTGCAGAAACGTAATAGTAGTTATAATTATAATTCTGAGTTTATAAAGGAAACTGTCAAAGTCTAATTTTTTTTTATCATTTTAATGAAGTTTTTGTTCTGTCTACATTTTATAAATAGTTTGAAATAAAAAAATTGAATTGGATTCTGCTTTAAGATTACCCTTTTTTATTATTTTCAATTTAGTTGAAAAAGGTTAATTTTATACTAATATTTAAATATTTTTTCTTCTTTAATTTTGAATTTACGGAAAATTTTCAACTTGAATATGATATTTGTCGAAAGAATAATTATTTTTTCATTTTAAAGGTATATTTTATTTTCAGGAAGTAAATTCGAATAAATAAGAGAAAAAAAATCCTATATTATTGCGTACCTTACGTTATTTATTATAAATGAAATCAGTTATAGATTTTGAAATAATTTATTTCAGCTTTCAGAGCTATAAACAGTAAAAATACTTTTTTTTGCAGCGTCTCTTTTATAAATTGTTTTATGAAAATTTGCTGTTCCTTAGATCAGAATCATGGCTTAGACATTCTTAAACCGATTTCAAATTACGAAGCTCATATGAAGTTGTTAATAGACAGGGTTTTTTCTCCCCATTTTCGAGAGTTGATTATTTCCAATTTCAATCTTAATATTAATGCAGACATCAGAAATTTGCAAGCGTACCTCTAATTAGTCTATATGGAACTTGAACGGTTTTGTTTTATTTAGGCCTTGTTCAATTTTTAACGATCAGGTCATTAATTTATCGAACTCATTAATATTATATATATTGTTCTTCCAGTCAGTCTTTCCCAACTATTTAAGGATGCATTAATTATGCATTAATCGTTGCCTTCAGGGTAAAAATACCATTTTATAAATAACATGGAAAGACAGGTCATCAGAAAATAATAAAGAAGTTTAAAAAAGCTTTTTATACACTCTAGTGTTTTTGTTTCGGCGCTTTTCGAAAGATAAAATGCTGTGAGAAGTTTGGAAAAGGGACTTTGCCCTTCGTCTAACGAGATAATAACTCTTCAAGGTACCAATTTGATGATATGTAGCAAGCTTAGAATCGTTTCCGAGACACGCAATTTCTTATGATCTGTGTTTCGTGTTTTTATGACTCTAAATACTACTTTGTCGAAATGTCTTTCACTTTTTTTAGTTATCCACGATAAATAATCGAAATTCCATCCGGAACGCTGAGTTCTTTACGATGTCGTAGTTTAACGATCAGTGATCGTCGAATTCTTTGATGAGTCAATAAAAGTGGGTTCAATGCAATGCCAGTGTTTGGAGATATGGTAGACTTCTATAAAACCAAACAAGTCAACCGAGAAAGGCAAAGGGTTTTTTTATATGTCTTGAGAACTGATTTGTTGATAACAACATGATAGAACCTCGAGACTTTTTGAAAAGAACCTCGATTTATGCATCATAATCCTATACGGATGAGTTCACTTCCTCTATCGGTAAATGAAGTGCGATCAAAACACATTAATCTACTGAAACACAATCGTAAATCTGTATCAAGTGAATTCCTTTGAATTGAAATAGTAAGTCACAAGAATGTAGATTTGAATATCATTGGAAATCTTGTTGTTGCCATATATGTTATTATGGCGCATATCATACAAATGAGTCTCAAAATTGTTCAACAACCAAATGCAATGAATTTATGGAAGCCGGTAATGTATCATATTTTCATTAGACCTTGAAAGAAATAGATTTGTAAGGTCTTCTACAAATCTGAATTCCAGGGCCCTAATATTAAGAATATAAATCTTAATGTGCATAGGAGAGTAAATTTGGATGATAACCGATGTAGATTTGAATATCGCTCTAGATTTGTTATTGAGTATGCTATACAAAATGTACATCTCAAAGTTCTTCAGCAACCAAATGAAGTGGATTTGTCAAAGCCTAAGGCCCGTTCTAATCTCATAAGAACTTGAAACGCAGAGCCTTCACGAAATTTTCTATAAATTCAAATTTGAAGTGGACTCATTAATACCTTGATGCATCATTTCTTTTTCTGTTTAATTCAACTAAATGAGATTTTAGGCTTCCGAATTCTTCTGCCTCATGAAAAAGTATATTTCATTGTTATTATTTATTAAAAGTTTTTTCTTTTCCTATAACTCACGATATAAACAGTTGGCTCAGAGGCTTATTATGGTTAATTAGTTAATAAGTTAATGCTATTTTAGTTAATGCTATTTTTGGCTCATATATAACATAAAGCAGGGCGATACAAACACAATATTTAAATTGGGAGTTTGAACGTGAGGTTTATAATGGTGAAAGGACACCATAAACTTAACTTACAGCAACTAAGTTCAGTGGAAACCATACATAAATTAGCAAACTTGACCACGATCGGAAAAAGCAAAGGTAAAAACATTGCCATTTTTAATTTCTCATATGCGACGTAAATGAAGAGAAAATACTGTAATCACAAAAAAAAAAAAAATCTGAATTCGAGATTTTGATAAATCTTCGCGTTGCAGACACCTCCGAGTTCAAAAAGCATATTTTTGGAATTATGACTGTCTGTTTGTGACACGTTAGCTCAAAACTGCTTTGAGCTAGACATATGAAATTTGGTATTTGATATAATAACAAAATTGTAGATTTTTTAAAAATCAAATTTGGAACGAAATCGATTCAAAGACTGTCTATCTGTCCGGCTGCCGAAGTACAAATGAACACGATAACGAGGAAATGTTAAGAGCTAGATAAATAAAAATTGGTACACAGGTTTAACATATAAATTGGTTTTGATTTGATTTGTGAGGTTTTTTGGCGCAAGAGCCACATTTGGCTAAGCTGCGCTATAGCATCTAAACGGAGATCCATATCCAATTGTTGGCTAAATCTATCAGATTTTTACTTTTGCATACACATAAACGCAATATCCCAAAACAAAGTTTCTCTTGAAGTTTCGAAGGCACCACTCCAGCTAGTATTAATATCACACTAAACATTTTCCCAATCAGTTATTTTGAAACCAGCATAAAACCATAAACGCAATGTTGATTTATTAAATATCTAATTTCTGAAGTGTATAATTAGACACTGTTGAGCCTTTAACTTTTATTCGAAGATAATTTATTTACTTTGATGCGGAAAATTATTACAATTGAATATCGTAATTCAGAATTTAATTTTTGTTAAATTATAGTTTAACTTCAAATAAGCTGAATTAAGAACTCTTTATTCGCAAGAATATTTGGAAAATAATTTGGAATTAGAAAGCTTTTACATGTTCTTTATTATCCATTCATCCAGTTTTTTATTCCCTGTAACACTTTCATTAACTGTGCAACTTGGATCGTGAAGTGAAACCGGTGCAAGATTCAAATCGGTTTCTGCTAAAAACGATCTCCTTTCGAAGTTCACTGTTGAGATGACCCCAACTCATTAACTATTTAGTATTCAAGCTCTTGTTCTCAGTGACTTGTTTTGTAAAAGTTGTCAGCTTCAGCGATATCGACCGTCTAAGTTCGTGCGCTTTTCGAAGGAACGCAGACTTTAACCTCAAGGCACATGATATCTACTATGGCCATGTGAAAAGACAACTCATATTAATATATCATTTAAGATGGTTGAAAAAAGGACATTGACCGCCAAAATGTGCATAATTTATCTCCTGATTTCATATTCTTCCCTGTTTTATCTTATCTAATTAAGGATTTGATAAAAGAAGGAATCTAAAATGGGTTTCCCATTGCGAATCTCATGTGATTATAACAATTTTGGATATTTGAACTCGAAAAATCAGGTTATTATAATTTATATAAAAAATTGTAAGAATTTTACTAAAAATAATTATAAACGAATGGCATTCTTTGGCAAAGTATAATCAGTAAGAGTGGAAAATAACACGCGTTATTCTTATCATGCAGAAATCCGAAACCATATCCAATTTTTAATGTTGAAACGTTAGAATGTACAATAAACATTTATGTTTTTAACAAACTTCCTAAACAAAGTTACTTTCTATCTTACCAATAATAAAAGTTATATGGAGATCAGATTATTTTAATATAATATTGTAAATGAATTATTATTCGTCTTGGTGATAAACTCCGAAATCATTTTACTTTCATCAGTCCCTATATTTATCCCTACCAGTGGCGTAAATGGTCCTGCTCCCACGTGTTGTAATTGAATAGCTACATAGCGACTAATACAAGGTGTCCCTTAAGATATGCAATAACTAATATTACAGATTCGGATAGAACACGTCAAGATAAGTATTATGATGATAGCTTCATACCTTAATTAGATTATGACGCTGTATTCGGGGATACCACACGTTATACATCAAAATACTCGTCTTGGCGTGTTCTATTCGAATTTGTAACTATTAGACGCTGCATACCTTATGGGACACCTTGTATTTTCGTCCCCCAAGATCGATAGAAAGGCCCATCCTAACCATTTTTCGGGATCTCATGTAATCTAATTGCGCCATTGATCCGTCATAACAAGAATTCATAATTCTGCAATTCTTTGGTTTATATAAAGGAATAAATGTAATTTTGGTAAGGATTATTAGTAACTAATACAATAAATGAAGAAGGACGACTTCTTGATTTATATAAAAATGAAAGTTCAATAAGAGCGGTTTTTTAAAGGTATAATTAAAGTCAATTAAAATTCTTTTGGGAATTATTATAAATTACTTATTACTTACTTATTATTATTTAGCTATAATGATTGACGGAATTATTTAATTAAGGGGTTGTAAATAATCAATTAGTAAGTTAAACATCCTTTAAAATTTATACTTAATTGTGAAATGAATAAGTCATTGGAATAAAAACAAATAAAGTGAAAAAATTCTTGGGATTATAAAAAATTTCTTCAAAATATTTAGAAATACAAAAATTAAACAATTATAAAATTAGAAACCTGGTTGGTTTGTTAAAAATATATATAAAAAGACCGCTTAATATAAATAATAATAATCGAAATAATAGATTAGTAGAATATTATAAATTTAAGAATCTTAATTTTTATAAGAATAAGTAATGATAGCACATCTTATAAGTACTTGAAAGCTCACACGAATTAACAAAAGAATGATGTTTAATTCTCAAAGTTTTATATTTATATATTTCAATACAAATTTTCAGCCATGATATTACATTTCCTAGAAAATATTACTATGCAAAAAATTTTTCTTCTTCTGTAACGAAAGCTGTTTATATAATGAGAAATTTTAAACAGTAAACAGCTTAGGAATAAACATTTTAAGTGGGAAATTAACTAGGAATAAATATTTTAAAGTAGCTGTTTCAAGTTCAAGGAAATGCATTTTATAAAAACATTTATTCATTTATTTTTAAAAACTAATTTTGAAATATTGAGCAAAGTAAATAGAACAAAAAAAAATTGTTTATTCTGATTTAGTTGTTTTCGTATACATCCTTATTTTGATTATATGTTTCGTTCTGGAAAAAAAAAAGAATCTTATACAGAAGCATTTCTTTTTTCTTTATCAGTTTATCTTCTGATGAAAACAGATACTAAGTAAAAGCAATATTTTACTTTATTTGAGAAAAACTGACTGAAAAATGCGCTTGTTTTAATTTTTCCGGTCAAAATAAATTTGTGAAATAAAGAGTGTTTATTTACTTACAATTTTTTATTTTTTATTTTTTGTAAAAGCATGTTTTTCTACTATCCAAAACATGATTTGGAAGTATAAATAAGCATTGAAATTATACTTGAAGAATTATACTTTATACTTATACTTGAATTATACTTATATTACTATAGAAATTATACTTTAAGCAAAATATTTTGCATTCTTCGTACATGGATTATTTCCCATGCCAAACAATATTTTAAAAATGCAGCTTTTTCTTTCACTTTTCAAAAATGCCTAAATAAGATATAAATAAAAAATGAATATGATTTTAAGTCTTACTGCAATATGACCTTTGATATTACGCTAAAACAAAGATTAATTACGGTGATTTTTATTTCAAACATAGTGTGTGAAGTATTGACGAAAATTGGAGCTTGATCAGCTACCTATATATAACTATAACTCTAAAAATATATGGTTTAAATTCAGAAACAATTTTTCTCAAGTTTCTATTTCACTTGGCTAGATAATAAGAAATCCCCAAATAATAAATTAGTTTATTGAATCTAATCGAAGTAATAGAAAATTGAATCATTGAGCAATCGTTGAACATGATAAATTAATAAATACAATCGCTGAAATTGATAAATCTCAAAAGAAATAGAAGGAGCAAATTTGATGATAAGGAACTACACCAGTGATATATGCATGATATGTACGTGGAATATATCATTACAATTTAATGAACAATGGGTGTAGATGCAAACAAAAAAAGTTAAACAAATCTATAAAAAACTTGAAGAATGTCATAAACTTAACTAACGTTTAATGTATATATCTTAAATAAAGAACTGCCCGCTTGAAAAAATATAAAGCTTAAAGGAGAATTTTACAAGTATTTAGCATTATATTTACAATATAAAGGAAATTTTTATTTCTCTTTGCTCAAAATAAGTAATTTGATATCGCAAGCGTTATTATTTACAGAAAGGAATTTAAGATAACACTGAAGAAAGCTAGAGGATAAGAGTATCATGTCTGTGATTTGACTTCTGTGTGATCATGTCCGTGATTTGATTTGGTTCTGTGCGATCATGTCCGTGATTTGATTTGGTTCTGTGCGATCATATCTGTGATATGATCTGGTTCTGTTTGAGATTGTTAAGATCAATAGAGTAATGTGGAGTATAGTGTGCCATTTTTCATTAAGGTAAAAATACATTTATGTTTAACGATGATAAACAAAAAATGATAAATAAATGATAAAAAAGGATAAAATGATAAACAAAATATTATTTAATATTAATTGCTAGTTCCTACTTTCAATTAAAAAAAAATGTTCAGTTGAATTATAAAAATATAATAATGCGTTTTTAAATTTTTAAAACCAATTTTTCTTTCTTGAATTTCATTCTTATTCCTTATAAAAGTAAGCATGTAACAAGCTCAATGGATCACGAGCTGCTTGCTCGCTACTTAAAAAAATTATTTTTATGACGAACTCATCTTGAACCATGAGAACGAGAAAAACACTGCGAGAGCCATCAGTCATTCCTTATCAGTCGCCAATGGAGAATAGGGGGTCTTTGAAAGTGGTTGATTTGCAAATTTTACCTTGTAGATTCGTCGCAGGTTCTCTAGGAACGCCACACTATACGCAACGTACCATTCGGCTCATAGGTGGCCTTAACACACATATGAATAATACAATAATTTTTTGGAATCTTAAAGCCACATTACACGGGTCACCTCTATATTGTTTAAAAAATGTGGAAGGGTAATTTTCTAATTGTGAAAATTTGTCAAAATTTTTTAATGATATTATTGAAAGAGAATATCGGAAAATTGTGATCTCATGATTTTCCCTTCTAACAAAATAATTGAAGCAATATGCAATGAAAAAATATATAGATGCTAAGTTTTGATGTCTTATAAGATAAGAATAATATTAAATCGAAAATCATGTAACTGGACGAATAAAAACGAAAGAAATGTTGATTTTACAATAAAATACCGAAATAAAAAAGACGAATTCTGATTTAGTGGAAAATAAGGAGATTTGAAAATAACATTGGCATACATTAAAGCTGATTTATAAAATTTTCATTGGACAATGGGAAATTTTCAATAAAAAAACCAAGTTTAGCATGCATTAAGATTCTTTATCTACTAGTTTTGCTAAATTCAAAATTCACTCAATATCACATAGTATTATTGAATAATAAAATATACACAAAAAAACAACAAAAGCAAGATAAACTGAAAATATTAATTATAAATTTAACTACAATAAGCTGAAAATAACACCTAAGCTGTGAACTTAATAATATAACTTAAATAACAAAATAAATTTTAAAACATAAAAGCCGGAATAAATATTAGCTTTTCTTCGTAATTTTAACAAACAATTTTTTTAAATTTCTACATTCTTATGTACATTTAATCATATTCATTTTTTAAAAAAAATTTAATGTATTAATTTAAAATACATAACCTATTAAAACAGAATCAGGTGTATATTAAATGATTAATCTTCATCATTGCTTAGCTTGCTTTATATTGTGATTAATGACTAAGAGTAATAAATTGTATACGCTGTCAACCAATTAGTTAGTATTAAAAGAAAACTAATTGAAATTTACCAAACACGTGTAAGTAGTTAGAAAAATCTTTTTCTTTTATCGATACTCCAATAAATTTTCTGTAGGAAAAATAAGAAAAAGAATATTTCTTTGCTTTTCTAAATTTTTCATGACCTAACTATCCATAAACGGATAAAACTTCTTTAAAGCTAGATATCTTAGCAACGGAAGGGAGTTTCTCTAGAACAGAAAAGCAGAAAAATCTATACGGAATTGATTGATTTTTTTGGGGGAACATTCTTATGTTAAGTAGAAATTTCGCGAATTAAACATTTGTTCATATAGTTGTCTATTAAGATTCTTATACATAAATATTTACAAAATATTTTTAAAAAAATGACATGCAAGTTTTATTGAAGCTCTATATGTTTCTAACTAAGAATATCAAGCTTAGTTCTAGGCAAATTAAAATACATCAAAGCTCAATAAAACTATATTCAAAATTATTTGTCATTTTCTACCATTTTAAGTCCCAGATCATCCAACAAAGATTTGACAAATAATACGTTACGAGTCCTTTCATCTCCAAAGAAGAAAAGGATCCTATCCGTTCTATGAAAGATTTTGAAAAAAATTAATCTTTGATAACAGCTCTTTTCATAAGGTATATTTTCGTCATTTCAACTTTTGTCGATCATTCATATTCATATGTAAATATTTATAATACTATGAATAAATAAGCCAGCAGCGTATCTTTTCTGTAGCAGCCAACGCGTAAAAAGCAGAACTAACTAAACACCTTTTGATATCTGACACGCAATGAAAGGCCTAACCCCTCCCCCACGATTCAGATCATTGAGTTCTAAGCTTGGATGTCCAAGCCTCTAAAATAATTAGGTGAAATTATGTATTCCACACACGCTGAACTTTTCCATCGAACTGCTTTGTCCTTGCCAAAAGCGGTGTTATCATTCACACTCTTGTTAGCAACCTGCCAGAAGTGTTTCCAAAGACTATACATCCAGGACCACCTCAAGCAGCCGATGTTGACCTTTGATTTATGAAGTAACACCAACGTCATCTTTAAGCTTTGAAGAGATAAAATATCTTCATTGCCTCTTTCATTTCTTTCAATTGATGGTTCTTTAATAGAGTTTTCATTATACTTATTGAAGTAAAAGCTAATCTACAATTAAAAAGAAGCCACAAGCCTCACATGACACACACTACACTTCCTTTTCTCTCAATGATAATTAAACTGTAATGGTTTCAAAAAGTTCGAATTTAATCAAAACAAACAAAGCTGCTTCACTGAATTCTGTTTTTTAACGGAGCAGTGTTACAATTTGGCACTGAATAAGAAACATTGATAGATGAATAATTTACTTTTTAAAATTAAATCTCTGCTTAAACTCTGCGACATACTTGATGTTGTTTTAATAACTTTAACTATAAGAAGATCTATGGGCAATACATCCCACATTTTTATTGAAAAAACAACAATGCCTGAAATTTCTATAAATATAATTTATGAAAAGTTGTTTTCACTAGCCCAATAAATTTGAAAATATCTATTTAGTGTTACTTTGTAATTGTAAAAATATATTTTTAGTTACATATTATCGATGCAATAAGAATATTGCTGAAAAAATAAACATTCTTTTTATCCTTAAAAGCACATCACCCATTCTCAGTTTCGTATAATTTTCAGCTTTCAGTAAAAGTTCTCTTAGCTACAATAAAATGAAATAATATTTTACCTGATTCTACTAGAAATGAGCAGGTGATGAGTAAGAAGAAAAACCGCAAGGTCAGTAAGTAGATCATAGCTGAAAAAAAGAAAATCATTTTACTTCATTTAGTTCATTAACCATAAAACTTGGAACAGATAATCTATATATTAATAGAAAACTCATTGCTCATGCATGCGTAAACATTTTAAAACATAAGAATACATTAGTATTCATCTTGCATTTCCATAGTCTTGTTACACATAAAAGTTCTTGTAAGAGGTCATGTATGCACATATTGAAAAGTTAATGAATTTTAGAACTAAACTGTAAAGGAAAACTTTTATATACTTCAGTGACTTCATTCTCACCACAAAAAAGCTCAGAAAAAAATCGGAAAATAATTATGGTTTGCACTCTTGAGCTTTGATTAAAACGTTAGAGAACTTGTTATTTGCTCGCAATCTCTGTTTGAAATGTTATTAATTTTGGATAATAAGATTCAATTTAGAATTAAAGTATAAACGAGATAAACACTTTAGACAATATTGTCATAACTTGTTATAAAAGAATATTTGTATATAAACATAAAAATTATTTGCCGAACTAAAATATTTGATGATCGAGATAGAAAAATAGATGATAAAATAGATGATCGAGAAATTTTAATAGGATGAACGTCGCACAAAACTTGCAAAACCATACTTGTATTTTATTTACAAAATCGCGAAGTTTTTTCATCTTCGAATGATTGCAAATTTTTATTTTCAGCTATTAACAATTTTTAATCATTATTTCTATAAAAATAATTACACAGGCGTTAATGATTTCTTAACGCCTTAACTTTTTATGTAATTAATTAGCTTTCAGTTTTTTTTTACTCGTGTGATCTTTTTAAAATTTTATTAGCAAACGTTTTCGAATGAAACATTATGTTGTTTCTTTCTTTATAAACTTACTTTGTACAGTACAAATGCATCTCAAATATTTTCTTTCAGTAATTACGCTAAATTAACCAACCATCTTTGACGAAATCCTAAAATACATCTGATAGGGCTCCTACAACAGTTCCGGATGCGTGTACGACCTTGAGCCATTCCATCCTAATCACCACGTGGTACTTGCAAAAGTCATTGGACATCGCATTTTTAATGCAGTTTTTCCCCCTTCTACATAATTTAGACTCCTCACAAATGTCTGAAATCATCACGTATCACAAAGCAATTTTCCTAAGGTTAAGCCCCTCCCATGTGATCTTCCACTATCACGTACCAGAGATTACTCTGGAGAAACGCTGTGATAAACAGATGATGACGCCTTTGGCTAAAATAACACAGTTTTGAGCTATGTACCATTATGTATCTGCATATCAGGATAAAAAAAAGAAGTCTTGTCTCTCTCGGGAAAGAAAAAAACAGGATGAATTAAGACCCCTTATGTTGTTCATTGAACAACTCTCAAGTCAATGATCTCAGTCTTGAAATGACAATGTTGGTGTCGTTTCGCATGGTAAGTATTTTTAATAGCTCTCATGTCAGACTTGCTAGTTGCGCATTGGCACGTAGGTTATAATGAAGTGTGGAAATTTCGTTCCGGTACTTTTGTTCGAGAGTGAACTTTTGCATGTCGTCGGAAGTAATTCATTTAAGAAGACATGCCATATTTAAGAGGAATTCTTCCTCTGCTGCATTTTTTAAATCGTTTTGCTTGACTTATATGAAATGAAGAGCTTAACAATGGTTCATACACCGTGCTTATCTTCTTTTCACACTCAAATATTCTGAATTGTTTAGATATTTATCTTATTATGATCAGAGATTTTAACAAGAATGGTAACTAAAAAAAATCTTGCTGCTTGATTTCACAATTTATAGAAATCAAACATACCTATATTTTTGCTTTCCAGGTATTTGAATACTTCGACGTTTCTTCAACTTAACTTTCTTTTAATATTTAAAAAGTAAATAATCTCATTTAAATAATAATCCTTCGTTCAAAGAACTTGGGATTTATTTCATTTCCAACCTTTTATAATTCAAATATTTTATAGTTTGTATAGTAGAGCCATGAAAACTCAGATAAATTAGATCCTTTTGATAAACATGTTTATTAAATTAATATTAAAAGTAATTTTATATCAGATATTCTAAGTTATTTCGTTTTTGTGTTTCTGACTAACGCTTTAAATATAATTTTCGTAACTTTTTAACTATACATATAATGGAGTAACCAACTATTTGCAACCTTATTTATATGCAGTTAGCTAGTAAATTCAAGATAAATGCGTCTATCTAAACTAAACCCTCTTTACGATCTGGTTTGGAAAATTTTATTGCCAATTTAAAACATTTACTTTCGTGGAACGACGCTCGTAAATCCGAGTGCAGCAAGAAAAAAGAATAAAATCTTCACAGGACAAGAAGTCGAAACACTCGCGTAAGGAAACCATATAAAAAATGGTAATGCATTTATTAAATCACTTTTTCCTCTTATGTAACACCTAATAATTCAACCGCTTAGAAAACTTTTATTACATCGAGTTTATATGTTAAATAAAACACTATAATCGTAACAATGTGTAAGGTGATGGCTCTTACCAATGATATTATCCCATTATAAGTGATATTAAAAGCTCAAATTTCTTTTCGTTTGCTTCTTACAAGAAAAAGCAATTACACCTGTAGTGCAAATCAAACTTAGAGTATCTAGATGGAGAGTTAGCATGCCAAATCGGATTTCCAAGTAGCAATTTTAAGTATCAGGCAATGAATAAGTGAAAGCAGCTAGGCACTATGTATATTTTGCCTCGCAAATACTGACTAAAAAAGGGAGGCTTCTGCAATAGAGGCCAGAAAATTTGAAGGGGATAAATTCGAAATTCCTTACCTCCGTTTTTTTAGTTTAACACTTGACACTACAAAGTATTCACGGTTATCTTGAAACACTATTATTTCGATTGTTATAGTTTTATCTTAAGAAATCGAGCAGGAATAAGTTAAAAAAAATTTTCTGATTTAATTAGTTTTATTGATTTAATTAGTTTTTTGAATAATAATATGCCATGAAAGCAAAGGATGGTTGAACACTATATATTAATATTAGTGTCTGAATTCAAGAATCGGATAGTCCATATGAAATATTCTCTCATTTCAACTTCGTCTATTTGACGAAGTATAGCCAAATCTGGCTTTTGTGCAATATAACTCAAACTCAAAAGTGAAATATTCTCCATGCGTATTTGTATTTCATGAAATTTGTATTCGGCTTCTACAGATTTTATAGAAAAGCAAATTTAATTTTTGTATATCTTGGTCACGTAATGCGAAATGTCAAGCCGGTAACTTAAATCAGACCGTATATCGTCTGTAGACTCGTATATAAGAACCATACAAAATAAATATGCTGGATTAGTCTAGCATTTCCTTTGTAAATAGAGTGGAAAAATCTGAATAAAATACAGTTCCTTTCGTAAATGATATCCCTTCGTAACTGAACCTTATATTTGGTACAATTTGCTGTACAATAAACTTAATGTCTAAAATCCCTTCAATACTATTATTGCTATAATCACTTCAACAGAATACTTCGGACGACACATTTGGAAATTTTTGAACATCTTATGAAATTATTTTACACTTCCAGCTCATGAAATGTTTTATATTCTCATTTTAGTAAATGCATCCCAATTTCAACTTTTTGGTCGAACCCTCTTACTTGCTTGATTGAATTATAGATAAATGACTCATCCACGTTCGGCTTATACATTTTTAGATTGCCTACGATATATATTTTGAAAAATCAAACAATTTACGAAAAAAATTCATTAAAAATAATAATATAAAAATATTAAAGAGTCTTGAATGACTTTTTTTCAAAAGCGAGGTTCTTTTATTTCATCCAATAAAGATAAGCAAGAACAAATTATTTCTGCAATACCCAATGATTTCTTCGAATGTTAAATAAAGTCATACAACCACTGAATAGCATGGCGACTTAAACGCCGGTATAATAAACCTCATCCATAACAATAATAGTTAGTGTCAAACTACAGATAATAAACTTTTACAACAAATTGTTAAAATTACTGTGGAATTGATTAACTCGTAAAAGTCTCTGACCATCATTTAAACGTCATCCATTCTTCTCACAACACGTAATGAATACCAATTATATTCTTTCTTAAAAGTTCGCTCAGCATTTCAATCAGGTTTCCCCGTCATCGCAATCTTGGAAAGAAAGAGAATAGCGAACAATTTTCTTCTACAAGAATATCATCGAAAACACTTCATAACAAAAAAGAAGGAGAATCGTGATTACAATCTTGATTCTTCGTCGCAACATTTTAGTTGCCCCAAAGCTGTTTAGAAAAGGAGAAAAAAGGGGGAATAATAAGATGATGAAAAAGAAGCACAAGATCTGTAAAGAAAGCTGCTTACGCTCGCCACGAAGATGTATTTAATCGCTGACCTTAAGTTCAGAACATATTGACAATCATTTAGAGGTCAAGGATGTGTCATGGCAGTGCCGGCAAACAAGTTTAGAAATGAAATTTCAAAGACTACTCTGATAGAGTTCAAGTTGTTAGAAATTATGTGAACTATGCGATAATGACCTTATTATAGTATCTGGAATGTATTATAATTTTTGAGTTTTATTTCTATTAATTTCATATAGAATGTGAATCAAATTTAGTATCACATTAGTATCTAAAGTTACGTTTTAGACAGAAAAAGATTAAAGCAAGCGATTTCAAATCAAAGTATATTGAAATTATTTAAAGGTCAAGAATGTATCATGGTCAAGGCCGCAAACAACTTTTAGAGTTCGAAGGCGTTCAGAGTTCAAGTTGTTAGAAATTATGTGAGCCTTGCGATAATGATATTTTTATGATCTCTAGAATTTATTGTATTTCTGAGCTTTAACTCTACCAATTTTAAATGTAATGGAGACTACTTTTTAGAATAACATCAACTGGTTTAGAGTACTTTATTGTTAGATAACATACAAGAGTAATCCACAATTTCAAATTCTCTTAATATTTAAAAAGAACTTGAATTACTTTTTACAATCACTTTAATAGAATTTGAACCACTTTTCATTATCACATTAATTTTTAAAAAGAAAACTTAAATTAGTGAGTTACTCTGATATTGAGATTCTAAAATGATTGATCGGAACTATGTAAAAAACTACCTTTTTCCCAAATCTTTAAAAAATATTATAACAAGTATTCCTTAAAAATTCATTAAAATTAGTAAAGAAATAACGATAACAAAAACATTTTATATAAATAAGACAAAAATCCATATTAAATAGAAATTACCTGCTGCTAAACCCACTTACTTACCTGCTGTACATACATCACGATTGTATGCCGTTTTACTGAAGAAAGTGTTACTTTTATCTGATAACGCAAATATTTTTGAAGTAAAGTACTATGGCCGATTTTTTTAAGCTTTGATATTTGAAAAATCAAAAAAAGTAATTTAAAAAGTAAGTTAAAAATTTTGCATGTAATACATCGTTTTATATATTTAATGACAAATTAGCAGTCATCGATTTTACAGAATGTTATTTTTTTTATTAAGATTATATTTGAATATAGAAATAAAATTGCTTCATTTTAGGCACAGTACTTTTATTTCATAAATAATATAATTACACAACTGCATTTATGTCAGGAATAAAAGAATTGAACATTTTGTTAATTATCAAATTACTGTTTAAACTTTTCTTCTCTTATCAAAACGCATGAGCATTTTCTAATTTAATAATAATAAGAAGCATTATAACATTCACTTAGGGATGAATTAAGTTTTTCGGATATAACTTTGAATTTAACTGTAGTGAAATCCTTAACATTAATAAAAAATGTGTAATTTATTTTTAAATATTCAAAAAATTACTATTCATTTGAAAACAAAACTTTTAATAGTTTTGTAATATGACAGTAAGAATTTGTAATTGATCCTCTCTCACGAGCCATAAAAATGTTTTTTATCAGATGGACGCCTTTTCTCTTTATTTCAGGCGTACAAAAAATTCATCAAATACACATTACGCATTTCTATTTTAAACTTTAAACGTTTCATTGCAAATTTTATATGTATTTATACTTTTATAAAACATAAGATTAATTTCTAATATTAAGAAAAATTAATTTCGCTAAGCATTTGACTTAAATGTACTTGTTTTATTTTTTAAAAAAAATTAAATTTGTTATAATTTAATTCATCTTTACTAATTTGTTTGTTTAAAACTGATTAAATTTAATGATAAGGAAATTTCCTAAATTTAATTAAGTTCTTATTAACATATCAAATTTGCAACTCATTTGAGTTCAAACCAATGCTTAATGTTATTGAGCATTTGTTTTTAAAGAAAATAGAAGAATAGAAGAAAATAGAAGATTTTGAGCAATTTAAAAGATAATTTGTTTTATTTTTCAATATCACATTTAAAAAATAGTTTCATATCTGAAAAAGAATTTGCAAATTACATACTAGAAAATATTTTAAATCCAAAATTTTTTTGAATATTTGAGAAGAGAATTACGAGTTAGAAAGCGACTTAACATTTCTAAAAACACTTTTCTCTAATTGGCATGCAAAACATTTTAATGCAGTTTATTCAAAGATAATGTAAATGAAGATATATACTAGCTTACAAACTTTATCATCTTTAGTCGCATTTTGAAAATAATATCACTAAAGAAGTAACTTATTAAGGTGAAAGTAATTCAGGAATTCTTGTAAATACAATGATATTTACTTTCAATAATCTTTTCACTTAACTTGCAAGAGATATAAACTACAATTTAACCTAAAATATCAATCAGCATAGAAAAAAAAACTAAGCATCGATATATTACTTAATTCTATATAATGTAATATTGTTGAAAAAATGCTAATACGTATTAAATTTATTTTCTAGTACTTCAGCCATTAATAAATGTTTTAATTTCTTATTTAAAACCAGAGATGCTTCAAGTGCATATGCAGTCAAATGAAGCACACATTTTCTCTCGAAAAAACATTGACACTATCAGAAATACGATCTGTGAAGAAGAGCAATAGTTGAAACGAAATTACACATCAAATTGTGCGGCCAACAGAAACGATCTATTAACGCTTCATATGATGTGACATAAGATCAAAAAATCCGCCTTTCCGTAGCCTTGAAAGCTAAGAAGGAAACTTTCACCTTTCCTTTTTTTTTCGTACAAAAACGGAGAGAAAGTGGTAATTTATTATCTTTTTCTCCTCTTCGAGGAGAGAGTGGATGAAGGCATGATACTTCCCAGTTAGTCATCGGAGCTCTACACGTCAGAGCTCATTGGATTCTTCCTTTTTGTGTATGCAAGCATCGCTCACGGAAGTCTTGAGGTTGAAAGAAAGTGGAGCATTGCTTCACTACCAAGGTCGGAGAAAGTCTTGTTGAATTTGCCTCTTAGAAATGAATATATCGGGTGATCAAATGGATTAATTTAGAATATTTTTGTCTTAATGAAATCGAAATGGTAGTTATAGATAGTGAATAAATCAACGATTATCAAAGATGTATAATCTTTTATGCCCATTCTTTGAATGAGTAATTTGATCTGAAAGTCTGTTCCTTTAGCATAGAAAGTGGAATTAAGCTATTTCAAATGGATTGTTTCAGAAAATTTTTGCAGAATTGAAATTGAAATGTTAATGAATAAATCAATATCTTATGCCGATTCTTCGAATACCTTTGTTTGAAATCCTTTGAGTTATTTCTTAGAGAGAATAAAGGTTTGAGGAATTTACCTATTAGTAATACTAATTTTAAATCATATCTATTATTTTAGAAAATTTTCTAATAAAGGAAATCAGCGGTGAAAGACCTGAATAAATTGATTATCTCATGCCTACTCCTTGGAACGCTTGATTAATTTTAAACTTCAAAATAGAGTTAATTTCTAACATTTATACATTTTCTCATCGGATTCTATGTTATTCTTGAATATTAGTGGATTAAAATATCTCATCAAGAAATAATTTCAGCAACACAGAACTAATCGCTGTTGGATTCCGAAATCTGAAATATCTAATCTTAGATAAGTTATATTAGAATGCTTACACGCTAATGAAATATTAACCCTAATTTCAATCAAAAAAGAAAACTCTGTAAAAATAAGTAGTTTTATGTCCATTCCTCGAATAAATGAATCTGAAAAATTCAACAAATAGTTAAAAATATCTAAATTCCAGCTTTTATAAACTGCGTAATTTTATAAAAACATATTTTGAAATTGATCTTTACTACGTATAGTTTATTTGCATAAAAACGTAATCGAAGGAAACTTAATCAATTGAATTTTGAAAGCAACAGCAACAACTTGGAATTATCTCCAAAAGATCTGACGAACGAAATGTTCGACTTCATTTAAGCCCATAAGCAAAGACACAATTAAGATGAAATATATTGAAATATTAAATTACTTTTTTCTAATAAAATCTAATTAAATTATTCTATAAATTTAATGCCAAAATTGCAGTTATTTGTAGATAATTTTTAAGAAATTTGAATAATTCTCTTTGAATTTCACACATCCTTATTGATAACCGGCAAGAAATGATTTAATGTTAAATATAAACTATTAGTATTTAAAATGCAATAACATTTTAAATACAAAAAGTACCCAATACCAATATTTTAATCAAAAAATATAGCAAGTTTCAATAAAATGTTACTAACTTTAAACTCAAGGTCAAATACATACTTAAGCATCCAACAATGCAAGCACAATTTTTCAAGCAAAATGAGTGCATAATTTTTTTTTAAATAATCAAATATTTTTTTTAATAAATAGCAATAATGCAATCTCATCAATAGCTGCTCAAAATTTCATTACGTTCAGACTCACAAAAAATAAATCTTTTCATACCGGAATACGAATTTAGCTGAAGTCTCACTCATTTCTTAAGGCTCTGAAATTTAATTTAATTTATTTCATTCAAATCCAAATATAAAACATCTTATTTCAAATAACATTAACGAAATATTGAGCAAAATTTAATTTTAAAATATCTAAGACCGCTAATAATATTTTTAGAAATAATATTAGTAAGTGAAAGAAACTGCGAAAAATTATCACTAACTTGCTTCGGCTTTAGTTGAAGGTTGATGTTAAGTCCGTTTCAAGCACTAACAGTCCAACCTGTTGTTTCTGGGATCCATGGAGGTAAACAAATGTTAGGCTCTGGGCCTGATGCCGTTTAAATACCTAGAAAGGAGCCCTCGGCTGGATTGTGCTACGATTGGTGGGAGAAAGGACCCATCATCTTCAGTGGATGAGAACGGGGGGGAAAATCCGCCAGAACTGGAATCAACCAGGGATCGTGCCACAGGTGACTAGCCACTTTTACTCACTCCACTTTCTCCCGCGATCTTAGCTCTTCAGTCTCAAACAGATCTGTTTTCTTTTGCATTGAAGCATGATTGATGTTTCCAGTGCTAGGATGGGGCCCCCAACTCCTCACATAATTGTTTTCTCACCATTCCGATTCCCCCCCATTTGCCAATCTTTTATAAAGAAAAAGAAAGAGGAATCATGGCGTGATTTCATCTACAAGATGTCAAATGAGGAGATGAGGAGGTTTATTGTTAAAGAAGAGATTTCAACGTTGTTTTCTCACAGCCTTCAAAGATTCTGATTTTTTTTTTTTTTACCTGTGTTAGCTCCGCATTGTTAACTAATTTTGGGGTACGTAAAATTAAAAGGGTTCGATTTGAAATTTTTAAATAAACTGATTTTTTCTCTTTATTTTCCTTGTTTCATCTACTTTGTTGAATTTAATGGAATTTTCTAAAAAGTCTTTCTTCTATCACATTGAAATAGGATTTTTTCTTCCAATACTACAATTCTACTCCTCAAAAAATCCTAACAAAATTATTTTCTCATCATTCCGATGCTATTCATGTAACAATTTTCATATGTATGTGTGTGCGAGTGTATTTGTGTGTGGAGAGAGAGGGAGAGAGAGAAAGAGAGAATCATGGGATTTAAAATGAATAGAAAAGAAAGTTTATCGTTAGAAAAGAGAATTCAATATTGCTTTTTCATAGTTTTTAAAAAAATTCAATTTTATTATTTGACAGGTTGTTAATAGCTTTTTAGGATATGTGATTGGGTAAAATTTTCTAGGCTTGTAAGACTTAAAAAAAATGCATATTTTGATTTGTTTTTTTATTATCATTCCCTTAAGCTATATAGAGAGAGGAATCCTAGCATAATATCTTCTGCAAGGTTTTAATAATACAGAAGAGAAACTTTATCATCGAAGAAAACATTTTATAACTGCTTCGTCACAATCTTTAAAAAATTTGCGTTATAATTATAATAGTATTGATAGCTATGATTAGTATTCCTAGAAAAATGATGAAATAAAAAAATAGTTTCGATTTTTTTAAATATTTATACTTAATTCTGCTGAATTTCATTGAAGTAATGTAGATTTTCTAGATTTCAGTAAAATACGATTAATAGAAACTGGCACAACATTTAAACCTAATCTATATACAATAAAAAATAACATGTAATCCAGTTACTCTGCTTAACACAACATTTCTATTTTGTGTTTGTGAATTTAACTTCTTATTTGAATTGACTATATAACCTGTATTATTTAACTTCTTCATTTCACAACTTTCGTTTTTAACTATTTTTAATACTATAAACTCGTTTTATAAAAGCATTTTTCAAATATTCAAAAAGGATATCAGCTCATTTAAATGCCCTTCTTTTTTTAAATCGTATGAATTAAATCCCTCTCTTTACCTTATACTTAAACATTCTGTAATTTTATAGTAATAATACTTTTTACGAAGGCTTTTGCAAGTTTCTGATTAATAAATTTCTGGTGCTAACATTTTACAATTGACATATAGAAAACAAATTAATGAAATAAAACTTTTAACAAGTAAAAAAATTATATTTATTTATCAATGCCAATTTAATTATTAACCGTTTTGCTATCATAAAAATGCCACACCTTACATTCTAAAGGAAAAACACCAGAATCATTTTAAGCAATTGAAATAATTTTTTCAAGTTCAAACTTATCCATTGTTTCACTGCTCTTGAAATATCTGATCCTGCACGTGAAAAACAGTTTTTTAATTTAAGTAAAAAATCAACCTATATTCTACTTAAATGGTTCAAGGACAAAACATCAAGTAAGGAAAGAAAATTTTCTGCATGCCATGAATGTCAATGGATTAGTTGTCAGCAGCTTTGACGTCATAGCTAGACTACAGCAAAAAATTGCTACAGTTTACGTGGTCATTTTCCTGTAAAATATTCATTGCGAGAAATAAATTAGGTCTTTAATCCCGTTATGTGTATGCCTACTCTACATTCTTATAAAAAGGCTTTGAATAACAAATTAAAACAGTAGTTTTTAGAATTTGGATTTTTTTTTCCTACGTAGTTGCACAATTTTTTTTAATGTGTAGAGTAATTAAGAAAACGGTAATTATTTTTGTAAAAAAATACACGGATGTATAGCAGTCTAAAATATTAATTAGATAGTCAAATCTTTCTCAGTAATTGTTACGATTATAGCGATTTTTCATTATATCGAAATACGAGCAATTTTGAAAATGTACGAATGTTAAAATATCTTCTTAATTGCGAAGAAATCCGAGAGAAAGCCTAAAATATTGTTGTTAAATTATTATTTTTTTATTTTCTGTTGTATATATGATTCTATTTTTTTTTAAATGTTAAATTGTGAAAGATTAAAGAGCTTCCATTACAGAGTAAATTAAATTTTTACAGAACTTTTTGAAGAATTATTTTTCAGAAACTATATTCTGTTAAAAGCTTTAAAAACGTATTTTGACCAGGTAGTCAACGTCTTATATTCTAGTCTATGGCCTACACTTAAACAAGTAGTAAGAATGATAATACATCCTTAATTAAAAATTTAATATATTTCATTCTTACTAAATCGATCATTCTGTTCTAAAGCTTATTAAATCTGAAAATTTTGATTATAACCACTTCTATAATCGATACCTCATATGAAAATTATTTACATTCAATTTTTTTATATAATTCGTTGAGATAAATCATAATATACTGCTTTGTATTACTGCTTCTAAAGTTCTCAAGCAATCAAAAATGTCGACTTATCTTTGCGATTTATTTTCCACAGCATTCGTTAGGTTTCCTTCTCGGGAAGATTTTTATATAATGAATCAAAGGATTCATATGTCGCATTATAATCATTATATAAATTCTTAACATAACATTCGAGAAGGTTTTTATTGAAATTTTTTCCACGAAATTTTGATTTTTTTTTGTGTGTGGATAGCTTGAGAAATGAAGATAATCTAAAAATTTTCAAAACATTTAACATTAGAATTTAATGTATTTTATGATTTATTTTACATTCGAAAATGATCGAATGTAAAATAGAAAGAAATTTATCAAATCAAATTTATTGTCTGTAATTTGAATTGATTTTTCAGTATGATAGTACTTTTGATTTGTTATCTTTTTATGTCTAATTAGAATTTAATGTCTTATGATTGATTTTACGTTTGAAAATGATAGTAGTATGAAAGAAATTTATCAAATCAAATCTATTGTCGGTAATTTGGATTGATTTTTCTGTATTGTAGTACTTTTGATTTATTGAATTTGCTTGTTTTAGCCAGAATTTCTCCAGATTATTCATGAGCTATTCTATTTTAGGTGATATTCTAGGAAAGACCAAAATAAAATAATTATTAGAAATAAATATTAAGTTTACAGCCAAAGAATCAAAAAAAGATATAATATTGATTATTTTGGATTGATAGTTTCTTATTCTAGGAAAGAATAATTTTTAGAATATTCAATTATTGCTTCCAAAAAATGATTTGTTTCAGCTCGAATTTCTCTATATTATTCAGAAACTATACTGTTTTTAAAAAGTGATATTCTAGAAAAGGATAACTTTTAGAACATTCAACTATTGCTTATAAAAAAATTATATGATTTTCTACATTGTAAATTATTGTGAAGTTTCTCATAATCAGGCTGCTTTTCTTGCTTGCCAACTTGCTTCTGTAAAGAAAAATAAAAGGTGTTTGAATTTCTTGCTTAAAATTCTCTTGCTCATTTCATGATTATATGACTGAAAAGTCATAAACTCAGCAATTTGTATGTGTCAACTAAATAAATCTAAAAAAAGAGCAGAAAATGAAAAGGAAAACAAGTTGCGCGTGCTCAGAAAAATGATTCAAGTCATTTACATTAAACATGAAGAATTATCAAGAAGAATTTTATTTTAAGGCATCTAGCCGAATATAAATTGAATTTAATGCTATAAATCTTCACTTTTATTTTAGTTTCAACATAATAAATCTGAAGACTTATAGGTAAAAATTCGTATAAATTGTTGTAATCAATCTTTTGTCAAGAATCGTGACACAGGGAAGAAATTCTTTTTATTATTTATTTAGCTAGTTATTTTAAAAGAAATGTTAAAAACTTTTTTTATGACACGTCTTACTTTTTTTTAGATAAGATTGCTACACAAATATCTAAACATGAATTTAAAAAATAAAATATTCCTTTTTACAGGTAAAATATTGTTCTCTTTTCTGATATAATGGTTCATATCTTTAAAATGCATCTATACTTTTCCAAAAATAACTTTGAACTCAAAATTATACAATTTAAAAATTTTATAAATGCACTATATTTCTATATAAACTGATCTAACAGAAGTAATAACATAATAAATTATTTAATAAATCATATCATGACCATAATTCGAGCAATGGAAAGTTTGTATTGATACTGTATATTTGAAATGGAAATTATAAATTATCTATGCACTGAAATTCAATAAGGATGTTATATAGAGATTAATTTTCACTAGAACATTCGTTTTTATTACTCAAGAGAATTGAAAGTATTCTACTAAATGCACCAATCGAATTTCGTCGCCATAATTTACGGCACTGTTCCAATGGTAAAGAAATGTAAAATCGTTTTTCAATGTTAATCCTGTTGTGTTTATGTTTACAACTAATTCCACATAGGTCAATTAAGTGTATCCTCAATTATATTTAGAAATTGCGTGTTATTGCTGTTGAATAATCCTTTTCAATAAGATAGTCCCAACAATCCAAATCGAAACACCATTAATGATCCCAAAAGTTCACGAAGTTATTTCTTTGACCTTTCTAAACAATGTTCATATATTATAGAGGTTGGCGTCATTCTTTCTTCTTTGATGAGGAACGAACAATTATGGAAAATCTGACCAACATGTAATTTTGTTTTTCCTTTACGCCCATCCAAGCCCAAAAGTGAGCAAAAAAATCCTTGAAAGGTCATTACCACCAATAGCCATCAGAGGAGGTTGAGAAAGAATCAAACACGCTAGGGTGCAATAATCTTTTGTTCCTGATTTTGTAGTTTACAAAAGACAAAAGGTCCTCTTCCTGAAAACAGAGTCGAAAGTCTCACTAATTGTCAAAATTCCGGAAATATCGAATTATGCGAAAGACCCGAGGTCGCTAACGGAAGGTTCAAGGAAACGCCTCTAAAACTGAAGGTCAAGGCTCGAAAAGACCTTGCAAGGACTCTCAGGCGCCCGTTTAATTGGATATCACACTCGAGATCAAACGTTGCTCTCTAGTTTCGCAGGATAAATGACGGCCGTGCCTTCCCCCTTTCACTTGTTTACATTTTGACTTGGATGGAAAGATGGCGAGGGTTTTAATCGCTACCAAATGAATTAATTCCCAAGAGTAATGGTGAGTGTGACCAGGTCAGACCAAGGGTATTAGTGCATGGGATTCTTCTTATTGAATGCTTTTTAATGAACAGGTTGTGTGAGCGGAATAAATCGAGTTTAGATGCGGATCCTCGTAAACATTCCCCCTTTCTCTCGTTATGGAAGGTGCGAGTTGGAATTTTTATCTTCTGCTCAATTGATGCTTTAAGAATTCCTCATAAAGTAGAGCTTCCGATGAGCAAGAAAAAAGTGCTTTCGAAGAGAATTCTCATTTGTTTGCTGAAGAAATGGTAATGAAATCAGGATTTAATCGGATTTCCTCGAATGCGTGCGATGCATTAAATAGGTAAAAAGTAAAGCTCGTTACGGATTCAGAGTTTTAATCTCTGATTGAAATTGATACTTGCAAGGAAAGTTCTTGCAAAATTAAAATTAAATTTTTAAGAGAAGAATTCAGGTAAATAACCTCCCTTTATTCTAGCCATGAAAAGTGCGGGCCTGAATTTTTATCTTCAGCTGAATTAAAGCGATAAAAATTCCTTTTAAAATATTGAAACTGTTGAGCATGAAAAAAAAGTACTTTTATCGAGATTTTTCACTTTTTATGCTAAAGAAATGATAATGAAACATGGGTAAATTGACCTTCTTAGAATGCAATCGGGCAATACGTTAAAGGATAAAGAGTAAAATTCCTTTCGAATACTGTACTTTAATCTTAAAATGAAAGAAAATTCTTGAACGAAATAGATTTTGCTAAATTAAAATTAATTTTTTATGAGTGGAATTCTTTTTATTCTATTCTCCCTTTCACTCGTTATTAAAATTCTTAGTCAGAAATTTTATTTTTTGTTGAATTAATGCGATAGGAATTAATTTGATAATATTTTATAGAGCGATACAACTAACAAGTATGAAACAAAGCGTTTTCTAAGAAACTTTTGATTTGTTTACTGACAAAATGATAATAAAATCAGAACGCGGCTAGGTTTTTTTAAATCTGATTTGGCAATGTATTAATTAATAGGTGAAACATAAGCAATCTTTGCGAAAAAAGAAACCTCTGATTATGTTACTTAGCTTAACAAAGTATTTTTATCGGAAAAGTAAATCGGGATTTTTTTTTTTAAGTAATCGGAAAGTTTATCGGGATTTTTTTTTAATGTAATCGGAAAGTTTATTGGGAATTTTAAAAAAAGTATTTTTTATCGGGATTTCTCAGTATTTTGTTGAAATGAAGATAATTTATTGAAATAAATATTTTAATAGAGTAAAGATATAACTAGCTTTCTTTGAATGCGATTATACAATGTATTAACAGGAGAAACGTGAGGATCTTTGCGTATAAAAGATGATTCTTAGCATAACACAATTGTCAAGATTGAAAAAAAAAATGACTGTTTTCACCGGGATTTTTAGTTGTTGCAAAAAATGACAATAAAAATATCGCAGCAAAAATTGGCTGTCTTATTAATTAATTCTCATTACTTCTTATTAATATATATTTTTTTCAATTGTGCAATAAATACTTAGGAGAAAAGAACACACCAATACTAATTTTTTTTTAAATCTTGGAATGGCATACAATACTTAAAAGGAAAACTGCCGATTTAATTCAAATTAATTTTTTATATCACAGTCAAAAGTACTTTTTATGTTGATTTCTAAGCTATTGATAATAGTAGTTATTTGTTTATTTGCAGATTATTAAGAAATTAATAGCAATAATACTTCCCTTATTATATTCATCACTAGAAAATGTTAAGAGAGTTACATAGGTAGATTTTTATTTACCTTTAACACTCTTTAATTAAAATTACCGATTTAGCAAACTAAGGATCAAAATAAATGGTTTCATATTATTTTACGCTTTTTTTATGTAGAGTTTTCAAGAAGGAATAAGCAAAACATTCGTTGCAATTACTTAATAGTTAATCATTAGTTAATTAATTTGTTTAGTTTTTGTCCAGTTTTCATTTAAATCTTGTTAATTTATGACTTGAACTTTCATTGTTCATTTTCGGTTTCGAGAGGAAAAAGAATTCCGCAATGCCATTTTCAACTGTTAAAGCTTCTTTGGTCCCTAAGCTCAAGAGATAAATGAGAAAAAGGAAACATTAGCTTGGAAAAAATGAAATGTAACAAAAACTAGTTATTCGGCGGAGTTTAAAGCTCTACATTTCGGAGAAATGGAATTCTTAATTGCTTTTTCTTACGAATATTGATGAATCTGAAAAAGAAAGGCGGGTGTAAACTTTCGAAATTACTCCTGAGGTCACTACCCACAGTTTAAGAAACTCTGATTTGGACTAAAAGTAAAAATTATTTTACTTATTTTTCCGATTAATACATTTAGTAGAATTATTCTTTAAATCAACATATTTCAAGAATTTCTGTATGCAATCTGAAATAGTTGAATAAACACACACAATAGATATTATTTGGCCATTACCTGATATTTATTTAGAGTACTTTCAAACCTTTTGAAATCATTTATATAGCTCAAATAGTTTAATATATAAGATATAAATATCAATAACCTTTGCAGATAAATGAGAATGTAATAATAAAGGAGTGTTCAGAATTTACACTAAGTCTTTTTCGTGTACCCAGAATGAAAATGCAAAACTTTTAAAACTAAGTTTAAAAGCAGAGTTCATTTAATGCACAAGGCAGTTCGTTTCATTTAAAAAATTCTATAAAATTCTTTTTAAATTGTATAAAAATAGCAAAAATTCATAATGAAATTAAATGGAAGAAAGAAATATAGAAAACCAAATTTTTTGCCATAGAAAAAATTACTTGTAGCACTGAAACACAAAATATCTTTTATGTTTTAAAAACGATAATAATAATAAGTAAATAAAAGAACAACTCAGCTCTTAAATAATAATGCGTAAATAAAACAATAATTTACAGGAAATTAAAAATAGATATACAAACATAAAAAAACATTCCAGCTGAGAAGATTCAAAACTATGCACACGAGTTGACAAAGAATCTATAAATAAAAATGATTTTTTTAAATAAAAAATTTAAAATAATATGAACTAAAACAAAAAATTTAACGTCTGTTTATTAGTTGCACAAATTTTCTAGACTACAAGATCAAATCAGTATTACATGCGTGCCAAAATTCTGCAAATAATAAAAACGAATTAAGCGCAACGGGCTGATCTATCTCGGAATTATTAAATTTTCACTGCAGAATTTTCCATTAATGCTTTTTCAACCGAATCATATTCATACAATCCTTTAAACAAAGGCCAAATCTATCAAACACAAGCTATTAACCGATACTTCTTAGTATAAACTGCAAAAAAATGTCGATTTGTTATAAATGATACGCAATAAAAATTCTTGACAGTAAAAATATGATTTAAAGTAGCTTTATATAATTATAATAAAAATGAAAAGATTACCCAAAAATTTTTTGAAGAAGCCAGCATTATGCAGATGATTCGTTTGATTCGATCAAGTTTTCCCGGAAGAGCTTTTATATAGAGCGTTGATTTTGATTCCTAGGTGACTCACATGTCCCACCACTTCGTTTCTTTAAACTGTGAGTTTTTACAAATCGAAAATTTTAATCAAAAGAAAATTTCCTGAAGTAAAACTAAACATGAAAAAGCTAAGTAATTTCATCAATTGTTTAGTTTTAATCCGAACTATGAAATGAAATTATATCAAAGACATAGATGGATAAAGTCATTGAAGGTCAAGTTTAGTAAGATTTCACGGCGAAGATACACTCGAGAGGTTATTTAATAAACTTTCAATAAAACAAGAAATATCCCAATATTAGAAAACATCAGGGAAGAACACTCTGGGTCATCACCATCTCATATCGGTAGGATAAAGTAAGAGTTAAAAGACTAATTTTGACTTTTAAAGAAAAGTAACCGAAATTAAAAGAGCCGAATACGGCATCAAAGAAAATTTCAAGACAAGAAAACTTGTTCAATATCTTTTGTTTCGCAAATATTAGAAGTCTGCTTTCCCAACATAAAAGGATTTAGAGAGCAAAGGCGCACTTCAACTGTGGGAGAAAATGTCGGAAAATGAATCGTGCTTCCAGCTAAATATTTAAAATGTTTAGATAAATTTCCTGTTTTAATTTTCCCCCTTTTGCTACTGAATGATTGATTTTAAGGTCTGCAAGAAGAATTAATAGAAAAACACGTTAAAATTCTAGCGTTTTCCGAGAAGTTCAATGACTTGTATGAGTTTTCTTTGGTCTCACCGTTCTGGGAATCTTCGGTAACCTTGTTCATAATTACTTTTAAATATAATATTTCTTTGGTGAAAAGAAAAAAGTCATTTGTATCACACTGAAGTCTAATTCACATTTTCCAGAATTTATAAACGTGAATTTTCATGATTTATTATCTAATTTTCTTAGAAAAATTAACTTCTTTATATAATATTCTTCTTTTTAAACAGAGCCTATTTTATTGATTATTGATTATTGATTACCATAAAATATTCACATGATAGATAGTTAATGAAATGTTTTATAAAATTGTAGATACAGTAATACTCCTCATATATTATCATTAATAATGCTAAATGTTGAATGATTAGCAAACTCATTATAACATTTGACAATGATAGCATTAAGAGAATTATCTTAGTTTGTTAAATTTTTATGTTTTTAAAAATCTAAAAAAAATTAAAATAGTTCAAAATAAGTTATTTGAAACAAGCAATTAAATATTCAACAGTGTTTGTTCAGAAAATATACATTGAAATTTACTGCGTTTGATGCAAAAATAAATAAAACAAAACGAGTGATTATAAGAATAAATATGAATAAAATTGATAGTTTAGTGCAGGTTATACTGCTTATAGATTCTTCTATATGCAATATATAGATTCTTCATATATAGATTCATCATAAATAGATTTTTATGCAGCCGTACTTTAAAAATTGTTGACAAATCTAACATGTTTCATGTTTGTAAAGAAAGAATTTTTAATCAATTTTTCATTCAATTCTTCGTGTATTCGTCTTGAAATTTAAACATTTGTGTGCTCTTAATGAAAATGGACTATTTTAATATTTTCAAAGCTTAGTTATCTTTAATCGAATACTTTAGGTTGCCGATTTCTTAATATTTATAATAACGAATTATAAACTGAAGACTAAAAAATAAAATAATAAATTTTAAAAAAATCACTATTTATCAAACTAATGAAAGTGATTTTAAAAATTGTGTTTCTTATTCTTTTTTTATCAATACGTTCTTTTTACCTCAAGTTTTTATTTCACATTTATGTCTAGTTTACTACCTCATTCTATTTTAATTTAGAAAGTTTTCATACATGCATGTTTTTATGTATGTAATAAATAAAAAACAATTTTAAAAAATTACAATAATCTCAGATATAATTAAAATAGATTTTTTTGGGGTTCTTTTCTCCTAAATATTAAACTAAACATGTTGTTTGAACCCTTTAAAGAGACTAATGTTTGCTTGAAAATACAAAGCTTTTTCACATTGCAAACTAACACTACAAAGGTCTTATTCAGGTAAACAAGGACCCGAAATTTTCTGAAAGCCATATTGTAGTTCTTTTCTCAAAATACAGATCAAAAATGTGAAAAAAATCTTATACAAAAGTGATATTTACTGATATATTATAAACAATGGCTTAGTAACCGAAAGGGAAGCAAAAACTTAGATCTGCCCTCGACCCTTTTTCTTGTCTGGAGGAGGGGGGGGGAGTGCTATGGAGACTACTCGATAATATATTTCTCTTTTTAAAAGCGAAATACCACGATGGGAGTTCATAAACTGTGCTGTCACAACTCTGGAATGTGACGGTAAATTCTTTTTTTGTCTTATTAAGGCTAGGAAGGTACCTCAAACTCTTACATAAGAGTAATTAAATATTACAGGGATTTGAATAAGACTAAAGCATTAAAACTTAAGCATTTTGATATATTTGCTTATTTACGAATAAGACTATGGATATTATAAGGACAGAAAAGCAAAAGGAAATCAAAATACTTTCCAATTTTTTTCATTATGTATTATATATTTTTCACATAAGTTCAAATTATCATTATATATGAAAAAGAATCTCATTTATGGACAAAGATTTTTTTATAACACACTGCAATTCACTAATAAAGGGCCTCTTGTAAAGACCGCGCTTTTCATTTGCGACTCAATATTCTATTGCAAAAAAGGCTTGTTTATGCATACTTGATTTGTCTTCTAAGTTTGTAACATAATTTTAGAAACACCCTGTATATATAGAAAATTTCTGTCACAAGAACCTTAGAGAATAGTAATTTTCCTAGAAAGCAATTTAAAATTCCAAGTCCCTGATTCCATTACTGATAAAATTTCAGCTTTATCTTTTCAGAGCATTCAAAATCATTTTTTTATCCTATTCAATGATTGAAAAACTATTCAAAATATTTATTCGGAAAAATCGCAGAACTCTTTCATCATTTTAAAAAAAGCTTTGTGATTCCTTCTTTTCCAGTACACAAACAACTTGCGAGTTCAAATAATTTTTCTACAGCTCTTTGAACAGAGATTCTTCAAAACGTTTAAGTTATTTTTCGTTTTTAAATTGGCATACTGAAAACGTTCAACCATTGCAAATTTCAATTTGAAATGTTTTCTTTATTTCTATAAATTAAATAAAAAAAACCATAGTTTTTCCTTTGTCTTTTAACCGAAATTGTGTTGCTCCGAAGTCTTTAGATTAATATTCTGGCTAGTAGTAGTCAGTATGAGTAATATAGAATAAACAAAAACTTGTTTACGAATAATACCAGAAGGTAAATGATGATATCCCGAAGAAGTCAGCCATTTTTTTTTATAAAAAAAATCATTTTTCTTAGAAATCAGTCACTTCAGTTTGACTCAACATGTTTCTTGTTTGAGTAATCAGATGGTCATTCACTCCTTCATGGGACACAGTTTCAACATTGTGTTCTTGGTGACAATACAATACACTATTTTGATATTTTCATTATCAGTTCATCGAATAACTTCAATAATAATTGATTCGATAGTAGAAATGACCTGGTATTTAATTTGAAGAAACTTGATTTCAAAATACCATCATTTTTATCATGATAAATTGCACATTTAAGAGCAGGAAATAATTAAAATGAAAAACTACTTCTTATTACACTGTTAATCGTGCATTTTAACTTTCTCTATGCAACGTATAAGGAAAAATGTAATCGTCAAAAACTTCAACGTCAACATTTTACAAAAATTTCGAAACTTCACTTTTCAGACCTCTTTGAATCCGAAAAAAGGCATATTTGACACTATGTTTATCTATTTTTCTGTGAACACGGTCACTCAAAAACACTTTAAACTAGATGGATGAAATTCGTTGTATGGACTTACGACCAAATTTGTAGAATACTATCAAGTTTTGAACGAAATCCATTCACAGTAAGTCTGTCTGTCTGGCTACCCAGGTACAAGTGAACTTGATAACTACAAAACACTTGATGGTTGCTTGATGAATAAAATTTGGTACACAGCTTTAAAATATAAACGATTCTTATTAAATCTTAATCCATATTTGTCAAAAGGTTGACAGTCTCTGGATCTGTACTTTTGTATGCATGTAAACGCTATAACACACATTTCTACAATAGCTTAAATGAATCAAATTCGGTACGATAATAATTGTGATTACAAATATAATTCCATGTCAAATTTTGCTTCTATCGATCGACTAAAAGACATCCAAAATACATATCTCACGATAGATTCAGTAAGAATGCAATATTCTTGCCAAAGATTTATATTTTGTAATTATTGTTCCCCAATGTCATGCAAAACAACACAGCATTACCCAAGGTCCACAATTTTATGCAAGGGAAGAGTGTTAACACCTTTTTTAGAGAACTGTTAAAAAAATTTTGGCGACAAATTTATAGAATAAATTTTTTTATCTTATACATTATAAGAAAATCTTCGTCGTATTAAAAATAATAAATTTTTCAAATAAACTGAGGCTTACGCGAGTTTTTAAAATATCACATTTAATAATCTCAATTTTAAATATATATTTGGTAATTTGATAATGAGTTTTGGATTACCAAAATATATCCTGTGGAATTTGAATGATATGTCGGAATTGTCGCTTTGGTTATAGTTATTTTTTAAAAATGATTTATCACAGTAGTTAATTCTAAATTAAAATGAAGAATCATTTTATCATTTTTAGAAATATTCATATAACTACAATCAATCATACTTCAAATATATTTCATTTTATTAAACAAACGCCAGTTTCTTTAGTATTATTGATAATAAAAGTTACAGATAAAAGACGTAATGAAACATATAAATGGCTAATGCAGAAATATAGATGTGAATATAGTCATCATTGCAAAAGTCTTTTTAACATAATTGGTCTTATTAACATTATTGGTCTTAAATTTAGTAAGCAGATTTTAAACTTAAGATCAGTCTACATTCGCGAAATCGTAAAATGACATTCATTAAATCATGTACTTAGGCAGGAATCTGTCACAAAAAACAATCATGAAAATTATTTAAACTGCCTTAAATTATTCCTATTTTTCTGGTTCATTATACATAAAAAATAGCACTTAGTTACCATAATTGTAAAACTTCTATGTTGTCCACGAAGATAACTAAAATGAGAAAAAAAAGAATAAAGTTTTTAATAGAAATACTTTTTGTGTATAATTACACTTTAATTATATATCATGTGTAAATCATTTTCTACAAAAAATGCGATTTTTAAAAAAATTAACTGGAAGTTTATTGCTCTTGTTCGTTTCACTAACTAGCATATTTTCTATAAAACTTCAGCTTCTATAAAACTTTATTAGCTTCTTGTTCCTTTTATTTCTTTTTCTTTTTCAGAAGAATAAATTAAAAGAACGATAAATCAAAGTCATTTGTCTGTATTTATTCTAATGCCAAACAAACACAAACAAATGAATACATTTTCGTTTTTTAAAAAAATAAGTAGATAAAAAGTTTATATTTATCAAGCTTATAATGGTCGCAATATTATTTTTGATATTTTCGTGACTTAACTTGACACTAATGACACTAACTCGGAAATACCTTGACAGTGAAAGAGAAACAACAATTTCGAATGACATCTGCAATTTCCTACTACAAGACTAACCGACTTAGTATGAAAAATGGCATTGAAAAAACAAATCCAACTCATTACAAATTCTTAAGACATCATAACCAGAACAGTGGACACAAATAGATTAGTGGTAATCTTTTCCAACCAAAAACAAAAAAAAATGCATGCATTACTAAACTAACAAGAACAAACCAAATATCTCACGCGCTTTTCAGCATATTAATAGCAAACAAATAAGAGACTAATTATAATTCACATTTCCTTAACATCTAAGACATCTATATATTATTATTAAAAAAATGTTATTACAAGATGAAAGGTTGTAAGAAACAGATCCTTAAACTACTAATTCATATGTTTCATGATTCAAGAAAAGATAATACCTATTTAGAAGGATTCAAGTTAACAACCACGAATAAAATGTCTAACTCATGTTTGGAGCTATGTAGCGCACTTCAATTACAGAAGGTTTATTATATTCAAGCTTTAATTATCTTACACAAGAGACAGACAAGGGCTGTAATTAAGAATTTTTAATTGTATATGATTTGCTTGGTAATTAAACAATGGATTGTTAATTCTTGTACTTCAAAATTTGAACACGGATAATCCTAGTTTTCTAGAATTCTTGCTTTCAATCGCGTTAATTGCATATAGCGCATCATTCGAAAGACAGGAAGGTATAAACATTACGCAAATTTAAAAAAATCGTTTCTTACTCTTTTTTAGTATGTTTTAGGTGTGCCAATCGTGCAACGCAAATCAAATATGTGTGTGTGTGTGTGTGTGTGTGTGTTTCGTTTGTTTGCATTTTTCCAGAGCGGATTTTATTTCTTTTCTTCTCTTTGCCTATATTCAGGATTTTTTCATTCGTGGATGGAATAGAGCAATGCCAACGGTATATCGAAACATAATTGTATTAATAAAAAGTCTTGATAGAGAAAAACTTTCTACCGTTCCCTTTACTTTTCGTTTTAAAAGAATTACTATTCTCGAATATGAACATAGCTCTCTTTATTATAATTTTACAATACATGGAGTAGTATAAATGGCTTTCGAATAACTTTTGGAATTCTTCCGTTCTTAAGAAAACAATGTAAGGTTTACAATTTTTCTTCTTAAGTTTTTGAATGTACTTCAAATGATTCTTTTTTTTTCTTCTTTTTTTTTTGCGACTCACAGAAAATTAGGTTGTACTTCTTATGTTGTACTTAATGTGACTGAACTATTCATTCAAAAACAAAATATATTAGCAGATTCCATGTAATATTTCTGGTACAGAAATTTTATACATGGTTCCCTCTACAGTCCTGATTCTCTCCCTTCCTCAGTTTTAGAACATCGGAATGTATGTTGAAATGTGATTAAATAAAATGTCTATGCGCTTTGTTTAAGAGCTGCCTAACGCAGAAATCTGGATTTAATCATTTTGTCTCGAAAATTTTGCGAAATAAAAAAAAAAGCAAGCCTATTATAAAGTTGAAAAAGTTGGAAAAACAGCTTGAACCAAATGAGATGAATATTTAGTCATTTCATGGTCACTATTTCAAGACTACACTGTCATGAAACTGAGGAGAATGGGGTATTTATATTATTAAACTCATCTTTCCATCTTGCTGCTACTAGTAGGCTTTGGAGATACTGTATCAATCTAATACTTTATGTCAGGTACGCAAAAGTATGAGATACACAAAACTGATACTCACGTAAAATATCAGGTATTCGGTATCAGATTTTGGTCTCGATTGTTACCGACTGATAATCTCCTCGACATCATTCATTTTTAGTTATATCAATCTGATAAAAGTATTAGGTTGATATAATCTAGTTCACGATCTTAGTTCGGCGATGTTATGAGTATGCGTGATATTTTTTAACTATATATATTTCATCATAACTAGCCACAACTTTTCTTTTAACCGTGTTATAGTGCACGTGACACTGAAGAATAATCGTCTTCTACATACTAACCATATCGATAAAGCCTTTCTTCTCTTCTCATCCGCTCTTCAATCAATATCAAAACCAAAGCCAATGCCTTTTTCAAAGAAGAAAACTTACAATTTGGTATCAAATTCGTAACAGAATCAGCTATCAGTCTCGGCTAAGATTCGGTGAAACTGTATTGATCTGATAAAAAATATCAAGGTAATATTGTAAACAAATAGGTAACTCAAACATAATTATTTTTAGTAAGTTTATTAAAAGCAAATAAAGATTAAGCATTGAACATTAATAATATTTTCAGAATATACAGTTTAAAAAATGTACTTAAAAATATTTTTATTTTGAAAAAGAAAAATATAAACATTTTCTTAATAAATTTATGAAGGAATATTTAAGAAAAAAATAAAATAAAAATAACTCTTGCCATCAGTTTTTCAAGATTTATAAGAGTCCTCACTTATTAATGTTAATTAAAAAATTATAAAATTAACAACCAAAGTTATAGGTAACAAGCAATTTGAGTGGAGGTAAGAGTTTTTTAAAGCTAATATCTTATAACAGTGTTTAATACCTTCTGGTGGCAAATGAATCGATTGCCGGGTACATCAAATATAAAATTATCAGGTAAAAGTGTCCGATATATATTATCAGTTCGAATATTAGTATCAGTCTGCTACTGATACTGCAAAAGCGGGTATCAACTCAACCCTAATCTTGACACAGGTGCGAAAAACTATATTCCACTGGATACTAGGTTTCATTTCGATTGCAGTTATAGGCTGGATCAGGTACAAAAGTACCAGGTAAGAGCATCAGGAACAATCGAGTATCAGTATCAATCTATACCTGATGCAACGAAGCAGGGAATCAACCCGACTTTAACACAAAGCATATCTAGAGATAATTAACTAAATAATACACAAGGGCTTATCAACCGATTATTAAAAATTGTACTCCGAACATTAACCCAACAGTATACTTGATGCTTCGAGAAAGCATGAAGGCTCTTCTATCGCCCATTAATCTATTAAATCACATCCTTATACAAAAATCAGGTCTCTTCCGTCCACTTTATGTTGAATAGACGCAACTTGTCTCAACATATTCTGCCAGCAGTGCTTGCAAAGTATGTTGTCAAATATGGGTGAGAATTCAGTTAGCCCAGGAGTTTTTGAACGCGACTTTTGTTGAGAGGCATACTATCTACTTATGATTTCCAAAAGGTGTGACGTCATAACAAAATGAAGATACATTTTATGCATTCCATTCTAGGCATTAATTTCTGCCAAATATATTTTCGTATTAAATATATTTCGCTATACTGTTTTATATTTTATTTCATTTTTATATCTCTGACTACTTCTAAAATAAGAAAACTCTGAATTTAACCACTAGTTAACAATGTAAGCAGTCTCATTAGGCAAAATACATTCACTTAATTATATCTAAACTACAATTCTATGGCTATAGAATTGTAGTTTACCCTACTAAAATCCGAAGAGAAAAATCTCAAGACTTTAGCGTTCACTCTGTATAAAATAATAATTCCATTTTATAAAGTGTTATATAAATAATTTCCAGTTATAACTTTTCGCCCAAAAATACAATCCATTCTAACACTAACATTGAATAAATTTTATCTCTTTAATGACTATGTAGTTATTTTCTTCAGGAAGTTGTTAAATTATCAATAACATTTGTAGCAAAGGACTTTTTCGCCATTAATATTCTAAAAGGATTAATAATTATTTGAAAAGCGTGGAGTAGCAAGTTTATTTACTTTTATGCAAAACTCTAACATTAAAATAATAATTTTACTAGCAAATGATATGTTTAGTTTTTTTTGCTCATAAACAAGTACTTCAATTACATTTTGAAAAATTCAGAAATAGATGTATTAGCCAGATTTTTAGCTGTAAAATTGAGTATTCTTAGCCGCATTTCTTGCAAGATTAATTGATATTTCCAAAAACCAAAACAATGAATCGTTTATTCAATAAAACGAAATATTGTAAATTCAGTCCGCTGTTGATGTACATTGTATGCAAGCATAAAATCAAACTGGCATTTGAACAATCATCAGATCAGAAAAATATTTTTAAAAAATGAAACAAAAAATCACCTTAAATTAAATTGGAGTAATTTTATTTAACCCTTTCTAGGGCCATGGGAAGTATGCTTCACACCAAATTTATCAATCTTTGTATGAAATTATGTAGGTTGGCATAAGTTCTGACAATTTTTTTTAATAAGTCAGAAACTTAGATGCTTCAGTTTTTTATCTCAGACAAAATGATGTGTCTTGATTTGTTACTTAATAAGTAATTAACCAAATTAATTAATTAATCAAATTAAATTTATCTAATAAGCTAAATGAATCCCTTTTCTTATTCTAATTTCAAGCCTAAAACTATTTTAACATAATATGACTAGAAAAAAATGACCCTTTAAAGGGTTAAATCATCATCGTGCAATTTTTTTTTTCATTTGTGCCTTTTTTCATAAAACTCTCCTACAAAAAAAAAAAAAAAAAAAAAAAAAGGAAAGTGAATGGTATATGTGACTGCAATCAATTAATTTTAGACTGATAATGAAACAGAAATGTACAATACTGGATATTCTCAACGCAAGCATCTTCTATTCAAAAGTTCCTGTTTCCAACTTTCTTCGGAAAGCGTTTGATGAATTCGACGCACGTAGAAATACCATTAACGACGGCATGTGTATTAAACTGAGGTACATGAAAACAATTAATAAGAAATTCAGATAGAGACGTCAAGTTTGTTTCTGGGAATCCCAACTCTTCTGTCGTCGGACGGATCATTTCGAGATGCTGTGATTCAAAATAGAATATGTTTAAAGGTTATTGCATTCTAATGGGCATCACATAATTTCCAAGCTTCGAATTTTTCGTCAGCATACTTACTTCATTCTAAACTGAAATAATGCCGCCTATTGACATTTTCTAAATATATATTCTTTTCTTCAAACTTTTTTGCACTTAAAAAATGAAGGGAAATTCGTGACTCGAATATTTTAAGCAACAAAGCAAACAAGACTTGATCAGATTTAAATCGTTAATCGCCACAACAATAAAAAAATTGTTTGAGCCTGCTGAGTTACGGCAAACAACTGAAGCATTATACATGACAAATCAAAAAATATTGCCATATTAATTGTTAGTAAAATTACTTTGTCAAAGCTTTCAAAAATATTGTTTTTAAACGTGAAGGAAATATATCTCACATGCCATCTATATCAATACAGTTAAATCGACAGCGTACGCAATTCAAAATACGAACATGTCCGTTCTTGTTTGTTCGCACTTGCTTTTTGTTCATAGTACAATAAAAATGAAAATAATATAGTATAAAACGGTTCATGCGATAAAAAAGTTTGCAGATGTTTTGCCGACAAAAAAACAAATTTGGAATTAACTTCCATTTATTTTTCCACGGGAGGGCATAAGTGATACACATGAAATAACGATTGGACACGTCTGTTCTCACCGGGACGCATAAGGGATGTCTCAAATTTTTTTCCCCGGGGCTATTATTGAGAGATTCTTGTAGAGATTTCTTTGACACGTATCGATTCAAGAAAGGGAATATTATGTATCTTTAGAAAAAATGGTCATCTCTTCTCTAATAGCGTGAGAATTTCAGAATCATTATTTTTTTAGAGCGTTTGTTAGAAATAATTAAATAAAAAAAAAGTGGGATTTGGATCAGGAAATAAGAGAAAACTTTATAAAAAATTAACATGGACTCATTTTAGTTAAAAATTAGGAAGCTATATAGGTAGTTACGAAAAAGAAAAACAACGTTTCTGAGAATCAGTGAAGGGCATGCTATCCAATGGAGAGATAGGATGATGAATTCCAGGTTTTCACGGATGACCCAAACTCAGCGCCACAATAAAATAGCTCAGTAAATAGCGATAAATCATTATAAAAAATATCATAAAGTCAGCCAACTTATTTTCTATGGTAAAATGCACTTTATACAGCGTATGCATTTATATGGCCTGTATGAGCCATCGCTAAGTTACGGATAAAATAGAAAATAATTTCCCGTGAAGCATGTGTGATTCATACGGCCAGATCGAATACATTATTTTTGAGACGCACCCGATTGACGAGACGATTAACGTATTAAATAACACAATTTAATCATTTTTAATATTTAGTGTCCACTCTAATTGCAGGCCATCGGATAATTTTAAAATCCTTTGATATAGGCATATATTTTCTGTAGGAAATAGACTTTATATAATGTAAAGAATTAAATTTTAAGACGTTCAGTGAATAAATATAATAATGAAAAATTACAATGTCTATATTTTTATATACTCCCCAAATCCTAGTAGACATATTTAGTAAAATGTTCTCGACACACTAACACCATTTTAAACAACAACAAAAAAATTCTGAGATTGATTCATTGTAGCTTCATCCATGAATTAAATTCATTTCGTTTGATTCACAGATTTCGATTGAACCAACTCTAAATTGGTTTAAAATAATGATATCAAAATTTCATATTTTGGTTAGTTTTAATCACAATTTTTTGCATAAATTATTAGTATGCCAAGAATATTTCGCTAAATATGACCAACTGGTCTGGACAACTAAGAAAATTTTCAATTAAAAGACATTTTTTTAAGGCAAATACAACATAGTATATAATTTTTTACACATTTCGAAGTAATTTTCGATTTGAAGCTATATAACTATTTGTAATGGTTTAAAAATACCTTATTGGGCCTCGAATGGAGTGGAAACAATATATAATATTGAATAATAAATTTCAATATTGTGAAACATATTGTGCTACCTAATTTTTATTCACAATTCGGTTTATTTATAGCAAGACAGGTATGAACTCTTGAACTGAAATGATAATTCCATTGCTTCAAATTAAAGCAAGAAAATGTCTGGGAACAGCTTCATGTTTAGCCTGTTTTGATTCAACTTGCCATGAAGAAGAAGTTTAATCACTACAGATTCGTAGATAAATTTTAGTAGTTGATAATAACATTTAATTACCCTGTGAATGGTAAGTTCATCACTCATTTATTTTATCATCTAATATCTGGAAGCGACAGTTTATCATTTATAACTTCCAATTAGTAGAAAAAGTTTGGATACTTATGTAGTGCAGAAAAACAAACTTTTATTTGAATCGAATTAATGATTAGTTATGGAAAATTTATGTCGCTTCACGTGACTTCACAGCCACATAACAAACGATATTCCGTGTAAAACGTGACATTGGTTTCACGTGACAATACAACATCAAATAAGATGACTCATTTTCAAAATATTTAAGCAAAAAATATGGCCATTTCTCAGCGACCACAAATGACCAAGTTATGTAGCTTGAATTTCACCATTTTAAGTCACTAACCTCCCATTTATTCACGGAGTTTTTTCCAGAGGATTACTCAAATGATCTGAAATCGCGTAAAATAATGATATTCAAAGCTTCATCATGTGCTTTAGTCACAAAAGAGTGGAACTTCTTTTGTTTAAATTGTTATGCCCCTTAATAGTTCAAACAAAATTAACAGGATTTAACAAAATAAACGTTTCCCTAAACGTTATCAATGATAATAATGATACGATATGATGATAGTAAGACTGCATAAAAAAATGACTTCGTAATTCTTTCAACTTCACATTCATTAACAAAAACAGCAAAAGTAATTTTTTACGTCAATGAAAGCATTTCTCCTACTATAACTGCATGCTTATTTCTATAGCGTTAGAAATGAGATACTGGTCTCCAATTAAAGTGTACACTATTTTTATCAAAATATTTCTGTACTTTAAAAGTATAAAAGAATATTTGTGATTTGGATATCTTACTTAACGGAGCAACTCAAGAATTGATCACATTTAAATAAGTCAGCAAATCATAATGCATCAATATAAATCATTCCCATCAAACTGTTATGCTTAAAAGCAATTTGGTGTGATAAAGTATGAAAGAAATTTCATGATTTGGATATCATATCCAACCAAGTAACACATGCTTTGATTTAATTTATTCTATCAAATGAATTTTTTTAATAAACTGAATTATTTCCCTTTAAGCTCTTTCATTTTTTGGAAAAACACATTGTCAAATTGTAAAACTGAATTATTAATTTTCATCAAGTGGAAAAGAGTAAGGGAAATTGTGTAACTTGCGCATCTCATGCAAATGAGCACCACAAGCTTTGATCAAAGATAATGCATTAGATTGAAGAATTGTTAATTTCCGCCGAGTACTTAAAAGAATAAGGGAAATTTAGTGATTAGTGACTCAGGTAACTGAGCTACATGAACTTTGATCAAAAGTAATGTTTATTAATTACAATTCTTTCAAAGATCTCACTAATATAAGTCCAGTAGATGATATTTAGGTCATTAAAGATAATCATATAATTTCAAATGTAAAAATGCTCAGAATGACGTATGTTGTTTAAATCAATAAATGTGCTGCTGAAAAAATTGCGAATTAAAATTTTTTATATAGACCCTGTCCTATTTATCGTATTTATAAAAAATATCTTTGGCCCTAACATTTTAAACTAATCAGCGTGAGTGCTCCCTCCGAAATTTCCCCGCATACACTCTTTTAAAGCTCTTATTCTTTTCCCCATTTCCGCATAAAATTCTGGACTTTAGGCAAAGCCGTGAATGCAATGAGAGCTAGATTTATTTTCAGAATTTCGCACATGATAATTGCATACTTCAGAGAATAATGAAGAAAACCGGTACGTGTGTATTGTAAACCGTATGCCTTTGGCGAACAATAGTTACGAAAGAGCCTATTTGGCAATTAATCGCTGGGATACGATTGATACACAAGTACCAGAAAATCGAATATGTATTTTGGAAGCCTTTTATCCGAAGGAATGAAATTAAAATTTGACATAGAACTGCAATTGTAGTAACAAGATCATATATTAAATTTAATTTATCAAAGTTTTTACTTTCTTGAATTGCCTCGTTTATACACATGGAGAAGTATAGACTGACAGACGGTCAACTTCTTGGTGAATTTGGTTCGAAATTTTATAAGAGATCTGCGGTTTAAATGCTAAATACTTTGTTCTAAATATTATTTGTCTAGATTTTTCCGTTGTGTAGTTAATTTGTATTCGGTAGCCAGATAGACAAGTTTCTGTTGTCTAAATTTCATTCAAACTTCGATAGAAATCTACAAATGTAAGATTAAGAGCATATACCAAATTTCATCTGTCTACCTCAAATAGTTTTTGAGTTATTTTATTCAAAGACAGATAGACATAATTTTAAAAAAAAATTGTCTTTTTCTGAAACGTGGTTGGTTGGTTTGTTGGTTTGTGCGGTTTATTGGCGCAAGAGCCATATTTGGCCATGCTGCGCCAAGCAAATGATAAGAAAAGGCCGACAATAAAACCAAACATTAAAAAATATAAAAGCGAAAGAGATCAGCATGAAAATGCAGGAAATTAATGTGCAATTATGTTAATGATTTAAATAAAATACTGATGTGATGAAAGTGTTAAAATGAAGCAAAGTAAAATGTGAAACATGAATAAAAGTCAAAATTACTAAATACAAGAATAAAAGCCAATGGTTTTTAGAAACTTGAAAATATTTGGGTGGTGTGTTTCACCCACCAGGTCCTGTAATTTAACAGAAGACGAGTAGAAAATATTATGTCGATGAACATTAAAATTGGGACATTCGATTAAGATATGTTTAATACTAAAAGCAATATTACAAGTGGTACACATTGGCACCCTTTCACCGACGATGAGGTGACGATGAGTATAGCGAGTATGTCCTATACGGAGGCGAGTCAATTTAACATCATTCTCTCGTATAGGTAAAACAGGCCACAAACCAATTGTGGGTTTTATTGACTGCAGTTTGTTCTGGATCTGCAGATCCCATGATTTTTGCCAAGTTGTAAAGATTTGATAAATAAATAACTTTTTGACGTCACAATATGGGAGGGCCAGAGACAGAGATGTTGATGCAGATTTAGCTGCAACATCAGCTTTTTCATTGCCCGAAATACCCATGTGACTCGGAACCCAGCAGAGAAGAATATTAAAGCCCCTGCTTTTTAGTATCCGCAGGTTAAACAAAATTTCAAAAGAGACTGGATGCATATGGTGGTGGAAATGAGCAAGTGTTTCCAATGCACTCATACTGTCAGTATATATGATAACACTGCGCTGAGTGGAGAGTGAAATTTCCTGTAGTGCGTGAAATATTGCTACCAACTCAGCAGTAAAAACAGAACAAACGTTGTTTAGACGATAGCTGAGTGTATCAGATGGAGTTACAATGGCACAACCAACATATCCATCTGATTTTGAGCCATCTGTAAACACTGGGATAAAAGAAGAATACTGACAGCGGTGCTGATGAAAAAGTTGTTGGAAAATAACAGGATTAGTTGAAAATTTATCAAACCCCAAGAAAGGGTTCAAAAAGGAAAAATTGGGAATATCCCAAGTAGGAAAAGAATAAAATGGAGATATGTTGAAAACTCAAATTCGAATTTTTCGATGATTATGCTTTTTTTTAATACTGGAAAATAAAACGTTCCACTCTTCTACAATTTCAATTAATGAAGCTGTAAGCTTCATTATTTTAATCGTATCATTCTCCGTGAGAATCATTGTTCTTTCATTCGCGGGTTTTCCTCGAGATGACAATTGAAATAATGTAAAACAGTGATGTTCAAAGCATTATAAATAAGTGAGTTTGGGTTGCAAGAAGAAAGGAGGTTTTCATGCTAAAATGTATGTCAAAAATATTCCTTCAAATAAGACTAATAGAAAAGACAGAGGCTGCATAAATGTTAGAAATCGTAACTTTTCTTCAGCAATACATTTATTGACTGAAACAGCATAAAATATTGTGCGAAACGTCATTTCAAGTATTTTTCCAATTAGAAGTATATACTTGCCTATAAGATTTAGAAATTAGCTGCTGAGTAACAAGTAGAGATAACTCCTTGTATAAAACTTTCATCAAACCATCTGCATCAGAAGCAGTCCGATCATTTCCAATGAAATAATTTTAAAATTTAATAAAATAATTTAAATAATTTTTTCCCTCAATATCACTAAAACATGAAAAAAAACTAAAATCTGATCTTTAATTTCTGTTGACATTTCTTTATAAAAAATATCAAATAACTTGATAGAAATGGAATGAATGCCAATTCACGGGGGTAAATTTTTGATTCACAGCGCCGATTTGATTTTTTTTTTATGATTGACGGTTGTTAAATGGGTGCGCAGAGACAGGTAGCACGTGGCTAGGGTGTCATAAAAAGGATTGCTTAAATTTTGCTGAGGAAAAAAATGAATTTTCTTTGCATCGAGATTTTTATTAAGATATAAAACTATTCATTTGAGGATTTTGCTCATTTATAAATATGGTCTATTATTAATTTTGTATTCATTATCATTTCATTGCAATTTATTTTACAAATATAATAATTTCTATAAATTAATCGCAATTCCTTATATTTTATATGCTTATATCCTAAGCCGTGATCTGGTTGCAAAGGATAGCAACAATTTCCACCAACAGGAACAAGTCTAATTTTCCAAGATTAACGAAAAGCTAGAAAATATTCTTGAAAATCCATTTGCTTCTAAATTATATTTTTACAGATACAATATTTAAAATATTCTAAAATACAACATGCGAATACAATATTGCATGGAATAGTCACTAAATATAATTCATGAGTTGAATAGTTGTGTATAGTCACTAAAACGGTTGCAAAATAATCTTTATTTTACAAAATATATAAAATTGTTTTAATTTTTAAAATGTAATACAAAAAATTTGAATGGTTTTAATTCAAAATTTTCGATATTTCCAACTTCTTATTCTGGTTTCTTGAATTTTTAAATAACATATTTCGGAAAAGACACAGGTGTGGGACGAAAAAGAAAGAAAAAAGAAAAACGGAAACAGGCTGATGTAAAATAAAAATGAATAATTGCAGGCTAAAATGAACAAATGTATAAAAAAGTGTTTGAAATATTAAAAATCTTATAGAATTATTATATAAAAGAAAATTAATGAACCACAAGAATGATAAAATTCGATTCAGAAAACGCTGTTAAAACATCGTCTAAAATTTGCATTTATAATGCATATATAATTATAATTTGTTAATTGGAACTCAAAAATAAAAACTGATATTATTTCTTAACACTGATATTATTTCTTAACCATTTTTGTCAGGGAAATACGTCCATCTGTACCGTGTGCTTACCATGTCTATTTAACCAAAAAAATAGCAATAATTTCTAAATCTTTTAATTATTGTGTTATAGTTAAATTATACTGTCTATACCGAAGAATCATTCACTTTGTTTTATTCAAAATTCTGCGTAATATTTATTCATTGCAAATACTTAATTTGGGAAAATTGCAAATTTGGACTACCTCCTACATGGGACAAATATCTTAACTTCAATTCCATTTAAATATTTGTACCTTAAATATTTAAGTTATGTTGCAACGATGTAAATATAATTTATGGAAATATATATTAGATAAAGTTCTACATGGCTGTAACCAGGAAAGTGTTTACATTTAAATATAATTAATTAAAAATTCAAACAAGAGGTTAATAATCCTTATGTTTAAAATAAGTCTTTAAAATTTGCCATGGTATCTCAGATGGGAAGTTTATTTGGCTACAATTTACTACGATAATTTTGATAAAACAGTTGGAGGAATGAATAGTAGGACAGATCAGCAGAATTTATCTTTTCATTATTTAAAAGTCGTTCAAAGCCCAAAAATTACAATTTACTACGATAATTTAAAAAAAACTGTTGGAGGAATAGAATAGTAGGACATATTATAGGAATTTATCTTTTCGTTATCTGAAAGTCGTTCAAAGCACAAAAAAATTGTTTGAATAGGGCTTTTTAGTTTAATGGAACTATTACCTTGAATCATAGAAATAGGCAAGAAAACAATGATAATTGCTTTTAGTACTCATATACTGGAATTGGAAAAAGCCAATGATAAAAAAAATCATCTCGGCAAACTGGAAGGCAAAGGTAGATTTCCTTTACATCTGAGCCATTATCTGGCAAAATGAATTTTTGATGTTAGAGTCAGTAAAAACTAGGGCGTAAAAATTACTTTTCAATCCCTAACTTCTAAGATATTGGAGTTATCGAAAAACTTTGAATGCAAAAGTTGTTTGTCTTAATGAGGCACTAATTTGGCTAACAGGATTTATTTTTCTATCTTCAATATTAAGAAAGTTATAGGGAAATGAAAATTTCAACCTCCCACAATTTACACCCCTTTTGGGTTAGATGGGCCATTTATAAAATCGTTTGAGATTTTTATATTTCTAACAACATATTCCAAACCAGTTAAAATCCAAACAAAATTACTCTAGTTATTCTGTTCACAAGATAACATGAGCAAAACATTATATATTTAATGTAAACGCATATTTTTAAGCAGTTGCGTGGCCGAAGAGATAAGACTTTGCCCATGCCGTGGTCTTCCGTAATTTTAAAACTTCGTTTTATTCCATTCCGGAATGCAAAATTTATTTACAAGCAAGAAGCGAAGAGATACACGAGTCCACGGCACAAGAGAAGAATAAGAAAGCGGAAAACCGAGAAATATTTTTCCTCATTGATTTTATACTATGAGATTCTGATAGGGATTTCTTTGACACGTGTCGATTTAGGTAAGGGAAAATATAGGTATCTTTTAAAAGAATTTCCTTAGCATGACATTTTTATCTCTCCACTCGGCGCGTGTAAAAATGCTGATTAAAGCAGTTTGGAAAGCAGAGTCGTGGCTGCAGTCAGAAAAGAGACAAGGCTCGTCCGTTCTCAGAGGGGCACAAAAACAAAAGAAGGAAAAAGAGAGAAATTAAGTATCCCTGTCTTATATACCATGAGATTTTGATAGGGATTTCTCGACAGATGTCGGATTAGGTAAGGGAATTGTAGGGATCTTTTAGAAGAATTTGTTTAAGTCGGCATTATTTTATCCCTTCACTCGGAGTGTGGGAACTTGTTGGCTTTTTGCCAATTCAGCAATTTTAGAACTCATGTTGAATTAATTATATAGAAAAAGTGGATTGGGATCAGGAAACAAGAGAATATTTTTGAATGAAGTTAATATGCTATAAATTGAGCTAATAGTTATTCCTATAGGAATCTACCTAAAAAGAAAGCGAGATGAAAAGATAATGAAGACATCAAATATGGTTTCAAAGGGAAATAAAAAATAAGGCTTCCGAATTTGTTTCATATAGGAGGAGACAAAAAAAGGAGCAGAAGTGATACAGTGAATTAAAAAATAACACATCATACTTGAGGGTATATATAGTGCGCTGATGTGAATTTGAGAATCAAAGAATACTTTTGCTTGAAGAAAGTCCTTGTCCAGCTTTGGGAACAAGTTGAGAAACCAGTTTCTTTATTAGGATGTTTATGATATTTATTTCTCTACTTCAAGGTTGTTTTTTAAGAAGTTAATTATATTGTTTTTAAGGATGATTATTTTAATTATAAATTATTTAATTATAATTATCACTGTATTTATTAAATTAATGTTCGTTTTTATCTATCTTTTTTAATATGTATTTTTTTAATTAAAACTGTTAAAAATAAAGGAAAAAAATTATATATTTATCTTTAATTTTCCCATTTCTTTCATTTGAACTTGCTCCAGACTCAATAATTCAGAGTTCGAATTTTCAGTACTGAACATAATTATCTCAGTTTCACCGTAATAAATTTGTATATAAGTATAAAACGTAAATATTTTGTATAGAATAATTACTTTCGACATGTTCTTTTGTTCATAAAATTCTAAGAGATAGTAATGACTGATAATCGATATCGAAATCTTAGAAATAAATCAAATATGGATCACCTATATCAGAATATGAAAAAAATATTTGATTTGAAAAAACACCCATGAATATTGGAGAAAAATTGATCGATCTTAAATAATCCACTTTGAATTTCAATTCTTTTAAATAAGGCATAAAAATGCATGCAACTATTCATATATTTTCATGTAGTTACTTAATGACAAGTTATGAGTAATATACGAAAGAGATGTTTTATTGTAATTGACATATTAGTTGAATACTTGCTGCCTTAATATAAAGCTGTCTAAGGGTTGAAAGTCCGGAATCGGTATCATGTAATAAAGTTTTAATGATTTACTTCAATTTCACAAATTTTTTAGAAACTTGATTCGATTTCTGCGAATCCTTTTTTAAACAGATTATTAGAAACAAAAGGAAAAAATTTGTAAATACGAGAGGTTTTTATATCTTAATAACGTGAGAAGTAATGACGGATGCGAAGAAAATTATACAGTAGTTTGTTTTTATTAATCAGACTTCATACTATTTTTGGAAATTTAACTTGTTTTCTAATAGCAATTCTATGTTTTTCTACAAAAAATCCCTCTTCATCATTAATCTAGAATAAACAAAACACGAATCAAGAGTGTATTGGCTCCATCTCAACGATAAACGATTTGCTTAATTTTTTTAGCTATTTACTTTTTCTCAAAAAATAAATCAATTGCTTTTTTATGTAAATATCAGATCTCTGAACATAATACATAAAATTTTTTTACCAAACAGCTTTTAAGTCCTTTAATTCAAAACATCTTGTACAACCTAGGAGTAAAGTGTTCCGATAGTAAAGTGAATTTATTTAGATAGGTTATAATCCCCTTAGCGAGAATATAACGAAGTCGGAAAAAATAATTCAATAAAGGATATCAGATAAAAACTCTAGACAGAAAAATGTAAGCTATACCATAATAAAAGCGCAGTAAAATTATCTGTAAAATTTGCGGAAATATTTAGGATTAAAATTAAGAACTTTCCGCAGCTTAAAAAAAAGATTCGTCCTAAATTTTTAAAATTTACTATCCGGTATGGTCTTGCAATATTTCCGAGTTAAGCAATATGAAGCGAGATTTAAGCATCAAAGAGAGTAAACAAAATTAATTTTAAAAAAAATCTGAAAAATGCACCAGCGGCGGGGAATACGAGAGGAAAATTTCAGTTTTAAGACGAAACCTTTTTTAAGTCATGGAAAGTTCATAATTTTAATCGGAAATATCCCCTCCAATTTTACAAATAACGCCATGAAACTTTGTGTCTTTATTATGGTATAGCGTACATTTTCTTAACTGGTCTTTTTGATCAATTTATTTTTTGTAACTTCCTTATTTTGCCTCTAAGGGTGCTGTAACCTATTTCAATAAATTCAACATAATCGCTTTACTAGAAGTATATGTTATTTCCCTGTCTATATGAGGCACTGTTTTGAAATTTAAAGAGCTTAAAAGGATTCTATCTATTAATCTTTACACCTAAGCATAAGTTACCAGAAATTAATCTTCCATAACTTTTTTTCCAAAGAAGGTATTCAAGGGTCTTGGCAATAGAGCAACATCTTGTTTACATTAGTTAAATTGCCTTTTTATGTTGCGATTTGAGCTTTACAAAAACGTTAAATACATTAAAGTCAAGTAAATTTTGATGGGTTATTTTTTTAAAAAAATTATTATCTTCCCCTAATACCCGATGGGGGGGGGGGCACCTCAAATATGGGGATGAGTGGCTGCCGGTATTGTGGATGGTTCTTGTCACCCTGGTGGGTACAGAAAAGGTGGGTGTTGGCTATCTCGCATTGATGAAGGGACGTATTTTCCACGGGTAGGGTTGTACCGTCACCTATGATGGTCCTCAGGACTCAGAGTTCCCGACTGTATTACTGTAGCGGTGGTCCGATCATTCAGTTTTTTTCCGTGTGTCTCAGGAAGGATCGAAGTAATCAGTTTATGATTATCTTCCTTTAGGAACAAAACTAATAGCTGGACGGACATTTATGAATGTGCATTATTATCAAAAATTTAAAAAAAACTTATTGGGATTTTAAAGCGAAATTTTCGCAATAAAAAGTTGAGAATCATACAAATTAAATCAATTCAATATTAAAAAAAATCTGTCAGCTGCAAAGTTTAAAAAGGATTAAATAAACTTTAGACACTGTTTTAGTGAACAGAACACCATATCAAATTTCAGAAAGAAACATTTTAGCTGCATAGCGTTCTTTAAAAACAGAATTAAAAAATCTTTATCGGAATTCGAAAATAAAAGAAATAGAAAGGATTCATTTGTCATTATTCTACAGTATGAAAAGCACTGGCTAAAAGTCATAAAAGTGTAATCATTTTCAGATTTCCTTTCATGATTATTTCCAGAATTCTGAAACATTTATTGCTTTTTGTATTTTTTGAAGAAAAGGATATTTTTCTTCCATTAACGATAGATTACTATTCTGTAATGTATCCATTGAAGAAAATTCCCATAAAAAGACAATTTTAAAAGTTGTTTACCATATTCAGACAACAATTATATGGATAAAAATATATCAAGTAATGTTAGCAACAGACGAGTTGAACTTGGGAGTTGAATTTGAATTTAGTAATCTAAAATTGCAGCATCGATAGCTGTGTTAACAACTTTTCTACAGTTAAATCTTAAAGTTTAATATTTGAGTTGCATCCTTTGCCATGCTTTGTTATTCAAGTGCGTATCATCGGATAGGAAATATAACATTTATTTTCATTGATAGAGGTTTTTTATATATAAATAAATATCGTATATTGGGACCATAGAAGACGAGAAATATGCAAAACCACCAATCTATATCATTACAAGTATCGATATAATACTAACCAAAAAATCCTGAATCTCACTGAGATTAAAAAGTGCCAAGCATATTTATATTTATTCGAAACTTTATCAGAAAATGAAACGGAAACAAAGCAAATTTTCATTGTAAAAAGTAATTTAAGTTATGCTTAATACAAGCCTTACAATATTTAAATATAACATTAATTTATTTATTAATATTAAAATATACAGCATATTCATCAAGTTCTAAAGTGTCATTTCAGGGCAAAATTCCGTTGTTTTAATATATTCAGCCATATATACAATAACGGGTGTGACGTCAGTATTCTATGTTATCAGGTATGTCTGCTTTGATAACTTGGTTGAAGTATATAAATCAAATTTGCCCATCTGAATGCATTTCTCTCCTTCATAACACGCGATTGAAGATATATCAGTAATGATAAGTAAGGAAAAAATGCTCCAAACTCAGCACAATTGTATTCACAGCATTTTTTTTTTAAATTTTTCTCCTACATGTTCTACGGTTCACACTTTTCTCACTCTCATCAAATATACTCGCCTATCTAAAGAATAGGTAGCCTCCAACTCGTAGAGCCATGCTATAATTTAAAAACTGTATTTTCTTAAATGTTTGAGTACGTGCTGAGGTGTTTAGTAAAATAGTTGATTTATTCACTTACTGGATGCAGCGATATTGCTTTGGTTTAACTGAATTTATAGTTTTTCACAGTTGAATCATTATTTGTAAAAAGAAATTAACCATTTAATAACAGACATCTGCGTAGTTTCTGCTCGAAAATTTCAATTGGTCTGTCATGGAGGAATCAACGAACCCAGTTCTGTATTCAAAATAGATGAAAAATATAGTGATTGTAGTCAAAAATTTCTTTTTATTTTCTACATTTTGGAAAAACTATAGAATATCCAAACAGACTTAAAAATCCTCTGAACAATTTGATTCGATGAAACGTGTTCGAACAATCTCTTATTAAACAATAAAGAGCCGGCGTCCTGGCATAGGGGTAGCGTGTCTTCCCCGTGACCTGGGCGTCCCGGATTCGGGTCTGGTTGCTCTTCATCTATGTTCCATCCGTGAGGTGTGTGAATGTGCCCCCCTGTAAAAAGGGGTTGTGCAAACGAATGCGATGCACGAGTAGCTAAAACGCACTCCTGGCCCCATATGGCGCTACCGAAACAAGAGACGCCCTCCCGGCTTAAAATCGCGGACTGTCAGTGGGCTTGTCTATGACAAGTGTTATAAGAAAGAAAAATAAAGAGGATTATGGGCATACAAATTTGAGGGGGATAAATGTAATTTCCCTGTTTGTGCTTTATCTCGCAAACACATGTTCTTAGTACATGAATTAAATAGCAATATGCGTTTTGATAAAATTTATGAATTATGAAAGTTTAGAACAACGAGATTTTAAATGACTGACAGTAGATCGATGATTAAAGATGTTCTCATATTTACATGCTGTACAAATTCTTGTCGAGTCTTAAAAATCAAAGGAAAGTGTATAAATTATATTAAAAGTATTTTTTTGTACGTCATAATAAAGAATAGTTTTCAGAAATAAATTTGGTTTTTTTTTATTTCATTTAAGCAATCAAATCAGTTTTAATTTCGAGAAGCATAACATTTTACATGTAATCACAGATATATATAAAAATATTTTTTACATTTATTAATGAAATTTAAAAAAAAAGCTCCCACCCAGATCATTTTTTCCAGAGTAAAAATTAGAACGCATTATAATATTTAAACTTTTTTGTTTAGATATTTAATTTTTTTATATACACTATTACCTCTCTCTTGCAATTTTTAAGAGATCAGAGGAATAGTGGTGGAAACCAGACTAATGAGTAAGAAGCGAAAATACTTTCACATTAATTATTTTACTTAAGTATTCTTAATCAAATTTAGTCCGAGAGGATCAATAAAGAGTGTTGTAAACGAAGGGATAATATAAAAAACATACAAGACCTAAATACCGGACCTAATACTAGAGTTATATTTCAATTTATATGTATGCTAAATTTGGCAACTTTGATTCAACTATTTGCAAACGTATTTCACACTATCCCCTTAATCGTATTTTAAGACGAAAGTTATTTATAAATATTATTCTCCAAGAAAGGAGCTCGCATAACCGACTTCGCACTCTTCAAAAATGTTATTCCTCCGAGTTAACTAACCCAAATTTTAGCAAAGTTGACAATAAAATTTGATGTCGAGGAGGCATAAAGTTGAAAGCAGTTACCTTAAAATAACTTTTATTGTTTATAAGTTATAAAATCAATGTGCTCATTACTGAAGCAATCAAAATAAAAAGTTAAATATTAACAACAAAGTTCGAATTAACATTACCAGACCTTGGTCAACAGATTCGAACCATTCATCCTTTTTGTCTAACATTTAAACGAACTGAAAGAAACTATCTTAAAATGGTGAAACAACGAGCTGCACACAGCTAACTTCTCTTCCGCCTCAACCGAAGAGCTTAAACCACTACTCATATTCCGTCTAAAAAAAAAAAATACTTACACGAGGCGAGTTTAAATAGTAGCCAAATTTGCATTGCAGTTGCTGCCAACCACAAATCAAGAAACTTGCAAAAAGGTCGGGTTCGAATCGGTTTGTTTACTTGAGATCATGGCGCGGAATTGGAAAAACACAAGGACACCATAAAAATTCGGATCCGAAATAAATTTCTGCATGAATCTTTTCCAAATGTCCAACAAAAAATAATCCTTCAATTCAAAAATAATCCTAGAACTTCTTCTAGGTACAAATATGGATTTTTACCATGCATTTATTTGATCGCATTTTAATAAAAAAAAAATTTCTTCCTTTTAAGCATCTTTTTCTTACATTTCAGCTAGAAAGTTTCAAATTTTCATTTTAACATATTTCAAACGAAAATGTATTGTTCGGAATGAGCAGAATGCTAAGATGCAATTCCTATTTAAATTTTCGAAAACCGCCTGGAAGCTTATTTATTGTTGCAACAAATATACGTTATTGCATATTGATACGCGAATGTTTTCATTTAAAAGATTTAAAAAGAAAGGTTCAAAAAAAAACCTGAGGGCAATCTATGTTTTAAATGTCCAAATTCTAAAAAAATTTTCAACATCATAGAAATTGCGCGCATTGAAAGGATATCTGAATGCCAAATAATCAACCACCATTTATACACAAGTGTTCTTACAACTTTGCTAGAACGAGTTAAAAGAAAATAACCCGATTTATAAAAAACAAATCATAACTTCTTCACTAGAGCAATGCTACTAATAATTTAGAGTTTAACAAAACATTTGTTTGGCCCTCTCATAGTACAACACCTACCCTATTCACTATGGTTCCTATGGCTTCTTTTTATTCCTCATGGTAAAGTCAGTACAAAAGATAATTAGATTTGAGACTGTAAATGCAGTGAAATCAAGAACGACAGAAAAGAAGGGTGTAAAAATCATAAATTGTCTCGAAGCTCTGTAAAGCGGTATGGCGACAGAGGAAGAGTGTGCTTGGCGATAAAAACTTGGCGGAAAAAACTTGGAAGGGGATAATAACTTCTGATATTTTCATCTAATAACATCTTCTTTAATCCTAATAATACCTTCTGTCTTAGTAATATCTTTTTATACTGTAAAAAATAAAAAGATTTAAAACATCATTCCGATTATTTCCCAGCCACATCTAACATGTTTTGTTCTTCTCATTTCTGGTATAGATCGAGTGTAAAATATCCATTAAATTTTATTGGCCTTTCTACTTTCGTTCAAGTTTCGTTCAATTGACTATTCACCTGAAGAAAAAAATTAAGCCGCCAAGGTTTTTGAAAATAAAAGAAAATCTGGCACTTCATTCTATTTAAATCAAACATCATTAAGTTGGAATTCTATAATTTGTTATGTTAATTCAATAGTATCTAAATAACACAGTATGTAATAAATAATTCACTTTTATTTTTATCTATTAACTATGAAGTAAAATGTATGTTTTTTTTAATTATTATTATTATTTTTAGCGCATCGTCTACAACTTGAACTTACATTCACTAATCCTTTAAGAAAGTGCTGTTGTAATAAGTTCTCGGAATATCCTTCTTGAGTGCACGATTTCTAAGAAAAGGTAACTCAAGTAAGAAAAATATTTAAATTAAATCGAGGAATATAAGAGTGGACAGAGATGGAATATTTATTACAAACGGAAGGGAAAAAATACGTATATTTATCATCCATGCAGCGCAAGGAAGTATTCACAGAAAGTTCCGGATTAATGTTTTCTAGACAAGTTTTTACAAACTTTCGTAAGTACAGACGGAACAAAAATGAACCTAAATTATCAGGATATGAGCTGAATAATAAAACATGAAGAGAATGTATTTCAACCTATGGTAAGAGAGACGGCGTCGACGCCATGCAGATGATAGCAATCATCCGCTTTGGATATTTGTGAACGTTCTTCTTTCAAGTGGTTTAAGTCAAAATCATCTCATTTGATAGTCATAAAACGTATCATCATCTAAATAATTTGACCTTTCCTTTTGATGAGAACTGATTAGGCTTACTGCATAGATATGCTTGCTAGAGAGCTCAGGCAATAATTTTTTGTGGTTATACATCGTGGTATTGAAGGTAAAAATGCTTCGGTTTCTGCAAAATCGCTAATAGCAGACTTGCGCCATTCCAACTCCGACCGCTTCATTTATTTCTGTTGTTATGTTTCAACTGACAACTCCTTTTGGATAATTTGATATGGTGAGATTGTTATGACATGCTTCGGAAATTAAATTACATGGTAAGCGTGAAAATGAATATTCAGATGGTCATTTATGCAAGTATCTATCAATCATTCCGTCCACGGTACGCACTTTACTATTTATGGATATTGGATCGCATGCATTGGGAAATCAAAGATATATCTGAGATAATAAACGAATAAAGGTTTCACAGAAATATTATCTACACACAGAAAGACCTTCTAGAATGTCATGCTCATAAATTTAGGAGTTTCAAGCCAAAAGAAACTTTCTTCAAGTTATAGAATTGGAGTAGTTGTGGGGGTTCTTGGATATTTAAAAAATGAGATTCGTCCAATAATAAAAAACTTTAGTTTTAGTGCTTAAACATTGTTATTATCTTTTCAATTTCTGAAATAATAAAAAAGATAGTATTTAGATTAAATGTTCATTGAAAATTTCTCATGTGTTTTTCAATGTTCATTTTTTCCCACTTTGGACTTCGTGAATGTTATATTTATAAATTTTAAAGGTATAGAACCAATACAAATTTGTCTTAGAGTTGGAATATATGGGTTTTCAATTACTTAGAGTTGGAAAGGTAGAAAATCTTCACCGAACGGTGAAAAATTTAGATTTAATTCTTAAATTTAACGATAAAAAATGAAAGATAATAATCAAAATTAATATTAATCAAAAATTTATCAGTTCTGTTAATAAACTTTTAAAGATCTGTTTATGAATTTGAAAGTTCTCATAATAACTTTCATAAATTTTAAGAGTTTAAACTCACGAGCATTTTTTATTGGTGAAATCTGGTTGAAATATATGGGTGGTCAAATAAATAATTTTGAATTTCTGTATTAGCCAGTTTGGGAAAACGTGTCTTCCTTAAACATTCATGGTGAAGAAGCAAATTCTTGATTTCAGATTACCCATTAAATTATTGCCTTTTAAATTTGGAAACATTGATCACGATGATGATTAATGTTTCGGAAGTGACGATCAGAATAAATATTCACAAAAACTTATTAGGTCTTAAAAGTCCTTCTTCAAGATTCTGTTTACAAAGGGAAGGGTCTAATACAAAAAGGAACACAAAGTCACTAGATCTGTCCCAAAACAAATTCGTGTCATTTCATTAAGGAACGCCTGCCACATCTAATAAATCGTTCCATTCTGATAATTGCAAATTGTATGGTTGCAGACTGCATTAAATTAAAATAAGCAGATTCATTGCAAATTGTATTAAATTTAAAGACTGAAGTGCAACTTAATCGCCGTCTTGGGAATTAGACAATACTGCAGCAGCATAATACATTCGTCCAACTCGTATCCGCTGAACGTCAAAATGTAACGGTTAATCAGCAAATTAGTCATATGACTGTAGTAGAAACAAATTTTTGAAGAAATCATTGAGGAAACCAAAATTTATCTTTTAAAAATATTTTTTCATTAAATTTCCATGTTTTAAATTTTTAAAGCATGTGCAATCATCTTAATCCCCTTCAGCTAAAAATCGTTATTTGTTTATTAAATCTAAATATTAAAAATATTATAATTCATTTTTAAGTTATTTCATCTCATGAAGACCAATTATTTAATCATCCAAATTATTTAATCTTATTAAATAATTTAAATAATTCTTCGTTTATTTATTTGTATTTAGTTTTTATTAACGGTTTGTTACATCTTTAAAAACATATAGGAGCATTCTGACAACGATTAATTATTAAAAGATTACTCTGATAATGACAAATGGTAAATATCATACTTTTGCCGGAAAAGATTAAAAATCAAATCATTGAGGATTTTTATTATTTCTTTTTTAAAAGACAACTTTTTTTTGCCATTAGTCTTCAAGTATGTAAAAAATACAGCACGATTCAAATCCGTTCTTTAGAATTATTTCATTAGCTATTGACAACAAAGCTTACGAATAAAAAAAAGTGTAGCAATAACTTGTAATTCAGTATCTTCATCTGAGTTCAAAGAGTCAAAATAAGGCATGCGAAGACCTTGGGTATATGTATCATAAAAAGTTCTTTTTAAAGATCGAAATGATGAAGAAAGCACTAAAACGTGATCCTACAACATCGGCATTGCCTCAGCGGATATTTGTTTCCACCCATTGACCTTTGGAGAGCCAACCAACTTGTATTGTTTCAGGTTAATAAAATATTGCGCAAAATCCCCTGTTATTCAATTGGCGTCAGTTAAATCTGTAGACTACTGACTACCTTTTGAGACCATGTGATGAATTGCGTTTTGATTGCAATTTCGAATGAAATCAATAAAGAAACGTGAAAGAATTTTCGTGTGAAGTGTTGATGTAGATGATAAATTCTTTTGCATTTAAGTTTGAATTATTTTTTGCATATGTTATTGCTAAAGTATGGAATTGGTTAATTTATAGATCATGGTGGGTTATTGCATGAAATAACTAGGCATTCTCTTAAATAATTGACACATCTCGATCATTGTACTTTGATGGAATTAAACATTTATTGGTGAAGCTAGTAGAAATTAATTTCAGCTCGTTAACGCCCAGTTTGTTTTAAAACATAGATGTTTGTAAATTTCCTTTAAAATACGTCTAAAAAAACAAAAATTACTATAACTGCGATGCAAAGTTTTTAAATTAAGGAAAAAAAGCGCTTTAAAAAAAACGTTTTAAGAAAAATTACACTGTGAAATGATAAGAAATCATTTCAATAATTTTTTGTAGACAAATATTAAAAAAAAAAAAAAAAAAACTTTTAAATATAGCAAACTTTAAAAAAACTTTTAAATATAAATACGGCAGTAGCAAAAAAACAAAAATTGCTGTCGATACTAAAATGTATCAAAGCTAAAAAAATCAAATTCGCAATACTTTGACATCAAAATCTGATTAATGTATGATATATGCTGGTCAGTGGCGGATTTCCAACTTTTGGCAATTGTAAACCACAGGCAAGTTGATTGAAAAATGTTAATTGCCTAATTACCAAATAAATAAATTAGTAAATATTACAAATTCTATTAAATATAATATATTAGGGAAATATTAGCATTTCCTCTAACGTAGTTAGTCAGTTTTCTATCTGTTTCATTGAGGTTGCCTATTTATTACAATATTTATAAATAATTAGCGTCTGCTTAAATAATATTGTGTATACACATGTCTGCCGCACAATTATGAATCATAATAATTAAAAAAGCATATGCATTTTTACAATGTCGCTGAAAAAAGGTAATTATATAAAATATATATATATATATAATATATAAAATTAATCAATAGCATGTTGATTTGGTTTAAAATATGCTGAAATGTAAAAATAAATTGACTCATTTAATTTGCGTTGCATAGGGTTGCAAGATATCTCAATCCGCAACTGATGGTAATTGAATATTATTTAAGAGTCTGGGGAAATATATTGACTTCTTAGATAAAACGAAAAAGAAACTAATGGAATGCGTTCAGCTTAGACATGAAAGTGAGGTAGAGCTGTCCTATAAATACAACGCTGGACGGTAAGAGGTTAATAGTGATAATAATATGGTTAATATATTATGAATTGTTTTATAAAAATGTTTTTAAAAGTTTGTGATCTTATAATTTTTTTAATAATTCATTGCAAAAGTATATTTTTCGAAAGATCCTGCTTGTGTCATATAATTATAAAAAAATAAAATTTGAAAAGTTGTGCATTTTTCAAATTAACTTCTGAAATAATTTTCGCTCAGTTTATTTCTAATGATATTTATTTATTAGCACTAAGATAGATAATAGAGATAAGATAGATAATAGATTCCAGTGATAGACGTTTATGCATTTTTAATGGCATTTAATTTACTTTTCTTTTTCATAGAAAACCTGATTCATGATAAAATTAAAATTTACTTGACTCGTTTTTTTTCTCTCTGCTTATATGCAACTTATCGAGAGCAAATAATTATTCTAATGTTTATTATCAATGCATTTTTGATTACATTTCATTAATATTTAAATATTTCCAATGCTGGAACATTGCTAATCAAGAATTAGGCTATAAATACTTCTAAAAAAGTTTTCTGCGTGCTCAGATGGAGATTCTAAAATTACTGATCCGATGACTTCCTTAAAATGTTGAAAGATTACCAGCGATCATATCTTTAGGAATGAAGCTAAAAATTTACTTTCTCTCATTTCTACTCCAAACCTTTCGCAACTCTTCATTTCTTCTAGATACAGCTTTCAGGAAGTTAGAACACATTTTATTTGTCATCAAGTTGTCCTGTCATAACCACTGAACATTCACCTACCATGCTTAGCCAAGAATTCGAACAACAGAAGGCGATTAGGCGATAACAATATGGAGTATCACTTCAAAATCAAGATTCTTCTCCAGAATCTTCAACTATGAGTGTAAGATTGTGTTCACTTCGAATCTTGGCACTCCCTAGAGAGAAGTATTTGGTAGAACGTGACACTCGTCATTATCCTTTCTTTTGCTCTCGTTTACCCTGCAGGCAGATCAGGGTCATCGTCACCTCTTCGCTTGGCTGCTCGTTCTTTGCTGTTGGCCACCATGAATACCCAAGGGCAGCTTATTGCTGTTTCTTTGGGGGGTTCTGACGCTAGTCTGTCCATTTCAATCTCACGGACTAGAAATCAATTCCTCGCAGATGCTTTTCTGGATTATGAGCAAACGTGCTTTTTCTTCGGATTTTCTTTTTTTCAAAGTGCCGTTCAACCCTTTCTTGAGATGAGTCTGCTTCGTCACTTGTTGAATCATTTTTTTTTTTTCTTTTTTTTGTCATTTTGAAACGATGCTACTTCTAGGTGGTGGAGAATACTTAAAAAATTCCCCAATCAGCCGTTATTGTAAAATTAATGATTTTTAACTTGTCAAGATTTTACATTGAAATGGATTTCTCATGGATACTTTTCTAAACTTTCAATGTCACGTTCAACTCTTTCTTGAGATAAGATTTGAATCCGTTTTATCAATCTTTTAATACTTCAAAACGACAATACTTCCAGATAGTAGGAAATACTCAAAAAGATCCACTAGAAACTTTTACAACAAAATTATTTTTAATCAATTTTATTTGTCAAGGATTTATCTTTGGATAGTTGGAACGATCTAGTAATATTCAAAATAACTGAAAAACATTGGAAAATTTCAGTGGTAAATTCGTTTTATTAAAAAAGTTGAAGATTGTAGAGAACTGTCAAAGACTGGAGATCTATTCCTTGCGGATGCTTTTCAAATGGCGAGAAAGAGTACTTTTTCTTTTCATTCTCTTAAAACTGCGTTCAACCCTTTCTTGAGATGAGTATTGCATTCATTTCGTCTCTTGTAGCATTACTTCAAAGATTTTGAGATAATGTTATTTTCATATTGAGGGAATACTCAAGAGGTTTCAGAAATAACTTTTACTGCAACATAGTTTATTGTTATCTTACCAGGGTTTCTCTATGCATATTTAGATCTGTTTCTCTTGTTATATTTAAAATAAGAAAGCTACAAAAATAAATTAATTAAAGTAATTAAATGACAATATTGGATTTTTAAGGATTAGAGATGACTTTCTTTCAAAATTTTAAACAAAAAAAGCACTTTTTTTATATAAAAACAGATTGAATAGTAAGTACGTTTTGTTGAAAATAAAAACTAGCACATCGCATGACTCTAATAAGTAGAAATATATTCCTTACTAATGTTGTTCTCGTTTCATAGAAAATGTGACTTTCTATGAAACGTATCGTTCAACATATTCCCGAAATAAATTCATATTCATCATTTTCGTTCAGTTGTTGATCTTCCCTTCTGAAACTTCTTTGCCATTTCTCATTGTATGAAAGAATGTAATGTAACAAAATTAATGATTTTGGGCTAACCAAATTTATGTTTTCACATAGTTGAGTTTGCATAGCATGTGACGCCTTAAACAATTAATAAAGATTAAGGGCTTAAATAATTTAAATGATGAGCACGTTTTGTAAAACCATTAAAGGACCGCACCGGATTCTCATCTATTAGAAGTATAGTCCTCTCTGATGCTTTTGTGGATTATTAACAAAAGTTTTTTTTTTTGTTGTTGTTGCATTCATTTTTTAACATCGATCAGTCTTTTCTTCAGATAAATTTCTCCTCAGCTTTCTGTAACATCGCTTTCGATACTTTTGAACTAAATTACCTACAGATATTGTAAAAAGCCAAGAAAAAATTGCACTTCATTTAATAAAAATTTATAATTCATAATCGACCAACCTTTTTAAAAATTTATAATTCATAATCAACCAAACTTTTTAAAAATTTATAATTCATAATCAACGAAGCCAATTTTTTTTGCATAATTGGGTCTTTGTAATATTTAAATCAATAAATAAAAAAGAAGTATTCGAATAAACTCGTTCTTATGACGAGTCCAAAGCTCTAGTTCCAATTTTGTGACGATTAGAATGATTTCTCTTTGTATACTCTGCATACGAGAAAATAAAGATGTCACTTACGGCAATAAACAATTAACAAACCAAGCCCCATTCGTATGAAATGGGGCTTTTCTTTCATTGTTTTATTGGCTATTAGCTGCCTTTGACGATAAGCTGCTCACCGGAATTAGTGGCTGCGAAAATTTTCAAATAAATATTTTAAGAAGCTTGCTCTTGATGATTCTTTCAACAAAGTATTTATAAACTGCAAATTTTATAGACATGGGCTATTTTAAAGCTTTACATCACTATGCGATGCATCTCCTAATTTTCTGTCATCTCGTCTAAAATTTGAATTCTAATTTGAAAACAGAAACTTCAACTAATACAAAATAATTTCTTGATGAAGTTAAACATTTTTAATGCCGGTATTAATAGTTGCTAAAATTTTAAATTAAATGTTTTGTGTAACCTGGTCTTAATGACTTCTTCAGCAAGATATGTTTTAATTTCAAACTGTGATAGATACTATGATTAATACGTAGAAGTCTTACCACTTCCTGTACTTTTCACTATGCACTTTTTTTTTTTTTGGCACCTCCCCTAAAATTTGTGAAAAAATAGGTACACTTTAATAATGTAACCTAATTTCTAACCTAAAACATTGTAAAATTTGACATTTTTTTTTTCATGTTAACCGTATTTTAAATATGAATTTAAATCTTTTACAGTTTCTTCTGAGAATAATTTATATATATGACAAGCTTTCCTGAAATCTGCTTTGCCAAATAATGATTTGTGTTAAAAATAGGATAGTAATTCAAAGCGCAAAACAAAAACGAAAAAAATATCAGTAACTTTAATAGTGATTTTTATCAAGAACTTTGATCTGCAAAAATTCTCTTTTTTTTTTTTTTTTTTTTTTGTATTATCCTTTCTGATAAGTTTAATATCCGTTCAGAATTCTTTTGATTCTTGATGGGAAACATGCTCAAAATATTTTTTTAAAAAGATTAAGAATAGAAAAATATTTATACAATAAAAAATTTGCATCATTTAAAAGATAATTTTTTGAATTTTAAAATGATGTAAAAATCAGTTTTATACGGTAATATTTTAGGCAGTTATCGCGGATAAAATGACTAATTTTTTTTAAAAAATTCTAATTTAAATTTCTAAAAGTAGCTTTGAAGTGTACATTACCACTCTTCTATGTGTGTGCCAACTTTGATAGCTCTAGATCTAACGGTCTAACCTTTTCAGCACTAATATAGGTTAAAAATAGAAAAATATTATTCGGCAAAAAATTGGTAAAATTAAAAAAATAATCTCTTGGACTTTAAGATGATGCAAAAATCATTTTTATGGTACAATATTTTCTTAAATTGACGAGGAAAATTCTAAGATATATAACTACGAGGGAAATTCTAAGATTCTACTAAGATATATACGCCACGTTTCGAAGTTCTAGGTCAAGTAGTTTGGCCTTTCAAGCATTAACACACATATTGGCCTAGACTCCTTTATCTTTATTATCAGTAGAGATACACAAGGTGAACTAAAGGATTTCTCAGAGATGTTGGAAAATTTTTAACGAATAATAAATACTGTTAAAATGTCTAGAAACCAGATGGCCACAAAAGATTCTTATTGGAATTTGTCGCTTTCCAGAAATATTTTCTAAGTCGTAAATAAATGTATCTTTTCGGTTTTTATTTTTTTATTTTCTTACGTCACGTTCAACATTTTCCAAGGTTTTACTTCCGTTTTGTCGCATACTATATTTAAACAAAATTACCTATCAGGTGTGCAAGGTCTCTCAGATTTCATAAATAACTTTAATCGCAAAATGAATCACTTTGAACTTATCAAACTTTTTTATTTCAAATTGTCCGATCTGTATCTCTTGTAATATTTCGAATAAATAACAAATGGAAATACTCGAGTAATTCAGATGATAAACACGTTTCAGTAAATCAGCCGAAGACCGCCGTGACTGTCAGTACAGAAGCAATATTGACTGGCTGATCGATTATGCTATTTAAAATATCATCCATCATATAGTTGATTATACTCTTTAATAGGCGTTATCAATTAAATGATTTGTCGCATAATTTATTTAGACCTGATACAGTATTCGAACATCGAGAATGAGATTCTTTCAGCTGTGTATATATTTGCATACTTTATGAGCTTTAAAAGGCATACAAAATCATCCGAAACTGACTACATACACAAAGACCACTCCAAAAAACTTGAAAGCCTTTGACGAATTGTAAACAGCTATGTAATTTAAACGGTTTCACGGGTATATCTCCTAGTATCAAATTTCTCCAGGCAAAGAAGAAAGTATAAGCAACCCTTCCAAAAAAGAAATATGACCTCATAAAAAATAAACACGATAGGTAGGAAAAAAAAGATGGTTAAAATTATAGATTCGGACGGAGCCAATCGTATACATATCTAGCAAAGGCAACCTGAACTTTGTGGTGTATTGGCATCGCCTGATGGACTGGAAAATAACAAAAACCGGTACCATTATGAAAAGGGGATAAAAAACGAATGCCATTTTTTTATGGCGGCACATCATTTTATGTTTTTGTTTTCTGTTTCACTGGAGTCATTGAGATTCCCAGACAATTTCTTAGATATTTTTTATGAGCTGAATATCTACAAACAATTTTTCAACTTAGCAAATGGAAAAGTTAATACTTAATCAGCGATAAGATTATGATTATTTATAGTATTTATGAACAATCATAAAAATTTTCCATTGTTTTGCAACATTTAGAATTTTTATCTACAAATGCTATAAAACGTGTTATACTTTTAATGTGGCTCCAAAAATGATTTCTTAACCGTTATTGTTAAGTGTTTAATTGCAATTGAAAAAAAATATTTTAAATGACATAAATAATATATATATATATATATATATATATATATATATATATATATATATATATATATATATATATATATATATATATATATATATATATATATATATATATATTGTTATTTCATTCAATACTTATATTTCTGAAAAAATTACAAAATCGCTATTTATATCGAATATTGTAATATCGAATCATTTTTTATACAGTACGCTGTTCTGTTAATCATAATTAACAAAACACACTTGACATATTAATATTTTAAGCAAAAAAATTCCACTTTTCTGCGACTAAAAAAATTTTTTTAATCATTATTTTGGACGATTTTATTGAATGCCCTCATTATTTTGGACAACTTTATTGAATGACATCATTATTTTGAAGAATATTATTTCAATGACGCCTGCCTCAAGAAAGAGTTTTCAGTTAACTACTTCGTTTCCTGGAGTGCCCTTTGATAGGTTTGAAGACATAAAATGTAAAGTTTCACAACTCGATCAGTTTTCGTAACAGAATTCTGGAATATTTTCCGTTTAAAATATTAGTGTGCCAAAAATACTTTACTAAATGTGACTAATAGGACAGGGGGAGTATATGAAAGTTTAGATTTCGTAATTTTTTCAGAAGCACATTTATTGAAAGACACAGCAAAAAATATTATTCTTTACGTCATTTAAAATGTTTTTCCAATTAGAACTATGTCCATTTGTAATGGATTAGAAATTAGCTGTTAACGGAGAGTATAGTGTTCCCTCAAAATATTCCCTATTTATGAGAGATATTATTGTCATCAACCTCTCCAAAGGCGTTAACTTTTATCCATAAAGATTTAATAGGCTTCAAGAAATTGTTCTTTCATACAAATTATCACAATTTCTTTAAAACGCATGCGATTGTTGTCATAAAAATGTTCGTGTGAGGTTAGAATTCAATTGGCAATAGATTCAAAACCTTATTTACGATTTCTTTATGTCATATTTATTTTAAATGCATTTGTGGTGCTATAATATGTTCATAACAGTCCCCATTTTAAATTTTGTGACGATTCGATAGTTCAGTTTACTCCGTATTCTAAGCCACTTTGGAGATAGATCCTTTTGGTTATCTAAAATGTATACCTCACTGGAGTGTAACTAAATATAGGGATAAGAAGTTGCCCGAAATAGTAAGCGGGTTCTCGCTTCCTTGTAGGCAAAATAATAGAGGCGTTACTTTCTAAGCCCATTACCGATGACGGACCTTACTTCAGTATGAGAATTAGTCTCACGAGCTGCTTCTGAGGAGGAGTAATTTGAATTGGCTACTCACCCCTATGTTATTTTCCACGGTGACTCGATCACGCAAGTCATTACGGGCGCTTCCGAACGATGATTGGGATAATTTTTATGGCTATAATAAATGTTTAACAACTCAAGTACGAGAATGAGAAGGGACCATTAAAGTAAGTAATTTCCCAATTTCCCTGGCGATATGATATTTGCATTATTGATGGTTAACGGCCACATCGTCAATGTGGAAACATAATTCCTTATGAGGGTTCTGTATATGAAACGTCCGTTGTGTGATCTACTTTGTATCTTTCTCAAAACGCATATTGATATCCAAAGCAGTCCAGTCAGTGAATTTTACTGTATACCGTCGAAATAAGTAGGAATACTTCTGGGAAATGTGATTTTCTTAATAACATGGAGATTTTCTGGAGTACCAGAATGAGACGTTACCATGTAAGTAAGGAGGTTCTAGGTTCCCCTTGAGTCACATCAAAGATTTTTATCTAGTTAATGACTCCATCACTTATAAGGAAATGCATTCATTCTTGAGAGCGATTCGGCACATGAAATACTTATAACAGTACTTTCTTTACATGACGCCCAACACCCTAATTATCATTTTCTGGGCCCGCTTATTAACACACATTTAAAATGTAATATTCGATAATTCTTTACCTTAATTGGTACACAGAATAGGTTAACTGTCAGAATAGGTACACACTGGTTAACTCAGGGTAACTGTGGGTGAATTAATCATTCACCCACAGTTAACCTGAGATATAGAAATGAGAAACTTCCAACATGGTGGTTGGTTCTTGCTTCCCTTGTAGATACAATAATGGTGCCGAGCTGATACTTCTACTCAGGGGATCCATAGCGTACTCCATATGAAGATAGTGTGGATGTAATAGTAGTTTAAGAACAAAAATTAATATCGCTATTGATTAGATTTTTCATAAAATTTTATTATATGATGATAGTATTATTTTGAGTTGTTCAATTTTTAAATATTGTTTTAATTTATCAGAGGAGAAATCAGCCAAGAGAGATTAAATTTAATGAATAAAAAAGTTATTTAGAATTTCCTGTTTTACATATAAGAGAATGGTAACGTATATGTGAATATAACGATGTACTCTGAGAACCAACCTTGAAAGTATCATTTTCTTTTCGCAAAATTTTCACTCCGAAATACATAATATTGTTTTTCTACGGGCAACAAATTTATTTTTATTTTCTCATGCTCGTAATTTAAAAAGTACTGCAATCATCGAAAAAAAAAATGACAATATTTTCTATAATTACCATCTCCATGAATCCTCAAAAGCTATTTTGTCTATATGTACGTATGTATACGTAAAAGATATACACAAATAAATATAACAAATAATTTTTACATCCAAACTGTAGATCCGCAGAGAAGAAATACCAAATCTGTCGATAGAACATCTCTCAGTCCTTGCTTATGTCATCACGATGACTAAAAAAGAACATGAGCTAAATGAATATTTTGCTCATGGGTTTATCACAAAAATTATATATCAATTAAATAAACTAGATGACCTTTATTTTGCACATGGTTTTATCACTAGAATTGTAGATCTGCTTCAGATTTTGAGTTAAATCCGTGGAACGGTTGACTGTCTGTGTTTCCTATATATGAACGATAAATGAGAAACGAAAAAAGTTTGATAAATAAAATGAGTTGTATGTTTTTAGCACTATAATTGTAGCAAATTCATTATATGCTTTTGACGCCATAATTGTATAACAGCATCAAATTTTGGATTAAGTTTATAAAAGGGAAGAAATGAAATTCCATGCATGATTCTCTTCGCTATAGAATAAAGTTGTATGCAGAGGAAACCATATCATGGAAACATTTGGGAAAGTTGAAGGGAGAACACTCCTGGTTGCTCGCTTTGTTCAACAGTTTTAAAAAAAAATAAAGTAATATTTCAAACAGAATATATTGCCGCATTGAAAAGAGACAGCCGACTCTCCCATGGCCGAATGGTCACAGCACTGGTCTCTTAATCAAGAAAATCGTAAGTTCGAATTCCGCTACAGACAAGGCGATTCACAATCTGTATAAATATTTAGTTCCTTGATTTTATGTTTTCCTTTATTTCATGTTCCAAAAGATTCTGGACATTTCTTTAGTTTACCAGACAAGTGTTCCGGACTTTTCTTACTGTATCCAGAAAAGTATTCTGGAACTTTCCCTGCTAGTATAAAAGCAGAAGATCTGTCAGTCTCTGTGTTCTCAGTTCAGAGTTTAGTTAATAAATTGGTTTAGCTCTACTTCTTGTGTGTGTCATTGAGTTCCACACTAAAGAACCTACGTGACAATATAATTAATTTCCTGAAAGCAGTCTCTTCAACTTCAAGACTCGCATATAGCATGGAAATGCTTTCATTTTAAAATTTAAATTATTACGATAAACTTTCATAAGAACTTAAATATTTATATTCCGTTTTCAAAACTAGTAAATATATATTTTTTAATCTAGAAATGGAATTCACTCTCTTCTGATTATATCTGGTTCTTTGTTAGCGGTTGATCTTCGATATCAGACAGACGAGTACATTTACTGAGAGGGAGAAAGGTATGCAAAGTGGGCGATAAATAAGAAATTACAGAGTGATTATTAATACGATTACGTCGAAAATGCAATTTCTTTTTCCGTACTTTTCACTATCAATATTTTTTATCGTTTATTATGATTCAGTGAATCGCAGACAGATCAAGTGCTTTATGTCCTTCTCCTAACTTAGCAAAATAGACTCGTCTGATGCTTGCAATTCTGACGTCATAACAGTCAATTCTTTTATAGTCGATCTATATTATTTTTGAAACAACAAAGTTCCCGGGAATGTTAAAGGCACTTCCATATCTTCCGATATTAAAAAATGCATAATTTTTCTTGAGATCACGAGGATTTACATGGTTAGGAAAGAAATCAACTGTTTATTAGATTGAGTAAAAATTCACGAGCGAGAAATAAATTGCACAGTCAAAAGGTTTTTTTATTATTATTTGAAGAAAATGTAATAATACTCAAAATAATGTATTTTTTTACTTCATTGATTTTTGTATATTTTAAAATCATTTGAGTGGAGCTTGAAGTACACAAAATTGGGAATTTTTGAAGCATTTTCTTTAGGCATTTAATTCAGATGTTAACACCATCGAAGCTACCAATGAAAACTGCGTCTGTATAGGGAGAAGGCAAAATACCTCTATGCCTGTCTATTGCCAATATTTGGGTCAGAAAACACAAGGAAATAAAGAGCTATTGAACCAACTTCATCATAAAATAACCAAAAGAATTTTTCAAAAATTTGAAAATGTAAAATAAATTTGAGAAATGTTCATGCATCATTACTCAGTCAATAAAAATGCAACTATAATTCCACTATAGTTCCATTGATTGCTAATAAAAATGCAACTATAATTAAAGAAAAAACATTTTATTCAGTTTTTAGTGATACCAACTGTCCATTCTAGTAGCACGCAATCTATTTTGGTAGAGACCTCGCTAAAGAATTTGAGTCCTGCTCAGATGAAGATGGCAATATCTGGGCCACCAAATACTTCTCAGAGTATTCACTCTGAGAAGTCAGAAGAAACATATTTGAACAAGTCAGAAGAAACATATTTGACTACTGGTGGCTTTATACCCCCAGGGGGCACCTCGTAATTGAGGATGGAAAGCTTCCGGGATGGTGGTTGGTTCTCGCCACCCCTGTGAGTACACGAAAACGTGGAGTCTGGCTCCTCCCATCAATGACGGGACGTATTTTCTTAGGGAAGGGTTGCACCGTGGCCAGTGATGGTCCTTAGGACTCAACCACAGTTCCCGCCAGTGTTGCTGTCGAGGCGGTCAGATCATTCAGGTTTATCCGTGTGATTTCGGGCGAGTCGGAAAGTCAGTCTATGACTTATTAGTGGATTTAACTTGCACTGGGCCCCGAAAGCGAAGAATGTAGGGTGGAACCGGGTCGCAATCTTGAAACCCACCGTTTTTGAATGCAAGTCTCCATCGAGCTAAACTAAATGCTATCTCTATATATTCGCTAGTTACATAATGGTATTGTAAACTAATGTAAGGTATTGCACGATATTTGCAAAATTCTATAATTTTATACAATACTGCGCAATATTATATAGGTTGTTCGCTCTAATCGTGTCACAGTAGTTAGTTCAAATTTCACATTCCTGTACAATAAATAATTATTTTAAATAAATGTACCACTTTTGAAAATTTCATTAAAGTATCTTCACTAGCATAGAAGTTAGAATTAAAACATCTTGTATCAGTTGAATTGAGACATCCTATGTTTATGACTAAAAAAATGGATTGCGACCTGGACTTCCTGTATGAATATTATTCGTATCCTTCTACTTTACTTCCCTTCCAAGTTTGTACCATGAGTTTGGAATCACCCTGTATAGTTCATATACGAAAATGTAAAAATAATGTTTTTAAATAATCCTCTGATACAATTAGTCAGTTTTTGTAAAATACTCTTGACACACTAATATTTCAAACAAACTGCTTTTCTTCGACCAAAACTATAATCGAGTTATGATGTTTTGAACATTATTGTTTTAGACGATTTTTTACTATTTCAATGGCTACCTCAAGAAAAATCTACTATTTGATTTATGAAAGTTGCTTGGTGGTTGTCAATTATTGTCTTAAATTTCGTAGTTCCATAATTCGGTCTGTCTTGGTCATTGAATAATGAAACTTTTTTTGCTTAAGTTCAAAATATGCCAAAAATATTTTGTTAAACCTGATTAATAAAATCGAGAGACTCAATAAAAATTTGAAAATCATAATTTTTAGGAATATATTATTGACTGAAACAACTTCGAATATAATTCTTTAAATGGTTTAAAGTATTGTTCCAATTATATGCCTATCCGTCATGGCTTAGAATATAGCAACTGTGTAATTATTAGAGTTCAGATTCTGTACATATTGAGCAATATATTGTGCTATCTGGGTTGTTTAATATATTTTTATTCATTATCTGGCTTGTTTATGGCAAAACAGCATGACCTCTTAAAGAGAGATGATAATTCCATTATTTTATTTTAAAATAAAGCAAGGAAGTGCCTGCCATCAGCTTCGTACTTAGCCAGTTTTGATTTAGTTAAGTATAAAAAACAAATTTAATCGCTGTAGATTCTTAGATAAAGTCTTAAGGGTTGATAATAACATTTAATTATATGGCGAATGGTATGCTGATGAGATCCATAGATTCATCATTCATTTATTTTATCAGCTAAAATCTAGTATTGACAGTCTGTATCATTTATAATTTCATAATAGCAGAAAATAGCTTGGATACTTATGTGAGGTAGAAAACTTTCAACTTTATGTGTATTGACTTTTATCAACTTTATGTGCACATTCGCATAAAACATATGGTTATGGCATAGGAAAATACACTTTCAGCTTTATGTAAATAGAGTTGGAAGGCATCCTCGGTGAGTTACCGAGGATGCCTTTCAACTCATGTGATTACACAGTAACATGACAAACGCATTCCGGATATCACGTTATTCAATATTATTTTATTCTTTTACTCCAACAAAATATTCAGAGGATTTTAAAATTAAAATAGCTCGTCACATGTGGCATATATCTCCTGAACATAGACTTATTTTATTTGCTTACTCCGGTGTAAATCATACATACCACATATTACATCTTCAAGAAAATTGTGCGATGTATTTTAGAAAAGCAATGACGTACTTTCACTTACACCAAGATAACATGAATTAGCTCAAGGCCTGGCACTCGCGCCATAAAACGCCATAAGCTAACTTATACGTAAATCATGTATACAGCAGAATACAAAGCCTGATATTAGATTTCTTTAAAAGTGAAGCATGAATTTACTTTATTTGCTTACTTCGGCGTGGATTCCACAAGTTGTGCTATGGATTTAAAAATCATAATAGTACGTAACAATGGACTTGACACAAATGAGCATAAAATTACTCCAGTTGCAGATTTCGACGCTAATCATGAACAAGCAAAATGAAAAGCTTTGTATTATATTTCTTTAAATGCACAAGATAAATTTATTTTATTTGCTTTCTTTTATAGAATACATGCTAAAACAAGTTGTGCAATGGATTTTTAATATGTAATTATATTTTTTTAAGTGCACAGCTGGAAAAATGGAATTTAACACAAACAGTTGGTTGCATTTGTGATAAAAAGTATGATTTCGAACGCGAAATGTGATTAAAAGCAAATACAAACAAATTAACAACGTTCTTTTCGGAGAAACAATGTCAATAAATAATAAACTCTTCTTGACCGAATCACGTATGCGTCGAAACAAATAACGTACCCGCAGCTGAAGTTAAAGTTTATAGAGAAATTCCACAAACATCTATCATCTGAACAACTATATTTTTACATTTTTTTGTAATCTTCAACAGTTCCATTTTTTATTAATATTTAAAGAAGACGTTTTTGATGAATAGTGTATACAGTTACGACCCAAAGAATTTGTCCAGAAGAAATTGTAATACACATCTCATTGAATAACAAGACTTAAGTCATTTTTTGTTTCTATTAAAATGTTATGAATCTGGAATTCATATTTGTATAACATTCCCATAAATAAAATACAATAAAAACAAACTTCACATGAATAAAAAAAAATGGATTCATGGGAATGGAACAGATTCATTTCGGTTATGGCAAAAGTATTTGTTCCAACAATAAATGCTACTATTTTGTTATACTTACAATAGTTTAATACATCCATTTTATAGCTTATTCTTTTTATATTAATCAGCCTTTTTATCTTGAGAAGCTAATTATATGGTTCAATAATTGATTCTGAATTCAATGAATCACAGCTAATACATTTTCTTAACAGTTTATTATCTTGATATGACATACATTCTTTTAAATTTCACTTAAAAAAAATTTCGCAACTTTTTTTCTCAAGATGATATAATTTAAGTGATTATAGGTGAATTTCTATAAAAAAAATCATTATATTGCTGTGATTTAAAAATGAGTAGTCTGGGCAACATACTTTTGATGTTGTCTTCTAAATAAATGTATGAACATATATCCTGATAACGTACATAGAATGCAATTTTGTTCCGTGTGTGTGTGTGTGTGTGTGTGTGTGTGTGTGTGTGTGTGTGTGTGTGTGTGTGTGTGTGTGTGTGTGTGTGTGTGTGTGCGTGTGTGTGTGCGTGCGTGCGTGCGTGCGTGCGAAAAAGTGGAAAATGTGTTGATAATTCATGAATGAAATTCTCAGATGTAAAATTTTTACAAACACACATGTATATTGATTTCTTTCTCTGCCTTTCTATCTTATACCTGAATTGTTATCTCTGCTATGACATTTCCGTCTTTCTAAAGAATAATGTTGGATGAGTGTTTTAATAGTGACAACAGGTATATGAAAGTTTTATAAAATGAAATACATTGCATCAAAAAGCTATCAAACTTTTATGAAAGGGGTTTAAGAGTGTCCTGAACAAATTCTTGCAAAAACCAACTGGAGTGATCCCAAGAAATTGTCTTGTGTACTCTTTAATAAAGTTGTTATCTGTGTTCTTTCGCATAAAAATTGTGGACTTTGGGCAAGATCGTGATCGCCAAGAGAGCTCATGTTTTTATTTTCATGAGCCCCCCCTCCCCCCACACATGAGAGTTATATGCTTTGTGGTATAGTAAAAAAATCGGTACTTGTGGATTTAACTCATGCCACTTGCGAATAAAAATTACGGAATAGCCAATTAATATGCATTCGTTAGCGATTAATAGTTGGCATTCAGTTAAAGACATAAACAAAAAAAAAAACAAAAAAAACTGCATTTTGGAAGGCTTGTTTTACCGACTTTACCGAAATTAGACATAGTTTTACCGAAATTAGACATAGTACTATTATTTTAGTTACAAGATGAAATATCAGATTTCATTTATTTAAATCATAGCGATTTTGAATTGTCGCGTTTACATTCACACAAAAGTACAGGTAGGCATATGGTCATCCTTTTAATGTATTTGGTTCCAAATTTTATACGAGTCTACATTTTAGATGCTAAATCAGTGTACCAAATTTTATCTGTATTGCTCTTCATGCGTCGTAGTCATAATGTTCACTTGTCCTCGGAGTGACAAATTTCTTCCAAATGGATTCCGTTAAAATTCGAAGGATAGTTAGCCATCTGACTCTCCCACCCGCCACGAAGGCACACGTATTTAAACCATAAAACTGAATGACCGGACCGCCACAACAGCAACACTGGCGGGAACTGTGGTTGAGTCCTAATGGCCATCACCGGCCACGGTACAACCCTCCCAGAAGGAAGTACGTCCCTTCATCGATGGGAGAAGTCAGATCTCCCACCTATTTATGTACCCTCCAGGGTGGCGAGATCCACCCACCATGCCGGAAGCATCTCATCCTCATTTCAAGGTGCCCCCCGGGGGTTAAATTCGAAGGATATCTGAAAATGTGTTGTAAAAACCATTTACCGAATTTTTTCTACCTCAAAGCGTTTTTGAATCATGTTCACAGATGAGCAGACAGAGCAACAAGCAGACATTATTCCAAAAATGGGCTTATCGAACCCAGGGAAGTCTGAAGAGTTTCGTCAAAATCTCGAGCTTTAATTTTCGACAAGTACAATATTTTCTCTTTGAATGCTTTAAATATGAAAAAGTAAAAACACAATTAGTTCAATAAGTTACTACCCGGGAGGTAATGGCAGTAGTATTCAGTATATGTATAGTGTATTTGCATTAAGGATTTTAGGTTTATGAATAAGGTAAGACGTGTAACTGGGTACCGAATTTACAATATCACAAACCGATTCCGAAATGATTTTACTGGCTGAAATATTTCTCTTTTAAACAACTTAAACAAAGCTTCTGAGAGGTTTCTCCTTATTTCAAGATAAATTATCATGCTTCTAACGATGTTAAAAAAAAGGGAAACGCACAATTTTTACTACTATCTATTCTTTTCAGGGATTTAAGATAATTTTGCTTTCATTTTTTGATTTTCTCTTCCAAATTTAAAATGTCACTGAATACTTTCTATGAACAAATTTGCCATACGATACGAATGGCAAATTTGGGTTTAAAATCATGCAAAACGACGCAAAACACTCGGTAAAAATGTTTTTATTTCAAATTTTAAAATTCGAGCTTTGAGGTGTATTGAACTATCGTTACGAATACTTGTGTGACAAAGCTCATAGCTATAAATGAACAAGCCATAGAACTAAAACCCATAGACACACACTTCCTTTTATAAGTACAGATTACTTAAATTTAAGGAATACAACATTGGAAAGAAATATATATATATATTTATTTTCAAATAATACAGACAAATGAACATAAATCAAAAGAACAACGATCAATAGTATATTAATTAGGTTATGAGAACTCATTTCTTCCATATAAAAAGAATTTTGATTTTCTCTACAAATTCTACAAACGCGTGTGGAAAAAATGGCATAATGGTATGATGCTGTTTCGTCGGGACAACCAAAATACTGCTGTTCTACCCAACGTACTGCTGAAGGCTTTACCACTAGTAAACTAAAGGCCAACTATCCCAGGATGAGTATTTTGGGTAATTATTATTCTAATGTTAACAGGTCTTTACCATGTACATTTAAGACAACAATTTCATGTAGTAGGTCAGTTCATTACATTGCCCCAACAACTGCATTTAGTTATAATGGTCGATACATATTAATCGGTAGAATTAACCATAAAATAGGTTATTAATTTATGCAGTGTCTTTCTGTCTTTCTGCAAAGTTGATCTGTTCAGTGAATAAAATCTCTGATGAGTTTCATAAAGGTTTACAAGAAATGAAACAATATCCAATAATTTATTTTAAGAGAATAGGATCCTAATCGAAGGGGTGGTGTACTTTAAGTCCAACATCCCCTTGTAAGAGTGAAGAGGACATGCCGGCGTCGTCCGGGTCAATTAACGGTTCAAAATTACCCAGGTGTAGCTTCAGAAAAGAATGCATGTTTAACTAATCTAAAAATTCATTCTAAATTCTGTCAATGCGAATTATTAAACAGAAATTAGTAAATAAAAGTCTCAAAAGAATCGGATTCGTGGTAGCCTGGTAAAAAATATCGGCTTTGAGGCTATAGTTCAGTTCACATTTTTTTAACTAAATTGTGAAGCAATGCGAAAACTGTTTCATGATGATTTTGGAGCTAGAAGATTCGATTCCACTTGACCCAAATTTGTGCATCATTGTTAGCATTTTTGAGATGTTGTGGAGTGGGAAATTTCGAAGAGAGTACTGGCTCAGGTGTAATCCATCATCTGATCACAATTCTATCGTTAAAAGCATTAAGTCAATTTATCAATCGAATGAAAAGAATTGATAAATATCAAGTTTATTGAAGCTGTTAATGGCAACGATTTAATACTATATAAATTTCTTGAAACGCTATTTTTTTTCCTCTTTGTTCTTTTGATTGTATATAGCGAGTAAATCAGGTACATTTTATGAATCTAACTGGATAATAAGCATCTAAATGGCTCTAAATGACTTTCTGGTTAGATGGGAGATTACTGATCCTTTAAGTTCTTGGCAAAATCTCAGATATAATTTCGAGCTTCAAGAACCGAATCTAACTCGTTGGCATATAGAATTGAAACCTTTAGATCGAATATTTACAATTCAAAATTTTTTGTGCCGTCTTCAATACGATAACACGCATGAACTTGAAGAAGTTACAGCTGAAAGACTGGGAATAGCTGTTTTTCTGAATCGTATCCAAGTGAGCGAAAATCGAATTTTAGATTACCCTTTCTCCATTGTGACAGGATTCTTATTCAACTGTCCCGTTGAAATTGATGATTATGATGACAGTAATGTTAACACTTTAGAAATTCTGATACGAATTCATATAAAAAGGGGAATTGATGCAGCACGTGCTGTAAGAAATAATGAACAAGTAGCCTTGTTACTCGGAAACGACGACATAGACATGCTCAGTCTAACTAACGCCCTAGAGTACTCTCACGTTCAAGCAATTTTCACCACTTTGAAAATGCTTTCCATTGATGATAACTATCGTTTGGTGCACCATTACATTCTACAGGTAAGGTGGACTAACCTGTTTAAATTCCATAATATTGATGAAAATTCTGATTCTGTACGCATCACTATTTCGTATAAAGTTCTAAAAATTATTCTAAAATACATGTATACCAGTCAAGTAAGTACCAATGCAGTAATCTGGAGCGAATCATTGTATGCAACTGAATTTTTCCAAGTCATATTCCTGTACGAAATATTTCATATGTATGGAGCTCTTTGTCAGAATTATAAGCGCATGTCTCTTCGTACCATGAACTATTCGGACAAAAGGAGAATATCTATTGTATTAAATTACGCTAGGGATATTCATCTGAAACAGCATTCGATTTCATTTCCCATATATGTTTATCCTTATGTCGAAGAACATCATTCTTTTTATGCTCATACTTTTCTATTTACAGTTTATTTGAGACATGAAAAACTCATTGGCCCTTGGCTTTCTTATTCTGTGCTGTCACAGACTAATATTCCGTTTAATGTTCACGTAAGTCTGGAAATACCTGGAAACGGAGGATTTACGAAATATATTCACTCTAGGGACTATGATATTCCTGAAAATGAGAGAATAGTATCTGGTCCAATACTTTTCCTAGGGTGTCGTGAAACTTTCTGCAGTGATTTTCCATGTCTTCAAGGTAATGAAATTCGTAAAAAACTGCTATTTGGCTTGACTTTTCGCTATAGAACAGCAGGCATTAGTATTTGGTACCTATCTATTCCTGAAGAAGTTACAAGAAATCCCATACAAGTTTTCTCGCAGCATATGATGGATATCTTAAGAAAGAAATTTAAGACAGATTTGACTGTCCAAATAAATTCCAGAAACAATGGCTGTACAGATCATTTCCATCCTATTCATAAAGCGATTTTTGCAACCCGTGTACCAAGATGGTGGGCTGCCGTTGAGCCCCATTTGAATGCGGATGCGAACCTACCCGATTCAGTGCAAATTCCTTTAAGTAATGAAAGTTTTACTCTTGTCTCTTTCTACATGTACACAGGAAAAATGTTTCATGTCCCTGTTGCATTGCGTGACGAAATTCTAACCTTCGCATGGCGCGGTGGTTTTCTGCGTCTAGGTATGCTTGTTGATTCCATGGATTAACCATGAATTTAATGAATGCTATTGATTTTTGACCTTTTAAAAAAAGGATTAGTTGTATTTCAATTAATAATTGTATGTTATTTTGTTGATTATCGATGTGATTCCTTGTTTTCACGTAACTCTATAAAAAAAAATTTGTGATTTTCCTTGCATTTTGATTCACATTCTTTTAAAGCTTTAAATAAAGTTGAATATTTATTGCATAATGTTACTTGCAGTTAATATGGATTTCATTTGTCATTATTGAGCATTATTTTCTGTTGTACTGAAAATATTTATCTTTTAATCTTTTACTAACACTTTGTTGATATTTTCTTTTAAAGCAGATTCTTGAATTGCTAAAAATATGCATGCCTTTCATAGATCGTTTGTATTTTTTCTAACATTAAATATTTAGTTTTATTTCCATTCCTTTAAAATTTTTTATATATAATACAAATTTTCTTTAAAGGTAGAAAATTGTTTTTCACAAGATCCTAATATGAATATATTTTACGTATTAATATTTTTCGACGGAAAAAATAAGCTAAAAGTCCTAAACAAAGGACAGAATAAAATACAGCAGAAATCGTACTATAAACTGCAAAAATATTTCTCTTTACTTCTAGCCTTTCATTTCCAGTATTTCATAAAATGCTTTCACGTTTCCATCAATATTTTTAATTGAAAGCTACAACCGCTCCATTAATATGCAAAACAAGTACACAATAATTAAGTTAATTAATATCAACAAATGAGCTAGTGATTTTCTTTGAAAAATTTGGCCCATACTGCTCTTGCGGAAATGAAACCTACTCAACCAACCCACCGAACAAAAATCAAACAGTAAACAGGAGATTAAATCGAAAGTAACAAGTTCAGGAATTAACACTAGATTGCCCAAAGAAGTCATTTTGACTTCTTTTTAATTTGAATTACAAAAAAATTATATTTATAATGAAACAATTTCTTAGGATTTTTGAGATTTTTTATACATGATATAAATGCATTTATTAATGGCTGTATTTACATCCTCCCTATTTATTTCCGATATATATGTGTTATACCTATATTGTCCAAACGCAGACACTTTGACTCCATGGTAAATTAAAAATAATTAACTTTTATTACTGAATTCAGTAAATTTCTTATGACCAGTCCGGCCCTAATTGAAATAAAATGATTGAGAATTTACCTGCATGATAAATTCTCGATCTGAATGGGCACTAGATAAGTTGCAGCTGCTTAGTAGGCTAAAAGTAGTACTTGTTATTCTAGGTTAGTTGCAAGTTTAAGCAGTATATGCCTAATAAACCCAATAAATTTAACATCAAATTCTAGCTTGCATCAGATGTCAACAGCAAATATGTTTTGAATGGTTTTCCTTATTTGCGGAAAGAACAACGATCATCGTCAACGCTTCCGAGTGAATATGGCGTTCTGAAACTTGTCCAGCCAAATACAGAAGAAATATTACGACCGATAACTTTTTTTCACTAACCGTCTCCCCATGCCTTGAATAGTATGTTCAACCATTTTGGACCCTTTATACTGAGTAGTTCGTTGTATAGAGAGCTCAGAGTAGGGGTTTTTAATTTTGATCACCTTGTATAAAAGCAAACCAAATAAAGGAGTGACTGTTCTAAGTTCAAAGCATAAATTTGTGAAAATTGATAAAAGTAATTAAAAAAAACTTATACCGGAATCTATTAAATTTCCTAATAGCGCAAAATTTGGAGTTGATATGGCCGAACAAATAACCAGAAAATATATAGTAAATGCTAGTTTTCATAAATGGCCCTTACAAATATTTTTCAATGTTTTAGATTTAGCTGCTATAAATGTTTGGATCCTTTACAAAAAAATAAAAAAAAAACGACAGGAATAAAAATGCAACGAAAATAGTTCTTGTTTCAGTTAGCAGAATCGCTTTCATATATATAAATGCAAGACAGAAAATTTCAAAAGACCTTTCCTGAAGACCTACAAAGGTCAGCTGCAACATCATCGAATGCAAACCATCCTAAGAAACGCAGAATTTGTTAAGTACGGCTTTGCCACAATAACAAAACAAATAATATTTGTGAAAAATGTTAAAAGTACGTTTGTGAAAAATGTAGCACGGAAAAAAATTCCACTCTAATGTGCAAAAAATGGACGCAAAACAATGAATATATACTTTTTTCTTGTTTTCCAAGTGCAGTCAATTTTTTTTATTATTTAATATTCACTAATAACAAATTATATAACTTTAACTAATATAAAAGAATATTAAAAATTAATTTTAAATCAATTATTTTACGCATTAGTTATTCTTTAACAAATGTCTTTGGGCAATATAGGTATATGCTAAATTTCAGTCTTTCTAGTGTTAAATACTATATCGTATAAGCAAGAGTGCTTTCCTTTATACCTCCTGGTATACTTCCACAATATAAGGCATTTTCTAATTAACTTCGTGGTATATTGAGGAGAATCGAGAATGTATTTTAAGATTTCTCATTGATTGATTGTATCCAAAATTTTATACAAAATTTGAAATTGTAATGCCAAGACAACATACTTAGTTTTTTTGTGTCATTATTGTGCTCATAGGAATAGACTTGCGTGAGATCTGTTCCAAAATTTGAAAAACGTTTGTAATTTTGATGTAAAAATTTGCAAATTCATCAAGTTAGCTAGCTAGTGGGGTTTTGAAGTTATGGCTTTCACATACGCATGTATAAATAGATAAGCATCCAAACAGCCAGTTTAATGATTAGATTTAAAAGCTGATACGAATCTAAATTTCTGGATACAACATCATATGCAAAATATCAGTTTTCTATCTAGTGGCATTTTGAGTCATTGTACTGATATGCACACGAATGGGTAGATGTAATTTTTAAAAAATGTCTTTCATTTTCTCGTACACAAATAGAAAGGATGGTAACTTCAATCTTGACATTTTGACAACTCTTCACGTTTCAGACTTCCTGTATTCGAAAGGTACATTTTTGGAATTACCTGTCTGCCTAAAGACACGATACCTCAAAAGCGAGATGAATCAAGTTTGGAATGAAATTTTTATACCAAATCCTTAGATTTCTATCGAGTGTTGAAGAAAATCCAATCTGACGAAATTTGTTTGAGTGCAGGTGAACAAGTTAACTATAAAATGTAAAGAACTAGATGGATAAAACTTGTTGTTATTAAAACTAGATGGATAAAACTTGTTGTTATTAAAACTAGATGGATAAAACTTGTTGTTATTAAAACTAGATGGATAAAACTTGTTGTTATTAAAACTAGATGGATAAAACTTGTTTTAACATCTAAAGGTGTTTCGTATCAAATCTTGAATTACATCTGTTAACATATTAACCGCCACTCCGATATCGCCTTGCTTTCCGCTTGGCCCGCGGTCACTGCCGATGTTTTCAATGTTTAAATTCATCTTAAACACAACATGTTTAAAGTTTTAATGAAATCCATTAAAATATTTTGATGAGGAAAATTTAGGCTCCTTTATTAATTGAATGTAATTTCTTTTTGTTTTATATCGTATTTTATATTGTCAATCACTGGCTACTGTCGAGGTCTATACGGAGAATTTAACATCAGTCACCAGTCACTGACGCGGCCCGAACGGAAAGTGCAGTGTCAGTCACCAATGAACGAAGTGGCGCTTAATGCATTAAAGAATCTGCCATCTGTCGATCTAGACATTCACATGCAAATAAACGAAATAACAAAAGAACACAGTGACTCGGATAAATGATAATTTGGCATGCGATCTTGTTATTAAAATTGCAGTTTTGTATCCAATTTTGATTTCAAGCGATCGAAGAAAAAGCATAGTCAGCTTTCTTCACTATATTACGGAGCTCAAAACGCTATTGTGCGAAACTCCGAAAACAAAAATCTTGTGGCAACACCGCCTTTTTCTGTTATAAAAGTTCACACGAACATTTTCACGGCACTCCGCAGCGCCAGGCTCCTAGAGCATTCTTGTTTTTTTAGAAAAAAAAGGCTGATTTTTAAGGTTTTATTAATAAAATTGTTTAAACTTTCGGCTTTTCCGTCAGTTGAACACGCTGTAGCCACTTTCCCCTAATCTCCCCTCCATAATAATCTGAACATTCGTAGTATACACAGTCTTTCCCAAGGTCTACAATTTTTTGTGGACATAACCTAAAGGCATTTACCTTTATTAGCGAGTAAGCAGGAAAGTTCTGGGATGGCTATTTCCGCTGTTACCAGTTAATAAAACGTAGATATTTACCAAAATTTCTAGGTTGAATTATTTTGGCAACCAAAGTACTTTCTCTGAGAGACTTAGCAACGAAAATATCAAAATATCAGTAAGGTAGCGTGATCATTATTTAAGGATGACCAATTGGCATCCTTTTGTTTAATTCAGAAATGATGAAACTACGAAAACAATATTTCTTAGTTAAAGCAGGCGAATATAAAATCGGCGCTTGTAGTGATCACAGATGGGACGATCTATCAGTTGCACTGATTGAAACAGTGAAAAAAGGATCTTTCATATCTAAATACATAAAACATCCATTGGTTCTAATGATCAACATTTTGCTTGTTGAGATCAATTTCTATGTCCAGGCGATTCGGCATAGATATTTTATTAGAACCTATCAAGAGGATGACTCTGATTCATTGAAAAGTCAGCAGGCCTTTCTAAAGAAGATTGTGTGGATGTAAATTCAAGACATAAATTGGAAGACAACTGAAAAAAATACGGAAGTAACAATTTATCACGCACTGATGAAGCTGACAGATAACAGCATACTGCATGAGAGCAATGACAATGAAGAGAAGCGAGAAGAAAAACCACCAACAACCCACGAAATTCTTCAAACTCCTCCACCTTTAAGAAGATCAGTCCAACACTGTGCTGAATCTTTTGTTGAACGTTATTCATATGTAAAGTTTGTTCAACGAATGTTTCATAACTTATTGCTCGCGATAACTTTTTAAGAAACTATAAAACTATGTACGAATATTTTTCAATCAGACATATTGCATCGATTTCTAATTTTTAAAAAAAAATGAAAACGTGTGAGTAATGTTGTGTAGTCGGTTTTTTTCTACTGTCCTTACGCACTTATAGAATTGTATTATTTTTAAAACAGTTTTGATATTTTGATCATTCTGATGTACGTAGTTATCATTTTGGCTTGGATCCAAAGTCATCATTACAAATGGCGTCCATTGTGGTCCAAGTTATTCTGGAGAAAGTGATTCTATACTTTCATTTGGTTGAAAAAGAAGGTATAGAAAACCTTGAACATATATTTTAGCAAGCTTTATTTGTAACGTATTATGATGCTATTATTAAACATTGAATTTCTTTCTGGTAATGAATATTTGAGTAAACTTTTTCTTTTTTGTAGAATTTTAAACATCAAAATCTTTTTTATAATAATTCCAAGTTTGGTAACTTTCAAACCAGTAGGATTTCATATTGAAAATTTAATTATAAACTCCCTATATATTGAATTTATTAGCTTTACAAAGGTAAATAGTGTTGAGCTCTAAATTTTTAAGTAAGCCCAGATTTTTACTAAATGTAATAATTTAATTTTGTTTATTACGACTTAGTTCGAACATTTTTGCCGATCTATTTCTGAACCTTATATATCTTGTAATGGTGAATTATTTTCTTCACTTGCAAAGACATTTTAATACTAATGATACATTTTTCACTTACAAAAATATTTTTAATGCCGATGCGCTAAAGAATAAAATTTCGGTGTTTTTTTTTGTGTGTGTGTGTGTGTGTGTGTGTGTGTATGTACTGATTTTCAAAAGATTTATTTTATATTTCTCGAATCTAAGGGGAAACTTCTCTGATGACTTTATATTCTGTCCTAATGAACCATTGTTCCATCTAATCGAAACGTTTTTATCAGTATCCAATTACAAAAATGAAGATACCAATGAGTGTCCGGCCTAATTTGGCAAAAGAGCAGATAGACCGGAGTTCTATGATCTCATTTCTTTGCCCACCAATACCAGAAGACAAAGTTTTTATACCAAAACTCACTGTTATAATGTGTAGTTTCTCACTTCTTATTGAGTACAAAGCCCTCTATTTATTTCAAACCAAGTAGAATGTGAATTTATGAATACAGTACGTACTGTGCAGTTATAATCAGGAACAGTGGCAATAATTAAGGTCCGTTACATACTGACGAAGCAATGAACAACGAGCAGAACGCTGCTCTTTTCCTGTTGCAACTTGTGTTTTGAGCACGACACATAGGAGGATCGTAGCGGACGCCCGCTTCCAATGTCTTTGAAATGTTACCAATGCAACGCCTTGCCTTCCTCATTTAATTACGATAAAAGAAAACCAGGCCGAATAGCCATGAACCGAATACTCGGAAGTGTACTGCATTTTAAAAAAATATTAAGTAAAAATTTTGGCAAAAAAATTAATTGTATGACAGCATTATGATAAAAACTCTGAAAAAGACTTTAAAAAGTATTTTAAAGCAGATAAGCGCATTATTTCATTTTAGGTTTTTATATACTACTATGTTATCAGTAAAAGGTCAGTTATTTCATGATCATAACTGATCAGATTTGTTGAAGTGTGTGATAAATTAATAATTCCAATCTTTAACTAGTTAGAACATAAAATAAATAGTTATTCTACAAATTGGTTAACCCTCCAGCTACATATCCCACAATTTTCACGGGTTGGCAATCAGTCCATTTTCTGTTGCATTCCACGTTTTTCTCAGTTTAGAGTGTTTATTTTTACGATTACAGATTTTTATTATAATATATTATTATCATGTAACATATAGTATCAGTTCACTTTCTTTGAAAAATATTTGAACTTATTTGTAAACATCGCATTTAAGTAGTGATTTTAAAGAATTACGCAGCCAAAGGGTTAAAGATAGAACTTGAAATGTAGAATAAGCAATTTGACTTTATTATACAGCGTACACGATGTTATTTATATCAAGACATAAAAATTCATTTGTACTTACAGGGATTATAAAAATAACATTTCGAATTGCGTAATAGAACATTAATTTTAAAACAAATATGTTTGTAGTTGTTGTTGTTAAATCATTGTATATATCGCATTATAGTAAATGATACTTTCAGAATAATTTATTTGACGAGTTATTTTATGGAATAACTAAGTATTCTATGAAAAAAAAACGAATTTTATATTTTAACTGCAGCATATATAGATACTTCTGTAAAGCTATTGTTTCTTTACAGTGTTCTTTTCAAAGTGTAAATATCTTCCCTTTAGCTTACAGTTTAATTTAGCTTACAGAAAGAGATTCATTATTAAAAACAAATATATAAATATATATAATAGGATAACAAATATATATATATATATATATATATATATATATATATATATATATATATATATATATATATATATTGATGATTTAATGATATATTAAATTCTTTGTTTTATACAAATATATAAAAACAAAAATATTATATATATTAAATGAATATTTACATTACAAAAAACACTAAAAGAATATATGCGCATATACTTTTACACACCAATTTTTACGAGTATGAAATGTAAGCATTTCCTTAGGGTAAAATCATTGTTTGTCAGGGAAGTCTAGACTAAATAAAATTGTTTTCATGATTGCTTTTTTTTATGAATTAAACAAGCAGTATTTATACTAAATATTGAAAAGCAATTAAAATTCTCTATTGCTTCTTTTGCAGACATCTACTTTTAATACTGTATTTTGTTATTAGAAATGTCTGATTTATATTAAATTATTACTTCTACTATCATAATCATTATATTATTTGTATAGTTCAGCAATTATTATGAATTGTAATTAAAAACATTTTCTCCAATGAAAAGTGATGTTATTTTATTAAAAACGTTTGAAGACTATCTTAACGAGTCTGACTCTTAACAAAATATTTACCTCAAATCGAGAGGTTTGTTTTTGTTAGTAAATTCCTTGTTAAGGTTTATTATCATTGCAATACTTAGCTGATTGAAAAAAGTTTTAGAAATAAACAGCAAAATTTGCTGTTATTTTCTCCTTAACACCTTTGAAAACTACTTTAATGAGCCTCATTCTCAACACGGTTAAGTCATGATTTGTACACAAAAGTCTCTTTTTTATACGCTGGGGTCATTATTCTCAAGTTCAAATTTGTATTTATGTTTTTTTCTGTGTGAATTCAAACTTTTTCTATACTTGTGTACAGTTCAAGTTAGATTATAAATTTCAATTTTTTTTTTTTAAGTTCGTTTTATTATTCCGCTTTCAGGAAGAGAGAAGAAATGCGACAAAGAAAGATGCAATTAAAAAAGAAAAACGTGAGAATATTTAATTGTAACCATTTTCATTTACTCTTTTGTGAAGAAAGAAGGAACCTCTCTCTTCTGTGCTGAGAGCGGAAATAGAGAAGTAAGAAAAATGATTGATCATAGCTTAATTGAATTCTGAAACGCATTTACATGAAAAGCTGCCTGAAAGGCAATTCCGAAGTGCGTAATGCAGGGTTGCAAAATCAAATGAAAAAACGCAAGTGAAATTTTTCCTCGGGTATTTCGATTTGCCTTTATGATATTTTATCAAAGTAATAAATTCAAATTCTTCTGTTCGAGATTAATTTTAATTCGCTGAACATGTGTTATTACAACCAACGCAAAGATAGTGGGAAAAAATATCTGCGAGAAAAAACATCAAATCCTTTTATTCATCATATTTTATGCCACTTTTGAAGCATTAAAATAACAATTACAGCGCGATCTTTTTTTCGAAACTCACTGGAAAGGATGTCCTGGGGACAAAATATTCGCACGCGTTTCTTGATTAAGTTTTCTTTTACTTTTGTTAATTATTTCAATCAATGTGCTAATTATTGCACCATAAAAATATATTATCAAGCAATCTTTAAATAAAAAATGCCTCGTAAATGCAGAAATCCTTTTTTTTTTTTTTTTGCAAGTTTCACTTTAATAAAAGGATTTATGTTTTGCAACTACTAGACATAGCTTATTAAGAGTAAAGAACACATGTTTATATTTCGGAGTTTCACGTTCATACATTTATTATTGTTTTTCTAACTGTCTTAATCATTTATCTGAAAACGGTGCATAGGATTGGATTGCATAAGATTAGGGATTGCAATATCGGACCAAAAGTTCAATACCGGTATTTTTTAGAGCTTAATACCGGGATACCGGTTTTAATATCGGCAGTAGAAATTTTAGAAATAGAAAGAAAACACAGGTGTTTCTTTGTTTTATTTGCCAGTTTTATTAGAGAGTGTAAATATCACTCTCTAATAAAACTAAAAACTAAAAAATAATTTGTTAACTTTTAAATTATAACAGTATATAAAAAATCACAAAAAAGTAAAGGAACATCTTATTTATTTAAATCACAAAAAAAAGTGTAAATATCACTATTCAGTCTGTGGCACTATTATAGATTTTTGAAATGTGATCTTAAAAAAACATAATGCATCAATTGTACTGTCATTAAGCCTGGAACGTAATTCTGTGCAAAAATGACCAGCTGTCGAAAACGCTCTTTAGGCATCTACGCTAGTTGGTGGTACTGTTAGCAATGCGCGATATACTTTTTCCAAGTATTGCCTCTAAATCTCTCACCTTCAAATAAATCGATTTCTCGTCGGATGGTTTTGGATATAGCTGATTTCTATATTGTATTTTGGTTTATTGAAATTTTTTTGTTTATCGCTAATTCTAATTTTTGTTCAAGAGACAATTCCTTCTCACTATCGACATTAGTGTCATCATAATCTTCAATAACTGTACCGAATTCTTCTGAATGTGAATAGGTTTGGGAGTAAAAAATTTTAAAATATTTTACTATAAACTTGATCAGATTTGAATTGGTTTGTCTCTTTTCTTCTTTTTCATGTTCATTTTTAAAATCATCATAATTATGTAAATACCGTAAGACATTTTCTATTTAGGTATTCTTTTCTTCTGTGCGATTTTTCAATGTAATATATAATTATTCAGAGAGTGATGTGTGCTATTCTTTCAGCGACTGCAACATGAAATTTATTGTTGCATTAGCTGTTAATAAATTAGAATCTCTCCGACATAATGCCTCAACAGCCAGTTTTATTGGAAGTAGAGCTGATACAGTTCTAGATATTAAGTCGAATTCACTATCTGAAAAATTAATTTGCAGGTTTAAGTTGATTATTGTTTTTTGGATTGGATTTCTCAGTTTCAAAAATCGTTCCATCATTAGGAGTCAACTGTTTCAATTCGTGATTTAGTATCTAAAATTAACATATATTCTGTTTTATTTTCAGTTAGTATATATTTTTGTAATATGGCATTTTTTGTAGGGGAACGTTTAAATATCTTAACAATTTTTCAAACTTTATAAATTATAGGAAGCAATAATTGATGGGTTAATATTTCATCCTCATTAGCAATATCTTCTTCAACAATTACATTATCATTATCTTCATTGTCAATATCACTCTCACTCTCTTCAAAGTCGGAATCCGAAGGTTTTATATCCACAGTATTTAGATTCTTCTGTTCTTTATTTTTTTTTTATTTTTTATTTATTTATTTATTTATTTTTGGTATAATACAAGTATTACTCCTAATTGAATTCCATGAGCATATCACAATTGCTGATTTGCACCAATCAACTTTCCAACTGTTGTTCCATCATGGATACAATATCTTCTTTCAGGGATAATCCATGTTTCGCTAATTTAGATTTAAGCACTTCCACACATTTTTTGGCTGGCATACTTTCCGAGACATGTGTAAGTCCTATATTCCAATTTTTTCTTCTGATTGAATATTTATATTTAAATAGCGTCTATTTCTTACACTCATCCATTCATCAAATGTAAGGCTAAATTTTTCACCATTTGCTTTTAATTCTATTTGCTCGTGTTTCTAAGAATTACGAACACCGTTACTGTAGTTTATAACAGTTCTTCTTATAGTGTTAATCGATGTTGGTAGATTTTTAAAACCTCTGGAGGGTAGTGATCATCTAATGCTGTCATTTTAGTGCGGAGGGTTTTACAATCTGTTGTCAAATAGTATTATATCACTTCTCTTGATTGTACGATGCAACTTTATATTCACATTCTAATTAATTTCGCCCGTTAGGGAGACAAAAACAAAAACGTATACTATTTTGCTATGTTATTAATAAAGATCCCTGAACATATAGTGGAGACAATTAAAAAAATTTCTAGTATATACCGAAAAAACGGTATTTAAACTTGTGAATACCGGTATTACAAAATTGTACAAATGGCCCAAAATACCGGTATTCGGTATCCCGGTATATCGGTATGGCAATCCCTAGATACGATAAACTGTAGTACTTATAACATATCATTACCGTTTAAATTATGTTCTTGTCAAATTTTAGGAATTGATTCGTTGTGAAAGAAAAGTAAATTTAAAGCAGGTTTGATATCGTAATTATTTCAGACTTATGACGCAGAAGAAATTATAAAGCTTGTTAATATAAATGTTGACTGTTGTAGTGAATCAGAATTATGAACCAGATATATTTGAACCCCAAATGAAAGACATAAACGAAAGTAGACCAGTTTTCGTTCTTTTTAATCCAATAAAGAGCATTACTGGAATCATATCAATATCGCGTAGCAACTTTTTCCATCACTAAACTCTCTCACGGATTGACACAGTCTTGAACCTATATTACATGCTAATAGCTCTAGTCTATACACTGATAGAGATTTGAGAGGGGCGACCCTTGCTTTATCTTGTATTAATTGGCAATCGGTCGAATTGATACCTTCACTCCTCTAGAATACACACGCAGCATACGCCTTCTCGGAATCATCACAAAAAGACTTGCAATGTTATATTGCTGTCTCTTTCATTTTTGTTCACACATCTAAGAATAGAAATATGATTTAAAAATTTGAGTTGCTCTTTCCACTTTGTAAATTTCTTGGCCATCCAAGATGGCAAATTGGTATCCCAAGATAATTTTAATTTCCGGCATTCTTATAGCATCAATGTTGTTGGACAGGTAAATCCAATAGGATTAAAAATCTTGTGAACAGTCGATAAAATGATCCGTTTAGTTACTCGTTAATCTTCTGTAATGGGATCTAAATCTCTCAAATCAACAGATAAGGAGTCAGTGTTAATTTCCCATTTTAAGCCTAAAACAGGAACCTGTTTTGTTTCTGTTAGGTCAGATTCATTTTCTTCAAAGGGGGTATGCTCCCACCCTCGTAAGTTGAACTTTGCAGGACTAAGAATTTCTTGCGATTCATGAATAAATTTCATTAATTCCTCTCCATTTTCAACACTATGGACACAATTATCCACTTAAAAAGCCTTCAAAAGTTTTCGGGCCTTTTCATTGCAATCAGGGGGAGCATTATTCAAATGACATTCAAGAGTTGCTTCCAGTAAGAAAGGGCTAGAGGTTATTCCGAAAACTACCCTTCCATGGTGAAAATATTTTGACTTTTCTTTCTGCCCACCCTGCCACCATAAAAACTTTAAATAAGATCTATCATCTTCATGGAGTTCTATCTATAAAAATGCCTTTTCGATATCGGCAGTAACTCCGTGTTTTCCTATTCTAAACCTGTTTAAAATAGAGGGAATAAATTCAACCAAATTGGGCCCCTTTTCTAAGTAATCATTTATAGATGGTGAATTTTTGTCTCGGCCAGATCCATCGAAGATGTTATTGATCTTCGTTGTGGAATTTTCTTTGAAAATAGGGCGATGAGGTTAAGTATTGCTCAGATTCTGAAGTATCTACCTCCTCAATAATACCCTGATCCAACCAATTTTTAAAAATGTTTTCATATTCCTCTATTTTTCCTAATTTCTTTAGAGATTTGACGAAATTTTCAAATCTTTTTTTTTAAAAATATATTTGCAATTTGTTAAGAGGGGATATCCTTCCACCCAAGGAAATCGTACTTGGTACCTCCCTTCTTGATTTCTGGTTAGAGTTCGAAAAAATGCTCCTTTGCTGATTGCTCCAATTCTTCCCTACTTTTCTTTTCACTCGGATCACAGATTCCAAGTGTGTCTAATCTCCACAAATATGAGATAATTGCATCATTAACGTGACAGGATAGAACAACAGACGTACTGGCATTCTTTTCTATCTCATTTGTCTTTCCCATCAGCGTCCAGCACAATTTAGTTCCTACACAGACTACTCTTGAACTAAGATGATTTATCTCTCCTGTGAGTAGTTTACCTGCGACGTTAGACCCAATTAACAAATGAATCTCTAATGGAGAAGACTGATACAATAATTGGTCATCATAAGCATGCACTACATCAGTTAAAAATATCCTATTAGATTTAAGTTTTCTCACATAGGGAGACAATTTTACTCTAGAAATATCGAAACAAAACTTTTCCTGACCTAACACCTCAATTACAATGGTAACTATTATCTATATTACTTAAGTGTATCAGATACTTTTTATGGTTTTCCGCTTTTTCAATATCGCTAAATAAAGAATGCAAAATAGATTCCTCACTTATGACTTCATAATTCATTCTTTCTGCAGCGTATTTTGATATGTAGGAACTTTGAGACCCTGTATCATATAGACAACGAATTAATTTATTTTCATTGTTCCCGCGAATTTCAGCTACTAATATTTGTAAATAAACTTGACGTAAGGATGTTTTATTTGTTAAAGAGCTGTGTGTAACAATATTTTCTTTTAAACATTTTTTTTTATTATTTTTATTACTCGCACATTCATCAATCGCATTACACATGATAGGTAAATGTTTCCTATTGCATTTAGAACAATTGTTTGAATTTAGAATTTAAGCATCGAAAATAAATTCCGCTATTTAAAAGAATTTCCTTCTTCTTTTCGTAAGTTAAACCCTTAGCAAACCTACAATCGTGAGTCATACGTGATTTATCGCAAAAAACACATTCCTTAATTTTTTTAATCAACTGAATACGAGTTTCTTCTCGAATTATTAAATAAATCAAAACCAGATGGCCTATTTGCTTTTTCACGATCATGATGATTCAGCGTTTTTTTATTCTGTTTTTCTAAGTCGAAAGAAAACCGCACAATAATCAAGTTTTGTTCCGATTCGATTTCCTTTTTGTTTAAGAGATGAGTCAGCCTAACACTCCCTGAATTTTCTGCTATAATTAATTCAGTTTGATTGCGTTCGTAAACTCTCAATAAATCGCATTTTATACGAGACTCTACAAGAGGATACAGCAATATAATTGAAAAGCTATCTTTTGCGACTCCTAATGATGTTAATGCTCTGAGCTACCCTTCTAAAGTATCGTACAGTTGAACTAAACAATAGTTTTGAACTTGAGGATGCGCTTTATTTATAACAACCGAAAGAAGTTCTCTAATGTAAACTTCGATCAGCAAATCATCTCTTCTGAAGCTCTGTTTTGAACGTTTGATAGCTTCGTCATAAATTGTTCCTGTTGGCGGAAAAGATTCTACTAATTGCCTTGCTGGCGAACACTTTTGTGTTGATTGCAACAAATATTGAAATTTTTCATCATTTACTGTATCTTCATCTTCATGAATCTTTTTAAACTGCCCCCACCATTGGAGCCATTCTTTAATGTTTCCATTAAATTGTACTAATTCCAGCTCTGGAAGTCTAAATTTACGATTAGTATTATCGACAGCTTCTTTCATTACAGTAATATCTTGTTTAAGTTTTTCGTTTTTGTTTTTAAAAATCTATCTTCATAAGTAGTTATTATTCCAGGTTAAAATTTTCTTGCGTGCATGTTGCGTCGCTTTGCAAAATAGCTAAAATCTTTGTATCTAAACCATTTAATTCTTTATATTTTTGTTCTAAAAGAACTATTTGTGCCTACAAGATATTTGTGTCCTCTACTTTCTTTTCCAAAATTTCACAAGCTTTATTTAATTCTCTCGTAAAATTACTCCTCGTAGGAGTTCTTAACTTTTTAATGCTTTCGACATCCATTTTTAATAATTCCTCAATTCTAATTCTAAATACCTCGAATTTTCTATTTATTTACGTAAACTCTACATACGTAAATCCCGGCAGGGATGCCAGATTTTGGGATTTCTAGGCCCTAAATTCAAATATATCAGTTTCATCTGGCGAACATCTTAATTCATAGAATTTAGTTAGGCAGTATTAGTAAAATATTCATTCGGTTCAAAGTGAAATTCCAGCAAAAAGCTCATAGGATCATTGCATGTTTCTGCTTTAATGTCAATTAAATATTTCAGAATAAGTTCATCCTATTCCTCAATCATATCAGCGATGGCAGGAGCATTCTTAAGTGCTGTCAACCAGAACTCTGGAATGCCTTTAACAGGTTCATTTCCATCTCCTTTTTCACAGAATCTTCATCTTCAACTTTTACTTTTTGCACAGCATCTGCTTATTCAATTTCTTTTTCATTATCTGACTGGTAATCACATTCATCTTCTGTTGGTACATTGGCACCAGCCATAATGGCAGTACGTTTTTCATATAGTGGGTTAAATTTCTTTTCATATTTTATTTCAAGATCATGCAGTTCTTTAAAGAAGTCAACCTCAATGAGAACATGTTCCAGTTGGAACGTTTTCAAAGCTCTTACATTTTTCCTAACAGATTTTGGTAAAAAATATAAAGGATTAGTTAAAAAAGCTGCCATTCAGCATTTGCAGCAAGGGTTCTCTGTTCGATGGTTTGTTCAAGTGTCTGTGCACTTTCTATATTAACTGTTTCCATATTTTCTTGGTTTTTGGCCTTTGATCCGTGATTAGACTGAGCAGCATCTTTAAGGTGTTCCATATTTTCTTCAGCGATGGCAGGAGCATTCTTAAGTGCTGTCAGCCAGAACTCTGGAATGCCTTTAACAGATTCATTTCCATCTCCGTTTTCACCATAATCTTCAACGTTTACTTTTTGTAATCTGCTAATTCAATTTCTTTCCATCATTTTACTTCCATCACTTTATTCTCTGAAATCTCTGGCACAGCAAGAGTCTAGATATCATCGTTTCAATAACATGGGATATTAAGATGCTGCTCAGCCAAATGACGGGTCAAAGGCCAAAAACCAAGAAAATATGGAAACAGTTGATATAGAAAGTGCACAGACACTTGAACAAACCATCGAACAGAGAACCCTTGCTGCAAATGCTGAATGGCAGCTTTTTTAACTAATCCTTTATATTGTTTACCAAATTCTGTTAGGAAAAATGTAAGAGCTTTGAAAACGCTCCAACTGGAACATGTTCTCATTGAGTTTGACTTCTTTAAAGAACTGCATGATCTTGAAATAAAATATGAAAAGAAATTTAACCCACTATATGAAAAACGTACTGCCATTATGGCTGGTACCAATGTACCAACAGAAGATGAATGTGATTACCAGTCAGATAATTAAAAAGAAATTGGATAAGCAGATGCTGTGCAAAAAGTAAAAGTTGAAGATGAAGATTCTGTGAAAAAGGAGATGGAAATGAACCTGTTAAAGGCATTCCAGAGTTCTGGTTGACAGCACTTAAGAATGCTCCTGCCATCGCTGATATGATTGAGGAATAGGATGAACTTATTCTGAAATATTTAATTGACATTAAAGCAGAAACATGCAATGATCCTATGAGCTTTTTGCTGGAATTTCACTTTGAACCGAATGAATATTTTACTAATACTGCCTAACTAAATTCTATGAATTAAGATGTTCGCCAGATGAAACTGATATATTTGAATTTAGGGCCTAGAAATCCCAAAATCTGGCATCCCTGCCGGGATTTACGTATGTAGAGTTTACGTAAATAAATAGAAAATTCGAGGTATTTAGAATTAGAATTGAGGAATTATTAAAAATGGATGTCGAAAGTATTTAAAAGTTAAGAACTCCTACGAGGAGTAATTTTACGAGAGTATTAAATAAAGCTTGTGAAATTTTGGAAATTTTACAGTATAATTATGAACAGTGGACATTAGAGATAAGTAAAGGAAAAAGTTATAATTTTTTATTTTAAACAAAGTAAGCTATGACAAAAGATATATTAAATACCTTTGGTTAGAAAAAAATTAGCAAAGCGCTAAAAGTGTGAAACATTCCCCTGCTTTTGTTGTATTCAATGTTTCTTTTATGTCTCATGTTATGTTTTTATTATTTTTATGTTAGCCGCTAGCAGAGGAAAAGTTCTTATTCTCGATAGCCTTTATTCTCAAAAAATAACTTATTTTTGAAGTTTAAAAGATGAACCGAAACTCCAGAATTTAAATCGTAAGAACAATCAATTTTGCAAAAACTTCTGCAGTGCTAAGTTTCTTTTTTTTTTTCCCCTTTCTTTCTTTATTTTTTTTTTCTTTTTTTTTGCATTTACAAATAAAAAAAATAATGAATCATATGGGAAATACTTATAATAATACTGATTTTTTTTTAACCTTTCTATTTAAAATATAAAAAGAAAAAAAAATTATTTCCTAAATACTGTATTATTTATTTTCATTCCCCGGGAAAAGTTTTTAGGTAAAAGAAAGGAAATAGTTATTTGAAAAAGGTAATAATTGCAAAGAATTTTCATTAAAGATAAAAGGACTAAAGAGGAAATTATAAATAATAATAACCATTGCTCTTATTCATGTTGGTGTGAATACAATAACCAACCAACAATGAAGTATTTTTATCTATTCTTGTATCTAAAATAAGTTCTTTCCGTTAATTTTAAATCACGAGGAACAACAGAGAGCTAGAATACATGCCCCATCCTGATGTAATGGTTCCAGAGCCGAAGCACCAATTCCGCAACAGAGCTACCTGCAGGTTTAAGAGACGTTAAATTTCATATCTAAGATCAAACATCCTTCTACTATGTGACACCGAAATATGGAAAAGACGTATTGGCTCAAATGTAGTCCTCGTCATCTGATCATGTTCCAAATAACCGCTCCAAAATAACACCTTCAAAATGGAATGCTAATATAACGAAATGAAACAAATCCTTTATAAATCAGTGCATCTCAAAGCTACTTTAATAGAATTTGGTTCATCCTTAGGATATATTACAAACGACCTCATTTAGCTATCTTTCAAGCACTTCCTTGTCGATATTTGCACGTTAGACTATTTTATCAATTGTAATTTCATAAACAAAATTTAAAGGAACATTTACAATATCATTCATCACCACGGTGATCAAACCAACTTAGAGTAATCAACAACACTGACTCTGTGGCAATACGAGCACATAAACCTAGTTGCTCTGAAAAAGTCAACTTGGCGAAATTGATAATGCTGAGGGTGTTTTTAGATTTATGATTTTGGATTAATTCGAAACATTTGCTAGATAAAACAAAGTATCGAACAGCCAATATTCTGTTTAATGACTGTAATCTGTATTGATAAGATAAAATTTTCTCTGAAAAGCAAGAATAAGTTTGAATATTTTTATTGTATTGAAAGAAGTTATTATGAAATTATGATAATTTCATTTTTAATCATATGACATGGATAACATTTAAATAATGTAACCTTATTATATGATTAAAATAGGAAAAATTGAAACAGTTATCTCTTTAATAAAGGTTAAATGTGTTCAAAAAGCAGACATAACATTCACCCACTCGTTTAAAGAGCTCGTATGTCGTAGGAACTAATGGACCCTAACCAATAATCAGTGCGTGTCTATGATGTTGTCAAAATGTTCAACTATAATACTTATAAACATGCATCATTTTTTGTTTTGTTATTGCGTCCTTGAATTCGGTTAAAGACAGCTTGGAAATTCCAATAACAAATGCCACGTGTGTATGCCAAACGAACAACGTTCTAGAGCAGGAATAAGCCAAGTATTTTAGGAATGGGTTAAAAAAAGAAGAAAAACTTTGATGAGGTAGTATAACTATACTGAGGTATATAAAACTGAATGAGGGCACACAAACATTTTTTTAAATAATTCTTTAATATTGATGCAATGAATGAAGCTGTGATTGCGATTCAAAAAGCTATATTTCGCTGTATATATGATGAATTTTCTGGTAAAGGAGACAATTGATGAGTTTATTAAATCTGTATTCTCCTCATGATGTTTAAGACAAAACTGCTGTTTCATAGATGATTCTTAAAAAGTTAAATGTTAAATCCATGACCAGGGAATGGCACACTCCGACCAAGAAGGCATAAAGTAGAAAAAGGAAAATGTGTGGAAAGACATTCGGAGTTCATATAGCTTCAAAAGGAACTTTTTCCGTAATTTAGCTGAGATAGCATTTATTTTAGGTGCTTGTAGACTTTGGAAATGCACACAATTCAGAAGTTAAAATTAACACGAAGTAGCGGTCAGGTTGGCAGAGTGATTTAACGCGCCAGATTTGAACTCTAGTTTTGGCACTCTCACTCTCTGTGCGGCACAAAAGCGGAAGTGGGGAAGAGGAGAGAAATAAATTATTCCTCGTCTTATATAATATAAGATATTGATAGGGAAAATATTTTTTACAGTTCTAATATATTACTAAGATTCTAATAAGGATTTATGACGCATGTCAATCACGAGTAAGGGAGACACAGGGATCTTTTAAAAAGAATGTGCTTTTTGGACATATTTCTATCCCTTCACGCGGAACGTGTGGAGGTGCAAATGAAAGCTTTTCTTGGATTAATTAAGTACAGAAAGTGGAATTGGATCAGGGAATAAGAGAATGAAATTACTAGGGGCTAAATTAAGAAAAAGCTTTGGAAATTAATTTGGATTAAATTAAGAGTTTAAAATATCATTACACACACACACACACACACACACACACACACACACACACACACACACACATATATATATATATATATATATATATATATATATATATATATCATTTCTAATATCTATAAAATTTTAATAAAATCTCTGATTGAACCTTTAGTGGCTTATAGTTACTCATCACTATCCTAAAGATTTCTCTCTTCCAAAAATTTTATCTTTTTTTTTTTTTAATTCATGATTTATTTTTCTAAATATAGCTTCAGCCATGGCTTTTATGAAGAATTCCTATCTGTAATCCCAAAAGTTAAGCAAAGAAAGTATTCTCCCTTCGACTTTCTTTTATATTTTTATAATACAATGCGTTTTATATTAGTTCGGAAGTGTAATGAAAAGACTAGAGTATGAATTTTGATCCTCTCTTTGATTTCTAATGGCCGATTGGATCCGAAATTTAACTCTCATCTTTGTTGTAAAGACCCGATTTCCTTTAACTGTTTAACTGTTTGATATGTTTTTTAAGATGCCGTGATCACATACACACAGACAAACTAATAGACAATCTATCTTTTCACAGATTCAATTCAAAATGATAAACTAATCTATAAATTTAATGTAAGGCACTGAAGAATTTGGGGGGGGGGGGAATGCACTCACTGTAAATGTTTCCATGTCACTAATATTTCCTTGGTTTCGTGACCTGCAATTCCAGAGTAAGCATGATTGAAGTCAGTTGCGCTATTGAAGATATTGTCTCTATAAAGCATTTTTTTTTTCCTATTTGATAAAGTCATGCCAAAGACATCGCAATTTATTGGAAAAATTATCTCTTTCCAGAGCAGCAGATTTATCATTCGTGTATTCGGCTGTAAAATAAATTGACCAAACATTCTGAACTTTAACCCAGTGCTCTGGCTAGGAGGAGGAACCAAAGTTATTGAACAAAGTTCAATAAATATATAAATAAAAAATAAAGGTCTAAAACAATAAGTTAATTATTTTTTAAAAATTCAAAACTTAGCAGTTAATAGTAGCAGTTATATAAGGGGTAATCTAATCTATGTTTAGTATAAATTGGGTAAGAATATTCTTCAAAAATTAACTTTAAAATTTCTTTTAAATCAGCTCTTTTTAAAATTAACTATATGCTGTTATTTAATACAAATTTGTGATATTTCTGCAAACCGCTATCAAAAATCGGAAGTCGGGCTGTCAAAATTATAAAGGACATCTGATCACTTTATACGTTTATCAAAAGCTAGAAATGAGTATCAATTTTTCATTGATGCTTTATTTAAAAATTCACCGTTAAATATCATTCCATTCATATCATACCGGGAATATTGGTTGTATTTAAATTATGTGACTACCTACGAAGACAACCTTTAAAAAAATTCTTTAACCCTTTAAAGGGCAATTTTTTCTAGTCATCTTATGTTAAAATATTTTTAGGCTTGAAATTAGAATAAGAAAAGAGATTCATTTAGCTTATTAGATAAATTTAATTTGATTAATTGATTAATTTGGTTAATTAATAATTAAGTAACAAATCAAGACACATCATTTTGTCTGAGATAAACAACTGAAGCATCTAAGTTTCTGACTTACTAAAAAAATGTGTCAGAACTTATGCCACCTACATAATTTCATACAAAGATTGATAAATTTGGTGGGGAGCATACTTCCCACGGCCCTAGAAAGGGTTAATAAATAATTTTAGAACATTTTCTGACTCAAAGTGATTCAAAACAAAGACTAATATCAATGAGGAAACTGTGTTCAATTGAGATTCAGTTAAGTGGAACAATTTAGGAAACAAATAGTAAAAACTGCAACAAAAAGAATTCGATTTCACATATTCAAATTAGTTTTTTCACGGCACACTTACATCTATGGCGATGATAACATATTAAATTTCCTCTGCATTACATGAGATTCAGAATTCTCTAACGAATGTATTTATAAGCATCAAATTATGACATACATTAAAGACGTATTATTCTATTAGCCTTACACCAATTCTCTTTAATGTGCACATGAACCATCATAACCCTTTCTAATGCCATGGTAAGAATACTTCCTACAAAATTCAACAGTTTTTATATGTAATTATGTAGGTTGTCCAAAGTTCTCATTAAATTTTTCAATGAAACAAAATTCTATATGATTTATTTTCATATCTCATAAAAATAATAAAATTTTGTTTGTTAATTAACCAATTCAATTAACAAGTCAAATTAATTGTATTTAATAAGGTTTTTGAATATCCTTTCCAAAAATATTTCGATACAACATTATTAGAAAAAATTGGCCTTTTAAAAGATTAATGGGGCCAAATCCCATGACATCACCGGGCCATTAAAAACATAACTGACTGTTCAATCTATCCTCTAATTCAATCTATCCATCTTTCGCGGTATTATTATTTCACGTTCTTATTCTTCATACAAGCTGGCCAGATAATAAACAGAATGTTTCTTCCTTAACTTTAACAAAGAAGAAGATCATGCGATTAAATATTTGATGAAATGAAGAAAACTCGTACTAAAAATTACACTAAAATATTTTTTTTAATTTTAAAATTAAAAAAACTTGCACAACTAAATTGGTGTCATTAAAAATGCAATTTTTCAATTTTAAATAGATGTAAAAAAATCAGTTTTTAACAATTATATATTTGGAATTATGGGATAAAAACACCAAATTCTCGCTTAATTTTTAATTAGTTAAAATTTCAAAAAATAGCTCAGAAGTGTGAAATTCCACCCTACAAAGGAAATTAATGTCAAATCTGATTGAAAGATTTCGCGTGTAGATGCCAGTGGATAGATATACATACAAACGCACTTTCTTCTTTATTATTAGTAGAAATTAAGTTTTTACTTAACTATTTTAAAATAATCTAATTGCACTTTAAAATGAGTCTTTTATTTGTGAGGAAAATAATAATAAATATATTTAAATTATATTAACCTATTTAATTCATTTTCGGGCCAAATACGAAATATATTTTTACTTCAAAATAGGAAAAATTCGAGGTAGTTCTTGCTAATCCAGGGTGATCCAATAAGTAGACTTTAAACGTGAATCTCAAAGAGAAATTCAGAAGAAATGTCAAAGCTTCCCTCAAAGGAAGGTAATAACGGCAGAAGAACAAATATCCCTTCAAGGTGTTTTATAACAGCAATGTTCAATTCAAATAATTTTAGAAAAATAAGTATCCTTTGTTTTTAGAAACAGAGAACCAGCCTCTAGATAAAATTGATTCATTATGCAATTTCAAGAAGAAATAAATTCTTCTAGATGACAACTGTACTGTAAAAATTAATAAAGGAATTCATATGTTTCGTCAACAACTGTGGACTCTTGAATAACTGGACATTCATTTTTGAGTAATTGGACAACTGAAAGTGAAATTTATGTGAATAACTTTGTAAGAAAACTAAACTAGAATAATTAAGAAAATGCATTAATATTGATGCACTTATATATTATTTTTTCTACCTTATATAGGCATAGAATTTATTCATATTATTCACTCATAGAATTATTCACTCATAGAATTATACTCATAGAATTATACTCATAGAATTACACTCATATAATTATACTCATAGAATTATTCATATTATTCACTCATAGAATTTCATTATTTTTTCTACCTTATATAGGCATAGAATTTATCTAACTCCGAAAACTACCCTTCATATAAAAATTATTTATATAGCCAGTTTTTATAGCAATGTGTGACTTTTAATTTATACGGAATAGGAATACTTAGATGTCTATTTCCAAAAAATATCCTCTATAAATCAAATGATTTATACAATCACATTTCGTCATAAATCATTGAAAAAAGGATATTTTTTTAAATAGATATTTAAGTATTTGGTTTTTAGTATGTATGGCATAGGAATATTTATATATCGATTTCCATAAATCAATGCTTTCATCCTTCATAAATCAATGATTTATACAACCATATTTCGTAGTAATGTGCGGCTTCCAAAAAGAAAGAAAAAAAAGTTGCTATCATTGTAGGACAAAGATGTCTACCGCACCTTATCCGGTCAGTAGCTTTTGAAGTTGCATTGCGGGAGATTGCTTTGGTTGAAAAAGAAATTACTCTAACATAGCACGGCCGCCTTATGGAGAAATAAATTCACTGTAAAAATATTAATAGGCGAATCCACATGTTTGGTTTACCACTAAGGTCTTCCAGGTCACTGGAAGTTTCGTCTGTTGAGTAATTGCTGTGCGGGAAGTACGTCTAGCAGTCTTTATCCGGTCAATCGCATTTGAAGCTGCTTTACACAAACTTCCCCATTTAACCATCTACCTTAAGCCACACCAATTTTCATCCAACTTTTAATTAAGTTAGTAAAATGTGGCCTACAATGATACAGTCTGGTCTGAATCCGTTCCAATGCTGAAAGTAGTTTGCCCTTCACAGACTACTGACCAACTGACACATGCTAAGGATTCCTGCAGCGAACCTGGCAAACAAACTCGCTGTTGGAGAGAGGGCATTCCACTTGCAGTTACTTTCATTTTTTCTTTCTAGATTAAGGATAGAGCCATATTTTGGGTGACGATATTAGAAAAGAAAGTAAGGAAGTGGCTTTCCAGATTGATCTATAAGTCAGAAGATGGGAGCAGACTGATGTAAAAATAAAAAGATTTTAAATCGATTTGAATCTGGGAGTACCACGATAGAGAAATGGGTAATGTCTACTTTTTTTTCTTTTGCGATATTTAACTATTTTTCTGCTTTTCATTTTCTCTGTATTTTAATTCTCTGTATTTCCGAAAAAGAATTTCTAGTTCTATGAACAATTTCATAGAATAAATGCATGTAATATCGATCATTTTATGGTAAAAGACAGCATAATGATACACAAATAAATGGTTTTTGGAAAAGAAATCTGATTCTCCAATAAAAATAATTGCTTAAAATCTAAGTTCTTGACAAAAATATGCAATCACAGTTTTCAGTAATGATTTTATTAGCTTCCAAACTTTTTAAATATCTATTAATTGTTGAATCTTTAAGAAGCAAAAAGATGCAGTATACACGCATCACGACACTTAAAAAAAAGACATAATTTTCACAAATGATTCCAATGTATTTAAATATATTTTAACCAGTAAAAAGAATTCCATTTACCACATGACTTTCGAATTTATTTACCCTTTCAATAAAATGTCACATCTTATTTCAAACTTATTGTTCTTTCAGTGCATATAAACACGTAAAGGATACATTAGATACTTAAATATGTTTAAGTAATTTTTATCTTTTAAATTAGTTGTCGATTTGATTTCAACTATTAGTTTAAATATCCAAAATTCTATAATTTGAAGAACGATTTAGAAGAAAGTAAGCATACATCGGCTTAACCTGTAAGTTAAATTGATACTAAAGGGTGTTCCAAAATGAACACAAGATTTGAATTTGCCACCATTCGAGCAGAAAGGTTTTGGAAACCCTGTTAAAAAAGCCATTTGACAGCTGATAGTTTAAAGTTAGTAAAAATGGAGCATTACACGATAAAACAACATGTTAACGCAAAATTTGAATTAAATTTTTTTTTAAGTTTTTTTTTTTCTTCTTTAAATTGTTATATTTTTATTAGATCGTAAAGGATTATGTATGGAATAAGACATAGGGCAAATTGCCTCCACGACTTTCCTTGACCATTTTGCATAAATGTGGCTGAATTTCGTTGATGCAACGTTGAATCTCCTTCAATGCACGAGTCCTTGTGGTCTTAATGGCATAGACCTTTGACATCAAATAACAAAAAGAAATCCAATGGTGCTAAATCACACGATCTAGAGGGCCAATTTCCAAATTTTCGAACTGTGGTCGCCAGACTTTCATTATTTTTGAAATGTTGTTCAACAATGAAAACGCGTTGTTCTATCGTATAACACTCCATTTTACTAACCTTAAACTATCAGCTGTCAGATAGTTTTTTTTAATAGGATTATCAACATTTTACTGCACGAATGGCGGCAAATTAAAATCTTGCATTAATTTTGGGACACTCTTTATTTGCTAGACTTTGAAAATGTGTGAATTTTCAATTTAATTTAGGCCTCAAATGAAAAACAGTTTGTCAATCAATAAATTCCGGAAAGTGAAGAGTTTTTTACGTTCGTCCCAATAATTACATAATGCCAAAAGAAATTCAACGAGTGTTTCCAACTTCCTTTCTCTATTTATTTATTTATTTATTACTTAACTCTTTTTCTTTTAGAATTACTGGAATGAAAACGTCCATTTATTGTTTGAGTTTCATCGATGTCTTAATTACAATGAAAGTCAATAAAATATTTGGCGGGAAAAATCGAAATATTTTCGTTTAATCACAAACTAATTATAATTATTATCTGTTGAATTGCAGCTTTATTTCATTTCTTCATTGTGTGGCAAAACGTTTCGTCTTTAAGATAATTTTACTCTCCTTTGTTAAGTAATGATAGCCATGAACCTGAGAAGACTCTGTCAGCAGCGACTTCAAGAAAGAAAATGTGGCTGTGGAACACGTTCAAAATGTTTATGCATTTGTAAAGGAACATTTACAAAAAAAATAGCCGATCCTGCATTTATTTAAGAGTGTGATTTTAACGTTATGCAGCAACTCAACTTTAGACAGACAAATTGTAATAATTAGATCTTGAAAAGAGTTAAAAGCAAAAAATTTTTAAAAACTAAGTAGTCAGAAAAAAGAATCAAATTAATAAAAGTGAATAAATTGAATTTATTATAAACCTAAACCGAACAAAAAAAATTTAGAAATAGCGACCACAAAATATTATTGAATTGTACCGAGATATCAAATTTAGATCCTGGTTTTTGCTGTTATTGCTGCTTTTCATTTTAAATTAATCGAAAATACGTTTTGATTTGAAAATTAGATTACATTTTGAAACATTATAGGCTTTGTACGATGTTCGAATTTTGCTTAAGCTTGAAGAAATGTTAATAAATAAATCCTTAATGTTAATAAATGTCCCTTATGTTAATAAATAAATCCTTATTTATTAGAACTAATCCAGTTTTTTTATAGACAAAAAAAATGCAACATATCCTAAAATTGAAAGAATACACATCATTATTTAACAATTTACAGTAATATATAAACTAAAATAAAAGACATTTCAATCACATCATTGAGGCTCACTGCTGTTTAAACTGCAATATTCATTCTAATCACTGATTCCTTTGGCTGATATCCAAAATCATCCAAGCGATGCTTACGTCAATTAAGATCACTCAAGTAAAAATTTTATAATTAATGAAACATAAATCCATTAATTTGACTATTCTGCTTAATATTCTATTGGATTAAGAGTTCTTATCAAGATGAATTTATCGTAGCTATCAGTCGATGACAAATTTATTAAAACTAGTTAATGAAAGTCGATAGATTGATGTCTGAACATTAAGTTAAATTTCAGGTTGTACTACGCGATATAAAACCTGCCTTGACTCTATGGAAATTGAAAAGATTCCCATTGCTTTCACCAGCAATGTCAATATGCTGGATTTTATAGAAAAAAGAAATGCTTTTTCTGTCCGTTTATTGTTTATGCTAAACCATTTAGCTGTTATTGTTATTTTTTCATTTAAATATAATTTTAACAAGATATTTTCGATCATAAATTTACAAAATTATATAGAAAAGCAGAAAAATAGTGAAATAAATGAAATATAGTAAGACTCAAATTCCGCCATCACTTTATCAGTCTCCTCATTTTTTGCAATTTTTATGACATTGTCGTAATAATAAAAATGCATATGGTTATTAAAAATGAAAATTATGTTCAATATTTGGAATTTCCAGCTTTAGTTCTACATCGGTATTTTAAAATCGAATTATGGTATTTTTCCAAGCAAATTAAATCAGAAAGGATTCTTTCATTAAAAAAGAAGTGTTCAATTGCATTAAGATTCCAACCGCATTATCGGTAATTCAAGTGAAATTGCAGCTTCTAAAACAAAAATCTATAAAAGAGCTATTCTCATTCAATTACATCTCAGTAGTTTCTAACACTTATCTTAATTTGTTATTCGTCTTCTGCTGTTACAGTTTAGCTAACATTGGTTCTTGCGCCATAAAATCCAACTACCCCAACAACGTTCTTCTGCAGATTTGAATTCCTCTTGCCAACAGAAATTTCTATTTGCTCTTCTTTTTTTGATTTGGAATTAATGTGATATATTCACTGACTCCCTAGAAAGAAGACACGAGCTCCTGGAGTTCGCAGACCACCATTAAGAATCTCAACTTTAATTAATCTTTCTAAACCGTCGAATAACTCGTCCATTTATCACTATTTCACTTCGACTCTAACACACATCCAAGCTTCTTTCCCTAAAATTTGAGCTCCCCTGACGAGGAGCAGCCTGCCAGCTAGCCTTCTAGGGAGCTCAACCCTTCATTTTAAGAATAAAGTTCCATGCTAAAAATTTACAAAATATGTTTTAATTAATTTGTCTTATAATCCTTCCGTTTTTCGCAAGCGTAAATGTATCATTAAAACCAAGTTAGAAATTTGATTAATGAAATCATATTTAAATAAATATGATTTTATTATCCATAAAATAATATAGTCATATTTAAATTACTTATTGGAAATTGCGTAAATTACTGATAGGCTTACGTTACTTATTGGAAATTATTACTAAATTGCTTAAATTACTTTTTGGCTTAAATTACTCATTGGAAATTTTACTAAATTGTTTAAATTACTTTTTGGCTTAAATTACTTATTGGAAATTATTACTAAATTGCTTAAATTACTTATTGGAAATTATTACTAAATTGCTTAAATTACTTATTGGAAATTATTACTAAATTACTTAAATTACTTATTGGGAATTATTACTAAATTGCTTAAATTGCTTTTTGGCTTAAATTACTTATTGGAATGAGGAAAAAAAGAGAAATCCTTTATGATATGTTTAGATCAATTGTTTTAACATAAACATAAGACACCTTATTCATCTCTGAAAACAGAATATCGAAAACAGTTTTCACTATGGCGCTAATCACCAACATATTGAATGGAGTTGGTGGTAAGTCATTTACGACTGACTTAACATTATTAATTTATTTTAAAGTGTCATGAAAAAATGATTTGAACTCAACAGATAAAAGATTTGAGTCAATATGTTTATATGCTTATTTCGTTTTAAAACTGGAAAGAAAGTAAACGTGAACAGCTTCAAAATTAAAACTACTTAGAAATATCTTTGCTATAGTTAGAAAAGTGTAAGTCGTTTTATAAATGCAGCCATGCTGTGTTAATGAATTGCATTTTTAAGTAGAACACTTTTGTTTGGGGTTGACAGGGAAAAAGAGTGCATAAACTTTTCCTCTAGCATAAGTTGAAAAGTTATTTATTCAGATGGCTTCGAAATGTTTATTTCTTGTGATGTTTTTATTCTTTTATAGAAAGTGTTTTAGCTCGTATTTAAAAAATATCAATCGGTACAACAAAATTACAAATTTTTAATGTAATAGCATTAAAGGTTACAGCAATTCTAAAATCAAATCTTCAAACTATTCAATTATGTATATTTTTCTGTCTTAATTCCCTTCCCAAAAATAAATCTTTAACCAGAAAATGTAATTTTTTGAAAATTAATTATCTAATGAATTTGAATATATGGTTCGTAGAAAGTTAAATTATGTTTATATGACTGAGTTAAAACCCATTGGAAGCAACTTTAGTAAAAATCGCATTCTCCCATTTCTGAATAAACCACTGAGTAATATTTCCTAAAATTATTCGATATATTTAAAAAATTTAAGTACGATTATAATTATAAAATATTATACAATCACTTATAAACTACTAATAGTTTCGCCTGTACAAAATTTCTCTTAATATTAAACATTCAGCGAAAATTATAAAAATATTCCTTAAAAGCAAATTTTAATTCTCGAATATATTTCATCAAACTTATTTTGATTGATTGTTCTTATATCGTAAAAAAATTATCCAGCTGCATTTGAAAATCTTTATTTACAAGATACCACAGGCTTAATGGTAAACTTTATATATTCCCAATTTAAATTTCAATCAACCATCGGAGAAAAAGGACTTTTTGCATTCTCAAAAAGTAATAAACAACGACACTATTTGCATTCACAACACGTATCGTATTTATTCCCATTTCAGTGGAAGATAAATTTACGACCTATCAAAGCAGTCTCTCACCCCTTTCCTTCCTCACGGCGAGTCATAAAAAAGGTTCTGGAATGTCATTCGAGGGAGCTATTTCACTTTGTGACGACCACCCTACTCAAGATAAGCAAATAATTACTTCCAGAAAACTGAAATCAAAATCTTAAAAAGAAAAATTTCTGTAATAAAAATGTGTACATTCAGCAGTATACAGCTAATAATCCAATGCATTTTATTTAATATAAACATGAGCCTTTTTGTTGAATTTAGTTGGATAATTACAATACATTCAGGTTCAAACAGGTCTTTCGAAATTGCTCATCAAAAGTAGATACCTGTTTGTATTTTTAAAAATAAGCGGTATACATGAAAAGTGCATTGAGTCTGGATTAAACCAGCTGCAGGGAATGGGAGGTCATTCTTGAAGATAACATTGAAATCAATCTTAGGAGGCGTGGGGACGAAACGTTAGAGGGCTATCACTCTTTTAAGTCAAATGTAATAAGCTAAAGCTAAACTAATTAAGTCAAATATTTTTTAAGCTATTGATGACAAATGGGAGAGAAAAATTCAAATCAGACTTCGGCCGATCCCTACCTTCTCAACACCATTGGTTTAGCGAAGAAAATGCATTATCAGAGCATAGTAATTAATATTATTTCAAAAAATATAACAGATTTAAAATCAAAGCGATACTTCTAAAATCTTGATTTTAATACTTCATTAATCCTAATCTCGACTGAATCGCATATATTTGCTTAGCTTATGTTTTGCAGTCAACGCTGTGGAGGCAAAAATGACAAAATTCTTTAATGGCCAAATTTCGTCTTCTTTTAAATGGAAAAATATTACACCATTAATTGAACAGTGTCCTAATATTATCAGTCAAATTTCCGAAACAAATAAAATCCAACATGACTGAAAGAAATACCGTGTATCATAAAGGTCAGACTAGAAAGCTTGCTCTAAAGTATTCAGTAATGTTTTGTTTTTCAGGCTCATATCTACTTCCAGAGTACAAAAGAATCTAATTGCCAAAATAAATTATCGGAATGCTATTAAAGGGTAGTAGGGTAAATGACTGCTCTTTGTAGCGCGGTGGAATGACAACAATGTTGAAGAGAACAATCTTCCTTGGTGGTCGTTCTACAAAGTTTCAGGTCACTAAAGCACAACCAGAAAAATAGTCGAGCGTGATCGTATACAAAATAAAACGTGAAGCTTAAAACTACGAAAAGTTTTAACTAAGTGATGATTTAAGGTGGTTATAGCTCTAAATAAGAAATGAAAGAGCCGTAAATGGTTCATTATAAAAGTTCGTGACGTCATAAAGTTCATAGAAAAATGCCCTGATAAACAACCCCACGCATAACCAGCTGCCCCTGCTGCACGCTCGGCCTTCAGATGACCTTCAAGAGGTCAGCATAGGGTCAGGTTCGAAACGACACACTAACAGTTCATTAGCATGTGAAGCACGTACATCCATTAAATACTAAGACCAGTCTGCAAGAAAGTTGAAGGCATCGCTTCTTTCCCGCCAAACAACTCTCATTTCGAACATTCCTCTCGTGCCATTCGCTTGAGAAAAGTCTTGCATATTAAAAATTCATGATGTTCTGGTATTCATCAAGCTGACAGAACAAAAGCAGAATTATTAAACCATCTGTAGAAGAGCTGAATCAACATTCTTTTGAAGTATTGCCTTTATACACGCAAAACCTTGCATGTTCGTTGGAAGTGCGAACTGAATTATCAGATAAATAGTCTGTAAATTATTCGGATTAATTTAGGGAGATAAGTTCGGGTTAATCCCCTTGTTTTGTTTTGATACTCTTTTTTTTCGTGGGAAAAAACATTCTAAAATGAAATAAATTAGTGCTTTTGTTATATTTGAAGTTCTTCATATTTCATAACATGGTCGAAGAAATTTTCCAACAATTTTGCTCAATTCTTTTGACTTTACATCCAGGAAAACAAGAAATAATTTCACTTAGTTTACCATAAAATAAATTAATTGGATTTATGAAATGAAATCATTTACTGAAGTACTAAGCCAGTTATGTATAATGTCAGTCTTTCGGCAACTTTTCAGAGAAACCTCATACCTCATAGGCTGCACAAACATATGGAGTGCCCTTTATTTTACAAGCCTTTGAATATGAGTTGTACAGTAAACCTTTGCCGAATTCAAGAGTTGTGTCATTATTATATAATAATTTGGCAAAATCATGCTCGCAAAGTTAAATTTCTGTGGAAGAAATGCGTTTGGTATAATGCAAATTAAGAAAAGATGTATAAGGTAAAGATAAATATTGTAATAATTAAAAAGGGGTAATGAAGCAAAGGCTAACTGCATAGGATTTTTTTAATGCCTAAAAAAGTAGATTCTATAATTATTCTTTTTTAAAAAGCTGGTAAAAATTTTTCAGAATTCTATAGTAAAAAGCGTAGTTTATCAACGCCTATCAAAATTTCTCTCTTTTCATTCGGGTCCATCATTGCAAAATCAGTTCGTTTCTGTGTCTTTTTTCAACAATTCATTAAATTATTTTGTATTAAAAGTAATTCTTCAATTGCCATTTCTTGGCCGTCATTCTCATTTAATTATCTGTTTCATCTTCTTCCATAACTAAACATTTTTCTGCTTCAATTCTTCTAAAGTTTGCGGGGTTTCATCCTTTTTAATGAGGCAACGTAGCCGATGCTTTGTAAGTATAAATGAAATTCTAACATTGGGCAAATTAAAGGAAACCAATTAAGATAATATATGTTTGCACAATTGCGTTTGGGAAGGATTTACTGTATATATAAAAAGTCAATAGATAGTGAATGTCTTCACTGTTTGAGTTATTCAGAATAAGATGCTAAAGAGATACAAAAACATACTTTTATAATATTTAGAAAATCGCCTTTGTTCCTGTTTTGTTTCCTGTCTTCATGGCTTTCTAAATTTTTTAATATTTATTTATTTAGTTTTTGTTGGAGTTTATTTAATTTTATTTATTTATTTATTCATTCATTTTTTCGAGTATTTTCGAATAATTTCTTCGCCTCTCTCATCCACGTCCTAGCAATCGCCCTGGGTTGAGCACTCTAATTCAAGAGTAGACTCGGAAATTCTAGTCATTTCTCTTTTACTCATTATGACTTCATCAAAACTGATACTGAATACTTGAGAAACTGATACTAATGTTTCTAATTTTATTACAGAGTGTAAAAAGCAGAACATAAATTAGGGAAGTTTTAAGTTTAACCCTTTTCAGACACCATCTGGAAGGAGAGCATCCTAAATAACTGCCATTACTGATTCAAACAATTTTTTAGTAAAGGGGCGTATGCAAGTGCCGATGTTTTTTTTTTCTTAGTATGCTCAAAAGTATGCATAAGATAATTTGCATCTCACATAAATAATGATGTCAGTAACTAGAACATACAGAATAAGTAAATGGGTTGGAGTGTGTTATTACAGACCAAAGGACACTTGATTTAATCTTTTAAAAAGCTTAATTTTACAGATAGGGGATGCACGCTAGACAGTTTGGACGAGCACAAACAATTAACAAACTCGAAAGTTGAATTTTAAATACTGGCTGCCTTTTACAATCAGCAAATTAAATCATGAAGCATTTCAAAAATATCATAAGCGGCCATCAACATTCTTCCATCATCTTCGTCTACAGAGAGCAGAAGAGAAAGCGGGATAGTTTGAGATTCCATTTTGCATCAAGATTATTCTGCATGCTTCTGTTTGGTAAAATTGAATCTGTTCTCCCACATGTATTAACAATGATGGAATTTTATTCATAATTATATCAGTTAAAATTTATCTGGCAAGTTCTGGATTCTGGAATTCAAAGACAGAATTCCAGATTTAAGAAATAACATTCTAAAAATTTAGAACTATCGCCAGTGATAATTTATTATACCCAAAAGAAAATCGTTTTGTATCGGTTCATAGAGTCTATTCAATATATCAATCAATATTATCAGACGGTTTGGCTGGTAATAAGTAATAAAAATATGCGGTTGAAAGATTATTCACAAAAGCATATCTTTTAAAAGATATATTTTTTATTAGAAGATAATTATCAAAAAGAAGCGCTTTTAAGTATATCGACTTTTAAATGACTGACTGGAAGTCGCACAGAAACTGTGAGAAATTTTCCACACGGTTTGCACCATCGACCAAGAAAAAAACATACCTCTGACTTCACAGTTGAATCTCCAGACTTTTATTGGGAAATACATTTCTTTTCTTTATTATTTATTAAATTTATCGAAAATATTTCGAAATCAAAAATCTAAATTTTCAATTCCACTTCTTGTCTGAACGATTATAAACTGTTAAAAAGAATTGCTTTTCTATGTAAAAAATATGCGAAGAGAAAGTAGTGGGATTGACGAATATTTGACTTCCCAGTTTCTGTGAATTACAACATTTTAGACTCCTCAGATTGAAAAAAAAATGAATTTTTTCTGATTGTGAACTCAAAAATTCAAAAACAAAACAAGCTAGACGAATAACATTTAGTAAATGGCTTTGAAGCCGAGATTGTAGATCTAATCAAATTTTGGATGAAATCAAAAAGGACTTTGTTGTCTGCTTGATCGTCAAAATGCATGCGAAAATAACTGTATCAAATTTTGGACTAAATCCGTCAAAAGATTGCCTACCAACTGAAATATGTGAGGGTGAACGTGGTAATAAAAAAGTACAATAAACTAGATGGATTTAATCTTTTGATTCTTAACCAAAACCGTAGGTATGCTTCTGTCGTTGTTGCTTATGGCACTTATCATAGACAAGCCAGCTGACGAAGTCAAAGATTTTAAGCGTCTCTTGTTTCAGTAGCGCTATCTAAGGCCAAGAGTACGTCTTAGCTACTCATGCGTGACAGCCCTTTTCACGGGACGGACTTCATTCATACATTTCATTCGGAGATCGTAATTTAGACCTAAATCAGAGAACGATTACCTCTGATCCAGTATCCCGAGCGGTATTGTCTCGACTTGGAGGACTTTGTGTCTACTACAGATTTATACGTGCACCAGCCACCATATTCTCGGGGAGTCTATTATCAAGTCTATTATCACCATATATGCGGGGAGTTTATTACAACCCAAGCTATGTGAATCCAACGCCCTACCAACCTGGCTATCCCGCATATGCTTCTATATTCCATTAAATCCATTAATGAATAAACAGTTTGTCTACAATCATTATATAGAGTGTCCCTTTTTCTCTCCCTAAGCATTTGAACACCAAAATTTTTAAACACAACTGGCTAAATAATTGAAATTTGGTATGGGATTTTAGCATCAAAACTGAGGAGTATATTTTCATAAAAAATTTTCGAGAAATTAAAATTTTGTCAGATATGATACTATGAAGCTTCATTGCTGTAGGCAATGAATTTTCGAATCTTTCTTGATAATCGTATATTCAAAATCTTATGCTATTACAGCAGGAAATGCATATCGTTCTAATGATAATATATTTCGTAATTTTTAAAAATTTATATGCAGACTTACGTATATGTGTTTTAATTTTAAATTATTTGCATGATTTTCGTTACTATTTATTTAATCATCGTCTAAAGAATGAAAGCTTAATCAAGACTCCTCGCATGCTATAGTTTTTACAAATAGCATCATGAAACATAAAACTGTAATATAAACATAAAACTGTAATAAACATGTAATGTAATAAACTGTAATAAACATAAAACTGTTATACTTTAAAAACGCATATGCAATTACCAAGAAAAAAACTTGCTAAACAAGGAGTGAGGTCCCGTTGTTACCTTTTCAAAGACCACCGACAGTTGGCAACTTTCAAACAAGTGAGCAAGGAAAGTTCGTACTTCTTTTTTATTTATTTATATGTCCCAATCAACCAAGTTAATATTTTTCAAGTAATTTCTGTTTATTCTCTCTATCTTCTGTCTGTACCTTTATTACTTTGTTATTCACTGAGTACAACTGAGCCGAGTTTTAAAGCAGTACATTCGTGACTGCTATAAATTTACTAAGAAAAAATTTAATGAAATGTTCAACTTCCGGGATTAAGTCTTAAACGATTGTTATTTTGTATTCCTTTCTCTAGTATTAAGTTGTCTCAGATAATTTTGTAAGAAGTGAATGCCTTTTATTTCTTTAAAATTTTACAAGTTTACATTCATTGGTGAGTTTTTCTCAAAGGCCATCAAAACAGAAATTTTTAGTTAATTACAAATCCTCGGGCCGATACAAATGAAAGTCGACATCACGTTTCAGTGAAGTATTTTCATTTTTCCACCAAGAAAAATATCTAAAACTCACGTCTCCTAAAAACATCTTATTTTCAGCCAGAACAGAAATACATTTGATCTTTTGAAATAAACCTCACAAATGAATACTGAATGGGTTTAATGAAATTTTTGAATTGCTCTTTATAAAAAGTTAACAATCGCCAATTACTAATGGAGTCATTACTACACATTTTGCAGCTTACGAACCGTTTGTATTAAAAATTTGGAATAAAGTTATCTTAAAGGGAGATTGTGTTCAATGACCTTTTGAGTTTGGATAATGGAGATTTATTTATCTATGATTCAATACAGATAATTTTTCCATTCATGTAATGCAAAATGTAAAGGATTCTTTGAAGAAAATAAGCTAAGTGTTATTTATTGAGTTCTACACTAAAATTCTATTGCGACTGTCTGAAGAAAGAAAGAGGAAAAAGCGATCTTTTTAAGAAAAGTCGCTTTTCTCAAAAACAAATATCTATATTTAGTGAAATAATAAACAAGATTATCATAAAATCAAATCAATTGATTCTGTATTGCTTGAAATTCACGTAATATCAGTCTTATTGCTTATTTGCCAGGTATTGAATATTACATTTAGAATCGGCCAATCAATCAGAAAATCTTTTTATTGGTATTTTAATATGGTGATAATTATTGAAACAAACTACAGAGCAGGGCTACCAAATTCGGCTGGTAATTACTTTTATGTAATAGGAGATTGCTAAGAAAAAGTTTTAAAATTTTTAATGAGACATTTAATTAAAAATAATAAAAATATCGTTTTCTTCCCAATAATTTCAGAACATTTAAGCGACCAAAAACTATTTTATGCCACTTTAAAATTCAAAATATTAGTTTTTCCATGATACCAATTTTATTTCTTTCACTTTCTGTCTCTAATTTTAATAATTTTTTAAAAATATTCTTAAGTATAATTTACAACAATATTTTCTATAATCTGTCATAAATAACCCATAGATGGAAATATGATCTGAATGAGAATGAATAAAGCATAAAATATGTGATTATATAAACATAATTAATTAATTAATCATGATTATTTATTAATTGTTGTTTTTGTTGGCAAATAATGATTTTGTCTGAAGAGATTTAAGATTTAAAACGTTCAATATAATAAGCTGAATAGGAATGAAATTCAAGAAAGAATGCAACTTACGTTTTAAATAATTTCCAATTTAAGTATGTCATGTCCGGAAGCTTTCACTAAATATTCAACCTCTACAAAATAAAAGAAAACAACCACAAGAAAAACAATCACCTGTTATAAAAATTATATACTGAAGAGTGGGTTTTGAAAATTCGTTTCATAAGACGTGCTTCGGTTTTTGTCCTCGAAAAATAATTTTTAAAAAATGATATAATCCCTAATTACGCACAACCATCTTAATAATACTGAATAAGAACAGGAAATATTATAGGTTCAAATCCATTAATGCATACATGAAATTACATATCAGCACATTAATATTAACCCCCGTTTATTATGTTCGCATTATTATGTCTTACAAATGATACGATTACAATTTTTTGTTGAGTATTCGAAATTGCTTTCTGAACATCGTTTCATGCAAATGTTATTACATGTCATCGTAAAAGTTTAGAAAACTACACAATAACCAATGACATCGATATGTTTATCATATTTATCATATTATGTCATCAGCATAATTCCGTGATTCTGAGCTGGATAATGCGTTCGATAAATACAGAGTTGATTAGTTCAGTCTCTGAACAACGAATTAAGATGACATTTCGTGATGATCGCCTAGTATTAAGATAAAACTCAGAACTGTAGTAAGGGTCATATTATCTCTTTTATTTCATTTTCTTGAAGAGTTTAACTTATTTTCTTGGTAAAATACGAGATATCGTCGCTGTTATATCTAAAAGTCGTATACCAAACTTGCCAAAATATATTTTTGTGCAAAATGTATGTATAAATTAATTATATCTGCTATCAGATTGCTGCACGTGATATTTGATTGTTGTATGTTTTTACAAAATGCCATATGTCGACTGTGGTTCCAGCTCTTATAGACATTTAAAACTTCTCAATTGCAAATAAATAAATAAAAATCTGAGTATATAAAAGAAAAACTCTTTGGTCATATTATTAAATATCTTCTCCCATTTCGCATAATTTTTAATTCTTAGATAGATATCTATCGCTTTAAAAATATCTATTTAAAGAAAACTAATACAATCACTAAAAATAATAAATAACTATTCTAAATGTTATAAATAAAATATCTATGTTGCATATGATAGTAGACTTAATCCAATAAGAAAACATTTTTTACTATGATTCATCAGATAAAAACTGCTTGAGTTCAATGCAGAATTTTAAATAAAAAAAGCATTACAGCTAGTTGATAAGCTAGGCTAGTTAACTATAGCTAATTGATAAGCTAGGTTTGATCAGACTCAACATGGTCACTATTCCTATTGTTTATTCTGATATGATTATTCCTTTTGAAATATTTAACTTAGAATTTATTTTTAAAAAATCAAAAGAGAATAATCTCGTCAACGGAATATTAACAACATTCATATTTTGAATTTATTTTATAGTTAGATAAATTTAGCATTTAAATATGATTGTTCGTAAGGGAAAATTCGAAATTAAATGCAGATGGTATGCGCCGAAATTTTTGTTATGTGCCAGTAACGTAAATGATATGATTCTATTGCTCGCTTATAATGCCCCAAAAGAAAAATTCATTTAAAATTTAAAATTTAATTTTAGTGAATGTTTTAAAATAGGCGCGAAATGCAATGTTCAGTTTAATTAAGAGCAGATACATCCTATAAAAGAGTTAAAATCGTGATAAAATGGAAATAATTTCATTTAAAGTCCTGGGTTATTACTTGAAATAGGTGAAAGATTAATTTTTAAAAACTTAATTTAAAGATATCCAACCCATAATCAATTTTAATGAGACGTAGCTTGTTTCTTTATCGTTGAAGAGAGAGATTAGAAAAAGGAAGTTGGGAAGCGTACCCATAGGTTTTATGCTCAAAAAATCCCATCATATGGAGAGTGAAACTGAAGAAAATTGCTAATTCAGCACCTTTATTGGGGCCTTTTATATTAACAGTCCCCAATAAAGGTGGCTTGCAGATCCTTATTATTAGTTAGATCAAGGTCAAGCAATTGAAACGTGGGAAGAAGTTGAAGAAAAATTCTTCTATCTTTGAATTAAAATGGTGAGAAAAGAAATTAATGTTAAAGACGCAGATAAACTAAATTTTTTACTTGTTTTTGCATATATCTTTAAATTAATAAAATAAATATTAATTTATTCCAGTTTTATTAATTCTAAATTCTCAATATTTTTTAGATTTCTGTTGATTTTCAAATAATTTAAAAAGGCAATATTTAACTTCCTAACAAATTTCATGGAAAGCTTATTTGAAGTACACTCGATAAAACACAATATATTTGAACTTCGAAATCCAACAAAAACCATCCTTATTCAAAAATAAATAGTTATAGTGGTTTGAGACCTCCTATTGGTCAAATAATACACACATTATTAATAGACGATTCACAACTTAAAATAATTCATCATCAGCATGACTTAGTTATTCAAATATTGATTATGTGCACATAACCATTCTATGACAGCAGTTGTAAGTCAATATTTTACTGGAATCGCAAGCTTGACCTTTTGCTTCTCCACCTTTCTCAAAAAGAAAGCAAATGCAATTTTAAAGGTGAAAAACATATTTAGAGAAAAAAAAAGAAATGTGAAAAGTTCTTCCGTTTTTCTGAGAATGAAAAAAAAAAAAAGATTATGTTGCATGAAAAAAAATGTTTTTTTTTTTTTTGTTTTTTTTGCATAGTCGTTTTTTCCAAGTCAAGTGCTGCAAGTCATTAGATCAGGTAGAAGTCAAAGCTTACAATCAGACGGATCACTATGTCACGTCAGTGAAGGGGAAAGAGAAGTTGTTAAAAACATTTAAAATACTTCATATATTTTTGGCATTGAAATTAAAAATGGAAGTCACGAAATAGGAATGCGATTAAGATATCGTCAAGAGAAGAGCGAAGAACCTTTGATCGTGATTCTTTTCACGTTCGGTTAAATAACATGGTATGAAGAATATGTGTGTATGTGTGTGCCTCTGACGATTTCAACTCTTTTCTTTTGATAATAGTTCACACGATGTGATCTCTTCTGTTACGTGAAAGTTAAATAAAAAAAATATTTCTCTAACAATTTCTTCGAATAATGCGTGATTTTGTTAACATTCGTGATACATACCAACCATAACAATTCAAACTGATAAGAGGATAGTGGGATGAAGTTAATTCATTTTTAACAAAGAATAATTGGATGATAATCTATTACTAACTCCAGATGAATTAATTCTAACATGTTAAGCGGACTCAACGAAATTATTAGTCACGCATTTGTGGCATACTTGACAAATACACTTGTCGAATGAAAAACACACACACACATTTTGCTTGAAAACGTAAATTTTTGATGGAAAAAAAGAATGAGCTCACTTAATGGAATACTCACGTAACACGTCTAACACTTCACGTCGACTTAGTTTTGTAATCTATTGAGTAATTTAAGGCGGAAAGGAGTATTTGACGGCAAATTAGAAAGTAAGAATACGTGTCTTTAAAAAGTTACATGGTAAAACCTCTTTACTACGTCGTTCATTATGACATTTTAAATGGTGTTGAATTATTCCTATTCATTTCCACTCATTCATAAAAAAAATTTATAATGTCGTTGATATTGGATAGTGCGTTGTTATAAAAAATTGTGGGGGGAGGGCGGTTCAGAATGCAAATTCATTTCATATTAATTTAATTAGAATCTAAATTCAAATGTCGCGAAAATCAGAATTAAGAGAAATATTTTGTTCTAAAGAAAATTAAAATTTGAGCATTTTGCTAAACTACATTCAAAAGGAAGAAAAGCAAAAGAGGGCTATCACAATAAAATCAGTATAAATATCTTAATTTATTTTTGTTATAAAAAATATTTAATGCATAGAATATATTTAATATATCAAATAAACTATTTAATATATCGAAATTTGTCCAATAATGAGAACTCCTCATTGTTTTGTGTTTTGAGATTAAAATTCTAAAAGAATTATTTAATTAGAATATCTAATTTCTAATTAATTATCTATGTAGCTGACACCGCTTAATGTGATTGTGGTTAAGGTTATCATTCGCTTTATAGCGTCAAAATTCCCTGGTCCCGAATCCACGTTTTCAAATGTATCCAAAAGTATTCATTTAGTGGGATCATTATATCGCTTAGTGTTATCAATTTTGAAGTAGAGAACTGACCGATCTATCGTTTTAGATCAGTATTAAGGATGACACTGGTAGAATTTCTTTCTAAATTTAATAAAATATTTTCTTATATCAACTTAATAAATATTTTCATTTGATATATCAAAATATTTCTTATAAAGAAACATCTGGGAGTCATTTTCCTCATCGAATTGAGTTACAATTTTGTTTGTACCAGAGCAGTCTGGACTGGATTGTACACTCTTTTATTTTTACCAGAACAGTCTGGATTGCAAGGACAGTTATACAGCGAAGTCTGGTTTGAAATCTGTTGAACAGCCGTAAAACACTTTGCCTGCGATTGAATTACGGAACTAAAATGAATGAAAACAAAAAACTGAATTGAGTGCTTAAGACAAATTCGACAAAGATGAAAATATTTGTAGGTATGAAAGTTTACATAAAATGAATCAACGTAACGCTGGCGCATAGTTGGAAAAGTTCACAGATTTTTCTTCGTAAAATTTTCAAAAGGCGAGAGCTTTTTATGAACTAAACCAACAATTAAACGTTGGTGATTTTGACGGGGACGAATTTGTTAAAAGAAAATCTTCCAATGAATGTCGAAATGAGTCAAACACTTGATACTTTGAAACATGATGTGCAACATCATTCAAAAAATTTCATAAAACAATTTAAGTACAAAAAATTATTAAGTGAACTCTTAAGAAATAATTGTCAATAAGCAATAATTAATGAATTTTTTAATTGTTGCTTTTGAAATAAATTATAGATAGAGGTATTAAATGTTTCTCCTTTTCCTTGATTAGATGATTGATTGATTAAATGTAAACCATTTTACGCTATTTCCTTATAGTTATTCGATTAATGTTATCAAAATTCATAAGTCGCGAAGAGATCACATTAAACGGTAACTACTGTATATAGTTACTAAAAAAGAGTTATTGCAATAAAAGTACAGTAACTATTATTTGTTTCTTATATTTAAAAGCTGCTGGAATTTTAGAAGTAATAAATATTTTCTGAAATTATAAGCATGGCAATATACTAAAACAATCATGAAATCAGATTAAAAAGTAGTTTCTTTTTACCAACATGTTCTAAAGCTGAAATATATAGTAATTTGAACAAAGATTCAATATTGCATCGTTCTTGATAAAACATCAGTTTCATATTATCCCTTGAGAGATGAACTAAAGAAGCTTTCTTATACCTTTCAAAATGGTTCTTTTCTAAAATTGAGCATGTATGAATATATCACACAGATGTTTTAAAAATTATACAGAAATAAATTCATATGCATCGTGTAAAAAATGCTTATAATTATTTTGTCTTTAATACTGTTTACAACATTGAAAAATATATTAAAAAATTCTTTATTCGAATTTTTATCCACGCTTCGATTATGAAAATCCCTCCACCGTTTTTTTTTTTTTTTTGAACTACTAAACTTGAAATTATCTTTATAGAAAACCTGTCTATGCTACCACTATTGATAAAAATCTTTAAAAAGAGCGACTGGTTCAAGCAATTTTTTGCAAACTTGTCTTGAGCTTACATAGGAACATTTTCTTCTTACTTTCCCCGTTATAATGTACACACCCAAGCCAAAAATTGTTAGTTGTTCGAAGAAACCTACAACAGATATACATCTCTGGTAGATCCTTCATAGAATTTTCTTTGAATATTCTGCGTGAGGTCCATTATTAACTTCTTATATGAGTTGCTTAAGAACTGTATTTATTTATTAGAATATAAAACTTCATCTTCTCACTACTTGTCAAGATTGGTTTTTTGACTTTGGACGTTGATTCTTATTTTGAAGTATTGAATTTTAATTTTCTTTACACATTAACACTTGTTGCAGCATTCATTCCGGAATTTATCTAATCTTCAATAATTGGAAGTTTGGTTATTTTCAATGCATAATTTAATAAAATGTTTACCTCCTTGTGTTTTTATCCAATTGCAAAGAAAAATAATTGATAGGAATTCTGAAAAGAAGCAGGTAGTCTCCTGTTGGGGCAAGAAATCTATTTTGCGCTTCTTAATAACTGAGATAAAATATTGTTTAATAATTGCTAAGTACTCCGATAAGAATAATGAATATATCCCTGAAATGTAATCCATAAAAATAAATACCTTTTTAATGTTTGTTCTGTGATTTTTACCTAATTGGTATCATACTATCTCCAATTAAAGGAATAAAAAGTAGCATACATGGAAGATATAATGTCGCATACTTTTTTATAAGTATCCTTGTATTTCCTCTCCCAGCGAAAATGCTCTCCTTATCTCCATCCCATTTCGTCAATGAAATCTAAAGATTGTGCATAAATATATAGTGATTTTTAAAAAGGTATTAGTTGGCATAAAAAAGATATCGTTATATTCTTCGCTAAACACTCAGTAAGACCACATCCAACGAAACTGCCTCTCTGTCCTCTTGCGATTTCAACAAGCATGTTTTTTCTCCTCATTTCAATAAGCTCCCAAATAATCACCTTTTATAAATTTTAGTGCTGATAATTTAATTTCATATATTTATAATGATTTCAGAAGAAAAGTGCATAAAAATGTATATAACCACTATGGGGTGGTCTACTCGAAATACTCTCATAAATTCTCTAATAAATATACCTGTGCCTTATTAGCCGTAAGTCGCAGGCGAGTAATAGTTATGAAAAAGATTATTAAAGTGATATATTGTTGAGATGCAGTTAATAAACACGTGTCAAAAAAATCTATCTGTCTGACTATTCAAGCGCCTATAAACAACTGAAAAATGCAGCAAGCTAGATGGATATGATTTGGCATATGTACATAAAATTTCGATTGAAACGCATCAAAGGGTTTCCTTCCCATTTACATGCCCATTTACGTGTATGTAAGCGCGATAACTTAGATGCGTAACAAGCTAGATGCATGAATTTTAGAATATACACCAAAATTGTTTTTCTGAGACCAACCTATGGCCAATTGACAAACGGCACTTCCAAAACGCATGTTCGATTCTTTTCACTGCAAGATGAAGTTGAAAACAAAACGGTCCACATTTTGGGAGTATACAAGAATATCGAGTGAAAACCTCTCCACCCTCTAGTTTTACTACAGTTTTCTGAATAACATACTTTTTTTCACTACAGTTTTCTGAATAAATTTTTTTAGATACATAAACCCTCCAAGCATTTGCGCATTCTCCAATCGGTTTTGGTTTCATTAAAATAGGACCGAGATCAAAAATGCAGGAGGAGATTTCTTTTATGAAGTAATATGCCGAAACATTCTGCATGTTTTAAAATAAGTTATTCAAATAAGAAGCGAATATCAGACCGAAAAGGAATAACTAAACGAAAAGAGTGCATAACAAAGAACTCCGGAAAGGTGCTGTTCTTAGTTACTACGTATCACCCCTCTGCAGAGTAAGATCGCCCAAAAGGGATATGCAAGTTTCTTAAACGAACAGTGCTTTGACCCTAAACATCTTGTATGTCAAGGAAATAGGAAACAAGGTGCAATTCGTTCACAGCATCTTATAAGATGCAAGATGCTGTGAATACCTAAAGGGCATGCGATTTCTGAAATCACGTATTGTAACCCTAATAGTTCCATCACCACATCCTAATAGTTCATCACCACATCTTAATAGTTCTATCATCACATCCTAATAGCTCATTATTACATCAAAGATCACATCCGAACAAATTCCGTACAATAAAAAATACCATTAAATGATTTTCTTATATTCAAATTCTTCATTCCTTATAAATGCATCCTAAAGATTATGATGAATGATTGTTGGAATATTATTTGAAGTTAATGTTCGTGGTTCAATCGAGTTCTGAATAATAAAGCATAAGCGTTTGCCTTCAGTTTATCAAAACTGTAATCGAGTGTGTCAGAAAATAATTGCAGTTACCATATGCTTTATTTTTAGGTAATTTGTATAAGTGTAATTACCTGCATTTTCTGTCATTCTGTCAGCAGCATTTGTTTTTCTTTATTCTGTAAAAAAGTTTAGATTAATATATTAAAGATAAATGCAAGTAGTTTCACTGTTTGAAATGTGTCATCTGGTTGCACTTTTTCAAATGCCATTGCAATTTCAAATTTTATTTATTTCCTTTTTAAATCCGTCATCGAATGGCAATTGTCTGGACAGCCAATTGCATGTATTCTAATTGCTCTTTGTGCAGATCTAAATGGGCAGAGTTCTTGCTTCCGTTATTTCAAATGAAGAAATTGAAAGAAAAGTTTGAAATTTTTTTTGTATGTCATCAAATTTGATATGTTAAGGAGCGTGAATTATATGAGGAGAAAATAACAAAATATTTTTGATGTAAAATACGATTCATAGATGGGTCAAATAGTAAAAATTACTTCCCAAAAAACGAGATAAAAACGGAATATGCAGCTTTCAATAATTCAATCAAGTTACACTTTTTATCGTTGCTACCACTGTTATTCAGTTAAAAATCAAAAACGATTTTATCGTCAGAAATGAAATGATAAATGAAATTTATTTATTGAATAATTTATTATGAGAAGTCATATTTACGATGACTAAAAAACGCTTAACTTTCAAAAGGAGCGAGTTTTGCTCTTACAAGAGTTTTTGCAGCTTTTATTAACATCTTTTATGTATGTAAAGATGAAATTTTTTAATCAATTCTTCGCTTACTTCCTGACATTTGAGGTCTGAAATTCTGTGTAAATGTTCCCGCTTTTTTAGCGTACTGATGAAATCGAGGTTATAAAACAATGTTTTATTTCATTCAACAATTAAGCACTTGAACAAAGCTGATAAGGCAACACGAGGTCTAATCTGTCAAGGACATTTCAATCTTTATTCGTCATCATACGACGAGGATGGCAGGCTCTCCTTTCCCTAACTTATGAGCTGCGTCAAACAATATTTAAATCTCATAAATTCTGATATACCGTAGACTATACTAAATGACTTTTAAAAACCACTAAAAATTAATTTTGCCATAAATTATTATAAATATCAAAGACAGATACAAATGTGATTAAACATTACCAAAGCAACTCATAGGAAAATAAATAGGATGGTTTAAAATATCTATAACATTTTTTTCCAATAAGAATGATAACACTAAAGATAAAAGAATCTTTTCTATATATGGGAACTTAGTTTCTAATTAATTAAAAATTCATTTTATCGGATTAATTAATTATCTCTTTACTGAAAGAAAAACTTTCCTCATGCTTCATTGCATTTATGATCAAAACTTGAAAAAAATATATTCAGAAATTTGGAATTCTATTGAGTACAGACTATTTATGAAATTTTCCTTTTATTTATAGAGATTTCAGTATTTAAGACATTGTTTTTAGAGTATAAAAAATTCATCTGTATAAGTCTTAAACATGAAAACTTATTTGTTTCAACAAAATTCAAATTTAAAAAATCGTTTTGCCGATTTTCTGTGAAGAATTGTATAAATCAAACAAAAGCTATTTAATTACATGGAGATCTTCAGACAACCTAAGGTCGCTTAGGAACACATTACTAGTGATATGGCCCTTGTAGCTTTTTAAGTAATGTTAAATTATACTGCCACTAAATGTTGAATAAAAATTGTGTCATATACAAAAAATATATATGAATTAGTTAAACAAAAATTTGAAAATTTCCGATGAACCGTCCAGTTTAAAAGCACTGTTTATGTCTCTACATCAAGTTCTCAAATTATTACTTTCCTGTTTTTCAGAAAAAAAAAAAGAAAAGAAAAATGAATAAGCAATTTACTAAGACACAATTACAGTCATAATTAAAATATTCTTAACAAATAAAAAATTTTAAATCGCAATGAAAGGTACGTAGGGAGAATTATAGCACAATTAAGAATGTAAACAATTTAATCACTTGAATGCATATGCTTGCAGACAGTAATATGTTCGGCAAATAAGGAAGTCCATTATTTAGTATAGGATTATTAATTTATTGGGTCAAGTTAAAAGTTGTGTCATAGGTTTTTAGTTTTGAGATTAAAAAATAACCGAAATTATACTATAAAGAGATTTCTAAATTTTGTTTTAAAAATCGGAGAACCGAAGAATTAAAACAATTGAAAATAAAATTAAGAAATTACGATGAAAGAGTGTTTATTTTTTACTTTAAATTAATATGGCTCAAAAAACACCATTAATTTATTTATTATTCATTTGAAATGTGTAATTTCTTTCTACATACATTGATAATACAGTTAAAATAATAAAAATTCGCGGAAACAGCAAAGTTTTTTTAAGACCTCTTGGAACAAATTCTAAAACAGTTAAAAGTATTTAGGTAATACATTTGCATCAAAACTTTTGTTCTCAAAAACTTAACTCTTGACATTTTGAAACTGGATTTCAGTGTTATTTCGAATTTTCTTTATTCCTTAAACTGTATCATGAGAATCTGACATAAGTGTAAGATCACATAAAAAAGAATGCTCAAGTGAAAATTTTAATCTTTCCTTCCCTCAAATCCTTAATGTCTTCTTTTATATTCTGCAATACCTGTATGCAAAAATAGCAAAAACATTAGCTGGGTTTAAAAGATTTCTTACAGTTAGAAATATAATTGAATTTGCTTTCCTTTTAGATAACACTGGAAAATGTTTCGTTTTCTTATTGATTTCTCGAAGTTAAGACCGCGATAAACTTTTCATAATAAAACTGGTGTTGCGAGCAGAATAAAAATTGGATAAACCCACATATCCTAAACAAAATATTTGAATTATTGCCCGTTGCAGTGCAATTTATTTCCAGATCGTGCGTTGAAAAGGTATTAAACGAAATATTTCGCAATTAAAATGGCCATATTTTAATTTATATACTTCTCGCACAATATTTTATATACTTCTCGCACAATATGCTGTTTCAATAAATTATATTCCGTTTCTGAATTCACTAAGAAGTAAGAGAATCACTTCACTTCAAAGTTGACATTTATCTCTCGAACTATGTACCTCTTCAATTCAATGCTACTCTTGATAAAATTTCATTTCATCCCAAGGAATTATATCGAAAGATCACTAAATGTTTAAAAAATATTCGCGACATTTTCAATAGCTTCATTTGAAAATTGATAAGGCAGTAAATGAAGGATTTTGCAACTAAAATATGCAGTTTTGGTTTCAAGATCTCTCAACAAAGCTCTGTTTCTTGGGCACGGTACTCGTCACATTTCGCATTTCGAAGCGTCCAGCGTATTGAGAAGTCACTGTTTTATTTAATTTTTCTAAATATTCAGGATCTTATTTTTTATTTCACTTGAAATTTCATAAGATAGATAGTGTAATGTTTCACAACTGAAGCGAAATTAATAAATTCTGCAGTTTTTATACATTGTTCTATGCCATGTCTCTCTACATTTTTTTCTGCATTTCTAAACAATCAATAACACGAAAGGTCATTGTTCTACCAAATTTTATCCTGTCTTTCAAACTGCTCGCAATGTTATTATTTATTCCATTTACAACTCACTAAGGAAGAAAGTGAAACATTCCACAGATGAACTGAATTATTCCATCAGTTTTTTTTAATGTAATGTTTTGTTTTAAACCATGTAACTCAACATTTTTTCTAAGCATTCCAAAACGCTCAGTGTACCGAGAGGTCACTGTTTTACCGAATCACTGGTCATCGCGCATCAAAGAATTTTCACTTCAACGAAAAAGAGCGTTTTATTTTTCTAAGTGAAACCTGCTTACAATAACAACATCCCTGTTGCGTTAAGCGACCTGGAAAAAAAATCCCAGTGACAAATTTTCCGAGAAACTTTTGTTGTTTCAATCTTGGTAAATGTTTTTACGAAATGTTTCATTTTCCGTTAGTCGAATGACCTCTGAGAGTCATCGGATGGCGCCGTCTCTCTCGTAGAAGGTATCAATTAAGCGGTTATTCTGAGCCATCTTAAGAATTTGATAGATTGCCGAAGAGATCTATCTCGGTTTCTTCGATTAAGGTCTACAACCTTCTGAGATTCACCCTGTTGTTTGACAAACTTAGTAGACCATTTCTTACCATCTGGGTGGAGTTGCTAATCATAAAACTTGTAAAGCCTATTTAATGATGAATCTTTATTGGATAGGTGATTCTAGTAGCTGACCTTTCTCGAAATCCTCAGCTGATTGCATGAAGTTTTTTTGTTTGCTTATTGTTTTTTTAATCGATAATTCAACTTTTTAGACACGGAGGATAATGATGTATTTTTTTTCCCAACATGCGATAAACACATCAATGTTGATTTGTTATTGAAACAACAGAGCTTAATACAAAAATAGAAACAGAGCTGTCGCTTGCACGCTTATTAAATAAAAAAAAAAACCTGCGCTTTCAAAATAGTGAGATTACAGCATCAAACTGTTAATTTAGTTAAGCAAATAAGAATTTCTCTCAAGGTTAAATGTGGCTACTTAAAAAAAAAACTTTCGAAAGAAGGCTTAAACTCATTTTTTTTTCTTTGTTATTTTCTGAATCATGGGAAATTTCCTATAAGGCTTTATTGAACTGAGGTATGTCGCTATGTACATGTATCTTCAGTTTTTTCCTGTTCTTCATGAAGATAACCAGACATCACTTTTATAGGTGAAATGCGTTGCTCGTCCTTTTCCTAAAAAGAAGACAACATCAAAATTTCAATATCGGGAAATCTTCATTAGATTTGCGTATTTGGCATGAAGGTTCGACTGGTTTCGTATCGTTTAACCCACCATCACTAGATTTATAGGACCCCAAGCCGGTAGAATGTTAAAGCAATAGTATGTAATCTAGCAAATCTTTTAGTGGGCGAATGTAACATAAATATGGAAAATCTTCAAACCTTATTTGACCTATGATTACCTAATTTTTAAATATTATTAGTATTCTGATTAGATTAAGATAATAATTATTAATTTTATCTCTTATAGATTAAATATAATAATTATTAATTTTATCTTAAAATATGCGTTCTGAATATTTTCACAGGTTGCTGCCAAATATTTGGAAAATTAAGTAACTTATGCTCATTGTGCTTGGCCTTCAAATTGGAATGACCCTCTATTCTCTCCATTTGCATAATGCTAGATGACGAAACGGCTTTTATGAATATCACAGTATATTACTATCAAGGACGGTTTTTGGAAGCACGAGGCATTTTGGAAGAACCATTAGCTACCTGCCCTTTCTAGCAAATTTGCCCTCCAGATTCCCTTATTCCCCTACTTTACATATTATAAATTTGAAGTGAATTTTAAAAAGTAGGTTCTAAGTTAAAACGTAAAATACTCTGATAAAGGTTAAACTTAAGCAGAATTAGATCAGATATTTTTTTTAAAAAATGGCTGTATATTAATTTCTCCAAGATTTCGTTCGAAATACTTTTTAAAGGTCTTACGGAATTTAAGGGAAAAAAAGGATAATTATCTTACATTCTTAGCAGTTTTGAGTTTCTTGTAGTGATATGCAGGATATTTCTTTCCTGCACCATCTTATTACGCTACACAATTAGACCAAGAGTAGATTGCACTCTGATGCAGAGTCTTTAGGAGCGGTGCGTAATTGGAAATAATTGATTCAATAGGATAAAGAATGGTCTTGATTGCTATTATACCAAATGAAATCTAAAACTATTGTATTTATTAGTTACGTAATTATAACTATTAATATCTTTAAATTTTTAATCCAAATATAACTATCCCGAAAAATATTGCGTTGTATATGTCGATTAAATCTCACGTATCCTAAAAGATGCATGCCAACTATATATCCTATCAGCCGTGTGTTCATGACCAAGTCTATCTTCTATTTTATTCTTTCTCATAAAGCAAGCAGTCGAAGCAAAAGTATTGTACAATAAATCGCAAAAAAAAAAAAAAAAAAAAAAAAAAAAAAAAAAATATTCTTATTGTTTTAGATCACCCTGTTCCTTATCGGTCTAAATCCTTCAAAGAGAAGTATATATGTCTGTTTGTCTGCCCGTGTGCTTGTTATTGCAAAAAGTCAACCAGCAGGACTCTCTCCTCGACTTCTTTACATATTTTGACAATATCGCACTTTCTTTTTGTTTCGCATTGTGAAAGTTTCGATTCTTTCAACATATCGCGTGGTCTGGGGTGTAACCGTGTAAAAAACCGAGTATGAACTTTGGACATTTTCTTTTCAATTAATTAAGACCAAATTTCAGTGGAAATCTACAATTTTGGTCACAAAATGACATAAAAAATACATAGAGACATATAGCCAATTTAACAACATTCAACAAAAATCTACAAATTTAATGCTACAATCAGATACCAAACTTCTTTCCTCTAGTTAAATGCGATTTTTGTTATTATGTTCACTGAGAGATGGCAATTGAATTTTTCTCACACATATAATAAGGATGAACGAATCCTCAAAATCGACATTAAATTGCATTGGTTAATGACATTTGAAAAGCAAATCCAGCAAAGCTTATTTTGTTTGAACTTTTTCTTTCAATAGAAACATCATGCTTATCATTAGAAAAACTCTATCATTAGAAATTCGAACATTGCTAACATGAGTCCATTAGTACAAACATTTTATTTAGAAATTATCAATTTGAAAATTTTGGTTTTATTCAATCTGCTTGTTCTTGTACATTCATTTTCCTTGTATGATTACTAACCTCCATACCATGTATTACTAAGTAAAAAGAATGAAATCTCATTTATCAAAGTCAGTGGTTTTTTTAGGTGTCTAGAATCATCCAAATATAATTTACTCGTTACATACTTTTTAAATCTCTCGAAGCAGACAAAGATTATTATATTTATATGATTATGGATTCAGTGGCTCTAGATTTAAAAATGAATTTAAGTGCCTCTCTCTGGAGCACTGGCACAAACCGAATAAGTCATTAGATATAACTATTCATAACTATCTTCAGTATCAATCGTTTACTTAAGTCGAGGAGCCTTAATGGCTGCATCACATGCGATGCGGTTTTATCTGATTTAGAAGTGTTTGTGAAACATATATTTATCCTACGTAATAATAACACGTTATATGGTAGATTTATAATGCTATATTGCCCATAATATATTTATATCGCGTATGTTTTATAGGTGGGTCAAAAGGTTGAAAAAGAAGCACGCAACCTGGCAAGCGAGAAGATTCACACACCTGCCACAGTAACATATTATTCAGGAAAGCATATTGCCGATAGCTGTGATGATGCTTTTGTTCTTATCTTTTTTGATATCAAATAAAATTAAATTATTTATAAACAATGTTAGTGAAAGCATATTTTTAATAAAGAAGAATCCTTTATTGTGCTTTTTGACACATGCCATATAACATATGTCAAAGAATTTATTTGCAAGAAAAATCTCATTAAGATAATTATTATTTTTCCTATGAAAAGAATGCCATAGTAAGATATTATTCAGGAAACCATATTACCGATAGTTGCGATGAACCTTTTGTTCTTAGTTAATTTGCTGTCAAATAAAATTAAATTATTTACAGACAAGATTAGTGAAAGCAGTATTTGAATTAAATAATAATAATAATAAGCATTACTTATAGATTCTGGCAACGCGTTATATAAGAAAATGTTCGTTTGAAAAAAATATCTTGTTCAATTTATTATATTTCTTACAAAAAGAATATGTATATATTTCTTGAATATGTAAAAAATTGGCTATAAACAAAATTGCTGAAAGTTTATTTTCAATTTTAAAAAAAACAAGAAAAAAACTTTATTGTACGTTTTGACAATATAGGTTACATGCAAACGATATTATTCGCAATCAGAAAGCCACTGATAAATTGAAACATATTAACCATGCAAAGAATACTCGATATTCACAAACAGACGTGTAAGAAAAGCGAGAAAAAAAATCGACCTGTATATCTAATGCAAGAGAGTTATGCATTAGATAAAGAATACATGGATTATTATTATTCATATATTACACCGTATGCCTCTTATGCATCGGCCATTTTAAAATCCCACTTCTTCAACGCTTATTAATTTTTTTTTCTTTTGATTTTACCTGTACGGCGTTTCTTACAATATTTTAAAATTAGTTTTTAGCATTATGAGAAAATTTGAAACAAACATTTCAAAGACAACAAAAATATGACAAATTCAGGGTAAAAAGGAAATCATATGAAAAAAGAGAAAAAGATTATTCTTTTCTGCGTCTGAATGAACTAGAGATCGCTTATGTGCATTAATTAGCAAGTGTTGATTTTTTTTTTAAATTGAAGTATCACATGAAGAATACGTCGTAAAAATTGTCACATTGCAACAATTTGATTTCTGTTCACACGAACCAATGATAATTCAGTGAAAAGCAAGAGAAAAATTGAAACTTCTAGAAACAAATTTCATCTCTTTTTTGTGCGCTAAGTGGCAGAATTTAAATACATTTCTCAGTTTCATTTGATTACAGTTGTCGAAAGAATAAATTTCTTTAATTATATATTTTTAGCAAGTGAATTACTTGTTTTAAAAAATCTTCGCCATTCATGCACTCATTTGGAACAAAATTTTGCAGCACGTTGTCTCCTTTTCAACAAAGCACTTCTTCGCTTAAAAGAAAATTTCGCAAAATGACAGTCTGAAACTGATGTCATTTTCAATTAAAAATCATTGCTTTATTTTATTTCGTTCCATCCTTCAATCAACTAAACTAACACCCGGCTCCTTTGGCCGGAGAATTTCCTGTCCAGACTATTGAAAGTAACTGCTAACAATTTACAAAATTAACATATCGCCAGCGAACAAGCTTCTCTCTTGTCCACACCAAAAATTACTGAAAAAGATTTGACACTACAAATGAATCAGACTAAGAAAAATGAAAAAAAGTCTCCGACAAAAAAAAAGCATAAAAATCGAGAAGTAAGTAATTGAAAATGAATACGTTCGCAAGGCTTTTGCCGAGACTAATCATTTAATGGATTCGAAACAGATTTACTTTTTTTAATTTGCATGTTTTCTTTCATCCATCAGCAGGAGATGGATTTTGAAGTCTCCGAGCGAAAACAGTATCGCAAGCAAAGGTGTCACACCGTTATTAGAAAAGGCAGAAGACTTGAAGGATTGGCCTTGGCTGGGCCGTTGGCATTAGGCAAAAAATCATGGCCCGGGGTCTTTAGCTCTTGAGCAGCAATAACAACAGTGGATACAATGACGGCTCTTGCGACTTTCGGTTTTGGCAACCCTTTCAAGCCCTAACGTCGTCGACACACAAGCTCAACAACCCGATCTCTTCACCTCCAATTTCCCACGTTCGGTCGACCACGTGGAGGGAACCTTCACAAAATGAGAAATTTTGTTACCACAAAAACTCGCTCACTTTAAAAGTTGTTCATTGTTTTAAACAACTCCCCTAAAAATTCCATTAAACGCATTTAGAAAATTGGTAACAAACCATCATGAATTACCCAACTAACGCCGATGGTTGATGGATGGTTGATAGTTTTTATGGATGAAAATTCCCACTTCGACTGATTTCCAAATACTCTGTGCAAATCTATCTGTTTCTGTCGGAAATATTTATCGATTTACATTTTTGAGTTTTTAAACAACTCCCCTGGTTCTACCACTTATTGTTAACTTGTTATTCTCGTCGTTCGAAATGTTTTCTTTGCATAGTTTCAGGAAATGGAAATGAAAAATAAGAGAGAAAAGAAGGAAAAAAGAATGTCCATTGATGCCATCTGATCAACGAGCAGTTCATTGAATAAAGGGCAATAAAACAGGAGAAATGCAAAACAAGCTTGAGCCGGTAGTCAATGATATCCTTTTATCTGCAAATACAGTTCGGTGAACACGAAATAACAAAACAACTTCAAATAATTCTAAAACATTTGAAATCTCTTTACAGATCTTATTTTAATGATTCCAGAAAAAAAAATATATTGAATCAAATGATTGGAAGGAATTTTAAAATCATTAAAAAGCTTATTAATCTTGAAAAGATGATTATATCTCAGTTTCAGGAAATGAATGCTCTTAGATTTCATGCCCCTTAATTTCAAAAAAAAGAAATTTCACGAAAACTTTTCTTCTTCCTTAATGTCAGGAAATAAAAGAAGTTTAGTGAAAACTTTTCAGAAAAATCTTCCATTGTATTTTACTATGTACTTAACATTGCTTTATTTTAGTAATATAATATGCAATTTTTTTAAAATTTTGCACATTACTATACAAGAAGAAATGAAATGGTGACTAGGTCTCAATGATGTAAAGATATCTTTTCCCTTATGATATGCATCTCTCATTTTTCAGATATCCTCTTACATTTTTTCTCAGTTAATTCTTGAATATTTCACATAGGCCACCAAACCTATAATTTTTTCCAATTGATTATTGTATATTTTAAAGATTTTACATTCGTTCGTGTTGAGATTTGCTTTCATTAAAGTGCTTCTTTATGTTAGCCTACCCTACTAATTGCTTTGAATGTCAACAGATAAAAGCTGCAACTATAAAGCCTTGTGCATGCAGGTGTGACTGAAAAAAAAAAAATTAGGATAAGAAGATAAGTCACATCAGTGACTCTCCGACCCGCCTCGAAGGCACACGTATAAAAATCTGAATGACCGGTCTGCAGCTACAGCAACACTGGCGGAACTGTGGTTGAGTCCTAAGGGCCATCACCGACCACGGTGCAACCTTTCCCTAAGGAAGTACGTCCCGTTATCGATGGGAGGAACCAGACCTCCACCTTTTCGTGTACCCTCCAGAGTGGCAAGAACCATCCACCATGCCGGAAGCTTCTCATCTTCATTTCGATTTGCCCCCAAAGGGGGGAGGAGAAGAAGGTAATAGATTCTATCCTCTGGTTGTGATCTTAATCATTAATTCAAAAACTTCGATATCGGTATGCCCTTAAGCAGCAAACTGGTCTCTGTAACGAAGCTATTGTTGGAAGTTTTTCTTGTAACGAGCACACATATGTACATTGAAATTCCCGCAGGGAAACAACGTTCCTTCATATTTTGGAAGTAAACCATCCTTTTACCTCAAATGCTATACAGGTACTCCAAAGTTTTTAGATTAAGAGAAGATGACACACTTCTCATTTATTGCGAGTTTTTGGCTTTGGTTTTGGCAAGTGAAGCCGGACCAAGCGGTGTTAGATGCATCTGATATTAGTCCCTAACTTACATATCTATTACTGATTTTAATGAAAGGTTCATTTACCTCTTGCGCAAATGGTTTGAATAAAATTTTTATTTAAATTAATTACCTTTTTATGAGATTTCCAGCACATGGCTTTTTATAATAGCATTATTTACTGCTGGATAGGTGCTGAACACATTGTTTATACCAACTGTTATTTATGTTAAATCGATCAGAAAATCGATCAAAAAGCCAAATTTTTTTTACCAATTTTTGCCAAAATTTTTATTACCGAATCATTATTCTTTATTTTCTGTTTTTTAGCTAACATGGATTTATGCTTTTCATTATCTTTACTTTTTAATTCCATGCAGTTCTTTAATTATAAAATGTTTGGGATAAAATACTTTAATTATCGAAAAAACTGCAGTTATAAATTTTGCTGGAACTAGTTAATAGAAATCTATTTATATTTATCTTATATGATTTGAGAAGAGTACAAAAGTCTAATTCCATCTTTTTTAAACTTCATAAAGGAAAAGCCTATAGATTTACGACTTAGTAATATTTCCGTTTACATTCTGGTCCTTTCAACTATTTGTACGCTGTTAATCGCTTGAAAAATACGATAAGAATCTTTCATTTTATTGTAATTACTATTAATAAGGCATTCTATCACTGCCAAAAAGAAATATCAATGCTAGACAGTCTAAGTGTTGCTTTATAAAATTATAATGAAAACTGTTGACAGAATATATCCAAAATCAATATTGACTTAGTTGGCTTCAAAATTTCAGTATTATTTCTTCAGTATTATTCAGTTATCATCAGAATTAATTTGAAGCATTATTCCAAAATTTTGGATTCAAATGTGTTTTCATTTCTAGTAATTATAAACGATTTTGAGCACGTAAAACCTCATGACCTTTAAATACAACACTATGTTTTTATTATAAGAAGACAACACATGCTATTCGCTGATATTTTTGATAAAAAAAAAATTATTTAAAGCATCATAATGATATCCCTGCATGTTGTTGTCTTTCATTAAAAATATACAACGTAATTTTTATTTCTTAAGCTCTGATATGAGAGTTTTTCTAATATCAGCTACTTCAGAAACCTGAAAATAAGCCACTCGTGACCGCGTAAGAGATTTCAGTACCAGTCCTCTCCCAGCTCCGTGGATTTCGTGACTACGCAACTCACATTGCCATTGGCAAGGTACTTCAGATTCTTATTTGTGGTTAAGCTTCAGGACATCATAAACTTTTTCCACTCGTAACTCTTTTTTGACGGGAAAAAATTTTCCAACGGCGCCAGTCAACTTATTTCGTGCTACTTGAATATTACGTAATAAATAAGGGAATGTAGCGAAAATTAATGATGAATTGAAAGATATTGAATTTAAAATAATTAAATGTTAAATTTCAATAGAATGGTCTAACTTAAAATAATTTGTTCAATTATTTTTCGGAAAAATATTACATAATCTGAAAGAAAAAAGGCAGTTGTGAAGGTTTTGCCCCGACTCTTTGAAAATCTAGGTTTTATAAATTAAAGAAATAATTTCAATGAAATAAAAAGAAAACGTCCTCGGTTTATTTCTGTCTATTTTGTAGTACTGAATTCAAGAAGTTCTCATTTGTTTTAATATTGCTCACTTAATGAAAAAATCGTAAATACGCTTCCTTAAATCTGTTTTTCTTTTTCTTCTTCTTATCTTCAAATACAAAATTTGTCGATAAAAATTGTCGAGAAGCCTCAAATAACAAGCAGAATAAAGCTTCCTCGATAGTCGCGAAATAGAATTTACTTAATAACAATCAAAAAACCCATCTCATTTTTAGAAAATATTCTTTATACTTTTAATTTTAGTTTAACAGAACGTAATAATAAAAAATAAAAATTATAAAAACACTGTTTGGTTAGCGTTCCAGATCGCTTTGCTAGCGTACTAGTGCTAATAAGGAAATTATATTTTTTATCGCAAATCTGGAGTTCAATAGAAAATTAGCAATAAATATATTAGTTAAAAAAATTGGAATTGGAGAATTAGAATCAATCTTAAAGTATACTGCCAATTTCTTAACGAATATTTATAAGTTTTCTTTCTTATGACATTCATTGTGGCCAAATTTTCTTATATTATTATTTTCAGCTCCTCATACAAATTTTTTTAAACTAGCGATTTTTTTTATTAAATAAATTATTTTCGGAAATTTAGAATAGAATCAATAGGACTATAAGCTTTTGATATCCAAAATTTATTGCGATATAAGTTTCAATTATTTAAATTTATAGGCTATAAGTTTAGATATAGATTTTCAAATTTGTTGCTAATATAGAATCTATGAGCAACACACAAATTAGTGATCTGAGAGTTAGCCACGCTTGAAAGCATTAAAGTAGATTATTTATACATAGATACAGAATTTTCTTTATTAATGACAGAAGCTAGTTATTCAAATTCAACATCAAACCTGGCTGTGCTGCTATTGAGTTTTACTTGTCAGGCTGTTACAAATAAAAAGATTTAAACTACTGAAACTCATTGTCGCTAAGTGAAACCAAGTTCATATAATTTTAAATTATTCAGGGCTAATTTTAAGCAGTATTTTCATTTCCCTAATTTGAAGAAGGATAAAATATTTGAAATAAATTAAGTCATTACATTGTATTTAATATATTGAAAAACTGTGTTAATTATCGATGTGAGATAAGGTGATTAAGAGCTTATTATTACTGCTTTAAAATAACAAATGCAAATTTTAATGTATTAAGTAGTGCAGGCTGAACTACTTAATACATTAAGTAGGGCAACCATATATTATTTTAATATGTTATAAAAGTTGATAAGTTGATTTAAAGGTATGTGAGAGGAAAATAAAGAAATTGTGCAAAAAGAAACTAACTTATTTATAGTTTATTTATTCATTCACTAAACGTTTATTTAAAACCATACTTTAAAAACTAAGCTTGGAGTTTTTCACTGATGTTCAGATTTTACAGTTTGAACTTTCATGTGTATCATTTCATGAGTAAGTCTAGATAGCATTCTATTCGAATAACTAATACTGTTTTATTTTGCAAATTCTAATTATTAATAGTTACGATATCATAATTATGCCCATCAATAATCGAGAGTATTGAGGCAAGGGTATGTCAAAGGGATATGAATCGGTGGAAAAAAATATTAGTTCTTTCATCTAATAATGCTTTTAAACGTCATTACTCAAGAACCAGTAGACTGATATGCATTTTACAAGCAAATCTATCACTGTGGTCAGGCTGGATACTGTAGGTTTTCCTCGTACTCCTCTAAGCAAAGCACAAAGGTGTATTATTTTTCTCTGAAAAACATCCGAAAGGGCAACATATATTGAAATCAAAATAGATTTCTACCTCAGATGCTGCCATAAGGCACCAAAGTCACTTTCACCAAGAAATGATGTCATACATCTCATTTATCACGTGTTTTAATATGCCGACTTTTCTAGATTTGCTAGAAAAAGTGAGATTAAAACTGGAACCTCATCAAAAATGTTTCCAATTTTTAACTGCTCTATTTATATTTTTGAAATCTGGAGAAATCATAGTGGACTAAAGATAGATATCGAGCTACATGATCGGAATATTACAAGTTCGGTAAAGATACATTATGTACAATGATCTGTTATAGTTTAGCGTTTACCCGTTATTAGGGTATGCCCTATTAATGGTGTGGTGTTTAGAGATTGCAATACCGGTATACCGGGATACCGAATACCGGTATTTTGAGCCATTTGTTCAATTTTGTAATACCGGTATTCGCAAGTTTAAATACCGGTTTTTCGGTATTTACTAGAAATTTTTAAAATTGTGTCCACTATATGTTCAGGGATCGCCAACATAGCAAAATAGTATACGTTTTTGTTTTTATGTCTCCCTAACGGACGAAATTAATTAACTAATTTATAGCTTAATTAATTGCTTAAATCTAAATTAGCGAAACATGGATTATCCCTGAAAGAAGAAATTGTATCCACAATGACTGAAGGAGCAACAGTTATGAAAAAAGTTGGAAAGTTGATTGGTGCCAATCAGCAATTGTGCTATGCTCATGGAATTCAGTTAGGAGTAATAGATGTATTATATAAAAAAAAATAAAGAACAGAAGAATCCAAATACTGTGGATATAGAAACTTCGGATTCCAACTTTGAAGAGAGTAAGAGTGAGAGTGATATTGACAATGAAGATAATGACAATGTAATTGTTGAAGAAGATATTGCTAATGAGGATGAAATATTAACCCATCAAGAATTGCTTCCTATAATTTAGAAAGTTCGAAAAATTGTTAAGATATTTAAATGTTCCCCTATAAAAGATGACATATTACTAAAATACATACTAATTGAAAATAAAACAGAATATACGTTAATATTAGATTTTAAAACACATTGGAACCGTTTACTCCTAACAGCACACATCGCACTAGAACAGTACACATCACTATCTGAAAATTATATATTACATTGAAAAATCGCACAGAAGAAAGGCATATCGAAATAGAAAATGTCTTATGGTATTTACATAATTACGATGATTTTAAACATGAAAATGAAAAAGAAGAAAAGAAAATAACCGATTCAAATCTGATTAAGTTTAGAGTAAATTTTCTTAAAATTTTTTACCCACAAACCTATCCACATTCAAAAGAATTCGGTTCTGTCATCGAAGATTATGATGGCACTACTGTCGATAGTGAAAAGGAATTGTCTCTTGAACAAAAATTAGAATTAGCGATAAATATGAAAATTTCAACGAACCAAAATACAATACTGAAATCTGCTGTATCCAAAACCATCCGATAAGAAATCGATTTATTTGAAGATGAGGGATTTCGAGGTAAATACTTGGAAAAAGTATATCGCGCATTGCTAACAGTACCACTAACTATCGTAGTTGCCGAAAGAGCGTTTTCGACAGCTAGTAATTTTTGCACAAAATTACTTTTCAGGCTTAATGACAGTGCAATGGATGCATTATGTTTTTTAAGATCATATTTCAAAAATTTGTAATAGTACCACAGACTGAATAGTGATATTTACAATTTTTTGTGATTTAAATAAATAAGATGTTCCTTTACTTTTTTGCGACTCTTTATATACTGTTATAATTTATAAGTTACAAATAAAACAAATAAACGCCTGCGTTTTCTTTTTTTTCTCTAAAATTTCTAATACCGGTATTAAAACCGGTATCCCGGTATTAAGATTTGAAAAATACCGAATACCGGTATTGAAATTTTGGTCCGGTATTGCAATCCCTAGTGGTGTTGAAGTTTGGAAAATGGAGTGCCTCGTCTTAAAGTTCTAGACCGAAAGAACCCTCATATGATTTCAAAAATGTATATTTATCTGGTGCTAATGATCCGTATCCCGTTTAGTCTAGAATTTCTAGCTAAATCCATAAATAAAAGACTTGTAATAAAGGAATAGTGTAGCATTTAGTCCAGTTTAATTTAGCATATTTCGCAAAACCCATAAACCAAGATTCATAGTAAGAGAAAAGTGACATTTTCTGATGATCAAAAATAGCCAGATAACACATACTACTTATATAGCATCTGAGATAGAATTCTGGCTTAACTCCTGTATATAGAGTACAGCTTTATTTTCTGATGATCAAAAATAGCCAGATAACATCTGAGATAGAATTCTGGCTTAACTCTTGTATATAGAGTAGAGGTTTATTTTCAAATAAAACTTTCAAAAAAATTGGTGTATATTTATGTTTACATAGAGAAAAGCTATTATTTATCTAACAAATGATATCGGAAAATGCTGCTGAATTTCATGAAAGGAAGATTTTCATAACAAGAATTGCTCAGCCTATTTCATATATTTTGAATTAATTCTGCATCGGTTTTCTCCTAGAGTAAATAATAATTTTTTCGCAGAAATGACTAACCTCGAACCGTATAAATCGTTGTTTTTGAATTTCTTTTCATCGAAGGATGAATAAATTTATTTGTAATATAATACTATTTGAACAACAAGCAAATAAATTTCCATTTTACTTTTTATAAGGCAGAAAATACATGAGATAGCATGCATTTTCCTTCCATAGATTTTGTTCAATTAAAGAATCAAATCTTGTGAAATTGTTTTTGAATTTATCTTGATTTGAATTATGATGAAAATCAATAAACAATTGAATGTAAATATAATCGTTTACATTTACATTGATAAAACTGTAGCAGATTTCTTTATCAGACTTCAGAAAACTTCTTCCGTATATTAAAGCACAACAAGGCTTAAAGAAATACTCGATAAACAGTGGAAAAAAGTTCAAAGTATAAATAATATTGGTACGTATTCAAATGACATAAAAATATACGAAATAGAAATATAATACGAGAATACAGATATATTAAATAAACAATAAAAATGCATACGGTGAAAAATTGTGATTGAAATAAAACTTCCTCAAATCAAATATATAGTATAAAAAATGTGCATATTGTAACCAAGGAAAAGGACAGTTCAAAATATATAAAATAAACAAATACGAAAGCAGCAGGAAATTACAAAAATGTTCCATACCTATCTTCGTTACGTTGTTTAAAACTTCTGACATTTTTTTTTCGAATTTTCACAATGTTTCAAAAATGGCATGTTTATTATAAGAAAGAAACATCATTAAAATAAAACGGAAGCTATTTCCTCAGTGTAACTCATTTCATTATAGCTGTAGGATATTTTCTCAATCAATCATCATCCATTTCAGTGTCGAATACGAATTTTATCTTTTCTCAGTAAACAAAGATGTTGTGTATGAAACTCGTTACTGCAGAGCGCCATTTGGACTGCTCCAGCATTATAAATTAAAAAGTCACCTAACTTTGGTAGTACTGCATTTTAAATGAAGCAACTAATTATTTTAGAGAAGATGATAGAAACACGTTTCAGCTCTCTTTCCTTCAGAAATACACATCTCCGAAAGGATGAGAAATTTCAATCACTCGCGCGAAGATGAGCAGGTTCAATCAATCTGACGAGTTAAAGAGATTTAGAGAAAAATTTTCTTAGTTTTAAATGTTGTCTAACTTTGGTAGCATTGCATTTTAAATGAAGTAACTAATTGTTTTAGTGAAGATGGTAGAAGTTTCAGTTCTCCTTCCTTCACAAATACAAATCTTCAAAAAGGATGAGCAATTTCAACACTCGCGCGAGGATGAGGAGGCTCAATCATTTTTGAAGAGTTAAAGAGATTTAGAGGAAACATTTCTTAACATGCCACATGTGAAGTAAAATAAAATTTAATCATGACGCATAAATGAAAGTAAAAATTCACAAATAGTTATAAGCTATTGAAATCGGAACTATTTAATAAGTTTTTAAATTTTCCTCACGAATGCTATGAAATACAAAGATGATTTTATAGAAATCTTCAAGGAAATTGATTAATTGTTTAATTTTTTTATTCATTAAGTTGTTGGTAAATATAATATAGTTTGATATGGCGATATACAAGGTGTTCAGTCGAATCATGGCGAAATAATTAATTTCTAAACCAGTACAGTTAGATATATATTTCCAATGGAAAATGCTTCCAAATATATGTTTTATACGGTTTATTTTATACTGTTTCAATGAAATGATGTAGCCCCCGATTGCTTTTACTTATATTTAGTAAAATATTCTTTACATCATAATATATTAAGCAAAAAAATCTTCTGTAACCAAACCTGACCAAGTTACCAAGTTATGAAACTTGGAATTTCATTATTTTAAGCTAGTTAAGGCGACGAAAAGAGGTGCCACGCATTGTTTGGCTGGCCTTCCTCGAGGCGACAGTCGAAATGGATTCAAGAGTGATATTCAACATTTCGTAGTTTAATAAGTTTAGAAAAGTCACTGCTCAATATAGGATGCTTGGTCAGTCTTAGCATAAGAGTCTAAACTTATTATTTAACCTGATTTTGAATAGTATTTCCGATAGACTAGTATTCCTATAAAAGAAATTCTGTAAGTCGAAATCTCACAAATCAGTATCTAATTTTTTCGGTATTATTTAAGTTACAGCAATGTTATTTAGTTAAGCTTGATTTGGCTTAGTTAAACATCATTTTAACTAGATATAGCAAATTACCAATTAGTAGTTTCGATCATTATATCTTTAAAATTATGTCATCGCCAAAAAAACTTGACAAATTAAAATCATGGTGAAAAAAATAAAGATTTTGAAAATTGAATTAAAGATGTGAATTGTTGTAATGATTGCATAAATATGTGAATTGAATTGATGTAAATATTGTATAAAGATTTGAATTGATGTAAATATTGTATAAAGATTTGAATTGCTATAAATGTATCTTAATATAAAATTTTAAATAAGTATTTAAGAAATTTCTTTAATCATAAAACAAGAACACTTTTTGTATACATTCAAGTGTCGAGTTAAAAGCGATGCATTACAAGCCAGTTATTGCCTTATCATTTTATGCTTTAATGATTAAAACTGTTTATCACATATAATACATACTTAAAATGGTATTTGATTAAACTTAAATGCATTTTTGATTTTAGATAGTGATTTGTCGGGATTTCGACTCTTCTTTGACACCTTCAACCCGCCACCATTGAAAGAAGCAGTATCGAGATGGTATTTCAATCCTATCGGCAATCTGGATTGTCGAGATATCGAAAGTCCCAGATCTTTGGTTGTTCACAAGTACCCCCAATAACAAATCGTATCATCTCGTTAGCTATAGGTTGGCAGCTATAACGGGATATAGATTCTGATATTATGGCTTCATAATATTCGCCATGTAAACTAGAGTTAGAGATCAGACTCTTATTTGGTTCTATTTGGAACTAGCCGCCTTTGGCGACCAGCTGGTTCGCCAATCTTAATGCTCGTTAAAATTTTAATAATTAACTATTTTATGTAATTCCTACTTTAATAGCTTCTTCATTAAAATATTTTAAAACTTCAAATTTCAATTCACTCAGAATATTATAAAGACTTTCAGTCATAGCGTAATCTGTATCTATCCAATTTTCTGTTAGCTCCCGTAGAATTTATGCTTTAAATTAAAGTGGAAATGATTAATCTGCAATTAATATAATAATATTTTTTACTGAAACAAAGCTTTTTTTTTTTTTTTTTTGTAATATGATTACTGAAAACAAAGTTACTGAGCATTTAAACCTTATGGGCACTAAAGAATATCTTTCTTAATTTATGCAATATCTCAAGAATTTGTCAACAAAATTTTTTCAGATTCATCTTGAGCTGGTATATTAATTAACAATGTTTAATTTTAAATGCATCAAACACTAAGAAAATAAACAGAATCCTTTAAAATAATTGGTCGAAAACAGGTTAAAAAAATTACTTAAAAAACGATGAACTTAAACTAACATAAATATAATTTAATTACAAAAACATACAACTAACCTAAAAATAATTTAAATCTAGTCCGCTTCCGTTGAAACGTAAACAATCAGAATACAATGCGCATGCGCGAATTTTCAACGCCAGTTGGGGTAACGCTATGTAGATTAGAAATTTTTAATTTCCTTTAATTTGTTTTATTTTAATTCAAAAGTACTTCAGAATGAATCTAAAAGATCGATTAATTAACAGTGTTTAATTTTAAATGCATAAAACATTAAGAAAATAAACAGAATCTTTTGAAATGATCGGCCGAAAAATGTTAGCCCTAGCCTCATTGCTGTTGGGAAAAAAAACTGAAGCCTTACTCATTTGGCGGTGGGGAAAATGAAAGGTTAGTTTTTAATTAATAATTAAAATTTCAAAAAAAGGGACCCCACGTGCACATTCCCGACCTCCAAGGTATACATGTACCAAATTTGGTAGCTGTAGGTCAAATGGTCTTTTCTGTAGAGCGACAACACACACACACATTGAGCTTTATATATAAGTATAGATTATAGCAAAATTTTACTTATTTCATTTATAAAGAACTGAACAAGATAACATCATCATACAGTTAGTACTAAAGTCAATCATAATTCAATTTTTTAAAAAAATATTGATTACCATAAATTTGGAGGGGAAAATACGGCACCAATTTCTCTAAAAATCAGTGGCTTAAAATTTCTTTCATGACCGTGCACTATACAACATTCCATCTCTCCATATCCAACTTATGTGAAAAACTAATTTGAAGGAATTTAGTAACATGGAATTCACAGTAGTGAACTTTTTTAAGTCGGCATGGTTATAGTTGAAAAGTTTAAAGCGAATAAATAGAGATCACGGTGAAGACGCTCACGTTGAAGTGTTTAGAATAATAGAAAAGGTACTAAAATGTTATCTTTATTGGATTTTAAAAAACCCATTTTTACGCAAAAGTGGTTTAATGGACTCTAAAACCTACCCTATAGAAATGATGAGATTTCATGCACACTTTAACAAAGATCATTTTAATTTTTATGGTCTATTAAAAATCCGGCATCTGGAACAAACTAAATTCTTTAATCCTTTATAGATCTATCACAGTTAAGAGTAAATCTAATGTTTTTCAAAAATCGACCATCCATTCGGTTAAAATTCAATCATCATTTAAAAAGCATATTTCTGATGAATTCAAGGATCATAGGTCCTTTATAGCATCACTCATCAGAATTTAATTTATGATGTGACTGCTACTAATCAGAATTTATTGAATAATGTAAAAAATGTAATAAATATCATCTACTTGTAAAACTATTTGTAGTTTTATTAGTCTTAAAATAAATAAGCAATTTGAATTTAATTAAAAATTCAAATTGTTTATTTCTTTGATTTCCTTAAAAATTAACTCCATTGTTGAATTTCGTTCAACACTAACCAGTGCAGGCGTCACGTCGGTTTTTCAAGCATATTCACTGCGAAAATTTTCATTTAAATCTTTCATTATGGCTTTATCTAGACAGTTTTAAACTTCGAATTTTAATAGATTTTTAACTCTAACTTTTTCAGAAGCCTTCAATATATTTTGTTCATAATGCTATACACCTCCAACATTTTTTATCATCTAATCTAATATTTGAGCTTTAATATGAAACAAGAACTTTAACTAATCCAATAACTTGCTTGCTGAATGGAAACACATTCTTGTAAAAATAGTTATAGTATGTGGAAACATTCAACATCGAAGTTTAAGTATGCTATCGAATGTGTTTCATAATTGATGTAGCATCTTAAAAACTTTTTGCTTATTGATTGAATAAAAATTCAATATGCTATAACAGAGAGCAAAATTTCTTTCAGAAAGTGATAAAATATATTTATACATCCATTGTATTACAATGCTTAAAAGTGAAGGAATTATATAGATATTCATTTTGCTTATTTCTGAGATTAAACCCATTTGCAAAATTTCAAAAACTTCTTAAACGCGTACCTTAAAACTCAGAATAAACTATTAGTAGCAAAAATGAAATCGATTCAAATTTCAGGGAATAAAGAAAAGTATTATTGTCAAGCACACTTCAAAACCTTTTTCGAAAATTTTGAAATTAGTGTAATTAAAAAGATAATTTTTTAAGGTAAAACTTTTTTCTATAATATTATCAGCAATTACCATAGGAAAACGACCACGTTAATTAAAATTCTAATTAAATTTCCAAAAGAATGGATCTTAGCTGCACATTCCCACTTTCCAAAATATATTTGTGCCAAATTTTTTAACTCTAGAGCGAATGACCTGCCCTGTAAAGAGTCAACGGATAGGCACATAGGCACACACACATTCATTTTTATTATTAATAGATATTAGCAATTCTAAACCCTTTAATTCGCACCTAAGCAGTCAATTGTTATCCTTTCTACTCCAATGATTTATTAAGATTATAACAATTCAATTTTCTTTAAAAATCAATTAAAAGTTATGAAATTTTCTTTTAAAAATGTTTACCACTAATCAGATTGAATTTAATGAAAACTTCATCTTGCAAAATTTTCATATAAAATATTCGTTCCCTTTCAAAAGTATGTTGTCTTTTTGGCTATAATTAATGAATTCAACAAAGTACAGATTGACAAATTAAATTTGATTGCTACTACAAAATTAAGAGATAATTAAATTGGTTTAATTACAGGTTACTTATTTCACCAGTGCTGTTGTGACTTTTCTATTTGGTCAAGCTTAACTAGCCATATCAATGAATTACGGAATCATGAGAAAGTGGAAATATCACTGCTTCTGCAGATGTAAGCAACCTTCGAACATTTAGGTATCATTTGAGGTAGAATTTTGATTTAGCTCCAAAATAATGTGGTAAACTGCCGTCTTGGAAAATCTCCAGAGGAAATTGGTCCAAATTTTTGTATTGTGTTGGGAAAAACCAGAAAAGCCTCCAGCAGTCAGCTCGATTGCAGTAAACAGATATTTACTAAAGGGCACGTCGATGTAAAAACAGATTAAAAGTACAATCAAGGATAGAATGCACAGCTTTATCCTTCCGATTGATGTTCCGCAGTCTTGCGGTCCATTAACAAACTAATGGTGAATAATCTTGTACTTTTAATAAGAAACAAGATTTTTGTTCCGAAACAAGGATCGGCGATTGCAACATCCATCGAAACAAGAAAGTCGATTGATGTTCCACAGCTATGTGATGCCTTTATCTATACAATTAATCGGGAACTATTCTGCAAATTCAGTATGAATTTACAGCTGAGTTTGGATTTCTCTCAAGGAATCCATGTCAATTCTAGTCCATTTCAGTTTCAACTCTTCTCAATTATAAATCTCCTATCAAGTTAAATTACACTAATCCTTTAAAATTCAGTCGTCAGTTATCTGGCATTTATTGATGATCAATCTAAATTTTCTTAAAAGCTTGTCAATTATCAGTGTAAATTTGTATCGATTATTCCCTCTTTTTTCAATTACTTTAAAGGCAAAGGTAAATAAAAAAGGAACATATACTAAATTTTTTTCTAAAAATAGAATATTTTGTTGTTATATTGTTATATGCAGAAATATTTATATATCTCTTTCAATTAAAAATTCTTTGATAAAAAAATATAAATGAAATAATAGAAATATTTAAGATAATTTTCTTGTTTGTTTTTTCCTATAGTTATTGAAGAGTCTCCTAAAGAAAGCACTATGAAATTTTTCATATTTTCAATACTCTACCATGTAACTCTGCATCAGTGCAAGGTTACAGTTTGGGAAGCTTAGAAACTTTTGAGTGGATTACTTTAAAGTAACAACAACAAAAATGCATGATATGTAAAAAAGAAGCAACAAAATTGTTTGCTTATGCGTGAATTTCATGGTTATCACTAAATCTGAAAAAAAAGAAATCAAACGAAACTGTTTGCTCGTACATAATTTTTACTGTTTTCACTCATTCTGCAAAGGAAGCAACAAAATTGTTTGCTGGTGAATAAATTTTATTGTTATCCCTCAATCTAAAAATGGAGAAAGGGTAATCATTTATTCATGTATAAAATTTATTGTTATCACTCAGTCTGAAAAGAAACAACAAAACTTGTTGCTCAATAATGAATCTTATTGTTATCACTCAACCTAAAAAAGAAGTTAACAAGATTGTTCATTCGTGTATAAACTTTAGTTAAAAGTTGTGCATCTGTCGAATTAGTTTTTTCTAATAAATGTTTGAATATTGTTTGTAAATAAATACAAACTTAAATTTCATAAAAATCGGGAAAAATAAACGTGGTCTATTTAAATAGAATCATTTTCGGTGATTTGTTAAATATCTAAGTAATTTTGCATTCTTTACTGATATCCCTAACATTTCTGTCCTGGTATATTTTTTCAGAGAATAAGAAAGCATATTCTATCAAACATGAATCCGTGATATGTAAAAGATTACAAAAGATAACAAGGATTATTTTTCTTTTGATAACAAGAATTTCCAATTGCCTGAAGTTCTTCACTTAGATATCAATATTAGATGTGAATTACGATAATTTAATATCTGTTATGAATGAGTCTCTGGTCTCTACAGTTCAGACTGTTTGAAATAAAGCGACAAAACTGGCAAAGACATGTGGATGCGCATTTCAGAGAAATTTATTTAAATTGAAGGAAATTAAAAATTAAGTGAAATTTTTGAAATTTTTCTTCGATAGTTTCCAAAAATATTGCCAAGCAGAAATTATTTTTATACTGACTTAAAATTAAAAATAAAGTCGTCGTGGCCTCTTTTTCTTAATTTTGAAAAAAAAAAAGTTTAATACTTTTATACAAAATGTTCCACTACACTTTTCATTGTTACTATGAAATTCAAATTGTTTCCTTTGTTTCTAAAAATATCAAATCGGTTATTAAAATCATCAGTTGTTAAAAACGAAGAAACGAAGATTCTATTTATATTTCCATAATTTTTCTCGCAATGTTATTATAAATTGTAACTTTCTCATAACATTTTTTTTTTTTTTGCAATTTCTTTTATAAAAATTCTAAATAAAATCCATAAATATATTAAGTTTGATTATCGGCATACTCAAACGCTATACTAGCTATTCTTTAATATTTTTTTATGACCGCGTTTTTAACCCTTTTTACAGGTTCCACGGCCCCCAGAAATTGTGCTACTCTAATGCAATTTTGAGTTAAATTGAGTAAGTAATAAGAATGTAAGAATAAGAACGTAAGAATAAGAATGTTCACATAAGTAATAAGAAGGTGAAATTGTAGCTCTTCGAACGACAACTTGCAATTAGATTTTGAATGATGTGGACTGTTACGTTTTTCATATGTCTATATCGTCATCGTATTAATCTGACTCTATGCAGGTGGCTCATGTGCCTGTATTCAATGAACAGAAAAGGTATAAGGTTACTAATAATACAGATTAAATTTTTATCTTACTAAAATATAAAAGAAATTTAATAACAGAGTTTTAAGCTACACTTTTATTTGTGTTCTGAAAAAGAAAAAAAAAATTATAGAGTTAGTTATTGGATGACTTTAAGATTTTATAATTCAATATTATTACGGAATTCATTATAATATTTACATTTAAATTCCTTTTCTCAAATCCACTTCCAAATGACACTACTGGAATAGATTCAAAATTTATTAAATTAATGGAAAATATTAAAATTGTTAATTTCCATCAAGAATGTACAAATACAAAGCTGCTACTATTAGGAGGTGAATGAAAAGTCCACAACGAAACTCTATCTTTAAAGAAATAGTACTAATTAAATAAAGTACGAATACCTTGTTCAAGTATCCATAAACATCAAATTATTCATAAGAGATTAATTATTCATAAAAAAACTAATGTTCCTGGAGCACAAATTGGACGCCAAAGACGGCTATTTACTGAATAAAAGAAAGCATAAAACAACAACATTAGTTTTGTTTTATTTCCGATTCCAAAACAAATCAATAATAATTTGAGTAAATTAAGAAAAATTACAAAACAAGAAATTTCAAAATAAGAACCGGATGAAAAGAGCAAATTGGTATAGTAGATTCAAGTTATTGGTATTAACTGGAATTATTTATTTTCTCTTTTGTCAGTTATTTTTATCACATCCTGTCAAATTCTTTTCGCCTGGAAAACTACGAAATTCCACATGTGATATCTTTTCAAAAGTTCAACTTTTTTAAAAACATTTTTGTTTTGGGTAGTCCAATAAGATTTACTTTAAAACAAGTAACATTCTTTCATATAAAAATCAAATAATTTAGAAAACTCTTTCAACTTTCCACGAATAAAAAAAAGTGCAATGGGAAAAAATCTCTATTTTAATAGGCGAATTCCATAAACGATAATACTTTTATTTCTATGAAGTTTCCATAATATATTGGGCATTCTAATCCTTAATTTATAATATTAAAGGAAATTAGTTTCCTTTGCAAAGTTTTTCCTTCCATTCAATACATTAGTAATTGGTATTTATGGTAAAGCCACTTTAAATTTCTAAATAATAATTCTGAAAACAAATGTAATCTTTTGGAGGTTCTGGAAAAAAAATTCTCGTATTGAGGCACTCTTCGACTTCATTTTGAAGCAGCCACACAGTATCGTTTTATTACGGACTGTAACAAAAGTAATGATAACGACTTTAAAGGATAATACAATGCCTGTGAAATACACGGAGAATAAAAGAATAACAAAATTTCAAATTACATGTCTCAATAAAGCTTCCAAACAGACATTAATGCAGAAACAAGTTAATTACCTTCTCGGTCTTCAAAATTAAAATATTATTCTATCTTCAATTGCATCGAATAGTCCAACCAGCAATTCATGAGGATGAATATTTTTTCTAGAAATTTATAGATATGCGGAAGGGGACAAGCCGATTACCTTCCATGAATGGTTAACAAAACTTCTTCTTTTTGCAGCCGGTTATTCAAATCAATTCTTCACTATCTTTAATAAGTCTAGACTATTTACTAACCTGTTTTTTTAAGGTGTACAAACTAAAAAGCGAAAGTTGTCACATTGAAAAATTGGCAAAGATAACTTTGAGTGCTTTGCCACGTGAAAATGCAAATGGGAGCAAAAAAATTTAGAACTTTCGCGAATGTTAACCAAGGTACTCAATTATCTTTAAAGGCAAAAAGTTAACCAGTTGGCTTTGACTTTAACCTAAAGGCGTAGGTGCCAATTGATTTTGTCTGAGACTGCAAACAGAACAAAGTGCATCCAAAAGCATGCAAATTTCTTTACTTGTCATAAATATCTCCATGTATCCATTTATTCAGATCAGATATTGAAAAATGCCCAATATATTTTCTTTTCAAAACAATTTAACTTAACAACTTAAAAATAGCAAGACCATTTTGTTACGGCTGAAGGTCCACCACACACACAAACAAAAAAAAAGCAATGACAAAATTATAAATAACACAGAGTGCAACTAGTGAAAAGTAACTTCCTGCTTTTAACTTTGGTGGTTTTCAAGAAGTCTGGTAGACATAAAAATGTATATTTCATTTATTCTCCGTGATAAATTGTGGAAAAGATAACACTCTTGTAAGCGTGAATTATAAATCAACCAATGAAAGATTCTGTGATGAATAATGTAGCAAGCAATGTCAAGAATTTCATGATAAATGGTGAATTTCTTTATTCAGAAGCTGGTGTTCATGAATATGTAAGCAATAATAATGGCTTAGCTACTGTAAAAATTCAGATAATATTTCACTTCCTGTCAACCGATGACAATGAGAATAATAAATGAAAAAGAGTTCCCTTGCCGTATCCATGTATCTGAAAATAATAATCATAATCAAATAATAATCACCATCGTGATGACACTCGAAAACTATAGATGGAATTCTAATAGCACCCTGCCACGGCCTAACCCTTCCAGCGGGAGATACGATCTGTCATTTCAAGAGAATAATTCACTTAACACCATTACTATACCTAACGGGTAGAAATAATAAGACAGCAAATAAAGCCTCGGAAAACCAATAAATTAAAGGACATTAAAAGTAATTTATCTGGATTTGAAAATCAAAAAGAAAACAAGTAAAATCTCGCTAACATCAAAACTATTAGAAATAAAAATATATTTAGAAACAATAAAAAATGACAAAAATAATAAATCAACCAAACTATAAATAATGCAAACTAAATTACTGTCAAATTCATTCTTTCTTATTTCCAATGAGGGATACTTTCTTGAATACAAGGATGGAATTATAAGATGACCGGAAAGAGTGCTGAGGAAAAGTATCCATTATGGTAACTTAACGCTCACCATATTTTACTGAGCACATCACTTGTAGGATTATTTTATTGATCATACAAATATTTAGTGATTTTGTCACTGTTAGTATGAAGCTATCTTCATAAAAGCCCTATCGATAAATTACGTATTCTTCTTGTAAATGTGATAATATAGATATATTCAGCAAGAATTACCAAGAACAAATTATTTAAATCCAAGATCAAAGAATGTGTTTCTAATCTATGCTTGCTTCTAATAGATTAAAAAAATACTTAACTAAATTATCCCATTAAATTAGGATTAGTAAAACAATTTTTCAGGATTTCACACTGAACACTTTGAAGATTACATAAAAATCACTCTAAATATTCTAAGCATGTTTTAAACATTTATTTAAAGAAAAGGTAAATAAATTATTCAAAAAACTATTTCTGTTTTGATATTTTATATTGTTAGTGATTTTTCACGTTGATTTATGAACAAGACGTGTTTCTCTAATCCTGGCTCGATGGCTAATTATTTCTATACTCTTAGAGATAGGCATATGCATCCATTCGTAAAAATATTTAAATGAATTTTAAAAAATTACGTTGTTTCAGTCAATAAATGGTCTACTGAAAAAAAAATACCTAAACCTAATTTTTTACAGTCACTTAGCCCAATTAGTCGTATTTTGTAAAATAATCTTCGGACACTAGCATTTTAAATAAAAAAGTTCCACCTTTCTACAGCCAAAACTGGTCAAGAAAAGAAGCTTCAAATTTTATTATTGTAAGACAAGCAACGACCGTCTCGATGAAGTAGAGTTCATTGATTGGCGGATCTTTCTAATGTCGGAGTTGAAATCATCTAAAAAATAGTAAAATTCAAAGCTTTACATCTCAAACAGTTTTGATCATTTAAGCGTGGAATTTTTTTATTTAAAGTGTTACTGTATTGTAATTATTTTACTAATCATGATTAATAAAATCGGGGACTGAACAAAAATCAACCTAATTTTTCAACTGGACAGGTATTTATCCTATGTATGAACAAATTATTCTTTACTTTATTTAAAGCATTTTCTAAATGGAAATACATGCCTAACACTGGAATTATAACCCTATGCATCTCTACTAATTTAGAAATTAGTTATTGTTCCGTGATTAGAGCAGGCATTTCGTTAATATTCAGCGACTAATACAATATATATTTAACAAAAATGCAAAAATAATATCTTTATCTACAAACTAAATATCTGCCCTTAAAACATCCTTATTTAAAACAGAAAAACTGTTTAAACCAAAACTACCAGGTTTACCTAATTTATACAAAAATATGTTAGAAATTGCCTTTTTAAAACCATTTATAAACCAATGTTATTTTTCCTCTGAAAACTTTTTTTGAAATAAAAACTACCACAGAATATTAGAAAAGAAAACCATGGAACTGCACTTTTTACAAATACAAATTTTTGATTTAAATTTGGTTATACAAATTTTGGATACAAATTTGCTTTGGCCAAAAGTTAATAAAGATTTAAAAGAATTCTTTTATACTCGTTATAAAAAGTAAATTTGCAATCACGATGGAATTTTTTATTAAATTTTCTGTTAAATATGTGAAGAAAATATCAAGAGTGTCCACGAGCAAAGTCTTAGTAAGAATACATCTTGGAACGGAGTTTCATTCTTTGTGTATGTACAAGTTTCCGACAATCGGAAATTTGGTTATAAAAGCAAAAAGTAAAACATGCCTTTATTAGTGTACTAAAGAGTATAAAATAATTTTCATCAAGAATAAAGACATTAAAAGAAAATTGTAAAAGCATCAGACACTAATAAAAATATTTTAAGCGATTAGAATTTTAATGACATTTATATTTTTAATTAATTATGACTTAGTTTCCGTATAGTATTATTTTCGATGCCTCAAGATTTTACAATTTTGTTTTGATTTCCATATTTTTGAAGAAAGAATTATGTTCCATATTTCTTTACACTAATTAAAATGTAGTTCTAAGAACATTTTCATTTTTATCATTTTAGTCTTTATAAATATTGAAAGACCCCAAACATCCCTACAACGAAGTGAGGGGTGCCAGGATATAGGTGCGAAATTCTAATCCCTTCGTTATATGTGATTAATTAAATACCCGAGGTGAAAGCTCTTTTTTGTTAGATGCGCTCGTCCAGATGGTTTTTTGGACGGGGAGGTTTTCTGATATGTCCAGTTCAGCTAAGCAGGGGTTTTCTTTTGCATATCACCCCTTCAGAACACGGGTTGTCACTGCTGTTATTAATAAAGGCTAGGGATTTTTTTTTTTTTTTTTTTTTTTTAATCTTTGAAACAGAAACTGGTTTAGATAGTCAGAAACGAGTTTAGATACCTCAGTTTCCCTTATTCTGAGGTATCTAAACACGAAATATCTTAGGAATTAGAAGATTAAACTTTAATGTATTCATTATTCTTTATTACATATATTCTAGAATCTTGTACTCCCTTTTCTTTCAAAATCTCTGTCAGATAGCGATTCTCATATGGAACCAAAATTTAATTCAAAATAATTTATTAAGTTGAATTATAAAAATTTTCAAATATTTATTGTCACTGAGGACACTTAGCTATATCAAATTTCAAAATTCTAACACATAAAAAAGCGATCAAAAAGTCGTTTACAATTTAAATCATTACACACATAAAAAGAGTCGAGTAAAAAAAGTATGAAAACAAAATCAGTTATTTACGTATTGATTCAGGAATCAAATACATTAAATGCCGCGAAAGAAGACACTGATACTGTCTATGACAGCAAAAATCAACACAAATGAAAAGAATGCACTTACTAAACAAAAACAAAAAATTTATCTTGGTGAGCTAACGCTGTTTCTCTTACCAGAAGAAATTGTGCGTGAGAAAACTTGTAAAGGAGAGAGAGACATTTTGGAAAATCAATAAAACAACGCATTTATCTTGATATATGTAGATTTAATTGATGATATTTTAATTATTATAACACTAAACTTGGTACATATAATAACAAATCACAATATAATTGCCTCGATTTTTTAAAAACCAGAAGCAAGGCGTTATACTTCCTTAAGGAACAATCAGTATAAATGTTTCTTGAATGTTTATTATTTCATTCTTTAGTGATTCTTTTTGTCGTCGACCACGAAGAAACTAGTTGCTACTGTAAGGAGTGGCCAAGGATTTTGCATATCGCCTCTTTTCTGGAACAAAGCGCACGCCTGTGGTAATTGAGTGGTAAGTTTTCCGACACGTTGAAGCCGAAACGTTGATATAATTAGGCTTAATTAAGCAGAATTGAAACAGGCAGATGATCTCTAAAAACGAAATGGTTTCGTGAAATTCCCTTGTAAGCGTAGGTGGAAGATTTCTCCCGCTGTTGTAATCAGAGAGAATTTAATCTTTAAAATCTTGTGTGGATTAAATCAATTTGATACCTAAAAAATACTGTAAAATTTTTAATAGAAAAGTACCACAGTATTTTTTAGAAAAAGAGTTGTCTTGTAGGAGCAACCGTTGGATAGAATTAACCAATTAAAAACCTAACCAATTAAAAAAACATCTCTATATTATCTGAGAATAACATTAGTTAAGAAGCTAAATTGTATAGCACACACTTAAGAGCAATGGGCTAAGACAATGAGCCGATACCAGAAATACCATGCCGAATTATAGGTCTTTGTTAAATACTAAGAAAAATTCAAAAGAATCCTGTAGCAAGAGGTCACAAAGAGGATTCTCCTGTGTTATGCAATTGAATGGTCATTTTCAATCTCTTCCAAGTCGGAGAAAAACCTGTCTCTCCACAGAGGATTTTCCGCCTGTCTATCACCATTCTTATTGAATGACTTCAACACCATTACAAACATCAAGCCGTTATACCTAAAAGATAACAAGATAATATATATATCAATGTATTGAATTCGGAGCCTAGGCTACCAATCAGCTTAGAGATTTTGAAAAAAAATTCAAAAGTATTATTATCCACCTTTTACTGTTTAACAAAGAGAAACAAATCACAATATTATAGCTTACGAGGAGAGAAATACCCTGACAATACAGAGATGGTTCAAACTCAAAAAAATAGGAACAGAACGCCGTGATTGTCCATTTATCATTAAAGTCCTAGAATAGAAGCAAAAAAATAGAATTATTTCATTATAAATTTCAGACCAAATTATTGAGAACTGAAAGAAATATAATCCAAGCCACAGTAAAAAAATTAAATAATTAAAATTTAGACTGACTGTCTTTCTTCAATGGCAACGCAAGATTCTCAAACAATTCTTCAAACTGTCTAGAGACATCCAGTCTCTTCTCATACAAATTCTGAGCATCCTTTTAAGGTGAATCAAAGCACATACAGGTGAAAATGGTCTGGTTTAAAATCCAGAATCCATTTGATAAAATAATGACTAACCAGTGTTTTTATTAACACCACACAAGACAACACAAAACATTAATCCAGATGACAAGAATTTTAATTATTGTGGGTTTCGTTTTTTAATTTGCACTGTGATTACCCACGTCAGTTGTTGTCGAAATCCACACGGTGTCTTTTGAGGTATCTTTACTTTACATTCGTGATCACATGACCGGTTGGGAGCGCGCATGCTCCAATTATCGGGCATATTGGGTAATAAAAAAATTAATAGTTCCTCTAAAAAAGCGATATATGAAAGCATTTTAGTGAAAGCTCAAAAACTTTGATATGAATATCATCCACAAGAGAAAAGAATTAATAGCATTCATATGTTTTAAGGAAATAGCAAAATTTTTAGGACAATGGAAGCACTGTATATAACTAAATATAACACTATACTTAAAGTAAGCTAAATATTTTAGCTGAAATTAAGTCTTCTGACACTTAAGGAAATCCTGTTTCTCACAAACCATTGTTCATTTCCTTCTTTTCTTCACCATTTTCACCGCCATTTGCCAATTTCACCGTTTCAGCGTTTGCGGAGAAGTTAGTGACCCCATCCATTATATAACATTCTGCCTTTCTACTCTCTCTTAGTACCTAATTATACTTTAACCCTCGCAAAAAAATCTTTGGTATAAAAGAGTTCTTAATGATCCTTCTTCAAGCAAATGAATAATAAGGATGATTAAATGTATAATAAATAAGGAAAACTTACTCTGATTAAAATAATCACCCCAACTTTCTTTATACAATATTTTTAATTTTCTTTGCATTTTATTCAAGCTACAATCTTCCTTAATGTCTCAAATTTATATGATTGTTTTCTCCATAGCCTTTGAATTCGACATTTAACACAGTGTTTCTCCATTTTCAAAATTTTAAAAGAAATTGAGCTTAGTTACACGTTTTATTTATATTGAACATTCCTATTTTCATTCTTTCTATACTCTTATATTCAAGACATTATTATTTTTCTCTTCTTTATTGCTGCTGTCGTTTCGATGTATAATCATGTTCTTTGTAATTTGTCTACTTCTTTCCAACTGTATATTATGACATTTTTCTTTCTTTTTTAATAAAGTCTATACCAAACCAGATAAGAACCCCATGAACTTTAGAGACGTAGGTATGTTGTGTAAAGATAAGAAATTAAGATAAGAAGGCATGTCAATTTGAAAATATGCAATCATATTTGAAAGAGTAACAAAAGAAAGAGTAAGAGTAACAAATACCATTCAAATCGAATATCAACAGGTTGATTAAATTTGATTAGTATTCAGTTTTGAAACTAAATTAGAACTCAATGAGAATTTGTCCCAAGGTCAGATAACGAAGATAATACCGAAGCCAATAACTTTCTCTTAAAATCTCAGCATCACAAAGGAGGTACACTGGTTGACCCAAATGAATATAACGTTCCGCAGGCGAGTTACACTGCATGTCTTTGATGAAATCTGGTGTCCACAATCCAATACGAAACTCTTAGAAATTCTACTTATCAGTAGAAATAGAATGAGGAGAAATAAAGAAGTTAGAAAAAAAGATAAATGGAATTTAAGTAATTTCAGAAGAAGTAACTCTTTCTAGCAGCTTTTATTTCTTCAAACTTCTAGCAAAGAAGTTTTCTTATAAAGCGCTTTTTTTTTTATTTATCCCAAAGCAACAGTTTATAATATAATAAATACTCGAAAAAATATTTGAAACGTGGTCACATCTAGAATACCTTAATAATATCTATGAAGTGAATGCTAAAGGTCAATCCAAATATATTAAAGATAAGAATATTTGAGCTCCAGGGTACATTCAGATATCAAAATTTATTACTATTTCCCTTGAGAATTAGATTAGTAATAGATTTTGCGGTTTTGGGTCATTAAGGAGCTCTTTAATCTGGTGGCAAAGACCCCGTTTAATGACCGAAAGATCACAAATCACAGCCTCAGTTCTACAAATTCCCCGCCTATTCACATGCATCAAACTGATAAAGGATCCTGTATCATAACAGTTGGCATAATACAAAGCGCGTCTTGAGGATCCTGAATCGATCTTGAAAGTACCACCCCTTAAAGGGGAAGGATAGAATAGTAGAAGGGAAATGCCAAAACAATAAAGGAAAACAAAAAATGAAAATGGTGACTACTGAATCAAAAATACGAAAGGATGCATAGAGCTAAAATGAACTATTATTAATAGGAAAAAGAAAGTATGTATAAACAAAGAAATATAGTTTGATAGAATCTTTTAAAATTTATTGGAAGAGTAGCAAAATGAGACAAAGGATATTGGCATAAGACTGAGATTAAAACTGATTGAAAAAGTCAGGTTCCAGACGCTGAAAGATTCAGAACTGCAGGCCGATGATTTAACTTTGTAGTGCTGCCTCAAATATCAATCTTTCATATACCTAAGATTCATAATTAAGAGATATCTCTTTAAAGATCAATGATATAGTTGATCTTTAAAGAGATGAGGATGTAACTGTTAAGACGATGAAGAATGACACTGTAACAAATCAAATCTATGCTAACAATTATACTGGTTTTATGTATGAGAGTGAAATAATAGAATGAATGATTCACAAAAAATTTCTTAGAACGAGCTTAATGTCTTTTTCTTTCAAAAAGTAGGTCACGTTCCTTTTACTTTAGCATGGTGATTGTAAATAACTGTTCTATAAATTTCAGGTTGATCAGCTGTACACAGATGAATCAATTTTATGCAATAAAATCTATTTGTAAAACCACCCTGTAACCGTTAGATGAATCATTGTCAAATAACGAATAGAACAAGATGCTAGAATATACAGGATACTATGTTGTATTGAATGTCAGTCGGAATGTAACTCCAGGAATACTGTCTACAAAAGTATCGATTGGTTCTCCAGTTGATCCATTCTCTAGCAGTTCTGGACCATAGAGCTGATATATAAATGGAGGGAGCTAGTCACTTGTCTCTAGTCTAAACAAGTGTACCCAACATGAGTCATGTGACTTAGGGGAAATCTGGGAGTAAGAATACCTTTTTTGGCGCCATATCGTAAATCTTGGCATACTCAAAAACTGCCGCGCAACGTTTTGCTTCCCGGCATTGGGTCCGGTCGGTTTTCATTTCCGGTTAACATTTCCTAAGTAATTTATATATATATATATTCATTCTTTGAAAACTGTGCAAACTGATTTCAAAAATAATGTTTTCTTTTTTATATCAGTAACCGAGTTTCTTGATTTAAATTTTGTTTAGTTTTTTACTTTGTTTTTGTGCATTAATTAAAAGAGATTATTTTTCTTCTTTAAGGAAACATTTTATTTCTTTTCTTTACCTAAAATCATCTTTTAATTTTACATTGCATGTTCAAATACTTTTATCATTATCTCATACAGATAAAAAAAACTTTTATAAAAGCAGATAATAAAAGTGACCTAAGTCTCTTTTTTTCTGAATATTCTGAATATTTAAAAAAATGCATTCATATTTTAGAATTAATATCTTTCACGGTATAATACGATTCAAATATTTATGGTAAAAAAGAAACAACATATTAGAAATAATAAGGAACTTTATTTACACTAAAATAAATACACAATTATTAATCGGTCAATAATGTTTATGTAAACACTTGTATTAGCGAGAAAAAATCACGCCAAGCTTGCAGCCAAGCACTTGCAACATATTCGAGATTAAAATAAAGCAAGTTGCAAAATATAATGCAGTTACATCAGTTTAAATGAAGCGTAGCAACAAGTTAAATAAATTTAATACAATAACTAAACCAAACTATGAAATATTATTCAGTTATAACACCAAAATCACTGAGTGATCGAGGTTATGAAATTTTAAATTGACTTAAAATGAATATAAATAGTATATGTTTATTGTACATATCTGTGAAATGATACAGGACTATCCTTAGAAGCTTTATCTTTGCATCCAATTGCACAGCAATAGTTAACCATGGATTAAATAAGCTTTAAAATCCAACAGTTAAAAGCGAGAAAAAATCTGCTATTGAAATATAATGGGGAACGGAGAATGCGGTTACAGCGAACACAAATTCTGCCCCAAAGTCACGTGATTTTATCTTGTCCTACACCAAAGTAGGGTTGCACTCACTCTCTCTCTATCTCAGCTCTATGTTCTGGACCGAGGATATCTCTAGCAAAGCCAGTTCAAACGCTGATATTTAAATGTTTCTGAGCCCCATGCTACTATGATTTTCCTGGGTTTTCTGACACCTGTAAGTGATAGTTATGTACAATTATGTACAAAAATGTTGCTTCGTCAATGAAAAAAATAAAGCCAGATAATCAACTTGAGGCATGACTTATTGCTTCAATGTTACAGCAATTCCTTTAATAATCAGAGTTGCGCTTGCTACCCAATGGTCCTATATTAATAACGGTTGCCTTCCATTAATATTTTTATAACTATCCACAAGTTATTAAACAGTTGATCTGAACTACTCTGAACATATTTGCATAGTTTCGATTATGATGGAAGCTTGTCAAATGGAAACCTTGGCGAACATCTCATTATATCGGCTTAATAAACCATTGTATTAAAAACGATATATCGATATATTTGGTGTTAAAGGCCTTACCTAAGATCAACAATTTTATGCAGGAATGGAAAGGAGAATAATAATTTAAATAGAGAATATGCGAAAAAGTTTAGAGGAAATCACTCCCATTGGCTATATTTTGAGTTCCTGTCGATCAAAAGGAAAAGATTCAAAACACATATTTTATATTTTACTCTATATTACGAAACTTAATACAAAATATGAATTATTCAAGAATATAAGAAATTCAAGGCTTTTTTCCTTTAAGCAATGAGGGCAGAATGCTCCCATTGATTTATAAATTGAATTAATGCAGTAATTTATTATGGAGTCAGTAGAATATCATAGCATTTTCAGACTGCGTCTACCTGTCAACCTTTTACGCCTGTTTTTTCTCCCCTCATTAGCAATATATATATACATGTCGACTTAAAAAGCAGTTTGAGCTGTTTGTTATAAATCGAGCTAACCTAAGCGTTTTACTCGCTAATTGATGCAAATCGTCTAAAGAATCATATTAGCTATACAAAACCCCTCCTTATATTGCTCCTTGTTGTTTGTCTCATAGTTAATATGCGGTTAACCACAGAAGACATAATTACAGTCAAAAAAATTTGTGAAAATAAGAAACAACTTGCTAAATATGCTTATTAAAGCATATGCTTTTAACTGAAAGTGCTTTGGCGGCTGTTGCTAGTAATTTTAATATGGGGTTTATGTTAAATACAGCATTAAGTTGCAAAAAAATGCGCCATTACATGCCAGTGTGACTTCTGTTTATTGCTTCGAATATTTTCATATTTTGTTTATGTTCCAAAAAAAAAAAAGAAGAAGAAGAAAGAAATGAATATCACACGATTACTTTGCGGCTTACTGATGACTCTTTTTAAGTTCAATCAGTTTTCTGTTTTGTTTTTTTAAACTGTCTGTGAACCAAACTATAAGCAGAAACTTCTCTTCTTTATCAATGGCTATTACTTTTAAATTATTTGAATAACTTTAAGTGATTTGGATAAAAATTCAAAACACTTTGGTAAAAATAAATTTTAAATAAATTTAAATAAATTAAATAATAAACACACCATGATAACAATAAGATCATTATTTTTTAAACAAATTTTAAATCTTATTTTTACAATCGCTCGGTTATTTAGTGAATGAATTTCTATTTAATTAAATGTGTAGTTTCTAAAAATAAATTTAAATATTTCAGTAATAAATATATTTACATGACAGCTAAATTATTGTTTAACTAAAAAAATTTCAAATCCTTTCTCCCTCACTTGGTGATTTAAAGAAAGAATTTCTATTTAATCGAATGCATTGTATTTTACTTAAAATAATCTTACATATTTTAAATGCCATTACAAGTAATCGTTTATTTATTACCGATTTGAAACAGATATCAAACGATAAAATTTATAGATAAAAAATCTTTTTAGTTTCTTTATTATTATTATTATTATTTCAAAAATATGTAGAAAAAAGTACTACGCATTAGGAGTGATCACGATATCGCTTAATTTCGTGATTTGTAGCAGATTTTTACCCCAAAATTTATCACGGCTTTTGCGCTAATGAAATTCAAGTTAACTAACGAAATTCTTTTTAATGATAAATCTCATTATTTTTTTTATTCCGAGAATTAGTTTCTGTTATAGAATCATACTTCATTTTACTGCTTTTTCTTCAGCCAATATCTTTTTGCTTCTTAAGCTGATTTCATCGTTTTTAAATTAGAAAAATGCAAGGTATCAAATCTAAAGGTGGTCAGTGGCTAATTTCTAACAGAAATAGGCGGATTTCCATTTGGGAATAGACTTTTAATGACGTAAAGAATTATTTCCCATTTTGTTTGAATAAATAAAAACACTGCTGAAAAATTATTAAATACAAATTTATAAACAGTCTCTAAGTCACATAAGTAATATTTACTGAAGTAATCTTGACACATCGTCATTTTAAACAAAAAGAAGTTCTACCAAATCCGGCTGAATTTTGATGCATTGAATTTCCTGAGTTTAGACGTATTTAAATGGTTGATTTCTGCAATACGGTCCATCAATGAATGGAAGTCACTTGCTTCAGACAGCCGTTAATTGGCCTAAAATAATTAATTCTGAATTTCATAACATGGTTTTAGTAGCTGAAGAGTGGGACTTTTCTTGTTTAAAATGTTAATGTACCAAGATTATTTTACAAAACATACCAGGAAATTGTGCAGAAATTTTGATTTTTGTTAGTTTGATTTTTTTATCAATACATTTATTGATAAAAATAACATAAAGGAAAATTTTCTGCTCCATTCATAGCATTTTTCCAATTTAAAAATTTATCAAGATGGAGCTTCATTCGGTGTTCGGTTTCGATCATTTGTTTCCTTTCGGTGTGTTCAGATAAACGTAAAATTAAAACGTATTCCTTAACAGCACAATATTTTCAATTGTACTCATTGCAGCATACAATGCCAATTTATTTCAAAATCTCTGAATTATTTTTAAGCATCTTTACAACATCTGTACATTTAAAGCACTGAGAAATATACGCATAATCCAAAGAATTTTAAATGTATTAATCATTTCAATCGGGTTGTTCACATGAAAGCTGCCTCGTTTCTCATTTTTTGTTCGATCATTTAATTTATTCATTTGATTTCATTCATTTTATTTACATCTCATTCAGTTAATTTAAAAAAATCAAATCCTTTAGTTATTAATTAGCCAGAAGTGTGAATGCTTAGATTTTCATTTTTTCGACTTTTGATATGAAAATTTAAACAATATATGCTCAATCTCTTTTTTTATTATACATTCCGGCTGTACTAATCAGCATTCTTCGGTCGCGGTGGCCTAATATTAAGGTCTCGGCTTCTCAGCAGAAAGACCAGGTTCACGATTTTACCACAGAACTGCCGTGGAAGTGCGTCTGGTTGGATTCCTCACATCCAAAGTTCTCCCTTTGGTATAGCGCAGACGGTTTTAGGGGATCAATCTACATATTTGTTTTCTGACCAGGGTTTAAAATTATGAAGTTCATCCCCCCCCCCCAAAAAAAACTGCCCACGTAGTGCTTCAAAAAGGTGGTAAAAGTAACTGAACAAATTATTTTCTGTTGCATCTCATGAATGTTGTCAGACCGCTTATTTTGTTCATTAAATATGTTTTGTGCAAATGACCTCAAATGACGATGAAGCTATATAAGTAAAATGCGTGGAGCCAATTTAATTTCAGAACTCATTTCCCATCTTGCAGAAGGAATAAGGATGTGACATCGTGGTGTCCTTATGACGTGACGATATAATAAGGCGTAGTGTAAGGTAGTCTACATTCAGTTGTTAGCTGATATATGTTATTATTAAATGTAATAAACTCTTGTATAAGGCTATGATTACGCCATTCATAAATTGCACGCATGGCAAATCACGTACCGCAAAATTAACTTTCTATAAGAAAAAAATTTGTCAGGCACACTTTCAATTAAGAAAGTATATAAAGATTAAGCAAGATGATATTTTTACAACCTAAACAGAAAAATGAAGCAAATGTCTTTTAGAGATTTAATTAGTGTCTTCATCTGCGTTTGGCTATGGCCCTGCAATGCGTCATCAGATACGTATACAGCATATCAAAATCAGCGAAAAGTGGAAGAACACTCATAATACGACCAGGAAATGTTAGCTATTCCATGTTTCAGAGATTGGTGCTCATCGTCAAATCATTTTTTTTTTTTTCTCCAAAGCCCGGTTTTGACAACCTCCCTCCCCAAATGGAAATTGAACTGCCATGTAGAGAGTGTAAATAAAATATTTATCCTAATACACGACTCCTACTTCTGAATTCCTCCTTAGACATGTTACATGAAAATTTTTTTATTATTATCCATTAAATAATAGCATGTCAGAACTGAATTAAGTTGGGGGAATTTTTACGTGGCGCAGATCTTTTGGTATAAAGAAGTAGAACTTGTCGATGCTTCTCATGAAGAGTCTTCTCCTTTCTTAATTTGAGTGCAATTCCATTGGAAAATCAGGTTGTTCCTGTGTCTTTTTTAACAATTCCTTTAACTTTTTATAAGTTAAAAACACTTTACCTTTTGCTTTATTGTCATTGCCTTCATTATTGGCTAATTTTACTAGATCATCCCATTCTTCGTTCGTCACTTCTCATTAGTCATTTTTGATTAGTCCTTTAACATCTTCTTCTGTATCTGAAAATTTTTTCGCCGCCAATTGTTTTTCAGGTACTGCAATTTTTTTTTTTCCCGCTTCATTTTTAATTTATAAAAATCCTTTAAAATTGTTAGCAACGTCTGCTGAGGCTTTAAAGCGTACCGTGTATGAATCAAATTGTAGTTTGAACAATTTAAATAACTGCCTGCAGAGCATGAATGAAAAACAATCTTAAAAAGTAAATATTGTAACCAAATGAAGGTAGTATTTGTTAAGAGAGAATTAAAATAGTATTTAAAAAATTCGCAAAGACATGTTATCTGAATGAAAGATATTTTAACATTAACTATTTTAAATTCCAAAAATTATTGGAAACGACGAATCAAAATTCAACAAACTTTTTTTAAAGAAAGACGTCATTAAAATACATATGGAAGCATGATCTTTTAAATTTTTGAATATTAAAAAGGCTCACATTACAAAATATTAGGCAATTGGTTTTATTCTATTAATTACTTAAGCTTGTTCCACAAAAGAGCTCTGAGATTTTCACAAAAGTTGCTGATTTAAAGCTTTAAAGAAAAAATCTTCTGAGCATATTTTTTGAGCTTTTTTAATGCCCAAAATTTGAATTTGTTGAACCATTTACATATATATAGCAAAAGATAATAATAACTAAGGAATTTTAGTGTTTGATAAAAATTTTTTAAGTAACAAAACTAAAAATGAAGCGGTACATATGGATCGTAATTTTGAAGCTAACATTTTATAATGAAAGTGGATTCTTTCCTTCCTTCGTTTGTATCTTTAATCTCATTAACCTACAAATTTATATTTATTATTTCAAAATCAAATTACAATCCGTACTTGGAACATTTAGTCTTATTTAAATCAATTTCAAATACAGTACACTCCCGATTATCCGCGGAATTGGGTGGCGCGGCCGCCGCGGATAACAAAAATCGCGGATAATCCGAAAAAAGCTAAAAACGGGTGTAGCAAAAGAGAAAACAGTTATTCCAACTTTGAAAAATCGTTTTATGTACAATAAAATGTAAAATAAACAGCAGGAAATGTTTAACTAACGCTTAATATTTTAGTATATCACTCAAAACTAACCTAAACTGCATTTTGTTAATGAAAACAGAAAAGTGCTTTGTACTTACGAGAGGCGTCAAGGATACACAGAAAAATTAATACATATGTACTGTTTTAATACTGTAATGTATTATGTAATTACAAAAGCATAACTGTAAAACTACACCTTTTTGAAGAAATCAGTCATTTGTGTTTCCTCCTTGCTTTGGAAGCATTTTCTCTTTGCTTGGAAGCAAAAACAAACACTTAGTGCGACAGGCGCGGATAATCCGCCCGCGGATAATCGGGAGTCTACTGTATCATGTAGCATCAAAGATACTCGAGTTAATTAATTTATCTAAATGATTTCTGTTTTTTACTTAGTTGCTACATTGATTTAACTACAAATTTAAATATCAAAAATTGTGTAATTTAATGTGCACTTAAGCATGCTATCACGATTAAAATGCAGTAGAATTTGGCTTATAAAAACTGATAAGATTACAATAAAAATTCAATTTATAAAATATTTCGAATTAAGGAAAATTGCATCTAAAATTAAGTACAAAATGAGAGAACGATTTTTTAATTTAAAATGGCAGAAAAATTATTTCTCCGGTTTAACAGTTTTAATAAATAATTTATATTTAAGTAAAGAATAAGTAATTTTATTAAATAAAATTATCGAAATTATTTTTAAAACTTTATAGTTCTGGAAAAAGGAAATAATTGTATTAAATAATTGAGCAATTTAAATAAATAAATAGCGTAGTACTTCGAATTCATCAATTATACAATAAAGCTTCAAAATAAACAGTAACATTTTCATTTGGCGGGCTCAAAATTTTTTCAATAGTGAGAAATTCGTATTGCTTTTTAATTGAATCTAAACCACCTAAAATGAATAGATAGATTGGTCTCAAAGTACGAACGTATTTAATTAACAAAAATAATTGAGAAATAAATGCAGTTTTATTTTTGAGTCGAATTAAACAAAATAAATTAGAGTAATAACGATATTTTAGCCTTATTCTGATACGATATTAAGGAAGCAAAATTAAAATTCGAATCACCATAGAATCAGAATTAAAAATTCTTCCAATTAGCCAAATTCCAATTCATCGAAAATGAACGAAGATACGACGTTTTTCCTCAAAAACCCCTATTGAAAAAAAGCCTGAACTCTTTCCCCGTTTTATCTGTAAGTAAGCGCCAGAACACAAAAGACGACCCCCATTTCCATCGGGAAACAGCACTTGAAACTGACTGACACTTTCTTATGAAGAAGCCCTTTCACAAGGAGATCCATTACGAAATGCAATTAGATCCAACAAAAAACTCCCTGATGAGAAAATAAAAAGGAAGTAATTCATGGTTTCTCGGTAGGATTGCAACCGGTAAGCGTGATTACGGAGAAGAAATCACTCGAATCTCGATTTTATCACGAAGCGTCAAGCATTGAATTGAGGCCTTTTTCATAAAAATAGAGAAGCAGCAATCGACTACACACTATCACAAACTATAACTATAGCCTTACACTTGCCTGCTTCAAAAACAAAATCAAATCAGAAACATTCCAAGCATCCCATTTTGTCTGTGTATGAGGCTGTAAAGATCCATCCCACTAATAGGCCCAACGGAGGGTAGGGTTGTTCAATTCGCCTCAGAACTTTGCTCAAATGCTGCTTGCTCCTGCGCTCGCCACTAAAGGGCGTTAGAGTAGATGGCAGGATAGTTACCATTCAACCCAGTCAAATTTAACTCAATAATCAAAGTGAAAGGAGTGTTGATGGTCCTTTCCAAATACTGAACTTGAGCAGGAAGTGATTCGTTTCCCCAAATATATGATTCGGTATAATATCAAGAGTTCAAAGACTTTTGGACTTAAGCTAATGTTTTAAAGTAAATGTTCTAAATATTATCTTTAATTTTTTCCACTCGTTATCTTTTTTTAGAAAAAACTCCTCTCCTCCTAAATTTAAAAATATTCTAAAAATGAAGCTGATTTTAGTAATAATTGGGGGAAAATAAGCCTAAAATAGTTACTCACAAATTTGAATGAAATGTTGCAAACCAAGAAAAATTACCTAACTGTTCTTACAAATATTGAAACCTATTTGGATGAACATAAGGTTGTAAAGATCCATTCTCCTAATAGGCCCAACAGAAGGTGGGGTTGTTCAATTCGCCTCAGAGCTTAGCTCAAATGCTGTTTCTCCTGCATTAGCCACTAAAGGGCGTCAGAGCAGATGGCAGGATAGTTACCATTCAACCCAATCAAATTTAATTCAATAATCAAAGTGAAAGGAGAGTTGGTGTCCTTTCCAAATACTGGACTTGAGCAGGAAGATTCGTTTCCCCAAATAAATGATTCGGTATAATATCAAGAATTCAAAGACTTTTGGACTAATGGACTAATTTTTTAAGCTAATGTTTTAAAGTAAATGTTCTAAATATTTTTTTTAATTTTTTCCTCTTGTGAGCTTTTATTAGAGAACTCTCCCCCCCCCCCTCCAATCTTGAAGATGTTCTAAAAATGTAGTTGATATACTAATAATTGCGGAAAATAAGCCTGAAATAGTTATTTACAAATATGAATGAACGATTGAAAACCATTAAAAATTACCTAACTGTTCTTTTTTACAAATATTGAAACCTATTCGGATGAACATAAGGTTGTGACGATTCATTCTCCTAATAGGCCCAATAGAGGGTGGAATTGTTCAATCCATCTGAGATCTTCTTTCAAGTTCCTGAACTCCCCACCAAAAGGCGTGAGAGGGGATAGCAGAGACAGTTTCGTTCAATGCAATCAAATTTAACCCAATAATCAAAGTGAAAGAAGCGTTCAGTCTTTTCTCCAAATGCTGAAGCAGGAAGCTATTAGTTCTCTCAAGTAAAAAACCATGTATAATATCATGAGTTCAAAGTTCTTTGCATAATGCTGATACAAATATTCTAAAAAAAAAAATCTGAAACTCTTTTTTTGATTCATTACTCTTTCTCACAAGTAACGTAATATTATTCGAGTAATCCAACAAGTAAAAATGGTTTGCCTTAGAAGAAAATGATCACAGTTGATTTGGAAGTAATATGCTGTGTTCACTTGAAAGACTACAGATGCGACATTTCAACAATTACATTTCTTTTATCGTACTTATTCAGATGAATGATTCCATCTTTTGACAACTAAGTTGAATGCTTCTCTTCCTAATCATAACAGTTGTTTTCGAAATCGATCGGTCATCGTCATTTCGAGATGTAAACTTAGTTGTTGCGAGAATAGTCTTTCAAAGATGGCCTCAATGGTCATTTTAGATAGCAGAGAAAAAGTAATTCTAATAGTTTAATTTTAAATTAAAAAATTAATTATAATTAAAAAGATGAAACTGTTTCATCAGAAGTTATTTCAGTTTTACATTTTGGAGATATAAAACGAATTTGAAGGATCTTTAAAAATTAGACTATGATGTTTGGTTATATTTAAGTATTCAAAGTCTTCGTCTTCTCCTGATCTTAAATCTGATAATCTCAAAAAATAATCAGAAATTCTTTTCTGATTCGCTTGTACTTTTTCTAGTAACATACCTTCATTCGAACACTCTAAAAATTAAAAAAAGTTTGCATCAGAAAAACGAATTTTTTATTTCATTCAGAAATAATACTGGAGAATTCAAAAGTAACATTTTTTTCCTCTTGCTCAATTCGAGCAACAAAAAAAATACAGGAAGGAGCGACATTTCAGCTGTTACATTTCTTTAATTATTATTGTATTATTTATTATTATTGTATTATTTATTATTATTATATTATTGTATTATTTATTATTATTGTATTATTTATTATTATTATATTATTGTATTATTTATTATTATTGTATTATTTATTATTATTGTATTATTTATTATTATTATATTATTTATCATTACTGTATTATTTATTTTATTTTTATTGTATTGTTTATTGAAATTGATGATTCCACTTTTTAATCGTTAAAGTTATTATTTCTCCTCCTAATCATAACTTTTCGAAATCGTCCAGGAATTTATTATTTCTGCATACATGCGTAGTTAATTGACATACGATTTTACTTAACTTCCTAATTGTATGACCCATCCTAATTGGAACATTTATCATTATTCTAATTCCTAAAATAATATGGATGCATTTGAGATATGGAAGTGTTGTTAAATGATTTTTTCATTTTAATTACTTATAACTTTCAATTTACTGCTGATTTAAAAGTAAAGATTCAATTACTCAATGCACGAGTCAGACTCGTCATTTATGTGAAGGGGTTAATAAAAGAGTACCCTTTCTGTGATGGACGTTTTTACATTGGTAAACGAAAGAATTAATTCATATTCTATTAAATGAATGTTTCTATTCTATTAGAAATAAACTTATTTTTCACGTTTTACGCTACACAGTACTTTAAAAAATAAGCTTTAAAAATAAAACTTTTATATTTGATCATAGTTATAAACATGAATGTTTTCTATCAACATTTCATGAAGCACCATATTAACGTAACACAATTCTATTAACTCAAAAAATATTTAAATAAAAAAACTGTGAACAATCTGTATACATTTTCTAATATCTTCTTCTAACAGAGTAATAGCAAGTTTTTATATGAATTCCTAAAGTTCTACAATATTTGTTCTGATTTTTATAAAATGTTGTTTCTGAAAGATTGTGTCCAAAGTTGCATTATAAAATATTAGTATAATAAATCAAATTTTATTTCTGAGTCGATTTACTTATACTGATGCATACGCTGAAATTTAGCAATTTAATTAAAATTCATTATATTTCATTTGTTTACAAGTACAAACGCCATTTTCAAAAGACAAATGAAACAATATCTTTGTACTCTTTTTTTTTCTTTCGTGAAATGGCAGCAAAAGTACTTAATGCTGCCAAAATTAACAACAAAGTTGTAAAAATTAAAAATTGTTCAACATTTTATAAAATGAGAATAAAAATCGTTTAATCATTACCTCACATTTGAACATATATTATTGTGATAATTAAATCCCATTTACAATGTAAGAGACTGAACCTAACATATTTAATTGTAAAAGGTAACAAAAAGAGATAGACTCTCTAAAATCAGATAAATATTTAAAAAATCTCTAGTAAATTTATCACTCTTACATAATCTAATCTGAAAAAAACTGTATCTCTATCTGAATCTTTGATTGATATTTTTGAATAAAATATTAATAAATAGAAATTTTGATAAGTCTGGACAGGCCAGTAATAATCATCATGTATTTGTATATATAGATATGATGAAACCTTTTTATATCATTATTATATATTTTAAATGTCCAAAATTAAAATTAATAACAGTAGAATAGTTGATTTAAAACGTCTCTTAAATATACAATCAAACTTTCTAAATGAAGTCTCAAATACAGTATCTTACTACAATTTATTTAATTATTGATTTATGAGTGAATTATCAACATGTATTTTTATTGAAATTGGCTTTTTTCATATTTGTGAAAAGGGAATTTTATAATTAATTTGCTTATTAATTTTTTCCTGATGCTCTAAAGTTTTAATATTTTGTTCTTCCAATGATGGTATATTAATTTAATATTTTAAGAATTTAGCATTAATTAATTGCTTATTTTAACTACATTTTTATTCCATACGCGTGGTGCCACCCGATAGCGAACTTGTATAAAAAGGATTTGAAGATTCCTTAATATTTATGATAACGAATTATAAATTAGAAACTAAAAAACAAAAATAATAAAATTGATAATCGTCCTTTTAGTACACTAGTTAAAATGTGCTTAAGAAAACTGTTTTTATTTCAATTTATTTAATGCAGTTATTCTTCTTTCGTATAGATGCTATTTGTAAGCATAATTTATTTCTTTGTCATCCAGTCTTTACAATGCCCTTTTATTCAATTACACTGGTAAATGCTATTAATTCTGATCATGCCCTATTTTTGACCATTGATTTCTCTATTAGATTTTTACTAATAATTTCATATGAATTCATTCTCTACAAAAAAATAGGATTGCGGTGCTCTGGGGATGAAGTCGCAGCTTCAGTTCCGGAATGGAAATCCGATTCCACCAAATTGCTAGATAAGAGGATCTGATGCACTGCAAATCCGCCAGGATCAAATTTTCTCTTTCCAAATGTCATGGTGTTATATGAAATTCTAAATAGAGGTGTGCGTAATCAGGCATCATCCTCATTATCTGACCACAGTTAAAAATTGGGAGGTTCTTCCCAAAATCATCCTAATATTGTATTGAGAAGGGACGTAAATATAGCTGAACTTAACTGAAATTCTTTTCAATTAGTGAAGAAATATCCAAGAATTCTATCAAATTTGTAAATCATTCATTTAAACATCATATTGTATAAATGTTAGGTTCTTTCCAAAATCATCCTAATGTTGTATTGAGAAGGGACGTAAATATAGCTAAACTTAACTGAAATTCTTTTCAATTAGTGAAGAAATATCCAAGAATTCTACCAAATCTGTAAATCATTCATTTAAGTATCATATTGTATAAATGTTAGGTTCTTGCGTGTATTTTGATCATTTCTTCACTTTAAAAAGACATTATTGAGAAAAATTCGTACAATATATCTGAATCAAAATAATTTCCATCATTTTCTACAACTTTTTTCCATTTTCATCCAATAAGTCTTGCAATTGATAGTCTTCGCAATTTCTGGTTCTTTGTCATTGACATCGAAATCACCACTCTTAAATCGTTGAAACCAAAACCGACAATTGGGATATGACAGAGCAGCATCATCATAAGTTTCTAATAGTGTTTGATGGGCTTCTATAGCATCCTTTATGCACTGAATAGCTCAATAATACTAAATGGAAAACTATCAAAATGATAACAACAAAGTAATAGTAAATTGATAAAACCCAAAATCATTGTCGTTTATATAGATAATTCATCAGTTTGCCAATAAATGTTGCTGATTAAAATACATACAAACATCTAATATATAGAAAAGTTATTATGAATAATTATTTTATTAAAATTTGAGATTTGTTGAACATTTTTTTTATTTGGAAAACCAGCTGTTAAATATTTTTCAAACAGAGCAGAAAGCGCCTCTTGATTAAAATTAGATTTCTGAAGAATTATTTGTTCAATTTGTATCATAACTCACTAACTTTCCTTAGAGTGTAAACCACTACGTGCGATGATATCGGAGATAATTATACAGAGCTGTCATTACAATTCCGTAACTTTTTTACATCTTACCCTATTGCTCTAAAAATAAATTATTTAAAAATGTTTGTCCGAACAGGCAGCTGAAATTCAATCTAGAAATTAAGCAAAAAAGAATTCTATCTATTTTTTTTCTCGTGGGAATTTTTTTCTTGGAATTTCAGCAAATATTTATTCCTCCCCCCCCCCCACGAAAGATGACTTCTGAGATGAGACAGATTGTTTCAAAGAACAGTAGCTCTTCCTAGAAACAAATCTTCATCCTAAATTGACTGAATTTCCTATAATTGACATACCATCTTTCCCGTATGATTTATTTTGCTTCAATTTATCTTATGCGTCTGCCTGATTGAAAAGCCGACCTTTAGACCTTCATACCTGAAAGCATTTGCAACTTTCGAGAAGTGTCTTCATTAAACCTAATGTAGCGATGCCTCTAACTATAAGCTTTTTCCCGCGTGCAGGTTCAAGTAATTAGGTCTTTCAATGCGTTATTTGATTCTGGGCCATGTCATATGAAATTCTCATCAATTATTTTCTTTTTATAGTTCAAAATATTTGTTAGTGTTCTATAATTCGATTATTTTCTCGATTTTTTTTAGTTCAATATAGCATAAATCCAACAGCAGTGTTCTCTTTTCAATTATTTTCGTTAACTTCAATAATATGAAGCTTTTCATGTTTCACTTCATCTTATGCTTAAAAGACAGATGCTCATTTTTGATATTTTCTCTTCGATCGATTAGATTTAAAATATAATATAAGTCTAAATGTTGGTGTAAATACCACGTGTCATCCTACAGTTCGGCTACTTACAGGTTTTCTTCTCATCAGATATTACCTAAATTTGGCGGCAGGGTTCTCCTCTCGGTTTTTTCTTATACTTTTATTATATAGGATGTTTTGTGATTAGCTTCACCTTATATTGGTAATAAATAATCAAGTACTCATTGCTGACCTTTTCCATTTTATCTATTCGATCCTAATCAAAATTTGCCACGATTTAATCCAATCAAAATTTGACACAGAACTAAAATTTTCATGTCGAGACCACATGTAATTCTATAATTTGATTACTTTCAAATATCTTTTTTTTAAGTCAAGTAGTACATAAATCTGGCGGCAGAGTTCTCCTCTCGACCTTTTTTCATGATTTTATAATGTAAAGTGTTCTTTGACAGGTTTCACCTTGTATTGAAAAAAATATTAATCTGGTACCCATTGTTGACCTTTTACCTTTTGATCGATTAGGTCCAAAATTTGAAACAGTAGCAAAATGTTGGTGTCAAGTTTCGTTTGTGTAACTCTATACATTTTATATATACGAAAATGTTCATATATACATATGTTTATACATACGAAAATGTACATATATACATAGGTTTATATATACGAAAATAGATGAACTTACAAATAGCCAATCATAGAGCGAATTGGGTCCGAACTTTGATACAGATCAACAATTTCGATGATAAGACCACATATAAAATTTCATTCAACTTCCTCTTTGAGTTTTGTCTGAGTTATCATGTCCGCAGTCACGCAGACAGACAGACTGTACTTTGACGTATTTTGTCAAAGACTTGTCACAAGATTAAACTTTTAATGAATATCGCATACCTAATTTAGTCCTTCTAGCTTGTAGCGTGTTCAAGCTGTGGTGGCAGACAAACACAAGTCCAAAAATGGTGCTTTCGTCTTCAAGAAGGTCTAAATTGTGGCCATTCATTAAAACCTCGGTTAGGAAAGCAAAATAATATGAAAGTTGAAGTATGCATTATCTATGTTATTCAGCAAGAAAATTATGCATTGATTCCATTTTTCATCTTAATGTTCCCCAAGTGGGATTCCGTCATGAAGAATTCTTAAAATTATGCCAGAATTTCTAGTTTCTTTTTAGCATTTCTGTAAAATATAAATTCAAATTCGTTGATCTCTGTTAACGTCATTCGTGCATCGGTATGTAGATAGAACTATTCCGATGACACAGTTACCATATTAAAATATAACAATTTTAGATTATTAATATTTACTAAATAATAATTTCTTTTTTTTTTCTGTTCATATCTCCCATCGTATTACATTATTCCTCACATGAAGATGATATAATAGTTCAGATAGTATGATTAAACTTGTACATCTGTTTATTTTGTTATAATTTCAAGAATTATTGGTGATAATTCTATATTTTTCGGACAGTTTGATAATACATTATTTTTACAATGTCTGATTTTTTTATTATTCCCAAATTTTATGCATGCATATTAATTAATTGAACCAAATTCACAAAAATTTATTGTCTGAGGTTCCAAAAGAAGCTATAATTTTTTTTTTTTTTTTTTTTTTTTTTTGTGCTTCAAGAAATAAATTTTTGCACTATTTTGTAAACACATAGAAATCTCTGTTTCTATTTCAAATGAAATCTTGTTATTGCAAGAAGACAGAAAACCTCCTTCTCCTAACTATGCCATTTATGAATCTTGATGTTGCTGAGGATCGAAACTGTCTGTGTAGGCCATCTGTCAATTCAGCTGGTAATTTTTCAAAATCTTTTAACCCAATCTACTTCGCGTACAAGTCAAATTAAATCCCAGAGCCTTCAAAACCTTGATTTGCCATGTCAGTAAGGTAGTCTGCAGAATTTTCCATTACCAAAAATGGATGAGCAATACAAAATCAAATACGGATATCACATATACTAATTAATTCAAACGCATTCTTATCATGTGTGAAAACAATGCTTGTTTACACTATACGAAAAGATATATATTTATACACATTCTATGTTTATAAAATAGTACTGAAACTTTCTATTGAACTCAACTTGAAGCAAAAATCAAATTGACTTTGTATTTTCATTCAAAGATATCAGAAGTGTCGTTTCCATACTAACTTTGAGATGTGTTTAGCTTTAAGCCTTTTTGAATTGCATTAATTTTTTAAATTGTTTCTAAATAGTCCAAGTTAGGATCATTTTAGGTCAAATTATTTGTAGTTTTGAAAGTCGAGAAAATATTTCTTAATTGTGGTAGAATGAGAATACCTATGTTATAGTAAATCATTTCTAATATAAATATAATTACGCTTATATTTTATGTTTAATTTTATCAATGAATTATTTTTCTAATTCATTTAGTTTTCAATGCTGCGCTGTTAATATCTATTTCCATCGAATATTTTCATCCAAAAATCATAATTCGCAACAAGCAAGTGCATTTTTTCCTCATCTCCTCTTTATATAGTATTTTGATGAAATTCAATGCGCCCGCTCAGCGTGTTTTGAATATAATATGAGGAATATAATAAAACTCTTGTAAGAGAAAGCATTTTACTGTTTCAAAAAGAAACGTGACCGTTTCCAATAAATTCATGAGAGGATTAGAATAAGACGTTCTTCTTATCATTTGCTATTTTGAGCATTTTGTTGGAAGTTTAATGAAAAACACTCGAGAGTTATCTTTAAATTAAGCTCTGATAATTGAATTTTTGTCCACTTTAACCATTAAGTCATGTCAGAATAAGAAAAGAGTTCTGAGTATATGAAGGGAAATGCAATTTCAGTTGGGAAAAAAAAGAATAATGGTCGATTGTGAAATTATGTTTGCATAAACAGAGTGGAAATTCAAATTCCACCCAATCAGCTGCTCGTTTAAAAAAAAAAAATCGCGAATGTGAAAATTTATAAATTAGTTGATTGAATAAATAAAGGAAAATATGTATCTGGATATAAAATGAAATTAGCATGAAAAAAGGAACTGAACCCGAATATGAAATTAGATTCGAATAAATAAAGTCAAAATTTGTAAGTCCAATTAATAGTCCTAAACTCTTTTCTTTCATAAAAATTTTGTATTGCGTGAAAATCAATAAATAAATTTTATGAGCATACGACTCGTCAGCATATTATAAACACTGCCAACATTTCTCTCTATGAAAATTCTGAAACCTTTTCTAGTACATATTCAATCTTTTTAAATATTTTAATTAATATTGAAAGTAACTTCTGTTTCTCTTCATATAAATTCTTAGCATTGAAACTTATCTCGTTTAAAAGTTATTAAAATAGTAACTATAAGGTTTAAATTTGTGATATATATTTTTATCAAATTATGAAAAATAAGAATAATATATCTCGGAATATTGACAAATTACAAAATAAGAACTAGAAAACTGTTTAACTTACATTTTCACAGGCAAGCGAAATGTTTTCAAACTTTAGTCGTGCTGCCATCTATTGAAACACATCTTAAATTTTTGTTGACAGAAAAGTGAAATATTAGATCGTGCAATAAAAACACCCATTGAATTCCTTAGGAACAATTAATGTTGTATTATCTATCTAATTTAGTTTTCCTAAATTAAAAGCACGTGTGCTTAAAATTTATATATATATATATATATATATATATATATATATATATATATATATATATATATATATATATATATATATTAAACATTTAATTTCAATTTAATTAATTTCCAAGATTTTATCTTAATTTAGCCCCTAGTAACTTCATTCTAAAATATTCTCTTATTTCGTGATCCAATTCCACTTTCTCTACTTAATTAATTCTAGAGAAGCTTTATAAAATTGCTTAGTCGGCTAAACGCCGATACTTTCACACGCTCCGCGTGAAGGGGTAAAAGTGTCCAGTAAGCACATTCTTTCTTAAAAGATCCCTGTGTTTCCCTTACATGTGATTGACATGTGTCAGAAATCCCTATCAGACTCTTAATAATATATTAGCACTGTGAAGAAATATTTTCCCTATCAAAATCTAAGGTTATATAAGGCGAGGGATAATTTATTTCGGCCCCTTCTTCCCCACTTCCGCTTTTCTGCTGCGCTGTGGCGGACGCGAAATGTCCGCGTCTTTGCTTGTAAATAATTATGCTTTCCCGATGGATTAAAAAGAATTTAAAAAGATTAAAAAAAATTTCATTGTCTTCAAACTGCATCCTGCTTTATATATATATATATATATATATATATATATATATATATATATATATATATATATATATATATATATATATATATATATATATATATATTATACAAACACAAGTATTAAAAAATACATTTTCGGCCTTCGCTCGAAAACAAATTCTACTGTTTAATTGGTAATTATTTAAGGAATTATTTATTGTCGCTAAATCAAATTGCTTGCATGTAGCTTTAAAAAATACCATTTTTAGATTCCTTAACCTGTTGTATTTTTTGAATCCATGTTATACAAAGCAAAGGACTATTTCAACAAATTAAGATCGGTAGAAAAAATTAAAGGTAAAGAAATAAATCAGTAAAAAATCAGAAAACTTCAGCTCCGTCATATTTAATAGCATACCTAAATATTTTTATTAAAGTATTTTACTCCTAATTAAAGTAATTTCCTCCTAATTACATACACATTAATTTAATTATTAATATGTATCCATCATTATTGCAATGCAGTATTAACTGAGATCGATGTTTTTTCCCTTTAAACATATTTGCCTTCTCTTACATTTCTTAGTTATCATTTTGACTTCTTATTCTAGGATTTTTGTAACAAATATATTTAGTAGTTGCTTTCAGCTAAGAGATCGTTGTAAATCCCTTGTAAATTTTGTTTGTATTTAAGAAATATAGCCCTAACTAGCAAAGTTTGGGCATTCCTTTATGGCTTTTTAAGTAAAATGAATAAAATTATCGTTTTAACTTAGGCTATTGTTCCTCTGAAAGTGTGTTGTATTCGTAACGTAATTATGGTAATATTCCACTAAATTGGGAATCTTCCTGACTCTTGAAACAAATTTTTAAAAATAAAAATGCTCTTGGATGCCGTGCTATATAAGGTATTTCACCACTTTTTATCTCATATTGCAGAAGTGATACGTGTTGCATAAGTTGAAAATACATAATGGCATATTTAGGTAACTAGGCAGCCCCGGTCAGAGCACATTATGCACATTTTATAATTGATAAATATATAATGTGAAACAGAATTTAACTGGAAATATTTGGTAAAAATGACTAAAGATTTAAAGTTCTTGAAAAATGAGCCATAATTATTAGCTAATGATTTTCTTAATGACAAATAAAGTCATTTTATTTTTATAAATTATATCGAACTACAAACAAATATAACACTCTAAATAATTATTTTACAAGACCAGTTAAGAGGGAAATAATGTAAATAATTATATGAGCAAATAATATTCCAATAAATTATAAACATGTAATTATTTTTACCTTCATTTATTTAATAATAGTTATAGTAACTCAATGTAAACAAAAAATGCAGTCCTAATACTTAATAATTCATAGAATTTCTACTCTTTTAATTCATTTATTTGGCACAATCGATAAACGTAGAATTTGTCAATCTGATGCACCATCCTTGCATTATCTGGATTGACGAGGATAACAATATGAAAGTATCTATAATCAAAAATTTTGAAATGATGAGACATCAGGTTTATCATTTCAAATATTTATCCCGAATTACATAAATATAAAATTATATATAATCAAACATCTGAAAAATGTCTTCAAATATAATTCAAACGTCTGAATAAAATGATAAAGTAATAAATAACAGCCCCAAATTCGAATTATCGATTTAAATAACAAAATGCGCCTCTCTCACTTCAGAGAGTGTCACTTAACGATAATTTAAAATTAATTAATTAAGAATCTGACCTCTTTCAGCTTCTCTTCATTGACTTCAGTTTCAGGATTAGCCTAATTCGTCCTATTTAAAAATGTAACATTTCCAGACAACAAGCTTGTTCAGGCCATGGTTGAATATTGATGAAATTTGAACTCAACAAATGCAAAACCACGATTTACCACATTTTCCAAGCCCATTTTTCAGGACGACTTTGCATTCATTTTTCGGCAGTATGCTATAATTGGCTATCATGTTCTCGAACAAACGATTTCTTTTCGAACAGACGATTTCTTTCTGGCGCGAATTGTCTAAACGAGGGCAGATGTGTAAGTTCCACTTAGACATCTGCGCTTCAGAACAAAACGTAGAAAAAAAAATAGTGAATAAATATACAAAAGAGATCATTGGATACGTGTATCATTCAAGCCATACCATACCCGCACCAAACAGATTTTTTAATGCACTCGTATTTCGATTTTTATTTTATTTCATTTATTGATTTTCCCCTTCTTTCTTCTTCGTTCCATTACCCTTCCTTCGTCTCCAAACAGGATGAAAATGCACTATATGATTCATATACATTTCAATAACGCCACGGTTTTTTTTTTTTTTTTTTGCATTTTTATTATTCTTTTCTATTACTAAACAGTATTAAACTGAGATCATATGTTTTAATTGAGGAAATTGCATTCTAGAAGGCAAGTTCTGTTTGTGATAGTTTTGTTATCAGAAAGTTGAACTTTGTACATTGGCGCAGCTGAGAAATCCTTATCTAGTATATGTACAGTAGCAAATATAATTGTTTCAGATCATTCATATCTAAAAAAAGAAGAAAATAAAAACTTTATATGTATGAGACTGAAAATCGTTTAGTTCTAAAGATCAGGCAGATAGATTTCATGTTTTTTTTTATTATTTGTTCCGATTTTGAATAAAATATCTGAATTGTCCCTTTTTCACAGTATTTAAGCAAGTAATTTATTATAAAATTTAGAAAGATTAATTCTAGCAAGATTGCCTACTAACTTTTTACTATACACAAAACACAATTACCTGATTTCATCGAATAATCCTAATTCGATATCATAATTCTTGTTAGCATTAGTTATAATAGAAAGGGCAAGCTCACTCTGTTATTGTTGCAAAGGGCCGAAATCTCGGATTACCTGGAGGAATACTTATTCTCTGAACTCGCTTCTCTATTTTTAAACTTTTCCTCAATCCCTTATTGAAGTTTTTAAAAATCTAATCTCTTAACATTGCAAAAAAATTTTTAAAAAATATGAAACCTTTTATAAGGAAGCAGACTTGAAAAAATCCTATTGAATGTGTATAAGAAAAGGATTACGATTTCAAACAATGAAAACATTTATCAACAAACAATTATCTCCCTTCTCATGTGTAAAGTTCATTTCAATTCTTCGAATTTCAGAAATATTTTATAAAAACTGATGCTTTATGTTATGCAAGATTATTTATTTTTATCATTTTAGACTTAAACTTAATGGCTTAGGATAACATCCCATTCATGTGATTCGCCTGTGATTGACATCAAATCTAATTATCTAATTAGATTATCCTAATATCTGACATGAAGTATGGAAGGGATTTATTAATATTCCAATATATTATGAATAAGTAATTATTTATATTTTAATTGATTATTTTAATAATTTTTACACACACTGTAATCCAAGTATTCTATAATTCAAAAAGTTTGTATTTATAATTTTTTAACAATAATATTAATAGTATTTTTAATCTACCTGTCTGCCGTTTCCTTCAGTCCAGCGGTCCTAGGCAGTTTCCCAGGGCCACTAGTTGACCTAGCCGGAAATCCTCCACTTCCTGTAACTATTAAGAAATAAGTAGTTTGATGAAAATGCTTTTTATAAATTTCATTATTCTTTCTGTATGTAAGTAATTTGAAATGATAATTTATACTATTTTATTATGTTTACTGTGAGTATACGTAATTTTTTGTTTAATTTTTTAAATCAAATTCAGAATCACTTTTATGTATCAATAAATATAAAACATTTTTTTTTTCAATTTTTCCTTTCTTTGCTTTTATATAATTAGAATGACTCGTTATTGATGTTTTATTTCACGATATTTATAACACATATACAGGTTGACCCAAAAAATTGAAATAAACTTTTATTTCCCTAAATATTGCACTCATTTGTTCTCTAACTTTCATGAAATGAGGTAGGCAATTGTATGAAAGCGCTTAAACTTCTGTGAAAGTAGACAGTAAAAAGTGTTTTTAAAAATTAAATTTTTATGCTTGTTTTATAGTGTAAAAGTTCCAATTAGTAAAATTTTTCAGAATTTCTCAGTTTCAGAAATTCTTAAGTTGGTTCAATTTTGTACTACAGTATGCACAATGGTGACTTATATATTAAGTTAGTTATGGTTGGCATTAAGTCTGAACTAAGGAATTATTTGGTTTTGACAGTACACACCAAACAAATTCAAGTCATGAACTCGATCGCATATGCGTAAGTATTGTTAAAAGAATGCAATTTTGTATAAGTGTCAAAGGTGTTCATTTTGAATAAGATTTAAGCATTTTAATCCAACCATTTTTTAAAAATTAGTGAAAATTGTTGACTGCATGATTATTTTCTGATTCTCCTCTTTTAAAAATCTTTCGTGACATACATATTATCCCTGAAAATTATGACGAAAACATCGCTCAAACACAAGTCAGAACTATGGAAAATAATAGAGACACTTCAATAAATTTACTTTTGAATGCCTCGGCAAATTTTATAATCAGAAGCCTGAAACTTTTTGTCCTTATAGATGGGTAAAATAAAAACATTTTAAACATTTACTCTTTTTTCTTATGGGGGTTGTATCAAAATTTATTTTTAATTGCCCTCTGCAGAAGCGTGAAGTGTTTTGATACATTTTGTACCTTATTTAGTGATTTCAATTGGAAGAATATGCCTAATTGTAATATTTATAGAAAGAAACGCTTATTTCCCTTTATTGGGATACCTGCATGTTCAAAATATATATACATTTTTTAGAATATACATAATTTATACTATACGTATAAACTGAAATTGCACCAAGATCTAATCTTTATATTCCTTCTTTAAATATACTGTATTTATGCTAAAAGAAACGAGTAATGAGATTGCCCCATATTCTGGAAATATATGATAGCTGAAATTAAGTTAAAGATAGAAACTTAAGTAAAGATTGCATCAATTAATATTGAATATGAAATTAAACTCTAAAGATCTTTAAAGAAAAATTTATATAAATTTTTCTTTAAAAGTCTTGAGTTTCTGATTATTATTAAATGATAATTTAAAAATTGCTAGAACTTTTAAATTATTAGATTTATTTAATTATCAAGTTTTACATTCTAGATGCTAGAATTTTAAATAACACAATGCTTTTTGAGATTATGAGCAAGAAAACGTTTTTAGCTTAATGATCGTGAGAAACAAAGTGCTTTTATAAAGATTAATTATGTTCTTTTTTTACTATAAGTTACAATTCTTTAAGTATATTTAAACTAGTTAAAATTCAACTAATTGGTATTGTAATAAATTAATAGCTTTTCTTATTTAATATATTTTTAATTCTGATATCTGTTACAAAAAAAAGTTACTTATAAGCTTTTGTATGTGTCTGTTCTCAACCTTCGTAATAAAATATTATTCTGGTGGAGTCATTCAGTTTATTGGCTATATACAGAGTGTCCCACAAGATATGCAGTGTCTAATTTTTACAGATTCGGATAGAACACGTCAAGAAGAATATTTTGATGTATAACATGTGGATCCCCGAATATAGCATCACAGTCTGATTAAGGTGTGAAGCTTGTGTCATGAAAACCTCAAAAAATGAGGACAAAACCAAGTTAAAATAAATGTTTATTGAGAACTTTCAATACAATAGATTTTCAACATGTCGACCGTTCGAACAAATAAAATGGCGAAGTTTGGAATCGAAGTTCTCAATTATTTTCTGCAAAACGTCTGTTCAAATTTCCTTGACCTCGGTGTCAATTGCCGCTCTCAAAGCTCCATTGTTGAAGAATGTATGAGATAACTGTGTCTTTCAAACGTCCCCATAAAAAAAGACGCACGGGTTAAGATCTGGAGAGGAAGGTGGCTATTCTCTACCATTATTTGTTTTGTAATGGAATCCAACTGGATCAGTCTATCGTGAAAATTTTGAGCTAAGAGATGGAAGTTTTGAGAGTGCGGTGAGGTCTAGGACTATCTTGCATAAACCAATAATCGCTTATCTTCTCTATGCAATGCAAGAATGGGATGTCACTATCATGTAAAAACTTTCACTTTTGAAGATTAAGTTCTGTTCTTGCATGCATCTCACATTTTAGCTTGCACATTTTCCAACACAATGCCTGTTTCGTTTATGCTGCGGTGAATGCCGAATTTTTTTATCCACATTGTGACATGCTTGCTATTCATAGTAAGTCAGCACCATGAAAACACGTTCAATCGAATATTTGCTCATTTCAGGACCACAATGTATACGCGCATTACACAGAAATATTTAGCGAATAACGCGCGACTCATTCTCATCAAACCGGTTTTCTAGCCTTATATGCCTCTGCAGGAATTTGCATATTCACTTGCAGACAAGCTTTTCCTCTCATTGGTTGCCACGAATTTGCATAATCACCTAGGGAAACTTTCATGTTGGGCACTCGTCGTATGCATCGTAATTTTGAATGCAAACTGTCGGATTCATAATTAACGTATTTCGTGTAATTAGACTATGATAGATATTCAGGGACCCCCCCCCATGTTACATATCAAAATACTTGTCTTAACGTGTCCCATCAGAAACTGTAAAAATTAGACGCTTTATACCTTTTGAAACACCCTGTATAAATTAAGTATGTACAGTTGCAACTAAATTAAATTCAATAAACACTGTTAGAGTCTTTTTTTTTAATAAAAAGGTGGAAGTGAAGAATAAAATAAAGGAAGAATACTAAAATTTAAAAGAGGTTTCGAAGTTAATATTAAATAAGTTTTTATTCCTGAGTTAATGGAAATCACTCAACTTTGAATAACATTATAGGTGCACTGTGGATTCAGTGATACTTAAGTACTTTCAAGACTTCTAGATTCTACTTAAAAAGAAATTATAATATATTTTTTGAGATAATTTTTTCGTAACATTTCGGAACTTTCTTTTCATCTGTTCTGAATTTTAAATTCTATAAACAGACACTTATTATGTTTACTAACATATGTATCTATAAATATTTATTGCAATGGGAGCTTTATTCTTTTAAATAAATAATATTATGTAAAAATGAAAGATATTTAAAAATTGGTGGCCATTTAGTTTTGTAGCTAACGTGTAGTAAACTATGCTTTTGATTTTAGGAGATTTTTTTTAAAAAATAAGACTGTTTTGAAATAAATGGAAGCAAGTTAGAAATATCCAAAAATGCGTTTACTTTTTCGTGCTATATATAATTCTTCATTCATTTATTTATTTATTTTTATATAATTTCCTTATAGGCTTAAATATTTATCACAACGAATAAGGAGTTCTTGGATATTTTCCTCATAACTCTGCCACCTGTTTGATAGCCAATAAATAATCGGTCTTCACTTCTCCGTCATTGTCTAAACGCTTACTACCTAAGAAGGTTTACGAAATGCTAATAGCTAGGCAAAAGATCCAGACAATGTAGCGAATGACTGAATATTTATTTCCCAGCCAAAAGGTTTGATGATATTTTGAGTTTGAGCTGAGTCTTTCAACCACAATTCGATGCAGGCATTAACGGACGGTTTTTCTTGAAGATTTCGCTCAATTTCTCTTTTTGTCATACTTTGCATGACGATGAATTATCATAGATTTAATGTTGCTTTCTGGTAAGAACCATATGAATGATACTATTTCACAGTAGATGGGACGCCGTCAAACTCTGTGAAAGGAATTCTGGGAGCTTGCACAGGTAAAGAAGGTAACTTAAAAACTATTAGTATTTAAAAATGGGCTTAACTAAATAAATAACTCCGTATTAATTAGAATTCCTTATAATCATTGAAAAAATCCTTGTAATTTAAATTTAATAATTCTGTATGTTAATTGACTCAAGCAGTTTCTTTAAAGTAATTGCTGTATAAATTTTAAGAATGGATTATTAAGGAGAAACTAATTTTATCTTTGCAATACACCACCAAAAGAATGAAGAGAAGAATGTTAGAATGAAGAATGTTAGGCAAAAAAAAAGAATGTTTAGATTTCTTTACTTTAAAATGGTCTCATTTTAAATATTTTTTTTGCCTTCTTTTTGGTGGAAAAAAATCTATACAAAATTAGTTGTCGATGGAAATGATATGAGGAAAAACAGGTTTGTTCCAATCAACAGACTGATTAACCGATCCTCGAAATTTTTTATTATGGCTATCTTTTTTTTTTTTTTTTTTTTTTTTCTTTTTTTTTTGCTGAAATCATAAAATTGAATTCCCAATAAAATTTTATGAAATTCTTATGTTATATGTCTTTATGTTAATTTCGACAGATACAAGGGTTTGAGAAATGATGCTTCCAATAATAAATTAATCTTATGGACTTTCAACTGTATCTCAGAAACTATATTTCCAGTGGCGGTTTTCCGCACAGGCTGCGGAGGCGGTTGCCTCGTGCTTTGATATCTGCAGGGGGATTCAAAATCTATTTCGACGTATATCATAGTGTTAAGCAGTTGGGAAGTTGTGTGTGTGTGTGTGTGCGTGCGTGTGCGTGTGTGTGTGTTTCCGGCATCACCCCTTTGCTCTGGTTCACAGAATTTTCTCCCCTTACTTTAAAAGAAATTAATGTATAAAAATAATGGAATACAGAGTTTTAAAAAATCAAAAGCTGTTATATTTAGGGAGTTTCTATGGCAAAAAAAACCCCGATATTATTAAATCAACATTCTATAATTAAAATAATAAGAAAAAAATTGACAAGTCACTGAGTCTCAACCATCTGTTAGATTTCTCCAATTTCTATTTCGCAGTAAACTCAAGCTCTCAAGATAAGTCATGAATGATCGCCTGTCCGCCTTACCAACCCATTTTGAGAGTTTCCGAAAAACAAAAGTAATATACAGGCCTCGCCTAGATAGATTATCTAGACAGATTATGTCAGTTTTATTCACCAATTAATTTCGCCTCTTTGAATGCATACCTAATCAGTCAGTACACTCTAAGTTTATTGTGCAAGAATTAATTATTAAAATATTATTTCATTTGTCTTGGTAAAATGAATTTGATCAAAGGTAATTGAAATGGCTAAATTATTACTTTTAATTGAAGGGCTAACATCTGGTCGCCGAAGGCGGTTAGTGCCTTTTACGCTAAAAGCATAAACAGAATATCTATCTTGCTTATCCAATGAAAAGGATTAGGTTTGAATAGTAATCAATCACACCCATGATCGAATTCCGATGCTATAATGCGATTTTTCTTTTCTAATTGAAACAAAATTGCCATTAAAGGGGAGATTTTATTTTTCCCCTCAAAAAATGCCATTGTCACTCAAGGCGAGCACTTCCATTTTCAATAATGTCAGATCACTTAAATTAATGGAAAAATATCACATTTTTTTCTAAATTAATGAAAACATTCTAAATTCAGTAAGTGATAAATGATGATTAAATATTTAGGTAAAAATACTTTCATTGCTTTTTGTTTTCTCCAAATTATAATCTAACGGAGAGCTAAGCCGTATCTGTATTGCAAGTTGAGAGAGACCGTTTTATCTGTCTAAAATAGTCAACAACTATTTTCGTAATAGTATGAGTCAACTATCTCACTTATTTATTAAAAAGAATATTATCAAAGAATTATAGACGTTTTCGCAATTAAAGGGGGGAAAGGACATTTTGATATGTTGATGCCTTTCAGTATGTGTTTCTATATTTGTAAAATTTTACTTTCAGTTTTTTTTTTTTTTCTTTTATTACCATACCAAAAGCATAAATTTAATGCTATTCGATATGCACGCTTGTACCTCCCTCTAAAATTTAATTTAATTTTTTGTTGTTATTTGGAATTAATATTTCTTTATCGAAAATGTACTACATTATAGAATAGGCCATTCGAGTTATAGAAAGCTAGTTGACAATACTTATTTCAGTTCGAAGTTTAGAAAGAATATAAAATTTTTACATGATTGTTTATATTAAAATTTATTGTCATTCATAAAAAAATTTAGTGATTTATGAACTTGAACCCATTTTTACTTACTAATACAACGAAGTATACAAGTATTGTAATCGAACCCATTTTTACTTACTAGTACAACGAAGTATACAAGTAGAAAGTATTGTAATCGTCAAAAAATTCAACGCGAGATTTGGACAAATCTCATCATTTCAGACTTCCCGGAGTCCATAAAGCACAGTTCGGGGATTATGTCTATCTATAAATCTGTGAACACAAAAGCTCCAAAATGTCTTGAGCTAGACAAATTGAAATTCGGTTGCTTGGTCTTTACAACAAATTTGTAGATTTCTATCACATTTGAATGAAATCCATTGACATGAAATATGTCGGTGTGGCTGTTCGTGTACAAATGAGCACAATAGGCAGTAAACAGCTATAACGAATAAAATCGGTATTGCTACTTACTGTCTATTGTTATACATTTAGCATCTATATACTTATCGAATTTTGAATTAAATCTGTCAAACAGTTGACCGTTTGTTTGTACATCTGCGTACATGTAAACGTGATAATTTAAAAACATAACGACGTAGATCAATGAAATTTGATATGTGATCGTGATATTAAAAATGCATTCTGTGTTAAATTTTAATTTCAGTCGGTTAAAAAAATACATTCACAATGCATATTTGATTTTTTGAAGCACATATAGAGCATTATGAAGCACAAAACTCATATGCGTGTGTCTGAAAATAAAAATTTCAGCATAAAAATCTGATATTGACGATATTGACAAAATTCCATGATTTTATGGGGAGGAGGGTGGCATACCCTTTTTCCAGTATATCTTTATTAAAGAGTATACTGGACAGTTGCGGGGAGACCATTCCTGGTAAAATTGAATAAGCTTCTTTTTTTTTTTTTTAACTTAAGAAAAATAAAATAATATGCTTATTAAGTATATTTTTTTAAAAAACTTTGTTCCCATTTAATATAAAATTCGAATGCCTGAGCACTGTTGTATTCAGCCATATTAAGAGATCAAAAGAAATTATTGTCAGTTCATTCTTTTAGTCGTATTTTATTTAGTAAAAGAGTTTAGAGTTGAAAAAATAAATATGAAGGGCCAGAAAGTATTGCATTTTTTTTAAAAAAATTTTTTAATCATATCTATATATATCCAAGATAAAAAAAAAACCGATCAATCCACAGCGAATATATATGTGCATATATGTATGTGTGTTGCAATTTGTAATTAATCTATCCTCTAAAAAATATTTCCTGTGTCTTTAATTTCTGAGTTGCGCGGATCGTATTTTTCTCACGCAATGCGTTGATTCTCAAAAGGCTGTGCTTCCAAAACCTTTTCTAGAGCTATATATGTTCAAAATATTTTCTCATTATTTCTTTCCTAATTTCTGCCTACTTATTTTTACACTACAGCGTATTTACCAGAGCTTGGATAAAAGATCTTGATGATGTATAAAAACTAGGCTATCTCCTTGAAAGTATAAAAAATAAAAATCTCAAAGAAACTCAACGACTCTTGCTTCAAATCAAATCTTATTCCTAAAATCACATTTTACATACATATATACATACATGCGCGCACGCGCACACACATAGATTGTACCGATAAAAAGTATATTCTATGTACAAATGAAGACAAACCAAAGGTGTAGATGCATTAAGTAACATACAGGAATTGCCTCCAAATTATTAAACTATATTAGAAAACAAGCATGAAGATAAAGTCAAAAGCTTCAATAAGTTTAGTTTCCGTTACTTTCTTGTCATCAATGAAATTAGAACCTTGATGAATGGCATTGCAATCAAAAGCCTGAAAATCTGCGGATTTCGCTTCTACATCTATCGAATTGCGTTCATAGTCAGCCGATCAAAAATTGTTCGCAAAATGTGGCATCTTATTGACCTGACACCCTATCAACTATTTTGCCAAATATAATCAAATCGCTTCAACCGTTACTTGGATATTTCGACTGTTTTAACATATTAACATTAAGATGGTTTTTAAATTTTCATATTCGAGAATGTGCAGCTTTTCCACAATCATTCTGATGCGGTGAAAAGTTTTGTAGACGAAACTCTTAATCTCTCGCTGACGGTGGGGAGGGGGCAATTCCCCTCATGCTAACGCCGCCTCTGACTCAAAATGAAAATATTTCTAAAATATCCATGCATAAATTTTCAGATGTAAAAAAAAGTAAATTAATAAAAAGTTTCGATTCACAAGAAATTAATTATATAATGTTTAATAAAGAGTAAACATTTCCTCTACCCTCCTACACCTCCTCATTATTCTTATTAAAACAACGTCAACTGGTGCACGCACAAGAATACGAAGACTTTCCATTTCTGAAGTTTAGTTCTTAATTAAAAACAAACGAGTAACACTCTTTATTAAAATATTGGCCAAAAATACAAAATTGTATATGAATACTTCTATGTGCATAGCTTAAAAAGTGTATATTAGATAACATTGACAGTTTTCATGAAAAGGCTTGTCATATTCACAGACTAGTTTAAGAAAGAATCGCACAAATCAGAAAAACTTTTAATAAACTTTTGATCAAAACAGTATAACATTCATATGAATATTTCTGTATAGTGGAAGAATACAAGAAAAGTATATTTAAGATAGCTTGTAACGTATATAATAGAAAAATCGACAGTTTTCGTAAAAATGACTATCACATTCAAAGACCAGTTTAACAATGGAGTACAGAAATCAGAATAACTTTTAATAGAATAAGATAAGAAATTGTATATGAACACTTCTGTATAGTGAAAGAATATTAAAAAGTGTATATAAGATTGTTTATAAAGTGTATATCAGATAACATCCACAACTTTTGTAAAAAGGCATATCATATTCACAGACAAGATTAACAAGGAATTGAACAATGAGAAAAAACTTAATAAGATTTTGATCAAAAAGGAATAAAATTTTATATGAATGTTTCTGTTTCGCAGAATACAAAAAAAAAAGTATATATAAAATAGCTTGTAAAGTATATATCATAAACAGTTTTTGTTGAAATTACTATAATATTCACAGACAAATATAACAAAGAGCAAACAGTTTTTAAATACCGCAGATATCACATTTTTAAGTATAAAAACATCAGGTAATTAAAATATTACATGTTTTCAACGTTAAAATGTGGGAGTCCAATTTGCCAGAGTTCTAGAGGCTTCAAATCCAATGACTTTTATCGGTTTATAAAATAAAATTTTCATAAAATTATGACACACAAAACTGTAAATAAAAATATTTTTTAATTTAGAAATGACAAAATATGATAAAAAAATAATTAAAATTGAAATTTGTATAGTATTTAATTCTAACTATATTTAAGGAATGTACTAAAATTTCTTGTAAAAGAAATACAAAATTTGTTATTACATATAAATACCAGAAAAATATCACAAAAATTAGGCATATGCATGTAATTTAAAATACAAAATACCATATTAAAAATTCATAACAGTTTCAATCATGTTAATGAATTTCTTATCACATGAGCTGGCATTGTCTTCTAATAAAAATATGTAAAATTATTGTGAAAAATTGTGCTGAAAGTATTCACCCTTTCAAACTAAATTTGGAAGTGTAAAGACGGTAAATTTCCAAAATCACAGGGTAATTACAAAACTTATCCTGTATAACTTTCAAAATTTTTTAACTTTTACTGTTACTCTTAATCAACTGTAACTATTTCTTTCTGCTATTTCAAATTTTCATCATCCCAATTCTCACGGCTCTTCATCCAAAACCCTAAAATAAAATAAAGCAAATTGTGTCACATTTGCTATTTTCTATAGTGAGAATTTTCAATCAAATAATACAAGAATATTTGAATAAGCATCCTATATTGTTAATGATGTTTTATAAATTCTGACATAAAATATGCACACTGTATAAATAGCAGATTACAGATGAAGAAATACAACTTCCACGTGTCAGAGAATAAATTCCAAACTGATAAATTAATATACAGATTTCATTTTGAACACTTAGCAATCATGAAAACTATTAACAATATAAAGACCCAGCAAAATATTACTTTTATTTTTTTCTAGCCAACTAGTCGCTAATATTTTAAGAAGAGTTTTATTACATCTTCTTCCTTTAATTGTATTGTTAAGAAAAATTCTCTACCTTATGAGTATAAATACAAGCATTAAAAGTTTTAAAAAATCTATAAATCTACTATCTACATTCAACAAACTCTTCTCAATGCTCTAGTAACTACTAAAAATGTAGAAAAAAAATAACGTAATTCCCTGCTCAACTTTTCGTCCACACCCTCAGAAAGCCATATTAAATATAAGCCAAAAAGACTGATACTAAGTTAAATATGAGCCAAATAATCTGTTGAGAGTGATAATTATTTTTATATCAAAAGACATTACATACATATATCATGAATAAGAAAAGGAAATAGGAACTATAATAAAATATAACGATTTTTAAAATTGTTCTTAATGACATAAAATGCACTTTAACTTAGTAATTAAATTTTCAAATGTCTCACTCTTTCTCATCTGAAGTTTTATAAATGAAATATTATCCAATTTTTTCACAACAAAATTGCTCATAATTTTAATTTACAAAATACGTATAATTTAAATTTGTTTAGTCCAGAAAGAAAGTAAATTTGTTTCGTCCAGATACCCAGGGGCCGTAAAAAGGCACAAAATATAATTACTTGGAAATTTTTATTGAAACAATTAGTTTACACTCTTTCAGTCACTTCTCATCATAAGAACCATTGGAACTGAATCGCATATTAGACCGCGAGATATGAAAAAATATACACCTAAGAGGGGAATCTGCAAGTCGTCGTCATTGAAAAGGTGCTGCCTAGCTTGGAATCATTTCAGGCGCTGAAACAGACAGCAGTCGCTTGGAGCAAAATGAAGACTACAGATAGGATGGACAAACAGTGAAACTTCTGCAGCAGTGGTTGTGAATGAAACGCTGCATTATTGCGACTGTTGTCATGGAGAATGCATGAACCATCATTATCATTCATGCCAGCACCTGAAAATGTTTTTGGGCGGGCAGCATTTTCCCAATATTAATGAGTGCGCATTTCTTCGACATCGGCATACTGAAACTGGTCCAACGACATGACACGTCCTTCAGTTATAGTGATTTTTATTTTAAGATGAAGGAAGCTGAAATAGTTCTGTATCTGTTTCAACAAATGTTTCCAATTAAACTCACTCTCCGATACACTTAATTTCTGAAACAACCAAATATCTTTTAGTATGAAACTATGCCATAAAAGGATTAATTTTTTAAAAACTTCGAACATGTTTTTATTAAATCACTTACTCAAGTGGCTGAACATCGGGAAGAGGTTCTATTGGAATGTTCAAATCACTGGAGCCTTTATCAAAGCTCCTAAAAAGAGAAATTAAATTAATTTTTTTAGTTTTTTTAAATTAGATCTAAAAAATAAGCACAATAAAATATTTTACTTCTAATGGAGTGTTAATATATAAATTTCAATTTATATATAAATTACAAAAAATACGCATAATAAATGCGAGTTTAATAAGAACATATGATGATGCCTTTTTGGCTAGAAGTTTCAAATTAATATAGAATTCAATTTTTTTCTTCTAAAGATACTCTGGTCTCCATAAATGAAACAAGAAAAAAAAAAACCCCGCAAATTTGCGAATTTAAAAGTAAATAATGAGTGAAAGAAAGAAGTTGACTAATTGTCAGGTTTCAGAAAGAGGTGTTACTGTTTAGTTGATGATCATGAGAATATTTTAACCCATTTGACAAGCTTATAACACATATAAGACAAGAAATGAAGTGGAGCAGTGTGTATGTCGTGTATAAAGACGCAATGCATATGTGTTATGATGATAATTTATACTTTTCCCTCTTGCCAGAATAAATGACAAGAATACACACTGTACACACACTGCGACGAATTTTAACCCCGCTACAAAATTTTTAGTTGTTCTGTCTCTCAATCATCCCAAAAAACTTATCAAACATTTATGTCACCCACCCGTTTTTAATAGCAAAATTGCAGATGACTTTCTGGAATAATATCTCCATCTGTATTAAAGAAGTACCACTTCATTAATATATTTCAGAAAATTTTGTAAAGCTTTTTTTTTTTTTTCTTTTGCAAATTGGCCTTTAAAATTCACACTTTTCAGTTAACTGCAAAAAACATCACAAACAGTTCTGTAAAGTGAGTTGAGCATTAAAAATGAAAAAGTAGAGGCCCTTGTCCCTTTTTTAAATAAGATTCTAAAACAATTTTAAATGTGAAGTTAAATAACAATAAGCTTCTGGAAGCAAGCGCGTATATATATATGTGTGTGTGTGGTGTACGGAGCGTCATCCTGGCGGCGAAAGGGAATCTTGGACATCCAGGAAAGGGAATCTTAGAAATCTTTGAAAAGAATGTGTGGACGTTAGGGATTTTTATCTCTTCGCTCGGAGCGAGAAAATTGAAATAGTCTTCAATTTTTTAGTACGCGTGTTAGAAATATTTAAATAAAATAGTGGGATTTGGATAAGGAAATAAGTGAAAAAAATTTTAATAAAGTAATCCGGGCTAATGTGAGATTTTTAAAAAAGGAAATTGTTTAAGATTTAAATTAGATTAAGACGCATCATTACAACCCTCCATTGCAAGATTTGGTACAACCCTTCCTTACAGTGTTGTCCAAGTGAAAGATTAAAATTTAAATATATATTAAAAGTTATATCTAATTCTCCTTTACCTTTACATTAATATAAAAATAAATTTCACCTAGGTGACTCTAGATATAAAAATATAATTAATATTTATATTTACAAAAATGTTATGTAAACTAAATAATCCACAATAACAACAAAATATTAATAAAATAAAAGTTATATAATACAAACGTTTTCTGGTCATTTTTCTGCAGAAGCTCGTTTAATAACCTTTACTTGGGGAGGATAATCTATGTTATGCTTGTCTACATTACACTTAAATATTGGGAAATTGTATTCACCCAAATCATGATTTTAGAAATAAAATATTCAAATATTAAATAAAATATCAATATAGTTATGATTTCATATAAACACTTATAATGGAAATAATGATTCCAAATACTTTTATAACAAATATTAGAAGTGAAATAAATAGTATAAAAATGTTTGTTTATGTAAGTTTAAAAAACGTTTTTTGTGTAGATTTGAAAACAAAACATTTGTTTTTTCCAAAAACATGAATGTTCTGAGACAGGAGATAACACAGGGTTAAATACTTTAATTACAATCAGAGGTGTAAAAATTTCCTCTGAGGCATTCACTACCTAATTCTGATTAACATCACTGCCATTAGGAAGTCAGTAACAGAACCTTGGATTCTTCTTCCTTCTTTCTCCCCCCCCCCCCATTTACAAAACTACTTTCATCTTTAGCTTTAGGGTCAATTTTATTTTCTTTTGAACTTAAAACCCTGAGGGCCAGATAAATCTAACTAAGCAGGATCAGTCATTTTTTTTTCTCATCTTAATAGCATTAAAATAAATTTTAAAGTGAGTACCATTTTTAAATTCTACATACAATAAAATCTCAATTATGAATTTGTTAAAGGATTAAAATCTCATAATCTAAAAACAATTATTAAAAACATTATTTACAATCATGTAGTCATGTCTTTCTAGTGAGTTTTTAGTTTATTTTATGAGACTTCGTCACGTGTGGAACAGCATGTGGCTCCGTGACGTCACAACGAGACGCTACACTGCATTCCCTTAACGTTAAGTCTCTGCGCGTAGAGTCAGGATAAATTACTTTTCACTTGTTAATATCATTTCATGTACATCCATATCATGCACTTCAACATACATATATTGTAGAATTCATTAATAATTAAAATGCAGCCTCTTTCCACATCACCCTGGAGGTACGGCGCGTGGTATGTACCTTTTTTTGCATTATTTGCAGGGCAGGTTTCCCAGTAGGTGTATCTCCCCTAGATTTAAAACTATTTATGTAGCAAAAAATGAATGAAAAAAAAATTGTTGGTGAATTTCTTAACAACTCCATACAAAAATGGTTTTATAAATATTTACTGTGGCGTCAACTCTAAGAAAGCAATAAAAACAATATTTCACGAAACAGTATTCTACTCTATTGACACTTAAAAAAATATCAAATAAATCTTTGAAACAATAGAAGAGCTTTCTTTTTTAACTATATATTTTATCATTACTTTATTAGTTTTATGAATATTTGCCATGGCATCAACTCCTAGAAAGCAATAAAAACAATATTTCACGAAACAGTGAATATAGCAGTATTCTATTCTACTGACACTTCAAAAAATAACAAATTAATTTTTGAATAGAGTTTTTACATTAACAATACCCCACCATCTATTTATTGTTCTTATATATTCTGCTGTTTCTTTGTAGTGTACCAGATGAGGATAAACAATTGAATATGACCGTGAAGGAGAAGCGTCTGCTGCTATTTTATTTACAGGAAGAATATGAAGAACATCTTTATATGAGGATGAAATACTATTTATCATGAAAGTCATAACACTTGTGGTGGCATTTTCTGAATTGTAACTGAAACCTGATATATTTCTCCCTTTGTAATCAAAGTAGGGTTTGGTGTGCATCTCATCTATTTGAAGAATCACATTTTTATCTGCAGATGCTATGAATTGTAATTTCTGCTTAATGTACCTTAAGAAATGCAATTCGCTCTGCTCTGACTGAGGGCAAGTGTTGATAGGTATGCATACATTTCTCAAAGTTACAGGATGAGGTAACAAAAAATAGCCAGACTTTCTGACAAATTATATGCATGCGGAGCCATTGAATAAAATAATGAGCAGAATATCATCATTTCAGTGGAGTACCTTTTACTGTGTTCATTTTGAATAATCAAGGCAGATTGCTCTTTAATAAATGCTATAACATTAGTTAAATTTTAATTAAATTAGTTAGTTTATGAGCTCGGCTTTAGATGTGCTCCGGCAACTTGTCTGTTTTCAGATACAATAGTGGAGTCTCTTTCTGCTGCTTTCTTCACCCGGTCTACCAGGCAGTTGTGTCTAAGTTGGTAGGCGCGGGACTTGCTACCCCAGCAATGGTTAAGGACATGAAGACAGGGTTTCTTGGGGGTTGTCGCAGCACCTGCAGCCCTAATTTCTTGCTGCTTTCCATTGTTGGCAGCCGTTGAGAGGAACAAGGTTGAGCCTTGCCTTGTGGATGAATCTCCAATCCGCAAACCTTTTGTAGGCACCGTCGGTGATGAAGTGGCTGCTGGCTTGAGAGAGGGAGACACAATCAAGGACTTGGTTCTTTTTCATTAGCATGAGCTTCGCTGTCCGGTCTACACGAAGTCTGTCTCTTATGGTCAGCAACACTTTTCTCCTTTGGCTTGAGCGTATGGTCAAGTCCTGGAAAATGTAAATTCAAACTAAAATCAATAAAACATAATATAAGCCTTAAATTGATGTAAGAAAATACTAATATTATTTTATGAATATATATATATACACACACACACACACACACACACACACACAGTTTCAGTATTCTGAGACGACCACTTTTCGACGGTTCTATCTCATTAAGGGGAGAGACACGGAAGCATGAGCGTATTTCCGGAACTCTTCGTCATTCTTTGACCTTGATTTTCGGCCTATTAAGATACTTCTTTTTCACATCTATGTGAATATCGTATCGTTTCTGATTTTATTATTAAATGTAAACATCCCCTCCTTTCAACTTCCTGCTCACCCCTATTTTGACAAATTAAACCCATCCTAAACGCATGCGCAAATGCGCGGAGTGTTTTAGAATCCGTTGTCAAACACTATTATATATATATATATATATATATATATAATAAATCAAAATTTCTCGAGCCCTTCAATCCCATTAATAAAGCATAATCACAAGAAAATAGTAAACTGGGAATACCACTTATCACGAACAACACATTTTTATAGATGCACACTAGAGCTCAGGAAACAATAAACTGGGAGCAATATTTATTACGAACAACACACTTTTACAGATGCACACTCAAGCTATCGACGGAGAAGACTAATTATTGCAATGAAAATTTCATATTAAGTATGTCGACATCTGGATGGTGGGGGCTTGGGAGTGAATATTTCTGCTTCAAAAAACGATGACAAAGAACATATAACTGCATTGAGCATTGTAGCTGAAATGTAGCAAAGAACATGACGCCTCGGGAACACACTCGCCGCCATGGATTGGATGCTCGGACAGGAGTCGCACCGGAAAAGCTATGTCGAATTCATCTCGGTTCTCAAGGCGGTTGCTGACGCGGTCTTTTACCGCTGCTTGCCTTCGGTGAATCATGGGCTTGTTTACCTCCCGTGAAGTTGCATTTTAATTTCACCTTTAATAATTTAATTCTTTAATACAGATGATAATCCTGTCGACTTATTCTATCGTAAAATAGTACTGCAGATGAGTAGCAAAAAAGAAGACAAATTTGGATTTCAATTTATTGAATTTGGAACATCAATTTGTTTTACCACATTTCTATAGCTCCCTGGGAAGGCATGGGAGGACCAAAGGCAGAACGCATCTGTTGGCAACAGAGCACAAGTGTGAAAAAGTGTGAGAATATTTATCCCTAGGTGCTTTTACTAAGAAATTCGTACAGACATTTTTTGACACGTGTCAATTCGAAAAGAAATTATTGTATATCTTTAAAAGGAATGCATGCGCGTTAAGGATTTTTATCTCTTTGCTCGGAACGTGCGAATTGCAATAGTCATCAATTTTTTTGGAGCGCGTGCTAGAAATAATTAAATAAAAAAGTGGGACTTGGATCAGGAAATAAGAGAAAATTTTAAAGAAAATTGGAAATTATTTAGGATTTTAATGAGATTAAGAAACATAATTACACACACACACAGAGACATATATATATATATATATATATATATATATATATATATATATATATATATATATATATATATATATATATATATATTATTAAATACGAAACTACTCCTGATATTGAGACACAAAAAAACAACATTTGTAGCTACTTTTTTTATCTAAAATATCGAGTGAGAATTATTGTATTTACAAGTTCTATGTTTCATGCTTTAAATTGGTCTCATAAGGTTCTTGATTCAGCAAAAACGATGTCCGCTTTAATCATAATCTAATCGCCAATTCCTAAACGTTGTCAATAGATATATGCTCTCAATTTATAAAATGTTTTAAATGACGCTAAGATATAATGATAATCGAGTCAATAAATATATTACTAAAAAATTATGAAATCTAAATTTTTCTGAATTTTATTTAGTAAAACTATCTTGACAACCAAATATGTACAATAAGTAAATTATGCTCATTTTCACAAAAAGTGATCGTATTTTGAAACTTTGAATTTCATTATTTTATTTTAATTTAACTAAGCGGACGAATCGAAGTGAATTATCCTTAAATATCTTCTAATTTTTAGATTTCTTTCGATTATATGGTATAATAAGGTCCTAGAACACTTTGAATTTATTGATTATTTGTATGTTTTGATTTGCATTAATAGTTTGATTTAGATTAATTAATGTATCACTCGAAGAAAGGGACCGGAGACAGCAACGATGCAAAGGGATTTCAGTAAAATAAACACCTAGGTTGGCTCTCCCTTAGGCGTGAATTTGCGATTTTGCAGACTAAACAGCTGACTAGAGCCCCTAGATTGAAAGAGGCTGCAGGTTGATTAAAGGAATATTATATACCTATTGTCAAATAAATCATTTTGAAAAAATTCAAATTCCATTAATTATGAATTATCACAATAATATCCATTTTTTGTCAAGTACGATTGATCTATCTGTTCCAAGCGTTCACTTTTTTATAGATATATTATATTTATAAATACAGAACATTCGCTTAGGTAAAATCGTGCACAAACTTGGATTCTGAGAAATCATGATTAATAATAAATAAATAATACTATATACATTTATTGAAAATCACTAAAATAAAATTTGAACATAAAATAAATAGTTTTCATGTTAGTTAAATTAAAAATATACTAAAATGTGGAATTAAATTGGCCAGTTTACTAAGAGAGGAGTCATAATGCATACTGACTATGCATTATGACTAATCGCAAATGCATGCTAAAATGCCTAAATCCGCCACTGTATCCCATCTTCAAGGACCATCAAAATAATAGTTCTCTTATTTCCTGATACAATTCCCACTTTTTATTTAATTATTTCTAACACGCGTCCTAGAAAAATGACGACTTCATTTTCTCCCGCTCCGAAATTAGGGATAAAAATCCCAAATGCCTACAGCATTCTTTTAAACATAAGTAAGACTCTCTTGCCTAAATCGTCATGTCAAAGAAATCCCAATCGAAATTTCTTAGTAAACTCAATGAAGGGAAAAATTTCTGCCTCTTTTGTTCTTATACCGCAATGTAGACGGAGTCATCTTTTACTACGTTTGCTTTGTATAAACTACGCATCCTGGAATGAAATAAAGTTAACATTTTCAAAATTCTTCTTCATCATCTTCTTCTTCTTCTTTCTCTCATATATATAATTTTTAAATCCCTAAATTATGTCAAAATTAATTTTAAAGCATTTTGTTTGTTTGGAAAAACATATCTAATAGCCACAAGAAAATTTTATAAGACAATTAACTCTTTTCGTAGTCAATTTAAGTAAAAACGAATGCCTTTTGGTAGAGGAGAAATACATCCGGTCAATGATTTACAACAATACTTCAACACCCTTGATTGCACTCCTTTTCTAGAAATTGCGAATGGATAAACGCAAAATGTTCATATATGATATGCATTGCGAACGTTGCTGCTTTACTCACAGTGCATTTGGAAATTTCGCAGCAATATGCATTTTATTTTCCTAGCGAAAGATATCCATCTGCAAATAAGACTGTCAATGATGTTAGACGTTTTAGAGAAACTGGTAGTGTAAAAAGAATTTCCATTGAGAAGCTTCACAGTATCAACTTCATACAGACTTGTTGAAAACGTTCTATGCTACGACCTCACTTATTCTGAAAGTAGCAAACCAATTTCATGTATGGAAACTTTTAAAGAAATACAGATCATATATTTTCCAATACTGGGATAAGATCTGTTGGCAGGAGACTAAGAAAAACATTTCGAATTTTGAAATTTTATTTTAAACAAACAAGGAAAAAATCCAAAATTAGTACATGAAACTTTGGAGGTCGATGAGCGTAAAATTACAAATTGCGCTTTCTAGAAAAACCTCATAATATGCGACGAATTACGTATCATGTGTGTTAATCTATGAATGGTTGATGCAAGATGCGAAAGAATGCTTTAATGAGCTCTTCTTCTTCGATTATTAATTAGTTAATAATCGAAGTTAAATATTCTTCTAAACAAATATCTGTTTTATCTAGGCCACTGACGATTACTTAGAGGAGCTTCTTTCGCTATGGGATTTGTCAAAAAAATGGTTTTACGCGGTTAAAAAATGGTTGAAATTGTTAAAAAATTGACGCGGGGAGGCAGAACTCAAATCTTTTCAGTCATGTGCCTTTCCAATCAATTCTTTTAGAAGTAATATTTTTCTTTGGGCACTCAGGTCTTTGTGATAGGCCTCCGTGGTCACCAGATTCCCATATTTAGGTAAAATAAATTCCGATTTCTAAAAAAATAAATTTTACGATTGAGAATCAACGAATGTAGCAGATTTTGATAAAGTGGATATTCATGGCATGTAAATTTGATTCACCAAAAATGTTGCAAAATGTGCAAGAAGAATTCGTTCCGCAGGTACGCTTCTGTATTTCGGCCGGAGGTAGATATTTCAAGTAAACATTAAGGTAAAGTGATTTTAAATTCAGGTTTTTCAGACTCTTGATTGTAACTGTATTTTAAGTACTATTTACTTTGTAGTTAAATGAGATTGTTCTTTTAATCATTCTATTTATAGTAATTCATTCTTAATATTTTAAGAGAAAAGTCTGCTTCACTTTTTTCTATTAAATGTTTTAATAAATTGGAAAACTGCAATGACTTTACTAATTTAGCCTAAATGCCTTACATTTTTTCAGAAGCTGATAATCGTTAACTGTAATGAATTTCTATATGAATCTCATTTACTTCGAGCTGGCAAGATTGGGGAATGATTGTATAATAATTTAGACCAGTAATTTTTCAGCAACGCAATTTTTGGCTCAAACAGCATAAATAATTATTATTTACCTTACTTAAAACATTTTTTTACTGGAAATGTATGCCTGTATCTAACGGCTTAAAACTCAGTTATTGTCAACAAGTAGAATGAACACCTTGTAACTGCACAAAATGTTTTGAAATGCCACAAATATAGTTTAAAATAATGCTATAAGTATTATACTCTTAATAAATGTTTCAGTGAAATAGAATTAAATTGAAGACTATGTCCATTAAAAATTAATCGGAATCTGAAGCCTGTTAAATAAAGATTTCAGCTTTGTGAAATTTGAATCATTCAATTAATCTCATTGAGTACACAAATGAGTACACAATGAAAATGAGTACACAATCGTTACTTACTCTATGTAATTCATATCGTCTTCTGTCCAATCTGTAGTCATAAATTCCTCACTCGCCATTTGCTCAGTATTCAAATGGCTGCAATTATTCGATAAAATGTCAATAAATGATTAAACAATCTTTGGCGTACCTACATAAAATAGCGCACAGGGCAAATACAAAAATAGCGTCCATTCCCGTTTAAAATATATATATATCATTCAAATAATTCATTCTCTTTCTATGAAACTATATGCCAAAAAACACAACCATTAAAACTATGATGAAATTTAATATATGATTTACGTTTTCCAAACCAGCAGTAGTTTCTTAACGTTAACCAACTATAGCCAATTTAGCTATTTATTTAATTTTTGAAAGCGTTAATTGTTATAAACAATTAGAAATTAATTGGGGAAATACATAAAAAATACCAAGGTACAAAATATATCACCATGTGAATTAAACAAAATAAAAAGTTCTGCACGTTTTACAGATATTTAAGTTAATGATTGAGGTCTTATATTTAATTATTCTAAAAATATGATACTTCATTAAGATTATTCATCATTAGAACCAAGTATTTAATCACAATAATTTCAGATTGCATAGTTATTTATAAAATACATATTTAAGCTATGTTAAAACTGAATAAGAAATTAGTCGACGTAGATGCTTTTACTCTTAAACTAAGAAAAATTGCCATTTCATGAAATGTACAAACATATATATCTAGAAAATAAAATTTAAAAAATCATAACTACCATCTAAATAATTTATTTACTCAAAAATGCAACAAATATCAAATATGATTCCGAAATAGAAATAAGCATATGCTTTTAATAACACGCACAGAGAAAACTAACATTCAAAAGCTGTAAAATATCTAAAAAGGTCATATTTTTGACAGAAAAAAAATATATCTAATTCATAAAAAAAAAAAAAATAGCCATTGAAGTGACACAATTCAAATTACTCTTACAATAAAATTATTCCTTTTGAGAATAAAAATTACATATTTAATCTAGTTATATCGCATTTGTGAAAACCAAATTTGTAGTTGCAAGTGATTTTAAAATAAGAATTGACAGTTTCTTATGAAAAGCATGAAGTAAAATATCTATCACTTTAGAACTTAAAATAATCTTCTAAATAATTCATACAACCTTAATAAATGTTACGTGATAAATATAACACTGAAATAAAATTACCTGATGATTAAAATAAAAAAAGGAGAAGAAAAAAAACTAACTTTTCGTATTACTTAAGCTGCAAAATCACTCATTACCTTTTAATACCTTAAGAATAAAGTAAAATACTTGACTAAAAAAGTAATCTAATTAATAAAAATCTTCATAAACAGAAAAAAAAATTATTTAAAATTTGATGAAACAATAAAATTAGAATCAAATTTCAAAAATGGAAACAACTGTTGCAAAATATATTTAAAATCTGGCTAAAAATTTCGCATTAAATTTATAAAATTGAAAAGATAAATTTGAAATGTTAAGATATGGCAAAACTATTTTTGTGCGACAATATTTTCAGAAATTATCATTAGAAATCTCTAAACTTTCACTAATTTTTTAATTAATTAAAATTATATTTAAAGTTTCGGAGGTCACATTCCAAGTCACCAAAGCATATTTGCTTCAAATCGGCAATTCTTAGCCAAATGGTCTAGCAGGTAATGCATCAAAAAGAAGATAAACAACAGATTTAATATTAAAAGATATAATTGATTAAGAAGAATCAAATATGTTCTATCCGACTTAGGTGACCTGCTATTTACCCACTATCTCTATATTTAAAATAACTGACAAAACCAAAGAACCATTCCTCTAGCTACAAACATTCCGACTTCGTCAAGTTTTATTTCATACTAATACTACCAATCATTATATGAAATTCATAAGAATATCATATCAAATCAAATCAAATCAATGGTGCCATTCTCTGAAAACCGCCTGTTTCCGAGAGAAATTTCAAAATAATTAGTTCATTGCTCATTCTCTATTTGGAAAATCCTTAACAGAGTTTGGAACACGCCATCACTAAATAAAATATGTAATGTATCGATTTTGCTAATTTTAATTTCTTATAAATGCTCATAACACTTCGATTGTCACCAGGGGTCATCTGTCTCCTCCGAATCCAGAGAGATATTGCAAAAGAAAAAGCTTAGTTAGATCCCTAAACTCACTAACTGGGTCGATTTAATAATTAATGTCGCCACTTTGTAATTATAGCAAAAAATCAGATCGCTCTATGAATATTATGCCGTCATAATTTAAAATAACATCTTCTATAATTTTGAAAAGATGCGTTTTGTTAAAATTCTCGACATGACTATATTAATGTCATTATTATGACTACCAAAGAAGTTTACTTAATAAAACTAATTTAGTCATATCAGCTGACATTAGTTAACTCCATCTAATCGCACAAAAGTATAATAAAACAGTTACAGTAATATAAGTAAAAGTTACACAATAATGATAGACATTATGTTTTGTTAGTTACATTTCAAAGTTGTGAAACTGCCAAGTTGGCGGTGAAAATTAGCGAAATCATTCTAGCTGTTGAAGTTGAGGGTTGTGTCAAAGATTTATTTTGAAAAATCTCATAAAATAGAGATGAAAGAAGGTAAACAGACATTGATGACGAATCGAGGACTATGGCCATTCATATGAAACAAATTTTTTTTGAAATCGTGCCGGTGGATCGGATTGGCGAAATCTGTTGCAGGATTATTTTTCCAATAAGAATGCACAGTGAAAAAAATTTTTCGCTTAATTTTTGCAGAAAATGGAGGATGGTGAAAGTCAAATAAGGCTTGATCACATATCTAGGGATCAGATTTCGTATGAAATCAAAATTATCAGAATTGGTTCGGCGATTTAGAGTGGCCGACTCTGCAGCAAGACTTCCTCACAAAGAATACATTATGAAATTGTGCTCTTTCGATTTCTATAGGAAATAAAGCGCGAAAAAGGGCAAGAAACCTTTGATGACGGTTTCTCATGAACCCAAATAATTGAAATTGGTTCAGTGGGTTTGACTGGCTAGCACTCACGCAAGATTTCTCCGTAGAGAATGAAATACACAGTTGCGGTATTTTGATTTCTCTTAAAAATAGAGGGTAGTGTAAAGTAGCGTCCTTTGATGACACATTTAGGGATCATGAACTTTCATATGAAATGAAAAATATAAAAATAGGCTAATGAACTCTACCGATAGATTTTTTATTTGAAAATGCATTATAAAATTATGTTTCTTTTTCCGATTTCTCTTGAAAATTGGGAGTAATGGAAGGCAGTCAAGATCTTCATGCATATCTAAGTGTCGAGTCTTTCATATGAAACAAAAAAGTTACGAAATCGAATTAGCGGTCTAATTTGGGCGAATGGGCAGTGGCGTGGCATGGGTTTCAGCCACCAGGGACGCAGACCAAATTCGCCACTTCTTTATTTAGGCATTTAATACAAAAGGCTCCAAAATTTACAGTAATTCTAAAGAAATTTGCGGCAAAAATAAATTTGTTATTGTTTATTGTATAAGGTACAAATAAAGAAATGTATCTATGTAAGCATGTTTTATAATAATTTTAAACACATCATTTACAAAAGTTCTTACATGTATGCCACTTAATGAAATATACACAAGAGTTTATGATATTCGTCGACTAAGTTATTATTACATAAAATTAAGATATATAAAGAATAACATCGGATAGAATATAAAACACAAATTAATTCGCAATTTGAATTAGAGTGACACTACTACCATGACATATATTTTAATAAAAATTATTAGAATTATAAACAAAACTTCTGTTTTTAACTAAAACTTTGCTTGTCTACTTTTTCTACATGCAAAGTCAGTTATTGCTCTGTCGATGTCTATAGCGTTACATACTTCTTACTCAATAGACAAGATAGCCAGATTGTTTAGCCTTAAATTACTTATTGTTGATCTTAAATAATTTTTGAGCAATTTCAGTTCTAAAACGCTTCTTTCACAGCTGACATTGATTATGGCAATTGTGAGAATATTCGGAGCATTATTATAATAATGGGTATCGTCCAGCTTGCACCTCAGAATAAATTATAACAATCCAAGTGGCGCTACCCTAATTCATTTATTTTCGTTGCCTGTGGCACGTACGAAAGTCTGTAGTCGCACTTTTCGAGCTTGAAATCCTTTTCATCAATTTCAGCAGAAGCATAGTCTACATTACATTCAGTGTCGTCCGAATCCATTAGTTTAGTCGACATAAGACAGACAAATTATTCTGCCGTTTTATAATTACCGAATTCACTTGTACTCGAACAGCTAGACATATAGACATCCTGTAAATGGGTTTCGTTCGAAATTTGATAGATATCTACAAATTTTGTCGTAAGTCCATATACCAAATTTCATCCGTCTAACTCAAAGCATTTTTGAGTTATCGTGCTCATGGACAGGCATAAGGCCAAAATATCTATTTCGAATTCAGGGACGTCTAAAAAGTGGTGATTTGCCAAAATCTCAAGTTCGAATTGTTTGATGATTATAATGCTTCCTCTATACTTCGTACACAAGAAATTAAAAAGTCACAGTTTAAAAAATGTTAATCAAAAAGTAATACAGAATTTCTTAGTTTGTAGCTCACTCTATATACTCTATTTAACAGTATAGCAAGAGTAAATGTTGCCTAAAGCAGAGTATGGTTTTTCCCACCTCATAATCACTTTTAATTTTAATAAGTGAAAAACACATTTTCATAATAGTCTAGGCATCAATATTCTCCTTGCCAACATCATGCCTATGCAACTCAGACCAATTAAAATGTTTCTTCATATCTTTGACAATCAAAAGAATATGGTCAAGAATAGTAGTGTGAAATTAATATAAATATTTCAGCAGATAAAATTATTTTTTGATATATTATACACTTTATTTCATTAAAAATCCTGTGAAAAAGCAATTTGAATGCATTTATATCATTAATTTTGAAAAAAATTGAAAATATAATTTAAAATCCGAATATTTATTTATCAACACATTAATGAAGTAATGCTTTATAAAAACTTTTCCAAATAAATAAGCAACTTAAGATTATTCAGAATCTCTTTTATAATTCATATTATACTAAACTATCAGCATGATATGACAATTATTAGAATGATTTCTTGGGTTTTATGCATTTAAACTCAAAACAGAAATTTAAAAAAATAATTCTTATTCAGTCATAGTATTAAAAATTACCTAATATAATGATGGAAAGATTCGATGTTACTTTCTTCTGTTTCTTCCTCCGATGCTGTAAATTCCTAGAGAAATCAGCCATTAGTAAATGATTTTTCTTCCTATCTGAATTAATTTACAAATGCATGCTAATATATAACAAAATACAGATACTTATCTGCTCCAATTGCATGTGAATTCTATATATTAACAATTTTTGTTTTAAAAACTTTCAGTTAATCTTAATATCAGAAATCTGGCATGCTGTTTCCCTTAATCCTGTGATTAAGTAGTGTAGCAACATCTGTACATTTATAAACTATTGTTAAAAACTAAAGGGTAATGTAAATTAGAAGATGTACAATAAGTACTAATTGGAATTAGACAGTATAAATTTGTTTCAAGTTACATAGATTGAACAATTTCCATTAATTAAAAACATGGTTTTTAATACATAAAATATGGGAGGGATGAAAATGGGGATAGCAAAATTTCTAAAAGGAAACATTTTAGCTCATGGAGATTAGGATACATTTATAAGATGAAAATTAATAAATAAATTCTTCACCTTCGTGATGACACATTATAACTTATAGTTAATCGAAATGTAATAAAATTTAAGAATTGTTTCTTTATTCAAGCATATATTTCAAAATTCAAACTATGATTCGGAGAAATCTCCAAAATGTACTTCTTAATATTAATAAAGTCAAAAAATCAGTTTTCAATAATGCAACAAATGAAAACTTATTTCAAAATCTCGAAAGTTTTAGAAACAAGAGTCATATAATCAAGGAATAAAGAAAATCTAATATTTATCATGATGATCCATCTTTCTTAGCTGCAACATCAAAACGCGATTTTCAGTTTTAAGAATAAGCATGCGTGGAACTACATTATGAAAATGACATTAGATTTAAAATTTATAAATGGAATCATATCTATAATGTAACATTTAGATACATTAAAAAATGAAACAAGCCTTAAGGTCAAATTACACATTTCAGCAAGATAACATCCTAATATCACAATCCTTTAAAAAAAATCTGCTATCGCAAATGGAAAAGTGAATTCAAATATGTAACATTAATATCAAAGAATATTTTCAAATACTGTCACAAGAATACAGAGTTAAGGGGCAAACTTGGGAGGGATCCAGAGAAATTACTCAGCTCTTTAGCCACATACAATGTCAATTGGAAATCATTTCAATCAAAGCAACAGAATATAATATGGAGCCAAAGAGAAAACACTTTTGAACTTCTAGACTCGATTTATTCCATCTCGGGAGGCATAATTTAAGTACAAGAATATGTGGTAAGAAAAATGTCAGTGTACATCGCGACACAAGAGCAAAAAAAGCGAAAGAGACAAATTTTTCCCTCAGTGATTTTATGATAAGATTTCGTAGGGATTTCTACAGCACGTGTCTATTTAGGTAAGAGAATTTTAGGTATCTTTAAAAGAGTTTGCAAAGCATTAAGGATTTTTATCTCTGCGCTCCGAGTGTGAGAACTCGCTGAATTTACAGTTTTCTAGAGCGTGTGTAGATTAATTTAAAAAAGTAGATCAGTAAATAAGAGAACATTTTAGAATGAAGTTAATATGGATTAAATCAATATAAATATTTGGAAATTAATCAATATTTGAATTAAATTTTAAATCACACACAGACAGATAGATATTGATGAGAATGTTTACACTCTGTTTTCTAATGAGAGATTTCATAAGATGTGAAAATTATGCAATAATTATTTAGGATATTCATTATTCTTGATTCATTTAGCCTAATGCACTTTTTAATGGATATATTATTATTCTTGTAAATAATAAGCTCGATAATTTCATTATTATTCAAATGCAGGGATCTGAGCACTGCACACTCAATTTTAGAAGCCAATATACTATATTTTGCAATTCTTTTGCTCGAGCAAAATAGCACCAGCTAGAAATGTAAACTGTAAAATAGGTTGCTTAGAGATGTTCCTTCTAACAAGCATCTAATTTCTTATTGTAAATATAAATCAATCAGTATGAACAAAACCTGAGATGATTTCGACATTAAAATATATATGAATAGTTTTGAAATTCTGCTGTTAATGGTATCACATAATACGGGGTGTCCTAAGATCGACGATTTTCAAAACTGCATAGCAGGACAACGGTTAAGGTATAAAAAAAATCCTAAAGCAAATTTATGTGACAGGACATAAATTTTTCCACCAATGGTTTTTGGTTTTAGTTCAAAAAGCTGTCAATAGATGTGTTGCAGGGAGTAAACATGCAATTAAAGAAATAATTGAAAAATCCCCTCATCATGATTTTCCTAAATCTTTTAATAAATGAAAATCACAGTACAGTGTTTACGGAATGTCCACCATCACCCGTAATCACATGTCGTAATCAGAGATTGAAATTGGAAAACATTTTCTGGAAAGTAGGGGGAGGGGTGAAGAGTCCAGTTACACCTCTACTGGAAACAGCTGTCCATACATTCATTTTTTGAAAATAGAGTGATTTTGGAACTTACGCATGAGGGATCTGAATGTGGCGCTAGCTTCATAAGCCAGTTAACAGCCTCTGGACAGAGATTATCACTTTTGTCTAGTGGTTATATTACGCGGCTACAGAGCCTAGTGTCGCAGGTTCGATCCTCGCTCATAACAATTTGCCACATGTATTCCCCAATTAGCTAGTTTCGTTTATTGACAAATCCATTGAGATGGAAATGTACTTCATCTGAAATCCATATAGAGTTAACAACAATATTGCCAACGACAATCATGTCCAGCAATTCATTCGCAATTATGTTCCTTTTCTCTACGGATACGGTACGAAACGCTTGCTGTGTTTGAATTTTGTACAGGGATAAGGCTAAGAACTCACGCATCATCATATGCGGCGCCGTCTTGCTGACTTGACATGCGACTGCAGTTTTTTGGACTGATTTTCTGGGCGCTTCCTCAACGGCCTGTACATTTGCTTCTGTAATAACCGAAAGGTGCCGTCCAACAGTTCAGACTTTCACATCCGCAACACTACCAGTTCGTTTGAATTTATAGTAAATTTGCTTTATTGAATTCGTCAGAGGATCCTTAACGAATTGGAATTTCCACTGAAAGCTTCTTGTTGCAGTAATAATCTTCCCCAATCGGTGGAGTTCGAATACAAGAAAAATCCTTTCCTGCAATGAATACGTCATTTTCAAAACTCTATTACAGAATTTTCAGTTTAGCTCTCTTCTCGTCCAGTCACAGAACACTCCTTTTAAAATCGAAACAGAAACCCCTTCTGAAGCTGCATAATTTGATAATTTGCAAGTGGGGAAAACAATAAAAGGAACTTCCAGCGCCATTACTTCTAAATAATTACTCCTAATAAAATTAATACTTCTTTTAAACAATAAAAAATAAATTCATTTTATTTCAATCGGTCAGACAACAAAACTTTCTATTTTGATGCTCTCAGCGTAGCGGCGATTCAGGCTCAGATGCAATTTCAAAAAATTCTTTGTAGAAAAGAATCAAACTTCCTCCGGAAGTTTCACACTAGACGAAATATAAAATATGCGAAGGTACAGGAAGAAACTTAACAGAAACACATTTTGACAGTATACGGAAAAATTATAGAGTTAGAATCGTAAAGGTAGAAGCTGAACATTCTTGATGGACTATATGATACTTTTAAACATGTTAATATCTGTTGGCTTGCATGCAATATATATACTGGGTAATAAAGCGTGCAAGAATAACTCATTGAAAGAAAATGGGAAAAAATAATGCTTTAAGGAACGTCTAGAAAAATAGCAGAGTGCTAGGCATTCTTTCTCAGGATTGCCACTCAAATGCGAAAGAAAAATTCCCTGTGTTTTCCCTGTATGTATATGCAATTTAAGACACTTTCACAAAGTATCCCCTATGGGGAAGAAAGCTAAAATGCCATAGAAAACATTAACTCTATCACGAAATTTGGAAATCTTTCCAACAGGACGAGTAACAGTATATAAGATAAATAAACTTATTTTGCTTTTTAAGAAAATTTACTCAGCTTAATCTCAAATTTATAACAAGAACAAGGATTGAAAAGCTACGCAATCCAGAACAATCTGCATTCTTCATTTCCTTAGTTGAAGCAAATAAAACTGACTGTCCTTTTAACAAATCAGCACTTTGGAGAGTTTTTGACTCAGATTATTTAATTTTTCTGATGGAGTAGAAGTTTTTTTCTTTTTCCATCTTCATTTGTAATTAGTATTGAAAATGTTTTGTTAAACATCATATTTAGTTTCAAATTAGAATTCCCTTTCAAAAACATGTCATAATGTATTGCATATATTTTATATAAAAGTAAAAATTGCAAAAATTATCAGCGAACATTTTTAATTACCTTCATAGGGAACACTCTGACAACTGGCACTTCTTTGCCCAAATCCTCAGTTTTAATACTTTTATTAAAGGTTTCCAACCTTTTTGTCTGTTCCTCGATCTTCGGCTGAAATCAGTAAAGAAATTCTTTTCTGAAGCATAATATTTTAATGAAGATATATTATTTTCTCAATAGAACTACAGTATCTTTCATGCTGTAATAACTTTCAATTGGATTTTATAGTTTTGGATGAAGTGGCCTTTTCTGTTTTTCCATGTTGATCCAAAAGGAGCATTGAAAATAATTTTTAAGCCTAATGTTTTAAATAAAATGTATTATTTTTTGAATTTCGAATGTTAAAATTTGAATTTTCGATCTAAAAAATTACATTCATACCTTTCTTCATTTACAAAAATAGCATTGCAGGAAAAAGAATCGAAACTGAATATTTCTGATTAAATAAGAAAAAAAAAACAATAATACTTTTTGTTTACCATTAGGAAGTAAAGATACAAATCCATAAATTAATTTTGTCATTGTCCTCACATTGTATTAAATGGGTTTATCAAAAAAAAAAATTTCACAGAATAGTATTTTATATGAAATCCTTTAACCTTCCTATCATGAAATCTATTAATCCTCCAGCAAAATATCCTGTACTATACTTTAGTCATTTTAAGTATTAAAACAAAAATTCAATGATAAAGTAAAAACCTATTTATTAAATCATTTCAACTATTAAAAGTTATGCCTACAGTTGGAAAATGTTCATTATCAAAAAAAAAACTGAAAATTTATTTCAAATTTGCAAGAATTACATCACTGAAAAAGGTACATTCAAGATGTTTAATTGTGATTATTCATGTTACAATGGATTAGAGCCCAATTCTGAACTGAAACTCTAAAATTACCTTCATGATTGTCAAGCATAAATATGGTTAAGAATATATGAAAAATACAGAATGAAATTTCGATTCTATTGAGAAAATAATGTCTAAATCAAAACATACTCGTGTACTAAAATACAATTTTAAAAAATATCAAAAATCAACTTTTGTATGTTTCAGCATGATAGCAAATCCATTGACATTCTGTTTTCTCAACCAAAGAAGTCAATAATCTGGTACAAGTATAAAAGCAAAATCACTTCCGCAGGAACACTCAAAATCTTACCTTCATGAAATAATGTGCCAATTCAACAGCATTTGTTACAAAAAATAAAATTCATACATAACAGGGTTTTTTTTTCTTCTTTTTTTTTTTTTTTCAAAACATTAGACAACTTGCATTCTCAGATTTTTTATAAGAGTCTCATCAAAAGGAAAAATTGTGCTGTATAGCATATTCAACATTCTTCCTTCCTTTCACCTACTTTAGTGCTATTTTTATGAATACATTATTTTTCTTGAAAATTAAAACATTAAAATATTCGAAATTATTTGTTTACATCATAACCTAAAGACACCACTGTGCTGTATGCAGAGTTCCACAAGCCATTATTCTATAATCTAAAATTCTATTACAGGAGCAAAATAGTAAAAGAGAAGTAGATAGGGGAGAGTGGCTCACCTTGGGACGCTTTTTTTCTTTTTTTTCTCAAAATTTTTTATATTGATGAATTATTTTCAAATTTTTACCTTGTATTTGTTTAACCTTTGCCTACATTATTTAACAGCTTTTAATCTTTAATCCATTATAGAAAATTTTTTAAAAAATATTTAGTAAACTTGTACTTTGTCCCAAGGTGTACTACCTGGTGGCTCACCTTGGGACAGCTGAAAAACAGATATGAAAAGATCAATAATTGAAGTACATTACACTTGAAATTGTTTATTCGAAAAAAGAAAAGTATATAAAGTGATAAATATAACTAATTAGAAATTAATATTTAATATATATTAATATTTTAATATATATTAATAAATTAATATTATTATATATATTAGAAATATATATAATAATAATATTAACACACAAAAAAATTAACAAATTTTATATTTAATTGTAATTAATTGTTGGAAATCAAATACCAAACCCAAAGAACGTTCGGTACTTTGCTTTGGTTCTTTAAGTTTTAATAAAATGTCATTTGAGTTTACATAAGATTTGTCCTCTTTTTCAGGATAAATAAATGTCAATGATTGATTTAGTCGTCTCAAAAAAGATAACTCATATTCATCGCCATCAATTCTTTCCATGTGACCTATGAAAGCAACAACAGACCTTTTACCAGCAAATTTGGCAACAACAAAATCACCAACATTTAATTTTTTTTCATCCTTAGTTTCATCTAAACTGTACACATCATCATCATTATTGTCATCATTACATAAATCACTAATCACTGGTTTTCTTCCAGTTGTATTACTTCCTACCAATTCTGAGAGCATTAAATCTTCATCTTCACTGCTGCTACTAATGATCAACTGAAGCTGTTTTTTAATCCCTTTTTTCGCTTTCATATTCATACATTCTTTCTCTTTTACTTGAGTGTTCTTTTATTAGTGATAGCATCTTCAATTGCTTTTTTTTTTCAGGAGAGTCCGTACATATAGCTGATCTTCCTCTTTTTCTTCCTCGGTTACTTGCCTTTCGAGGTGCTGCCTTTGGAAATGGTCGCACACATTCAGGTGTTTTAGGCACGGACAATTCTGCAATTGGGGACTCATCATTACTTTGAAGGGATAAACTTGTTGATGGAATTGGCCTATCAGTGACAAAAGCTGATAAAAATTCGCTGTCATCAAAAACCTCTCGGTTGAAAGGATAAATCCCAGTTACTTGAAAACCAGAAACAATGTTTTTTGGTGTATAAGAAAGGGGGTATGCATTGCTTACACATTCTGCAACATCATAAATTGATATAGGCCTCCCAGCATGATTAAACATCCATTGACTACAAGCTCTATTATAATGCACTTTAAAAGATCTAAACACTGAGCGGTCCAAAGGTTGAAGTTTATGACTCGTGTGAGGGGGTAAAGTGAGCATAATAATTCCATTTTCTTTGCAGAAGTCGATAGCTTCAATAGTTATATGTGTGTTATGATTATCTAAGATTAAAATAATGCTGTTATCTTTGGATGTTTTAACATGCTTCAGAAAGTGTTTGAGATAAAGCATAAATATTTGTGGTGAAGACCAACCACTTGGATTTGCAGCCCCAATAGATCCAGGTGGTGCTCCTTTCAACATATGATCCTTGAAAAACTTTCTGGGGAAAACCAAAAGTGGGGGAACTGAGTTGCCAATTGCATTTACAGCAGAAATAATAGTAACAAGTTTCCCATGTTCTCCGGATGTCATTTGACCAACTTGTTTTATGCCTTTTCCAGCAATAACTTTAGGTGGAACATGTACAGTTGTAATTCCCAATTCATCAAGATTATAAATCTCACTAGGTCTAAAGTTCTGACGATGAAGAATTGCTTCTAAGTTATCATAAAACTTATTTAGATTCTCTTTTGTAAAGCTGGTGGCACAAGAAAGACTAGTTGCTTCTGGTTTTCGAAGAGAAAACATGGCACTATGTCTTCTTTTAAATCCAATGTACCAGTCCTTTCCAGCTTTTTTTTCATGCTCCCAGCTTGGGGGAATATTCTTTTTATTTGCTGAAGCATATTCATATGCAAGGGTACGTGCATCATTAATTGTTAGTCCATAGTGATATTTCAAAGCTTGTAAAATGTAATCTACTAGTTTTTTTTCCCTCATCGTCGGTGAATATTTTTCGACTTTGAATCTTTGATACATACTTGAAGTTAGAATTTGGCTGTTCACTTTTTTTAAAAAGTACTAACATGGCGCTTCAGAGTTGTCTTACTAACATTGTAGACTGCAGCAGCTTCCCTAAAAGACATTTCTCTTGATAAAACTTTTGCAGCAGCTTTCTGGATATTGTTACCACGAACTGTTTCGTTTTTCTGGTATTCTTTATTTCTAATCCTTGCTATTGTTAAGCCTAATGAGTTCCTAAAAGTAGAAATAATAACTATTAATAAACACAGATTATGTAGATTAAATAAAAAATATTTTAAACATAATATATTTTTGTAAAAATATTTGAAATAAAAGTTAGGTAGTCACATCTTGTGTCCCAAGGTGGACCACTTCCACCTGTCCCAAGGTGGACCATTCACACACAATGAAATTTTAGAATGACATGCTGTTAGATTTAGCATCAGAACAATAATTACACATGAGTTTTATAGAGAAAGCTTTAAATTTCGTTATAGTACCTTTTATTTCAAAATATTTTCATTAAAAATCCACCTAACTACTTATCAAAGTTTTACATGAAAGTTACTAGACATGTTCTCAAAATAAAAATCTTAATAAATTCTTACCTGCTGTATCAATGGAATCAAAACACATCTGAAGATTTGACTGTGCTGCCGTCTATCTGCATCTATAAAAGCTAAGCATTAATTTAAAATCTAGGGCAAAAAATAAAGCTGTCCCGAGGTGTACTGTGTCCCAAGGTGAGCCACTCTCCCCTACTACAAAAAGTTTCTTCCTATAGCCAGTAATTTTTTAAATGCAAAAAGAAATCAAACATTTTGAAGAAAATATCTAACAAACTTTGTCATTAAATAATATATAAATAAGTATTTGCCTAAATGAGAAATTTTTCTGTTAATAGAATCACATATATCGTCATTATTTATTCTTGATTTAAATTTTCATTCATGTTCTTCATAAGATTAGAGGCAAGGATGTTAATAAAGGACATTTGTTTAACAACATTTAAATAAGTACAATGTCATTCGGTTAATATTTCTCTTTATAACTGAAAAAAAAAAAATAGGGAATATTTCAAGTACTATTACTTAACTCTTTCAAAGCATTTAGAAAATATATAAATTTTGGATTCAAATTATTGTTTCAAAAATTAGTTTTTCTTTCATAATTCATAATATTCCTGAAATGAGCATTAAATATTGTTGCTAAACATCATATTTTAATTTCGAGCTACAACTTACTTATTCCCTAAATTTGAACTTGCCTGGAGAATGTAGCATTATTATATTCGGTTATTTTATAAATAAGTAACGTTTTTGCAATAGCTATCAAAGTAAATTTAAATTACCTTAGAAGTTGAAGCAAACATAACTGAGTGTCCTTCTGACAAATTAGTTCTTTGGAGAGGCTTTGCATTGGATTTTTAAAATTTTTCAGACAGAGTAAACTTTTTCTCTTTTTACATAATAATTCAGGTGAAATGTTTTTATAGTCAAACTACAGTTTTAAAATTTAAACTTTCAAGCTGAAAGAAATTACGTCTTTAGATTTCTTCAATAATACAAAAAGAAAATTCTATAACAGGAAATGCCCAGATAGAATCTTTTAATAACCTTAAATGGAGATATAACAATTTTTTCTTACTATCCGGCAAAAGATATACTTGTCAGAGAATTTCCCATTTTTCTCATGTAACTTTTTTATTTGAAATAAATATTAACAATTTTGTTATAATGACAGTTTTTTCGAAGAAAGTTCATAATCCTTTAACCAAATCATTCTATTCTAATCATTAGACATTTTACATATAAAACAACTCATTCGAAGGAAAATAAATCGCACAATTTCTTATAAATAAAGAAAAATAAAACATCAATTTATCAAAAATTATGGAATCAGTAGTTTATCTCTTTGGAAATAAACTAAATTTAATGGTTTTATATTGATAGCCTTTTCTATAATCGGTGAAACCCTAAGTCTAATTTGCATCCTCCAAACACCATTCTAATATCAATAATCAGGATTCCATTCACGTAAGACAATATCTATATTAAAATAGCATTAGAAATTAAATTTTATTAAATTATCAAATTTAATTTTACCAAAATTGTAATATTGGCAAATATAAAATACATTTTTAAATAATTTTAAAATTCAACCGTATGGCCAAATGGTATATTTCAGCAAAATACCCCACTGGTATCAGAACAATTTGGAATCTGCAACCACTATTCAATATGTCATTTAAAACATGCGGTACAAACATAAAAGCAAAAACATATTCACAAAGGAGAGGAAGCTAGAATGCCACACTAAATCTAAAGTCCATATCATGCTAACTGGAAACTACTGCAACAGGATGTGAAGCAGAATAAAAAATAGACACAGGTAATTTGTTTTCCAACAAAATACTACACACCCTCAAATCTCAGACAGAAACATTATGAAATAGAAAAATTATACTAATCAGAATATTCTGCATTCTTCATTTTCTTTATCTAGCTAAATAATCTTTCAGTGAATATATTATTAATCTTGTAAACATTATACATTTCAAACATTACAAATTATTAGTTTAAAACTTCAAAATGGAATAGGGTGAGAGTCCTGCACTCTATTTCACACATCACTATACTATAATCAAAAACTCTTTTGCAGGAGAATAAGGATACCACTTAAGAAATATGCACTGCAACATAGTTGCTTAGAGCTACTTCCTGTTGCTATCAGATTTTCAGATGTAAGAGTATCATCAAACATTTTGAAGAAAACCAAATGAATTTCTTCTTTAAAAGTATCTTCACACAAGAAAATAAACACCGAGAAAGAAACAGGTTTTTAAAAGTTTCCAGCAGAATGACAATGAATTCCATACGAAATGCTGTATAAAATGCTAATGCCATAGCATGCTAATCAGAAACCATTTTAGTAGAATAAGCAACAGAATATAAGATAAATAAACATTTTTTTGCTTGTTAAGAAAATTTACAGCATTGAATCTTAATTTTATGACAAGAACATGGAAGGGTAAAGTTATGCTATCCAGAACAATATGCATTCTTTATTTCATTCATGTAGATTAATGCATTTTTATTGAATATACTATTAAACAAATAAATATAAAGTTTGAAACATTCAATATTGTTCCCTTATATTTTAAAAATCAAAAAGTTGACAGTTCTGTACATTCAGTATTAGGTGCCTATATTATATTCTTACATTCTCACAGTTTTTGTAGTTACTATATTATATTTTTCAATGTTTTTGCTATAGTAAACTAGTGCATGTTACATGAAGAAAAGCACCGAACAGATATCATTGCTTTAAAATATCTGTATTGTTAAAAAATTCTAAAGTGAATGGCATTGCATATAATTTCATTATTTATTTTTAATATTAAACTTCTGCTTGTATTCTTCTGAAGAGATTTCATGTAAAATGTAATTCTTTGAATCAATTTGTATATGATATCACTTAACCGAATGCACTCTTATAGAAATAATATTTCACTTTTCATCTACGAAGGCATATACTAGGGTACAAATCAAGTATTACTATGTAATACTTTTAGAACTGTGGAAAAAAAATTTAAATTCAAAAGCAAACCATTTTTAGAAAGCCAGTTTTTTTTTTTTTTTACTTCTTTTAGTGAAATGAGTATTAAAAATTATTTCAAAACTTAATATTTTTATTTCACTGTAGAAGTCGTATTTTACAGTTTAAACTTCCATGAGGCATGGCATTACTTGTATGTGGCATTAAACTTCCATTTAACATTCCATGTGTCATGGGTTTCTTTTTTAATATATATATATAAATGTAACATTGTTGTAAAAGTTATCTATAAATTTTTAAATTAAATTAGAAGAGGAAGCAAATAAATTTGGATATATTAAAGTCAAGTCTGTTCTTGAAACAGTTTTGAATCGGATTTTATTTTTCAGTGGAACAGCTCATCCCTCCTCTTCCCTTACATCTTTGAAATGAGGCTTAAAATTTTTTTAAACATATTTTAGAAGAGTTGTAAAATTTAAACCTCTATACTCACTTGAAATAGAATCATGTTTTTCTCCATTTTCAAAATATTAACATTGTTGCAAAAATAATCAAAACTGAATCTTTTTAATTATTTTGGAAAGAGAAACAACAATAACAAAAAGTTTGCTATTTCGTAGTACACATACTTATTGGTAAACTAACCATGCCACTATCTTCAATTTTATTTCAAATGAGTATTACAAAAATTATCTGCTAAGGACAATATTTTATGTGAAGAGTTTTAATCTTACTGTTAAATCATTCTATTCTATACTTTAGTGACTTTATGCATAAAACAACTGAATGGCAGGAAAACAAAACGCAAATTTATTAATCACGTACTCAATTAATAGTTATGGTCTCCAAAGGAAAGTTTTCTTTTTGAAAACAACAGAAAACATATTTTAAATTTACAAAAGTAGTAAGGGGTCACTTTATTTTATTCTGTCAAGGAATAAAGTAAATTTAATGTTTTTAGCCTAATTCTATCCTTAATTATAGTCTTCTTAAAATATAGAAATTATTCTTTTTAAAATAAAACTTAATTATAGTCTTCTGTAATTAAGTTCTAATAATTAAAAATAAAAGTGGTTCAGACTATATGTATGAAATAAATATTAGATTTTATTAAGGGAATCATACCTAAACTGTAATATTCAAGGATACCGAATATTAAAAAAAAAAAATTAAAACAATCTCAAAAATCACCGTTTTGGTTTAATTATATATTTACACAAGATAGCTCACTAATATAAGAGCTACCGTAAACCTGAGGTTTTATATGGAGAAGTCAATTAAATGAAATAGTGTAAATAATGGTATATATATCAAAACAAACACTCTTTCAAAAGAAGTCAAAAAGCAGAGAGCCAGAAAAACAAACCAAAATCTTATTGGCATATAATGTGCCACTTGGAATCTATTTCAACAAAATGTACCACAGAACATAAAATGCATATATATAATTTATTTTTCAAAAAGCTATGAAGTATGCATACTCCAATTTCAAACAAGAACTTAGTGAGATAAAGAAATTGTGCTATTTACTATATTCTGTATTTCCTTCATCTAATTGGATGCAGTTTTAATAAATGTATTATTATTATTCTAAATGCAAAGTTTGAAACATTTGAAACAGATTTTTTTATTTTTTTAATTAATAGCTTCTTTCTTTTCTTTTTCCATATTTGAGCTGAAATGCTTTATTTTTACTGTCTAACTAAAATGCTCAAATTTAAATTTTCATACTGAAAAAATTATATTTGATTTCATCTCTCACAAAAAAAATAAATAAATAAAAATTTTGCAAAAAATATTCAAAGAGAACCTTTTTAATTACTTTAGAAGTAGAAAACATTTTTTTTTTATTTTTGTTGTTGACAAGTGAATTCACTCTCATAGAAATAATATTTTACTTATCAATTTAGTAGATAAATAGTTGAGAATAAATCAAATATCGCTAGATAGTATTTTCAGAATTTTTTTTTTAAATATGCAAATTTTACATGTAAAATAGTTTTTAAACACTAATTTTCTTTGAGTTATCTGACTGAAATGACTATTAAAAATTATTGCTAAACATATTTTAATTTCAAAGTAGAAATTAAATTTCAAAAATTAAACTTTCATGTACCATGGTGTTACCATATTAAAGGTTTCTTTTTTATAAAAAATTAATCATTGCAAAAATGATCAATGTACATTTTAATTACCTTGAAAGATGAACCCAACATAACTGACTGCCCTCTGGCCATACGAGCACTTTGAATAAGTTTAGTAACATATTTTTTTATTTTTCCCGATGGAGTAGGTCTTTATCTTTTTCCATCTTCACCTGAAATGAATAAAGAATTTCTTTTCTTAAGTATAACATTTTTAGGGAAAATGTATTATTTTTTCAGTGTAACTAAAATTTAAAAATTTAATCATTCATGCTCAAACAAAATTTAATATCAACTTCCTTCAAATATTTAAAAAAAAAAAAAAAAAAAATGTTACAAGTATCATCAAATAGATACTCTTTAATTTCATTGATGAGAGAAAAAGGAATTTTTTGTTGATATAAGGCAAAAGAGATTTTTATTGATGAATTAACCTTTTCCTCATGTTCTATATTTATTTGAAAAAATTATTAACCATGTTATGCTAATGATTATATTTTAGATAAAATGTCATAATTCTTTAACCAAATCATTCTTTTCCATTCTTAAGATATTTTATATATAAAACAACTAATTGGCAGAGAAACTAAAGGTCCATTTATCAATCATACAATTTATAATTACTGTTATGTAGCCAAGAAAACCATTATTTGAAAGTCTGATTCAAATTCCCAAATTTTAATTTTAATTTTAAACTATAATATTTGTTTGCTTCTTCCTTTACCTCATATTGCATATTTATTTAAAATGAGTATTAAAAAATCTTTTGCTAAGCAGGTATAATGATTTAATCCTATAGCCAAACTATTCTATTGTATTATTTAGAGATTTTAAGCATTAAACAACTAATTGGCAGATAAATGAATGACACATTTACCAATCACACATTTTAATATTGATAGTTATGTAATCAAAAGAAAAGTATTCTTTATTATAGCAAACGAAAATATTTATTTCAGAGTTGTGTAATCAATAGTCCTCAGGTAATACAGTAAATTTAATGTTTTTTATTATAATGGTCATAGCCAGATTAAAGTTTCTAGGAACTCGCAGACAAAGCATATCTCAGATACTTCATTTCCTGTCACTAACATCTGACATGATATTTTTTATTGATTTCGATTCATTATATAAGGGTTTTTATGAAACAAATTCTGATAAACAGATAAAAGGTTTAATTAAGTCACTACTTAATAATTTAATCCCTTAACCTTCCTATCATTCTCATGAAAACCTGATGGAGTTAATAAGTAAAAGATATCTGCATTGTTGAAAAATTTTGCTGTTAATGATATTGTGCATATTTTCAGTATTTATTTCTTATATTAAATTTTTTCTTGGACTTTCAAAAAAAGATTTCAGAAAAAATATTATTCACTAAAGAAATTGTGGTAAGTTAATGCAAGCTCATTCAAATATTTTATTTTTCAACTAAAAAGGCAAATAATCATTAGCTACCATTATTAAATAATATTTTCATAACTTCAGGAAAATATACAAATTTTAGATGTAAATTACTTTTTAGACACTAATTTTGCTTTTAATTTTAAATAATTTTACTAAATGAGAATTAACAAGTATTTTTAAACAATGATTTCAGTGAAATAATAATTTATAATATTTCTAATTCAGATTTTAAAGTTTCATTATCAAATGACTTCATAATGTAAGCATTTTTCACAATAAATTAACACTATTGCAAAAGTTATCAAACTGCATTTTAATTAGCTTACAAAATGAAGCAGACTTAGAAACTAATTCAAGAAATTTCAAGTAAGCACAATATTTTGGCTAAACCTGCAAATTTATTAGACTCCAAGCTTTGAAATTTTGTCTAGTTTCCAACAATAGATTACATTGTTGTCCTGAAGTTCAAACTGTTTTCATTGTTTTATAAACTCCCCAACACAGAAGAAGGGAAGAATTTAATTTATAAAGCCATATTATTAATATATGTTTCAAAGTTATTTTATTACTATGCAAAGAAAGTATTTCCTATAATAATAATAAAAAAAAGTTTCAACATTTAAATACAAAAAAATTTGTATCAAGTTTTTTAAAGTTATAAAACAATTATACATCTTATATCTATATAATACTTTGCTTTCTACAATGCTTCTTAAAAGAATAATGCAAATTGATAATCTGAAATATTAAGAGCTTTTTAAAGTTAGGAAGCTGGAAGATTTTCCCTCAGTTAAGTGTTTCTTAGTCATGTAATTTCTCATCTTTTTGAATGACAATAATATAGATAAATCTAAAATTTGCTATAGACTGCCATACATAACTTCTTATATACTCCCCTGAGAGAAAAAAAAAAAAGGATGCAAAAAAATCCTATTTGTATAAAATATTTTTGTATCAACAATTTTACGAAAGCATTAACAATCATCATTTTAACAAAAACTATCATATTTTAGAATTCCAAATATTCTGAATTTTATATTATGAAAGAAATTATTGATTTCTTTGTTATAATATGATTATTTCTTGAGTACCAAAGTGAAAATACTATAATATCCGATTCTTTTAAGAAATGGCTTTGATGTGATTTATTGAAATTATAATATCTTTTATATAAGAAAAAGTTAATATATATTTATAATTTTATAAAAAACAATTTTAATACATAAGCTATAACCTCAAATAAGAGCTTTATTTCAATTAAGAGGATCAATAATTCTGTTTAAAATCATACCAATATAAAATGGTTACGAATTTCTACAAGAAATTCACTTGGAAAATATTATTTGTTTAATATTTGCCCAGAGCATTATCTAGATATTTGAAAAGGCCAGGTAAGTTCATTAGTGTAATTTATAATACAAATGTTTTTGCACATACACATATTGATTATTTATAAAATAAACATAAGCATAAAAAATTTATATCAATATAGAATGTTTGTTTCAAGACAACCTAGATCATCAGTCAATTTAACTACAAACAAATGACTTGAAATGAATTCTACAGTATTTTAAAAATTAGTCACCAAAAGAAAGAATTCTATAAAAAATTAGTCACTAGAAGAAAGAAAAGGACATCTATATAGAATACTATGAATTATTATAGTACAAACCCTTCATTTGAGCTAATAAAAAAATAAATTTTATGGATTAATTTTATTAATCTACATATTTTATTATTCTACAGTGCAAAATTTATTTCTATTCCGATTTAGTACTACAAGCAGTATTCTACACAAATCATAATTATTGTGATGTTACGTTCAAATATATATACATGTAGTAATTTTCTTTTATGGATAGTATGCAATTTCTTTTTTGATAATTTTTCAAACGATTATTTTGCAAGATAACTTAAAAAAGTATTATTTTTAATACAACTGACATATTTCAGTAACTTTCATAATAATAAAATATTATTATATAAAAAGACTAAAAATAAATATAATATTCAGAAATAGTTTCTTCTATCAGAAAATCATTGTTAAGAAAATTTTCAAAATACTGAGGAAAAAACTAAACACTAAATATATAAATGCACTGTCAACTGAATTTTATGAAAAAAAGGTCCCTTTTTAAAAAAATTCAGTTTAATAATAATTATATCCTATAGTGCACACAATAATTCCATTATGAAGCAAAATTGAAAAGTAATAAATCCGTTAAGCAGTGCAGGATGTTTTTTTATTTAATTTTAATGTAAATTTTAGTTAATTCTTTTAATGATTGGTATGAAACAGGAACTACTATTTCTATATTCTACTGGCCAATATTTATGTCATGAGAATTTTGAATATTTAGAAGTTGCAGCAATTATTTGTTCTTTTGGTTCATTGAATTTCTTTTCTGTTTTAATAATTTTAAAATTAAAAATCCTTTAAGAATTATTAAAAACAAAAATTTAATGTTTCTTTTTGTTAGCATTAATTAAAATTATTTATCAATTTAAATTAAATTTTATTAATTCAACACTAAAATTCCATGAACATTAATTGAAATAAAATAAAAAAATACATAAAACCACGAGTGCTGGTGAAAAGGAAGTTAAGATAATTAATTAGAGTCAATTGTTCGTAAAAAAAAATCCATAAATTAAATAACTTTTTAAAACAAAAACAGGCACAAATTTAATGGGAATTTTTTTAATTACTACACAATATTAATTATTACTTAATAAATAATTGCAATTGTTTCCTTGAAACATTTTTGAAAGCTAGGAATACAGTAGCATTCATTACTTATTCTGAACGTACTGTTGTTTATATTCACTAAAAGATTTCAAAAATTGTTATTGACAATATGAAAATAATTTTTTAAAAAAATGCTTGTTACGACATTAAAAATTTGAAAGTATGAGGGAAAAAACCTTTTCATGTCTCATCTCAAACTTATATAAGAAAACAGTCATTTAATAATACAAATTCCCCTCTTTACTTGCCATCTTTAATGTAAATAAATACGTAATCCATTAACCAATCACAATCCAAGAAGCACCAAACCTCACAGACGGAGAAAAAAAGCGTATGATTGGACTCAAAAAGGTTGACATACAGAGTAGATCTCTGGATTGTGATTCGTTCCTTGTACACACCCTAATTTGAGAGAGTCGATAAGATGTTTCAAATTCAATTTGGAATTTCCAGTTGATTTTCGAACCCATAATTTTAAAAAAAGGGGAAAAAATAGATTTGATTTTAAAAAAAATACATCTTGCATAGTAAATTTTTATTTTAATGAATTCCTATTAAGAGATCAGACGAATTAAATTCTGTAAAAATAAGGACTTTTTTTTAATATATTTAAACTAGTTAATTTTTATTTATTACTTAGGATAAATTTTACTTAAGTGTTCACTATTTTTTTACAGTAAAAGTTGTTTACAGAATTAAAAATTTTCGGAGTGTTAATTCAATATCTTACTATCTAGGTAATTATTAAGCATTTCCTCTGTTCATGTCTAAATTATAAATGAAACTATCTGAGAGTGGAATAACCAGCACCCCCCCCCTCCCACTTTCATGAAAGATTAACTATATTTATCGATCTACTGTTTCGCAAAGATTAATGGTTGTTAAAAATTTCATTTAATACTCTTTTATAAGTAACTTTCCTGGTGTCCTCAGGAAAATCGTCAAGCATTTTAGTTTTGCATCAGGCAGTTTATTATCCTATGTATTTTCTTAATTTTCTATCTATGAATTTATACATCCAATTATATAACAAGAAAAGACAGCAGTCGCCATTACTTGATTCTGAAGTTAAAACCATGATTAGAGGAAAACAAAATTTTATTAAAACTATGCTTCATACTGAAAACTACTGAATATGGAAAAAGAAGCCACATCCTCAGAAACAATGGGGAAAAAAGCCAGGATGAAATATTAGTGTGGTGGTAACTTCATAAGCCAGATAACAATTTCCGGACACCAGTGTATACTTTTGTCTAGTGGCTTTGTTACTCGGCTATGAACCCTAACGTTGCGAGTTCGAACCTCAACTTGCACATTAGTAACAACAATGAAAACGATTTAAATTTCATTATGACAATGATATTTATTGCTGCAAAATACGTTTACGATATTTTTTTAAATTGGTTTAAAATAGAAAAATATTATACAGCAAAAAAAGTTATATCATTAAAAAAATGTTTTGGACGCCAAAGGACACAAAAATCATATTCATTATTAGCAAGTGTTACGTCATGGCATGCAAGAGCGCCACCTATAACAATTGTGATCTTGTATATTCGAATGTTGTAACCCGTTGAGAGGGGTTGAACAAAATAAAGCCTTAATAACTATAACGTCATCCGTATTTTCTTCTATTATACATTCATTTTTAATCGACGATAACAGTAAGTACAGAGATAAAAGCAGAAGATCTCAGAATTTTAGTAAAATGCTATGACACCTAAATGCGGACCTTCAAATTCTTAAAGCGTTATTCATGGGAAGTATTATGAAAATCTCTCTCAAAGAATTAGTACTTATTTTAATCTTACTAGTATATTTATAATTTTTAATTAATTAATTTTTTTAAAATTATTCTCTATAAGGAGTTCAGTAAATCTTATGAATTTTAAAATAGGTAAGAGAAAATATTCCAATTTCCCCAATTATTATGAAGATCACCGATGCATAATTTTCATAAAATTTCGAGTAACATCTTTTTTATAAGAATTTAGACTAGATTTTGAAAATTACGAACTGTACTTACGAACTTAAGCACACAATTTGTTAACTTAGATAAATGTATTTACGAAGGAAATTATTTAATTTTGACCATAACTTTTTACCAATAAAAATTGAGTTTATTAAGAAACATTTATTTACATAGCATTGATCGATTAATAACATCAGAATATAGATTCACTGTTTTTGAAAATACTGTTTTATTTGTTCCTTTTGATGTTTCATTATTGGGAGAATGTGTGATAAGGTATAGTAGCAATACTTTTGTTAAATGAATCGGAATAATTTGTAGCCAAGGAATTTCCGTCGTAACTGCTCAAATAACGCTCAGAGCAGATACCCTGAGCTACACCCCCATTTCAAAAAATGTAATTCGCATAATACTCCCCCACCCCCTGTTTCATGAAACTTGAACTATTTTTGGATTCATATAATTTACATTCTTCAAATTAGCGTTAATTTTTTTAATCTTGCCCACCTATGATTAACTTATTTACTGAATTTATATAATTTTTGGTATTATGGTAGCATTAGTTGCTACAAACAATTAGGAATTAAATAAAAAATTATAAAATGAAAATGTGCAAAAAAAAAAAATGCAATATTATTTGAATTAAATTTCGATACATGAACAAAATGAAAATGCTCCCCACAGTTTGCAATTTATTAAGTTAATGATTTCTTCTTACATTTGAAAGTTAAAAAAAAAATAGCAAAATGATTTTTAATTTTGATTATATATTACTTGGAACAAGCACGAAATTACAATAATTGCGCATTGCATAATCAATTAGAAAATACATGTTTACTCTACATTGCACATGAATAACAAATTAAATATCGCAAATGCTTTCATCTTGAAATTAAGAAAATAATCATCTTCTAAAATACGTACAATATTTAGAAAATAAAAAAGTCGTAACTATCATTTAAATAATTTATTTACATAAAAAAAAATCCATCATATGCCAGACATGAATCCGAAATATTATGCTCTAAATAATTAACACAGGGAACAAAATTTACATTCATAAATTGTAAAATATCTAAAATTATTGAATTTTTAATGAAAAATATATATGTCTAATTTAAAAAAAACAATAAAAGTGAGTCAAATAGTTATAGCAATAATTGCATTTTTAGTGATTAAAAATTACATATTTAATCAGGTCATATCGCATTTCCGAAACACAAATTTATATCTACAAATGCTATTAAAATAAGACAGTTTCTTATGAAACGCATGTTTAACAATATATATTGTTTTAGAGTCTATAAAAATATTCAAAAATTTTTTTTTTTAAATGCAACAAACCGATTCCTCAGTTTTGCGCCACATTTTGCCGCAAAGCACCTATCTAAGTTATGACATTATATGGGACAATCAGTCAATTTTATTTTCTTAAAAAAATTTCTAATTTCACTGGTCTATATTCCATCTGTCATAAAATTCCTTTGTATTTCCTTTATAACAGAAATGATTACCCTATTCAGTTTATCGAACGTTAATTCAGAAAGTTAGTAAAAGTAGATTGATTTCAAATTTTACAGAATTCAATTTTTGAATTTCCAGAATTGCATGAAAATAGTTTTAAGTAACTGTTTCTATGTTTTAACACTTTATAAAAACATAATTTTAATTCATTATTTGCGAATTATGTAAGATGTATAGTTTTGGATTGGCTTATTTGAAATGACAATTTTGATTATAAGTCATATTTATTGAAATTATAAAACGATTTTTTAAAACTTTTCCTTGCGATATATTCAAACTTGCATTTTGTATCGTTTTGTATGGGAGATATTCTATTGAGCTGCATTCTGAGCTTTTAGTCGCCTACTTCTGATGCGAATTGGAGTTTGGAGAAAGTCGTGTCGCTTTAGATCTTATCTCCAACATCTGATTTCAGTTCAAAATTACGAGGTTTGATTCCAAATAATACTCGTTTTATTTCCTATAAAATGGAATATATATAAAGTGAAAATAAACTAAATTGAATTGCGAAGTTTTTAGTTCGCAATACTCGAATAAAATAACTGCACTGTTTTCTATACCATTTGTTAAAAGATAAGAAAAACCTGCTTTGTTTCCGAAATATATGTATTCAATAATAAAATTAATATTTAAAGAATGGAGCAGATTTAATTTAGTTAAAATTATCAACTAAATAACATGACAGAATTAAATTATTTAAATCAGTATATATACACGGCGTTCCTCGGGAAGAAAATATTTTTTTGCCTAATTTTAGTAAAATTGACACTAACCCAGTGGAATAAAAACATGCTCGTAAAAGAATACACTTTTTTAAAAATATGCAGGGTATCACAAAAAAGTGGAACAAGCATTTATTTCCTTATCTATTGCAATTAGATTCCAATTTTCGAATTGCGAAATTTCCTCAAATAAGGTAAACCAATATATGAAAATACAATGGCTTATGTAGTAAGATTATTACTCTCTACATAATCACACTCTCAGTACTCTTTAATAACATATATCATTCACGCATTTCTGCCAATATTAATATTAAGTTGCTTTCTAAAGATATTTTTACTTTTTAATACATAGAGTAAAAGCATGCAGAAATTAAACTCTATCTTTTAAAATTGTAGCAATTTCTTTAACTCTTTGACCTAATTTTGTTTCATGTTTCAGTACTTTTGATTAAAAAATTAGAATGCGTTCAGTTGTCATATTATCTGTCTTTCTCAAACGTGACATTATTCTAGGGCCGCTTTTGTCAAACTTTTATTAAATAAGTTTTTCTACCCCTCCGCATTTTTTATTCATTTATTTTATTCACCCGCCACTCCAAATCTTCAATTTTAATTAATTATTTTGGAGTTTTATTTTTCTCTGCAATCAAAATCTTCTACGTAATTGCACTTGCTTTGTATTTTCTCTCAACATTGTTAGGAACGGAGGTTAAGAACTCCGAGTTCAAGTACTCTGTGTTCAATCTCTCAAATCGGCAAATAGCATTTCCCCCCCCCCCCCAGCTTGAGTTTCTAAACTAAGATTTTATTTCACTTAATAAGTTTGTCAGTTTTATTGCATTATTATGTGTCATATAACAAAACTAAAGATGCCTTTTATCCCAAAACTTTAGTGTAGTAATTAATTAATTACTAGGTTTAAGAATCTTGAAGGGTCGAATATAAGAATTTGAAAACTGTTAGACATAGAAGAATTTTTAAAAAAATTTATTATTATTATTTTGCTTTTTTTACAAACAAATAGTACAAATAAATGGAAGTGGAGTTATGGGTACTGCGTCTAGTATAATGTAATTTTAAAATTATGTTTATATAAAATGTTGTAATACGCGCAATTCTCTTATATAGTTTGCATCTTTATGTCTCTTAAAAGAAGATATCAGTTTTACTAAGTAATATTGAAATCTCGTAGCTGCTCAAAAAGTTACAGACTGTGTCAAATGATTTAAAAAAATAAATGCATGTTATTTAAAAAAATATATCAATAAAATTTTAACTTATTAAGTATTTCCTAAACAAAATAAAAGAAATGTTCACAGTTATACCTTATTCCATAAATTAAACTCTTAACCTTCACTATTACCATCAATGAGGAGCAGATTTTTAGACTTTTAAAACTATGGTTCCAAACCAAGTCATCCATAGATGTTAGAAATTGTTGCCAAAAGAAAGAATACATAAGCAACCCAAGAAGTTCAAACTATTCAAGAAGGAAATTCTACAAATTTTGATTTCAATTAATGCGACAACAAATGTCCGAAGCAGAAAGTTCCACGTAATTAGATTACGAAGAAAATAATATCCTATACCCGAGATATTTTCAATAACTGAGTTAGTTTGTGCGAGTTTGAGGTTCGAACTCGCAACGTTAGGGTTCATAGCCGAGTAACAAAGCCACTAGACAAAAGTGTACACCTTTCTCCGGAAGTTGTTATCTGGCTTATGATGTTACCACCACAAGTTTAATTAGATGAATATCCGAATTTGGAACTCGTTCAACATGATGGCTGCTGTAAGATAGACCTTATAATTTTCAACCGTAGTCAAGTGAAGAGGAGGACAAATGAGCCGGAACTCAACTGCAAATTTTCACACCCCACCAGTGAAATCATTTAACAAAATCAAATTAAAAAGACATATCCTTGATGCGTGCTCTACCATTTTTCTCAAGAAAAATGAAACATTTATTTCAAAGTAGCACAAATCATAAAAAAATTAATAATATTGATGGAATCATTTATAAACATTTTATGCACAATGATTAAAAGTCTGAAAAATTCCATTTGCCTATTATTATTTATCTTACGATTTAGTTTCCATCATTTCCAAAGTCAATCATTATTATTGTTTTAAATTATATTTTATATATTGTTTCCTATTTATCTTTTTTGTGTGTATTTTAAATAATCCAGAATGTTTTTATTTTCTCTTATGCCACAGAAAGGAATCTATATTTTTATTAGATCAAAGAAAAGGGGGAAAATAACGTCTAATTTCGATCGATAATTTATTTCAAAAATAATAGTTAAAAAATTCCATAATTGTTACTTATTACCAATTATTCCTTAATAGATCACTTATATAAATTTCGTACTCGTATTGTTTTTTAAAACTTATAAACCGATGCTCTACACTGCGCTCCAAAATATCAAATGCTTGATTCATTTTTGGTTTTTGTTGGAGGAATTTCTTCAATACATTTGTCCTCGTCGGAGTCAATGTTTATTGCTTGATCTTGCTCACAAAAATCTTAAGATTTTTCAAAATTTTAAAAAAGAGAGGTTTTGAAAATTTGCACCATAAGTCATTTCAGGTAAGCTTTCATGCCTGTTAAGGCTTTCAGTTTTCTCTTTAACACTCAGTTTTCTTTTTAAATCCATTTTGCTTTTGTAATTCAGTAGCAGGAAATGTCCATACAACAAACTTCTGGAATCCAAATCGCTTTTGTCCAAACAGAATGAAATTATCCATCCAAAGGTGATAATTTCATCTGATTACAGATGTTTCCTTAAAAGAAGAGTCAAGAATTCCACAAATGTCAGTCTCTTGTTAAAAACGACGGATCATTCAATTCTTTACTTCAAAACTGATAACAGTAAACGATGTTGTGATCACAATAAATGAAATTTTTTTGTGTACATTTTAATATATCAGTTGCGGACCAGAGGATTTTGATAATATAAAGTGAATGTTAGTATTAACTGCGATTATATTCAAAAGCTTTCATTCTATTATTTTTTTGGAAAAATAAATACAGCAAAAAGTACTTTTTTTTAGTTTTATTATTGAATTAAAGGCTTGAAAGTACTAAAAAATGCAAGAGAACTTTCTTTAATTCAGAAATTAACAATTGTGTCTATACTCCTTCTTCTTCCTCTTATCAGAGGAATTTCATTTACCTATTATAAAAATTCTCTATCATTTACTATTACTAATTTATAATTTATAGATTTTATGAAAAATTTTAACGTGTATAAATCTTTAATAAAATTCGGAAAAAAATATTTTTTTTCTGTGTAATTTTTAAAAAAATATATGAATCATTAATAAAAATGAATTAATCAAAAAGATGATGAAATTAGATAAACATTAATTTCATAGTCTTCTGAAAATAATGAAAAAAATATTCAAAATTTAACATCATATCTCTTTATTAGAAGAATTAGGAAATTAGAATCACCCTCATTATTTACCTTATTTCGCCACTTCCCCCCCCTTATCGTAGGATAAATTTAATTAATTTTCTGAAATTTTTAAAAAGAACATATTACGGCTTTGTTTGTTCATTTTAGATTTTATATCGAAAAACTCTCAATCAGAAATCTCTCTGCACCTTTTCAAAAACTTTAAAAATCGAGTAAAGTTCCTTTAATTCCAAAAGACGACTTTTTTAAATTTTTATTTTGAAAACTTAAAACTTATGGGTTTGTTTCTGTATAAGCCAACTTACTTTTGCATCCAAGCCTAACACAAAATTCACCATTACATTTTGCATCTCAACCTTACATATTTTGCTTACAACTTTACATTACTCATAGACCTGTACCTCTTTGAAGCAGGTCTCATCTATTTAAGTTTTTTTTCCTTGTAAGAGAATGCTTTCATTTATTGATTAAGTAATAGTGCCGAAGATAATTTAAAAGAAAACGAATAATATCCTATATTTTTTTAAAGCTATACAAAGTTTATTTTAGAAATGCACCGCACTTTTACAGCACTATGAGGCGGAAACTGTTCAAATCCATTCACACACACACACACAATTTTTTTTTTTTTTTGCTTGTTAGTAATAATTACGTTGCAATAAAAATATTCCACAATATTTTCCAATTCTAAATTTCAAAAAGAAAACACGTCATTAGTTATATCTTGAGTAATCAAGTTATGCATGCTGTTGGCTTCAATTTCTAGGTCCATAAAAAAAATTATATCCACAGATTTAATCAAACTGTTATTTGAGGCGATCCTCTAGAAATGCCATGTTTAATACTTTGTTATAATGGATATAAAGACTTCATTAATAGGCAGAATATAAAAATATTGGTAATGATTAATAATTTTTTTCTATTTTATAAAAATACATACCTAAAAGATAAAAAATATATAACATTTTTCTGATTCAATACAAATATTCTCTCCTCCCCCCCCCTTTTATCCGAATTTTTTAGCCTAACTTCAGAAAAGGAGCACATACAAAAATATTATTATTATAAGGAACAAAGAAAGCCTAAAAGGTTTAAATAAATAAGTATAATTGAAGCATTGAAATTGACATCGAGTACCTACATTTAAACTGAAAAGGAAGAGAAAATATTAATTGTTATAAAAAAGTTTGAAAATAGCACAGGAAAAAAATTATTCAATATTAAGTATAGAATAGAACGTGATTAAATTAACCATTACTAAGCATTTAATATATAGTAAAAAAAGTACCGATATCATTAAAAATAATAAAATATATTGAAACAAAATAACTATTACTAAAGGAGTAATTTATTTTTAGCATACGACTTAATTTTATTAATATTTTTTAAAAATACCATTACTAAATGAAACTTTATACCAAAGCAGAAACATAAAACCGCATTACAGTAAGGGCAAAATATTAAAAAATTATTTTCTAAAGGGGATGGATGCACAAGAACCACACCTAATAGATCAAAGGATCATAACACTTGCCGAGAAGAAGCGAGTGGGTGACGGACGTTAGTGAGCTATCGCTCGCTTTTTTTACTAATTGGCGATAACTTTTTGGTGGCCATTCACATTACAGGAATTATCTTTGTCAGAGAGTCTATGAAACAATGAAAACAGTTTGAATTTCAGAACAACAATGTAATCTATTAGACAAAATTTCAAAGCTTGGAGCCTAATAAATTTCTAAGTTTAGCCAAAATATTGTGTATACTTTACATTTCTTGCATTAGTTTCTAAGAAATCAAAAAATTGCATTTTAGTCTTCTCCTGCAAATAAAATAGAATATATAGATAAAAATGTCAATAATTAAGTTGATAACTGAAATTAAAAAAACAACAACAGATATTTGTGGGAAAGTGTATTAATGGTCTGAATACAATAAGAACAGCAATATTACACTAAGATGCATGTGAATCATTTATTGGCATATCCATTCAAGAAGATCTATCACAACTGCGATGCAAGCAAATAACTGCTATCGCAGATGAACAGATCATCTAGTCTGCCACAGCTATGGCTGGATTTTCTTTTGTCTCTATTACAAATCTTCTAGTTTCTTATCCAGTATTCCCAAGTGGAACAGTATTAAATGTAAATACATGTATCCATTTTTGCAGCAAATATGAAATATTTAGAAAATGTAGATTCAATTCCTCGAAAAACACAAATAAAATGATATAATAATAGAAAACTAAATATGTGGCTCAAAATATAAAGACAGTAGAAAACTTTTTAATGAAATTATTGTAAATCAAGTAATCATTATTTATTATATTTTGATGAATTCAAAAGTGCTTTGCATGGTAAATTTACTATAAAAGATTGAAGGAAAAAAAACAATAAATATTGCTCTTTTATAAATAGCTACAGGAAAAAAAAGTGCATAAATACTGCTGAAGTAAATACAAATAGAACATCAAAACTTAACAATACAATATATTTTATTAAAATCATTAGAAAATAAGCTGATAACAAAACATTATGTGTGATAAAGGAAGAGCAAATAATGCACAGTAAAAGCTGTTTAAAAGGGGGAGGGGGCTTAAATAAACAGAAAAGTAAATTATAAAGACTGCTTTTTATATCTTGCAATGTTATACAAAAGTAAAATTAGCATTATTAAAAAGTAAGACATAATTACTATTTAAATTAATGTAAAAGCATTATACATACATAAAAAGTCTGAGCCAGAGCTATTTCAAAGATTCATAGATAACTCAGTTAGCAAATTTAGTTGATTGATGCTACTGATTCTAAAATGTTCTTATGTAAAATAAGCAGGAGTAAACGATGTTTCCTATTATTCTTGTTTTGAGTTTCTAGCAAGTTACTTAGAATTTATGCAATTTATTATTCATTTTAGAAAATTTAACAACACATTGTTATAAAAAATCATGCCATATAAATTATACAGCAAGAAAAAATAACGCTAAAAATTGCTAATAATTCTTATTTATTATACACGTATGATAAATATTTTAAATAATTATATTTAATATATATTGGTATATATCTTTCTTCTGTTACGAATGAACTGTTATGAACTAAATCGTAAAGAACTGTTACAAATTTTCATATATGCTTTTATCCAGTTCACAAAATATTACTTTATATACATTATTATTCGCAATTTTCATCACATATGTGTTCCCTCCAATAATACTTCTTTGGGGCATTTTCCTGCGCGTCAGAATATGTTAACATGAACTGATGTTTAACATGACAATTTTATTCAAAATGAAATTTTTCAAGTTTTGTATTCACATTTTTACTATAACACACAAGCCTATTTATGTCATAAACAATCTTTCTGACTGACTTACATTTATTATTCATTAAAATATAAGATGTACTGTCTTTTTAAATAAGTTCCAAACAATTTTGTGGTGAAATAAAATATAACTATAGCATAAAACTGCATATTACATAAAAATATTCATTTACTTACCAATTATTGAGTAAACTATACATATAATATACAGTACTTGCATATTAACTGTATGCCATTGACAAAAATAGTCAAGTTTTATTTACGAGAGAACTTATTAGCACATGATTTTATTTTTGGTGGTTAATTGTTAGCATGCAGTTGATACACAAATACTTAATATAAACAAACTTTTTTCTTGAAATGTGATTTTTTGAAATTCCTACCTATTAAATAAACCAAAGAAGATGACAGATGCACTTAATTGATTATTATTGCTAAATAGAGAGAGCATATCCATTTAGAACTGAATAAAAAAATGTTCATGGCAATTATAGCTTGATAATGATGCTTGATCCAATAGTTCTTCAACACTAAGCATGGGGGGATATATGCTCAGGTTAATGAGTTGATTTTAAAATGTAAAGTAAATACATTATAAAAAAACCTACTTGTATATAAAATATTATATATATATCCTTTTGCATATACTGTATAACTAACAATTGCAATGATAGTTGATCTTGTCTCTCATTGCTTCTTGCCTCAATATTACACTAAAGTATGCATAACAATTTTAAATTTTCAAAATTCCTCCTTTTTTTAAAAAATTCAATCTACTATTTTGTGCTGAGTTTTCATATTGTTTTTTTAATTTAACAAAAAGTAAAGACTTTTTACATACCAGTTATGCAAAAGCAGTAAATAACAAATGCAAATAGTTAATTTCTTCTTATGAAAATAAGCATAAAAGCGAATTCCAAAGAATAAAGAATTTAAAACAAAAGAAAGAAAATCAAGATTAGCAAAATTGGATATTTGCACAGTCTGACAGAGTAAAAGAAAGTAAATGAAACTATAAAGTTTACACAATTAAAGTGATTATTAAAGAAAATATATTGATTGATAAAGCAGCAAACGTTTCTGAAGATAGAATTTTGTAAGAGAACATTCTTTGCAGGCTCTGAAAGTAAATTCAGTCTCGACTACAGAGATATAAAGAAAATTATCATTAGTTAAAAAGATAAAGCATATGCAATAAGAATAATCTCTTTAGAATAAAAAAGCAATATTTTGATACATATTTAATATAAAGAATCTGCTATCATGAGTCAACAATAAAATAAAACGTATGCAATAAGTTTTGCCCTTAAATATAACAATGAAAGACATTCTTTTCATTTCCATCCATTATCCTGAATGTAAAAGCGCTTGTCCAGAAGGTAAATTTTAGTGTCATTATTAACGACCGAAAGTTTAGAATGGCATTAAAAAAAACAGCATATACTGATACGTTAGAGATTTATTTATTTTACAGAGTTGAAACTTCCGCCAAAAGCTACGCTTACCATATGGATCTCGGAAATCTAAACATAAGCAATTAGCGGAGGAATCGCCAGCCTCATTTCAACCTTTTGGAGTCCAATTACAGCGAAGCTCACATCAGCCTTTGATGCTTTTGTAAGATGCGCTGTGATTGTACTCATTGTAGGTTGACATGGTCTGGCCGATCTCTAGAAAGTGCCAATTTCAAGAAATGTATTGTCTAATGTTTCTAAAGGTACCAAATGGCAACAGCAAAATTATTTAGGTTTTCCCCAAAATGGCAGCAACCCGACGACTACAGAAAGTAAGGAAATATTAGTTTCGGATTTCTTAACTTTATATTATGTATTATTCTACTTTTGTTATTTGTACGAATCCAAATCAAACTAGGTGCTTGTTGAAACAGTAAGATGATTTTTCTCTATTTGTTTGTGAGTTTATTTTTTGCCAGTATGTTAGAGTAACAGCTTTCATTTGCTTAAAAATTCTATTATCAGTATTATGATCAGAATTTTTGTGTTTATTTGAAATTCAGTTGCCTTGCCTAGATATATGAAATCCTCTTTCTGTCGATTAAATCAGAGATTATAAAACAGTTTTGTGGCTTTTTTGTTTTATTGTGAAATATATTTTTCTCTATATTATTTCGTAATAAAAGTTTTATATTACTCATTGGGAAGTTAATGAAAAATAATTTATTATGAGGGCTGCCATTACTTTCGTCAGAAAATTGAAACTTCATTAAAAAGTTCTCAGAAATCTCTCTATCACCTTATCAGTGGAAACATGCTGGACACATATAAAATGTAAGATTTATACCTTTGATGTAAAAGTGCATTCTTATGCCCTAAAAATTGTACATGTTTAACTACCGATTTTTTTCTTTATAAATTTCTATGCTTAATCAAATGAATAAAATGTATCATTTTATATATTCTGTTATTGTATTAATAATCTTTCAATAAAATCAATAGTTAAAATAATTTTCTCTTATTTTAAACTATTTAGTAGTACTTTATCTCCTTAAACTCATCTATAAACTTACCAGTAATATGCTACTTTAATATTGAAAATTACATGCAGGTCTAGAAAATTGGAATATGTGTGAAAAAATGTTACATAGTAAAAATGTTACTCTTAATATTTAGTTATGATGTTCATTTTCCCAACTTCTCTGTATTATAAACTGAAAGAGTAGAGAGAAACAAACTAAATTATTTTAGTTTGCTATTATTTTTAGTTTGATTAATTTTAAAAAATCAAATATTGATTTATTAAAATATTGTTGTGGAATTCATATCTCACGCTAATGTTTTTGCCTTATACTTGTATAAGCCTGTAAAATAAGTTAAAAAGCAATTTGTAAATCATCAATCTGAATTTACTTTCATTGGGTAATAGATGATATCTGGTAGTTCCATTTTTAAATTTTTGTTATAGAATAGTTTTGAAGAGACCAAATTTTAGTTTTACGGTATGAATTTTGAAGTCTACACCATGACTACTGTTATACTTGAATAACAAAAATGTATGCACATTTTAGTTTTCAGCTAGCAAAAAAAAAAAAAAAAAAAAAAAGATTCATAATAACTAGAAATCTTGGTAGAAAGCAGAAATTCTATTTGATGAAATGAATCACTGAAAACATTCTATCAATATAGTGTTTTTAAAGGAACACATGATATTGCTTAAGCCACTTTTTTTATTAAATAGAAGTTGTGATAAACATAATAAAAAGAAACTGTAACTTAAACCTCTGAAATCTACTATTCTCTGAAGTCTCTAGCTCTTTCAAAACTCAAAATGACCAAAAATAAATGAAGGTAAACAATTTCTTCCCAATACCTTATACCAATACTATTTGTTTGCATCATGTACGATTCTTTTATCATCATCTTTTAAACTTTTATTGACTATAAAGAGGTCATTTACAATTTGTGCTAGCACTTTATAATTTCACTAAAGGATTTTCTATGTGTTTTGTGATATTCGTGTTTTGATTTTTGTTAACCCGGCACAAGCTAAGAATCCGTTCAGGAGCATACGCCGGAAATCAAACCTCATTCCTTCCTTCCTTTTCTATATGATTATAATGTATTGTTTTGTAAAAAAAAAAAAAAAAAAAAATCATGCAAATATAGAATAAATTTTAATGCATGCATTTTGAAATTATTGCTGCATCATAAAAATTTAATCACTCAAGAATTTTCAATTTTGTACTTTAAAACATTACTCTTCTGGATAACTGACTATAAATATTTAATATATTATTAATCCTTAAAAGAATTATTAATTTATTTGAAGATAAAGAAATTTATTTTCAAATCTATGCTCAGATTTATTTGTGTCTGAAAGAGAAAACATTTCTATTGTTGAAAAATTAGCTACATAAAAAAATTGGTATATAGAAAAGATAATGCCTATTTTCAGAGTAAATATACCAAAATTTATTAAATATTTCAATATAGGGAACACTAAAATAGAACAAAAGACCAAAGGGTAGAGGTTATATTCTTGGACAAGATATTTCTTACTTACTGACATTTACCATTTACAAATATCGTAGGTTAATTGCTAAAAGGACCCGAAATTTCTCCTTTCCATTTTGGTTGTCTTTTATGTGCACACCGTTGTTGTTAAACACAAAATGTAAATGTTGCATAGAAAAGAAATTCTATTCAGTGGATTTTCTTTTCAGTGCAAATTCTTAATTATAATTAAAAAATATTATTATTTTGAAATAAGCAGTATTCTGAAGATATGTGTCAATCATCAAACAATCCGTACAGTTTTTTAAAAATTCAAATATTTGAATACTTGTATTTATAATTACAACTGTTTCAAATATTGATAGGAAAAAGATTTTTTAAAAAAACCTCATATTATAACAAAGGAGATTGTCAAAAAAATCAGCATATTTTATTTATATATTTTTGATATTTTATTTCTTATTAATATACTTTCTAACAAATAGATGCATTTTTAACTTGTAAAGAATTCAAACTTATCATCTTCACTGCTTAAATTCCAAATGAGATTCTGTATCATCAAGCAGTATCTTATTAATTTCCTTTTGAATTCAAACTGTCTGATGTCTAGGCATTTTAACAACAAAGATTAGCAATTAGAAGTTTTTATGTAACTTGCATCTACCTGCTGATATTTACTGGAGATATCAATCAAAAGTGACTGTAGGACAGGAAACCACAATTATTAGAAAGATCAAATTGTACTGCACCATATACCAGCCCTCTTGAAAAAGTGAAAGGTAGCATTGCTGTTGTCATCTGGCAGTTTGCATGAGCGGTGTTCTAAGCCATTTTGGCAATCAGAGGATTTAGCATTGAGCAACACAATGGTAAATTTATCACATGTAAATATATACATTATTATCAAGAATTATGTTCCTAACATTTTCTTGTTGTTTACAACAAATTTTTGGTGATTTTAGATTTCTAGATTATTTTTATATGTAAATATTTTTACTCAATTTATATTTTTCTGTTGCTTGCACCACTATTTTTGCATTCCCTTAAAGAATGTTAAAAAAAAAAATAATATACATAATAACATTAGAAATATGTATATTCTTTTTGACAAAATTTTATTTGCTTGTCATTATTCACAGATTTAAAGCTATAACAATATTTTATAGGAAAATGATTATATTTTCTTAGGCTCTTCTTGAGTATTTTGTTGCAATTATATTTGACACTTGTTTAGTTTGAGCAAACTGAATTTTAGCTATTTGGGTGAAATAATTCCTTGTTCCACATGGCAAAATAGTTGATTTAATTTTTGCATATTTTTTATTCTGCCTTTAAAGAGCTATAGACGTATAAAAGGGACATTGTTGTTTAAGGAAATTAACTGTATGATAGAAAGGAAAAAGATTATTCATAACTTTGACAGTCTTAAAAATATTTTCAATCTGTTATATTATGAGCTGAAAAACATTATTTGTTTACACACCCTTTCACACTTATACTTTCCAATAATAGTGTTTTGTGAAAAAAAATTGTAATAAGCACATAAAGGAAAAATAAAATTTATTATTTTTTTCTAATCCATCTCCAATTGAGTTATCTGTGTTTTTTAGTAATATTAATAAGATTGCTGTCATGTTTGAGAATAAATATTGGTAGAAATTATTAATTGATAACGAATAAAATTTCTCCTCTTCAAATATGAAATTGTTTTATAGATTTTTTTTAAAATATTATAGTGGAATTTGTATTATTGGAAAATAGTAAATTAAACAGCTGAAATTTATTTAAAGTAAAAGTATTTTTAATCCATCGGCACACATACACGGGATCTTTTTGACCCCATCCTTTCTCTTTTGTTTATAAATTCCATTAATTTATAAACATTTGTACCTGTTACTTACTCTCTGTGCCTTCATGGGGAAGCTAGAAAATTAGAACAGCAGAAATCCATGAAACAATGTATCTCATTTTTTTACCAGAAGGTTGGGGTGAAATTGACATCCTGCGTGAGCTGGCTTTTCAGATTTTTTTTTTTTAATTTATTGTCATGGCTGTGACAGCATACATAAGCAGCTGAGATTCAGATATCTTCTCACAAATTTTTCTACTGGTTAAAAAAATGTCTATAGCTCAGATTCGTCAGATTTTGATCACATTTTAAAAGTGGTTGTGATACAAAATTGGAACTGTAGAAGATTCTAAATACTCTGGAAAATTTCATTGAAAGCTCTTGAAATGATATAAATGCTGATATAAATCCTGATATAAATGCTCTTGAAAAAAAGGAGTAAATCCTGATATAAAATGCATTCTCTTATAATAAGAATAAATTGTCTTGAAATTTTTGTTAACATTTTTTTTTTTAAATTGTAAATGATAAAAGTGTTTAAGTGTTGTTTAAAAAAAAAAATTTTTTTTTAGTGTATATAAAAATAAATGACTAAAGTTATGGATTTTTAAAATTATATGTTTAAACTTATTTTTACAAAAAATTTCAAATGTAAACTAAAAGTAAAATATAAAATTTTTATTCTTTCAATATTTTTGTACAGAAATATCTAGTTACAAGAAATTCTATCAATTAATCTAATAATAAATTTTATTTGAATGGAGTGGGGGAGGAAAAAAATACAGAAAAGGTATGGAATAAAAGGGGCTAAATTCAATTTTGGATTTTCTTATTAAACATCTCATTTGTATCTTCTGTAGAGCATATTTGAATTTTAAAAAAAATAGTCATATACTCTGATCATTTTTTTTTTTTTAATACAAATAGCCAAAAAGATGAGGAGTAAGTACCTGACAATTTTGAGTCGGAATGAACTTGTGCGTGTTCTAATGTTACAAAATTTTTTTTGCATGCTGAAGGGTTAATGCAGTTAAGTGTACCTGTTTTATACGAGGGTTAGCCAGAAAATAAGTTTTCCAAAGCTCCAAAAGATGGCACTGCAAAAGGAACAAAATGCGAAGGCGCAGGCCTGATAGATTGTCGTGTGGCTATCGTATGCAGCAATTATTTTCCGATTGCTTAAATTAACATCGTTGTAGGGCACTAATTATGTCAGACCTTATTTCTTCTGCTGACTGCAAAGTGAGGTCCATAATAAAGTTTTTGAATGCGCTTAAGGTAGCGCCGATAGAAATCCATCATGAGTTGTGTTTAGTGTATGGACTTGATGTAATGAGCAAGCAGATGGTTTGTCATTAGGGTTATGAATTTTCCGAAGGTAAGCAAAATATCCATTCATACAGCACTGCTGATGGCAATTTCTCATCGATGATGACCTACTAGAGCAGATCAGACAGCGCACTCTGCAAAATCGTTGCTTTACGATTACAAAACTCAATAGCCATTTCCCGCAGGTATCACAAATATCACAAACTGCGATGCATGAAATCATTACGAAACCCGTGTTTTTCAGAAAAAAATTGTGCACCAGGTGGGTGCCGAAATGTTTTGCACCCAAACAACAAACAAAACACATAGGAACAGAATTGACTTTTTTTGCAGTGATACCACATTGAAAGCAATGAGTTTCTCGACAAGATCGTTATGGGTGATGAGATGTGAGTTTCTCACTTCACCCCAGAAATCAAGCTACAGTTGATGCATTGCCATCACGGTGAATCTCCATGTAGAACCAAAGTCTGTATCTGCACGGAAATTGATAAGCACAGTTTTCTGGGACATGAAAGGCATTCTTCTCGTTGACTTCTTGATGATGGGTGGTAAAGTAAACGTTTGACATTGCTGCGCAACACTAGATATGTTGCAATGAGCCATTCAGAATAAGAGATGCAAGATGCTTATGGCTAGTGTTGTGTTTCTGCACTATAAGCTCTCCTATATACAGCAAATTCCACAAAACATTTGTTTCTGGGAGGTGTTGACCATCCAACTTATGGCCCCGATCTTGTTCCCAATGATTTCCACCTATTCTTGCATCTGAAGAAATAACCTGTCCGGGCATCACTTTCCCACAAATGAAGATTTGCAGATAACTATGACATGCTGATTCCATTCCCAGGTACCAGGGCTGTAAATTATCCCACGGTATGACAAATGTTACAGTTCCGATGGTTCTTATGTTGAGAAGTAACTGATGTATTGGTCTGTCTTTTGCAATAAATCTTTTTGTCTTTTTTTAAATATTGTCTTTTGTTTCTTTTTACGTGCCGAGGGAAACTTTTTTTCCAGATGACCTGCATATATTCCTGATAAGCTTTCCTTTTGATATTTTATTATGTTTTAATAATACTTGCATATAATTTTTTTAATCTGGAAGCGTGAAAACTTTTTATGATCAAGGAATGAATTGTGCATTTTTTTAGTTTTGTAACCAAAATCAGATTCTTAGATTTAAAATAATTTAGAGATTTTTCATTTTATCACTTTCTCTTTTAATTTCAATTTGAAATTGATTCATTTTCTCTGAAATATTGCTATTTTGATTATAATATTTCAGTGTTTAGTGACACATCGACATTATTTTGAGTTTATAGATATGGTCATGCATTTATCTGCTCCTACATAAACTTTTTAAGGTAGAAAGTGGATACATATCATTGATAAATTGTTTAGATTTTCTCTATGTTTCACTTATGCTTTCTTTACAAGCTATTTTGACATAATTTTTTTAAACAAAAATAAAGGTATCTCTTTGATATAATATTACCTTATAATAGTATCTCATTGCTTAAAATTTTTTATAGGAATTACAAGATATACGAAAGACTGGCATAAAATGTTTTCGTGATGTGCAGGTTGATGAATCAAATATTCTTACATGGCAAGGGTTAATTGTACCAGTATGTATATAATTATGCTTTTCATTTTAGCTTACATTCATAAATATTTAAAATTTCATCTATACGTAAATATGATATTCCAGATTTTTGCTAAGATTTATTTATCTATACATTTATTATACATTATTCATATAGTAACCCATTTTAGTTTTAAAATCTATATTAGTTTTAGAATGCCTTGGTTGGAATTTCTTCTTGACCACATTAAATAAATTAATGCTTTTAAGCTTGTACTTTACCAAATTATCTGCAATTCCTAACCAAATTCTTCCATGTTTTGACATGAAAATTTGTAGATTTGTATTGTAAATATAACTATTGACAGTTACCCTACTAATTAATGTATAATGTAACAGTTATGTGTATGCATGTTTAACTGATTTGCAAAGTAAAGAATTATAATAATTCTTACTGCACAAGCTGAAAGTCATCCTGTGTTACATTGTGTTCAATTTTTACCTGAGTGGCTGACATTTTTTTTTTTTTATCTGAAAAGAATCTAGCTTGCTTTATTTAGCCTTTCTTAGTATTTTATCAATTAAACACTTTTTCCTTTCTGTTAAATTAATGACTCCCATTCTTCATATATATATATATACAGAGTGCACACTTTAAACCTGACTCAGTAGCTAAATTTTAAATTATTAAAGATAGGTTTATAATTCCAGTTAGAAAAAGGCTTTTAATGACATTATTCTTATTTTTGGCCTTGTGAGAGCAAAACTATTTTCTGAATAATAATTTTTCTTTCTTGTTTAGTGTATCTGTTAGCATGCAGCTGTCTTCTTAAAACACCAAAGAGCCCACACATATAAAATTACATCATTACAACTTTAGTGGAATAACCTACTTTTTAAATAATTTGCTGATAAAATTTGTAACTCCCCTTGATAACCTGTGGACTGATTATTCTTTTTCTTCCCTTTATTAACACTGAATTTATTAATATTTAATAATTATTTCATTTATAATTATTTAACTTATTTAATAACAATGTAACACCTTGATGATCTACCAGACTTGGTGTCCTATAGTTTTATAGTAATATCCCTAGTCTAAGATTAAATGTACCATGTTATCCAAATAAATGAAAAAAATTATACATGTCATTTTTGTAAACTAGCCTAGGATGTTATATGTTTCATCATAAAGCTTGTAAAATAACATGTTATGTAGCTTCCATGTAAAATCATTGTTCAATGGATAATCAATAGATTTTTATTTATTATCTTATTTCATTAATTTTATCTTTTGTGATTTTTGAAGCCTAAATTATGATTTGAGGTGTGTAAAAGAATTTTCATATGCTATTAAAATATCTAAGTTCTTGTCCTGTTCAGGAACTTAATGGCAGTGAGTTTTTTATATTGTTTATTGTGAAAAAAAAAATACTGCACATTTCATAATACATATGTGCAGACAACTTCAAATCTATTTTTTGATTAATCAAACTCTTTGCAGTGTTCTCTCAGTAATTTTATAGTTTTTATTGATTCAATATATAATGGAAACTAATTGTCTTGCATTCTGATCATTAATATTCACTTTGAAAATTTTACTTTTGGCATCTTCAGTATACAACACATTGTTTTTTGTACAAATTTTTTTATAAAAGTTGATTGATTGTTGTATTTAATTATTTATAAGTAATTAGAATGTATTGATTTTTTAATGAAGATTTGTATGTTTGTAAGCAATGATTTCAAGATTTGTATGTTTGTAAGCAATGATTTCATGATTCTTTTTAATATCAAGTTTGAAAAATATGCATCTGAATCTGAATATAAAATGTGCATTTGATTCATTCATGATAATGCTGAGTTCATGTAAAGGAAGGGAAAAAAACAAACTATGTGTTGCTAAAACTATTCCAGAATATTACATTGCAATTCTTATTGGAATCTTATAGTAAATGATAGTTCTTGAGTTCCTGTGTTCAGTATTGCATTTATTTTTTTAAACAATTTATCTTGCATAAAATAGAAATATATATTCATTCTTGATATTTTTCTTTTGTCTAGGATTCTGCACCTTATAATAAAGGAGCATTTCGTATTGAAATAAATTTTCCTGCAGAATATCCATTCAAGCCCCCTAAAATTACTTTCAAGACTAAGATATATCACCCAAATATTGATGAAAAAGGTCAAGTCTGTTTAGAAATAATAAGTACAGAAAATTGGAAGCCTGCTACAAAAACAGATCAAGGTAAAAAATTTTTCTTTAACATGCTTTTGTTTTGCTTTTTAAAATTTCCTATCCTCCCCATTCCCAAAATTAGCATTCATGTATAAACTTTTTTTTTCATGCCGTGATGAGATTTGTGTAGAATTAGTAAATTCAGTTGAATCAATAAAATGTCAAGCTCTGTACATTAAGGTGAAACAAAAAAGACCTTAAAAATTTTGTTTTAGATTTTAGTTTGAAATAGTGGGGGAAAATTGCATTTTAGGTTAAAAAAGAATTTAAAAAAATTTTGGTTTCAATACTGTAACATCTTGAGGTGCTGCAAAGAGCTTAAAGTTAACAAAAAAAATTGAAAAATTATAAACTTTGAGAAAAATAATTTTTTTTGAATTTTTTGTGCATATTACGTTACAAAGGATGGTTTTAAATACATATATAAACATTAAAACTAAAAAAGATTATTAATTACAAAATACAATAATAGTAATAAAATATTTTTTAATGTCAATTTTTGTGTTTCTTCTGTATCCTTAATGATTATAAATGTTACTACTGCAAAAGGTTTGTTTCTACTTCATTGCCACATTTAACTATCTTTTTTTTGTATGTATGTATGTATGTGTGTGTGTGTGTTAACTTTTGGCATACTCACATGTGAGTCAATTTTTGCTTATATGTATCCTTCTCTTGCAATTAAACCATAGACCTTTTGAGCCAATTCGGTCTCCAGTTTCACAACTATTTGTACTGCTTGCATATGACAAGGAAAACGGTGAAAGTCGATAATCAGGTGCACTATACTATTTGGCTTAGCTTCAAATGCCTTGCATATAAATATATTATTAGTTAAATATAATATCAATATTACTTAAAGGATTATAGGTAATATTGATACCTAGTTAGCTACCACAACCGCTTTGAGGAAGAAAGAAGCAAGTAAAAGTAAATAATTACAAAAAATAATTAAGTTTAATCAAGAATGGACAAAAAATACTAGTGTTACAGAAACTTTTACTGGTGGCATTGACAACGCTGAAGATGAATAGTGTTCTTTACAAAAAGAGGCAAACTAACCAGATCCTTCAAGTTTATCTTAAGACTTTGTCGCTGAGTGTATTGTGAAAGTATATATGTTTGTGTGGTTTAATATAATATTAAACCACACAAAAGTTTATGAAGTTAAACTATAAGTTTATAAGGAACTAAGTTTATGAAGTTAAGGAACTATAAGTTTATGAAGTTATAAGGAAGTATAAGTTTATGAAAAAACCTTCATATACTTATAGTTCCAAACATTTGCTTAACCTTATCTCATATTTAAGATTCTATGGCGATCTCTAGAACCTTATAGACCCAGTTATTCAAAGAAATGGGTACTTTGCTGCTCCAGACAATATTCTTTTGTTCATGATAAGTGATAAACGTAAGATTGAACAAAAACTTAATTTGCTACGTGTTTTAAAAGCAAGAACAGAAAGTAGAGACGGAGTCGCGAGGTTTAAAGTTCCAAAGATAAACTTTGATGCAAAGGCTTGCATCGACATGATCTCATAGCTAGAAAATGACGCAGCTGAACCCCCCACTCCTTGTTAAAACATGTTTCCAAAGACTCTGTCAAAGTGTTACATATTTCACTTACAGAAGGATCCTTCTCTGAAGCAATTTTGAGGTTATGTCTAATATAACAATATCACTTCATAACAGATTCGTAAGTACGGCCGTTCAATTTCAAGCAAATAACTAAATTTCCCAAAAATAGAACATTCTGACATTTGGCTTGTTTTCACTAATTTAGTCTGAACCGTTTTTACTCACAACAAAGCGCACAAACTAACAAATCACCTACATTAATCAGTCGCACAATAGACAGAGCGAAGATGACAACTGAATTGAACTCGTCAAAGTTGCTGCCCTGTCACCAGCTTTGAGCTTGTCACCATAGGCAGGCAAATCTTTGCCTCCCCTCAATAACATCTGCACTGGCGATGATTCAAAGTTCAAGATGCCATACTAATGCAATAGTAAAAACTGTTTTTTAATTTTTTTATTTATATTGTAATACCGGTTTAAAACTTTTTATTTCATAATCGAGATATGCAAAAATCTTTGAAAAAGTTCCAAAAAATGTGTTTTTATGAAACTTTAACATCCACGGCCCCTCAAAATGTACTACAATATTTTTACAATAATTTTTAATTTATCTTATCTACACTAAAAGACAAATTTTTGGCGTTATTACAAATTAAAAATCAAAAATTGGTTATTTCTTTTAAAAAACTTAAAATATAGCAAAAATTTCAGTTTTATGAAACTAACATGCTTGCGGCACGTCAAAAGGTACTCCAATATTTTTCATATTTTAAATTTATCTTATCTACACCAAAAGGCAAGTTTTCTGTGCTATTGCGAATTAAGAATCAAAAGTTGATTGTTTCGTCCCACCCATGTGTACATTGTTTGCTATCAAAATTCTTCTAAGTGTTCAGTATTGAGAAATAAGTTGCTGTTTAGTATTCTTCTATATGTTCTCTTTTACTTAAGAATTTTAATTTGCTGATTATGTTTTAAAAATGAAATTTATTATATTTGAAACAGCAAAATTTTCAAACTGTGCTGAATGAAAATAAATTGCTTTGAGTTTTACTGTTGTATTCTGGAATATATGTAGAGCAGAATTTTATGAAGGTGAAATTCAATATGAAAAACGTGTTTATTATTTCACTGTACTTTTATGAATTATAAAATTTTTTTGTTTAATAGTATATATACATTTCTTTGTATATAGTACATCTATGATTATTTTTTAAAATTCATTTATTATCTTGTATCAAAAACTGATGCCTAATTACAGCTATTGTTTTATGATTAAACAGTTATTCAAGCTTTGGTGGCACTAGTGAATGACCCAGAACCTGCTCATCCTCTTCGAGCTGATTTAGCTGAAGAATACACCAAAGACAAGAAAAAATTTTTTAGAAATGCTGAAGATTTTACTAAGAAATTTTCTGAAAAACGTCCTTCTGAGTAAAATGTGGTTTGCAATACATCATGAAACCCACCTGTTGTTGCATTAATTGCATAGGCTCTTAAAATTAATATTAAAATCTTGTTGTATTGATGTAATATGCATATAATATCTTTTTCAGATATTTGATATGATAACTAACTGCTCTTGTGAAAAGTTCTTGATTCATTAATCATTATATATTTTATGAACATTTTATATGATTATAAGTGAAATTGAGTTTTGTCTTGTATCGACCTTTGTGCCTTTTCCTACGTTCCTAGCCAACTTTTACATCTAATATGGAGATGTTTGCGCATGAAAGCAATTTTAGATATTTCCATGCCAATTACGAAAAAAATTTTGATTATTATTTTTTTTCATAAATGATTATTAGTTACTATTCTTTTATTATTTTTATATAGAAGAAACATTACTTGATTTTTATAATTGAAATGAATAGTTTTTAATCATAATAATTTTTTTCTACAAAACATTGTGTATTTGCATATATTGTATTAGTTTTACAATGTTTTTATGAAATATAAATTTTTAATATTGCTTTTATTTGACCTCTGTGCTTTTCAACTTCTTACCTTAATTGGTCTTTTAAAATTGTTTATTTATTAAATACTTTGAAGTTATATTATTTAACTTGAGTCAAAGTCAGAGTTAACTTTGAGGCTTTTTTCTTTAAATGAAATTATATGCATGCTTCTTCAGTTGTAGTGAAAAGGCATCTCTGGAATGTTCCTTAATTTCTGATGTCTCCTGTTTAAAAGATTTCTTGAGTTCATAGTGTATATATATACAGTTTTAACTAATATCCATCAATTTTTTAAATAAGTTATTTTATGTGGTGGTGCGTTTCCATATTTTATGCAGTTTGATTGATTTTGGTGTTATTTAATGTAAGATATTTTTGCAATTAATTGATGGATTTAAGAAATACAATCTGACAGGAATCGTAGAAAATAATAATAGTTATGCTATTCTGATTGTAAAGCTAAAAAATTGTGGAATATATGTTAAAAAAAATTTCTGCATTTTAAATTCATAGAAATTAGATATAATTGTCATTGCTTTAATTTTTTTTATTTTCACGAAATAGATATATTTGGCTTTATGTAATAAGAAATGTTAGTTCTTTTTATAATTATTATATTAAAAAAATTTTTGAACGAACTTTATAAAAATATTATCTTTGTTACTATTGTTGATTAAAAAAATTTACTTTTATATCTGACAGTTGTAATTTCATTTGAGGCTACTTAAATTATTTTCTTTTAATAATTTGTGGTTTAAATACATTATCCACTATTGTATGATATCAAATTCATCTGCAATAAGGGTAACTGGAAAATTACTAATTTACATCTGACGTTACAAATTTTTCCAACCATAACCTATTGAAAAAGAAACCTTGCTCTTTGAGTAAAGTTACTGTTTTTGAAAATTGTCACTTTGTGAAGAAAAATAAATGTGTGTAGCACTTTTTATGTTTAAAAAAAATATACTTTTAAATGGTTATATATCCTCACCAGAGAGGCTCCTTTTATTAAGAAATCAGAATCACATCTATCTCTAACTGAAGAAGTTTTTTTTTTCAGTTGTAAGCTCAATTTGGTTTCACTTTTAAATAATTTGTAAACAAAAGAGAAAAGAGTACTGCTAATTTGTTTTCATGCCATTTTACACTTAAAATTTTATTTAAAAAAATAAAATGTTTTGCATGAAATGAAGAGAAATATTAATAATAGAGTGGCATGTTTACTTTTTTGGGGAGAAGAAAAAACCCGTCGTTTTTTATTTTGATGTACAAAATATATTTTTTTGTTATAAAGACTGATTATCTCTTGAGCAGAAATTATAGAATGAACTTCAGATCTCGTATTTGAACATTTATTCAGATGATTCGTACTTTTTAAGATGCAATATAAGCCATTTGCTTCCTCCCTTTGTCTCTCCTTTTTTGTTTTTATTCCGAAATGTACATCTCTTCAAAATAATAATAATAATAACTAAATTTTGATATTTGGTTAATATAAATAAGTAAATTAAAAAAAAAACATGCAGTTCAGTAGATTCTAAAGAAAAATTTCTTGAAATATAACTAATAATCATGGATGCTAGTCAGAAACTTTCAAGAATTTTTTTCATTTATTTTGGAGAAAGGAAAAAATAAAAGATAATGTGAAGCGTTTGAATTAGTAATGAGTTATAAAACAATTTCGGTCAATTTTTGTTATTTGCAGAATTTTTCTAGTTTGATTTCTATAAATAAATTAATGAAGCATATTTTAAAATGTTTTATGTTCCTATATTTATATTTTTCTGTAATTTTATGTTACAAATTTTTTGTCCATTTACATTTGTTTTTAGAATTTCTATTACAGTGTTTTTAAAATACAAGATGGATACAAATTAGCTGTGCCAAAAGAAAGAAAAAGTTTTTATGTGTTTAACAAGAGAATACAAATGAAAATACGATAGTGAAAATATTATGTTTACCTTTTTCGCAGATGTCTAATATGGTTCTTCGTTTGTGTGACAGTATCTCCATGGTAAAATATATATATTGCCATTTGCTTGTGAGCAGATTTGCATGCAAATATTGTCTGTTTTTGAGACAATTTTCTGGCATTTTTAACAGAAATGTCATTGCTTATTAACTACATCTTACTTGGATGTTGTCTCAAAATACTTAGAGCTGTTTATTTCCAAATTTAGGATACAGTATTTATAATTTCCAATTGAACTGGTATCTTGCAATTACTATTTTCAAATTTTCTATTTTTAAATTACATGAATAATGTGTGCCCATTCTGTATGCCATTCTTTGTATATATAAAAATTTAGCACTTGTTACATTTCCGATTGGAGAATTTGTAAGTTCAAAAATACTTAAATCAATTAATCATGTATCAAGGACTTAGAAATTCGATATCAAGAATTTTAAGATGACTTTCCAATCTTTGTCTTGAAACTTCAGTGCGAATTTCAAAAAGTAAATAAATGTTAGATTTGAAATTGCTTTATTTTTCTATTCTTATCCATTATGGATCATTATGTTTGCTTTTTTGTTGTTGTTGTTGTTGTTATTCTTAAAAAGATTGAAAAAATTCTTGGAATTTGATAGATAACATGTCAAAAAGCAATTAAACTGCTTAAAATTATTATCAAGCTGTTTTTGAGTGCCACTCAATAATAACCAGGGCAACTGCCAACATAAATGAGTTTTCACATGAAACCAATAGAAGTGGCCAGGAATGAAAAGTTTTAATGAAACCAAATGTCCTTGTTTCATATATTTCTGTAAAGTTTCTATGTCTCATAATACATTTTAAATGCTATTTTGCTAGAGATATGCCAATATATGGTTAAAGAATTAAATGCATGGTATTCATGAGTGTCTTGTGTACTTCTACCTGTGCTTTTGGAGGACTATCTAATTTAGCCGTTAGTTGATTGAGTAAATAGTAGAAAAGGCATGTGACAAATTCCTTTTTTTGGGGGGGGGTTCTAATTCTTCAAATGGTACTTTTCTTATGCAGGCTGCTTCATAACTAGATGCTTTATGGCTCTAACTGTGAGTATTGATGTCAAATTGCTACATCATAATGCAGCTGCTAAGTAATCTTGATGTGTGAACAAGTGGTGCTATCAATCACTTCAATTTCGTTAGAAAAAAAAAGTCTTAATGTTCGGACTTCTTTTCAAGTATCAAACCGGAAAAAGATTTCTAGATATTTTTAATGCAAAGATCTTTCACTGTTTGATGTAATTCCATTCCTCTGTTCTCCTTTTCTAGTCTAAATTTATTAATTTTGATTACTAAAATTTCATTAAATTGCATGTTTCATTCTCATTTTCACTCTGATCTGTGACTTAATGTCTGTGATAGAATGAATTTTGAATTTTTGTACGACTATAATATATTTCTTGATTATGAAATATTTTGAACATGTATTAACTTTCTGCATTGCTGGTAATTTTTTGAAATTTTAATACTTTGTTGTAAATGATAACTTTATGCATCACACTGAATACAATATATTTGTACAAAAAAGGATAATGTTGATGTTGCACATTTATTATCAATTTAAATGTTAACAATGAACATGAGAGTGTTTTCTTTTAAAAAATCCAGGACAAGGTTAAAGCTTATAAGATTGCTTGTCCATTCTTGCAAGGGGAAAAAAGTGATAATGTGTTGTGTAATTTTATACAATAAATTATCTTGTATATTTTTAATGTTTTTTTATTTCCAAAGATAAAATTAAATATATATTTACTACAAACAGAAGTACACCATTTTTAACGTATTTTAAATGCATGCATTTTAATAAGGAGTCGCCCCCCTCCCTCTTATTGTTAAATCATATATAAAATATCAGAAATGAAAAACTCGTAAAATTATTTTTTTAATGCCCATAGCATTCACTTATCTATCTGGCAATACACAAATTCCAAGATACAAGTCTGTTTTGGAACAATCCGTTTATCAAGTTAATTTTTGATACCATCCTTAGAATTGAACAGAACAATTTCTATAGTCATATGCCAATTTGATATAAGAACAAATTAATTTTATTTTATTTCAAAATGGTGCCAGTTTCATTTCAATGCACAATTAAATCATATATGAAACTATGAGATAAACATTTGTGCTTTGTAGTTATGATATATTAAATTTTTACTTGTTATTTTGATTTTAAAAATAATAACTGCCTAATTGGGTAGATGTTAAAATTAGTTAGCGGTTGGGTATTAAAAAAGAAAATTCGAAGGTTAGTTAACTTTACACAGATTTTTTTAAATGAAAAAAAATCAAGAAAGTTTCCCCTTTTTTGAAAAAGCTGTGGGAAATTAAAGTACTTAATGTGGCTTTCTGCATTAATTTATTGTTAAATATTAGTGGAGAAAAATAATTTGTATTTTTTAGCTGTTAGTGAAAATTTGTTCTATATAACTTAGTGTAAGGCGCAATTTCTGCAGCATTTCGAAGCTATTATCAACAAAACATTGCTAATACATCTTTATACTACTATGTAAATATGGAGAAATATTTTCAGGTTTATAAGTATAAATAATAATTTAAATCCCCCTCCCCCATTTTAAAAATGTATAGTACTTGGTTTAAAAATTCGGGATTTTCTTAAATTGGCAAAGAAGTGAAAAACTAAATATTTATAGTCGGCTTTTACATGCTCATGTTTGTATGTAAAAGCTTAGAACATCGAATTATTCATAAATAAAAACAATTACTTCTTATGGTAATTAATTGTGTAATATTATATTAATTTTCATAGAGGAAATAAATCGGGTGGTAAAATTTTCTACCCTCTCAAAATATATATCATTCCATCATTGGTAATTGTAAAAAAACATCATAAAAGTATTAACATAGCTTTATGCAAATTTATTCTGTACTAAAATACTGCTTAATTTATAAAAATGAACCCTGTTTTGTTGAATGTTACTATAAAACGAATGAAAAATTTATAAAAAGGGCATGCTAGTAAGAAAATTATGGTACTTTCTTGATTGCAAACTAAAAATCATATGAATGTATTTTTGTTATACTGTTTGAAAGTTAATACACGACATGTAACCATTTTTTAGAGCTCTAAAATGTGTACCAAACAAATAGGGAGGTGATTATGCACCTCTTTTTCTCACTTCTCTTACTCAATATTCTACATACACTCTTGTTTTTACTGTGAGTTAAAACACTACTAACTACTACTCCTGTTTTTACTAATAGTTGCTGTCAGTTGTGGTGCCGTCATATTGAGGATATTAGCAGTTTTCAGTTGAATACTTTGCTCTGTTTTATGTTCAAAATTGATAGCAATTTTGCTTGCTCTTTCTGACCATAAATTCTGCATTTATTCCGACAGTATCAGTGTTCTCGAAACCCTCAATCATCCGCAAATTAAAACACATCCATTAGCTATAGATATCCTTTACCTTTTGAGAACTTTGTAAATTATAGACTACCAATTTTTGCTTTGTTAGTTGCCTGCTACGTCAACGTTGTTGCCAATGTATTTGCCGATGTTGCAACAAAAGCAGCATCTGCTTCTCTACAACCAGCAATTCTGTAGAATGATTTGAAGAAACGTATTTCGCTATGCATTTCTTATTTATGGAAAGAATCTTGCGATTAACTGGTCTCCAATAAATTGCATTTCCTTCCCCTTCTGTGGCCTTCTATTCCAGTACGCGAGCTATATGTTAAATTGTCTCGTCTTCACATTGGCCATACTCGACTCTTCCATACACATCTTCTGTTTGGAGAATCATGTCCCATCTGCATTGCAGGCTAAATTGATTTGTCTATCATTCATATTTTATCCGAATGTCCAATTTTTAATCCCCATTGATTATTTATTTAGTACATTATCCTCAAAATTTGTGACTTGATGGGAGAACATCCCCATACAAATATTCTTAATTTCTTGAAAGAGATTTGGTTTTTACCTCTTATTTAACTAGGAATAATTTTATCTTCACATTTCTTGAGTTTTGCAAATTTTACTTTTTTTTTTTTTTTAAATATGACGTGTTTCTGTTGATAACTTTTTAGAACTTCACTATTTCCACCTTTAACCATATGATTGGCACAGCATAGCCAGACGTGGTTCTTCTGCCACAACACTTTAACTAACTAAATAACTTACTCAGTTTTGATTACATAAGTTCCACAAACAATCTTTTCTCACTTTATGCAGAGGTTATTGTTTTTGTTTCTTTTATAATATCTAATTAATTAGGTCTTGTGTTTTTGTCAAATATAAGTCGATAGATGATAAATGTTTCTTAGGTTATCCTTTTCTCAATCAGCAACTTTTTCGACTAATTGGAAAAGAACATCCCTTCAACATAAAATTGGTACAATTCATTCTTTTTGCATCATCAATTCATTTATGCATGATACAAATTCATACATGCATGCTACAAATTATCACAGTACGGTTGTTCTGTAAAATGCCGTTTACTATAAATTTAAGGATTCTTTTTAAAAAAGAGATATATTTTGCTGATGAAATATTTTTTATTCAAATTACGCAATTATTGATTTTAATTAACTCACTGTTAAAGGTTTTTTTTTTTTTTTTTTTTTTTTTTTAGATTAAATACAGGGTGAACAAAACTCTTGCCCTGGTTACAAAACATCAGTTGAAAATAATAATACATAATTTTTCTAATTGCATAACCTTGTTCATCATGTTTTTCTTTATTATTGAGTATATAATGGAACTAATCCAAAATGTAAGAGTGAACGAATTTTCAATTTATAATGAATTGCAATTGAAAGAAAAAGCCCAATGTTTTTTTGTAATTGAACGAAATGAACTCAGCCATTCCTTTCTAGGGGATTTAATAAGGTTTTATGGATGCTCGCCGTATTCTTTGCTGTAATTAATTATTTGAAAGACAACTTTGCCACCCATGGAATACCAGATATCTTGGAGTAAGATAATGAATGGTCCACAGTATAGATCATATGCTTTTTATAATTTTGTACGTGAGTGGAAAATCAAACTTCAAGCACCCATTATCCTTAATCGAACGAATTAAAAATCGAACTGATCACGGATAGTCTGTCCTCAGTTGACAAAATACTCCATTTAAGGAATTACCTTCTCCTGCTCAACAACATTTTGGACGACCTACTCATACTTTTATCCCCTTACATCTACCTCAACGTCTTTCAAAAATGTCATCATCGGGTTCTCTACGAAAAATAAGCGAAAAACAACAATCGAGTCCGAGGAACTATTTAAACAAAAGTTCTCCATTATTTGTAAAAGGTGATGCAGTTAAACTAAAAACAGCTAATCGAAACTGGATTCCTGCTACAGCTTCTTCAAATTCCCCCCACTCTTATTATGTCACTACACCTGATAAAAATATTTTAAGACGAAATTCAAAAGTTATCCACTATACCAAAGCTGATATTGCCCCTGATCGTGAATGTGTTGTTCGTAATGACCACAGACTGTTCTACTCAGAATCTTGCTAAGACTCCCTTAGAACAATCTTACTCTGTTAGTGATCCTTGTCCTTCCAATGATGCAGTAAATTCCAACCAAAGAGATGTTAAGAGACATTACTGTCATGTTGATATGTTACTATTGAGATTCATTAACCTAATTGAAAGAATCAATATAAATTAGAATAAAAATAATTTCCACCACTATTTCTTAGCTAAATTCCAAGTAGTTTATTAGGTAAATTTCGGATTTCGATGTCCTACAGGTTATCACAGCAACGCCAGAAACAATCCCACGCTAACACATTTTTCACAACAAACATCAGGTTATATTTACAGTTAACAGCCAAAAATATTATTGCAAGGAGTTAACGGAAAATATTTAAAATTAAAACAATGTTTTAAAAACTTATAATATATGCTGTAAAAATTAATAATTATTATTTGCCGTTACAGAGCTGTAGCTCCTGATCCTATAACAACCCGTTCTGGACGTGTGGTTCGCCACCCAGAAAGACTAAAATATTACTCTTATGCTTTTTTTATTATTATTCAAATGTTTATGATCACTTATTAACACTCAAATGCTTTTTTCTTAATTAATGTTTTATGAATTTTAATGTTTTATTCATTAAATTTTTAAAAGGGAAGATGTAATAATATTTATAATAAACTATGATCCCAGACACAGCTTTCTAATTAAGTATATCTGGCAACAGCCAGTCAAGTGCGCAATTAATGAAATACATTTAGATCCTGATTGACGCTTATCTTGCTTACCTTGTATTTTATAACTTATAAAGTTATTACACCTTGAAATTCCTATTATTATAAAGTTAAAATATCGTCTGTAATTCGAATTTATTTTGCTTAGTTTGAAGTCAAAACTGAACACTATAATTTTAGTAAAAAAATTCTGAATTGTTTTTTTTTAGTTAAATACGACCGTACTTGTGTCCTCAGTGATCATGAATAAATAACTTTTAAAGTCTTGAGTTCATTCGAGCAGTTAAAAGCTATTCAATGAATCATTTTTTTTTTTAAAAAAAAGGACAATTCCTTACTTATTGAATTTAAAAAAATTAGTAAGTGAATATTTATATAATTATTTATTTAAAAATTTTAAAACAATAATTATTTCTTTGTTTAGTAAAATTCCATATCGTTTATTTATTCATTATGTATCATTCATTAAAACTTTTACATATTATGAAGGAAATTTTATTTATCATTTTTAATTTAAAATTTGTCATTTTCTCTTGCTATACTCCTTATTAGATGAAGTCTTTCTTAATTCAAATATTGAATTTTTTTTTGTGGTCCCGTCAGCTTCAAATTTGTCAAGTTTCGCTCTCTTCGTTATTTTGTTATACTTTTTTTGCATTATTTGTATCAAAAACATGATTTGTTTTAATAGATTTTAAATAGCTTTGTTAATATATTCAGATATAAATTACCATTGTATATCTGTGATAAAATAAATAAATAAAAAGAAATTTTTTTTTGAAATACTCTGATGAGAAATAAAAATATTTTCCTCTCAATTGGATGCCCTAGACAATAATGGTAAATGGAAATTCAGTTAAAATTTAATTCCGATTTTTTTTTTTTTTTTTAGATATCGGAATAATTATTTTTTGTCCTATATAATAATTTTTATTGTTTGAAATAATATAATTAAACTTTTTTCTTCAAAATCATTAAAATAATGATTAAAATTTTGATTGAAATCGGGAAATTATTTATTTTTATGAATTGTGCATTTGATACCCATTTCTTATTTACTGCAACAATCAGTCTTTTAAAATGAGCATTACCGAGAATTATTTTCAAGTGAAAGCTTAAATAGTTGATCTTACATGTGTTGTCTTGAAATGCATACATTAAATTCTATATATAAATATAAAAATATTTCGATATAATTTACTTTACAAAAAATAAGAAAATTTTATGTCTGAAATCTTCTCATTAATACCTCTGCCAAATTACCTCTTTTTGGTTTTATATTTATTATTTACAAAATGTCCCATTCTTAAAGAGTATTTAGATTATGTTAAAGAAATTTCTTCTTTTTAACCATTTTGTTAAAAATTAATTTTAAATTATAATTTTTAATACGTCAACCTACTTGAAAAATTCAAGAAAAAATGTAATGTTAATTATAATATTATTCTACTAAATGTTTTGTTATTTGTATTTTTGTGCTGTTGAATATAATGCAGAATCATAATATACGTTACTTAAAAAATTTTTGAACAAAGATTAATTTTTTAAGAATATATCCCGTTTCCGAATATGGGAAAGAGAAAATGGTTCGAGACCCCTTGCTGAAAGCTTACAGAGCTCGATCTGATCCAGAATATATCAGTTATTGATATCGTTTTATTGATAATGTCTAAAATAATTAGTTTTAAAAGCTTTAAGATTAATTTTACATTGTTTTTGTATTAACATAACATAGCCTGGAAAGTACTATAAGAGTTTATTTCAGATTTCAGTATATTCTATTCAAACGGGTAATAAAATCTGATAGGAAGGGGAGAAGTCTTTATAATTTTGTAAATACATGCAGATAAAATTTAACAATACATACAGGATGCCCCCAAAAGTGGTACAATCCTTTATTTCCTTTACTATAATATTGCAATTAGACTTATACTTCCGGTTGCAAAGTTTCATCAAATAAGGTGCCCCAATGTATAAAAATATTTGAACTTCTGTAGAGGGGGAGGAAAAATTACTAAAAACTATTAAAATAAAATTTTTTATACAACTTTTACAGCAAAAAATTGTAGATGAGTAAAATGTTTTCTTTATACTAATCCATAAGGATACAAAGTGTCATGCTTTTGTCTATAAAACGTGCATTAAAAGCATTATTGACTTTGGCGACTTATCCATACATCTGACCGATGTCTGGGGGAGGCTTTCATTGTAATTTTCAGAGATAATAAACATATCACGAAAGATTATTAAAAGGTCAGAAGCAGAAAATAAAAACACATTTATTAACTTTCATTAAATTTAAAAAAATTATCAGATAATTCATTAATCGAAGTTATTAAGAACTTGCAAAATGAATACCTTCGACAACAATGCAGAGTTGTATTCTTTTAAATAGGGGAGAATGTCATAACTTGGACTACTTTTGTCTATATTTGGCAATGGATTATAAAATTTGAATGTTTTTTGTTTGTTCAAATATTAAATATAAAGTTATTTAATTTAACTTGTTGCTATTTAAAAAAAATACTTACTTAGGTGAATAAAAATATTTATTTGATTTTAATACTAAAAAGTAATTATTACAACCATTTCCTTTTGCCTCATAGCATTTTTTTTTATATAGTTAAGAAATGATATTAGTGTACGCATGCTATAAGCAGGCTGATAATCTTATTTTGTACAAATCTGACTTTTCTGTTCTCAATCAAAAATTAGTTATAGAGTTATTAAATATGAAAGTGCGCCAAGATACGTTGTTCCTTTAATTAGGGCAGAGATACAAAATTTTTTAATTAGAAGACATTATGGATGTTTATTCAAGATAATTTTCTCTGATTGCGAGTGTCGTCATATACTTGGTCTATCGTAAGAGATTTCCATTCCTATCTTAGAAAACCCATTGTAATGAAGGAAAGGTAAATATATTTTGAGAACTCTTTGAAAATTTTTTATTTTCTTTTTTCTGTAGAATGGAAGTTTACTATCGAAATACTAAAATCAAAATAATGCAGGAAATATATGGAATTGAGCAAAAATCAATATAATCTTAAAAGCACTAATTCTCACACCAGAACACATAACAGAAAAATAAACTTTATTTATGAAGCAATTATAAAACTGAAATAACAAATTAAAACAATTTATGATATAAATATGGAGAAAATTATTTATCAACTATTAGAATAAAAGAAACACGTTTTTAACAGAGTAATCATTTATAGAAAATTGTTATCAAAATAAATATATATATATACACAAACTATATAAATATATAGTTTGGAATATTTCATAATTAAATAGCAAAATCCGAATATGAGCCACAAAAATTAAAAATACTCCGGCAAATGTTCCTTGTACAATAATATTATTCTATCAAAATAGAGAAGTGCTGATGTGGTCATGTATCCTTGGCAAACCTGTAGAAACTGCGGACCTGTAGAAACTATCACTAAACTAAAAGGTTTTGTTGCTAGAATTTTTCAAATAATATGTTCTGTTAAAAGTAAAAATTTCTTTTCATTTTTTTTTTTTTTTGGTTAAGCTTTATAAAAGAAAAGAAAGCTGAATTATAATAGGTACAAAATCTAAATGAAAATCTACAGTTATAAACCAAAACAAAAAGAAAATCTTTATCTCTTCACAAAAAGTGCCAGTTTGAAATTTCTGGGAGAAATATTTCACAATACAAAAATTTATGAAAGGAAATAAAAATCAAAACGACAAACACATTTTACAAAACGTGTAAATGAAAATCTACTTCTAATCTAATTTATATAAATGTACAAACTTTGTTAATTACTGCTAGAATAGGGAAAATGCTAATATGATTCAAAGATTTGATGGAATAATGAAGTTAGTTTGATTACAACAATGAAAAGTATTGTTACCAATCTTAAAAAATAGTTTGAAAACATTTGTTAAAATTGTAAGAGAAATTATGTGGCAATCAGCTCTGTAATGAGCAGCTGTAGGAGCATCATGGTGGAGTTTTTAAATTTTTTCTCTTTCATGAAATGGGACAACTAATTGGGCTTCTTCCCCTTCAGAAAGTGAAGAGTAGCCATAGAGTACTCCTTGATTAAAAAAGTATCCTCTGTGTCCAATTTGAAAAATCAATACTTTTATCAATATCCTCAAAACAATCTATGATCTTCTTGAGTCCAGGATCTTTCAACTGTTCAATTTTAAGTTCAGCAACTGTTCTTGATTGATATTGTTATAAATATGAATACAATATCAGCCGGATTGACTTCAATTTGGTGAAATCCAATCTTTAAGTCAAGGGTAGACATAAAAGCAGTGGATCTTGCATCGTGTAACAATGTAATCATAAATGGAGTGGCTACTTGTCAGATTTGGTTATAGCATTTAGTTTACGGTAATCTACACTTAATCTGATAGTTTCATTAGACTTGGGGACTAAAACTACGGGTGCTGCATACGGCGATTCGCATTCTTCTATAACATCATTGGCTAAAAGTTCGTCAATTTCTTTGCTTAAGAGCTCTTTCTGTTTTGGCGACAATCTGTAAGGTGTAGATGCAACTGGTGGGTAGCCACCTGTGTTAATAAAGGGTTTTATATAAGGAGTTGGCTGTCCCCCTAGTCGAAAAATATCTTCGTTTTCATTAAGCAAGGCAGTTAAGCGATTTCTAAGTTCTGCATCAAGATTCTGTCCTTCTTGGCGTAAATGAGGATTATTTGTCTCAGGTGCGACATGATTGTTATGCACTAAACCATCACTTGTTATTGAATCCGTCTGACAAGAACTATTAAGTATTTCAGCAGGACTATTATTTGTTGGCAAGGGAATATCTTTAGCAAAGGGTATTTTGCAGTTCGGTTTATAAGCAAAATACCAGAAATTGTTTTGCATGTCCATCATAATTCCTGATTTCCTCAAGAAGTCAACTCCGAGGAGAGTACGATTACCTTTAGCATGTGGCAGAAAATGTAAATTAGTGCGGAAAGTTCGGCCATGCACTGTGATCGGCACTGTAGTTTTTAAAACAACTGATGTGGATTGTTGATCATCTGCCAAACAGACAGCAAGGTCAATTTCTTTGTTCTTTCTTGCTGTCCACGCTTCTTTAAAAAATTAAACATTAGTTTTCCACCAACTGACTGACTGGCTCATGTGTCAGCACAAACTGTTCCTGTAGCTTCATATACTTTAATGGCAAGAAAGGCTACGGGAGAGGTAAAACAAGTAAACATACGTATGGTATTAACCTGAGCATTGTCTTTCTTTGAAGAACAATTTGGACACTTCGATTTGAGAAATCTGGAATGGCCACAGCCATAATAATAAACAGAATTTTCCACATGTCATTATGGCCTGTAGTTTGAGTTAGAAATAGTATTGTTGTGAGTACACGAAGGATCTGATTTCTCAAATTTAGTGAATTGGGATTTTCTTAAAGTCCAGCCCACCGGCCTTTCTAGAGAATTTTGATTTGTAGAAATCTTGCGATTTCGGATTTTTTTGCTAATTTTTGATGAGGCGAATTTATATTTTAATAAAAATCCAAATTTTCAGTTAACAGGACAGGATCTTTGAGTGTTTCCCAACTATCTAAATAATGATTTTTATATTCCAGATAACATTGTTTCTTTATTTGATCAGCGAGGATTAGTTCTTTTAATTTTTCAAATTAATTAATTTCTAATTCATTGAGCCAACATTCAAAGTAAGTTCAAAGCTCGAAAAAGAAATATTTTCAAGTGGAATGATCACGTTTCAGATTTCGACTAAAAAGAATTCTAAATCGGTCTACTGCGAGCTTAAATCGTTGTAACAATATAGGACGGATGTGGGTATAGTGCTTAAACATTTCTTCAGGTTCTCTGGTTATTAATTTACCTAAATCACTTGGAAGTACTACAATTAAATAGGATACCCAATAGTCATTAGATACATTTAAAAGCTTAATCTGTCTTTCAAACATAGTTAAAGATAATGACATGTCATCTGTTTCAGGGCGAAATGTAGGTAAGACTGTAAATCAAATCGTTTGGAGTAGAATCAATTTGATTAGAGTTTGTGAAATTTGGATTTAGGAGCTTAAGCTTTTCAAGCTCAAATGCTCTTTGAATAAGGTTTGAAAGATTTGGATTTAGGAGCTTAAGCTTTTCAAGCTCAAATACTCTATCCTCAGCTAGTTTATCTGTTTCCAATTTCTTTACTTCTGCTTCTTCTACCTTTTTCCATTCGTCAACAATGTTATTAAACGTATCAGTCACAAACTGTTTGTTATCCGTAAAGAATGCAGATTTAGTTATTTTATCATAGAGGTCAATTATTTTATCTTGGGATGTCATATCTAGGCCTAATTCCAATGTCAAGTCGTAAAGGTCAATTTTTTCCCCTTTAAATAGAAAAGCCATTTTTCCTACGAAATTATTGAAATGAAATACAAAGTTAAACTAGAATATGAAGGAACAGTTACACACTTACCTTCTCTTTTCAACATACAAAAAAAATCAATAAAGTAGGCAGAACACAATTTATTTAAATCATTTTTTTTAAGAATGCAAAATAACAAAAATAATAATCAGGTAGGAGATAAATATATTTTTAGCAATCGAAAAAAAATATTTACATTCAAAACAACTTTATGTGTTTATATTTTAGATGAAAGTAACACATAAAAGACAAATTAAGCTCAAAATATTTCAGTTGTTAATTGCAAGTATATATTATATATACACTTAATAAAAGAAAAGCAGATATAGCAAACAATTGTTATTAAATTTGCGTAAGTACTGACAAAGAATTAGTTTTAAGAATTCTTAACCATAAAAATAACATTCTGAGAATCAGAAATAAAATTGCATATTTTATACGATTAAAAGATGGCATATGCTGAATCATTACTATGAAAAAATAATAAATCTATCAGATCAGTTTTTTTATAATACCAATATACCACACAGCTGAAAAACAAACAAACATATTCAATACTTGTTTAGAATAATCACTTTGGGAGCAATGAATCATGAATGCGTAATGAGAACGACTGGCGTCTCCCAAGGTCAAATGTTGCACTTTCAGTTAGAAAAGGAACACATCAGGTACGATAAATCAAATCTTACTTGAATAAAACACAGAAATACTCAACATTTGAAAATTACTATATGGAATAATTTAATTTTTAAAGGATGCAACACAATAAAGATATTTCAATATATAAACTAGTAACGATGAATATGCTATGAAAACAGAAGTAACTTAGAAATTATTGCAGAACAAACATTAAATAGTATAAAACATTTCACAGAAGATGAAGATTTTTGGTGTATTCAATGTTGTATTTCAACGAATCAAGTGCTGTTGAAGTTGAACAAAACAAAACAACAACAACAAAAAAGCGCAGTGTTAAGACACTTGGCTGGCTCGAACAGAAACGACCAAAACAAAACTGATAAACTTTTCCGTGCTGTAATTTTGAAAAACACACACATACTTTTTCCACTGGATTTAAATGCAGATTTTTGCTGGAGATGCAGAAATAATAAATTATACTCGGTACAGTGGTGTAGAAAACTGACTGGTTACGAGATTATTTTTAAACTTTGTTGTATCTTTCTTGTATCTGGCAACTTCTTTTTATGAGCAATTTGTTTTTAATTTGTATGTTTTGATGTAATGTTTTGTGTGCGTCGTAGTTTTAGATGTTCGTGAATGTAATTAGATATAGTTAAAGTAGATTAAAAGCTTTAGTAAGTTTTTGAAGAACATTGAGTTTTATATACTACATCACATGAGTATTGAGAATTAGGAATATTGATCCATAACAGAGTTTGGAGATCGATATCCGACATCTGGTGTCCGCGACAGGACATCTGCTACGATTCGTGTAAGTCATAACTTTTGAGCTTGTTATATTTTCGTAATGGAGAAACTAAAAAATTTTCGAAAACAGTAACGGAGACTCTTTATGATTGCTCGTAGTGACTTTTTGAATGTGAAAATGAATTGACTGTCGAAAATAAAATTTTGAAATTAAAAATTGCAGGAGAGAAAGCGAAACTAATGGTAGCGTGTGAGTACGAATTTCGAGAACTATTGTTTTCCTCAAGAGACTGAGGAAAACATTAATAACGAAATCGACATTTCAGAGAGTTATATTGATAAGTGGCGAGTTTTAGAAAATAAGTTACATGATCTTTTAGATGAGAAAAAAGGGCATTCTTCGGCTTTTACTGTTTCCGGAGTAGTGAGTACTACACCGAACAATTTATTGCATTACCCTAAAATCAATTTACCACTTTTGATGGAAATATAAAGAACTGGTTGTGTTTTTGGGGACAATTTCAAAAAATTGATAACGATTCCAACCTCGATAATCATGATAAATATGCTTATTTAGCACAAGCTATGGAAAAAGGTTCACCCCCTGACGAGTTGATTAAAAGTCCCCCCCCCTGGCGGTGAAAATTATGAAAAAGCGGTTAAGCAGTTAAAGCTACGCTATGGCAGAGAAGAGTTGCTCATCGAGGTTTACGTGAGAGATCTGTTATCTATTATACTATTAAAACAAAAGTTGCAAAAAATCCCCATACGTAAACTGTATGATCAGTTAGAAACGAAACTAAGAGTTTTAGAGACTTTGGGAGTGACCAAGGATAAATATGCAGCAATGTTGTTCCTTCTAGTTGAATCTTATCTCCCTGACGAGACTTGAAAGGCATGGGAGCGATTCCGAACTACACATGGACGAGTGAGTGAGGAGGTGACGTTTAGTTTAACAACCGAGGAAGAAGATACCTCTTCAAGTAAGAAAATGCTAAGTAATGATTTAGATCGGCTTTTAAACTTTCTCTTGGATGAAGTGGAGGGAGAAGAAAGAATTTTGTTAGCTTCCCAAAGTTTTGATCAATCTAAAAAATCAAGCTTTTCCAACAGTCGTCGAGAATCTAACGAGAAGAAGTTTCAAACAAGAGTATCATTAGCAACTTATCTTTTGGCATCTAATCTCAATAAGAAGCTTTGCATTTTTTGTACTGAGGAACATAATTCATGGAACTGTAAAAAAGCATCTAAACTGACTTTGCATGAAAAACAAAATGCTGTATAGAAGGCCCGTTGTTGTTTCTTGTGATTGTGAGAGGGCCATGGAGTGAAAACGTGCCTTTCCAAGTTTAACTGCCAATTATGTGGAAAGAAACACCGTTTATTTTTGTGTAGAACATTGTCACCAGAAACCAATTCTTCCTTTGTCCATACAGATGTTAAAGTTCGAGAATCAATGATACAACACGACGAAGTTCTGGCCAACTTGTCTAAATCTTCCAAAGTTTTCCTACAAACTTTAACCATTCTTGTGAGAGAAGAAACTACTAAACGTAAAGCTCGAGCCATCATTGATTCTAGATCTCAGTAGTCGTATATTCTGAAAGCAACAGCCGAAGAAATGAATTACAAAGCCAAAAGGAGAGAGTATTTGCAACACTCACTGTTCGGTAGTTCCAATACCTCAAACTGCTAACATGATGTATATATGATATATTTGTCAAGCTTTTCAGAGGAGTATAATTGTCATTTTGAAGTACTCGGACAGGAAGGGATTTGTGACTCAATATTATCTAGAAAACAAGGGTCACATTTTAAAGAACTTAGAGAGTATAATATTCATTTGGCAGAAGATTTGGATGGTCCAATTGAAATTCTCATAGGAGCTGATGTTGCAGGAAAGCTGATTACCGGAAACCATCTCCAACTAAAAAATGGAATCACTGCAATTGAAACAAAGCTAGGCTGGACGGTTATTGAACGTGCCAATAGTGAGAATACAACCACGTAACCACAAGACAGAAGACAAGCTAAAATATTCGTGCGATCGGTTTTGAGTTTCTTTTCAACAATGAAATATATTGTTGCAAAATGCGTTTAAAATATTCCAAAAATTTATTAAATATGGAAAGAAAAATTATATGGTAAAAAATTTGGTATCATTAACAAGATAATTTTTTGAATTTTAAGATGTTGTAAAAACTATTTTTTTAGAAAATTATCACGAAAAATTCAATATTTCCCTTAATTTTTGATTAATTAAAATTCTAATTAAAAATTCAAAATACCGCTCCGGAAATCACTTTTCTATTCGCCAAAGTATACATCTGCAAAATTTGATTGGCTTAAGTCAGACGGTTTGGTTTGTACAGAGTCAACACACACAGAGAGAGAAAAACAGACAGAAGCTTTTGACTTATGTTTAAGCATCAAAATTTAGTTAAAATACCAATACATTTTCCCGCCAAATACTCTTGCCAACAGATAAGATGTGTTTTAGCAAACCTAGAATAATTACTCCCTACCCCTTTTTTACAAAGAGATACGATGATTTATTTGATGTTTATGACCGGTATGGTAATGTCAGTACGGATGAGTCTCACTACCGTTCTGTATATCTTGTATATGCCATAAGGACAGAAACTATCTATATTTAAAAGTATTTTATAATAAAATATTATAACAGCTGAAAGTATTTTTTACTTTGATTTCATATTTTTTGCCGCTGACGAAATTTTTTTTACATATTCTTACATTTTAACAAAGTGGAAAATTATATGTGATTCAAGAAATGAATGATCAGTAGCTTTTGACTGCCAAATAAAACGCTGTTAGCACTTTTATTTTATGAATGCGCCCCTAACGAAGCAATATAGAATGCGTTTTAGAAGCAATACAGTAGATGTAAGTATCAAAAACACTCGAAGGAATATTCTGAAATTATACATGCCCCTATAAAATGGGCATGTCATTCGATTTATGTACAAATTTAAATGCGTTGGCATTTAAAAGTTTTTAAACTTTAATTTTGATTTTTTTCACATAGTAAAAATTACTTTTTAATAGTAAAATGTGTAGAATGCCTCATATTTTCATTAAAAAAATGAGTTTAGGTCAATAATTATGTATTAAGTTATGAATAAAAGTCAAAATTTTTATTTTAACATCTCAAGATCAAAATTTTGTTAGCTCACAATTTCGAAATGAATAAAACTACACTAAATAAAACTAAATGAATAAAACTACTGGAAAGAACAATTGACGCAGTTTTGAAATTTAATCAGAAAAACATGTGTTGTCATTGGAACTTCTGAAATGTGCTCTTATTTATTTAAATATATAAATCGCCCCTTATGAAATTTTTAATTAAAAAGTCTTTAACAGTATTAAAATTTCTTTCAAATGATTTATTCCTTTTTCATTATTATACGATGAACAATGCTAGAAAAATACTGGTTGGTTTCTTTTTTTCCCTCGACACTACAATACTATTGATACGGTATTTGGTATTCCTCGGTATTTCCAATATCATTCAATATTCCCAAAATACTGCACAAAATTGTGATGCTACTGGATTTGGAAACAACAATACGGGATCTTTTATAATAGTATATGCAACGGAATCGATTTTACTGTTGTCCTCTGATTCAGAGCCTTGCCCCACAACATCAGAATCCTAATTTAAAATTTCTTTTAATTTTACTTCAAAAAGAGAACAATATAATTTTAATTTTGGCATTGTGGTACAATTCCTCATAAAGAGAAGTTTGGTGGGGAAAAAAAGAAGTTTTTTCCATGAACAATAGCGTAGCGACGGTGGAGGTGGCATGGTATTTATAAATACCAATGATGCCAGTCCTGGCTGGTGTTATAAAGACCTACTGAGTTTCTGTCACTTCGTAAAGCCAATTCTTATAAATAGTAGGAAAATAAAATCTTGTACAGGGAACTATTTACACTTGCTAAACCACTGATGACGATTAGGAGCAAAAATTATATATAGATTATCTTCATTACTCTACTTCTCGTGAATTTTTTTAATTGCTTATTAGTTTAGCTTTCTGTGGCTCGTTCCTACCTCTCATTTATAACTATCATTTGCAATTACATATTTTCTCTTTACTTTTAAAAAATTTCTTTACGCTATTTAAGGAGGAAAAAATAAAGTAAAACACAAGCATATTTCACGACATTACAGATTTTTATTTTAAACAATATTTTGATTACTTCTTATGCAGATTTCAGTTGAAATTGATATTCTTTTAGTATCGTTCCCGGAATTAGGAAAACATAATATACTGCAAAATTTGGGGAAAAACCGGTATTATATAATATTATATTGTATTGAAATATTTAAATAGTATAACATATAAAACTTGGTTAAAATGCTCAGTATTTAGTTTCAATATTATACAGTATTAGGTCCATATTATACGAAAATTACAATCTGGAAAAAAAAAAAAAAGAGTCCGAAAATTTCATTGTATTAAAGATCTAATTATCGCAAAATAAACTTTCTGTGATTCTAGAAAAATAACCTCTAACCTTTTTGTTTAATCGAGGAGTCGTTTTCTTATAAAAACTCCTAATAACTCAATTATTTCAAAAGACAACACACAATTTGGAATCTTTTTTGTTACATGTTGAATTATGAGCAGTTGCAATTCAGTCCATTTATTTTTAAATGAAGTATGTCGACATATCTCATTATATAATTGATCACTTTCAATAAAACTTGCTTTATATTTAACTGCTACATAACATAAATCAAAACTATAGATTTTTACAAAGCTCAAGTAATATATTTTTTAATTTTAATCATTTATATCTTATTCTGTTTATATCATTTATATCATTATTCTGTTTATATCTGAATTTTTTTAATAGAAACTCTGTTTTTATTTTTTTATGCCTATCGAAAAAGCAACTCTTGAAAAGCATTAAAAAAATTGCAGCTGCTTCGGTTCAGTAATTTTGAAGATGTACATCGAAATATTTAAAAGCTCCACATACGGTTGTATGACTTTTCCGTACGGGACATTTCCGTACCGGTCATAAAACTGTCAATCAATAGTCTTATTTACAAGCCGGTTGTGTTACTAATAAGAATCAGTTATATAAGAGGTTACAACACTTTAAACGATATCTAAAAGTGTCAGATTTGGCGAAATTTAACATAATGTTTAACGCAATTTCGAATACTTAATGACATGCTCTTTGATACAATTTCATGCGTTTTGATACAATATGAATACTTTCCTCCTTATCTTTTAAGAAAGATTCATTGCTTTTCAATGAATTTATTCAAAAATTTATAATAAAAATCAAGGACGGATGATATTTCTTCTCTTATAAATACTGTATCCACTTCGAAACAATACTCATTTCTTCTGTATATTTTAGATAGTAAATGCATTACTGTACATAAATATAACGATTTGTATTAAACGAAAGGATTTTGGTTTCATTAGTTTTTTGCTTTATTTCTTCTTGATTCGTTTGTTTAATTCAATAAATTCGAACACTGAAATATATGTAAATTTAAATATAGACACTTAAAAAAATGTTGTTTCCTAAGTTTGAAGTACAATTAAATGAGATTAGTGGTATTAGAATGATTTCTAAGGGGGGCATTTCTGCAAAAACAATTTTTGAAATGCCGAATGGTAAGGATGCTACGTTTCCATGTTATATCAGTTTCCAGAGTAGAAACGTCATTACAAATTTAAACTTTTCTGTTTATCATCGTAGGTTTAATTTCAATGTGGCTCCTTTTTTCTAAATTTGAACTCTGATAAAGATAACTTATTTTTTCGTTATATAACTTTTCATTTTGTATATGAAATATTGCAAGTACAGAGTGCATAAAAAGAGAGAGCCCACTGATACAGAAATATATTAAGATTTCCCTAACTGATCATTTGCTGCATCGAAAATCTGTAAGAGATGTTAGCTGAATATAAATTTTAATTTTTTCCAAATGCACTACAATCGTTAAAACTTGTGATGAATGAAGCTTCGGTGATGCACACTTCAACAATATAATCTACACTTTTACAATAAGTTTTTACGCATAAACTATGCTTTTTCCCCATAAGGCTTACAAAACTAGAGACCTGATGGATTTACACTAAATTTAATCACTCCCTTTCCACATTTCGAACTATGCGATTATTTCTTATTTTAGAATTCGGGAAAGAATTAAACCTTACAGGGGCCCTGAATAATGCAAATTTCTAGGCCCCCTTTTCTCTCCAAATCTTTAAAATCCAATATTTTTTTATCGATTTTAATTTCATTTTTATTCAGTAGTTTTCAAAAGTAAATTTTGACAAACTGCAATGGCAGGTCTGTTTCTAAAAAGTCGATTACTTCGACAGCGGACTTGTCTATGACAAGTGCCATAAGCAACAACAACAACAACTGAAAAAATTCCATTACTTTTATTGTTTCATCAGTCATTAAGTTGCGTGTCTTCATGTTGTTAAAAAATATATGTATATATCTTATATATCATATATATATTATAGACAAGATCTTCCATTTATATTTATGTATGAAAAGATAAAGTTTTCCTATAAAAATATAAATGTGAACACTAGATTATTGAGGATGAGATTTGGTGTATTTTTAAAACTATATTAGGTTGTTAAGTGATTTATTTTATTTCGTCGGAAAACACCACACAAGCCCACTGTCGCGATGTCCGCAATACATGATCTCTACTCCAGGCTAACCGCAGGCGACAGTGAGTTGCAGTAAGTGGAACACATCTGACAGACCTACGAGTATATAGACCAATCTGCCCTAAGCGTCTGTACACGGTCTACCTTGAAACTGTCGTACCAGTAGCTGAAGAGAGTTGACGAGACAGGATGTCTTTAAGAAGTATCCAGTTTAATAATCCAGTGATGCTTATCCAGTGATGATGCAGTGATGCTGTGATCCAATTAGCTTAATCCAGTGATGCTGTGTTCCGTCTGTTTCTTTTGGCAGTAACTGCCAAATACCGTCCTCATTTGGCATTGTAATTCGGGTGCGACCTGTGATGTAACGTCTACTCACATTACCATCATCTTGGAATAGTTGCCAAAGCCTGGAGATGACACTCTGGGCGATTCCAAGTTCCTCGGATATTTCCAGTTGGGTACGCCCACATTCCAGACGACTGATATTCTACCACGTAAAAAATCATCCAAATGCGTCCTTTGTGGCATAACTATGCGGTTATTGCACTGAAAGGCTTATAAAGCGCTTGCGAACGATTTTACTTCTTTGCCTGTATTCCTTATACATCACTCTCTTACACTTTCGTCATTGTGACGTACTATCGGTGTCATATTGTGGCTTCCTGCAATTTGCGTATGATTTTTGAAGATGTGTGCAGTCCTTTTACGGGTGATATATGTATTTTAGAGTTCGATTTCCGTGTGACTCTGAATTATCCTTAATTTATGGACATGAGTGTACTATCTTAGAGTTAAGTAGAATTGTGCTGGTGTTGAAAAAGTACATTTAAATATATCATTACGATTTTTAACTCTTTTTTCTTGTTTTTATTACTTCATTTAATATATTTGGTTGATAAATGCTGATTTAATTGAATTCATTTTGTTGTGCTTCATAAAAAGTTTCGATTATTAAACTGGATACTTCTTAAAGACATCCTATGGAATAATTATCCTCATAATTATATGCATTCAACGCATAATTTTTGAAGCAGAGTCGTGGTCGAAGACAGAAAAGACACTCTGAATTTTTAACTTCGTTTTATTCTCTCCCGGGAGGCATGATTTATGAACAAACAGTAGCGACGAGCACAACACAGAACGACACAAAACGAAATGAGGAAAAGCTAATGAAAAGGAAAGAGTAAAACAGAAGTATAACTGATTTAAATTGAGGAGTATGATGAGATACATTAACACTTTTAATGGTTTTTCCCCATGCTCTATAGTCTGTGTAATTTCTGTAAGCGGTTCAAGGTCACTCATTTTCCCTACTCTTCGCCCTTTCTCCTTCTCCGCTGCTATGGTTTCGACAAAGCTTGTTTTTTTTTCCCACGCCAGTACGTTTCGGTAAGGACGTTAAGCTGGCAGTGTAAGCAAACAATTTTATTCAATCGTTGAATCAAAGATATTTTCTTAAGTAAATAAAGCAAATAATAATAATTTTTTAAAAACCAGCTGGAGTGGTCTCTGTAAAACTTTCTCGCACATTCTTTAATAAAGGTGCAAGGAATGCCTTGCATGGTGTGGAATAGTTATGAAATATTAATCAATGGCATTAATTTAGTATTTTTGATTGAATCTACCGTCCCATTCTCGGCCAATTTTTGGCGGTTAATCCCCGGCAAATGGGCACTAATATCTGAAAATCGAATTTCCGTTTAAAACGCGTTTTTTTTTTTTTTTTTTTTTTCTGATTGAAATAAAAATTATAGTCATAAAATCACATACCAAATTTGATATATTTAAAACATTGCGTTTTTGAGTTCGAAAAATAAATGCATATATTTTCATACTTCGTTATATTTATCAGAGCATGCATTTTTGCATGTTTCATATTGATATAAATAAAAGAATTATAGAACTACAAAATATTTACCGCTTTTGCTTTATTGAAATTAGTTTTCTGTCAGTTTTAATTAAAAAATATTTAGGTGATTAAAATATGACAAACTTTCCTTATTTCTGCTATTTTCAAAGTACTCCTTTTAAAGTAAGCAACAGCAAACTAATTTTCTTTTAACGCAATAAATATAATTGCGAAGGAAATAAAATCTATAGAATGATAATTGTTTGGAACGCGCTAATGATTCTATTAACTGACAAATTACATTAGATTTTTTTTGATTAATTTATATAGTTGCATCACTAAAACCTGAATTTGAAGCCAAAACTTGTCTTGTCATAGTCAAAAAATTCAATTCCCTATGTATTAGATATCCTATTCTAGCTAAGATATAGCTTCCAAATTTCGTTAAGTAAAAATGTCCTCTTCAAACACTATCTTCTTTATCTTTTTCGTAAAATATAATTATCTATTAGACATCATAATGTCAATGTTTAGAAGAGACAAATTCTTAGTGAAAACTTATCTGTTTTACCGTGAGAAAAATGGTGAATATTTCAAGAAAAAGGACCCCTAATCATCAATCATTCTCTTATCAATGCGAGAAATGTGCATTCTCTATAGCCCCTCTAGATGCACGCCAAGTTTTCCTGCCAAAGGTAATTAAATTCCAGTAAACCTACAATGCGAGCATAAATGAATCCCACAATGGGGTCAATTCATGTGACGTAAAAGTCACATGTCATGAGCTATCCGCGCATGGCATTTAAGTTTCATCTGCACCACTTTCGTCGATTAGTCTGCCATTAACGTTCTCCGCCGAGTATGAAGCGGATTTTTTTGTTTACATTTGAAGTTATATTTTGAGTCATTTTCTTTCCTCTTATTATGTGTTAAAAGAGGAAATACTGGTGTACTGATGGATGCTTTAATGCGAAACACAAGAGTGACTGTCATGATAAAATTTATTCTTATTTTCCTTTCAACAATCCTGCCAAGGGTTGGTACCTTTGGTATAGATTTTTTCAAGCCTTCGAAGTCGGTTATATGCTTCGATCATTTTGAAGAATTCATTCAGTGTGTGTTCATTTATTAAGTCGTAAATGGAATTCCAGTAATCGCAAATGTTTCAGTAATTTTTTTAGAAAATATCTCCGAAAAAAAGAAATCGGTAAGCGATTTGCCAACACAAACAATCAAGCAAAATCGTGAGAGCATTTCTAATTCACTTTATTCACATTTGATGAAATTTCTGATAATTTGGAATATGCTTAGAAGGTTTTAAAATGTTTAAATGAATATTACATTGCATTTTCTAAAAAATCTTATCTAAATTTAATTAATGTAAGTAAACAAACTCCTGCTGCAAAAATAACCACTGCCATAATGCTAAACGTAGGTGGAAGTGAATAAATTTCTTAAAGATTTATTTAATAAGTGAAATCTTTACTAACTACTGAAAATTGAATTTTCTTATTGACTGTTATAGTATATATATAATAGATGTATTTTATTAAACATGTTCTTAATTTGATAAATTGAATGCTATATATAAGAAATATATATATATATATATATATATATATATAATGATATTTTAACTCTAATTTCAATTTAATTAATTTTCATAGTAACTTCATCTTAATTTAGCCCATAGTAACTTCATTCTAAAAATATTCTCTTCTTTCGTGATCCAATTCCACAGTCTCTACTTAATTAATTCAAGAGAAGCTTTGTTAAATTGTTGAATCAGCTAAAATGTAACTTTCCCACACCGCGCGTGAAGAGATAAAATACCGCTGAACATGCAAATTCTTTTTTAAAATCTCCCTGTGTTTCCCCTACCTTCTCGGCGCCTGTAATGAAAATCCCTATCGAAATCTCATAATACATTAGCACTGTGAAGAAATGTTTTCCCTATCAAAATCATAGGTTATATAAGACCAGGGATAAAATGTCCGAGAGCTCTTCCCTCATTCCGTTTCTGTGTCGCTCTGTGTGCTCGTCGCTTGTACATATGCTTGCTTCTTCAAAATGAAATAAAACGACGTCACGAAATTAAAAGTATCTTCATTGTCTTCAAACTGCATTCTACTTCACAAAAATAATATTACATATATATATATATATATATATATATATATATATATATATATATATATATATATATATATATATATATATATATAGTAACCAATCTAAAGTAAGAAAAAGTTTGAAAACGAAACTAAAATGAAAACGAAACAAAACAGTTTCGAAATCGCAACTAAAATTTATTACCTATTTAAACTAAAACCAAAAAGGAACTTCATAGTATTTAGAGAGCGCAATTGCAGCTACTTCTAAAACACAGATGAATTGATACAAAAGTATTAGAATCAAGTTAATAGGAAAAACAAAAACCAAATAAAAATTAAACCAAAAAAATTATTAAAAAATATTAAAAAAGAATCCGGCCTGAAGACTTTTTCAAGGGTCACCCTCAGGCAGGGATTCAAATAAAGGGATTTTTTCTGTGAGGACATACAGACATTAAGTCTAATAATGATTCCTCGTGACCCGAAAATCCCCCGAAATTATGCTCAAGAGATATACCATTTTAACAGAAAGGAAATACAAAATAACAAATTAGAAAAAAAAACCACAAAGTAAAAATACAATAAAAACAATAACAATAAAAACAAAAACAGCATTAAAATTAAAATTAAAATTAAAAACGAAAAGGCCAAGACATACCATCCAACAGTGAACGAAACTTTAAACAATCGATTGTGATTTCCTGTTTTTGAAAGTTAACGGTAAATTATGTAAACAGAGGTAGGCACCCAGCGCCATCTATTGAGTGATCCAATATGCAAGTAAATTTCTATTTTTATTTAAGCCAAAAGATTAATCCCAAACCATACCTTGTTTAATTAAAAAATTGACATTACAGTAATTTCTAGGAAAATCATTTTTAATTAAATTTTTAAGGAGGATATTTGATGCTTCAATATAAGAATTTTTATTATTGCAAACCCTTTTGATCCTGTTAACTTGTGAGAAAATAAGATTTTTGAAAATTTTAGAGTTTAGATTGGAATGGTAGTTACATAGTTTTGTTATTTTAAAGTTGAAATCATCCCTTTTATCGTATATACCAACTATTGTTTTATCATTAGCAATTTCGATTTTTAAATCTAGAAAGGTAGCCTCAAGAAAAAAATAATTAAATATAATTTAATAAACGGGTGGAGATATATTGATGACCTACTTTTGATTAACTTCGACAATACTAATATTATTACTAATTGCTATCCAAAAGATTTAATTCTAAAAGATACAAATATAAATCAACTTGAGGCTACCTTTCTAGATTTAAAAATCGAAATTGCTAATGATAAAACAATAGTTGGTATATACGATAAAAGGGATGATTTCAACTTTAAAATAACAAAACTATGTAACTACCATTCCAATCTAAACTCTAAAATTTTCAAAAATCTTATTTTCTCACAAGTTAACAGGATCAAAAGGGTTTGCAATAATAAAAATTCTTATATTGAAGCATCAAATATCCTCCTTAAAAATTTAATTAAAAATGATTTTCCTAGAAATTACTGTAATGTCAATTTTTTAATTAAACAAGGTATGGTTTGGGATTAATCTTTTGGCTTAAATAAAAATAGAAATTTACTTGCATATTGGATCACTCAATAGATGGCGCTGGGTGCCTACCTCTGTTTACATAATTTACCGTTAACTTTCAAAAACAGGAAATCACAATCGATTGTTTAAAGTTTCGTTCACTGTTGGATGGTATGTCTTGGCCTTTTCGTTTTTAATTTTAATTTTAATTTTAATGCTGTTTTTGTTTTTATTGTTATTGTTTTTATTGTATTTTTACTTTGTGGTTTTTTTTCTAATTTGTTATTTTGTATTTCCTTTCTGTTAAAATGGTATATCTCTTGAGCATAATTTCGGGGGATTTTCGGGTCACGAGGAATCATTATTAGACTTAATGTCTGTATGTCCTCACAGAAAAAATCCCTTTATTTGAATCCCTGCCTGAGGGTGACCCTTGAAAAAGTCTTCAGGCCGGATTCTTTTTTAATATTTTTTAATAATTTTTTTGGTTTAATTTTTATTTGGTTTTTGTTTTTCCTATTAACTTGATTCTAATACTTTTGTATATATATATATATATATATATATATATATATATATATATATATATATATTTAAGTTTTGAAAACATGTGTCATTTAATTAAGTATATAAATTAGTTAAGTATAAAATCCATTAATTAACATCAAATAATTTTTGCATTTAATTTTTAGTTTTTGGCATTATAATAAAATGCATTATGAGGTTTTACTTTTTTTATTATGAACCTTAAAGTTTTCTTTATCTTTTAGTAATTCATGTTATTCAGTTATTGCTGGGCAATCATGTCTAATAACAAAAGAGCAAAATGGATGGCTCCAGAAAGCATTATTATTAGTTTTCTAATTACATTTGCAGATTTGTGATGCATTCAAAGTGAATTTATATCAAACAACTTTTCTATTGTTAAAAATGAAATGTCAATAGTTTATTATATTTAAACTGAAATTGACTGTTATCATAATATCATGTTATACCATTGTGCACCTCAGTGATTTCTGTTTTAATAAATACAGGTCTTTTCATTGAAAATCAATTTCCATATCAGCATTTATTATATAATTTTTATTCCCAACTTCATTGCTACATGCATGTTTCACTTTTTTTTTTTTTTTTTTTTTTTCTATTTCTTTAACCTATCAATTTTGAATTATAAAATTCTGTGAAAGCATAAAAGTGTTTCTTTTAACTCCTCTTTATATCCTATTTAACTTCTCTCTCTCTCTCTGTATATATATATATATATATATATATATATATATATATATATATATATATATATATGTAGTGTACGGAGCGTCCCCCTAGCGGCGTTAGCGGTACGGAGCGTCCCCCTGGCGGCGTTAGCGGTACGGAGCGTCATCCTAGCGGCGTTCGCGGTACGGAGTGTCATCCTAACGGCGCTCGCGTCGTCTCTCAACAGCCAATAAGAAGCTATCTGATTCCCGCTCTAAGAACTGTGTTCGGTACTGTACTAGCGTCCCTCGATGTAAAGCGGCCCAGCCGTTCGTCCAGTTCATTAAATTTGTTTATGTTAAATTAGTGTGTGATTCTCTTAATATGAGCCATCTCTACGCATTAATCTCAACCGGGCTTTCCCCTAGGGCCCGTGAGAGATATTTAATTTGATATATAATCCGATTAGTAGAGGCATGTTTTTCGAGCCAGAGTTAACATACCTCTACATGTGGGGGCTCGGTCCGGAGTGCAATGACCTCGGAAATAGAAAAATAATCTTCGATCCAGTAAGAAGCTGGGAATTTCACCATTAGTTTTCGTCGAATTATCTTCGGATCGGCAGTGGCCGACAAAAATTTTCAAGAAAATCTTCGATTCGGCAGTGGTCGACACATTTTTCAAGCAAATCTTCGCTTTGGCAGTGGCCGACAAATTGTGAAGTTCCTGCATATTATCTCAACGGATATAATTGAAGAAGAACAGGTAGGAGAATTTTCTATATCATTTTGATTAAAGAATCTTGCAAGCATTTATTTTAAGATTTGTATATTTGTGAATGACTTTTTCAAGAAAAAGAAACTGCTTGAATGTGTTTATTTTAGAAATTTCTGTTTTGAAGAAATATTAGCATTATTATTATTATCGTTATTATATTAGCATTTGGAAATATTATATTATCGTTATTATATTATTAGGAAAAATAAAGGCATATTCAAAATGTTTAAAAATACAAAAAAGAAAGATTTAATTATTGTCGCTGAAGCAATAGGTGAGGTAGTTCCGGAAAAAACAAATATTGTGAAGCTTAAACAAATTATAGAAAATAGCCAAGCGGCTAAAGATGATTTGGAATTTGTTAAAGACATTATCATTTCAACTGTAGAGGAACGTGAAAAAATAGAAGCAGAGGAACGCGGAAAAATAAAGGCCGAACGAGCGCGTGAAGAGGCCGAACTAGCGCGTGAAGAGGCAGAACAAGCGCGTGAAAAGGAAAGACAGTTTGAATTAGAAAAATTAAAACTAACTTTAGCTCATGAAGAAAGTATGAGAAACGTTCAAGCGACCGGAATAAGTAGTCCTAACGGACTTCCTCAAGAAAATCATGCGGAGTCCATCGAACAAATAATTAAAAGCATCCGCACATTAACAATGCCAATACCAACTAAATCAGAAAATTTCAATTTGTTTTTCAATATTTTGGAACGTGCCTTCGAAACAAAACAGGTTAAAACTGAATACAAAGCCGAAGTCCTTCTAAATTTGTTAGGCGAGAAATGCCGACATGTTTTGTTATACGCAAACGAAAGCGAAATAAAAAAATTATGACGAAATCAAAAGAATAGTGTTAAGAGAATTCCAACCATCTGTTAAAGAATGTTGGGATAACTTTCAAGCCGCCAAAAGATTTAAAGGGGAAAATCACGTGCAATTCGTCTCAAGATTAAAAGCAAATTTTGAATATTATTTGGAACTAAGAAAAGTGAAAGATTTCGCGACCCTTTGTGAACTAATTGTAACCGATAAATTAACCAGCACTCTTGACAAGGACACATCCGAGCACATTTTGATCAAACAAGGCTCCGACTGGTTAAAACCGCTGATGTTAGCAAAAGAAATAAACATTTACTTTCGCGCAAGAAATAAAAGTTTGTTTTGGGAAGAGAGTAGATATACACATGACTACAGCTCAAGGCCGCGCGTCAATAATTCCCGCCAAAATAATGATCATGTACACGGTGGAAATATTGATAGGAAAACTTGTTTTAAATGTAATTCTACATAGCATTTAATAAAATTCTGTCCCCAAAATGTTGATGCTAAACAACATAACAATCAGGGAAGATCCCATAACTCAAATCCTGTAAACTCCATGTTAAAATCAAATGAAATTCCACAAGAATTAATAATCGCTGAGTTGGAATACGCAGATATTATTGTAAACGACGTTCCTATTAAAGCTTTGGTTGATAGCGGAAGCGTATTAATGATTATTAATCCTAATTATGTAAAGAAATTAAATTATGTAGGCCGTAGCACAAAAATTAAATTAGCGAACAGTTCAATTGTCAGTCTTCCGTTAGTGGCGATAGATATTAGTCATGTTAATAAAAAGTCAGAAGTGAAAAGAGTTTTAGCAGCTGCTGATACTAATATTTCTTTTGAATGCATTTTACCATCTAATAGTTATTTAGATCTTAAAAATACTTTTCCCAATAAAAATGATAATAATTCAACTTCTCTCCTAAATGAAAATAAAAGTATTACTACTGGTTCGAAAATAAATGCTGACTCTGAATTTTATTTACAGAGTGATGATATATCTTTGAATAAAGATAAATCTGTTGATGTTAATTTAATTACTGATACTTGTTTTGAACAGAGTTTTTCTGATGTGAACTCTGAATGGTTAGTGAAGGAAGTATGCACAAATGTTTTAAATGTTTATTCTGAAAATGATTTTGATATAGGGTATTTATCTGATAAAAAATTGAAACATCATGTAATTAATTTAATTTCGAATTACTCTCCAAATAAAATCCGAACTACAGATTTGCAAATGTCTATTATTTTAACTGATGACATCCCTGTGACTTCACCGGTTCGTAGACTTGCTCCCATAGAAAAACAACAAGTTACAAAACAAATCGAGGAATGGCTTGCCCAGGGTATCATCGAAAAAAGCTATTCTGATTATGCGTCTCCAATTGTCTTAGTGAAACGTAAAAATCGCGAACCCAGACTGTGTATTGATTTCCGTTCTTTGAACAAAAAAACAATCAAAGATAAATTTCCTCTACCAAATATAGAAGATATTTTTGATAAGTTACACTCAGGCAAAATTTTCTCCAATTTGGATCTCAAAAATGCTTACTTTCATATTGATTTGACTCCTGGCAGCAGAAAGTACACGGCTTTTATTAGCCATGAAGGATTATTCCAGTTTAAAAAATGTTGCTTCGGACTTACGAATGCACCTGCTATGTTTCAACGTTACATTCAAGTAATTTTTCAAGAATTAATACATGACGGAACTTTAATTGTTTACTTGGATGATATTATTATCCCCTCTCAAACCATTTCTGAAGGTATTCAAAAATTGGAACGCGTTTTACACTTAGCCTCTGAATTTGGCCTACAGTTAAATTTAAAAAAGTGTCAGTTTCTGAAAGAAAAAATTAACTTTCTTGGTCAAGTAATCGAAAATGGACAAATTAGGCCATCAACTGAAAAAACTTCAGCCGTACTAAATTTTCCACAACCACGTAATGAAAAACAAATCCAAAGTTTCTTGGGTTTAACGGGATATTTTCGGAAGTACATTAAAGATTATGCTTTAATAGCTAGACCTCTAAGCGATTTACTTAGAAATGGTGTAAAATTTGAATTCGGTCCCTCTCAAATAAAAGCGTTTGAGACCCTTAAAAGAGCATTATCGCAAGATCCAGTTTTACATCTGTACAAACCAGGTTCCAAACTGGAACTCCATACAGATGCTTCCAAATTAGGTTACGGTGGAATCCTTCTTCAAGCTGACGACGATGATAATTTACATCCCATAGCTTATATGAGTAAAAAAACAACACCTCAGGAAGAAAATCTATCGAGCTATGAACTAGAAGTTTTAGCTGTTATTAAAGCATTAACGAAATTCCGTACTTACATTTTAGGAACTAAAATTAAAATTGTCACTGACTGCTCTGCGTTCAAACAGACTATTACTAAAAAAGAATTAATTCCTAAAATAGCGCGTTGGGTTTTATTCCTCGAAGATTTCTATTATGAGATAGTACATCGCTCAGGTAGTCAAATGCGTCACGTTGATTCACTTAGTAGATACCCAACAGTCATGACTGCACTTTGTGATGATTTAACAGCGCGAGTGCAAGTGGCACAGATGTCAGATGAATATATAAAAAAATTGAAAGAATTATGTAAAGATAACAGTCAAATTGATTTCGTGGTACAAAATAACATTCTGTATAAATGTCAGGACAACCGTCGTTTGCTCGTAATACCTGAACTAATGAAACACGAAATAATTAAGAACGCGCATTCAAAAGGGCACTTCGCCGTGGAGAAAACTAAAAACATTATCGAACGTGACTATTTTTTCCCGAATATGCAAAAAAGTATTGAATCGGTAATACAGAACTGTGTCGAATGCATCCTAGTCAACCGGAAGCGTGGTAAACCTGAAGGGTTCTTACATCCTATTCCGAAGGAAAACTTTCCTCTAAGTACTTACCATGTTGACTTTATTGGACCCTTAGTGCCAACCAATAAAAATTATAATCATATTCTTACTATAATAGATGCATTCTCAAAGTTTGTTTGGTTATATCCTGTTAAAGGTGTAACTGCAAATGATGCAATTACGAAACTGCAATTGCAGGAAGCAATATTCGGAAATCCTATGCGCATCATCACGGATAAAGGTTCCGCATTTACCTCCAAGGAATTTACAAACTATTGCGCAAATCAAAATATTAATCACATTCAAATCACCACAGGAATGCCTCGAGGAAATGGACAAGTGGAAAGGGTTCATGGAACTCTTATCCCCCTGCTTGCCAAACTTTCCATCAATGATCCCACGAAATGGTACACTCATGTTCAAGCAGCACAACGTGTATTTAACTCTACTGCACCACGGAGTACAAAATTTACTCCTTTCGAACTCATGATCGGTGTGCAAATGAGGCATAAAAATGACCAGAAAATTCTCGATATCCTACAGGAAGAATATGAGCAAATGGTCATCGACAACCGCGAGGATATTCGCGAAGAAGCGCGACAGAATATCTTGCGCCTTCAAGAAGAGAATAAAAGAGCTTACAACAAGCGCAGGAAGAAAGCTACTCAATATAATCCAGGTGACTTAGTGGCCATACAGAGGACCCAATTCGGCAGTCGTTTGAAGCTTCGCCCGAAGTTCCATGGTCCCTATCGCATCACAGCGAAGAAGCCACACGAGAGGTACCTAGTGGAGAAAGTGGGAATCCACGAAGGCCCCAACCATACCTCTACAGCAGTAGATTATATGAAGCCTTGGTCTACAACTGCATAAAGCATCTACTTTACAAAATCTAAAATGTTTGCAAAAATCTAAAATATTTTTTTTTTTTTTGAGTTTTTTCAGATTCTTTCTCAGATTGACGAGGACGTCAAGATCATCAGGACGGCCGATTGTAGTGTACGGAGCGTCCCCCTAGCGGCGTTAGCGGTACGGAGCGTCCCCCTGGCGGCGTTAGCGGTACGGAGCGTCATCCTAGCGGCGTTCGCGGTACGGAGTGTCATCCTAACGGCGCTCGCGTCGTCTCTCAACAGCCAATAAGAAGCTATCTGATTCCCGCTCTAAGAACTGTGTTCGGTACTGTACTAGCGTCCCTCGATGTAAAGCGGCCCAGCCGTTCGTCCAGTTCATTAAATTTGTTTATGTTAAATTAGTGTGTGATTCTCTTAATATGAGCCATCTCTACGCATTAATCTCAACCGGGCTTTCCCCTAGGGCCCGTGAGAGATATTTAATTTGATATATAATCCGATTAGTAGAGGCATGTTTTTCGAGCCAGAGTTAACATACCTCTACATATATATATATATCATGACCTTATTCTTGTTTATTAAATTTACTGTATTGTATGTTTTATTTTATGATATTCATTCAATGTAATTTTTATCAATGTAACTTTAACATTTAAAAAAAAATTTCATAAATGTTCTGCTTTAAAAGTATATTGTTCAACATAATGTTTTTATTCGTGATAAAAAAAACCTGTTGTTTAGTATTTAGAATGTTTCTGTTGAATAAAATTGATTTCATCATTTACATTGACATTCTTGTCATACTGTGTTTATATTTTTTCTAAGTGTCTAGAAAAATAAATGTTGATAAATAGTTTTTTGAATTAGTGAGTACATTGAAACATCCATTTGATCACATTTTTTTCAAATAATTATCATATATATTTTATCTATCTATATATATATATATTTGTAATGTGTAAATAAAAAATATGAAAGTGTAATTTTGTTTATTTTCCTTTAATGATTTCTACAAATTAAAATGAAATAACTGATTCATAAGTTGTATAGATTTAAAAAAAGGTATCTATACCTTTTATATTTCATAATTTGAAATTGTAAACATAATTTATTCAATATATTCTAATTTGAATTTCATGTTCTTTCCTCTGAGCAAATGGAAAACACCAAAGTCTCAATATTAATAAAAATCATTACATAAGAAAAAAAATGTAATAATTTTATTAGTAAGCTTTAAAATATTAACTTATCTAATAATTTATTTTTAAAAAGAACTATATTTATAAGATTCAACATTCAATAATATTTAAATAATATGTAAAAAAAACAAACATATGTACTTTTTCAAAAACACTGCCATAGTCATTTGTCAACATGTATCCTTTGGATAAAAAAAGGGGGGGAGGATATGGGAAAGGAAAGAATAAAGCAGCACCAAACGAATTAAAAAGCGACGTTAATTAATTATGCAAAAACAATAATTCCATTGAAAATACAAATTAAAATTTTAAATTTGGAGAAAAATAATTAAATAAAATTTGGAGAAAATAATTCAAAATAATATCTTTAAAAAAAAATCTGAAGTTTTTAATAATTGATCGGCTAGCGTAACATTTACTAAACAATGGTTTTATCAACGTTATCAGCAGACATCCCGACATGCGCAGAACGGTTGAAAATTGAACACATACGGTTTGTTTGGTACGTGACCGTGAATTGACCCCATTCCGAACAAACTATAACGAACTACATGAACAGAAACCTATCGGAATACCTTAACAGTTGTGTAAAAAAAAAAGTGTGACACTATTGTCTGCCTCGAGGCAGACAACCAGTAACGAGATAGAAAATATGACCTTGAACCGCTTATTGAAATTACACAGACTATAATAGGCTATTAGAATTAATTTTGTGACTAGTTATAGCATTGGAAATTAATTTGTTGAGTACCTGGAAGACTACATTTTATAATATGGAGAATCATATTGCGCCATATTGGAATCTAATACTGAGAAATATAACAAAAATCATATTTTACAATGTTTTAATTCTAAGAAACAATAGTGTACAGTATTGCTATTCCAATTTTTTGAATATTATACAATGTAGAGTGTTTTTTATGGATATGCCATTCGTGTAAGAATAAAAGTCATATACGTGAATGAATAATGATTATTCGTATGGTTAACTGATAAGAAGAAATACTTGTTCTGGAAAGGCCGGTCTAGAAGGTGGAGTACCCTATTGGGAATAACGCTCGATAGTGCCTGGATCTCAACCAGCTTTTAACCAGAATACAAGATAAATTTAATTTTAAAAACTAAAACAGCGCATTTATTAGTGAATTAAGAAACATTAAATCTTTATTTTAATTGTTTATATCTTTTAAATCATTAATTATTATTATTATATAAACTATGGAATCGTAAAAGGAAATTTTTTTTATCAAATTCACTGCCATGTGGTATCATTCACACACAATGGCGTATCGAAATTATATGCCACCCAGGGTATGGTATTAGTTTTTTTTCTTTGTTTATTTAACTTTAAAAATTGGTATAATCATACTAATGTTTTGTCATCTTTGTGCACCCTAAGACTGGCGTCCCTACACCTTTCCCCCTTTGCTCCCCTGTCGCTAAGCAACTTCTCACGTGAAATTAAAATTTTTATAAATTGATAGATCAATTCATATGTAAATTCTGTACAGTCACAGGGAATATAAGCTTGTGTTCAATTTCAAAAATCAACCACATCACGAATGAAAATTCAATTACAAAGAAAGAATTCTATTAATTACATCCTCTGAGAATTCCATTACAATTTACATTAGAATCATAAATGTGTACTGCATATCAAATGTGTAAATTATAAAAATAAATAATTTCCAGATTTAAATTTAAATTATTATTATTATTATTATTATTTGAATTACTTTGTAGAAAAGAGTTAAAACATGTTATTTCAGATTATCAGAATTGCTATAAAACGCAAAAATGGTTATCTTGATGAATTTCGAAATAGAATTAATAAATAAACTAGAAAATATTTATTGATAAGAATTTTAATAATTTTATAATAATAATAATTAACTTAGTTAATTTTTTAAAGAAACATTCAGAAATTAAGATTTTTTATTGGATATGGTAAATAGCAATCAAATGTGAGAATAAATTAAAGACTTGAAAAATGTATGTATTCATGATCGCTGTGAACATAAATCACAGCTTCTGTAAATAATGAAAACAACCAAGAAATTTTAATAATTACAAATTATAGTTTTACTATTGAATTAAGTAGAATAAGTTCGACTTACGCAGACTATATTTTAGCATCATATTAATATGAAATTCAAGAGGTCAGAGAAAAATTCAAACTGTCGACGATTTAGAATGAAAAACGTTCAAATTAGCCAAGTTATACAGTAATAATAATGATTTAATGCAACTTTTAAAAGGTTGGTTTAATATAGAAATTCCTGCTAAGTATGGAGAAGAATTCTTTTTCAGTTTTAAATCACTTTCTGCATTGAAACGGGATTGCTTTTTCTAATTCGCTGTCTTAACAGTAGTAAGAGTCCGAAATATTGATCTAATAGGAAGTTAGAGATTTCTGAACTGCATTCACCTGACATAAATCTTTTATGGTCCATCTGCTTCAAGCCTCCTCCCCTACTTTTTTTTTTTTTTTTTTTTTGCAACTGCTGCAAACCACAGGCATAATCGGATTGCATCAGTGGCGGACTGACCAGCTTGCCAGTTTAACGACGGTGAGTGGGTCTCATTACACATAAGACATACGTCCCCCCCCCCCGAGATGTGCCTTGTATGTGTGAGAGAGAGATAGAGAGAAAGGGAAGAAAATACTTGATTTTGCCTTGTTTTTTCCCTAACAAAATAACAATGCGCAACAAAAAAAAATTATGATATTACATATGTTATAACACATAACATATGACACACATATTACGATATTACATACACATAATATGATATCTATATATAGACATGTATTTCATGTTCTACAATCTACATATATTACATGTTCTGACACAAATACAGAACAAACACACAATATCTTCTGTACAAGGGCCACTCAGATGGGTTATGTCTGCTGAGGCCCATGACAAGACTGAAAGGAAACTGTTTCTCCTATGTGACAGTCCTTGAGAGAGGTGCTGAACGAAGTGCTTAATTTCTCTTCTTTTTTTTTGCAACTGCATTTCAGCCTAAAACAATTGGCTGTTAAAAAATAGACCACGAGTGAATATAAAGACATGAAGAAATCTTAAAATTAATGACCAAAAAATAAACTGATACTTTATTTTGAATAAGTTCGAGTACATTTTTTGTAGCATTCTAGTGTGGGGCCCTGTTGGAGGCAATCAATCCAATCGGCTAAAGGCCGGCCCTGTTCTCAGGTATCTTAAGAATTTCCAAAAAATCCTATGTGCAGCAGTGTAGCTATATAGGTCAGATGTTCTTTAGTCTTTTTCAGGGACATGATCAGTTCCTCCTGCAAAACATTTTAACGTCTTTCTTGTAACATGACTTTCAAATAATATGATAGTACTTTGATTTTATTAAGTAGTATATGCTGTGTTTGTAAAGTTTCTTTTATTGTTTATTTATTAAAATTCTGCTTCATTATTGGCATCATTTTAATATGAACACTTACATGAAATTCGTCATTTTGTTATGTGTGTTATAGCAATCGGTCTTTAGTGAAATTGAATTTCTTGCATGTGGAGACTTTAAGAAGTTTTTAATAACTCCTGTTGAAATCTGGAATTTGTAAGTTTATATTTGCATTATAATATTAATATTCTGCAACTTTTTGTGCATTATGTCTAATTTTTGCTCTATTCTTAAGCCTACACTTTTACTATTTGTTATTTTTTTAAGGTACAGTGAAAATGTTTAATCAGTATAGAATTAGTGTTTATTCATATTAAATTTTATTCCTGCTGCAGCGTTTAAATATGATTTTTCCATTCGTAAAATTTCTGGAGATATCGATTGAATATTTTATTACAGATAAAAATTTGTCGTTGAGTGCTCACTCTACTGAATTTCCAGGCTTCGTGCGAATTGCGATCAGTTTAATTTTTCTTTCCCTTGTAACTATTTTGTTTTAGGGCCTAATAATATGAAAGAAGGATAAACCAGCTATAAATCTTATTATTTCGTATAAATATTTTTTTTTCTGTTTTTATTTTGACTTTCGAATATTGCAGACATTGTTATTACTCTAAATAGAGTAATAACTAAATTACTGTAAGTTAGAGTACTAATTACTCTAAGTAGAATAATAACAATTATCTCTGCAAATAATATAAACTGTTAGAATGGAGTATGAAAGATTGTAAAATACAAAAGATTACTTAAATTTTTCTGAAGCTGGTGGAAATTATTTAAAATAAAGCGAACGTCCATTTTCACGGATTTTATCTTTTTCGGATTCGAATTTTATCATTCCTGAGGTCTGTTAATTTTTTTGTGTATTGATTTTAAAATATTTTTAATATTTGAAACACTTTTTGTATAAATTTATTTTATTATTCAAATAATCATACTTTAATACTTAATAATAATATATTCAATAATCATACTTTATTTCTCGGTATTTGTTTGGCCTAATTCTTTACTTTATGAAAGTCTTTTTTTTTTTTCTTTCCTTCAAGCAAGTATCATGATTGATAATGTGGCTGCTCAATTTTAAAATTTTATGTACTTCAAGTGACCCATACTTCTTTCAATTTAACAGATTAATGAATAGCTTTATTTTCTACATCATTATTTATAATTTTCTTTTTGAAGTTGAATTGTGTATATTATAAATTTTTGCTATATTTAATAGATTTTAACTTTTAAAAAGAAATTCTGGTTGATGTAAAAATAGAGTAATATTTTGTGTTGACAATATATGATAAATAGGTTATCAGAAAAAAATGGAGCAATGAATAATGTTGCATTTATAAGAAATTATGCAATTTTGTTTTTATGAGGTTTAAAAAATATCATTTTAAAGCTTTGATCAACAAATAGGTTTATGTTAATTCCACTTGGCATAAGTTTAACTTGCATTTATTTCTTTCAGATTTCTGTAAATTTTCTTTTTATTTATCTTTTTTATCTTTAGAACTTTTCATTGTTTAATTTACAGGGAGGTCTGGGACAGATTTCACAAGAAATTTAATTCATTAGGTAAAAATCTAACAATATATTCTTTGATCAAAAAAAAATTCAAGAACAATCAAATCTAAACAATTAGTTTTTATTTGCATAGTTAAAAATTGTAACATTTTTGTCCCACATCTCCCTTATATATGGGAGGACTGGGACAAGATTTAAGAAATTATAATTAATAAATATTGTGTATTGCTGTCCTTTTCATTCAATGATTTATGATTTTGAACACGCCAAACAAGAGTTGATTTTGAAATCTTTATTGGTGCTGCCATATCTTGAAAACTTTTTTCTTTTATAACTATTTTCACTAATACAGCAATTTGTTATTATTATTTAATATTTTATTATTTAAATTTATTATTTAATATATTTTTCTCTATCTGGGTACTTCTATATTCATGGTATTTTTATATTTAAAAAATGTGAAATTAGTAATTATTTTTAAATTAGAGAGAAAAGCTTTAATAAATAACTTCCATAATTTTGCTTCATATTTTTCATTATTTAATATTTATTATATTGCTTATTACTTTATTATATTTACAATAGAATTTCCTTTAACTGAAATTAAGTGGTAAACATGATTTTAGGTAGAAATTTTTTTTTATATGAAATGATACAGAATGATTTACAGTAGTTAAGTATACTTTATATGATACAATTATTAACAGAACTAAAGAATAAAACATTTAGAGACACTAATGCTCTTAAGTAAATTTTTTTTTAAAAAGTGAAATTTTATTTTATACTCTTTGTTTTGGTTAGTGGAAACTCAGTCTTTTTATTGTATATTATTGCTTTATATTATTTAATTATATAATATGACATGATAATATAAACTTATATATTTTAATAAATTTAAAATCATCAATTTATTACTGCATTGTAACACCCCACTAACTAATTTTATAAGACATGAAGAAAAATTTAACACTTTAATCATTAGCATATTTAGTTACTTAGAAAATGTATTGAAATATAATTGAGCATGTCCATTCCTCTCTACAGAATTTTCTTTTAAAATGCATATAGCATGCTCCATATAAGTTTAATTTGACAGTTAATTTGTAAACATTATATGTTTGAATTTATTGAGCAGTTAAAATATTTTTATTTTACAAATGATAAGATTGAAAAAAAATCATTAAAAATTATGAATTTACATTACTTCTGAGGTATAGAAATCATGTTTTCTGTTTTAAACACAAATCTTACAGATGGTGTTACAGTTAGGATCAAGCAAGAGGGTTATAACTGTTCTATGTAAAGTAGAAACTAGAAATAGATTCTAATCTTTTATTTAGATATAAATGCAGCTGTCCCATTCTTTCCAACTCTCCCCCGAATAGTCTTCTTTCTATATTTTTAATCCCATTATATACTTAACTACATTTAGATACTTTATAATTTGTGAAAAAAAAAATGAATTTTTGTTTTTAAATGAATTTGGGAAATGCTGTCATTACATCGTTATAGTGTATATTCATTTTTCTTTAATTTTTTTTTTTTTTTTTTTTACATAGAATCCTTGTAATTTATTTTGGAAATATAATAAATTGACAATTAATGAAAGATTTTTAACTGAAATTTTTGATTAGTAATAAGGCTTTTAATATTTAATCTAAAAGTTTAGGAATGCCAGATTTTTAGTAAGTGAATGGTTTTAATTTAAATAACTTGGTTTCTTTTGAGTGACAAATCATACTATAGGTGTGTTCCTCCTCTTCTTATTTAAGTCTTATAATGTCATTTTGACATTTGTGTTTAAGCAATAATTTTAGATCTTATCAAGGTCTGAATTTCTTTTGAACTGTAAAAGCATCCTCTGAATTTAATTATTTAGACAGTTATGATTTTTTATCTGCATATTGTCATGATTATTAATACATTGTCTTGATTTATGTCTAAAATCTATATTATAATTAAACAATCTGTATTCATTTAACGCATGTGGAGATCTTTTGCAAATGTTGGAATCATTTACAATAATCATAATTTAATTCTGGTCTAAAAAAACAGCTTTATAATAAATTCTATTTAATTTGTATATCTTTAAAGATTTTTTAGTTAATTCCTTTTATTTCACTCCATGAAAAAAAATGTATCTTTAAAGAGTGGATTAACTGTGTTAGATCAATATACACTGCACATAATTTATTAAATAAATATGGTGCAGATAAAGAAATGAATTTTTTCTTCTATGTAGGGGATCAATAATCGGTTATATAAATATTAAAAGTAAAGTGAGGAGAAATATTATTGTGGAAGATAAATTGTAATATTTCTTGGTATTCATTTAAGCTGTATTTTATAAAATGTTCTATGCTTTTGTTTTTATATTTTATGGATTATATTTACAACATTGTTCTTGAAGATGTTCATCTCATGTAAATTGTTAGGGTCAAACTAGCATTTTCTTTTTTTTTTTAAATTAAACAATACAAATAACTTATTTGTTTTTTGCTTTGTTATTAATTTATTCTTTAATAGGAAAAATATTAGAACATGAAGCTCTTTCCATTTATAAATAAGTCAAAAACTCTGAACTCAGTAAAACATATGGGACATATTTGTTATATATATTTTCTACTTCTGTAATCAAATCACTTTCTGAAAGCTTCTTGAAATTAAAAAAGATAAGCTGTTATAATCTTGATTTTCCTTGTTTTAGTTTCTAAATAAGTATTAATATTGGCAACAATTTTTTTTGTATGATTTTTTTTTTTTTTTTTTGCATGAAAAACTTACTTTTGTGAGGTTTTTAATGTATTTATTTAATTTGTTTTCAAATAGAACCTATTTCATATTAAAAGAAATAGGCATATTAAATAAAATGAGTAAATTGATATGTAAAATATTTTTTATTCATATCAGCCATATTTTTTGGAACATTGTTTCCTCAAGACACATAAATTCTTCATGTCTAAAGGCTGTGTTATTGATTATTATTCAGTATAAATGTAATGAGATTATTATAAAATTTACTTTTTCAGACAATAGCTAGCATGAATGAAAGAATAAAATAATTGAATATGAAAGACTTTTTTTTTTTTTTTTCCATGTTTCCCATTTTTAAAAGCAAGTTGAGTTCAATTGTTTGTTAGAATGTTTACATTTAGCCTGAATATCGTATAAATTAACAAGAAAATATTTTGCCTTTTTATTGATTTTTAATATCCTGCACCTATTTGTACACTAATAATTTATTTTAATCTCTTGGTATTAATTTGTATTGAGCTAACTGGTATTACTAATTTACTAAAGCTGCTTATCTAAATTGTAGATTTTAACTTTTTTTTTTTTTTTATCTTGTATTTAACCATTCCTAAGCTCTGTACCGTTAATAGCAGATATGCTGTCGTTATGGATTATTGCCATTTGTGGTCTAATTATTTGCACCTTACTGAGATTGAAAGATTTTTGTGAGTTTAAAAGGATCTTATTTTTAATTAATTTTTTGGGGTGTTCAATCTGATTAGGTATGAAACAAATGCTGGCTGGAATATACATCAATTAATTTGACTTGTGCAGTTCTAGTGTTAAATCATTTGGTCATTTTATTTTTACCTGTATTCCTTAAACTTAAATCATTTAATTTTCATGGGTCAAATTTTTTATTCGGCTTCTGAAAGAGTGATTAGAAAAAATTCAAATAATCTGTAATAGTGAAATTATTTTTCTTTTCTTTGCCCTGTTTTTTCTGATATTTTACATCAAGTTGTCAAAAAATTTGTTAACCAGTGCGTTCTGTGTATAATTTTACTGTGCTTAACTGTTATAGTTACAGGAAATTTTGATTGTACCAATATAGAATCAATATATTTTTATCTTTTGGTGAAGACAAGTTTACAAGAAAATTGACTCTTGATTTTCTATTTAGTGTATTTTAAAATATTTATTCTTTTGTAATTTTTTTTTTTTTTAAATACGCTGAAAAAGGCTTAAAGTAAATAAGATCATAAGATCATTTTACTTTTTTTGGAAAGGGCATGTTTATAGAATCTTAACATTTTAGTCTTTAAATATAAAGAAACAGCTTATGAGGAAAGGTCATACAAGAATAAAAAATCTTGTCTCGCATTATTTCTTAGCGATATATGATAAGGTAACCATTCGTACTGATTTTACCAGTACAGTACTGGTTTTCAGGACATAAGTCCTGGTTAGTCATTAAACAAAACCAGTACACGAAAAGTACTGGTTTTAGATTAGAAAACATTAAAACAAAAAAAAGTAATAAAATAAAAACAATAAAATTAGAACTGGCAACCCTGATAATTCCATGTGATATCGTCAGGACCGCCACGACGTCATACAAGCCAGTGGTGGTCTGATGTACTAACTACTGTGATGTACCTACCTTATTATTATCATGGCGGCAAAATGACGAAAGTGTGTATTTAATGATGATTTAAAATTAAAATATACATTTATTAAAGAAAGTAATAATATTGATCCTAGTGAAGTATATTGTGAAAAATGTAGAAGCACGTTTTCTATTGCAAATAGTGGAAAAAGCGACATTGAAAACCACATAAAAACAGTTAAACACAAACGAGCAGTGTCAGCAGCAATTGCAAGTTCGAGTATGACATCATATTTTAAGAAAAAAAGAATTTGAAACTACCGAGAAGAAAATAGCTGCAGCTGAAGGTTTGTGGGCATATCATACAGTTATGCATAATCAATCTTTTCGATCAATGGACTGTACCTGTAAACTTATTAAGGCATATTTCGATGCTAAATTCACATGCTCTAGGACCAAATGCGAAGCTATAATCACCGATGTACTTGTCCCTTATGCAAATCAAATATTGGATGAAGATTTGAGAAACGTAAGTTTTATATCAGTGTATTCAGACTCCTCAAATCACAAAGAAGTTAAACTTATTCCTTTACTTGTCAGATATTTTTCATACAAGAATGGAATCCAGGTAAAAACTATTGAAGTAAAGGATTTGCCAGGAGAAACGTCTGACATAGTTACCGAATATATTGTAGAGGTCTTAAAAAAACATAAGTTAGAAAGCAAAATATTAGGGTTTTGTGCCGACAACACCAACACTTACTTTGGAGGCATGCGAAGAGCCGGGGAAAATAATATTTTTACCAAGCTAAAAGCTACTTTGGACGGACGGGAGCTTGTGGGAATTGGTTGCTCAGCGCATATTTTAAAGAATTCTATACAAACCGCGGCGGACTGCCTTTCAATTGATATACAAACTTTAATTATCAAGATTTACCCTTACTTTTACATTTATACTTGCGCGTCAGTGAATTAAAAGAATTTTGTAATTTTGTAGACATAGAATATTAAAAACTTTTGGGTTACAGTGCTACGCGGTGGTTAGCGTTATGACCAGCTTTTGAGCGTGTTGGAAATATTTCCTGCATTAAAATCGTATTTTGCGTCTAATGAAAAAACTCCGACAATTATAAAAAATTATTTTGAGAATCCTGAAACCGAATCTTGGCTTTTCTTTCTCCATAATGTGTCGTCAATGTTTCATAACACGGTTTTAAAGATAGAAGGACAGGATATTTCTATGTTGGAAACAAATATCATTTATAAGGACCTTAAAAGCAAAATTGCTGACATGATAGCAAGTGTGTTTCTGCCCCTGCAAGTTCGACAAAATTTAAAAAGTCTAGAAGAAGACGGCTTAGTTAAATCGAATATTTTCAAAGAAAAAGTGGTGGAATTTTACAGCAAATGTTTTCAGTATCTGGAAGAATGGAAAGGCCATTTTGAGGGAATCGAGAAGTTTAATTGGATTACATTAAACATGAAACCTACGCATCAAATGGTTCAAGTATGCAGTGACTATTTAATTCAACATTATCCGGAAATAAATTTAATTGAAGATGAACTCTTTGATAAAATCTGTTTCATTCAGCGCTACACCACAGATGAGAAACTTGGGCATTGGAAACAAAATTGTGTTTCGGTATCAGATATTCGGTATCAGGTGGATTGAAATTTTTAAAGCCTTTAAAGAAAATGATGTGTCCAATAATATTGGCAAATTGGTAGAGTATTGCCTCTGTATGCCAGGAACTAATGCACCGACCGAACGGGTTTTTTCTTTATTAAACAACATCTGGACTAGCAAGAAAACCGAATTGAAAGTGGAAACTTTGAAATTCTTGTTGATTGTCAAAAATAATTTAAATGCAGCCTGTATGGAATTTTATGAAAATATACAGGAAAACAAAAATTTGTTAAAAGCAATTCACTCCTCAGAAAAATATAAAAAAACAAATTAAATTAAATAATTCCTTATGTTTTATTATGTTATTATATTAGGTATGGCTTATCATGTTATGTTTATTATGTTTTATTTTTATATTGTTAAATCATATTTTAGTTTTCACATTTTTTGTGTTTAAATAAACGCAACATTTTTTGTTATCTAAAAGTTTTTCATTTACTTAGGTATACAGGTTGGCCGTTAGGTGAATTTTTGAAAAAAATTTATAAAGTTTGGGCGGGGCTGGTCAAAATTCATGTTGTCCTGGTTTCAGGTTTAAAAAAAATGGTCACCTTATATATGATCACTGTAAAATCCTCAGAAAGGAGTGTAAATGATTTTCTTTTAAGTATTTTTATATGAATTTTATAAATAATTGAAGCTACTTATGATGAATTGTGGTTTTTTATTTGATCTGTATTCCATTAACTACCTATTTAGGTATTTACATTTTCTAACATTGTAATGAAATTGATTTTTCTCTATATATGTGTATTAATGAAATGTGTGCAGTGTTGGTATTTTTATTTTGAAAGTAAATATATTTTTCTTTTTTAGTTTTGAAGAATTTTTTAGAATTGGATTCTTTCTAGAAAGATGATTCACATAAAGAAATGGAAAAGAATAAGGAAGCAGTTAGAAAATCATACTCAGATTTCTGTGGAAACAAAAAAGTAGATGCTTTCAAAGCAAATTTTGTTAAAAGTACTCATCTTTCTGTAAGACCAGATAGTGGAAGAAATAAAATTTCATATATACCCAGAGAGAAAAATGCATCTATTCCAATTAATAAAAAATTTGGCTTGTATACAAATGAGACAAAAACTTTCTTAAAGCATTCATGTGATAGATGTGGATTCAGAAGTAGACCATGTTTAATTTTGAATGCTGATTCTATCAGTTCACCTCCTGAGGTTACTCGGATTGAATCTAGCCATGATTTGAATGGAAATATTTCAAATATTTCGGTTAATACTCATGCCACATTTTGTAATTTTACATCTACAGTATCTGATATTTCTGCCTTAAACAAAGTATTTAATTATCAATCAAATCATCATTATGAACTTTCTTTTCCCAAGTCTTCTAAGCATAAACAAAGAACTTCATTTTCTGAGCAAAAATCATTTAGTTCAAAAATTACCCATTCAAATAATCCATTCTCTGCAAATAGATTCTATCCATCATTGCCAGATTCAAGATTTGGGTATCATAGTTCAAAAGGTATTCCTCAAAATATTACTTTTCCAGAACCAAATTATAAAGCTTTAGCTAGATCAACTCGAGAAAATTATAGTGCAAATGGAAAATATAATGGGAAATACGAGAAATATGTTGCATTGCCAGATGCGTGCATGAATAATTATAGAGTTAAATTGACTGATCTTTCAGTATTTGAAAATCCAAGTTCCCTAAAGGATATTTCCATGACGTGCAAAGTTGATTATTTTGATGAACAGTTACAGATTAAAAAACAAAATTATTCTTCTAAAAAATGGGATATTCCTGTTACATCAGAGTTTGGAGAGAGTTTAACAAAAAATGTAGATGAAACTGATAAAATACTTTTTCCGGCTTTGCCTTCCACTAATCATAATCAGCAAGGAAAACTAAATTCAAGTTACACTAGTATGCCACCATCTGAGCGATCATCTATTGAAAGTTCTGATATAGAAATTACTCATGCTTTATCAGGTACAAATATTACTTTGAATGCCTCAACTGTTTCATCCTCTGTGTCCTCTACCATACCACAAGCTTCTTATGCTGATGTTATACGTATGTCTACAACATGCAGTGGAATTCAAGGCTGTGTTGTATTAGATAATAAAATCCCAGAAGAGAACCCACTAGTTTCAGAAAACCCTGTACCAGAAAAGTTGTCAAAAGAGGAAAATCCTCAACCAGGTAGTTCTGATTGGGTTATATCAAGATTGTCTCAGTTGGATGTAAATGTTCCTGAGCCCCTGGGTAGTGTTGCATTAAATCAGTGTCATCAAAATGGACAAAACTTTGTTGCACCTCGACCTATTGTTGTTAGTTTAGAGAAACCTAGTTTTTATAATTCAAGTTTGCAGACTTGTAAGAATGTTTTGAGTACTAATCCTTCAAATTCTACTTTTCCTCCCATTGATAAAAAGGTTGTGGAAAATGATAGTTCTCTGGATGATTGTTTAAGTAGTTTAGAAAAAAATTCTGTTGACAGTTCTGTGTTACCCGAATCAACAAACAGATCTAGCGAGTCATCTGATTTTACTACTAGTATAACAGATACACAAATGGCAAGTATGAAAACTGATTCTGTGTACAGCAGTCCAAGTAGTGTTAGTTCCTTTGGCGATGCATTTAAACCAACTGAAAATAGAGATTTACATTTAGATAATCTTTTGAAAAAACAACCTCCTGTGATCATAATGAACAATTATTCACCTCCTGGTAGTATGTCTGAGATCAGTTTTGGTATAGAATATGAAGAGATGGTAAAATTGTGTTCTGACAATAACCATATTGAGAAAAGCGAGCCACTTGCTGTGCAAGACATTGGTGAAGATTCTCTATCTGATGAAAGCATTAAAACTGGCAGTTCTCTCCAAAAAACATCAATTCCATTGTCAATGGAGAATGCTTTACCTTCTGCATCATCAGAAATCGAAACAACCAATAAACGTATTAATTTAAAAGATAAGACTTTGTACTGGAAAGATTCTGATGTTAAATACAATAAAAAGAACTATATAGAGTTGACTGATTATTTCTGTAATGGTAAGTTACATTTACTTTCCTTACTTAAAATTTTAAATATAAATTGCAAGTTGATTTAAAAAAATTTTCATCTATTTTCTGTAACAGTAGAATTTTTGTTTCTTACCTTTTAATTTTTCACTAGTACTAGATAATTTTCTTTCTGTTTGAAATGTATGTCCCAGATTAGAATGAAATCATTAACAACTTGATTGGTTCAGCTTGTAAAGTATACAAGGTAGCATCTGAAATATAAGATTTTAAAGACAAAATGTAATACTAGAATTAAGATTATTAATATATGTTTTATTCCTAACATAATTTAAGATGTTATGTAATTACTCAGCAACTTTCTATACATCTGTAATTTAAATAATTTCTTTCAAAAATTCTTTTAATTTTTAAAAAGAATAGCTAATTACATGTACCCATGTTCTTCTATAATTAATAAGTGGTTAGTAAATCTTAGTCTTGATTATTTTATTTTATTTTTATTTTGCTTCTTTGTTTCTAAGGCTATTGATCTTCATACAAGCTTAAATAACAAAAGTCTTGCTTGTTTAAAATTTGTTAGCTGGAATTTGATTTCTTATTTTCTATTAGGCAAATTATTTCAATTTTTTTTGTCCTTATCCCAGTTTATTTTTTTTAATGATAAAAATGTATTCCTCTGTATTGATTTTTGAACTGTTAATATCAGTGGTATAATGCTTACATTGCTTGCTTAGATATATAATATTTAAAGAGAAATGTATAGAATTTTTTAACATCTTAAATTCTTCATAATGTAATGAAAATAACTAATTTTCATCTGTTATCAAGAATTTTTGTGTAAGAGACATGATCAGATGGGAGAAAGGCAGATAAAAAAGTAAGCGAAACTTCCAGAAAGTATTTTATAGTTTTAGAAGGGAATCTGTTGAAACCTCATTTTGATTCAGCACTTGTTAAGAGTCACTGTGTCTGTGTAGAGGGGGGGGGGATGAACTAAAGAAATTTAAGTGTTATCAAAGTTCAAGCGATTAAGAAATAATTATTTTTAAAATATAGATAAATTGTTGTTATGTATTTTTTAAAATTACATAAAAGCATTTTTTTTTTCAGAGTTGCATAATTAGTAAAAATTTCTATCTATGGAAAAGGCAATGTATAATGGAAATCGAATTCCCATTACTAAGATTTTCAGCTTTCATTATGCTTTTTTTATTGTTAAAGCATTTTTAACTATTTTATTTTATTTTTCCCCTATGGTACAGAAATAAAAGTATGAATTTTTTTATTATTAATATTCAAAGTTGTTTTAAACTAGATGTAAAATCTTTGACCAGTAATATAATCCAGAACTAATTGATTGTCAATAAATATTACTACTATTAATTCATTTTTCCACGTATTAGATATTTTTTTTTTTTGTCCTGAATTATTGCACTATTGTGAATATTTTCTTTAAGCACTTTTTATCTTGTGCATGCATTTTCATTGAGTATTTCAACACATTATGAATGTGGATTTTAAATTATATGGCAAAATTATGAAATCTTTAAAGCTCCTGATATACTTTATTGCTATTGCTTTCTTTCAACATTTTTTATTCTGTGTATCTTCGAAATTCCCCCCAATGCTAAACAAAATGCTTTTGAATTTAAAAATAATACTAAACATATTAAATTATTTTAAATTTGTTATTTAATATATTTTAGGTACTTATTTTTCTGACAATTTTATCAAAAAGAAAGCAACATTTTTCTGATGCATTTCAATTTATGTAAAATCGCTAGTCGCAGACAAAAGAAGAAGAAAAATTACAAAATTTATTCATACCATCTCTTTTTAAAAAAATTATATTTCTAAAATGTTTTTCTTTGGTCTTAATCATCAGTTTTTGCTTCATTGCATAAAAGAAAGAAAAAATGGTTATAAGGATCAGTTTTCTGCTTTTTTTCTGTATGATACAAATGGTTTAAGCATTCTGCTAATGGGTGGACTAAAATGAATGGAATTTTTCTGCCACTGAATAAGATTTTAGATATAGGATAAATATAAGTCTGGAATTTCTTTATAAAAACCTGGAAAGTCAAAGAAAATCAAATAGAAGAAATAATGTCTACCCTGAAATTTCATTTAGCTTTGCTGAGTTGTTCTTTATCAAACTTGGAAAATCCTTTCATTGTATTAATATTAATTCCAGTTGTGTTCATAATGTCTAATATCTTTGTTGAACTGTATCATTGGTATAATTTCTGCAAATCTTTGAGTTTGGAATTTTTCAAATATTTAAGTTTTACCTGTAAGCATTTTTGTAGTAGTTCTTGATCACAAAGTTTCACATAAACAAGTTGTATGTTTTTCATTGTACCTTTTAGAAGACCTTTTTCTGTACCATTGTATTATGTTCTTTTTGATGCAGTCCTTTGAAAGTTTTTCATGTAAAACATATTTAATGTTGTGAATTGTTGTAATTAAGTCGGAATAGTTATATAATTCTTTGGAGAAATTTTTGAATATTTTTTATTTAGAAATTAAAATAAGTATGAATTTCATGATTTGTCTGATTTACATTGTACTGTGTCCCTTCGTCTCTCCTGTGACATTAATGCTTGTAGTCTGGTTAGAGAACTGCGATTATATCTAAAAGACATTTTTAAAAATCAAGATTTAAATGCTTTAGTTATACCTAATTGAAATTTTACTTGTTGGGGTTTCTTATTCTGATTTCATTATGCAAATTAATTTGAGATAATATTACAAATATATAGAATTAAAATATTTTGTATATTATATATAATTTATAATAGAATACTTTACTATTTTTACAGTTTGGAATGACATTGGAAAAGAACTGGAGAAAGAAAAAGGTCAGTATATTTGTTGTATTAAATTGTACAAAAATTCTTTAACGACAATGAAATTATATTGAATTTGAATTCTTAATTGTAAACTTTAATAATATTTTCGCTAAACCTCATTAAACTTTCATGTTTATATAGGCAAGGTTAGTAGAAAATCTACAGAATCTGGTTAGTTTTATGCCAAATATTAATAGTGCTGTATATTCAACTGTGAATATGTAGCTTAATAATTGAGTAATATGAAATTTAAATATCGAACAAAGTGCATTTGTAATTTTAATCTGTTCAAAACGAGAATGTAATCTCCCAATATAGAAGATATTCATAATGGAACCTCAGTCTAATAAATCAAGTTATAATTTCTTAAAAAAATGTGTACATGCTTTAAAATTTTTTATACAGAATGAGATTTAAAATTACTGTAAATTTTTTTAAAGGTAGAGCTGTTTTTAGTAAGCTTTTCTTTAAAGTAATTAAAATTTTATAAAATTTAAATTAACCATACTGTAATAATTCTCATTTTTTGTAATAAATGTTTTATATTCCATTTATTAATATATTGTGTTAAGTAACTGTATTTTAGTTAATTGTCTGATAACTACGTATTGATTAATTTTAATTCTTTTTTTTATTGCAGGTTCTTCACGTGCGAGTGGAAATACTCATTACTTTCATGAATTATAAAAGTAACTGTTAATATTTTTTTCTTAAAGAATTAGGTTGTATTTATGATGTAAAATTTTGTATATAGTGTAAGTGTACTCTCGTTGCTACTTTACAGCCTTTTTTTTCATTTTGATTTAATTTCAAACAGATGATGAGCATTTGTTATTCATTATTGTAAAATTTTCAGCTTTCAGTTATTTCTTAATCTTTGTCTGTTGAAGACATGTCTAATTTTGAATGTGCCATATTTATGCAAATGTATCATTCTAGAAGCATTGCACTTGATTGAAATGGTTAGGAAGTCTATTTTTCTTAATTCTTTTGCTTCAAATGAGTCATGTTGATAATAAAAATGCATTTTGTTTTCCCTTGTATTATTTTTAGTTTTTTTTGTGTCATTTTTTTAATTGAAGGTGGGACAGCAACAAAGTTTTATAAACTTTTTTTTTTTAATATTAGAAAAATATTGGTGACTGAATATTTAAAGTGCTGTTTTATTAAATTAAATTGATTATATTGCATATTTTGAAATTCTGTGTAGTTCAGCAAAGTTTATGCTGTTTTGTTCCAGATTTTAATTTAAAAAAGAATGCTTGCAGTTGTACTGGAAGTAATTAATTGTAATGTAGTAATAAATTCAAAATTGTTAAGAACTATTCTGCATAAAGGGGAGAAGGGCATCATTTACACTTATCACTTTTTTATGACCATAGTACAATCAAGTTTTATGATCAAGAAGTGAAAGTAGTTGATAACTGCTTCCAAATGCTGAAATGTGAAATCCTCTGGTTGAAAGGAAGGCACTGAACAAAAGAATTGGTTTGAAATAATTGGTGTAAAAACGTTCAGTTTTATATATTTTGTTACACCTTGAATGTCTTATTAAAATGAGATGTCTTATTTTTTTTGTGACCCCAAGGAATAACTTTGCCAAATTTCAAGTGCCTTGCTGTAAAGGAAGCAGGACATTTAAGTTATGAACCAGTGAATGCGAAGAATAATTTCTGCTCAAGAAAAGGCAATGCAAAAAGATGCATTTTGCGATTTCTAATGAGGGACTTAGACAGTTTGCATTGATTTAATGCATTTTAAATTCATAGAATTAGCATTGTGCTGCAATTGTCTTTTATTATCGCCAGAAATGGAGCTGGATCTTGTTTGTTACTTTTATTGATTAAGTTTAGAGTGACTTATAGAACTGTACATATGAGATATTCTATTGAATAACCTAGAATTTAATTCATTACTCCATTATTTAAAGCTAAAAAGATATATTCATATTATTCGAATGCCTCTCCCCAAACACGATTGTACCATTATTTGTAAATGATAAGAGAGGGATTAGCATGTTTTTGAGAAAGATTTCGTTAAATGTACTGTTATTTCAAACTATCAGAATCAAGGCCAACTTAAATGATGAGAAATGTAGAGTTGGCAGAATTCTACTGTTCAATGGAATTGTTTTAATTACCTGTCTATACTTTGTCTAAATCAAAAAACATTGGAAAAGAGCAAAATTAAACATGTGATGGCTGTGTTTAGAAAAAGGTTTATTACATACAGGTACTTCAAGGCACTATCTGTATACTGCATTCAATCGATTTCATTAAAATGTTGATGCTGAAAATCTTATCTAAATTTTACTGAGCTAATTAACATTTTGGGATCATCAAAAATAAGTCTTTTTTTTTAGTTCTTTTTCTTTTCTGTGCAGTAATGGTTCTTTGTGGGTTGTTAAAATTTAGTTCTTATTTTGAGTTATATGATTGAAAATTTTTTTGTATATAAGCAGCATATTTTTGTTTTCCTTCCTGAGCTTAGAGTAAATCAATAAGATATGCATTGTTTATTTTCATTAATGTAACTACCGATATTTAATTAGAACTTGGTTTTGTTGCATTCATGGTTGTGTAGTAGTATCTGATTGTATGAATGTATTTTAAAAATGGAAACTTTTGAAGTGAAAGCAAAGTTTTCATTAAAATAACAATGCATTAACATAAACTGAAATATTTGAAAAAGAATATAATTTTTTTTAAAGGAATACATTCTCTAATAAAATCTGAGAATTATCTTGTGTTTTCTATGAAGTGAGAAAATTTGTTTAGGTGTGGGTTGTTTATATACTTGTTTACAAAGATATTTGTTTATAGATATTGTATTATTCATACAGTATTGTATTTTCTGTGTTGCCTTTTTGAAAAGTAGTTTCATTGTGTGGGGATTGTAAGAGTACACAATCAAATTTAAGTAATGAAACTGTGATATTTTTAGAAAGATATACTCTAGCTGAATATTAGTCACACATTCTTGACATATATGTAATGATTATGTAGTTTTGATTTATTTCTTGCTAAGTACAAATATAGTAGGTAAAATATAGCGTAAATTTAAAATTCTTATATTGAAGTATACAAGAAATGTTATCAAAATGTTAAGTTTAATTTTGAAATGTATTATATTGTGTAACAATTGTATGCAATACACTGTAATGTGCATTGACTTTCAATACATGTTGTTAATTTAATATTCATTATAATTCAATTAAAGTTGGTGCTTAATTATTTTAAATTGTATTTGTAGCTGATATGAATTGTGAAATATATTCATATCAGGCATTTTGTATAATAGTGCAAAGTTGAAATAATTTAGTCCTTGCAGATATTTAGGGACGTTTCTAACTGATTAATCAACTTGTTACAAAATGTTTTTACCTTTTCCTTTGCTTATATTGACATAAATTCATAGCAAATTGCTTCATTTAAAAGTATTTACCGTTGATGTTAATTTCTTAAGATATATGAAGTAAACTTGTGATAGTATTTACTATTATTTCACCAACATTTCAAGTTGTAGTGATCTTAGCTTAATTATATGATAAAAAATTGTCTTTAAATAAATTTAGATACTTAATGTTTCAAATTAAAGTTTTCCTCTTGCCTTAAATTTGAATGTGAACTTTTTATTGATCTAATGTAATGTTTTACATGTATTAAATTTATTCCCCATATTAATATCTTATTATATCTCAAATGAGAAGATTCTGTCATTGTTGAAAGCTTATTTCATTAACAAAAATAGGCAAAATAAGAAAAGATGGGAAAAGGAAAAATATTTTTGTTTTATTTGATCCATCACTGTGCTGTCTGTCATTTCTGCTTCTTTGCCAATGTATCAGAGTTCAATTTCATCTCTATTTGATTGTTTTATAATTGAAAAACTGTTCATGTATTAAAAGTATTATTGCTGTAACATGCCCTCCAACATTGCTTACCCAGTCATCCGGTAGTACTTCTTACAGATTTCTTATAACTTCAAATGAGCAATTCTTGTACATATATATGTAATGATATTTTAATTCTAATTTCAATTTAATTAATTTCCAAGATTTTATCTTAATTTAGCCCATAGTAACTTCATTCTAAAATATTCTCTTATTTCGTGATCCAATTCCACTTTCAGTTTAATTAATCCCTTTGTAAAAATAATGCGCCATCATTACTGCGTATCAAATGAAAGTGATACTTTTCCCCTTGTCTAAGGTCACTCCAGTGGCGTGTGGCCGGAAATCCTATGTTATATAAGGCAAGTCATCATCTGTTCGTCCCTTTTTTCCCTTTTCTTACTTCTGTGTGTGCCGCGCTGCGTTTTCTTGTATATAATCATGCCTGCTACTCGGAATAGAATAAAACGTAATTAAAAATACCAAGTCTCTTCTTCTGTTTAAAAATACCATACTCTTCACTGTTTCGAACCTGTATTCTACTTCAATCAAAATATGTTACGTATATATTTATTTCGTGTATCTCGGAAACGGCTCTAACGATTTGAATCAAATTTTATATTTAGATAATGTTTTGCTTATTAAGTTTATCTATATAGGTGTATTTCCTGAAAAAACGTGATTTTACACACTCACACAAATTTTTTTTATAACTATTAGTCTTTTTCTATCTGCTCTCATGCTGACAATGTCATATAGCGCCATTTCGTGAATTTTTGTGGTACTTGCATTGTTCCCATAGGATGATAACCTACTGGTGCCTCAAAATTTTGAGATGGCGCTCATGGATGCGAGATGATTCTGAGGTAAGGTTGAAAAATACTCGCATGTAAACTGTATGTGATTCGAATCTAAATATTTTTTTTTTCGAAAAAAACGGATTTTACACACACACACACACAAAATAAAAAAAAATGCAAGCTAGACTTGCTTTTGTAGATATTATTGCATTAAACGAATATTCACAAATTATTGAAGAATAGATATTTCCAAAGAATTTAAATTAAAACATTACTCAAAATTACTTAACCCTGCTGTTTTGTTCGGGTCTGTATGACCCGAAATAAAATTTATACCTTCGTAAAAATATATAGTACAGGATTATTTTCTTGAAACTTCTTGACATCTTTGGTAAATATGTACTCCTAGAGGGATTTGTTTATTCGTATTTCGAAGGAATATTTTTCAATTTATACATAATGTATCGTTCTGGTCAATATGACCCAATGCAAAAAAAAAAAAAAAATATTTTTACTTATTCATGTTCACTTTCGTTTGGGATAGTTCAAAAGAAATGAATAACTATTGTTTCTGTAATTTACCCGTTTTCGAAATCTGTTTCGTTGGCGTATGTGTATGGTCACATGACAAGAGAGCGCGTGCAAGATCAAAAAGTTGATACGATTGGCAGAGGACCAAACTATTTGCTCTTATTGCAACATTAATTTTTTCTGCTGTTTTTCACATTCTGATTTATTGTAAAAGAGTTGTGAATGCGAGAGAAAAAATGGCGAATCGCAGAAATTTGAGTGATGCTGATATATCTATTGAAGCTTCTGACAGCGAAGAAGTATCGGAGTATGAAAATCATGCAAGTGATGAAATTGAGAGTGAAAGTTCTGACAACGATTTTGATACCGATATTCAACAAATGAACTATAAAGGGAGTATTCAGTCCAAGAATCGTGAAATAAAGTGGAAATTGGATCCGCTGCCACATTCTTCTCAATCAACAGCTGCTAATACTATAAAAACTACACCAGGGTCGCAACGTATGCAACGGCAAGGATATCAGACGTAAAAACTGCATTTGAGGTAGTATTCAATTCTACAATTGAAAACGAAATCATAAATGTGACTAACATTGAAGGAGAATAGGTTTATGGAAAAAAGTGGAAGAATATTGAAAGTTAAACTTTCAAGCATATATTGGATTATTGTTGGCTGGTGTTTATAAATCATATGGAGAATCAACAAAAAGCCTATGGAATAAAGAAACTGGTAGAAATATATTTCGTCGACAATTGTGTGCCAAACCTGCAAGGTGCAAGCTCTGTCCATCAAGCAAAGACAACAAAACTAATATGTTATGCTACAATTGTAAGAATCGGATTTGCAAACCTCATGTAAGATATTGTTCAAATTATAAATGAAGGTAAGTTTCAATATCTAATATTTTTCTGTTTTTATAGGTGCTTTATATTATTGTAAGTTTCGAATTCAAATATTTTTCTGTTAATTTTTACAGAAGCTTTATACTATTAGATATATTTTTAAACTTATATTGCTATTGTTTTAACCATTTCTTAAATGGCACCTGTCAATTACTGCAAGAAATGTGTTTTCTGAGTCGGGTCATATTGACCCGAACACTACATACGTGAAGTAAATACGAACAGAACAGCAGGATTAACAGACATTTATTATTGACTAAATATATAAGTGAAATACTTCTTTAAAAAAATTACAAAAATCGATTTTGTTTATCAAACAAATTAACACTATTTTTTTTATTAGCAAGTACTTATACTTTTTAAAAGTCAACAATGCTCAGTTTAACATCATAACAAACTCCCATATTCTTTTTGTTATGAGAAGCGACTCCAGTGTTTTTGTATTGATGATGGAACAAGATTTTGCCCCCCCCCCTCACTAATCACCAGCATTGCTGTGAGTGAAAATTTAGGAAAAAGGATATTTATCGCCATTGTAGTTTTTCACTATATATCCGTAACTACGTAGTTTTCGTCTAATTTTCGTAGCAACTACGGGAATTCCGTAGGTGTTGGAGGGTATGCCGTAATGTAATTTTGGATAATGAATATGAATATAATGAAACAAACTTAAAAATAAAATCATGCTTGTTTTAATCAAATTTCTGCCTCCATACAGTAGCATAATTGTTATGTAATTTATCTTTATTTCTTTTGGAATACTTTTTCACAAATCTGCAATCTTGATTCTATTTGAATACTTGTGTGATTCTGTGTTTTTATTAAACCTTTTTATGGAGTCTGCTGCTTAAATAATTGAAATTTATTATTTAGAATGTTTGTAATTATTGTGAAAGTAGAGTAGGTTAAAAACTCAGTTTGCACAATCTATTTTTAATTAGTTGTGTGCTCATAATATATAATTAAAACTATTATTCATTGAGATTTGCTAGCATTGTTCTTTGTTATCTATTCTTTTAAAATACGAGGCAATTCTTCAGAGTAGTTTTTAGAGCTAAGTATTCATTTTTCGAATTGAGAGGTACTTGTAATGCATTTAAATTGTGTGTAATTTTACCTTCAAAATTTGTCTCAAGTTGTTTTATTTTTCGTGTAAGAATAAATAATTGATTGTTTTTGAAAAAAAAAAAAAAAGTTCTCTGTTTGAGCCCATTATGTTTTTCAACCATCTAGTTGCAGCGATTGCCAGAAGCTGTTTTCAAAAATTTGCCATCTATTGCCAGTGGCTATTCATTTTTATTTTTAATTTTAATTCAAAGGTATTTTTCTTCAGAGGTAAATACGATCTAATTATTTTTAGTTCAGCGTTTGATTAATTTTATATTTAATCTTCATATTTAAACTTATTTTTATTTATAAAAAATAGTGTAGAAATACTCCACCTTGCAAAGTTTATTTGTTCGCTGATGGATAATTTAATATGTGAAGATATAGGGGTATACTTAATAGTCATTTATGTCATCCAAGTTGACAATTTGTAAATTTTGCAGAACGAGAAGATTTATGGAAATTATATTCAATTATGACAAACTTTATTAATGCCTAAGTGACAGACAGGTGGCAAATTTGAATTTTTCAAAAAATTGTGAGGCTATTTATTCGAATGTGGAGAAGAAACTTCTAGAAATGTTAATTTCATGCCGAACTTGCTGAGAAACATTTTTTGCTGATAACCAAATATGAAGCAAAGATTATTTGTTGAAATTATAAATTGTAACAGATGTTTCTTTTATTACTAATGATGTGTCAAGTTTTATATTTCTAATGCAGTTTTTTATATTTCTTCACTTTCATTGCAGTATGAATATTCTGCAGTTCTCACTTGTATATATTTTGAAAATGCATTTGTTAATTTGCTGCCTTTAGGACTTTTATATTTTTAAAGCCAGTGCAAATTTGTTTTTAGCGAATGATATTTATTTCACAATAGTATGCTAATTAAAGGCATTTTTTTTAATGGCTTAGCAACAATTAGACTATATGGTGGCAAACATTTAGGAAAATGCCATTCGAAAAGTTCAATTTAGAATAAATAATCAAATATTTTTAGAAAGATGAACTTTTTATGTATTTCTTAAAATATGCAAAACGATTTCAGATAATACGATTTTATCTTGGAACATTTTATTTTCTTGTCAAAATCTTATTTATGAAAATAAAAATGAGAATTTTAAAGTATATTAATTTTATTTTACTAGGAATGAGTAATGAAATGGAAGGGCATTAATTTGTTTGGCCAATTTAACTAGTAAATGGCTGAAAGGAAGGGTACCTGAGAAAAGAGATTTCTGAAAATGTGTCAGATTCTTTTGTTATTTAAGGATGGTATTTTGTGATTAACAAAGTATGTTATTTGTAATTTTTACTGCAACTTACAGTGATAATGTTTCAAAAATTAGAATCAACAAGTAAACATGTATATATAATGAATAGAATGGAGTTTTTAAAGAAACGACAGTGGAAAATTTAGTGTTCAGTAGTAATTCACCCTGTTACATCTTAGAAAGAATTCTTAGTCTTCTCCAATTTCTATTTAAGAAGAATGTAACAAAATGTTTAACATATAATTACTTCAAAAGTGAATATATCTGGTTGCAGCAACAATACCAAAGCATTGAAAAGTTTATAAATTTCCTAAAAAAATTACTGAATCCTGCAATGATTTCTGTTTATGGTAAGGAGATGCAATTTTTTTCTCAATCTGTTTATATGAAGATATATTGGCCATTGTCTTGCATGACAGCTTTAAAAGACTTTTTACAAGCTGTTTAAAACGAGGCCTTTCAAAATGTAAATAAGAATAAGTAATAAAAATTCAGTTGGAAAATTTCAAAACTTATGTAATTTGTGATGCAGTCAAACCTCGCTTAGCGAGCACCTTGCATAACGAGCGATTCGCATAAAGTGTAAAAAAATAACTCGCTTAAAGAGCGATATTTCGCAGAATGAGTGGCGAGCAGACACCGTGATGTCACATGCTGGATAGAGCTGTATCCTGTAGCACTTGTTTGAAAAGAGCCCTTATGTCTATATGGAAATTTAGGCTGGATAGCATTATTGAACGCCATTCCGAGGGTTTTGAGCTAGTTCCTTTTGAGCCTAATCGATGAGATTTTGTCGGACTAAAAATGGATAGTAACGACATCGATGAGCTTATGGAGAAACAGCCAGAACTAGGAGATTTGGTTAAGATAATAGGGGCAACAGAGCAATGACTTCCAGTGAGAAAAGAGATACAGAAAGCATGGGAAATTATTGCATCATATGTTCGGAAGCAATACCTTAATAAGGCAATTGCTATCCTTGCTACAAACTCATTTAATGATAATTCTTTATCTCGTTTTCGCCAAATTCTGAGACGTATTCAAAGACAAATGTCTTCCGACAATTTTCTTGTAAAAGCAGAAGCAAATAAATAATATTATAAATTTGAATATTTTGCTTTCGGAATTGAAAGCGATGCCCTATTTTACATGGATTCCTATAGAAAGAACTGTTTCGCATTTCGAGTAAGATTCATGAACGAATTATGCTCTGTTAGCAAGGTTCCATTGTAATTTATTTCTACAACCTACTTTACCGTTTCTGTATTCCTAATATTTCAATCTTGTTTCGTTCGAGTTATATGTGAAAATATTTTTCAAATATTAAATATGTTTTAGATTTATACAAAGATATATAGGAAGAAAATCCACTTAATATAGTTATTGGTTTTATTAAAATGGATTAGAAAGAATTTACTGCATATTATATTTAATTCATCCCTTTACATGTAGATTGATTTTTTTAAATTCATAAAGAGAAACAACTGGAAATTTATAGTGTCATTTCAGGCGTTATTGTTTCTTGAAAATAAGTTGTCATTGGATGTATTTTGTAAATTTTTTTATATAGATAGCAAATATGATAAACATTTATCAATGATAAATTTAGCAGTATATTGCCATCTAAATTTTAATATTAAAAAAACCATGCTATCAGCTGTTCGATTCAAATACATTTTTAGATTTTTGAAATATAGAAATGTGTTAATGCAGAGATTAAAAGAAAATCGAAATTGCACTAGCAAATTAATATTTTTACTTATGCCTTAATTACATTTTGTAGGCATTAGATGATTGCATATTCACAATGTGTAGTAATGAGATTCCTTGTAATATTACCCTCATGGTGACAGCCTATTCATGTTCCCCTCTTTATCACTCGGGAGTGAAAATACTCATCAGGGAAATACTTAATTCAAGCCTGTCCATATTAAGTACTGATCCAAAACTTAGGTATTTTGAACATCTAAAAGTATGAACTCCGTTTCTTATTTTCTTTATCGACTTCTCTGATATACATATGAAACAATCTCTTTTCTGTATACTTCTTAATATGCTAGATACATTTCTCTTTTATAATTCAGTTTTTGTTTGAACTAATTGAAGAACTTAACGGCGCTAGTTTGTAAAATTAATTCGGAAAAACGTAGGCAGTTTTTATTTTATTGGTGATAGAATCAGCACAATGAATTTGTTTCCTAAATGTACTGTTAGTACATTAATTATATAAACTATTAAGTGCAAGATATTTGGAAAGAAAAATTTAACTACATATATTTCGTAACAGTTGTTTATTTTTGAGCATCAAGCTTGAAAACGATATTTACCTAACCTGCTGTTTAAAATATTGCGTGTTTGGCAATGACTTTGTTAATTTAAGAATTATAGTATATTATTATTGAATTAATACAGGATTTGCCTTTCATTTGGAGATTTCTGATATTTTCATGTTTTTTGCTATTGGTGATGAAGTGAAGCGTTTTGCATATTTTAGTACAAAGTGTATTTTTATCCTTATAATTCTTTTTAAAAATTGGAGAGAAGAAATATCCAGATCCATTTATTGGAAAGAAATCGCTGCTTATTTTAGTGCTAATTCATGTAGCTGAATTTTTCAAACCTGTTAGTGAGAATAGATGTAACATATTTAAAAATATAGAATTTTTTTTTTTTTTTTTTTTTTGCTATCTTTTTTATCAGTAGCAAACAATTTATTTGCTGCTGTTTTTTAAATATGCAGTTAAAGTGAATTTTAGATTTGTGACATAATTGCTATTATATATTTGAAATATTTATGCTCTTAGAAAATGCTTCATTTTATTGAAAGAACCCATATTGGCTCTCATTTAGTGTATTTTTTTCTTGTGAAACATGCAAAATATTTAAGAGAGAGAGAATCACATTGTGTTATAATAGCTATAAAAATATGGTCTTGTATTATTAATGTTGTACATTTTGCTGTTAGTTGCAGATAGGTTTTGGAGTAAAGTAGCAAGAAGAGTGAATCAAAATGAATATTGACTACATAAAATGTTGTGAAAAAGATTTTTTTTTTTTTTGTGTGTTATATATGCCTTGTGTTTTAATGTTATTTTTATTACAAAGGCTAAATACTATGAAAAAATCTTTTTATTGATGTCACATTAATCTTGTTTTCCTATATGGGATTTTTTTTTATGATGTAATTTGTCATGTGTATTCTGTTTTTTTGAAGCTGAGTATACTTTTAAAATAAATTTTGTTGCATAATCTATTAGTGTATCTTATGATTATTATTTAAATTGTAATTTATTTACCATGAAAGCTTCTCCAGCACCACTTCTTTGTATCTGACCGTTAACTAAGAAAAAGAACAGTTAGTGACTCTAATTGTAACTAGTGATGTGGCAGTCATTTTTCTATACCGTTCACTAGTCAATAAAATTCCCTTTCTTTTTAATTTTGTGCTTGAGTTTTATTCCTGTTACTTTCTTTTCTTAATGTAAATAGTTATTTCCCTTGTCATTATTACACTAGGGTTAGCTTCTAACATTTAGTATAACTAATTGGGTGATGAAAGACTTTTCTAGGGTGCGTAGCGTCATGAAAAGATGCTTAATTTTTTGGAGAAGTGCAAAGAAAACCTTTTGAGGAGTGCCCACACGTATTAATACACGCAATGATTTATTCCCACTACTTTTTCAACAATATGCATTGTTGTTTATTGTAATGTTGGGAAGGTTATCCCGAAGAGGCAGTGCCAAATACGTACTATGTCATACCTCTTGCGATTTGAAAAACCTTCAGTGGAATTCAAAGATGGTGAAGTATTTGCCTTAGTTATGCCGAATAAATGTGCGCTTAAAACTTTTTATGTGTTAAAGAAAAATATGCAGATTGGTAAGGAAAAGAAGAATACAGCAGGATGAATTTGGTGCTCCCAAGAGATGTATCAAACATGGGGAAAGATGCATCACTGTTCTCGTCAATATGTCTTATGAACGATCTCTTTTGTACTATCTGTTTAAAAGGGTTTTACTATACTAGATTGAATTTAATTCATTGCTATGTGTAATTAAGTCAGTCGATTGCATAAAATCCAGGATGATGAAATTTTAACTTGGATGCCATAGGTTTTCTTATATTGATTTCTTTCACTGTTTTTTGTCTCTATCCATTTCAAAATTTGTTGCATAAACCATTAAAGTTAGGAACGTGAAATTTAACAAAGTTACTTCTTGGGTATTTGAGGCCTACTAAGAACGGATTTTTCAGAATTTTAATTAGAAGTTTAATTAAAAAATAAAACCGAATTTTAATGTGTTTCCGCCATAACAACAAATCGCACAAAAACTTATTTTACACCGTTTTAAAATGATGACTTTCCAATGATACTAATTTTGTTTAAATGAATGCACTTTTTTTTTTAATTTAATAGTTTTTGGAAAATTAATTTTAGATATAATTTGTAACAACGTTTTTTAGTGTAACGAAATTTAAAACAATATCATTGCTTCATCTTTGAGTCACGTTAAACGTGTTACCGTTGTGATAAAAGAAAAATGTTTTCTTTGCTTTAATTTAAAATTCAAAACTTTAAAGCAGTTCACTGAATAAGATTCTCTGTTTGTTGAGTGTTGTTAAATGTTAAGACAGCGCGAGATAATATAATCCATTAACTTCAAAAAAGGCTTTTTAAATGCTTTTATTTTCGTTTTACAACTTCGTGAATTTGCTTCCGTTGAAAACATTGTAAGTAATGTGACTTCATATTGTGAAATCATTTTCATTTCTTCGTCAAATATATAATCACGTTCTTCTGTAATTTTTTAAAGCTAAAGTAGGACATTTTTATTTTTGTATATAGATTAAATAAGAGGTTTTTATTAAATTTTCGATATGTGAAACGTTCCAAAAAAAACCCTTTGCTAAACTAATTTTTTATAGCCTGATGAATTCTAAGCGCCATTATTTATTTCTGTTATAAAGAAAAAATGATGCGTAAAACTTAATTAGAACATGACTTAGTTCTGTCGTTAATTTTTGGCAATTATGCCAATTCTCTGATAGTATCCTGGAATGCTTTAGCTCTTAGTTTTATAAGGCTGCAAATAAAATATTCTAAATTGCTAATTACTGCGAGTTAGGCTAAAAGGAAATTTATGATTTCTATCCCAACCAAGTGAGATTTTATTGCTGCATATATAAAAATCAAATGCAAACTTTTGACCATATGCTTTTTGGTAATTAATATGCTTCTACATCAATGTCTACATTTTCAGAAAGGATATATCCATCTGAATTAGTTATTGTTAATTTAAAAAAATGTTGAAAAAGATCCGAGATTTTTATTGTTAATCTTATAAATGTTGACTTAAATTTTTTTGGTAATGAAAGGTTTTTTTTATTTGTATGTTTTTGTCAAAAAAAAAATACAACAGAAGACGTTGTGCTTCTATAGTGTTGCGGAAATAAATGTTAAAATTTAAAAAATACATTTAAAATTAATTTTAAAAAATACACATTTAAACATTTTTCTGTAAAAACTATGCATTATCATTAAACAGAAAATATATTATGCTTAGAAAATACGCAGGTTTACGATGTATAATAATTTTAATTTTTGCAACAGTTTCTCACTACGCATCCCGTTTTCAAAAATGCTGAAAACCATTGTGAATTACAAATTTAATGTAATTTCTCATAATTCAGGATATTAATGTGGTATGTTAAAGTTTTAAAATCGTTAAAAAAAAAAGTTAAGCTTGTATTTTGGGTGGGCAAGGGCGATTGTTAGGTAGGGAAAAAACATAATTGTTACAATTGAAAATCCAGTATCAGCAAGAAATTTTGATGAAGGTATAAAGGCTTTTCAGTTAACCCATCTTACCTAGAATGAGAAGTAGATTAGAAGTACGCATGTCAACGCGCTTTGAAAAGTAATTATTCATAGATAGAATGTGAAAAATTTTGATAAGATGTCTATCATTCAGATTTTAAGAGAAACCTTTTGATATCAAAACTTCATAATGAATAAATGTCCCACAATCTATATAGTATTTAAGTTATTAATATTCAAGGTTCTATATTCTATCATAACAGAAACCATATAATTAATCTTTGAATAATATTTTAGTTCTGAAACAAAGTCACATTGTGCGTATTGTCATAAAGGTGCTTAAATTTGAAGACCATTTTTAAACACCTTAAAAGTGCTTTATTTTTTAGAAACATTCGTTTTTTGTTTGTTTTTCCAGACATTGAACTGATAATCAAAAACAGTCTCAGATCTTTGTTTACTGGAAGTATTAATAAAGAAAACCGGTGAATTTAAGGGTTTCGACACATGCTAAGATAAAGCTGTTGGCTCCCCCCCCCCCCACCCCTCTTTCTTCAACCATGAGCACAGCCTAGCCTATATTGAAATACTGCTCATTCTCGGATTCTGAAACATTCCACGCTTTTGTGCATGCATCCGAAGACCATTACTTCGTCTAAGGAGGATATATTTACATTTACCAATAAAGTGGAGGATAATTCGTGAAATTAAGAGGCGCAATAACCCCTCATCTTTCTGCGTACGCTTGGCGAAGTGCAAGCGTCGACAAGTGCTAGTCTCGGGATCCTCAAACGAACAGTACTGGAATGGTTATGCCGAAGGAATAGGGCGAAATAAGAACTATGCCGAAGGAATAGGGCGAAATAAGAACTATGCCGAATTTGTTTTGACTCAAAAAACGTTCGAACTTTCTTTAATTTTTAGCGTTTTAGATGGTGAAGAATTTATTTTAGTTATACCTGGTAAGAGTATGTTTAACCCTCTGTGGGTTCTTAAAGAAAAATAAGCAGATTGGCTCCGATCGACAGAAAATAAGAATAAAGCAAGATGTATTTGGTGCATAAAAGAGATCGATATATCGAACATGGTACAAGCTATCCTAAAAACATACATGAAAGGTAAGTATGGCATTTAATTGTTTTTATTCTTATTACAGTGAAGCCTCTTTAGTATGTACAACGTTTGATCATCGTTCTCTTTAATACGTTGTTTTCGAACAATTTCTTAAATGGCTTACAAAAAAATGTACTGTACGATATTGAGTTGTAAATCATTGCGTTGCGTAATTATGTTAGTCGATTGAGTAAAATCTAGTGTGAAGAAATTTTAATTAGGAGTCCCAAGTTTTCGAAGATCGGGATTTCCATTACTGTATAGTTTTTAAATATCCCCATTCTTTTGAAAATTATTAATCGTTCGACCGGTCTTAGCAAATTTTTTTATATACAGGGTGGCCATAAAATAACTTTCCCTGCTTAACGGCATCCACAGCTAAAACGAATGAACGAAATGAAACCACATTTCATATATAGACTGTGGAAAGCAAGGGGAAATAAATTCCACAGAAAAAAAAAAAATTAGTGCCAAAAAGTTACCGATAGGAGAAATACATACATGATAGCGCTTCTGTCATGTATGAACGAGGAACACGCTTCACTTTAGATTTAATGTTTCTTGCCCGAATGGAGATCGACATTGATTGGCCTTGGAAAATATTGTCGGGAGATGAGGCTCATTTTTATTTTAATGGATCTGTCAATTCTCAAAACTGCCATATTTGGGCACATGAATGTCCCAAAGTGATCCAAGAAATTCCATTGCATTCCTCGAATGTGACCGTGTGATGCGATTTCACGGCCAATTTCATAATAGGACTACTTTTTGTAAAATCTCACTCAAACAGGTCCCATTACCTGCACCATTAATGGTGAAAAATATGGGCAAATGCTGCAAACTTTTGTTAATCCGCAATTGCAGCAAAGATAATGCTTGGATTCAATAATTTTTACGCAAGATGGAGCACGGCCACATATTCATCGTTCATTACAAGGCCTTTTATGTCAGTAAGTTCAGACAGAATGGCCGCCCCATTCCCCGGACATCATCCGAAGTAACTTTTGGCTGTGGCGGTATCTGAAATCCGTATGGTGGGGTTCCAAACCCACGTGTCTTGAAACAGAACATAAGAGGGCTGTTATGAAAGCGAAAATGAGTTTACACGCAGCAGTACCGTATGCAATATGTTGTACACAGTTAAGGTCAGCATATTGAAAATGTTGCACGGAATGCAGGGGACCTTAATGTTGATGAATAAAAGATTGTTTTCTGCGAGTTTCATGAATTCATTCATAAATGTACTCCAGCGCCAGCATTTCCCCTATCGGCAATTTTTGGTACAGTTTTTTTTTTTTTTTTTTTTTTTTTTTGCGGAAATCATCTTTCCATGCCTTCCACAGCCTGTATATGAAATGGAGTTTCATTTCGTTTTAGCTGTAGATGCCGCCAAACAAGGAAAGTTATTTCATGGCCACCCTGTATATAAATTATGTATGTTGTATTTAAAACTTAAAAGTACTTTTTAAAAAAGTTTTACGAAATCTCTTCAAGGTTCAATTCTACAGTTGTTTTAAACGATGTGTGTGTGTGTGTTTCTTTCTTTTTGTAACTCCTGCATAATCTTTGACGGTTGTGTGTCACTTGCGATCACTCATCATTAACTAGTGCTATACACTCAAGCACTAAAATGGCTACCATATTATAAAATTTATCTTTGTAAATAAGATTTGGCGCATTGACAATGAACGATAGAAGTAATTAATCAATGTCTGTGTGCGAAGGACACTCCATGTCTCTGATAACGGAATGGAGTTTCCATGGGAAAATACTGATGGCCCGAATTGCTCTTTTGAAACGAACGATTAATACCGCTTTTTAGAACAGCGCTGAAAGTAATAAATAAAATTAGAGAAATTTGCTTCTAAAATTTATTAAAAAGGAATATATCTATAATTCTGTCGGCTTGTGAGTCACTTCCACTCACTTATATAGTGCTTTATGCGCTGAAGCATTAAAATGGCTGCCATATTATAAAATTTATCTTTGTACATAAAGTTTGGCGCATTGTCAACGAACGACACAAGATAATTAATGTCAGTAAGAGTATGACACTTTATTTCTCTGATAACGGAATGGAGCTTCTGTGGAAAAATGCTGTTGGTCATAATGATTGTTCTTTGAAATGGACGACTATACTGCGTTTTAGAATTTTGGAAATAATAAACAAAATGAGATACATTTTCTAGTAAAAATTCATGAAAGAGAAATACGTATATAACTTTGCCGTACCGAAAACACATTCCTAGAAATTACAATTCTGATGTGCATAATACTAATTTAATCTAATAAACTGAAGTATAATTTTCAAATTTAATCTGTATATCTTGCAAATATAATTTTTACAGCTTGCTTACTTTATCTAACAGAATGAAATAAAATATACAAAGATTTCTTACTTCCTTTTCTATCTATCACTTTAATGAATCGAAAGAATGAAAGTACTAATTTATCATCTACCGTTATCTAAAACTTCTACAAAATTATAATTTCCAGTTATAAATATTTAAAATAGTACAAATTATCTTAGCTTCATTATAGCTATTGGGAAAAAAATGAATTCAATTCTTGTAAATTAATTGTCAGCATCAATCAAGATCTGATTAAAAATTTTTGGGATCAAAACCATATAAGCTAAAACTTCCATGCAGGTTCACCTCAAATGTTTTTAACTTTCTTCATTTAAATTGCTGTGAATAATTCCAGAAATCTTGAAAACATACATGTTTTATAATTAATTATTTGCTAACAAAAATTAAACTAGAGGATCCTTTAGATTTCAATTTAAAGTATTTTCTTTCTTGTTTAACCAAAACAAAAGCTGTGATTATGTTATCAAAGCTGAAAAAAAAAGTGGGACAGTCGTTTTCTGTAAATTTTCTTTTATATTTTTATCCTGGCTAATAGATTCTTATATAGATTTTATTTAACAATGTTTTCTTTATTTTCATGTAAAAAGGAAATAACTACTATAATTTATAATTAGAAAAACGAGAATATATGCTTTACAGTGTGTAAAAAAAGTAGGACACCTACTACATTTTTTTTATTTGGTGGAATATGAAGAAGTAGAAGAGTAAATATATACTTTTTTAAAGTTTTTTTTCTCAGGAAAACGTATTTTGTTAAAAAGTTCACCGATGCTTTAATTTCAGAATGCCTAGAGGCATACCCTTAAATGATTTTCGAAAAGGTCAAATTGTTGCATATAAAAATGAAGGTAAAGGTATTAGAAAGATCACTCTTATATGGCATGTCAGCCCCAAAACAATTTCTAACTTTATTAAAAATCCAAACAGAAACGAAATAAGAAAGAAGACTGATAGGCCTAAAAAGTTAACGCCTCGTGACGCAAGAAAACTTGCTCATGAGCTTAAAAAGAGTCGTGGAAGTTTTGCAAAAGCTTCCTTACTAAAGATCAAGCAAGACTTATTCATGTGTTGAAGCAAATACTATAGAGCTACATCCAAAAGATTCGTTTTCAAAAAAGGAGGCATCATTCAAAGTGGAAACAAACACATGTTAATAATCGTTTGTTTTGGGCTAAGGAACACATGTAATGGACCACAGAATGTGATATTTTTTGACGAAAAAAAGTTTAACTTAGATGGTCCAGACAGTTATCAATACTACTGGCATTATCTGAAGAATGCAGATTATTCAACTAGACAAATGGGAGGAGGAAGTTTGATGGTCTGGTTAACAGATAGTTATGGAGGAAGAACAAGTTGGGTCTTTCTCAATGGTAGGCAGAAGCATACAGACTACATTAATGTTCTGAATTCTGAGCTTCTTCCTTATGGCTCCGAAATGGAATGAACAGTAGATGTTTCAACATGATGGAGTCTCAATCCATACCGCCAATGGAGTTAAAAAGTGGTTCGCTGCAAATAATGTGCAGGTTTTACCATGGCCAGCTAAAAGCCCCGATCTGAATATTGTAGAAAATATCTGGGCAATGGTTGTTCGTCGCGTATACTTTTATGGAAAGCAGTTAAATACCTCGTGGGATAATTTTGTCAAACAGAAATCCAATCTTTGTATTATTCACTTCCAAACAGAATATTCGAAGTCATAAAAGCTAATAGAAAGAGTATCCCTTACTAAAACCGCATATATTTTGCTCTTTTTATAACTGTCCTACTTTTTTTTACAAGAAACCATTTTTGTTCTCATTTATACTTCATTTTTGAATATCATGGTAATGGTACTAATATTTTTTCCGTAAATGATCTAAAAAATAATTCTTACAAAAATAATTGCAGTAAAAAATTTTTAAAAATCCAGTGTCCTATTTTTTTAAAAAAAAATTTTTACACAGTGCATAATGCAATCTATCGTTTTCTATGCTCACGGTGCTCTATGTACATTTTTTTTTTTTTTTTCTGAAACGCAGCTTTTTCCAGTGCCCTCTTGAAAATTATTTAGTTGCCATAATTTCGTTTTATTGAGAGATTTTAAGAAATTTTTAGATTAATGGCTAATTGAATAAATTTTTGTGTTTTTCAGAAAAGAATACTGGAAACATGTTATGAATGCATTTTTTTACACCGAAGCTATTCTAATAAGTTGCCTTAAATTCAACTTTTCTGCAAAATAATAGGTTTTCTTATTACAATAAGACAGTACTCATATTAGTAATATTAAAAATAAGAGAGTTGTTTAATTCACAAAAAAAGACATTATCATTAAGAAAATATTAAAAATCACTGAAATTCATTCAAATCTGAAATAAATTATTTTATTTTATTCTAAGTAGAAAAACTTATTTATAGTACATTTATTCGATCTTGAATCATTTACTGTCATATTTTAAAATATCATCCCATGTACGCACAATCAATACGTGAATTACAATATCTACACGGAAACGTTTTATTCTTAGATACATTATCAGGAGCTAAAGTTTTATTCGCAGATAAAATAGCGTATTACTACCTATTTTCTTAAAAGCACTGCCAGTGCTTTCATGCCAATTTTCAATTTATTTTATGCACATGCAAGCTAGGAAATGGTATACAATTTTATAATTACTTTATATTTTGTTTTCTCTTTTACTTTCCTGAATTTCTGGTAAAACGTAATGATGTAGTGAAAGCTACTGCGACTAGCATGTTGGTACGTTTATATTTATTACAGTTATAAATATGTTATTCTAAAATTTGATATCTACAATTTTTAGTGTCTACCTTTTCAAAGATTAATTTAAATTCTCTTTGGCTGCATTAATCAGGAAAGTAATTAAAAGATTTTTTTTTTCAATATTTATTGTAAGTTACAGCCTTGCATAATATAATATCCAAATATACTATGTAGTACTGAAGGAAAGGTTATATTTCCATCAATGGAAATGCATCGATAAAAATCTCGGTAAAAAAGTATTTACTTCAAAAGGAAAATTTAATATAGTGTCTAATTATAGAAGGTGTAATGCATCTATAAATTAGACATTGAAGCTTATTAGTTGAATTTCACATATAACACATTTTTGAAAGGTAATCGATCACATATTTGTAATACTAGATGTTAAGAAGAAAAACAAACCAATCCATTTTATTTATAAGAAATAATTTCCTTTAAATAGAGCAATAGAGCTTTCTGCTTAAAATAGATATTCACAAACCGAAAGAAGAGTTAAATAAGTTTATATTTTATTTCTTTAAACAGATAACCATCTATTCGTATTTTTCTTTGTAAATTTTTAATTATGCATATAAATTCACATTTTGCATTAAATATCCGATATTAAATTATATATATGCAAGATAAAGTCAGATTTCTTTCTTCCACTGTAATACATTTGGTGTTGCTAAGCTTAACCATCAATAATTATTTTATTTTGATTGTTAAGATTTCCGAATATTGATGATAGTTTAACATTGCTTGTCTTACATTTAGAAATATAAGAAAAGTTGTTCCACTTTCCGTTGAAGACAGTATTTTCCAAATTAAAAAAAAAAATTGATAGACAGTTATTCAATTTACATTATTTCTATATTGGAAGCATTTTCTGCAATCGAAATATTCATTGGCCATCTTAAAATGGATATTTTTAAAACATGAATGGTACTTAAATTTATAATTTGCAAAGGTTCGTATCAGTCAAAAGTTCATATTCACTTTGAAAAAGAGGAGATATTTCCTCTTTATATATTTTTGATATGGATTCACCAGCCTCATAAACTTTTAATTTTTGCTACATGTTTCTTGACGTCGATCTTAGCTTCATACGGCTTACAAAAATGAGAAATTTTGGAAAGAATGTTGTTGCATCTTGTTTTCAAACATTCTTATACTTTTCAAATTTTTCGTTAAAGTAGCGGCGCCTAATTATATTCTTAAATCTATTACGTTATATTACTATTATACACAAATGATGGCTTTACATTTGATGTTTCAAAAATTTCAATAGCATTATTCATATTCAAAATTGTCAAAGCAACGAAGGGAAAAAGACACAATGAAAAATAAATCAAGAAGTAAAATTTCTAAGATGTTTCTGATAATTTTAAAGGGGCTTAATAGGTTTTACAGTGGGAAAAAAAAATGATTATTCCATGAGAAATAATCCTCAACCATCAATCACCTCTTATCAGAAAGAGAAATAGGCATTCTCCGTAATTCCTTTAAATGCTCGCCAAGTTTTCCTGCTAGAGGTAATTAAGCTCCCAGCTCAATGATGAAAATTCACGAACTTCGGTAACATTACACATAGGATAAGTTTCAAAGCATTTCATATTAAACTAAAATTTTGTATATAATAGAATGCTGCCCGTAATAGAAAATTTGTGTGTATAACAAGTTCATTACTATGATCGAAGGACTTTCTAGAACCATTTCATATTATATAGCTCGAGAGTGACCAGCTATTCTTCCCCGGGATCAGTAGATTTCCGCTTTTGTAAAAGGATTTCTCATTGTTTTTCCATTTTTTTAAACAAAAACTCTGCAATTTATGACAAAAACAATCTTCCCACAAAATCACAATTTATGGGGCATGGTGTTAAAAAGGCTTTCCACTTCAGCCCCAAAGTCAATATTAAATGTAGTGAAGCAATTCCCGAAAAATGCATTGAAAGCAAATGTTGAATGTTTATGAGGGTTGCTGAAAATGCCCTTAGATAATTTGCTGCTTCAATCTGCGTCGGTAGTTCACCCTATTTGTAGGACGCATTCTCTTGGACATTATTAAAAGGTTTTGATCTGGTGTGTAATGTCATTAGTGCTGCAGGAAGAGGTGCTTCATGACTTGGAGGCACCCAAGTATTCTGCTGGCAGTTTGCAACAACCACAGCAGAAGATATTGAATAACTGGTGGATGGAATAACTGGGCATATGCCATGCTAATCTGTTTTCATGGGCTTGCAAAGAAAATATCTGGCATAGCTGCCAAATTGCAGAGAATTCTTCCACGAAAGATCTGTAAAAATAAATTTAAAAAAAAATGCTGGTAATGCATCCAAATTATGCCACAAAGTTCTACTGAATATTGAAGAAATGATTACTGAAATATGCTAGTGAGTTATATTTACAATAAAGTACTGATTTCCCCCTCATATTTGTTGTCCTATATATAGTTCAATTTGTCCTCATGAATATGCTTTTTACAGTATCTTTGAGAAAATCATGTGCTATTGATTTCTGGCTTTTATAAATATTTTGAAATAAAAACAAAAGCCAAGTGGCTAGTAGTTTCGATATTTTCCGTACATTGACTATTTTAATTCATACTTTTTGCATGTTTTTCCGTCACGCGTTGTTCGTGCCGAATTTTTGGACTACCTCTTTTCTGCATTTTGGTCAATCACATCCCTGGAGAGTGACATTATAAACAAATGCATTTCTATAGGATCAAACAAATATAATTGACGCTACTATCTACTTGAGAATGAAAGATGGCATGCGGTTTGGATAACATTGTTTATTCAATTACTTAAACTGAATGCGATAAGCAATTTTTAATTTACGTATATTCAAAGTTTTACAGTTCTTGTCATATTTGTAACATCTTTGTAAAAGCTACTTTTATATGACTTACTAATTAAGAGTTAATACCTATTATTTTCATATTGTCAGGAAACTTTAGCTTTAATTTAACAGTCAGGATCTAAACTGTTGAACCCATTACTATAATTCGATTTGACAACTGTAATTCATTTATAATGCGTTTGCAACTTCAAATACTCTAATAACTACTCAAATATACTATCCGATATAAATAAGAGCATTAAAATCCGTCGAAATGCTTTTACTTCTTTGATCATTACAGCTTAATTGTTTAAAAAATTTCCAATTAGAAAGTATGTTCGGTGTGAAATTTTTAAAAAACTTTTTTACTAATTTAGGAGATTCCACCTGGAGAGAGATGTCGCATAAATAAGTTTAAGCTTCTTTAGTGAGTACAGTAAGTAATATGGGAATGTTTCCTCTACTACGATGACAGGTCGCATTTCTTTGTGACGAATCGATACATAAATTGCACCGTAATGGGGCCTATAACGAGTTCACCACATTGCCCACTTTAATTTTCATGGTGACTTGGTCATTAAGATTAAACGTTATGGCAGGGCAGGAGTAGCTGCTTTCTGTGGTTAATTTTAGTTTCGATTTCGCTCTCTCACCTCCGACGAATTTGAGATTATCTCATCCGTTGTTAGGTAATATATATATATATATTGAAGACCAGCAAAACGATTTACTTTAATAATTATAATAAATATTGTTAATCTTCCGATTTCAATATTTCTTTTAATCAAATTGATTCGGATTTATAAATAATCATTTTGTATAATTACACGATTATTTCCTTAGACAAGACTAACATTATACACCACTAATTAAATTATATGCAAAATTCAACAAAATCATCAATCAAAACTGGCTCTTCCATAATAAAATGTATTCAATGCTATGTCTAAACTAATCGTTTGATTGGCGACTCCATCATTCTTTGCATTAAAAAATTTACATTATCTTCGACAAATAACATTCTTGCTATTATTATGATGACTTTTATATCGAGATAAATCATTTGCATATTATTTTACTAACAAAAACTCAGCTAAAAAGTTTCATTTACATGTAAATATATTATTTACTATATCATCCTTTATTTCACTATACACTATAAAAATAGTTAATGTCACAACAATAACAGGTTTACATTTTTTTAAATTCTACAATCATTTTTTAAATTTACTTCATTATCACTGGAAAATAATATTCTTATTTAATTTTAATTTTATTGTAGTATAATTCTATAAAACCACCAGCTGCATTATATTATATAATCAAATGATATTTACAAATAATTGGTGAAATAAATTTTAAAACCTAATTATTTTCAGTCAGTGTTTTTATTAAAATTTAAAACAATTATTTTACAGAAAGGAAATTCCTGAAATTCAAAGAGTAAAGATTAGTTTAGAAAAAGTAATAGATTTTATCAAATCAGTACCGATGATATATATATAAAATGTGCAACAGTATATTACACCTATTAATAAAATAACTGGATCTTAAAGCAATTTCATCAAATAACTTTAAGCTTGTACTCATCATAAAATTAAAAATATTATTTAGAACCAATGTTCTTCAGTTCATTTATTTACTTAAAATATTAAATGAAAGTCATTTCTATATTGAGAATTCCTGGAGTCCTATGGCTAACTTTCTACTTTAAACTTCTGAATTAGTGTTTTTATGGAGATAACATATTTTGTGTCAGGATTTAAACCAGAAAACTATTCCTCATCATGCAAAATATTTTGGAAATAAGATTCTCATTTGCAATTACATATTGGTATTGGGGCAGAAGTTAAGAAATTGTATATAGTTGGCTTTACACACTGCATAACTTTCTTTATATTTCAGATTTTTCAACATGCTTATGTACACAAAGATTCCATATGTTTTCTGATTTTGAGTACAAAAAGAGTAACATTATTTAAAAATTGCATTTAAATTATATGATATAAGGAATAGTGTGTAGCTAAATATCTACAACAAAATTCCCACTTTAAAATCCACTCACTTATACAAAATTTCAAATAAAATACAAAGAATATTTGAAAAGGAACTATAGCTTTTCTTTTATCATCTTATGACATACAAATTCAGAAAGAAAGGATCAGGGGAAGAAAGAACTTCTAATCTGACACTTTATAATAAAATGTTCTTGACTTGATAAATCTATCTTTAAATTATTTTTAAAAATTTACTTTGAATTATGGGATGCACATAAAAAAATGTATTAAATATTGTAATAATATTCATATATATATATATATAAATTCAATAACTAAAACAATGAAAATATACTTAAAATATGTTTTACAATGTATTAGAAGACAAAACACTGGTACAACTGCAAAGTTAACTTTTTTAAATAACTAAAAAAATATATGTGATAATATAGTTTAAAGCACTTGAAGTTATTGATAATAATGCTAACACTGATTAATTTTTAATTAGAATCTAAAATCTTTTCTTAGCAAGCATCTGCTCCCCCAAAAGTAACTACATGTCTAATTCAGCAGCTGTAATTTCAATGCTCTGCCTGCCTTTAGGAGTATTTTGAACAATTCTTTCATCATACATGTAGTAATTTACAAATAGTCTATCAGACTATAATCATGCTTAAAAAATACTATTCCATCTAGTGGTTTACAAATAACAGAGATAAGTATGTGAAGTAAATTTCAAAATTAATGTGCATACCATTTTGAGTTATTCTATCATCTTAAAACTAAAAGCCTAGAGTATTTTTCATAAACATGAAACATCTTTTGGTAAGAAACAAAAAGAATTTAGACTTTTATTGAGAAAAGTCTAGATAAAGATTGGTATATATTAATATATATTTTGAAATATTTTTTTTCTGTGTAATGGTGGCTTAGCTCAAATGAGCTTAGATTCAACTTAAATTTTAAGAAATTTAATCTGAGTAGCTCAGTTTTTTTGATGAACAACTTCTAAACAATAAAAAATGAATATGTATTAAAAAAAATGTGATAAGTATGGGGAAATAAGAAAATAGAAAACTCAAAATAGTGAGAGGAAGAAAGAAGGTAGAAAAAAGTAAAAGAGCAAATTGGGTTATAGATATGAAGAAAACTTTGGCTAAACCTGAACTGCAGAAATTTCTACAGTAACTAAATTCAAAGGAGAAAAATAGCTATTTTACTTTCCAATTTTAAACTTATAAGCGATAATTATAACCATACACAGAAAACGAATTTTGGTGCTATCAAGGACAAATTGCAGTGCAGACATAGGCTTGTGTATTTCCTACATGTTGATTCATTTTCTTCATTCTTTCTTCTTTTTATTGTTTTTCACTTTTATCGCGAATCAATATGACAAATTAACTAAATAATATGTAGCTCATCACTGACCATTGTTTATGTGTGTCCTTAACATAAATAACACAAGAACTGCAATTATTTCATGAAATTCAGGTTTTGAGAACTTCTATTGCACTTATTACTATAACAAAATTGGATTTAAATAAGTAATGAAATTTTTATTTTAAGGGAACAAAGGATCTTCATTCCATATTGAATGAAGAACAATTCACTATACAGGGGATTGAAGATATTTAATTAAATTTCAAATGTTAATCATAATACTATTGTATTAAATAATGAATCAGTTTTTATGTATTAATCTTGCATAGCAATTATACAAAAATTCAAAATAGAAAAGAAAAAAATCAGTAAAACAGAGCATAGCAATTTAATTCAGTGGACACAATACTAACACTTTTTTCTTAAAGCAATGCAGTTAAAAAAAAAACTAACTCAGGTTTTATATTATTTTGAAAAGAATTTTATGCTAACTATAACTTAAATATTTTTAGTCAGAATTACAAAAAAATTACAACAGTAAAAGTTTAATAATTCAAAATTTAATATATGATACATGAAAATTTTTATAGATCAAGCTATCCAAAGGATAACTCATTCAAATTAAATATAGATCCCAAATTCGATTTTTGACATCACATAATTATTTCATATTCTATACAAATGAGCTGCATTACAATATAAAACTTAAATGTTAACAAAATATTTTTTTAAATATTAAGCTTTAAATAAAATGTAAGGAACAGCCATTTAGAATGTCTAGAAAAAGTATAAAACTGCTTTAATTTGCACAGATGAAACTGATAATAATATACTTATTAGAACATGTATTCCAGGAAAGACAAAAGAAAAACAAAATTGAAGTACCAAAAAAATATTGTACAATAAACATAGCTATGAATTTATGACACCATACACTAAAAAAAAAAAAAAAAAAAAAAAAAAAATACTGCACAATTGAATGATAAATAAAGCTACATTATTTCACTCTAACATTTGGAATGGAGAGATTTGTTTGGAAAATTGTTTGATTGTACTCTGAAAACATTCTTCAAAGCATATTTTGAAGACAAATCATTAAAGAATGTGTATTTAAGAAATATCTTCAGCTCATATAAAAAATCAGTGTAAAATTCTTGCATTCTAAAAAAATAAAAATATTCCACTTATATTAATGCATCGAAACATTATGAAAGTGAAATATGATTAAGCAATTGTATAAATTGTGGATTCTAGCAGCTTCATTCTTAGAGTTCATCTTTTACAGAGAAAGATTGCAAAATATTCAAGCGTCCTTGCATTTCTTCTTTCTTAGCAGTTGTTATTTTACCTTCTTTTATGTTTTTAACTCTTTCCTTTTCACTTGCTATAAATCCAATTCCTCTTTCAATAACTTTCTGCATCATTTTTATGTAAACATCTGCAGACTTTTTTTCTTCAGTTGAAGACACTTCAGAAGCTTTTTTTCTTGCTTCGGATAAAATAACTTTCTTTTGTTCTTGACTCTCAGCAGCCATAAACTTCTCGGCTAACTCATCAAAGTCAGGTAAACATTTATTCATTACTAAGCGAACATCTAAATGAATATTTCAAAAAGAAAAAAGAAGATTATTAAAAATTGAACTTGATTGTTCTTTTGCCATTTCGAAAAAAAAAAAAAAAAAAAAATTATAAAAATAAATAAATAGAGATTCAATTGAATTAAATTCTTTGCTCTATAATTTTTTTCCTTCGACATATTACATTTATTTCTTTAAAAAATACAACAAGGAATGCTAACATGCACTTCAATTACAATAATCAATAGCTGAAATATACAGTCAAGTCCATAAACTCAGGATAATTCAGAATCACACGGAAATTGAACTCTAAAATAAAAATTTCGCATGTAAAATTATCTTTCAAGAAAAATAAGCAAATTACTGGATATCACCAGATGACGAGAGTGTAAGAGAGGGGTATATAAAGAATGTGGTGGCAAAGAAATAAAATTGTTCATAAACGTTCTGTAAGCCGCTCAGAATCATAACCGAATAATTATAACATAGGGGACGCATGTGGATGATTTTTTACGCGGTAGAATTATCGCCCGTTTAGAAAGTGGGCGTATTCAGACGGAAGTATCCGAAGAACTTGGAATCGCCCAAAATGTCGTCTCTAGACTTTGGCAACGATCCAATATGATGGAAATGACAGTAGACATTACAGTGCAAGTTGCCCCCTGAGTTACAACGCCGAATGACGACTGGTGTTTGACAGTAACTGCCAAAAGAAGCAGACGGAGTGCAGACATCAGACTTCTCATCAGCTATCTTCAGAAACTAGTACAACAGTTTCAAGGTAAACCGTGTACAGACATTTGGGATATATTGGTCTGTATGCTCGCAGACCTATCGGATGTATTTTGTTCACAGCAACTCACTTCTCCAGCGGTTAGCCTGGAGTAGAGAACATGCAATGTGGACACAATGGGCTTGTGTGATGTTTCCCGACAAGTATAGGTTTAGCTTGCAGTCTGATTCATGGTCGAACTTTTACATGGGAAACGCCAAGAGATACCGCCAAGAGATCATCATTTAACGACACCGTTATGGTGGTGCAAGAATGCTTGTTTGAGGTGGAATTATACTGGGCTCCAGAACAGATCTGCATGTTCAAACTGGAACCATGACAGGCCAAAGTTACCAAGACATCATTCTGAAACAACATGTACGTTTGTTTAGGGGTGCCATGGGCGCAGAATTTGTGTTTATTTATAACAATTCTCGTCCTCACCGTGAAAACAACGTAAACGAATGCCTTCAATCTGAGGATATCATCCATATGGAATTGAATCCAATAAAGCATGTGTGGGACATGCTTGGCCAACGAGTTGCAGCTTGTCAATCACCTCCAACATGTGTACTGAAACTTCAGAGAGCACTGCTAGCTGAGTCAAGTAATCTTCCCCAAGATCAGCTCGATGATTTGATACTCAGCATACCTAGGTGTTGTACGGATTGTATTTCATCATCTGCGAGATATACTGTATCAACCATCATACTAAACATGTAAAGTTAAGTTTTTGTAAGGGGGATATTTTTTGTAATTCTCCCAGGGAGCAAAAATCGTAGTTTTAATTAATTGTATCACACATAAAGAACAAAAAAGATAGTTTATCTTTTGTTTAATAAATTGGTTTTATGAATAAGTCACTCCTCTTTTGTTTCTGAACCTTTATTTACCGGTTGTGGCCTTTTCCTTAATTTATGGACATGAGTGTATAATACAGGGTGTTCATTAATTATTGTCGGGGCTTCCGTACCTCATAACTTTCGAATAAAAAATATTACACAAAAACCGATTACGTATTCGTAAATTACAACTCAAAGAATTTTATTAATGATATTAAAGTGTAAAGCTTGCACAATTTGCACTTTGTAGGCATTCAGCTGAAGGCGATTATGTATTCGTAAATTACAATTCAAAGAATGTTATTAATGATATTAAAAAGATTAATGAATTTGCACATGACTGCCCTTCGTGGCTCGTAACACATCGAGACGAAATTCGATTTCTCCCCAAGTGTTCTCCAGCATTTGTGGGGTAACAGTTTGGGTCGCAGTAATAATTCTGCGCTTCAGTTCATCAAGGGAGGGCACAGGGGTCTTGTACACAATGTTCTTGACAAACCCCCATAGAAAGAAGTCCAGAGGTGTTATATCTTGAGATCTCAGAGTCCCTGGGATTGGTTCACCTCTTCCACATCACCTGTTGGAAAAGTTCTCATCTAAAAAGTCACGTACAATCATGCCCCAATGTGGGGGTGCACCATCCTGTTGAAATATCACATCTGGCTGATGTTGCTGCATCTGAGGAACCGCATACATCTCCAGCATGTCAAGGTATGTCACGGAGTTTATTGTTGTTTCAGCAAAGAAAAAAGGTTCAGTAACTTCAGTATGTGATAAAGCGCACCAAACATTCACCTTTGGGCTATCTCTTTCCAATTCTCGATAATCGTGCGGGTTCTCCGAGCTCCATATTCTACAGTTATGTTTATTCACTTATTCTGACACATGAAAAGTGGATTCGTCACTGAAGAACCATTTCCGAAGGTAATTTTCATCATTCTTAATTCGAGTCAAAATTTGTTCAGCGAACTCAAAACGACACGGTTTATCATTCTGGTGTAAAGCTTGCACAATTTGCACTTATGGAGAACGTTCCATATCGTCGTATGCGGCATATGTAACTGCACAGCTGCTTGTCTCGTTGATTTTCGTGGACTGCGAGTGAACGTTTCTTGGATGCGATCAACATTTTCCTGCGAAGTGATCGGTCTTCCCGCTCCCTTTCGGTGTAGAACGCTACCAGTTTCCTGAAATTGTGTTAACCAGCGTCTGATAGAATTATCCGAAGGAGGATTTTCTTGTACGTGGTCCTGAAGCGACGTTGAGTAGTTATGACTGATTTAGTTTCGAAAAACCACAATATACACATTGCTTTTTCTTGCAAGGTCGCCATTTTTATTTATGACGTCATAATTACCCCGCCTGCAATGCGCTAAGATCGCGTTGTTGCCACGTAAAATTCTTTGAGTTGTAATTTACGAATACGTAATCGATTTTTGCGTAATATTTTTTATTCGAAAATTATAAGGTACAGAAACCTCGACAATAATTAATGAACACCCTGTATATCTATAGTTCATTATTTTATTTTTATAGTGCACGAAAAAGGATGAGATTTTTCTTTAGTATGAATTTCAATCAATTAGTTTCTTCAAATAGACATTAAATAATAACATGCAAAACACATGAATATATATAATGTGAAAATAACTGAGTACTGATTCTGATGGCATAAGTAAATTACACATAACCTGTATAAAATCATAAACAAAACAACCAAATATGTATACTTAAACACACAGGAAATTAAGAGGACTTTTTGTGATTCTACAACTTGGATTTAAGTGATTCTAAGTTCTACTAAAAATCAAAGTGATTGCAAAATTGAAGAGATTCCTTCAAGATTAAAAGGAAAAATGAAAGCAATTTTTTAAAGGATGAAGGGAAAATGAAATCAATTAAAAGCATGAGCTGCTAATGTTAAATTTTGAAATGCAAACATGTTTGGAAGTGCTAATAAAGAATATATAAAAATTGCTATTGAACTGTCCCCCCTCAAAAAATTGTAATAAAAATAATGACAATGAACACAGAATCACGAAGCACCAAAAAAAAAGCTTTTAATATATCTAAAAACATTCTACTAAAAATTGTATAAAAATACTTGAGAATAATTGCAATGACTTTGAAAAAGATTGAATTCTTTAAAAAAAGTATAGTTCGTCAACGGATTCTGAGACGACCACATTTCGACAACTCCATCTCATTAAGGGGTGAGACGCGGAACGATGAGTGCATTTCCGGTATTCCCTTTTACCTTGGATTTTTCCTATTACATACTAGTAAATGTAAACATCTCCTCCTTTCATCTTTCTTTTCACCCCTATTTTGAAGAATTAAACCCATCCTAACGCATGCGCAAAAACGCGGAGGGTTTTACAATCCATTGCTGAACTATACTCAATATAAATGGATATTAATCTCGTAACAAAAGAAATAGAATAAATTTAGATAATTTTGTTAAATGTATTTTTTGTCAGTTAGAGCAATATAATGGTAACATATAGGCTTTAATTTATAATAGAAGCCTTAGAAAGGAAAATCTTGATATAAAAGGCAGAATAACTGAATGGTTGTCAAAATCTAGATTATTTGCAACTACAATGGAAATGTAATTAAATAGCAGATATAGGAAAATGTACAGTCTTGGGGGGGGAGGGGGGAAGGAGCCACCCAACTTTATTCTGACATCATTCATTATACAATCATAAAAAAAAAGGTGTTTTCAACAAATTAATGCACACTTAAAGATTTTTGAATTAAGCATTTTCTAAGAGGCCTTCTATATATTGCAATAATAACAAACTTCAAAACTTTCAATGGCAACATTTATCTTTCTCATCATCATCAGTTCAGTTCATCAGTTCTACTCAGTAACCAAATTTCATCAGTTTAAGTCAATTTGCTTCGAAATTAGAAGCTAACAAAATTTTAAGTTTCTAATGTTGTGTTACCATTTTTAAAAAAATTAAAAACTAAATTTGAAATTTTTTCACACATTAAAAATTACTTCTTAATGATAAATATGTGTGCAAAACACATAGAATATCTTATTTTTTCATAAAGAGTTTAAGTCAACAACTATAATACTTTTTAAGATATGAATAAAAGCCCAAAAATTTATTTTAAATTTGGATATAAATCGAAGGAAAGGTCATTTTATAGGAGCCTGCAAAATTCAGCTCATTCCCAAGGTAGTTTTTCTGTTAAATTAAATTTTCTGTATAGCATTTAAAATGAGGCATTTAGGGGTGCATTCACAAATTTCAAAATGTTGATAGTATTTTATGTGACATTCAAATGCCAAGTAATCATGCATTTCTTGAATCGAATATTTTTATAATAATTATTATTTTTGTTTAAATGCATTAAAGTGCTGTTCTTATATTCTTTTGAAAAGAATTTTAAACTTTTAAGAACAAATGCAAAAATTAAACATTTATCTATAATAAATATAATTATGTTATTTTTGATAAATTACATTTAGATATATTATGATTTATAATTATTTTTTATTATTCCATTTAATATATCTGTTAAATAAATGACAATTTATTTGAATTTGTTTGTTGTGTTTAATGAAAAAAGAAAAAGATCTAATGTGAAGTTTCGATTATTAGACTGGATACTTCTTAAAGCCATCTTTTAGAATAATTATATAATAATTACATATAAATATTCGTGTAACTATATATAATTATCCCTATAATTATATCTACTTTCAAATTTCTATTTACAATAGAAGCAGAAAAATATGTGATGAATAATAATGAAAATTAAAGATATGTAAATTGAATGAATGAACGTTTATAATGATGTTCTGCAATTTATATTTCACATCTATAACAAACATATATCCTATATATGTGTCTTCATACAAAGAAGACTTCTGTAATCAGAAAGAATTTATATAGAACACTAAGTTGCTGGTAAAGCAAGGAAGAAAAATGATTTACATTTATCAATAAATGAAATGCACTACTTTTTTCACACACCCGTAAAATAAAGTAATGTATCATTTCAACAAGTAGTAAGAAATGATGACAGAAATAGTATATACAAATAAAGAACTGCGGGAATAAAGAATAGAAATCAATATTTTCTCTTTATCAATAAGATATAAATTTCAACACTAAAATGAATCTTTTTTAAAAAACAAAAAAATATTGAATTTTATTTCTTTCCCTCATAGAACAAAATTTTCCATTTTGATGCGTTCAGCATAATACCAATTCCGACTCAGATGCAATTTAAATAAAACTTTTATGACCTTGAATATTTCTTTGTGGAAAAGAATCAAATATCGCCCAGAATTTTTCACTGTAAATATTTTATTATGCATGAAGCAACAGCTGATTTTAGCATGCAAATTGTAACTTTATAAATATTTTTAAAATGTCACAAAAATAAAATAAAAGATATACTATTATCATTGTCCACAGAATATCTAAATCTTACACAACTAAATATAGAAACAGCCCTTAACAAAAAATATCAAATATCTGCAGATTTAATTATGGCATAATTAAACAAAATTGGGTAATTTTCCCATATTTGTGACATCAAAAGTTCAAAGTTTGTACAATTTTAAATATGTAGAAAATCCCCTATGGGTATTTTAGGCACATAATCTTTTAGTATACATTACTAGTTTTAAAGTGGTTCTTTTAGTTTGCATATACAATGATTGATAGCAGAATAAAATAGGGTGGCAACTTTTTTTCCCACATAACCGTACTTTCCAGGATTTTTTTTTTTTTTTTTTTAAATTTTAAGTACTAGCTTAAATTTTTTTGTTTCACTCAGCTTAAATATGGTAAAATGTATAATCACAATCGATTCAATTTCGTCTTATTTTCAAAAATAAATACAAATAGATAATGACAAAAAGATTAAGTAAATAAAAGCTTACATGAATGTTCCTTGATAAAATTTTTTATTTTATCTGCTTTAAAATCACCTGTGAAGGTAATAGGTTCATCTTTACCCTGTACAAAAAGTTTGAGAACTGGAAATGCATCCTTTGACACAGCAAAACGCTCAGCAATATCTGAATTTTCTTTTTCTCCATAATCTGTTAAACATAATTAGATCAATGTAGCATTTTGTCTTGTTAAATAATCCTATATCATATGAAAGACTATAAATTTCCATAAAAATTAATTTAAAGATAATTTAGAAGGTGTTAAATATTATTATAGATAAAATAAAAAGTTAATTTATTAGTTTCAAGCACGGTATACAGTCATAACAATGCTTAAATTATAAGTAATAAGACGCCTTTAAGTGATTAACCAATATGGAAAATGAGCACCAAGTCTCCTTTTCTACAACAAATGAGGATAGAATTTTTTTTTTAATCTATAAAACAATCCCTAATTTTTTTTCTTCAGTTGAAATTATAATATTTTGAACACTTAACAGATTTGTACTGAAAATATAGACAATAACACTAGTAATTTACTAAGAAATCATAAAATGCATAAAGCAATCCTCCAGATATTTTGTAGGAATATAGTATACTATAGGAATTTTATTCAGAAAAGATAATTCTAAACTAATTTTGAATGTTTATTTGACATGGCCTTATAGTGCAAGAGACAGATTTGACTAAGCTATACCTAAGCATAAGAGAAAACACTCATTAAAGAGCTTCAATGAAAAGGCAAAAGATTTTACAACAAATATGATTTTTATCACCCACTGAAGGGATGAGAAAGTTTCGAAGGATTCATTGCAAATACATGAAAAAGATTCAGGTTTTGATGATATTATTCTTCATTGTGCCAAATGAAATAATGAATTTTCCAAGCATTAGCACTTTCTGAGACCTACACTGTGGTTATAATTAAACTTCCCCTATAAAGAGCCTTATAAATTTTGAAATTTTTTCTGTCGTGCACATATGACTTCAATGCCGAAGGACTCAGCTTTCAAATCTCATTTTTTTTTTAAAGATATGCTTGGATTCACTAAAATACGTCTTTGTATTAGTTGTAGTTTTGTTATTTCCACTTTAATTTAAAACTGAATTTTACGGGCATTATAGAAAATTAGAAAGAGACGAGAATTACAATGAACAGAACGACTAAAGGCCTACATAGTAGTATAAGTAAATAATAAGACTATCAAAATTTGAAGCTTAAAAATATTTCACTGAAAAACCTATTATGAGAATAAGTTATATAAAATATTAATTAAACATTTTAGTGAGCATTTCTACTGGCAAACTGTCTGGACGCCAAATGCAGCAACTTATAAATAAAACAAAAGTACACTCTTGTAATTTTAACAGACTTTGCCCATCTATTATTTTTAAAATAATCAAACTTTATATCAATTACTCAAAAAACCTCTTGTTTAATAACTGTAACAAAGCTTACAATTATTAGAAAATCATTATAAGAAATTAACAAACCTTGAACACCAATTTCAGCTATCATGAGATCAGGAGAAAATCTGGCAGATTCAGCCACTTTCCCATACTCGTCTTCCTTTTCACCATATGGATAAGTTATGTCAAATTTTACAAGAGATGCTTTGAACTTTGATATCATCTATAAAAAAAATCTTTAGTCAAGAAAAATAAACTATGAACAAAAAGAACAAATTTTTAAAGCAAAACAAATACAGTATATTCCTAACATAGGTCAATTTGTGTACAAGTCCAGAATGCATTTTTTCTTTAAAAACTTATCCAGAACTTAAAACAGCATTCGAGGAGAAATTAAAATTTTTAAAAAAATCCTGTGGTTTTCAAACCTGTTACTGTAACAGTAAAAATACTGCCAAATGGATGGAATATTTTCCAATCAAGTCACTACAAAGTAAAACAGCTAACAACAATAGTTTAACTGTATAACTCAATTTACAGTTAGCACAATTCCCCCCCCCCCCATTCATTTGATGTCTTGTACACAATCTGTTGTAGTCTTATTTCCTGTGCCATTTTATTATTATTTTTTTTTTTTTAAAGATGAGCACGAAGAGAAATTTTTATACAGCATATTTCAAACCAAAGGTGATCACATTTGCAAAAAAGTCTAACAAGCTGGCTAGCAAAAAAGTCTAAAATCTGGCTGTTTGGCATTTCTTCATAAATCTTCCATTCAATACAACAAACCAGCAATAATAAACAATTTTGAAAATAAAAGAACCCATTTTCACATAAAATAATTAAGTTAATTTAAAATCAAACTTAAGAAATATAAATTGTAGTAAGAAAAATTCCATATTTGCTAACATTTAGTGATTTATCCCTTGAGTGTAACTAACAAAAAATGTACCTATATTTTTTGCAAAATTAGTGGATCCATATACAAGCTGACCTACATAGCTTATCTTAAGAAAAAAATTCTCTGCTTATACACAAAAATATATGGTATAGTCATCAGAAAAACAATTACAGACGGCCCTTTCAAATATATACAAACAAATAATGAAATTTAAACACAAATAGAAGCAAAATTTAGAAAAAAAAAATTTCATATTATACAACCAATTTGCATTAATATACAAAACATTCAAATATTTCATTTCAAAAGCTTTAAAGAATAATACTTCCATTTTAACCAAAATTATTACAAACCCATATTTGTAATACAAAAAAAAATAAATAAATAAAAAGCAAAACAGTGACTTTCAATCAAATTTCTAATATTACTTGGAAAAAAATACTTTGCATACATTTTAATATATTATATAGATATGAAATATATTAAAGCTTCATGAAGCTTCGTATTACATGATAACATTCTACAAATCTTTCAATTGTTTTGTCAAATCATTCAATTATATTTTTAAAAAATTACTATCAAAAATATTTTTTTTTAAATAATTCACAACTTTATTAGTACAAAAACTTAACAACATTACAATATCTTTAGGATATTATCTAAAATTAAAAATGCTGAACTACATTATAGACATATTATTTTGCATTAGTATGGAAGGCATCAAAATAAGTAAATTTTAAAAACTTTATTCAGTTGGCACTTTATTAAACATGGTTTTAACAATATGAATTCTAACAGATACCCACAGCCTTGAGAGAAAATGGTATATAGCTATGAAATATTCTAAAATAGTTGTGAGAATAGGTTAACTGCAACAGGACTTGGCAAAGCTGGAATATCAAAAAGACAGCTATTTCAGGTACCCAAGTTTTTTTGTTTTTTTTAAAGTACTTTCAGTATAATTAATTTTAAGCCCTAAGTACTTAAATATATTTAAGTCAAGTACTTAAAAATATTTAAATGAAGTATTAAAATTGAATTGTCTTATTATTTTTAGGAATTTTTTTTTAAACTTGTCTATAATAAAATACTTAATTTTTAAATTTGCTTGCAGATAAATGTAGTTCAATTGTACTTTTACATTATGTTAAATAACTCACAAATCAACCCCAAACTTTGTATTTGAGTATTTAAAATACATTAAAAAATTACTTTAATTTTTTTACTTTTTTTTAAAAAAAATCATTTAAATTACTTTTTCCTAAATGACAACCCTTTCAAAGGTAAATAGAAATTATGTTATTTCATTTAATCATGATGTCTTACTTAAGTACCAACTGCTCATTTAGATATTAAAAAAATTAATAAAAAATATCAACACAATAATAATTTTATAAATAATTAAAATCGATAAAATTTGAAAAGGAATAGGGAAGTGAAACTTCAACTGCCTAGGGGCTTATAGAGGGTTTAATTTGACCCTGAGATATAACACCCATGATAGGCGATCCCTTCAAAGGAGTGTTTCATAGCTTACCTCTATGTTTGCAACTCTAGTTTTTTTTTTTTACATTTTCACATTAGTTAGTTTTGATCTTTCATTTGATTTAGAACATATATACAAACACTTTGTTTCATTTAAAAATTTTATCACTATTTTAGTTCTTTAATTTTTTTTTAATATGGTTATAGAGCAATTCTGTCCAATCTGTTTTGCAGTTGGCTGATTAAATCACAAATTAAAAGTCTAAACCAAACTTCGTACTAGAGTATTTAGATTGTGTTAAGTTCTGTAATTTTTTTTCTATGATTTCACATAAAATTGTTTATAAATTAAAATTTTCTTTGGTACAAGCAAATCTCTTGAAGATGTTGTGCAATGAAATATTATTTCGGTTCATCATCATATTTGTTACTTAAAAATTACTTAAATGGAAGTTAAATTAAAAACCATAAAAAAATCTTATTTTGAAAGCTTGTGAGGAACCTGAAAATCACAATCATCCAGATATAATAAAAATGTGCACATGATTTGAATTTTTAAAAGATAAATCTATTTTAAATACAGGAAAAAGCATCAAAAGACAAAATAAAATTGGTACATGCATAGAATTGTGATGGACTAATTTTATTTATTGATAAAACCACTTCAAGGAAAATCAGTCAAGGAAGTATATAATTCGAGTACCAAAAACAGAATATATTGCTTCAATTTTCAATTTCTGAAAATATCAAATAGACCTTTCAATACTACTTTTGCATTTTATTACTTTCTTGATAGTTACTAGAAAATTGGATCATTTGATAAATTATATTACTACAATTACTTTTTTAAACTACTATAGTTAATACAAGAAAAAAAACTGACTTAAAGTACACGAAAAAAGGGAAGAAAGAAACTTTTATATGAGCGGCATACAGTATCAGTAATACAAAAGTTTAGATATTAATTGCTTTCCACCATTTAAAAGAAAATTTAACATATGTAATTACCTTTGCTTAAACTATTCCATAAGTAACATGTTCCATAAAAAAAATTAAATGGCCATATTCGATTATTAAAACTGAACATGAAAATCAATTCAAGTAATCAAAGCAATGTTTATGATAAGAATAAAATAACATAAAAATGCTCTTTATTTAATTTGCAGTAAATTTAACACTAAGAATGAAATCGAAAAAGTTTAAAAAATTTTTAAATCAAAGGGTGCGTTATTTATTCAAACAAAAAAAAAAATGCTTGAATATTTAATGTGAATCAAAGAATAGATGTACAACTAGGAACCGGCATATTCGAATAAAATTTATCACGATGAGAGAAAATACAGTTTTACTGTGCGAAAAGTTTAATCCACGTAATCATAACACGTATCAAAAATTCCAAGTGAAAGAAAATAACTCACTTTATCAAATGTCCAAGAATCTAATGACACTGCACCTTTTAAACCGGCACTAAAATCAAATCTACATAGAAGTATGTAAAACAAAATTAGATCGAAAAAATATTTGTGGTTCATCTTGATATGATACAAACTAAATAGTAGCAAATATCAGAGCAAAATAAATTCACACAGCTACAACAAACAAATTATTTTAATATTGTGTGGGTCCACTCGTAGAGAGTATTGGAATAGAATTTTCGTTTTCGTTAAAATTCTAGTTGCCAGATTGAAATTAAAAATAAAGAAATTAATGTATATATTTGCTGGAAAGCGTTTCAAATGCAGCTAAAAAATAAAAAAAACTATGGAATTCTATAACAATCACTTCCAATATTAATAATTCAATAATAATTGTATAAAATATTTTTTCAACAAATTATAAATTGGAACATGTTTCTTGATGCACTACTCCCTAATACCTAAAGTAAGTAAAAATACACTTGTTAGTGCTCAATTCTTTCATCATCTATGCTTGTACATTGTATGTATGCTTGTATGCTATACGACAACAAAAGAATTTATTCTCCATAACATTTGAAAACTATAAATATCTAAAGATTGATAAACTATTAATTTACCTATATGATATGATCAAATGGGCCTCGAATCCTCATTGTTTAAAAGGCCCTAGAGACAAGAGCTGGTTACAGATAGAGATGCCTAATGCACGAATTTTTGAATAACAAATACTTTTGCTATTGTTATTTTTAAATATTGATTTCAAATAACTGCTTTTCAATCACTCTCTTAATCAAAAATTATTAATTATTATTAATATTAAAATTTATTAATTGTAATTAACATTTAATTAATTTATTTAAGTAAAGTAAGATTGACTTAATTTATATATTTAAGACTAATTTTTAATTTTAATTCTATTCAAAACCATTTATTTATTTAAGTATTTTCTAAAAAAAAATTGAAATAACAAAAATATCATTTCTTTAAAGAATTCACTTTAGCTCTATTGTCTGTCAATAGATGGCGCCTACGCAGAACACCAATGGTTGGTCCTTTCACTGGCAATTAAAATTTATTCTTATACCAAGTCACTGAAAGTCAAGTAACCTATTAAGAACAACTTATACTTACAATCACTTTCTTGTGAATAATTCCGATTCAGTGATAGGCGGTTTCGAATGATTACAATGATATTGTAAATCGAATAACCGATCCGTTCACTTTTAAATTTATTCAAAGATTTCATCCTTTTCCATTATGGCCGCAATTACGGGGATGGGAGAATGTCATCCCTGAGGCTGAAAGTCTGTTTCTGACGTTTCCTGTCCTCCTGCAGGGGTCACCCCTTCTTTTGCATGTGTTGACCCATATTTCTTAACTTTCAACCATTTGAAGTCATTTGTCGGGGAATTGTTTCTTTTTGGTTTGGGCTTGACGGAAATCCATGACTCATTTTTTTTTTCTTTTCCATTTACAATATATCAGCCTAGTGCAGACTTATTTTTTACATTAACATCGTATTTAAATGGAATTCAATTGGTTCCCCGATAACTTGCTATTACATTAATCTGAGAAATATCGATTTTATTTTAATTTTTAATCACCATGTATAAAATGCATTTTATTTTTCAATATGCGAGATAAAAATATCAATGGTGATGAAACTTGAAATTTTAATCATTTCACTTGAATTTACAGCTAAAGCTTTTAATAATTCTACTTCACTTCTGCAGTCTTTGATAACAAAACATTATCAGGTGTTTATCGTGAGATTCCATTCGATACTAATAAAGTTTTTAATGCATATTTTTTTCGATGTTATTTATTTTCCACGTAATGTACCACAAAAGTTATACACACTTTTTTTATTCCACATATTTTGAAAGTAAGTTAAAAATGTTATCGTGCAAAACATTTTTCTTACAAAATATATACTTTTATACATGATTTCATTGATCATCGTAAAAAAAAAAAAAAAAAAAAAAAAAATCAACCTGTTTCTTCTGTACCACTAGAAAGAAGCTGTAGATGCATGGAATAAGCTAAACATAACGGATTTTAAATCCATTTAATTGATCTTTCCGTTATTCATTTCGTAGGCTTCTTGTACTCTTAAAATTATATTTTGAAAAATAAAATTTTTATGTTCATAATGTATATTTTGATTCTAATTTTTAAAGACGGATGACCTAATATATTTATGCACTACATTGAGAATGCACTGCCATTCATTGGCATTTCTATTGGATTACTTGGTTAAAAAGTAAAATACACAAAGGTTGGATGAAACTTTTACAAATTACAATCTTTAAAACCTTTCATGATTTTTTTAAACAGTATTTTGAAATTATAGATTTATTTTTAAATATGAAATTATTAATGCTATTATATATAATTATTATTTATATTAACGAGAAAAAAATTAACACTAAAGATAATATATTAACTCTTAAAAATTTTTTAAGTTTTGTGAGTCACATTTAGCTGTGCCCTACACGATACCAATTTATTAAAAATTTACTATTTCTATTATCTAAAAAATTTCTAGTCTTCTATACTTCTTGGGGAAGAAATTTTTTTAAATATATAATTTATTTTAACATTTAAAAAGATACTTTTATTTTGCTAATAAATATTTTCTAATTAATGAAATTTTATGATTTTTTAATATACTGTATGTGCGTTTCTCTTTTTAAAATTTTCCCTGAAAAAATAAAATGGAGTTCCAATAAAAATAATACGTAGACATTACACACTAGGATGTAAATGACTGACAGTCGAAAGGTGAGTTACAACCTTTATTCATCGGTTCATCTTTCTTTATTTTCAGAAATTTCATTATCGATTTCAAGTATTATCGGCATTTTCTTGAAATAACTTTATAGCAAACTAGCCGCCTTTGGCGACCAGCCAGTTTGCCGATCTTAATGCTCGTTAAAATTTTAATAATGAAATATTTTATGTAATTCTTACTTTAATAGCTTCTTCATCAAAATAGTTTAAAATTTCAAATTTTGATAGTCATATAATTCACTCAATATTATAAAGGCTTTCAGTCATAACGTAATATGTATCTCTCTAATTTTCTGTTAGCTCCCGTAGAATTTATGCTCTAAATTAAAGTGGAGATGATTAATATACAATTAATATAATAAATTTTTTTACTGAAACAAAGCATTTTTTATAATATGATTGCAGAAAACAGAGTCGTTGAGCATTTAAACCTTATGGGCACTAAAGAATATCTTTCTTAATTTATGTAATATCTCAAGAATTTGTCAACAGAATTTTCTCAGATCGATTCATTTACAATGTTTAATTTTAAATGCATTAAACACAAAGAAAATAAATAAAATCGTTTAAAATAATCGGTTAAAAACAGGTTAAAAAAACTACTAAAAAAACGGTGTACTTAAAACTATAAGCATATACAAACATATATAGCTAACATAAATATAATTTAATTACAAAAGCATACAACTAACCTAAAAATAATTTAAATCAAGTCCGCATCCTTTGAAAATAGTTGTCAACAATCAGAACACAATGCGCATGCGTGAATTTTCAACTCCAGTTATGGTAACGCAAATGAGTGAATTTTTCTACGCCAGTTGGGGTAACACTATGCAGATTAGAAATTTTTAATTTCCTTTATTCTGTTTTATTTTTAATTCAAAAGTACTTCAGAATGAATCTGAAAGATCGATTAATTAACAATGTTTAATTTTAAATGCATCAAACATTAAGAAAATAAACAGAATCGTTTGAAATAATTGATCGAAAAATGTTAAGCCTAACCTCTTTAGCGTGGGAAGAAAAACTGAAGCCTTACTCATTTGGCGGTGGGGAAATGAAGATATTTTTGGTGAGAAAGTTAGTTTTTAATTAATAATTAAAATTCTTATTAAAAATTCAAAAAAGGGACCCCAGGGGCACATTCCCGACCTCCTAGGTATATATGTACCAAATTTGGTAGCTGAAGGTCAAGCAGTTTGACCTGTAGAGCGTCAACACACCTACACGCACACATACATTGAGCTTTATTATAAGTATAGATTTAATAGTTATTATATTTTCGAATCTACGAAACCAATGATTTCATTTCTCTTTAATGTAGCTCTTAAGCAATTTTTAGTTAAAAAAAAAAAAAAAAAACATTTGAAATTTATGTTAAAGCAGCAAATTAATTTATTTCCATTACAATTTAAAATATTTAAAAGAAAATAGTTTATTGAGAAAAAGAAAAGGAATTAGTTTCAAGAAATAATTTTAATGCGAACATTTTAATTTTTTCCGCTAAGGAGAAATCTATGTTACACTGTAAATGGAATTATTATCACAATAAAATAAACAAAACTTTTTTCTTCACCACATTACCAGCAATATTACTGATGATGTATAAAAATCATTGATGTATTCTAAAATTTAGATTTTCTGTAATACATTTTTAAAAAAATATCTACATTTGGATGAAGTTCTATGCATCTCTCAAGATGTTTTTAAAAATATATGAAGGGAAATTTATCAGAATCAAGTTATTTAAAATATGTTTATTTTTAAAAGGACTTAAAATTAAATCATGTATATCTGTTTTAAATAGCTGAGCAGTCTTTGGCAGCAGTTATCATTTGAATAATGAAATAATCGATTCTCACTTTGTAAAAATTGTTTCATTTGTAGCGGATATCTATTTGAGTATATATTCCAGTATGAACATTTGCTTTTATTAATGATTGAAATAATGCTTCATATTCCGAAATATTTTTTGATAATATTATGCAAACTTAATTTTTTATGTGCATTTATCTGTTAAAAGTGTATTGAATTTATGTTTTTTTTTTAGCTCTTAATATCTAGTTTGACACAATGTTAAATAATTTTCCAGCCATGAAGAAAATTAATTCATAATATAAACAAGCAATGGAATCAAAGGTGCTGTAATGTGACGTCTCCTTATAGCACATCCCTTAATCATTTTTAATATGAAACTATACATTTTAACTATTGTTTACATCTTCATCCTCAACTTTATATTATTTAACTTGACTTCTGAATATGCGATTTTTTAATAGTTTCCTCTTTTTTCAAGACATTAATTTATATTCGTAGTATTAAAGACATAAAATTGAGTCCAGAATATTGTGTGGATATTTAATGTATATCCAATATAGGATATTCAATGAATAAATATCTTGTCAATTATATAAAATATGTGCCAATCAACAAAATCAAAATGAAAGAATATTTTATTTTGCAGTAAAAAATGGCATGGATAAACATGCCTTTATTTGCATGTTTATCCATTTTTGGCAATTTACTTTAAATGCAGCAAAAGATAAAATGTTTATAAATAAGTAAATACAAATGATTAAATGTTTAATTTTTTAAAACATTTCACATAATTATTTTTTGCAAACTGAGAGGTGAAATATTGTTTAGATTTAATGCTTTAGAATATATTAATATTGAAATCTTTGTATGGATAACAAATGAAAATTATGATTAAAATCTTTGATTTATTCTTAGGAATAAATGAATAAGAATAGCAATTAAAAATATTTTTGACAGTTAATGCTTTTTATTTAACAAAATAATGAATATAGAACTAAAAAAAAATTCTGATGAAATATTTGCTGTGAAATGTTATTCAACAGCAAAATATGTTTTCTAAAAAAATATAACCTTTGTTATATTATCATTAAGTTAATATCAGAATAAAAGAATACATTTGACATTAAAGGAACATCATAATCCCCTTTTTTGGCAATTTACTTTAAATGCTACAAAGGATAAAAGGTTTTAGAAGTAAATACAAATTATTAAATATTTAATCTTTTAAAACTTATTTCTCAATTAGCTTTAGTTTTGAAAATAAAAAAAGAGCTGAAAAACATAAAAATCCCGCTATGTATGTAATAATTAACTCAAAATATATTTTCATCAAATATGGCAAGTTAATGAAAATATAAAAATTTAAACTGATTTTTGTTCTTTTTAATTTAAAATTATATTGAAAATTTCACATCGTCATTTTAGATAGCATTCTTAAAGAAAATATATGCTAAAGATTCAATATTTAATTTTTGTAGTTGATATGTATATATATGTTTTTAAGTATTGTTTAGGTTTAAATACGTTTACACATTAGTATTAAAATCTTTAAATAAATTAGAATACCAATTTAAAAATATTTTTAACAGAGTTGCTACAGTTTATTTGATAAAACTATGAGTACAGTGTCGAACTTTTATAAAATTTATACATTTTCTTTCTGGAACAAAATAAGTTTATTAATTGTGAAAAAGACATCTGATGAACTGTTTGCTGTCAAATGTTATTCAACAGCTTTTTTATTTTAAATATGACCTTTGTGATGGACAGAATTGTGACCGTTTCGCCATATTGAACAGAATTGTGACCATAACAACAACAACAAAAAAGTTTATAATTGCAGTTTTTTTAATGAAAGCAAATTAAAAAAAATATAAGTTTATTTTTTCAAATTACTGCATTGCGAACTTTGAACAAAATGTCTTCTGAAGTTAGGTGTAACTTCAGCACACTGAAAAATTTTCCACGTTAATATAATCTAGTTGTGTATTTTATATTTCACAAAATATCTTAATTTAGCAGTCAGGGTTCGTAGCGTCATTAAGACCATAAAAATTGCCTATTTTTGATAGTTCTTATATAAAGGCCTTAAAAGACTTATATTTTCTTCTGATGAAGGGATGAAAGACAGAACAACGATTTTAGGTTTTATTTATTTTGCAGTTTCGGATCTTTCAATGTTTAACGGATTTAATGAAATCGAAGGTCATTGGTAGGGTTTGACGGTTTTCAAACACGGTTCTTTAAAGTAAATTTTTCACATTCGAAAACCGGTTTTTAACTTAAGAAAACCGGTTTTAAGAATTCATATTATTATGTAAAAATTAATTTTGAACTTAGTTGATTTGCTATTCGTTCTATGCAACGAGCATCAAACACATTTTTTCAACGTTGCAAGTTGCGTTGGTCAGTGCTTGTGCTCTGCACAGTTGTGCCTCGAATTCGTCAATTTATGTTTTTCATGAACATCCCTTTTCACTTTTTTTTCTGGGTGAAACAAAAGTTTGATAAAGTTCATCTCTTGCTTCTCGTCGGATGTTTTGTCTATCTGTATGAAGGCGGTGCTAATAGAAACGTCAGCAATTTGACTGGCTCGTTTCGAAGAACGTGTGAAAGGAATAAATAATTCCCCGTTTTCTACTTCTTGATCACAGTATTTAAGGATGTCTTATAAAATTTTCTTCGTACCACTCCTGAAAGCTTTTTTACACCACTTGAACTAGCCATATCAATACGAAATATTCAGTTAAAATAAAATGCTGTCAGAAATGACATAACACTCACATACACCTGAAAAAAAAATAGAACTAAAAAAGTATTTAAGGCGAGAAATCCAAGATTAAATGTGCTCATTGTTCCGCGTCTCACCCCTTAATGAAATGGAATTGTCGAAATGTGGTCTCAGAATCTAATTCGTCTCGAGTCACGACAGGTTTGCTTAATATTGTGAAGGTGAAAACTGGAAACAAAAATATAAAGTTGTTATATTTGGTAAAAATAAAGTAAGTATTATGTTTAATTTTTATGTTTATATTTTCTATTTTACATTTTAAAATTTTAATTTTATTATATAAATTTCTTCTATCAAAAATTAGTGTACAATAAGAAGTTCTGGCTTCTGTTTAATGGAATTTTAAATAAAACACAGGGTGTTAAAATATTCCATAGTTTCTTTCGCAGCGTTTTAACATAAATTATGTCTTTAGCAAGCATCGGAATTAGATTAAGTAGTGTTTTTTTTTTTTTTTTTTTTTTTTTTCCAAAATTCGTAGAAAATGTGTAGATTATATTATTTTAAATTGCATTAATATTAATAGATAAAATAATAAAACTGTAAAATAAAAGTCAAAAATATTTATTCAATAACTTTAATTTCATTTTTAAATAAAAATGAGTAAGTCGGAAGTTTGGGATAGTTTCAAAAAGTTCGGGTTAGACAAGGCAATCTGAAATCATTGTAATAAAATATTGAGCTGCAAAGGATCATCTAAGAGCAATCTACATAATCATTTGAAAGCAGTTCATAAAATAATTGTCGGAAATAATATAATTGTATTGTTTCTTGAAGACCCTGAAGAAATCTTACAAATCCAAAGACACTGAAAGCTGAATTTTCATTATTTGAACAAACGAATAAAAGAACAAAAAACTTAAATTTGTAATTTGATGCCAAATTCAGTAACTAGTGAACGTATTTTCAATTTCAGGCAATATTGTGTCCAAAATAAGAACGAGACTTAGCCACCGTTCAGTGGATATTTTATGTTTTTTAAAATCCTATTTTCTTAAGAGAAATTAAAATTAGTGAAAATAATATAAATATTATTTGAAATTTTTGTTTGAGTTTTCGTTATTTTCTGTAAGTAATATGTATATGTAACCTTTAATTTTGTTTTTTATATTTTGACTTTAATATTGATTTCGTTTTTTGTTATTTTATATAAATTAAAATAAAATAAAAAAAACAGAATAGGGAAAATTCTTTTTTTTTCCCTATTCATTTTTTTGACAAAAATTCGAAAACCGGTTAAAACCGGTTTTTTTTGGAAATATCGAATTTGAAAACCGGTTTTTCAAAAAGTCGGTTTTTGTATAAACACTAATCATTGGGAAAAGTTTTATTTCTGTTTAGATAAATACTGATAGAATGGGGAAAATATATCCTATATCCAACGATTGTAGGTTTTTAGCACTTTTGTTGGTAACTTCAGAGCATCATTGTATTTCTACATGCTATTAGTCGCTTGTCCAGAGGACGATTTTGACAACATGAGGCCACAGGCGCTAAATTATTTTGAGGCCCCCTTCTAAGTAAATTCTATTTATAACAAGAAAGTAATATAAATTAAACTTATTTTAGCTTTTAATTTTAATTTCGCATTTACTTTTTAGCAATACCTACATTATATGTATATATCAAATAGATGAAATAAGTTGCACCATTTTTATATATAAAAAAAAAATTGTTAGAAGGATACAATGGCAGTTCTATTCAGTAACTATTAGAAGAAAATATTCTTATTTACATTCCTTCAAAACTACACCCTTTGACCGAAGGATTGAGTAGCATTTTCTATTAACAGGGCAGATAATAAAAAATATATATAAAATTGTCTCTTTTAAGATTTTTTGAAATAATACTTAGAGAAATTTTAAAATAGTTCTTAAAAATATTATCTAGTTGAAACTCTACAAAACAGATCATTAAAAACATTTACATCTTTTCTTCTAAAAAGTCCTATTCTTAAAAAGTTATGATATAAATAATAAAAAGTAGACATTGTGCTTCAAAATAATATAACAAAACAAAAATATATCACAAAATACACTGATATCCTAAATTCAGTTTATTCACATATTTTCTGATATAGAAAGTAACATCAGGTTTATATTTTTGGACGGTGATGATAAAAATTATAATGTATAATAATAACAAGAAATTATATTTTTCTAGGAAGGACAAAAATATATATTAAGTAATACTAAAATGATAAATGGCAATAAAAAAACAGACGACAAAAGTAATGGAAATAAAATTCTTACAAAAACAGAAACATGTATTGAAAGCCATAAAAAATTTAAAATATCACTTTTCTTGCTTTTAATTTGGAGAATTTGTCGATACATTTTTCATAATCTAATTCCGGTACTACCTCTTTTTCAATGAATAATAGTGAAAGCTCATTTAAATACGATTGACTCATTGTATTTCGTAAATAGTTCTTGACGTATTTTAAAACCGAAAATGATATCTCTTCTCTTGCATTGCAAATTGGCATGGTGAGGAAAATTCTTAAAATTGTTTCCACGTTAGGAAATGTTGATTGTAGGCCATCCACAATTAATTTATACATATCAGTTGGGTTTGAAACTTTTTTTTCATATTTAATAAAATGCTATACTTCATCTTTGAAATAATGTATTTCAATACCATCACCATATTTTGTCATTAAGTTCGTTATGCAAATGTCAAAAGCTTTTTCTTCTAAGTTGCCGTCAAAAAAGATTTGATATCATTTAAAATACTGTTATACATATATAAAACACTTCTGAATAATATAGCTTAGCAGCCAATAAATATATCAAAATTATTCTCCAGATTAATTAAATTTTTTAAAGAATTAAATAATATAGCAATTATAAAATCGTGAACAAAAATATAGTTAAAATGGTGAAGAATTTGGTGTTTGAAATTATATTTTAAAACGTAGTGACTGGTAAATCGAAATATACGTATGTATGATCCTTTCAGAGGGGCCTCCAAGAATATCAGCATAATTCGAAATTTTCAGCGAAATATTTATTAGAATTTGTCATTCAAGCCCTTTTTAAGTGGTTTAAAAAAATTGATGTAGCAAATATTTCCTAAGAAAGTTTAACAAATCTCATTAAAAAATTTTGAAGCGATTAAAAAAAAAACTGTTAAAAAAGTTTTATTGATAAGTCATATCACTGACTCTCCGACCAGCCCGTATGCACACGGATAAAAATAATGAATGAGCCGACCGCCGCAACAACAACACTGACCGGAACTGTGGTTGATTCCTAAAGGCCATCACCGGCCACGGTACAACCCGGCACTTAGGAAGTGAATCCCGTCATTGATGGGAGTAGGATAGGACACCCACCTTTTCGTGTACCCTCCAAGGTGGCGAGGTCCAACCACCATGCCGGAAGCAACTAATCCTCATTTCGAGATGCCTCCCGGGGGGATGAGTTTTATTGATAATCATTAAGATGCGATAATAAAATATGATAATGATATATCATTACGATGCCTTTCAGATGAAAAAGCCATCCGTAATGTACATTATGCAATTTACTTTTAATATTGAAAGAGGATATTTATATTTATGTGATCTGTGAGTCCGTTGAATATTACAGGTGAAACTATTTGACTTCATTTTATCAAATTAGACTCAAATATGTTTTAGATGAGGAAAACTTGTTACACTATCTTAAAATTCAAAAAATCGTCTTTTCAATGACATACATAATGGCTTAATTTTGTTGTGAAGTGATTTTTGCGATTTTGTTTTGATGTGATTTGCAATTGTAATTTTCAATGTTAAAATTTAAATTTTACCAGCTCATTATGAAATTAACTTTATGTGCGAACTAATTGATTTTAAATCTGTGTATGCAATTCGGAATTTTACATATTTACTCAAATACTGTAATTTATATTAGCTTACAATATCAATGATTTATTTTATTTAACTAGTGAAAAAAAATTTGTGCCGTTTTATTTTGTCAACTGTCTGTGTTTCTTTTTCCCGTATTTTCTAAAGATCCTTATTAAATAATGCAAACGATTATTACTAAACTGCATTTCATGAATGATTTACCAATAAAAATCCATATTCAGTTCTTAAAAAAAATTATATTATAATACACTTTAATTAATTTTACAAACAGAAATGCATCAGTTTAACCTCAGAAATTTAAATTTAAATAAAGATCTATTCGTTGTAAATCAAAATTAAGAAAATCGTTTTAATAAAATACAAAAATTAAAGCACATTTTAAAAAATAATAAATGTCAATTTCTTTCGTCGAATTAGAGTCAGCAGTTGTAATATAAAATTTAAACTAATTATTTTGAATTCTTTTTGTTTTAAAATTGATTTGAAGATTTAATGTGGGCTAACTTTTATATGAACCTTTAATTACGCTATTATTAAATAAAATATACTTCAAAACATACTTCAGAAATTTTTTTTTATCGAAGTAAATTCAAGAAAATAACTCAGTGATTGATACCACTATAGTTAAAAATATAAAAGAAAGGGAAACAGAATAATGGCTAATATGTTTGCTTTTACGCTAAATAAAAAAGAAATTAATAATTAAGCTTAAATTAATTTTTAATTCACGAATATTACTTTGAAATTAAATAAAAAGAATGAAAATAAAATTTCTGCATTTTTTTTTATTTTTTTTTAGAAAAATAAAACTAAGAATTCGGTGCTAAATTTATGCATGAAAATATTTCGTGTTTTTTCAAACATAATTTTACTTTGAAATTCAATGGCATTATGTCGAGAAGATGTTTGATTTATTATTCATTGCCAAACACTGTGTAGCAATTAAGTGATTAGTGGCTGCGTGAACTTCTCAAACTGTACCAGTATGCGAAACAGAGCTTTTAATATAAGCAAATAATTCGTTTCCAAGCGCAGATTTATGTTATGGGTCAAAATATTGTCAAGGTTTGTTTCGTCTATCTCAGATTATACGAATTTATAACAAAATATATCCCTTTTACATCTTTCATCATAGCAAAATTCTTATTGCATATAGTTTCTACACTTGGTCACTTTTATTATACGGAAATTTATTTCCGTTCTTCTGGATTCAGTTTTGTTTATAGCAATTCTAAACAACCCATTAGCTATTTCAAAACACCGAATCGCGATTTTGCTGACTGACAACAGTTTTCGGCGATAAGAAATATGACCTTCTGAGCTTATTTACACTAAGCCAAGTTAATCTTGTTTTATCACCTACTACTTCTGTGATTCGTTTATATTATAGTGATATATTTGCCTTGGCTAATTAATAAAAATATTTTCAAATGTGCATGATTTGATTGTGAATGTCAGATAGGAAGTTAGTGCACAGAACTTAAACAGTGAAAATTTCGGGAAAACCAAATATATCAAAATATTTTTAAAAATTTCTTTTTGTTTTTAAGACGTTTTATATTAGCTTTTAGAAAAAAGAATTTAAAAAGTACTTTTTTTTCTCAAATTCGATTAATTCTCCAGTGTGCTCAATTCTCCAGTGTGCTCGCGCCCCCCTAGGGGGGCGCGCCCCACAGGTTGAGAATCGCTGATTTAATGGTATTATGTAAAATTTTCTTCGTACCGTTCCTACCCTTTTTTTATCACTTTTGGCTACACATATCAATACGAAATTTTGAGTTAAAATAAAATGCTGTCAGAAATAACACAACACTCACATACACGTGGAAAAAAAATTGAACTATAAAGTATCTAATGGGGGAAATCCAACGTCGAAGGTGAGTAATGGAAATGCACTTATCGTTCCGCTTCTCACTCCTTAATGAGATGGAATCGTTTCAGAATCCGTTGACGAACAGGAGATCAAAATCAAATGTTGGAGGCAACATCACGTTTCTGTCTTCATTTCACCCTTTCTTCATGTCGGTTTTCTTGTTTTCTTCTATACTTGATATCAGTCAGCATCAAATTATTATTAAATGCTACCCTCCATTCTTGAAAGGTAATATGTACGTAAATCACATGGCAGATTCTTTGAAAACGTCTGGTGTTTATTTGATATAAAATAATAAGCATTATTGGCAGGATTTTGCACTAATTCGTTCCAGATTTAATATCATTTCCTATCATATAATACATTATTCCAAATATATCAAAAATAAAAATTTTTATTACTATAAAAGTGTGTTCTTAACTGTTCTATGAGGAAAACTGGAAGCTTAGTTCCTCTTAAAGGCATGATGAATTCTGTCAAATACATAGAAATATTATGGATTAGGGTTGTTCCATTCATGGAAACATTTGGAGGCAAGTTGAACATGATTTGGATTCATGCCACGCTTCGAAATTGGGACATACTTTTATACGGGAAAATAAAATAAAAGTGCTGCTTGGCCTGGTAATTCCTCAGACCTAAATCCCATTGAGAACTTATGGCATATTTCTCAAGAATCGTTTAGCTAAGATGAATTGCACGAAAGCAGAACAAATAAAAAGTTCCATATAAGTGTGGTTCAACGTTGATGAAGTCAAGAACATGTGCGCTACACTAGTGCAGTCAATGCCAAGACGTGTTGAAGAGGTCATTTCTGCTATTGCAGGACGTACTTCGTACTAATTTAGAGATTTATCAATCTATTTACTAAAGATATGTAATAATTAAAAGATAAGGGTTTAAAAAAAAATCATGTTTTTTTTTTTTATTATTATTTACTTATTTGTCCCAATTAATTCAAACTGTATAGTATATAAATATGCAACTTACTTGCAAATAATCGTTGCAGGGAATGAATAATAGACTTAGTAGGAAGATTTTAATTTCAATTTTTTTTAACACGATTGCAACTAAAGTAAATAGATATTAGAAAATAACCGAAAAAGCGGGAAAGTGTTATTCATCTTCCTCCAAAGTGCCTTAATGAAGCTATATACTTCCCATTTCGCTAAGGCTTCATCTGCGCGTGCCATAGCCACCATTCCCAATTACTCTTCTGATCCTATGCCTTAAAATGTCAATTCAGTGCATTGAAAATTAGTGCAGAAGGCAGATCAGATTGCAAACAGTAGAGGGAAAAAAGAAAAATAGCTGACGATGAAATGTAACCCATTCAAACTTATTAGCTTGCTTTTTTAAACAGAAAATTTTTGATTGAAAATGAATTTCGTAATTAAATAACAAATATTTTGTATTATAGAACGGAAAGATCTTTTATTACTTGTTTTTTTTTTTAATTTTGGCAATTTTATATTATTTAATTATTTTCTATTCTAAAATTTTGTAGAGTAAGATTTTTGTTTATTATAAGCCAATGAATAAAACAAATTTCTTATAATAAAAACTTAAATTCCTATTGCAATGTTAAATGAGGTTTAACTATCTGAATACAGAACAGGATCTAGTCTATGGCCCCTTTTTTAAACTATAAAATATATCTAAAAGTAGCCATATAATTACAATTAAGAATACTACATGATCACATGTGGATAAAAAAATCAATTTTTTTAGTAAAATAAAACAAATTCATTAAATTATCTAATATAAAATTACAAAATTTTGTATATCTTTAAAATTAATGCATCAAACTAATACTTACATACTTGGTTATATTTGCTTCAACATTAAAATAAATATTCTTTTCTTAATAACTTATGAATTCAATAAGTAAAATTTTGGAACAAATATTTTTTAAATGCATGCTAATTCTTTTTTTTTTTTTAATGGGGAGAAAAAGTTGCATTTTCTGAAAATAACTTTTAAGAAAAAGTATACCAATATGTGCTTCCAATAATTTCAAATATGATGCCTCCAATTATAATAATAATAAAAATACATTAAACTTCCCAAATACAGGAAATATTTTTGTTGTTTTGCTTAAAACTGTAGGTTATTTTTAAATTTCATGCTGTACTTGCAGATAAGTTCAGGACAATTGCAACTAAGTTCATTGCTATATTATATTATATATATATAGCAAATTTTATAGCATATCAACATGGTTGTACGGAAAATTTTTGATGCAATTTCTATGATACTCGCAGTATGTGATTTAAGTATAAGCGATCCATGTGCAAATATAGTAATTCCTCTATTCATTAATTTATATGAAGAAACCCGATAAATAACATAATATTTAATAGCTTGTAGCGGCTCACCACTAGCGCGGAAAAAATGCCAAGGAGGCGAGAAGAAGAGAAACCGGTTACAGCGGAGATAAGAAGAACACGACCTTCGACCCTGCACTTGATCTGTGGAAAGCGAGCGGTGAGCGACTTCCTGCATCCCGATGTTTGTGACCTTTGGACTTGAATGAACCATGTGCTTCTTGTGAAAATCCATTACCATCGGAACGATTTTGACAGAAAAGTGACTCAAGTTTTGTGCAGCGATATCTTTGAACTGTGCTCGTACAAAATTCCTCGTAATTTTCATTGCTTATCGTGATTAATTATGCAGAACGAAGCAAATGGAAATATAGCATGTGTAGCCGTCAAAGCCCCTCCGTTTTGGCGGGCAAATCCGGAACTATGGATGATGAAGATGGAGAGTCAATTCATTCTCACCGGTGTGACAACCGAAATTACGAAATTTCACCATATTGTATCGGTTTTGCAAACGGAAGAATTGGAGGTCGTCGGCGACATTATGCAAGATCTGCCAGCAGAAAGACCTTAAGATGAGACTGTGTTCTCAGTACACGCAAAGTGAGGAGCAAAAATTAAAGGACGTTATTTCCGGGATGCAACTTGGAGATAGAAAACCTTCCCAATTGTTGGTAGAAATGAGGAATAAGGCTGACAGTAAGATCAACGAAGAGGTATTGAAGTTCTTGCTTCTTCAGCGGCTGCCTACCCAAGTGCAGCAGATCTTGGCTATCGTCAACGACAAATTGGAGCGATTAGCGGAGATGGCCGACGGAATAATGGCAGCAGCAACATATACTATTTCGATCCAGGCTGTGTCATCGGAGGAAGCATCCATGCAAGCCACTCTGATAGAGATTTCATCCCGCCTAGAGGCACGTTCTAGGTCCCATTCCCGAGAATCTGGTAGACGATTTCGCCAGAGAGGCTAACAGAGAAGAGGGAAATCCTTCCCTGCTTGTATCACCAGCATTTCAAGCGGAGAGCTCAGCAGTGCAGACCACCTTGCTCTCTCTCGGCGGAAAACTAAAATGGCAGTCACTCGAACCATCGGGTGACGGCTCAACTGAAATTCACCGTTTGTACTTGTTTGATAGATCAACATCTTCAAACTTCCTGGTTGATACAGTTGCAGATATATTCCACCCTCGTCGTCCAAACAACGCTCTAAAAAGGCAAAACTTCAACTTTTTGCAGCAAACGGCACTGAAATACCTACCTTTGGTCAGCTTCTCCTCAAGTTAGATTTAGGCCCGCGTAGAGCTTTCCATTGGCCTTTTGTAATCGCAGCAGTTTCACAACCAATTATTGGTGCAGATTTTCTTCGCCACTTTGGACTGTTAGTCGACGTTCGCCAAGACTGCTTAATAGACACTCTTACAAAACTTCAGTCCCGACGAATAGTCAGAGTGCCAACATCAAAACAATCAAGGGAAATACAGAGTTCCATCAACTGCTCTCCGAGTTTAATACTCTCACTGAAGCTAGTTCGATGCACCAGGCTAAACACGATGTCAAGCACTGCATTCAAACTACGGGACCCCAGTATTCTCAAGACCACGAAGACTCCCCCTTGACAAGCTAAAGGCTGTCTGTACATGTCGTTTCGACCTTCAAACGCTGCTGCCACGTTCCAAAGATTCATTTATCACGTCTTGAGTGGTATGGACTTTTGTGTGCCATATTTCGATGACGTCCTGGTCGCATCAGAAAGCAACAGCCAGCATTTGGAACACCTGAAGAAAGTATTCCGGCGCTTAGAGGAGTACGGCGTGCGGCTAAATGCTTCCAAGTGTGTCCTGGGGAAATCATCCGTGAAATTTCTGGGCGGCCATATTGTTTCGCCTGATGGCCTTATCCCACTCCCAGAAAAGGTATCAGCTATTACGGAGCTCCCTAACCAAGTTCCTGGGTACTTCTCGGCAGCGCATAACACCATACCATCCAGCTGCAAATGGACAAGTCGAAAGATTCCACCGGCAACTAAAAGCAGCAGCATCATGGCACATGGAAAAGTGCAATGGTCCTTAGCATTGCCGACAATCCTCTTCGAATTCAGAGCAACATGGAAGGAGGATCTGGAAGCGACAACTGCAGAGGTGTTATATGGTGCTCCCATTAGTATTCCGGGGGAATTTTTCATATGGCCCCCGGAAAATATTTCCGGTCCTTATTTGAGTGGACAGTCCCGGTCCATCAACTTTTGTGGGGAAACAGAGAGTTAATGCAGCGACTATTGCCTCCTAAACCACAGCTACACGGTTCGCAGACAGTGTTTGTAATCAAGGAGCTTGGGTCGTGCACGCATGTGTTTCGCCGGACGGATGCACTCAGGAAAAGACTCCAACCTCCTTATGAGGGTCCATTTCGAGTTCTCCATAGGACCGAGAAAACCTTCAAAATCGACAAACATGGGAAAGGACTCGCAGTGAACATCGCCCATGAAACCTGCCAATGTTATGCACGATTGCGACAGAACTCGACATCCGGCACCAGAGTCCCGCCTCAGCAAAGAACATCAGCAGGGATACCAGAGAGGGTTACCCACTCCGGACGGCGTGTTCGGTTCAATCGTCGGTACTCCTAAAATCTCGCTGTCGCTGGTGGGGGGCTCATGTAGTGGCTCACCACTAGCGCGGAAAAAATGCCAAGGAGGCGAGAAGAGAAACCGGTTCCAGTGGCGATAAGGGAAACACGACCTTCGATCCTGCACTTGATCTGTGGAAAGCGAGCGGTGAGCGACTTCCTGCATCCCGATTAGCTTATGATACATAATTATTTTTTAGCAATAGTTTCCACCCCCCACAGGAAAACTTTTACTAAACCAAAAATGTTACATTATTTTTTTACTATTAAAAAGGAATTAACCTTCATCAACCAGTTATTTACAAATGAACTCTCAAAAAATACTTAAAAGATAAAATTTGTTGATGCATAAAAATTTACTGTACGGTCACCCTTGGCGACTTTTTCAAAATCTCGCCAAAAGTCGTCAAAATGGCGGCTTCTTGTATGAACGAGATTTAAAGAAAACAGCGCAGTGAAAATGTTGCCTGCGCAAAAAAATAAAATGGCGGCCAAATCGCTGATATCGTTAATAATGAACAATAAATATACCTCTCTCCTATTTGCCGCTATCGCTCGCCCCCCTCACTACGTTCCACCTCACTCCGCCTCTACTTCGATGACGATGCTGCGTCTTCCGGCTCCTTGTTGGCTCTTTGAGGAGGGTAAATGCGGATGATAAGAGTCGATGAAAGCCATGAATTTGTTGCACATGTGCTTATTCTTTTTCCATCACACATATTCGGCTAAATAATAATCTAATTGAGTTTTGGCTTTGCTCGCCGGTATAGCATGTTTAACTGCTCCCCACGTTCCTTCTATGGTATTAGTGTATGGCACCTGTATCCGGGTCCTTGAAATTCACACTATGATTTACCTTCAGATGCACGAAGCCTTCATTAGAAGGGCAATCGTAGCTTTTCCAGCAGTCTGAAATTATAATCGAACCCGCAACGTGGTCGAACGAAAATTAAATATTGGCGGCTACATTCAGTTGACCAATAGGGTTAATACAATTATTTGTCGGGTCGGATGGGGGTTGTCATATAAAAAGATTTATCGCCAATGTAAAAAATATCGCACCAAGGGTGACCGTACAGTAAATATGATCCCAGAAACTTTTAACAAATCAAAGAATTTAAATAATTTTTTTAAAATTAAATTTCAGATCTTATCACAATACATTGCAAAGTAAAGAAAATTTAAGTGTCAAATAAGGTAGTCAATTTATTGTAAAATGCAAGCCCAGAATATAAAGCATCTCAAGGAAAAGAACATGTTCCAGAAACAATCTCTGGAATAACTAATCTGATGAAATTCAAGAAAAAGTCTCAGAAGCCTTTATTGATCAGATTAACTTGATAATATCATTCAGTAGATACATTAATATTAATCAGTGCATATTTCCAGGATATGGAAAACATAAAAACTAGATGAATATCATAAGTTTATTGTAGAACTACTGATTTCACAAACTTGAATTTTATTCCATTTTTTTAAAAGCATTACATTTCAGTTAAAAAGTAAATAAAAATATTTTATTAGATTATTTTAATTATAGATTTCAGATTTCCAAACTTCACCAATAATTAGAATTTCATATGGAAAATTACTTCTTGTTGAGATTGACAATATATTTTCAGCTATGATAATTAGTCTTAAGTAAAAGTAATTATCACTTAACTAGTTTCTCTAATAAGTTCAATATTCATACAGGTATTGTTTCATATATAATAAATTTAGAAGAGGGAAATAGAGTTTGGTAAACTTTATATTTCTGATTAAAGTATAAGATCTTTTAATAAATGAAGTAACTTTAAAAAAATGTTTATTAATACACAAATGAGAATAATACAAATGTATGGATACATTCCTCTTCTTTCTGCTAATTTTTGCTAAAATAGTCTTCGAAAAACTCCAAAACAGTTGGTAAAGACTTTTCCAAGTAGCACAAGGTTATAGCAGAAATAGCAAGCCTATGTAGCATAGAGAAAAAAAAATTACTAAAGACCATATCTTGCATTTTTGGAAATGTTTTTATAAATCTCTCTTTTAATAGAGAAATATAAATTAATCAGTTTTATAAAACTTCTGAACTTGCAACTAAAATAATACATACTTCTTATTAAAAAGACAGATATTCTATTGTTTAGAAACTTTGAAATAATTTAAAATATATATGCTCTAATGATATTAAATGCAAAATTACTCTTAAGTTTCATTTAACACATCTATTTACAATGTATCCAGCCTGAAGAATAATAAGTATTCATAAATTCAAATATCAGATGAAAGATTTCAATGTTTAATTAAATATATTAATATCTAGAAATATAGATTAAATAACACCATCTATTAAGAATCATTATGCTTTTGGAAGCCAAGATTGAGTTGTAAAAAATTTTGCGATTTCAAAATTTAAATTTTATAATATAGGATTATAAAAATGTATACAATGTTCTAAAGACAAAAAAGGAGAAAGTATTATAATAATGTAGGAAAGATGGCAAGGTACAAATTTACAGGCGCATAAGAAAAAACACTTCTTGATAGCAAAAGGAAATATAGAATGCAGTTATTTACTAATGAATTCTACTCCCAAAGGAAAAACTATTTTCTTCACAATTGTTATAAATGGCGAGTTTCCCACTGACAAAGTTAATAATATCCTTTACCTGAATTTTTTAACTGATTCCTTATTATCAAATAAGTAGCCAAAACAATACTTGTAATGCTTGGTCACTACATTTACTACATATCATTTGTTATTTGTGAAATAGCTTTTAAATCAGAAGTAGTTATTATCAATAAACATTTCATTTTGTAACTCAGCAAAACAAAGGGCACTAAACGCAATTTTTTATTCATACTACTAATAATAAGGATTCTAGTTATAATTTATCATTTCTGACATTTTCTTTAGATTAGGAATGATAGTAAGTTTGACCTTAATTCTATCACTGATTATTATTCTTAAAAGAATAACTTCATGTACATTAACATTCACAAAAAATCAGATTGCAATTTAAACTGCATATAGTATTAACATATCAATTAATCGATTTATATAAAAAAATATTCAAAAAGATTAATCCAAAAGAAACACTCTTTCTTCTTTCTTATTTTCTCTCTCTTTTTCAAAATCTACTTCTTAAAAAATGAATGTTGTTGGTCTTTATTATTTCATTTCTTTTATTTTTTAAAGTACATAATATTATAAAAAGAATAATATAGTAAAAATATTTAAAATAATCATATAAAAAAGTAATAGATGACTGATAGAAAATAAATAAGAAAAATGTAAAAGAAATAGATTTCAAATATTCATTATTAAAAGCTATACATATGGAATGTTTTCTTTGTATCCAAAATAATAAAATTTTGTGTGGAATAACTACACTGAGCAATGTCAGTAGAGAAAATGGAAGTTTATACAAAATTTGCATCTAAACAAAAAACAGGAATATGAGAAATCCAATAGATTTTTCATGTCAGTGTTGTCACGGTGAATATTCATGTCCTCATACTTATGAAGATGATCCAGACTTGGTAAGCAAACAATATAATATTTCTAAAATTATTCTAAAATTTTAAAAGGATGCATTTAAAATGTTTATGCGTAGTTTAGTGAATTTCAAATGAATACGACAATGTATATATAACAGATATAATATAAGTGCTTCTTGATACATAAAAAAAAATAAATTTAGAATGAAACTTTTTATAGTAATTGCAACAAATATTATCCAAACATAAAATATACCTTCATTCCAATACACTTATATAAAACAGTAATCAAAGAAAAAAAAATAGCTCATGGTATATTTTTACAATCCTCATAAAAGCAAATAAATATCACTAACATCAAATTAAAACTAGTCAAGGTCATATTTTAAATATGAAATGCTTACCAAGGAGTTAACAATTGCCCTTGTTTGCATGCATAGTAAAAAAATTATATCACAATTTGCTATAAATTGAATGGTATATTGAAATATGATACAATAAATATCACAATGATTAAAGAAAAAGATTTTATATATGCTAAAAAAATTAATAATTATAAAAAAAATGCCTACATAATACAACAAATGCCTTGCTTGTTACCAACTGGAGAGACGGCAAAGCATCTAACTGCTGAACAGAGAGACAACCAGGCACACCATGGTCGCTAAAAACAATAAACAATCACATTTTAAAATAATGAAAACAATGTTAGATCTTTGAGATAGTTCTGAAGCAATTTTTTTTTCAGAGAATCATAAATACATACAGTTTCTTTGATATTAAAATGTTCAGCAATAAAACACTTTACTATGTTGAAATTTATTTTAAAAATTAATCAATCATTCTGTACAGAAATACTAGTAATATTTTTTTAACACATAGTTTAAAATAAAAAAACAGTTTCTTGAAATTGTTAATATAGATAAATACTAAAATACCAAGAAATTTAACACTTATTTAAGGATGAAAAAAATAATCTTGGTTTCAAACATTTTACTTAAATCAGTCCAATAATCATATCGTATTGACAATTGTATTTTCCAATAACTAATGAATTATCTTTTCTTCTCTGGATTTAAAAATCAATATGCTTTACTTTTTCTTCCTTTGAATATTAATTTGATGATAAAAACATGTTTCATTTTTGCACAAAAGATTACAAGAAAAAAAGTGTACAGACTACTAATGAAGAATATTCTTCAGTCATATCTTATTAAAAAAAAAAAGTTGGCACATACAATGTGAAGCTTTAATCTCACAGTATCACATAATAAAAAATTTTTTAAATAAAAAATATTTTTCCTTGCATGTTAAAAAGATCTGAATTACTAATTCAGCATTTGCTCATCATGATAAAATTTATATAATTTGTGACACACCTTCAGCATCATCAGAGTGTGACTTACTGATGTTGGAGGTACTAGCTATATATTTTCCTGTTTAGTAAATTATTTAAACTTTCTATAGCATTTAACCCTTTTAATATAGAGTTAACATAGAATAGATATTCTTTACCAAAAATTATATATAATAGAAATTTCCTGCTTCCTCTAGCTGGAATAAAGCTGTTAACTATTGACACTCAATTATATTAGGACATTTTTATCATAAACATTTTTCTAACTATATAAATTTAAAATCTTTATTAAATAAATAAAAATTTTATTCAATATTTTAGTATCAGGAAAATTTTTTGAAATATGAATATGGATATAAAACTAAACTAATGCAATTAACAGCAAAAAAGAAAAAAATTAAGCTTCTAATTTATAAATGAACTTTTCAAAGAGGTAAAAGATTAAAAATCATTCAGAATGGATAAAATAGTTAAAATGCATTCAGGCATAAATATTTTTGCATTTTTTCCATACTTGAAATAAGCAAGTTATTTTTGCATCGAATTTGCAGAAGTCATAAAAATAATAAAATATGAAATTTTTTAATTGAAACAAGCAATTCTTTTCTATTTATTAAGCTTAGTAAAAAGATTATTATTTTCACACTCTAAAATACTGTTAAAAACGAGGGAAGTAAACTTACTTTTGTTAAAAGAGCATACAAACTCCATACTATAGTAAGTATTATCATGTATTCAGCCAATTCATTATCATAAGGTCTTGCAGGGCGCCTGTAATTGATACAATATATGTTACCATGAGAAGGAAGGAAAAATTTATTTTTTGAGATTGCAATCAAAATTGAACAACATATCTTATTCTGGGGAATTATTACAAACCTTTTATAGTTAATATTCCTGTTTACCATTAAATACTGAGCAATCTATACCTAACCTTTTGACATTGAATTGATTTGAGTTTAAACACTATGTACTAAGTATTGTAAAGCTATTGAAACAGTGAAAATTTAATTTTAATAGAATTTTACAAAGTCCACCAAGCCATATCATTGATAATTACATTAGGAAAAAATATATATAATTTCCTGCAATTATAGCAGAGTTACAAGGTGTTGAAAATTAAAATACAACTTAAATTACAATACATGAATGCAACATTTAAAAGTATTACAATACATGAATGAATACCAGAGATTAGTGAAATTTTAAACTCTTTTATGATTTAAACTATTTTTTTACTTATGGTTAAACATTTGGTTAAATAATAAAATAAGATTAGTTACATTATAAAAGGGTTTGTCAGTTTTATTAAATTTTTTGAAAATCACTCAATAAAGAGGACATCACATGGATAAATTTTAAGTTCTCTAAATTTTTAACTAAAAAAAAAAGATTTTTAAGCATAGAAAAGACTTCAAAGAATAAATTTCAATTATGCTCTATGTAAATGATTTAAAAGATTATTATTTAGATATTTTATTCACTAACTTGAAAAAAATATTAATTTTAAGAAATTTATGTCCTTGTTGTTAAATGATTGAGAGCCAATAATTCTGAAAATTTAAACGGCATTTATTTTTGAAATGGAAAAATATTAATAATTTGAAGAATTACATAGAGCTTTTTTAAATCAAAATATCTTGTTGGAAAATGTTAAACAATTAATGAAATATGCACAGCAAAACATGTTTATATGTTTAGAAAAAGTCATCTCCAATTTAAATAGAGTTAGTTAGAAACAGATAATTGAAAAAATGATTTTGATAAAATAATAATAATAATAAAAAGGGAATAAAGACAAGAGCAAACACACATGGGATTTTTTTTTTTTTTTCAATAACTGGAATGCTAGAGGAGGAAAGAATCACATCAAATCAAAAGCTACATTAAAAAGTATACAATTTGTATTCACTGGATTATTTAAATAACAATGATGAAAATTAATCAAAGCTAGCAATTTAATAAAGCAACTATTTCTTAAATATAAAACTAGGAATTCTTAAATATATTCACCCATAATTTATTTTTTCATTCAAGAGAAAAATATTTAAAATTTTGAAATTAATAAATTTATATTAAATAATTTTAAAAATACTTTTATTAGTGAGCTAATAAAGAGATTTTTGTTTTTATTTTAATTATTTTCTGCCTTCCAGTTTTTGATACATCGGTTATTATAGTGAGTATTGCATAATTCTAAAATCGACCCCCCCCTCGAATCATTATCTGGTGGCGCAATTAGTATGGAATCAAAACTGAATTAAATTAACATATTTATTATAATTAAGTTCTGAAAATATAAGAATTATGTATTATCATCAAAAATACTGAAGTATACAAAATTTTAGAATTCCCGCATATCTGTAAATGAATGAAAGGTAGATTAAAAATGCCATTGTTACAATTATGAAGCAAGTTATAAACATTAAAGCAAGTCAAATTTAATAAAACAGTAAAAATTGCTGTTTAAAATAAAATATTCCGAAAAAACAATTTCGACAGTATAAAAGTAATATTTTTTTAAAAAAATCAGAAATTTGTAAACTGGACTTTACAGAATACTTAAGGTAATCATGTGATTAATAGTAGGTTGATTTTATTGTTAATAAGATACAGCTTTTATTTCTATACCTATGGATTTGGTCTGGTCTTCTTGGATCTTCCTGGTTGTTGGTCCTATTGGAAGGCATTTTTTTCCAGAAATTAAACAGAATAAACAAATGTTAATCAAATTAGCACTTAATGTATTAATTCTCTTGATCAATTCAAAGCAGAGTTGAGTGTTAAAATGTGATTTGCTACTACACTAAAAATCAGCTGGTTTTACCTCTAATGAGTACCGCTGTCATTAAGAAATTTCTGTGTTTATCGCTGAAAGAAGCATGCAAATTCATATGGAAGTGATATGTGACACTGATTGTGAAGCCGAAAAATAATCCTTTTGAAACGTTAAATGCTGTATAGTGCTTCGATTTCATTATATAGAACCAAAAATCAATACCAGAACTGAAAAAAAGCAAAATTTTGAAATCTGCATAATCTAAAGAAAATGAATTTTATTATCGCATATATATATCGCAGGAAATTTCATAATATTCAGTTGAATATTTTTTTATTGTTTCATTAATTTTTAATACCTTTTTATTTTTTGTTATGGAAGATATTGTTGCAATCAATGTAAAAGTAAATAAGAATTTAAATTTTTAAGAGGGTGAGTGAAAAAAGTTGGGGGGGGAGAAAATATTGAAAATATCTAAAACATTTTACAAATAAAGGAAATAGCAAAAAATCAATAAATCGTATTTTTAGACTATCGAGTCGAAACTAAATTTAATATCTAGAGCCAATATCTAAATTTTCATATAATTTACCTCTATATTCATAGTGAATACTAATGCAATTTTAAGTTGACGATGAACTCTATTAAGCACATTCGCGAATTATTCACTAAGAGTTATGAAATTTTTTATGCTTATGCATCAAAATATAAATACGTCAAATTCCTTAAAAAGATTTTTTTAGAACGAAATTTATTATTTTAAAAAAAATTATATTATATATATATATAATTACATAAAATTTTCAAAATATTCCAGGTGACTTATTTTTTAAATTTTTTCTATTATTTTTTCCTTACTACCCAATATATATATAAAAAATGGAACAGAACTGTGTATGATTTTGTAATTCCAATTAAATGCTAATTTTTTAGAAATATTTTTTTATGCACATTTACTGAATTTCTTTACTTTAAAAAAAAACTAAAATTAACTTTTAAATATCTAAAAAAACCTTGCAATATAAAATGCTTACCCCATTTTCTTTTAATATTTAACCAAAATCTTTTTTATCAATTATATTTAATTTCCTCAAAAAGTAATACACCTGGAACATTTTAAAGATATTTAAATCTAATTACAATATCATTTTGAGAAAAGGCATTGAAATGTACATTTTTTTTTCTCTAGGCCATTATTATATTCATTTTATTGAACAATACATTTTATAACACTATTTTAGTTGAATGTAAACATATTTTGGTGATGAAATGATAAAGATGAAATTGCATTTTTTTCGTCCATTTTTGCTTAATTCAAAGCCCTCTGTCCCCTTAATACACATATTTTACGAGAGGGCTAAAATGTGAAGTTTAGTCCCTCGAAAGTTGGAATTGTGATCAGAGGGCAAGGATAACATTTGGTGCCCCTCTCTCCATACTTCCATCCCGCACCAACTGGAAGGCACTAGACCTTCATCGTGACATTTAACATACAGTGAAACCACACAGAAAGCGAATTTTCCAAGTCCTTTAAAACAGAAAAAACATCATTAATGTAATTACAGATGCTTTTTGAATGCAACTCTCAAAATAAACTTATTTCTGATTTCATGGAAATATTCAAAATGCTTTATATTCATTTAATAATTAAAAAGTTTTCTGAAAGTATTAAATGTGTGCATGATACAATAAAAATTGGGGATTCGTTTTGTCAAGTCCTCAGCTTTCATTGTTATGGATGTCGAATTATTTACCAAAAAACATCTAAAAATTTACTTAATAGTTTTTCTTAAAAGTAATTAAATTATGCCAAGTAAACTTCATAAGTCTTTTTATTTAACAGTGTCTATCATGCTAAGTGTTTGTTTAATTAGTTCTTAATAACTTAATAAAATTTGAGGTTTGCACCTCTGCAAATGTATCGGTTACAGAAATGGATTCTTATAAAAGGATGCACATTTTATTTAAACCATTAGAATTTTGTATCTCAAAGAATAAATATCATCTATGAGATTTTTTTCCTTTCTAATGTCAGCATTAAATATTAATGCCTATATAGTTTTAAATTTATAACAAGAAGAATTCTTCTAGAGGTATAAAGTAAAGCGTGACTATCTTCATTATGTGATTTATGCATTTTTTTTTTCACCATAAAAAAATGGTGCTATTTTTTTCACAATTTTTTCAATCTGATTGTTAAAGTTGTCGAGGGCTGTTGGCATTGAGATGGTCGCTGATGTAACTTAACGGTCTTTTCACTTTTACTTCGCATTCTGCATTAAAAAAACATTTTAGCAAGTTTAGGATAATTGTATTAAATAACAAATCAACACTTATTGCATTTGAGGTCATTTAATCACCATTTTTGTAAAACTTTTTGCTGCATTTTAAATTGCGCTTCCACACACTAAAACTTTTTTAAAAATAACATTTTTGAATATACCCTCGATGGAACAGTTATTTATTCTCATCTAAAGCTAAATAAGTTATTTTTTTTTTTTATTTCAACACAATATTTTAAGATTAGAAATTTAATTTTATTCCAACAACAGGAAAAGTACAAATTCTTTATTGATAGATTATTTTAATAAGTATAAAAAATTAAAATTTCAGGGACTTATGGAGATCGCACTTTATAATTTTGAATATAAATAATTCATGTTTTAGGACAATTATATTTATTTCCGGCTTCGAGGCAACACGAGGACTTTTTAAGAAAGGGCCTTTTAGTCTTCGTAGTCGGATTGGGGGGAGACAACAACGGAGCCAGCAGCTCCTCCTCCAAGCTTTCGTGTCACATCACTGAGGGTATTTATTGTATCTTAGAGACTATTTTTATTACTTCCGCCCGTATCGGCACATCCACAAATGTAGTTATGTTTTCTACTCGCTAGGTGGATTGAACAGTTGTTTCAATAATCCTTCCTCATTGATGTGGATTCATCAGTGGATCTGATCTTGATCTATTTTATATTTGACCTGTTCACTTTCACATATTGCCCATGTCAGAGGCAAAATTTGTAAAACTAAACTCTTAAATAGGACCGGATTAATAAACAGACAAAGTAAGCAACTGCCTTTAAGTCCCGAACTGCGGAGAACTCTTTTGTTTTTGGTTTGCGGTATTTTTTAGAGAAATTTCATTTGCAAGGAACGTGCATTCGAACTTGTTCAAAGAAAATCAAACATGCTTTAAATTTTGGAGAATTATTGTAACAGCATTTCTAATTAATCATTCTTTACAAATTTTTTATAATGCAATATTTTATAATTCTTACAAGACATTGATTTATACTTTAAAAATTCGCAGATCTAACAATTAAATACTATTTTGATTGTGTCAAAAAATGTCTTACGTTTTTACTAATTTATTGGAAAATTTTTAATTTTATTATTTTTTACTAAAACTTAAAATTACTTTTTTTTAAAATTTTTATAAGCGAAGTATTAAAACTAACTTGTTTGACAGTTACCCGAAATTAATGCTTTCTTATTTAAGTTTATCAAAATTTAGTACTTAAAATATTTCATATAGAGGTCAAAATTAAAACCAATAAAAAAAAAATGGAATTTTTGAAAATTGTGGAAGTTGGGGAAGAGAAAGCGGAACCAAGAAGCATGTATTGCCGAAGGGTTCACAATTAAAATGGCCCTGCTCTTCAGACGCGGATTTTGACAATGTGAGGCCACAGGCGCTGAAATATATTGAGGCCCCCTCCTTAAAAATTATATTAATGACAAAGAAGTAACAGAAACTGAACTTATTTGAGCTTTTAACTTTATCTTCATGCTTGTTTTTCTAATATAGTTTTATAATTTGAAGGCAATTCCTGCATGTTATTTTAAGGCATCTACAGTTTTTATTTCTCCTTAATTATACAGAGAATGTACTTTTTATTGACACAATATATATATGTAATGTTTTTGGAATCCTGCCGGCTAAATAATATGTAACATTATATTTTAAAAGTAGAATGCAGGTTTGACAAGCAGTGAAGAGAGTTTGTAGTTTTAATTTCGTTTTATTCTATTCCGAGTGGCAGGCATGATTATTTAAAAGAAGTTGCAGCGAGGCACAGAAGCCAAAGGCAAAAAAGTGACAAAACAAATGATCACTAGCCTTATATAACATAGGATTTCCGGCCACGTGCCGCTGGAATGACCTTTGAAAGGGCAAAAGTATCACATTCATTTGATACGTAGTACTGATGGCGCATTATTTTAACAAAGGGATTAATTAAACTGAAAGTGGAATTGGATCACGAAATAAGAGAATATTTTAGAATGAAGTTACTATGGGCTAAATTAAGATGAAATCTTGGAAATTAATTAAATTAAAATATTATTACATGTATATTTACATATTATATATGTAAAAGGGATTTTATGAACAACATTTGATTTGAAGCAAGAGTCGTGGAGCTCCTTTGCGATTTTTATTCTTTATAATTTCAAGGAAACAGTGCAATTTTTATACACTAACAAGATCCTTTGTCCGAGCTGTGTTGTACACTGTAGCGTATGAATAGGTAGGCAGAAAATAAGGAAGAAAGGCTGAGAAAATATTTTGAGCTTATATAGTTTGAGAGGAGAATTTACCAGCGCAGCATTTTGAGAATCAACGCATTCAGTGAAAAATTTACGATCAAAGAATTAAAGATACAGGAAATATTTTTAGAGAATAAATTAATTGCAAATTATAACACACACACACACACACACACACACACACACACACACACACACACACACACACACACACACACACACACACACACACACACACACACACACACGCTGTGGATTGATCGGGTTTCTTTGGCTTGGATATATATGTATACAATCAAACGGGAAAAAAATATACAATATTTTGTCCCCTTTACTTTTATCTTTTACTCTAAAAACTTTTAATAAATACAATACAATAGTGGTCAAGCATTCGAATTTTATATTAAATGGAAATTTTTTAAAAAAAAATACGTTCTTAATAAGTATATAATTTTTTTTCTTGAATCAGATTGAATAAGCTTCCTTTTTTAAAACTTAACTAGCAGGAATGGTCTTTCCAGTATGCTCTCTAATAAAGGTATCATCACCTTCCCCACATAAAAGCGTGGACAATGGGCAATACCTTCGACGCCACAAGTGCACAGATTTTTATTTCCAGACATCCGTATATGAGTTTTGTGCTTCAAAGTACGGTGAAGAAAACCTAAATATGCACTGTGAAAGCTTTTTTTCCCCAACCAAATTCAGTTTTAATATCACGATCACATATCAAATTTCATTGATCTAATTCGTTGCGTTTTTAAATTATCAATTAATTTAATTCAACATTCGATGAACATTCTTTAGATGCTAAATTAGTATACCTATTTTATTCGTATAGATATTTACTGTCTATCGTGCTCACTTGTACTCGAACTGCCAAACAGACATTCTTCATGTCAATAGATTTCACTCAAAATTTGATAAAAATCTACAAATTTGTTGTAAAGACCACACAACCAAATTTCAGTTTGTTTAGCTCAAGATGTTTTTGAGCTTTTGTGTTCACAGACGTATAGACAGACATAATTCCCAAACTGTACTTCGTGGACTCGAGGAAGTCTAAAATTTTGAGAATTGTCAAAATCTCGGGATGAATTTCTGGCGATTACAATAATTTCTATTTGCATACTTCGTTATAGTAGTAAGTAAAAATGGGCTTGATTTCATAAATCACCAAATTTTTTTATGAATTATAAAAAAATTATTAAATTTATTAAAATAAACCACGGACTATTAATGGAAAATTTTGTATTCTTTCTGAGTTTAAAACTAAAATAAACATTGTAAGTTTATCTGTAGCCCGAATGTCACATATTTCACAATCTAGCGCATTTTCCGATAAAGAAATATTAATCCCAAATAACAAGCAAAATTAAATTAAATTTTAAAGGGAGATACAAAAGTGCATATTGAATAGCATTAAATTTATACTTTTGATATGGCAATAAAAGAAATGAAAAAAAAAAAAAAGCCGCGAGTAAAATTTTACAGACATAGAAACAATTATTGAAAGGCATCAAAATGACACTTTTCTTGCTTTTAATTTGAAAAACTTGTCTGTGATTCTCCGATAATATCATTTTTAATAAATAAGCGAAACAATTGATTCATACTATTCCGCAAATGGTTCTTAACTATTATAGAACAGAAAAAATGGTCTCGCTCAACTTGCATTACAGATTTGGTATGGCTTTCCGTTAGATTTCAATTTTGTGAATACAAAACAAAAAGCGACCGAACAATTTTTTACTGAAATATTTAAACACCATTTATGACTTACTGAATTCAGAATGTTTCCATTATTTTAGAAAAAAATGTAGTAATAATATTCTCATTAATTTAAGAGATCTGACATTATTGAAAAAATGGAAGTACTCGCCTTAAGCGAAGACGACACTTTTGAGGGAAAAAAAAAAAAAAAAAAAAAAAAATCCGCATTACTGGCAACTTTGATTCAAGCAGAAAAAAAAAAAAAAATCGCACTTTAGAATCAGAATTCGACGATTGGTGTAAATCATTATTATTCAGAATTAATCCTTTTCATTGGATAAACAAAAGACTGACATATCCTTTTTATGCTTTTAGCTTACAAGATATTAACCGCCTTCGGCAACTAACTATTTGCCATTCATATTAAAGTAATAATTTAGCAATTTCAACTACCTATGATCAAATGCATTTTACCAAGATAAATGAAATAATATTTTAAAGCATTTTTGCACAATAAACATAATGCATACTGGCTGATTAGCTATGCATGCAAAGAAGCAAAATTCATTAGCAAATAAAACTTACATAAACTATCTGGTTGTTTAGGGAGAGAGCTGCTTTATAGTTTTATTTAGCGGTAACACTCAAAATGGAGTGGTGGGAAGGAAGGTCATTGATGATTTATGTACAGATCTGGGGGGGGGGGAGTCGGTGTTTTCGTTACTATTTATTCCCTCCATCATTTCATTAGGCTCTTTTTATACATTCATTTTTTAGACAAAAGTAAAGGAAGAAAATTTTGCCAACCAGATCAAAGGGGAGATTGTGGACAAAAAAAAAAAAAAAAATAAATAAATAAATAAAGCACGAAGCAAAACTAATGCAACTCCCCCTCCCCATTTTTTTTTCCATAAAGAATTTAAAATATTGACTAATAACGTGGTAGGAAAATTAAATGACTAAAAAACGAAAGCAACTATCTTCAACCAAAGCCTAAACAACTGAGTAAGAATTAAATTTTATGGTACTGAAATGAATGGTAGAAAAACGAAGTGAAATACTTGGTATCCTTGACGAGCAGTTAAATTTCAAATCCCATGTTCAAACTTTCAGGGAAATATACAATACGGTTTTCGATTCCAAGATTCACTCACATGTAGAAATTCTAGCCTTTCTTTCAACGACGAACAGCCAATTTATCTCTCCTGTCTGCATCCCCATTCATTCTGCACGCCCGATCTGGGCTTTCAGAGCGAAAAAGAACTTATATTGAATAATTGTTCAAGTTTCAGAGAAAACGCAGAGATAAAAAAAAAAAAAAAAGCTTTAAAAGGTTTCCCCCATTCGACAATTCATGCTCAAATTGGCAGAACACATCTCTAACAATTTGCAGAATATAAGTAGCCCAACAATAGGCAAACCTCCCTTTTTCGATCCAGGTGAAGTTTTTAACAAAAGAAGGTCCCCGTCCGCTCACAGTCTGTTAAGTTTCCACTCAAGCCTCAGATTTCATCTATTCCAGTGAAGTTACCAACCCCGAACTTACCATCACTGATTGTGGGGTGGATACCACAGTATCTTTCGTCTACGTCTCTCTCAATCTTTACAGGCCATGCGGTTCCCCAATCATTTGAATTTATCTTGCTGGTAGTTACTCAAAGAAGGGAAAATCATCCCTTTTACACCTAAGTAGAGCAGTTTCCCACCATTAATGGATGGATACATTTCTAGCTCATGATAAAATGCTCATGTAAGAAGAAACTTTTAAGGTAACGTTTGTTTTAAATTTGCTGCTTCACCGTGATTAGAAGCTTGAAGTGATTATAGCAAGATATGATTATAGGAATAATTATAATACATTTAATTATAGGAATAATTATTGCATACATAATTATGAGAATAATTATTCTATAGGAATATATTATCCTACATCTAATACTATTCTATATATAATTATTTTATTATATTCTATTATTCTATAGACTGAATAGAATAATTATTCTATTTATAATCAAATTTTATAATATATGTCCTAATAACACAAATTTATATTAGGGTTAATTTTTCATTAAAACAGAGTAAAAGGAATCCAATAAAATTCGTATTGTTTCGGATTAGAAACTTTATAGTCTTCATCAACCAACTTTATAGTCATAAAATAAAAAAAAAAAATGAATTAAAAATTGTAATACATTTAAATGAAATTCATCAAAAATAACAATTGTATTTAAAAGTCAGAATAAATATAGGCTTAATTTTCGCATACGTTCTAGAAAATTCTTTTCAAAAGAAGCACAGCGCTTTAATTCGCTTAAATAAAAATATTTGACAAATCATGAATGTTAATATAACAGGTCAAATAAAGAATAACCTTGAACATTTATTAAGTCACTTATAATCTGTTGTCTTCTTTGTAAGTATCAAATCTTAAAAAAAAAGTAATAAAAATGTATTTCATTCGAAAATGTGTGTGCTGTTTTGCAATAAAATATTCTTGCTTATCAAAAGAAACTTTTATTAAAACTTTATTTTTCAAGAAGTTATTAATTTTGACCTTCAAGCAGAAGAAAACTGAAATTTTTTGTTGAAAACTTTTTATTTTTAATTAATTTATTTTTTAAATTTTATTTGATGCACTTCTGTCCTTCATATAAAAGTAAAAAATTAAAAAATGCATGAATTTATGCCGACAAAATTAGTGGTAATCTAAAATATTAATGAACACTTCATGAATCATTAAAATTATTTGAAATTGTTCGTTTTCACATATACACATGGAATAAATGAAACTTATTTTTGCATCCAAAAATTAATATTAAATGCATTGTTTAATAATGTGTTGATGCTTGAATTCTTTTTATTTCCATTTATGAGGATTATAAACAATATTGTAATAATTGCAAATATGGCAGATAAATACTATGAAATTTGAGTCATTTTTAAAAAATATCGAACGAATAAACAAAATTAGTCCTTTTCTTGTTACAAAATGTAGAACTCATTTTGAATTAATTATAACAAAGTGTGTTTGTAAATTTAAATCATTATAATCCGACAAAGTATTTATTAGGAAAAAAATATTTCGCATTCTTTATTGACTTCTTATATTCTGTAAGTACAATTCTATGAGCAAAAGACACAAAAAATTAACGTGCCAAGCGAACAGAAACTCACCGTTAGGTTTAAAAGTAACGACTATTTTAACTTTTGTTTGATATTTTTAGTATCCTTTGAATTTCTTTTTTATATTATTACATTACAAGAAGGCGGAAAATAATAACCGATAAAGGAAGTTAAATGTTCTTCCTAGTTCATTAAAAATACTTAGCTTTTCTTTTTAAACATACGGTTTTTCTGAAACATTCGGCATGCTTTCAAAATATTTGATGCCGTCAAAAGTAAAAAGCATATTTTCAACGATAACAAAAAAAAGCTTTTTTTTTTCCCCCTCCAAGGAATGAACTGCTTGCGTTAAATCATAAGACTGACAGTTCTAAAATTTCCCGAAACAATCTGCAATTTGAATATTGTAAACATTAGCGCATCATACATAACATAAACTTGTTACTCGCAACATGCATTGATTATAATACACATCTACATTTAAAAAGACTAACACTTTAAAATTTCTATCATGAAGATCTTTTATCGTTTAAATGTTATTCGTTAGATTTAAGCAACTGTCAAGTCCCCCCCCCCCCGAATCTAAATATTATTTGTAGAAAAAAGAAAGACGAAGTAAAAAATTTCATAATCTAGTATGAGAAAAAGACAACTAACGAATTAAAAAATCGTAGATCAGAGAAAAGGTTTATTCAGTGACTTGAACTGTCAATTCTTTGTCTTTAAAAAATGTTAGTATTCCCATAATCGAGTTCACTTTAATAAAAACTCCACCGTTTAGCTGACAGTAATTCTTCCTCTATTGAATAATAAATACCATTCACATGGGTTTTCGCTTCAAAATAATAAAATTTCCGCAAATTTTTTCGTAATGTATATTTTGATGAAAGCTATTACACGAAGTGTATTTTTTAATTGCCTTTTTGTACATAAAGAAATTAAAACCTAAGAATAATGTCTCAATATATTTTTTTTTTTTTTTCCTTTTTTGTTAGGTACGTTTTCAGAAAATTTCAACAAGGAGAATTCGAAAATTATGTATCCTTTATTTACTAGGGAATTTTTTTAAATAAGTATTCATAAATATTTTCTTTCAAGCCATAAAATTAAAATTATCATTTCATTTTTTATTTTTGTTATAAATTACGTTAATTTTTTTTTAAAATTGGCACATACAAAAAACTAAAGAATGAATTCTCTTTGAATCATTCAAAAATGACAGTAAATAAATATTTATAATAGATGAGAAAAAGTGTATTTTTAATTTTTAAAAACTGCAATAATTTATCTCTACACTTTAAAAATGTGTACAGCGAAAGGGAAATCTCGAGAGAATAAAGCGCTTTGGCTATATAGACGACAGGTAAACGAACACACACACACACACACACACACACACACACACACACACACACACACACACACACACACACACACACACCATTCCCTCGGACTAAAGTCATGGCATTGACCTTTCTTGTAAAAGGGAGCTATTTTTTCCCCCCTTCTTTATCTTATATTAGCTGAGAATTGTTGACTTGTCAATCAGTTAGCCAACGCAATGAAAAGATGGATCTCAAAGATCTGCAAACAAATTTGAAATAAATTCTTAGAGAAATATTCTGAAATTTGACAGAAAGTTCATTTTAACTATAATGCATTCGAGTAGACTATCCTTGTAAATCAAATAAATAAAACAATTGCTCATTGGTTTCCGAAAAAAAAAAAAAAAAACCATTTAGATCGTCCTTGCATGCCATATCTCCCTCAGTTGTTAATAATATTCAAATCATATGATTTTGCTAATCATATTGCAATTTATTTGGAACAAATGATTTTGATATTTCGTTTTTTTTCTTAATATTTTATTGTTTTCTGTATCTTGGATATTTACCGAATATCACTACTTTTGAAATTATTTATTTTTGGGTTTTCGTTTGACTCATTTTCATTCAATATCGTTTATCTCTCTTTTCTGAGTAAAGGAGGGGGAGAGGAGGGAATTGTGTGCAAGTCTGCAGCAAAAAAAAAAAAAAAAAAAAAAAAATACTGCCGATTCAGCACTACGATATCGATTTTGAGCCCCCCTCCCCACACTTAGTCATGAGGCGACAGCTTCCAACGTTTGTGCGGAGATCCGCCACTCTGTTCTTAAATTCAATAAACCTGGATGAATCAGAATGATAGCTTGTTTGATTTGTACTGCGAGGGCCGGGTTCACTTGTGCTATACATACGGAAGCACTGTGCGCTTCTTCTGACCCTATGAGCTCGGATTCGTCACAAAACGTCTCGTTCGACAGAAGCAGCGCCTCGGACGATTTCGGCCAAATGGCTGAAATGTAGGGGAGAAGGAAATTCACCACCACCCGCGATTACGTTCTCTATGGGATGGGAATGTCGATGTCTCTGACAGTGATTGAAGAGCTGTTTTTTTTTTATATCATTCTACCGGAGTCAAGAATAGAAGGAATGGAAGAAAATAATTACGAACCATTTAATTCCGTTAAAGAAATTTCTAAATTCCATCAAATATTACAATTTTCTTATACATTTTATTACGGTTGCCATTAGCCGGCTCTTAAAGAATTGTCATGCATAATATATTAAGAATTTCTAATTTCTTCAGGAAAAAATTTATCAAGATCTTTCCTCTTTGTTTATTTTTATTGATACTGATTATCCGAAATCTTTTAGCTCATATACGATAGCAAAATTATGTTTTAATCGATTTTGGCAAAATAAGTTAGAAATTATAAAATTATCATTTTTTCTCAATCATTTTTTTTCTCAATTTTTTACAAATGGCGAATTTTATTATATTTTATTGCCTCTATATTTTAGAAGTTGTTAAATACAGTTAAAATCAACTGTGAATGTAATTTCTAAATAAAATAAAATTTGATGTATTCATTTTTAATTTTTGAAAAACGAATTCGTATATAATTTATAAAATAACATTTTTCTTAATAGTTTTTTCTGACATTTTTATGCAGCCTCTTCAAATAAAAATGCTCTCTTCTATACGAATATGTAATAATATATCATTGATAATATTTCATACAGTTCAGAACAGAAATTAAGAAGTTTGCACTTTATTTTAAATGCGAATTTATGGAAATGTCCGTTTTTTTTTAAATAAAATTTATACAAAATTTAAGAGTTATTAAAATAATCTTTCTGGATATGTAAGAGAAAAAATAATTTCATTTCCCCGATTAGGAAATGTAAAAGCTAACAAATTAAACATAAACGCATAATCTTGCACTTTTAACTTTTTAAAAAATATAGAGAGCCCTTTTAATTAAAGTTGTGAGCCACTATTTACATTTAAAATTTAAAATTCCTTAAAGTATGAAATTCCTTCATGAGAAAAAAAGTAAATTAATTTAAACTATAAAGCTCTTCAATATGAATTGTCTAGAAAATAAAAACTGGAAGTAAAATTGGTGTTATAAAATTTATCAAAACATTGACACATATAGTAATTTTCTTTTCATCATGTTGCAGACGACATTACTAAGGATTAAAAAAAAAAAAAAAAAAAAAAAAAAAACGATTTATATTTTATGTCACCATTTAAGTTTCGTGTTATACATTTAAATGTATTTATATATCGATAAATTTTTATGCATTATATGAAATTTAAAAAAATAATGAGGAAAATTTGTCAGTCAGAATGAATTAAAACTTTATTATTAAAAGGTTTCATACGTGATAAACAAGTGATAAATTTTTTTGAGAAAACAAATTTAAAGGAATTTGGAACCTCTAGCTTGAAATATCGTAGATAATTATGTTTGATGTTTAATTCGTCAATTCTGATTTTTAAAAATTTCTCCCAATTATTTTGCAGCGATAAGCTATACACATACTAAAATAATAATAATAATAATAAAAAACATTCTTTGAAATATAGATGAGTAAATTTGTAAATTTAGCAACTGATAACAAATCCTTCCCTCAAACCGCAAATGATTACCACAGGGTGTGATATGGAGGAGCATATCAATCATAGTTTTACAGGTTTCCCCTCCTGTTATTACTCTGAAGGAAGGGACTATTTCATTCTGTTTACGTATACGATAATCTGTCCCAGATTTTGAGGCTCCAGAATTCTCATCGGATAAGCCTTTAGCGAATTGGGATGTGCGAGAATAGAACCTGGAACCTTGTGGTTCGCAGACCAGTAACATAACCATTATGCAAAAGCAATTGCTCGTACAGCGTAGTTGTTAACTGGCTTATATGCTATTCACCACAAGCCCATAGAGCTAAGATACTGATAGAGGAGGGCAATCCTACTTTGGTGTAGGACAAGATAAAATCATGTGACCTTGGGACAGAATTTGTGTTCGCTGTAACCGCATGCTCCGTTCCCCATTTATTTTAATGGCAAATTTTCTTCTCACTTTTAACTGTTGGATTTTAAAACTTATTTAAGCCATGGCTAACTATTGCTGTGCTATTGGATGCAAAGAAAAAACTTCTAAGGATAGTCCTGTATCATTTCACAGGTATGTACAATAAAAATATTCTGTTTATATTGTAGCGATATGAGATGCGCGAGGATAGAACCTGGGACCTTGTGGTTCGCAATCCAGTAACATAACCATTATGCAAAAGCAATTGCCTGTGCAGCGTAGTTTTTAACTGACTTATATGCTATTCACCACAATATCCATTTTAAGTCAATTTAAAATTTCGTAACCTCCATCATTCAGTGATTTTGGTGTTATAACTGAATAATATTTCATAGTTTGGTTTAGTTATTGTATTAAATTTATTTAACTTGTTATTAAGCTTCATTTAAACTGATGTAATTGCATCATATTTTATTACTTGCTTTATTTTAATCTCGAATGTGTTGCAAGTGCTTGGCGTGATTGTTTCTCGCCTATACAAGTGTTTACATAAACATTATTGACCGATTAATAATTGTGTATTTATTTCAGTGCAAATAAAGTTCCTTATTATTTCCAATATGTTGTTTCTTTTCTACCATAAATATTCGAATCGTATTATACCGTGAAAGATATTAAATTATCATTGTGAATGAAATAGTGAAACTAAAACGTATGTTTTATTGAAAATGTTATATAGTAAAATTTCATAAATGTGCTAGCAGTAATAGCATGTTTTTATAAATTTTAATTAAGATCTAAAAAGAAACTAGTGGATATTCTAAAGATAAGAAACTATTAAAGAAAGAAATGCTATCTTTACAAATAAAATTTTTGCCTGAATGTTAACATTTATTAATAACTTGCGATAGGCACATATCCTAAAATCACCGTTTTCGTAAAAATTTCGAATTTCCTTATTATTTTGTATTAAATCAACACATTTAAGATTCCAAAAATGATTTGATTTAATTTCTGCGATAGTTCGAAGCAAAGTTACCGCTAAAATTATAAACCAGAATCGAAATATTTAAAACTGATATTAACAAGGAGAAGGCACGAAGTTTAAAACCGAGTTCGGAATGATATTTTGTATAATAGTATACATTTAGAATGTTTATTAATAAAAATATTAAGACTCAAAAGTCAACCTTAAAACTTTCAAATTAGCTTATATACTAATAATGTGTTATCCGAGCGAGCGAGCTCTCGAGTAGTGTAGGGGTTTGAGCACTGGCGTAGCATTCAGGATACCTAGTTCGATCTGGGCTAGTGTTTTTTTTTTCTAAATTATTTCAAAATAATTTAACAGTTTTAATTAATATTTTTTTCCTTTTTTATGCAAAAAATAAATATTATTCAGAATATTTAGAAAAAAAAAAAAAAAGACTTAGGTCACTTTTATAATCTGCTTTTATAAAAAAGTTTTTTTTTTTTTTTATCTGTATGAGATAATGATAAAAGTATTTGAACATGTAAAATTAAAAGATGTTTTTAGGTAAAGAAAAGAAATAAAATGTGTACTTAAAGAAGAAAAATAATCACTTTTAGTAAATGCACAAAAACGAAATAAAAAACTAAACATAATTTAAATCAAAAAACTCGGCTACTGATGTAAAAAATAAAACATTATTTTCGAAATCAGTTTGCTTAGTTTTCAAAGAATTTATATATATTATTTAGGAAATGTTAACCGGAAATGAAAACCGACCGGACCCAATGCCGGGAAGCAAAATGTTGCGCAGCAGTTTTTGAGCATGCCAAGATTTGCGATATGGCGCCAAAAAAGGTATTCTAAAGGCCAGATTTCCCCGATATCTCGTGACTCATGTTGCGTACACTTGTTTGGACAAGACAGAAGCGTCAAGACCAGCGACTTTTATAGCTCTCTCCATTTATATATCAGCATTTATATATAATATATCTCCATTTATATATAAGCCGGCTTCATAGAACTAGGTAAGCAGAGTCTTCAAGGCCATATAACACCTCCGGAGAGAGTGGGATCGGATCTGCGAGAAGAGAAAGAGGCATCCGAGAGAGGCCCCGGTGGGATGCACTCGCACCAAACTTAACATGCGATTCATCTGTGCAATCGAACTTCCCTTCAAGTTCCGAAGTCGTGTCTTTGCCACATAGACTTTATAGATAGAACGACGGAAATTTGTAGAGCAGTTTCATAGTAAGCATTTTTTTATATATTTTTTTAAATTTTGATATGAGAAAAATATGATGTTTCTAGGTTGATATTGGAAAATTAGATTAAATTTTAACTTAAAAGATTAGCAATTTTAAAGATAATCTGAAAGGTTTTGTGGTCTGAGATCTTAACAGTTCTTTGATTTAATATTTGACGTAGTAGTACTTGTAGATGTTTTAATGCCAACTGTTATTAAAAACAATGATTACAAAATTCAGAAAATGCGTATATTAACAATTTTCATGGAGCAAGCTGCAATGTATACTCAACAGAATGCCAACATGCATGAAAATAACCATAATTTTTAAAAATATTCTTGGTTGTGTTTATTTTATTTTATTTATGTATTTATTTTTGAAGAAATATTTTTGGTTTCGAACAAATTTTGAAATAATGCATTCACATCTATAAAATTTTAGGAGTCAGTAATTCAGATTCCGAGTCTTGATGATATGGCAATATTGTTTAAGAGAAAAAAAGAAAATACCTGCATTCTAGATACTGAGAAACTAAAATCTGAATTTAGAAACTGCAAAGCTATAAGAAAATATCCATTGATAGATACGTTTTAAAAAGTATTTGGTGTAGTAAAATGTATAATAATTCAAATCAAATTACAAAATTTTAAAGGAAAATAAAATCTTATTCACTGAGCCGGAGCTAAAAACAAACAATTATTAAAAAAAGTCATGATATCCAAAAGCTGCGCATTAAAAATTTGAAAACAGTAAAGTGTGAAACAAACATTTCAGAGAAGGAAATGGCAACAATTTTAAAATACAATATTTAAAGATGAATTATTGCGCTAACATATTAAAAGGTGTTTATTGATTAGCCGAATTGCCATGAAAAGTATCAAAATTAAGTAAAAATGCATAACAGCAATTTTATTGGTTATATGTAGTTGTTAGTTGCCTGTGCAAACAAATTGAGACTTGGATAAGTTACCAGATAAGAAGAGACTGGGAGATTAAATGGAAATTTTCACATTTAAAAAAACTCCAAAGTAGACAAATTTAAAAGCTGTAGGTAATAAAAAAGATCTATAAAATGACTTAATTAAGCTATCATAATATTCGACAAGAGTTAAAAAAAAACTTTATTAAAAAGAAAAAATTTAAAAAATAAAAAAGTGCAAATTTGAAAAAAATATTCATTATTACCATTTTTTTTTAATTTGAGCAAAATTTTCGAAATTTTACTCAAATTTCAGGTCGATATTTGTATCATTATAAAAATTCTACTTGTTGAAAAAAAAAAAAAAAAAAGGCCCAGGGTCATAGAAAAAAGCATATAAGTGCTTTTCTGTTCGTCAGAATTCGCCAGAAACACCTATCCAAAAAGTATCCCACGATTTCAAATGTTATCATAATGGTTGATTTTTTTTTAAAGTGGTGAAACTTAAAGTTGAAGTTAATGCTATGTCTGTGTTATTAAGCCTGAATTCATTTGCTCATGACCGTTACGTTCTCGAACAGTAATATTTGTTTTACGAGAATCAACTACCACAAAGTAAGACTTTTTTTCGAATTTAATTTTCGCCATTTCTTTTCGAAAATCGATTACTGGAAATCACAGAATAACACACTTGAAACCTTAGAACAGGATTTTTTTTTTTTTTTTTTGGGGGGGGGGGTACTCGAATTCTGACTTATAAAAAAGCTAGACATTTTTCGACGAAAAAAGTTTTCAAAAAATAATGCAGATAATTATCTGAAATTTTTATTAGTTATTAATCTCTTTGCAATACGCATTTAAGTGGGATTCCAAAAATTTTGCACAAATAATAATAATAAAAAAATCCCAACTTTGCATTTTTTTAAAAAATTTACTCTTAATTAAATCATAACGTTTGACAACTCATTTTATAGATCTTTTTAATATCTACAACTTTTTTAATTCCAAACTTTTCCTTCTAAGACTAATAGTTTCTCTTATTTATACTCGAAAAATTGGTTGTGTGGCATTTGCGCTCAATAAATTTCCCCCTTTCCGCTCAAGCGTTAAGAAAGGCTACCACATTATAAACTTTATCTTTGCATGTAAGATTCGGCGATTTTACAATGTACGCCAAATGGTAATCAACTCACTATGAGTGAGAATGATACTCCTTATCTCTGATAACGAAACTTCCTTGAGAAAAATGCTGATGACCCTTACCACGTTTCAGACGAGTGTTGAAAATAATAAAGTGTGAGAAATTTGCTTTAAAAATGTATTTATTAAAAGGAATACGTTTATAATTTTCCCACACGGAAGACATTTATAAAAATTATAATTCTGATGTGCATAATACAAATTTAATCTAATAAAATGAATTATAATTTTTAGTTTTATGAGGATTTAATCTTTATATCTCTTACGGTTTAACTTTATTTAACAAAATGAAAAAAAAAAAAATACATAGAAAGGGCTTTAAATTCAAATGGATATCAATAATGTTTAGTTCTTTCTATATGTATGTATGCTTTTATGTATATTGTATATTCCACAAGCTTATACTTGAAATGAGTTGATGTATTTTTTACGTTAAAACTGTTCAAATAAGTTTTTTTTTTTTTTGTAAAATAATAAGCTTTTTGGCTGGCTAAAATAAATGATAGGAATCATATTAATAATTTTAAAAACAGCTGCTGGTTAATTCTGAGGAGAAAAAAAACAAACATATTTTCAATAAGAAAATGTTGATAACTACTGAAATTCATTCAAATCTGAAATATTACTTCATTTTCTAGCTTATTTACTGTCAGATTTAACTATACATAATCCAATGTACCGGAAGCGACATTTAAATGCAACACTTGAACGGCTACATAAAAGTATGAAAATAATAAAAAGGCGTTAGAAATTTTTAAAAAAATGAATATAATTTCTAAATAATTCTTTCAATATTTCACAATATGCATTATATGGTCACTTACATTTAACAAAAAAAAAAAAAAAAAAAAAAAAAAAAAGAAGAAGAAGAAGAAACTAACTGCAAACATTTCTGTCTCTGACATTCAGCATAGTCAAGACTGTTCCGCATTTCTGAAAGCTTATCCGCAATTTTTGTTCATTTGTATGTAACTAAAATTAAAAAAAAAAGTTTTAAGAGATTCAATTAAATAACTTGGTAGGAATGTTGCTTTTTTCAAAATAGAAATAATGATTACTCCTATATAACCATGAAATGAAGAAAAATAGTTGTAAAATATATTGTTACACAAATGCTAATACACATTAAAAAGCATTTTTTAAAAGTTTTTATGAAAGTAGCAGCCAACTTAATTTTATAATTCAGATTTATGGTAGCTAAATTTACTTAGCTTGTTCTTGATCGCTTACTCACAAGAGCATATTTAACTTCAAATTCTCTTTGACATGTAACATTTACTACTGTTCTAAAAACCTTATACTATTCCTCTTTTTATGCAATGCTTCTCTTTTAATTTTCAGTATTCTCAACAAAAATGGGAACTTGAAAAACGAAAGTGTTTAAATTTCAACTAATACAAAAACTTTCTCAATCAGCATTGTTTATGCGCATTGAAGATAACATTTTTATCTAATATTAATTAATTTCACTAAAATCATCCGTATACATACAATAATTTATTACATTAAGGAGTAACAGGATTTAAAAATGGATACATTTTCTAAAAATTGCAACGCTATAACTTACGAAAAATTACAGCACAAAATTGATTTTTGCATTAAGATTAAACTAAAAAAATTTTCTTTTTAATGATATCTATGTTTTAATCTACAAATTAAGTTTCGATGTTTAACAAGCTTTTAAAGAAATATTTTAACTATATTTTTCAACAATGTATTTCGCACAAAATAAAAATAAAACTTTATCTGCAAGAGCACGGCAATGGGAAAAAATTAGCTTTAATCTACCTGTTGCCATCACATTGACAGAAGTTCAAATTAAAAAAATAAATCAACTATTATTGTAAATTAAATATATAAAAATGTAAATTTCAGCTAGTGTCTGTATGAAGCGAACAAATTTGAAATATATTTTCTAAAAAGTAAATGGAGGAACAGATTTCTATGACCTTTTACAATATCTATAGTATTAATCTATACATATAGTATTAATCTATTACAATATCTATAGTAACAATTAAATTTAAGGCAAACATGGTTTAATATATCTATTTTATAATCACTGTAATCAGCGCCCATCAGTTAATTCTAATCAGGGGCACGTATCTACTAACAAAATGGTCTAAATGAACTAAACAATTACATTTTATGTTACTTGAGTAAATAAATACTCCGATGAATTAAGAATTTTAAATTTTTACGCAGGTCCTTTACATTACCCTTTGTAATCCTTTTACATGTTTACCCTTTTACATTAACCTTTGAATCTTATTTAACAATTTTTTTTTTTTTTTGAGACATCAATATTTTAACACTTAGCACTTCGATCTCCCCTCTCAGGAACCATTCAAGGCAGTGCATCATTTCATAAATATTTATTTTATTAAATTTTGAGTGGTAAAAATAAGTAGATTAATTTTCTGGGAAAATTCATATATATTAATTTTTCGGAGCAATGAACAAGTTCTCTTATTCGTCAAATATTTATGCATCTAATTACTTTTCGGAGAGCTAAGGTTAAATAAAAATCTGAACTCCAACTAAATCATTCATTAAAACTAAATTTATGAAATTTGAATATCACTCTTCTATAAAAATTGGCGATTTTAGAACACTTCACAGTCCGTTTCAAAGAAGATACGCCAATCTTTTACCAGGATTTATCAACAGATGTTGGATGATTATGGATTATTATGATTATGGAAATATTGATTGTTCTAATATTGATATGTAAAAACTGACAGATTTTATCGCAGAAGATAGAAGGTTTATTCATTGAACTTGAGTTAAGAGTTGAAGTGTCAAGAGTATTTCGCAGAATATGACTCCTAGGACAAAAGGACTGTGTAAAATTTAAGCTTCATAATTTTTTCATAAGAACATTTATTGACTGAAGTCAAATAAAATATTTTCATTTGCATCATTTAAATGTTTTGAAAGTAAAAATAAAAACTGAATTTTACGATGAATTGGAGAAATTTTTGTTGAGTAATTCTTTAAGATATTGTATAAATTACAAAAATTACTCTGGATTGCATATACAACTTCAATGCTGAGCGACTCTACATTCAATTTTCATATTCAAAAAAAAAAAAAAAAGATGTGCTTGGTTTCAGTAAAAAATATTTTTATATTAATTGCAGTTTAACTTTTCCACTCTAATTTAATATACAAATTTTATGAGCTCTGACAGAAATTAGTAAGTAATACAATGAACAGAACTGTTTAAGGCCTACATAATAGTATGACTGAATTATATAACTATCAAAATCTGAAACTTTGATAGCTAAATATTTTGCAGAAAAAGCTATTAAGAGATCGTTACATAAAATATATTTGAAAATTTTAGAGATCTTTTATACTGGTGAACTGCTGGTCACCAAAGGCGGCTAGTTTCTTAATAAAGATATTGCTAAGTGAACTATTGTAATATATATACATACACGTACATTTTTTTCCCTTTTATGAGTATAGATAATAGTGATTTTGAAGAAAATTCATTCAGAAATATGAGATTGTTTAAATATTAGTAAATAAAACAGCTATAGATTCTCTTTTATCTTACTTCTTTTTAAATGCATTTAATTCTGCTATTTATTTTTCTGATAAAAACAGTCTTACTTTTCTATTAATAATAGAATTAATTATCATTTATTGCAAGATATATGAATAAGATAAATATAAGTACAAGATCTCATAAATACAAGTGATTATCATCATTCCATTATTACCAATTTGCCCGACCGGAAATGCAGCTATGCAAAACTAAAAACCATCACCCCTCTAGATGCGCACCAAGTTTTCTTGCCAAAGGTCCAAATCCCAGTAAATCTACAATGCAACAGGGATAGGGAATAATTTATTGAGAGCAAATGCCCCATTCCCGAAAAATTAGAGCCCCCACTTCCACTTTCCCTTCCCTTTAGCCTTCAACCGATAACTATCCAGGTGTAAACTTAAGGACTTGTTTTGAATAGCCCAAAACTCAACAATTTAAATCAATAAAATTATTGTTAAATATTTTTTCATGCCAAAATATTTTTCCACTCGACTATTAAACTTAGAAAGTGAAAATGGGGGAAAAATAGTAACATTAGCAAAAGCGCGAGTGGATGATGTAATTAAACAATAAAATAGTTTTAATATTTCAAAGAAGGAAAAATGTGGAATTGCTACAAATTGTGTTTAAATCAATTTGAAAAATTGATTAGTTCTTCGGAATAAACTTTTATGTCACTGAAAAGTTTCAATATCACTGAAAGTTAAATTATTGATATGGTGTAGAAAACGAATTGTGCGGTGAAGAATTCTGAAGTTAATGGCGGAAAAGCGAAATCCCTGCTTCCATTTCATTCTATTTACGGCAAACTGATAACCTGTCAATAACAGGAACCGTGCGCATTCGTTTACGCAGAAAATCCTCCCTTCAGCATAGCAACAAGTGCCTGGGAATCGATGCATCCGCTTCAAACAGGCGCTTATTCGTTTAAAAATCGATTTATCGATCTTCTCTTCGTGAAACTCTTAACGGCCATTATTCTGCGGCTGAAGAGAGGAGTGAAATACCGCCCACCTGTGGAAGAGACGGGCTGGATGATGTGGAAAGAGACCTGAGTGTTTTGAGGATAAAGAACTGAAAGGGAGTTGCGGGGGATAGAAAGTGCGCGTGGTTGAGGCAGCCATGGTCTGCAAGGGACTGTTGTGCTCATGAAGGAAAAAAAAGAATGTTCTCTATTCATTAAAATGGAATCTTACGTGTGAAATTAGAGCAATTTTTTTAAAACCAATTTACTTTTTATAAAATAATGTTCTGAAAAGTTTATTTATGTAGTGATATAGATAATTTTGCACATTGAGTGGAAAGTTTTTTTTCCTTCCAAACTTTTAAAACAAATTATTTTTATAGCCTTTAATTCCATATTTATATAAGTAATTTTAAGTAATAAATTTTGGAAAACTAAAACAATAAAACGCTAATGGCAGATTACTTTTTAAAAAAAGCTGTTTCGGTATATCGCGAATTAAAAATATACAACTGAAATTTAAAATTAATTTTAAATCAAATAGTTAAAAAAAATCATCATCATAATCTAAATACTATTTAATGATGGAAGCGGGCATTTTTTTTTAATTTATAAGGGGCCACGGGTTTTTTTAGAAATTTAAAATAACAAAACATGAAATAGGCAGATGGTAATTAATTAGGAATGTCATTAAAATAATGTTCTAAAATTAATTTAAGCAATACCTGATTTTGATTCGAATAAGCTCGATTGCATGACATTTATAAATTAAAGCACAAAATTAAATTTCAAAATACTAGGAAAAAATTTTGAGGACTCGCTCTCTCCCTAAAACCATGGGGACCCTAGGTTATATTCTATTTTGTATATTTAATAATTCGACCCTGGATTTTAGAGCCAGGCGAATTGTTCGGAAACCAATCCAAAGTCCGTCAGTCAGAAATTAAAAATAAAATAGTTAAAGAGTGTGATTATATTATAATCAAGCTTTTCAAAATCAATTTAAATACGACAAAAATAGCAGGCAATGAAAATATGCATCTCTATTCAAAGCAGAATAAATGGAGTTCGAAAAGTATTTTTAAGTAAAAAAGATGCAGTATAGGAGTTTAAATAAGGATAAAAATATATTCAGGACAATTTATACCTCATAAAAAGAAATATAATTGTTTCGAAAAAAAAAAAAAAAAACGATTATAGCGTCGGAAGGAAATATTATTCATTTGGAATAAACCGCAACAATGAGATTGAAAGAGGAAAATCTTCACGCGCTGTTCCTTTAGAAATCCCGAAACCAATCACTTAATGGAAGATTCCGAATTAACAGGTAGGGTGATTAAACTCCAGAAAATAACTTTCACTCCCTCTTATGCCGTGTTCATTTTATTCTTTTAAGTATTGTTTGCAAAGTTGGTTTTTCATTTTCAATCGTATCGTTTTGTTTCGATTCGAAACCTATGTACCGTCTCTATATATTTCTCGATAAAATAAAATATAAATTTAAAAAGAAACTTTTCCTTCATCGTTTGCCTCACTCCCATCTTTGCGAAATCAAAATCGATCCGTGCCACGTGCCGAAGAAAAAGGATCTCCGACATAGGTTTAACTACGTCACGTTTCCTTAGCAACAAGTGGGCGGGGGGTTCTTTTGGAAGGGATTTCTCAGTTTTGAAACGTATAAAATTTAGATCATGACAAGATGGCTTCTTCGAAATGACAAAGACGCCATCTTGTCATCTTGACCCGAATTTTATTCTGTAGAAAATAAATACATATTGTCAGTTTTCCAGCCTTCTAAAACCGGAGAAGGGTATTTGCGATGTGGTACCTAGAATTTTAAATTAATATTTTCACGATTAAATTGGCATGCCGAATGTTAATATTTTAATTAATTTAATCGTTATAGCAATTCAGATGCCATTTAAAATGCATTAAATTATCTATCATTTTAATGAGTTATTGAAAGATGAAATTGCATATTTTAATCGATGTATATTATATGTACTCTTTCAGTATTTAGTAAGGATTTATTTATTTATTATTATTAATTTTGGAAACTATATGGTCTCGATTAGAATGATTTGAAATATGTTTCATGAAACTCTTGGCAACATGAATTTTTTTTATTCGATTTATTTTTTATGTTGCCTAAAAGTAATAAATAAAAATCAATTAAATTCTTATGACATTTCTCTAAAACCAATAAAAAATTAACAGGAATGATTTTTCTTTCTCGATTAATTCTATATAAAACCATATTTGTTAACATAAACGTCCAATAAATATCCATATAAAAACATAAACGTCCAATAAATCATGCGTAGCTATTTGGAGGTTTTGGTTAAACATATCTATTGGCAAGAGTATTTGGCGGGAAAATGTATTGGTATTAACTAAATTTTGAGGCTAAAACAAAAGAAAAAGGCTTATGTTTGTTTTTTTCAGTGTGTATGTGCCGTCTCTGCACAAACCAGACCGTCTGACTTATGCCTACCAAATTTGGCAAATATATACTTTGGAGGGTAGAAAAGTGATTTTCGAAGCGATTTTCAAAAAATTATCTTTTTAATAATACCAAATTTATTTTTTTAATCGTAGAATTTTTCTTTCTATATTTAATAAATTTTTTGAAATATTTTAAACATTTTGCAACAATATATTTAATTGTTGAAAAGAAACTGAAAACCCATCGTACGAATATTTCATCTTGTCTTTTGTCTTGTTGTTACGAATATTTCATCTTGTCTTTTGTCTTGTTGTTACGAATATTTCATCTTTTTTTTTCTATTGTTGTGACCAGAATAAAAAGATTAGGTACATTTTTCCCAAGATGAGTAGGTTTCAATATTAGGTATGCTTGTAATTTTTTTTTTTTTTTTTTGTATTTACAAATGGGATTTAACTTCAGAATGAAGCAATGTTGGACATTTTTTTAATGCTTCCATTTTAAAATATTGCTGATTTTACTTGTGATATAATTGAAAAAATAAATATTATGTACATAAAATATAGATAGAAAAATAGAAAATTGGTCAAGTGCAAAGCAGAGTGAAGATAAAAACAGTGTAAGGCTATTTCTCAAGTATTATATTATGTAAATTAAAAGTTTCTGATATACTATGTTTCTATATAATAATAATAAATATAATATAAAGTTAGTTAAATATAAGTTTCTGATATGTTTCATGAACTATCAACGTTAAATAAAAAATTATTCTATATTAAAAGAAATACATTAAATATTAAATAAACTTGACATATAATTGCTACTGCATGCACTACAAACTGGCTTTATTTTGCTTTACTTCATTTTGTATCCCTTATCTTCAAATTGTATTTTTTGTTTGTTTGTTTGTTTGCATTAGGAGAAAATTGGAAGCATTTCTTTACTTAAATGATATTTAATATTAGTAATATATGAATTTCATAATAAATTAATGCTATAAAATGGGAGGAATATTTTTATACTTAAGTATTTTGAACATTCCTTGTGAGAGGCTACTTTGACAGTAATTTTAAAACATAAATGTGATCAAAGAAATAATTTAAATTATTTTTTTGTGGATTATAGAATTAACGTTTTGTTAAATATTCCTTCAAATTTAATACAAAATCACCAAAATTTTAGCCTATTTTAAGAAAAAAAAAATTACAGCAGTTAAAAAGTATTATAATGCAATTTTTTAAATTTAACAATATATTAATAGAAAATGGTTCATTCTATTTTAACAACACGATTTCAAATTTTGATAACCAAAATATACTAAAGATTTAATCAAGGTTTCATGTATTATGGTTAAAAGTAAATTACAATAAAACATCTCTTTAAAACTTCTTTAATGTTACAGCAAGAGTTTATCCTGCAATGCAATAATAAAAGTCTGACTTTATTTCTTTTAATAAAAAAAATTAATGTTCTAAATTCATTTGCTCTTGAAATCTTATATTGATCTCGACTGGACTTCTGCAAACTATGGCCTCATTGTGAGATAACCAGACTTTTTTCATAGCAAAATGCGTATTGTTTTCCACTGGAAAAATAATTGCTTAAGAACGACTGAATCAATGGACACATCCAAGCGTGCCCTTAAAGCCATTTCTAATAAATATAATTAAATCCTCAAGAGATTTGAATCTGAAACACGAGAGCTGTAATGTCAACAGTCCAAGAGATTATTTAAATAATTCTAATAAAGGAGGGAAGAAGGGCAGGATTATTAAATAAGCAAAGTTGGCAATTGCCAAGGAGCCCCTCAGCTCTTGAAAATTTTTAGCAGTTTTAGAAAGTTTAGTTTTATACTTCCTTTAATGACAGAGCCCAAACAATCAAATTTATTCTAGACAAAATCAAGCATTCCTTAAATTAATGTCGAAACTTTATTCTTGTAATATTCCTAATTACAATTTACAAGTTATTCATTATGCTGTTTTATAATTCTAAAAAATTTGGAGCTTTTCAGTTAAAAAAAATATTTCCTCCTTTTACAATATTATTTAGAGTATATTAAAGAAAGTTTTTTTTTTTTTTTTTTTTTTTTTTTTTTAATATTTTGCTTAAAGATAATTTTAACTGTGCAGTTTTTTGATACGTGAAATAATGAAATGGACTTTTTACTTTAGACAGTTTTTCAAAATTTGCTAATTAAAACTGCTGAATAAAAATTAAATCAAAATCGATACAAAATTGGGAGGAAGAAAGGGTCTTCGAGATCTGCATTAACTCAGGACCCCTAGAAGATTTTAAGCTGCCCTGAATTCTTTTGAAATGGGAAATAATTACACTGTTTGAAATATGAAAAAAAAAAAAGCATAGTTAATAAGTAAAAATTTACAATAAAAGTATAGATGAGTATAAAAGTATGATGATGAAGAGTGTATTACCAGAACTTCATTCATCACGATAGTTAATGACTTATTTCTATTTTTATTAAGTTTCTGAAGAATATATACAACATACATTAATGTAAAAATCGTTTTTTTTTTAATTTTCTTTATTTTTCAGAAGTAGATTTGGGTTATGGTTTAATAAATAAAAATCTATCTAGAAGAAAATTAGTTAATAAGTTATCTAGAAGAAAATTAAATTTGAATTCAGCTAATATCTCCTACAAATTTTCGCAGGTATAAATGATCAGTTAGCAAAATATTAATAAACTTCTATTTTAGTAAGCTGTTTATTTTATGCACTGTGTATTTACAATATTTCATATGCAAAATGAAAAGTAATATAATGAACACATAATTTATCTTTATCAGAGTACAGATTTTTAAAAAAAATGCAACATTGAAATTAAATCTACGATGATAAACAGAAAAGCTTACATTTGTAATGACACTTCTACTCTGCAAACTGATGTAACATGGAAACTTAACGTCCGTAGTTAAGCTTTTTTTACTATTTACGGCATTTCAAGTATTACTTTTGCAACTTTTCCCTCCTTATAAATGATTCCAATACCACTAACCTCATTTAATTGTACTTTAAACTTAAGAAACAACTTTTTTTAAGTGCCTATATTTAAATAATATATTTCAATGTTCGAACTTATTGAATTAAACAAACGAATCAAGAAGAAATAAAGTAAAAACTAATGAAATCAAAACCCTCTCATTTAATGCAAATCGTTATATTTATGTAATGAATTTACCATCTAAAATCTAGAAGAAATGACTATTGTTTCGAAGTGGATATAGTATTTATATGAGAAGAAATATCATTCGTCATTGATTTTTATTATATATTTTTGAGTAAATTCATTGAAAAGCAATTCATCTTTCTGAAAAGGCAAAGTGGAAAGTATTCAGATTGTATTAAATTGTATTAAAAACATGCATTAAGTATTCAAAATTGCGTTAAACATGTTAACTTTCGCCAAATCTGACACTTTTAGATAACGTTTAAAATGTATAAAAATGTTTATAGCCTCTTCTAGAACTGATACTTATCAGTAACACAACCGCCTTGTAAACGAGACCATTGATTGACAGTTTTATGACTAGTAGGGAAGTCATACAACCGTAAAAAAACCTGAAACGAACCACAATTGAAAATTGCTTTCAGAAAGTAGAAACTTCTTCCAAAAAATCAATACCAATGCTAAACATAGCCTTACAGGAAATCCCAGGGTATCCAAGAAAAAAAAAAAAGACTAGGAACCCACAGATGCATACCACCCCCGCACAATGCTGCAGAAAAGAAAAGCCAGCTATAATTCCTGCTAGGTAAGATCCCCAACTCTTATTAGGAAACGAACTACGATTTTATAAATTACTTCTCAGGCCATTAATGAGCTAGGCTTCCCCACGTTTGATGAACGATAGCCACAACGTACCTGCGTTAGAAATCGCAACAGTTTCAAAAACTTAAAATTAATCATAATTGAAAACTGCTCTCAGAAACTAGCAGCCACGTGCTCCCAAAAAATCAATACCAATTCTAAACATGGCCGCCCCAGGAACTAGCAGCCACGTGCGTCCAAAAAATCAATACCAATTCTAAACATGGCCGCCCTAAGAACTAGCAGCCACGTGCGTCCAAAAAATCAATACCAATTCTAAACATGGCCGCTCCAGAAGTTCCGGGTATCCAGGGATTTGGCAGCTGCAGAAATAGGAGAACCCCCCGCACAAAGCTGCAAAGATGGGCCCCTCTCATTTACCGAGACCCCTTCCCCTCTGGGTTCTTCATCGTGAAGGCCGTGCTTTCTCCCGTGTCGAAGTATAGCGTGCTGCCATCTCACAACCACCTGGATTACTAATACTTTCTCGTTTCGACCAGTGTCATTTTTGCTCCTTCCACCGGCGTACTAAAACCTACTTTTGACAGATCTTGCGAACTTGTTTACAGTTCGCGGGCTTCGGTGCATTACTGTTTGGTTTTCTGATAAATTCGAGAGGACTTTTCCTCGGATTCCCTCAACTACAGCGGCCGAGGTAAGAGTCAGTTTTGTCACTTCTGCTCAGTCTGATTGTGAAACCTTTAAGATGAATCCCAAAGCCTTTTTTTAGTGAGGTGGAATATAAATTTATCATCGACAAATTCAATTACATCACTAATTTTTTTAAGCTCAATAATGGAAAATAGGTTTTGATTTTCAAGCTCATATCAGCATATAAAATCTGAACTCAAGTTTGATAATTTATGAACGATATCATTTCCTTTTTTATTCGTTTGTTCCTTAAGATATAAAAGAATACAGCCTTAATTTTTCTATTGATTGGTGACTTTTTATATTAATTATTATCTTTTTGCTTTAGTCTTTTCCAATTTCAATTCATGATAATGTTTATAACTGTTTTCTGAGAGCTACGATAGACCTCTTCAAATTCAGGAAATAATTTTAACTTCAATTTGAGCCCTTTTTGGAGGACCTCCCCCCCCCAAAAAAAATAACCTAACCTTATCTTTAAAGTATTTGAATAAAATTATACTATAATATGTACTAAACTGTGGTCAATAAAATTTACTCTCAAAAGATATAACATGCTTAATTTCAAGGGGTTGAAATTCTATATTTCCTTTGCTAAAACATAACATTTATTAACTTTCATTACATTAAAAAAAATAGAATGGTATTCTATTAATTAAAGTGCTTAAAAATTGGTTCCGAATTAACAACTTCAACACCTATGCAGAATTACATTAACTTAATAATGCTTGAGCATATGGGATTGAGTTCATGTGACATGAGGGCTGGCTTTTTGAGTTAGTCAGCAAAGATTTATCAAATATCCATAGATAAAGTTAATTCATTTCTTAGTTCAGATATAATCCCAATAAAAATTAACTGAATCTATCGTTACGATACAATATACTTTTGTAAAAAATGAGACCAACTCATGGACTTCTAAAAACGGCAGTTGTAACATATGAACAGAAAACTGCGAGTGATGATGAATTTCTTGCACGAAGAATTGTCTTCACTTTTCCAAACGTGCAATTTTTTCAAATTAATGTTTCTATCTAGATTAAAGCAACGTGCGTCTCTCCAAATAACATTTTTCAGAAAAAAAAAAAGTTTTGATTTTGCATTGCAATAAAAACGATGCTTTTCTTGCTGAGTATTCCAGTAAGTCTCTGAAATGGTTTAAATGTTCAGTTCCCCAAGTTTCTCTTCCCTTCTGTATAAAGACGATAGTACAACTGCCGAACAGTGAAAGTGAACAACGTTGTTATTATTATCAAATTTTTTTGAAGCCATAATGATTTGATGATGTACTAGTTGCATTCAGAAATAAACGCTTTCTTCCACATTTGTGGCCAGTCCTTCGAAATTTAAAACTAAGCATATCCCTACAAATTTTCTAGATAGAAATGTGAAATTTTGTATAGATGAAAATAAGAATAAATATGTACTAATTCACACTTGAAATTATGATGGATATATAAAAATTTAATTTTTGCAATTATTGTACAATTGCCTATCTTATTTAAAGAGATTTTGTAATTCGAAGTATATTTAAAAAAAAAAAAAAATTGTTCTTAAGTGCAACCCCGTAATGCTTTTTTAGAAGAAAAGAAAATAGTGACTTCAGAAACCATGCTTACATAGTTGTGAAATTAGTTTTTATTTTAAGGTCTAATATTTACATATTTAGCATTATAATTTCAATTTTGATTACGATAAAAGGTCCAATCTATATAAATCTATACTTTTGGCAAGAAATTCAGGGGCGAAAGAAGCAAAAGAGCGAATAAAATATAAAGTAATATATTTTATTTTTAGTTTTCTTTCGTGCATAGATTTAAGACAAATTGAAAATTAGTAATAAATCATTGGCAGCGCTTTTAAGAAAATAGGCAGAAATTTGCTACTACATTACCTGCGAATAAAATTTAAGCTCTGATACTGTATTTGAGAATTAAGCATTTTAATGTATCACGTTTAAATGTGGCATTTAAATGTCGTTTGCGGTACATTGGATTATGTATAGTTATATGTGACAGTAAAATAAGCTAGAAAATGAAGTAATATATTTCAGATTTGAAGGAATTTTAGTAATTATCAACATTTTCTTATTGAAAATGTTTTTTCTCCCGAGAATTAACCAGCAGCCGTTTTTAAAATTAATATGATTCCTATCATTTATTTTAGCCAAAGCGCTTATTATTTTGCAAAAAATCAACTTATTTGAACAGCTGTAATGTAAAAAATACATTAGCTCATTTCAAATATCAGCTTGTGGAATGTATATACATAAAAGCATACATACATATAGAAATAACTATTGATATCCATTTAAATTTGAATTTAAAGCCCTTTCTATGTAATTTTTTTTTCATTTTGTTAAATAAAATTAAACCGTAAGAGATAATGATAAAATCCTCATAAAACTAAAAATTATAATTCATTTTATTAGATTAAATTTGTATTATGCATATCAGAATTATAATTTTTATAAATGTCTTCCTTGTGGAAAAATTATAAAAACGTGTTCCTTTTTAATAAATACATTTTTAAAGCAAATTCTCACACTTTGTATTTATTATTTTCAACACTCGTATGAAACGTGGCAAGGGTCATCAGCATTTTTCTCACGGAAATTTCGTTTCGTTTCGTTATCAGAGACAAGGAGTATCATTCTCACTCTCATAGCGAGTAAGTATGGTTTCCCTCCTTAGACATTTTATCGGATCCGAAAATTAGCCACCAAACTAAATAATGATGACATATGAATGACGAAGATTTTGCCATAAAAATATAAGGAAATAAAACAATCATATTACGACCTTATTTTAGCTATTTGCATACCAAATTATATTTATAAGCTTATGAAAACATTATTTTTTTTATTAGATTTATTAAAGATTTGATTTATTAAATTGATAATAAAAATAATTAACATTTTCATGTATTCCTAAAGTTTTTTCCTCCACCAACTTGTACAATGTATTAAATTGCTATAGGTAATAAATTAGTATTTTGTTGCAAAATATTTGTTTCATGAATCTGCAAAACAACTTTGCAATAAGACACGCTTTATATTCGCCCCGGCCCCGATAATGGTTACGTTATAAATCAAGTCTGGGAAAAAAGCTGGGTAATCTGCCTGATTCAACAGTTACTTTTGATCATTTTGTTATTCAACTTTTTACTATTGTTAACTGTTTTTTTTATCAATTATTTTCAAGAAAGGATTATTTTTTTTATATCGAATAATCAAACAGATTACCACTCAATGAAAATGTTTTATTTTTTTATTTTTAAATAGATAATTTCCATTTACTTTATAATATCCTTGTAACTGAGTATGGGCCATGGAACTGGTCGACTTTTAAATGCTGAAAATTATGAAATTGATCAAAATTTTAAGCAAATTGGAAACATTTATATTTATTATTAATATTGCGTTGTATGTTACCTACTATTATAATTAATGGCTAAATGATACTTTACGTACTTTAAAAGGCTAAAGAAATTAAATTGTTACATTGAATTGATTTCACGGGCTTAATCTTTTTTTTTCACTGAATCAATCGAAAGGCTTTAAATATATATCTTAGTTACCAACACATATAATGAGATTCCTTTAAAAGTATTTTTCATACAATGAACAACTACATAAAGTTTTTCATACTATGCATAACATTCAAAATCCAGTGGGTGGTTAATTCATGTCCAAACTCTGAGTAGCGAGTACTATTAATCTTTGTACCCGTGCTTTATACTGGCATCGAATTATCGCTTCCGAGTCATAAGCTAAATTAAATCATTCAAAGGAGCTATAATTTGTTGCAAAATATAAGATTAATCCACAACATCAAGGTTTCGGTGGATTCTTAATTAAATCAGTACAACGACACGTTCTCTAAAGGGAAGGTGTCTTCTAATTAGATAATAATGATAATTAAAAAACCGTTAAGAGGTTAATTGCAAAATTGAAAAAGACCGATCACATCTTTTGTCATTCAAAAAGTTAATAAAATGTATATTATTTCAATTACACCAAAAATGCTTTAATTGCAATGAGCATTATGTACTTACAATAGTAGTAGCCACTCATGAACATCATTTCAGAATGTCTGTTCATTAAAACGTCTACACAAAAATAAGAGTCTGTAATAATTAAGCAAAAATGATTTTTCTATGAAGCGCTGTATCTTCTCATCATTTTCTTTTAGTTTGGATTAAAACTCAACGGAGAAGGAAATAATAGCATCACCTACTTCTGGAGATTTCATTTTTCACTAGCTGACTTCTTTCATTTCCGACATTGCTTGAAACAAGTAATCACTAAAATCGGGGAAAAAAATTATTTACACTCGGCCAGTTATAAAACGGTCAATAGGCAGTGCATGCTCAGAAAGGGACTGATTTATATTTGCCACAATTTCAAAAGATAGATTCATTCAGATAGGCATTCCATGCTTGGCTATAAATTGCCTTTTTATCATACCTGAATTTTTCTTTTTCACTGTATCTCCTATTAAAATGATGGATATTTACACACAAAAAAGGCATGATAAAGAAAGGTCATCATGCCAAATCTGGAAAACTATGAAAAAAAAAAAATGTCAAATAAAATGAAAAAAAAAAGAAAAAAAAAACTAGCATCAGAAAGAACAAAGAGTAAAAAAATGTCTACGATAAGTGATAAACTTTTTCCATGAAAAAAACAAATAAATAAATAATAATAAAAAAAAACATGCCAAATTCTACAAACACATGCGCAGTGAAAGAAAAATACAATACTTTTTATGCTTGCGCTGCCTCCTGGTCGTCTTATAATTGGCCGAGTGTAAAGCCGGCATTAAGGAAGAACATGTAAAATGTTTAAATAAGAACCTCCGAAACGTACAATCATGTTCTTAAAATAAAAGATTTGTAAATACGTTCAAAATAGTCAAGGTTGGGAAAAATAAGAGTTGGTAGCATAATATTGTCTTTTATTTTCTAATGTCTTTGAATCTTTTATTGAGAGTTTGAACCCAGCCTGAAACACATAATTTTTTGATTTTTTTTAATCCACTGACCTTATTTCTGATTACAAATTTCAAAATTTTGAAGCAAGTATTGATCATTGGTTTGAGAAATGAGTGCGCAAGAAATTCTCTCACTTTCTAAATGAAGTTAACCTGTAGTATTTTAGCCTCCTCCGATACATGCCTTTCAGAGTAAATTTCCTGGATGAAAATATGGCAAGGAGCTTGCTCAGACGTTTTCAAACAATTTCCATCAGTACAGTATCAGCTAAGAAGTGGATTTACATACCTCATCACTTTTTTCGATTTTAGCGTATATTCCTATTTGAATAGAAACTACAAATTATTATTCTAACCCAACAAGATGCAGTTTACAATGATTTGATTCCCATGGGCCGTGAAAGCTCAGCATAGCGGGAAATCTGTTCATGAGCTATCGTTATTTTTATCCAACTATAATCAAAGATGATTAAAAAAACCCAGAACCTTAATTCAAAAACAACTTTAAAACACCGAATCCCATCAAGGCCATATCCAAGTGTCAAACGTCAATATGTTAAAAGACCGTAAGTTTTTTTTTTTTTTAATTTCTCACTTTTGAAAAGTAAATTTATTTGATACCATCAAATGTTTTTGCATTTATAAGCGACACTTTTTTTTTTTTTAATTTTCAAACTTTGAAATATAATTTTCATGGTAGGAAAATAATGTAGGCAAAAAATTTGGTTTAGGTCTAGTTTCATGGCAAGAAGCTGCCAAGTTGCACCAAGGACTCTATGCAAATCTTTTAATTACTTGAGAGAGAAATGGAAATCGAACAGATTTGGATGTTTGCGATGTCGTTTTTCCAAGCCTCAATGGCAAGATTCGAAAAAGCTAAGATCATAATTAGGAAATGATAACTTTAAAATTATGAAAACGGAATTCACTTCTTTATATGTAAAGAGATATCTAGAAACTCACTGAAAATAATTTCATGCTTCAGTAAATTAGCATCTTGTCGTTATAAAATAATATTTTGAGCAATTGTAGAACAGTGTGTTTTTTTATAGGCAGAAGTACATAATATTTTGAAATAATTTTAAGGAACACGTGCCACAAGAATTGAAGTGAATTGTCTAATATCTTTTTTAGATTAAGCAAAAATAATGGATCTTGGTGATATTTACTAAATCACGCATTCTTTTAAGTTTGGACATTATTTTTTTAAAAACATCCAGATATTATGGAGAAAGTAAAAGAACGCCGTGGGAAAGGTTTTTTTTATATCTGGCGCATTGAAAATTTCGATTATTGTTGGCACAAAACAGGAGAGCAGCATGAAAGTCCTTTATTCTACACTAGCTTGAAAAATAAGATTTTTTGTAATTTATCAGATGGCGGGAATTTACCTTTGTGGAGTGAAAATAGAAGTTCTTTCTTGCTGCAGATCATTCCACACTTTATCTGGCAAAACTGTTAAATTGTAGATAAATATTTCTCTGAAAAAAATGAGGGCCCATGTCCCAAATTTCTTCCTCATCTGACTCTTAGTACATAAAATTAAAATGCTTATTGTAGCAATGTAAATATGTTAAAAAGCAAACTATGAAATGTCAATAGTCATACCAATGAAAAACCTGTTAACAATGTGTCTGAAATATGCCACAAAATTCCATTAACATTAAAGAAATATTTGCTTAAATATGCTAATGAGGTATGTTTATAATAATTCACTGGCTTTTCCTAATGCTTGCTGTCTTACTTACCGAGCAAGAAATAACTTTCCCACTTTGGAAGGCTCTAGAATGCATTACATTAGTCCAAATGATATAAAATTTGAGCTACGGATTATTCAAATGATGCGCCTAACATTTATTAAACAAAAAATTTAACATGAAAATGCCAATAAGTGGCAATGTTAATACACCTTAAAATATTTAATATACTTTATAAATGTTAAATAATACAAAAAAATGTAGCATTAAAACTACTCAATATGTCCTCTATGTTCAACCATGTGCTCTACTCACAGAACTAAATTTGCGTTATCTGACTGGAATAAGTCTGTTAGAATTTCAAGAGCATGGTGCTAAATTTTGTCCATTAGATCTAGCACAGATGCTGGTCTTTCCAGACTAGCATCTTTTGGTCCACCATGGTCTTTTAGGAAACTTCACAACCAGAAGTCGCACGGGGTGAAATCCAGCGAACAAGGAAGCCATGTTATTAGAAAATGAGGACTAATCACTCGCGAATCTGTGAAATGCAGTTATAACAATTGTTTTACCTGATTATGCGAAGATGTGTATTATCCTACATAAAAATAATGTAATAATAATAAAGAATAAAAAAACATCCTTTTATTTTCTTTGTCTTGTTTTTGTATATAAAAATTATAGTTATTACATGGCCATTTGTGTCTTTTTTTTAACAGATAAATCAGGAAGTAAAATGAATTGCTACGTTTTAAACATTATGAATTGCTATTAACTTTTTTTTTGTTCAATCTTGTTTTATTTATATTATATGCAGTAATATTTCTGTTAATCCAATCACAATTATTTGCTTAAATTTTTTTGATTTTTTCCTATTTGCTATCTTTATGTTTTATCAAACTTTTCAGTGATACAATAATGGGAAAATCTCTTAAAGCTTTGGAACTAAACAAGAGCTTCATAATGTATTCTTTTAAAATAAAAATGAACAAAATACTACATTCTTAATAAGGGAACTAATAGGGATATTTATTAAAATTTTTAATATTGTATATTTGTAGTTTCTACTGCCTAATTGTATTATCAGGTTCATGAGATTGTAGTTCTTCATGGATTATTTTTAGTTTTGTCATTTGCTAGAATATTATCAAACCTTTCTTGTTGAATTTCCTTTCTAGAATATTTTTCATTTGTCTTTTGCATCTGAATTTATTTGATTCGTGACATCATAAACTGAATTTTAATTTTTTAGAGTCATATCTTGGAATAAGAAATACTTCATTCAGACATTCTTCCGTTTCTTTCTTTCTTTTTTTTCCCCTCATAGCAAAAATAGTAAAATATTTAATTTCTGCCACAATAATGGCAAGCTAATTTTTGTTTTAAAGGATCTGTATTGCTTTGAAAATGGCAGTAGTAAGAGTAGCTGAAGTGTTCAGAGTGCCAATTGAAGGCAAGTTTTAAAAATTACTTAATTTGCCTTTTTCTGTTGTTTTGGAGTTCTTGAATTTCAGACTTTACTGACAGCATATTTTAACTATTGATCTATGAAAGTATTTGATTATTTGGGCTATAATTGAATTTTATAAGTTTAAATTCAAATTATTCAAATTAAATAGTTTTCAGTATATATGTGTTGTTGCCCCATGTCACTGCAAGTATATAAAACTGAATTCATCCATGCTGTATTCTGTCACAATTTCTATAAATTCAGGCATTTTGTAAAATTGAAATGCCTAGTAAATATTTTACTTTAACTGAATTTATAGTCTCCAATAAATCTTTAAAAAGAATAAACTTTTTAAAAATATATCATCTTTAATATTTGCTTTGTTAATAGTTTTTAATAAATACTGAAAACTTCAATATACTCAATAAGTTTCTCTTTTCAGGGAAGCTTATCGCCTTGAAAAGAAACTTGGAAGAAATAGAAGATATAGACTGATATTTACAAAAGGTACGCTGATTTTTCACTTGGTATACTTGTTTTTATTTTCATATAAGTTTTAACTTATATGAAGCATTTCCTTTTTAAAATTTAGACTGTCCCTCTAGTGAAAGAAAAGGGGTGATTCGTGATTTTGCAAATGTATAATCTACATATGCAATTAAAATTGTAATTAGTAGATATGGAATGCATCTGAATTTTTTTATGTAAATTGTTCGATTTTATTTAATAGAATTTTAAATTTTATTCCAAAAGGAATAAGTATAATTTATAGGAGGGCTAATTTCAAATTCAGGGCTTCTTGTTCGCATTGACTCTCATGAACAGGCCCGCCATCTGGGGAGTGCGGCGGCTGCTATGCATCCGGGTCCCGCAACTGAGGGGGGCCCCACCGTGATTAAGAATTAAAATAGTGTTCTGAACAATAATAGCGTTTACACATACTGAAAGTATACAAGTTTGCATCCACGTGGCTATCTGAGCTTCGACTGACGCCGTTATTAGGGAATGATAGCAGTGATACCTATAAAGGGAGGGGGGGGGGAGAAGTTGATTTATGAATAAAGAAATCCCCTCCAGGCATCTTAAGACAGAGCGGCGCGACTTCTGGGCGCTAGCAGCGGAAAGAAGTCGAGTCTGAGGCTGGGTTTAAATGGACTTGTAAATCATCAGCTATATACTTTTTTCTGCATCTGTTGTAATATTTTTTATGCGTGCATCTATTATATTTGTTTATATTAAGTTGCTCAAACAAAAAGTAAAACGAAGATAAATTAAACGATCAACTCCTAGCAATGCACATAGCATTTCTGCTTCACCGGCCTTGACCGGAATGAAAATAATTAAGGAAGAAGTTTAAATGTAGCAGTCGGCGGATTTGGATATATACGAACTTCAAAGAATATATTATAGTCTTGTGCAAGTGTGCAAAATATTGTTAATATAAGGTAAATAGATTTACAACCACTTACCAGGTAATAGCTTATAGTATAGCATATAATAATTTGATAATTAATTCTATAAACTGCTGTTATATATAACCATGTCCACGCCAAGGAAATATCCCTCTGGATGTCAAAAAAGAAAATTATCAGAAAAGAAAAAAGAAGAAAAGCTAAACTTCAAGAAGTCGCAAGTAGATCTGTTTTCTTGGTTGCGAAGTAATTCTGGCAAGGAAATTGCTTCAACTTCAGGAATTACAATTCAAACTTCAACTGGGGAAGAAAGTACGGCGCCAAGTACACCGTCTAGCAATGAAAATGTTGAAATTTGTTAAAGAATCGTGTGTTTATACAAATGTGACCGAATTAGAAAATAATGACGAAAATGACAATAGCAAATATGATCAAGAGAGTATAAATGATCTGGGTTTATGGCCAAGTATTATAACTGATAAATTTAAAATGTTTTGCGTTAAAATCGGACCTGTGCAACACAAAGGAGTTTTTGCTGAAAATGCAAATGGTAGGCCATTTTTCACTACAATATAATACTTTTTAAAAAATGCCAAATTATGAAACTCAACTTAAGCTGGTTAATTTATTCAAAGACGCAAGACTCCCTATTTTGGTTTTGTTGTATACTGTTTTCCAAAAGAAGAGGAAATGACCAAACTACTCAATGTAGAGGTGGCTATAATAATTGGAGAAAGCTGTCAAATGTAATCCAAGATCATGAACGCTGTAGTTGTCATATTAATTCGTTTATTGCTTGGAAAGAATTATTAAAACGACTATATTTATGTTCGACTATTCATAAAATAAATCAAGTTAATATAAGTAAGGAAACGGCACGACTCAAATTACTATTTCAAAGAATTGGAGACGTGATTCTATTTTTAGCTTGTAATAGTCTTCCACTTCGAGGAATCCACGAAATAATAGGTAAGTCTAATAATGGAAATTTTTTAAGTTTAATCAAATTATTAAGTGAATACAATCCTGCGCTAATGGATCATATAAACAAAATAATAAATTCTAAAAATGGGATTGTGCATCATTTAGCACATAGGTCACAAGAACAAATTATTTCTGCGTTAGGAAATGAAGTCCTTAACAAAATTAAACACGATATAAAACAGCCATGTATTATAGTATTCAAATGAATTGTACTCCTGATATTTCCCATAAGGAACAAACTTCAATCATTATTAGATATGTAAATTTTAAAGAGAAAAAGTTAACTATTAATTAGTCATTTATAGGGTTTATTGAAGTAACTGATCTGACTGGTGAAGGATTAGCAAAAACTCTATTGGAAAAATTAAGCGAACTTGATTTAGATATTATGAATTGTAGAGGTCAAGCATATGACAACGGTAGCAACATGAAAGGGAAATATAAAGGTGTAGAGTCTAGAATACTTTCTCTAAACCCGCATGCAATTTATGTGCCTTACCTATCACACTCCTTTAATTTATTAATTTATGATGCCGCTTCCAGCAGTATATATTGTAAAAAAATTTAGGATATTGCAAAGGTTATATTGCTTATTTTCTGCGTCTACAAAAAGATGGGAAATTCTACAAAAGCATTTAAACTTTACTCTTAAACCATTATATGACATTCGTTGGGTAGCCAAAATAGATTCGGTTAAAGTTGTGTATATACAGTTTGAACAAACTTGTAATGCCCTGGAAGAATTTATTGATGTAAGTAATGATAATACAGCGGTATCTGAAGCTAAATCTTATTAGATGTAATACAAGAAATGCCATTTATTTTGTGTTTAATAGTATGATTTGCAGTATTGTCCAAAATTAACATTATCAATAAACTATTTCAAACAAAAACAGTTGTTCTTCACTCGGCTTTCAATTTAGTCAATAAAATTAAAACTGAAATCCAAAATTTAATACATATTTAGACGAAGCAGAAGTGTTAGCACATAATTTGAAAATTTCAGAACATTTTCCTGTAAAACGAATTCGAAAAAGAAAAAGATTATATTCCGAATTAGCAGAAGACGAAGTTATAAAAAACCCGGTAGAGGAATTCAAGTGTTAATTTTTTAACACTGTAATTGATACTGTTATTGATATTGTTGATACTGTTACAAATAGAAGATAAATTTAAAAGTATATCAAATATTATTTCGGATTTCAAATTAGTCACTGATATAAAAATTTTAGGAAAACATAAATTAGATAAATGTTCCAAAAACTGTAAAGTTTTATAACAAAGATGTAGATGAAAACCTAATCCAGGAAATTTGTTTGCTACGGGATTTGATTTTGAATGAAAGAGATGTAAATAACGCTCAAGACATATTGCAATACATACTAAATAATAATTATAATGAGTTGTTTCTAAGTGTATTAATTGCATTAAAACTATTCTTTACGTTGCCAGTTATTATAGCAAGTGCTGAACACTCTTTCAGTAAATTAAAATTAATAAAGAATTATATTCAGTCTATCATGTGTTCAGAACGCTTAAATGCACTTGCTATATTAAGCACCGAAAAAGAAATTGCAAAAGGTTGTCATTTTTCTGAAGTAATTGATTATTATATTAGCAGAAACAAAATCACGCATTAAATAAACATGCATTAATAATGTGTTTGTGTATGTTTTTTTTTTTTTTTTTTTTTTTTTTTTAATTTCACAAAAAAAATTAGGGTCCCAAATGGTTTCTTGCACACGGGTCCCTTCATAGAGAAGGCCGACTCTGCTCATGAATGCCAGTTTCCCTTATTTTTTAAATGCTAGCAGTTTATGTTTTAACATAAATGAATTTATACATGCAGAAGTTCAGTTTATAAACTATGTTTAGAAGTTGCAAGTTCTTTAAATTGGAAGTATGTCTTAAACTTATTCACTTAATGATGTAAAAAATCACTGACGTGTCTTGTTTCATTTGTTCAATCATAGGTATAAAGGCAGCAGGCTCCTAACCGAAGATGGCTACCAAAAAATATTTTGAAATTGGTGATTTAGTTTGGGCAAAGACGCAGTCTTTTCCTTTTTGGCCTGCAAGGATAGTAAAGCCTCCTACAGATGCAAAATCTTCTGCTCCTGAAATGGAACGCCATTATATATTCTTTTTTGGAATTGAAAATTGTACATGGATACAGGATGAAAATATTGTACATCATTCTGAAGAAATGGTACAGGCTGCTGCTTTCAATGAAGAAAATTCAAATAGTTTAGAATTAGCAATAAAACAAATCACCGAAGAAGCTCCCAAAGAGGCTAAATTGCTAGTCAAAGAACAGGCTGCTGCTTTCAATGAAGAAAATTCAAATAGTTTAGAATTAGCAATAAAACAAATCACCGAAGAAGCTCCCAAAGAGGCTAAATTGCTAGTCAAAGAAAAGGAATCTCCTGAAGTATCGACAAGTGGTACTAAAAAGAAAACTGCCAAAGTAGAAAGAAGGAAACGGAAAACTGAAAGCTCGGGAGTTCGAAAGAAGGCTGCGAATAAACGAATATCTACTGTTACCAAGCAGGATTTCATTGAACCTCAGCTAGATCCAATAATTAATTTATGGGAATTCAATGAAGCTGTAAGAGCAAAAAATGTCATACCATCAAATAAGAAGATAGGATTTATTGGTCTCGGAATGATGGGTCAAAGGCTTGTTAAAAACCTGCTCACTACAAATCACCAAGTCACAGTTTGGAATCGCACTTTAGAGAAGTGCATAGATTTTGTTAGAGCTGGAGCTGCACTTGCACAGTCTCCATGCGATATAGTTCGAAAATGCGACATAATTTTCTGCTGTGTTTCTGATTCTGAGGCCTCAAAAGCTGTGGTTTTTGGACACCAGGGCATTCTGTTAGGTCTTGATAGGTCACCACCTGGATCAAAAGGTTATGTTGAAATGACTACAATGGATCCAACTACATCAATAGAAATTGGTGGAGTCATCACCCATAAAGGTGGAAGATATCTTGAAGCCCCAATCAATGGATCATGGAAAACGGCTGAAAATGGAAATCTGATCATTTTGAGTGCAGGCGATCGGCAACTTTTTAGGAATTGTAAGAGTTGCTTTACTACCTTCTCAAAAATTTCACGACATCTTAGCTTTGATGTTGGCTGTGCTTCTAAGATGAATCTAATTAACAGCATGTTAATTGGTACAGCACAGGCTGCCTTCGCAGAAGCCATGGCTCTTGTTAGGTGTTGCAATCTTTCTCAGGATATCTACTTGCAAATCCTAAAACATGGACCATTAAATTCACGTTTTATTCGGGAAAAAGGAAGTGCTCTGCTGGCAGGTGACTTTTCACCCAATATTTCTCTTAAGTACCAGCAAAAAGATTTGCATTTGGCTCTTTCACTGGGTAATGACTGTGGACAGCCAATGTCAGTCACTGCAACAGCAAATCAAGTGTTCCAACGTGCTAAACTTCACGATTTTACTGATGTATATGCTGATTACTTGAGTAATTAGTGTCAGCTCATTGTTTTGTTATGCTATGTTATGTGCCTGAAAGGCAAATATGCTTATTATCCCAATTCATTGTAAAAGATTTCATAATCCATTAAAGCTGTCATTCGTACAATTTTATTTTCAGTTTACTTGGACCTTTTTATTGTTTAGTCTGAAACTTTTTTCATTTTATCATCATTGCTCGTTTTATATTCTGAAACCAGAGCAGCTTAATTATTAAACATATTTAATAATAATAAAGCACCTTATTTCTTAAAATTAAAATTTAACTTTTAATGTTTATTGAATTTTGATTGAGAATTTAGGCACATGGTTTCCCAGATTAGTACATGCCTTGTTCTGTGGAAAAGACGTTTAATTCTCAAGTAAAAAATTATCTTATTGCATATAAATGTCCCCCCATTGATGCATATTAAGAAAGAATGAAATTGTAGTATAAAAATTGCTTATATTACTCATAAACTATTGCTATTAATGAATTATGAAAATTTACGTTTGTGTATTTTCCTTATGAAGTGCAAGAATTTTGACATTGCATCCGTTTGAGAGCTATATAGTTGTAAAACCAATATGTAAAGACTTAAATGATTTTCTAGACTTATCAGAATTGTAATTGAAATTGATAATGTATTAATTTGGATTGCCTGTGAATCTAATGGCTATATAATATCTACAGTTGCCATGATTTATCTTTATATTTTATAATTAGAAAAGACTAAATATCTCTGCAATCTTCTTGCAGTTAAGTTTCTGATCAAAATATATTATCTCAAATTGTATATTGAAAGCCTGGTAAATTAGCTCATATAAGATATTTGATTGGCCTTTTTGCCCCATTTTAATGTTATCTAGCTTGTTTGAGATTCTATCATCAACACTTGAGTAATGATGACTGGGTTGGTAATCTCTTTACTGAAAATTCAAGATACATCTAATGAAGTGAGTTTTCGATTGAAGAAAAACTGAAAACATAGGATCAATGACATGTAATGAAATTTCTTTACTGAAAATCTCATAAGTTATAAATAGAAATAAATATCCATTCATTAATGTGTACAATTTTTTTTGTAGGAAATATTAATAATATTAATATGTGAATTTTTTGAGAAGCAGTTGGACCAAACTTATTTGTTTACAGTAATGCTCTTTTATGCAAGTCAGAATTTGTAGACATTCAATATATTTATTAAATGGATTAAACCAAAATAGAAAAGGTCTCTGAATACTTTGGTTGACAAATTGCTACCAGGCTTTCAACAGTGCAAAAAGTAGAAAAAATACTCATTGAAAAACATGGTGAAAAGTATGCTTGTTTATTGTTCCTGTAGTTTATTGACATTTATTTTTGTTTGCATTTCTTTCTATGCTAATGCTACATTTTAAAACATCTTGTGATCATCTGGCATGTTTGTGTATTAAATTATTCATTTCCCAGATGCATTTTATTAAACCCAAAGTAACATTTGGACTCCTATTTTTGGACCACGTGTATTTTAAAATAATATTGAACTCATGAAAATGGCCAGTTTGTCACTCAGTGGATATCAATGTATTTACAGAAATAAAAAAGGTACATATGAAATAATATTATGGAAAAGAAGAAATTAGATGTATGCTAGTTTTATTTACAGGTGTTCCTGCATATATAAAAATCAGTTAAATTTTAAATTTCTGAAAATCGTGATGTCAAACTGATATCTTGTAATCAGCTGACTTTACGAATTTGATAAAACATTTTAAATTGTGAAGTTCTGTGTACTCTTCCCTTCTTTGCAAGAAAAACTTTTCTTATGAATACCATAAAAAAGTACCACTTTTTTTTCAAAGAATACAATATCCGTCTGTACATTTTTACCATTTGAATAATAAAACAATTGATTCTTACTTTGTAAAAATTGTTTCATTTGCAGCAGACATCCATTTGAGTATATATACCAGTATGGGCATTTACTAATATTAATGATTGAAATAATGCTTCATATTCTGAAATATTTTTTTGATAATATTATGCAAACTTAATTTTTTATGTCCATTTATCTGCTAAAGGTTTTATTGAATTTCTAGTTTGACACAATGTTAAATGTTTTTCCAGCCATGAAGAAAATTAATTCATAATATAAACAAGCAATGGAATCAAAGGTGCTGTAATGTGACATCTCCTTATAGCACATCTCTTAATCATTTTTAATATTAAACTATACACTAACTATTGTCCACTGACAGATTTTTCAGTTATTGTTTCGATTCTAGAATTGCTAAATAAAAAGGCAATAATTCTAAAATAGCTGCCCCATAAGTATCCTAAATAAGTAAGGTTAAGGCACATAATGAAATATACGATGAAAAATCACAAGTTAAACAATTTTCATTTACATAGAATAGAGCGTGAGATCTCGAAAAACAATTTAAAAACCAGCGTAAGTGGTCCTGCGGAAACTCTCTCGCATACTCTCTAGTAAATATTAATGTATTATTAATCATATGCCACTAGCTATAGACCTATAGTTACGAAGGAATCTATTAGCGTGAGATCTATGGTGATTAATCGCTGGGGTGTAGTTATGCAGTTAAAACGTAAGTACCAGAAAATTGAATGCGTATTTTGAAAGCCTATTTTTCCCAAAGATTAAAACCAAAATTTTATATATCTGTAGTCCCAATTTTATGTTAAATTGTATGAATACAATTGTAATCGCAACATCATATATTAAATTTCATTCATTTAAATCACTGCAATTTTGAGTTATCGCGCTTACATGCATGCAAAAGTATAGTATCAAACGGATTTGGTTAAAAATTTTAATACTTTAAATGGTAATCTATGCATCAAATACTTTAAATCTATATTTTAAATGGTAATCTATGCATCAAATACTTTAAATCTATATTTTAAATGGTAATCTATGCATCAAATTTTATCCATCTATTCTTTAGAAGTTAGTGTTCGCTTGCATTCGAGCAATCGGATAGACAGACCCTAAGATAGGATTTCGTTCAAAATTTAATAGAAATCTGCAAATCTGGTGTAAAGATCATATACCGAATTTCATTCGTCTGTCTTAAAACATTTGCGAGTTATCGTGTTCACAGACAGGTAGTCAGATGAAAAGACAGACATAATTTCAAATTCAAATAAATAAATAAATTCAACTTTTTTTTCAGACTCGGAGAGATCTAAAGCGTGGAATTTTTCAAAATCTCAAATTTATTAATGACTGAAATATTTTCTCATTGCACGCGAGAAAAAAAAATATACATGTTAGAAAATAAGAATGCTAGTTCAAAGGATCTTTGAAATATTTTATGAATTATGCGATGGCCTGGTTTTCAAAATGGAAACTTAATTCCATTAAATAGGAAAAGAAGGGAAGGAACAATTAAAAAAAAAAATAATTAACATCACCGAAAGCTAAAAATACCTGTCAGAAAAACTTATAAATTTTATTGTAATGTATTCTAATTAAATCCAGTTTCTTTTATTCATATTTTTAATGGTTTTTATTAATGCTTCAACAATATGATCTTGCATTGAAAATCAATAAATAAAACATTTTCTTTTCTGAACACAAAACGAAAACACTAAATGCTTTATACCAAATTTTGCTATAGAGTTTGGAATAAGTGGAACAGCAGAATTGCTTTAGTAGTATCTTTGCATATAAACAAATTCTTGAGAAACATTCCGCAAATTCTTTGATTTGAACTAATACGTTCTGGATCATTTCAAAATTGTATAAGTCATTTTTTTTATTGGTAATAATATCGAGACTAAACATTTTTTGAACAGTCACTGAAATTTTCTGATTGCCTGTCTTTTTAAATAACGATATATATTATTTCATAAACATTATTCAAAATTTCTCATTTTTAATGAGAAAAATCCGTGCCGAATTTTTGAAAAATTGTTAATTAAAACAGTGAAATAACGCAAATTTAATCATTGATTAGAGAGAAAATTCAGCTAACTTAAAAATTTCCAACTTATTTTTAAAAGACTTCACTGTAATAAAATTTAAAATTTATCTTCATATTATTTTTTTGAATGTATGATCTGATCATCTTTTTTCCACTTTAAAATATTAAAAGGAAATGGAATAAACCATTTTCTTTTCTTTTAATTTTGCCTTAAAATATGGTCAAATCTTCAAATTTTAATTCTACGCCTTTTTCCTCATTTGAAACATATTGAACAAATCACAAATACTGAAAAAAGCATATTGTATTTATGTCATAAAACAATTGCTTTAAAGTTTGACACGCACAAAATTAAATCACATCATCACTTCTTATCTTGACATCCTTAATTCCTACTACATCTTCAATTCATATAAATCTTTTTAAGAATTCTTCCAAATGCGTTAAAAACAGCTTATAAGTTAAAAGCTTAAAGATTTAGACTATTGCGAGCTTAATTTTTATTTCTACATTATAGCTTGAAAAACATATTTAATGCTGAATTAAATTAATACAAAATATATTTAAAATATAAGCTCGTGCAACTTATTTCTGTTTCTCCCTAAATTATTTCTTCTTCTTCTTTCAGTAATTTTGAATTATTTATTCATTTACTAAATATATAGTATCAAATTTTGTCCGATATTTTTGTGTAATGACCTTTTGTATGTCTGAGAAGAAAAAGTCAATACCATTTCAAAATAAATAAATCCACATATAATGGAATTTCAATTTTAATACATTATACAAACAAGCAAACTATAACAAATGAAAATCAGATGAAATAAAGTAAAAATTTAAAATCTGTAAGGAAGTTTAAAGTCACTAAATAAACTTCATAAGTATATTTAACAAAGGTGAATAAATTATTTATAAAACGATATAATAGTAGATGGCATTTACAATCAATTCAAAAGTTTAAATGCATTTTTCAACATCCGTAAGTATGCTTATAAAAGCCAGAGTGAATGGTAAATGTTCAATCATTTTAAATGCATGAAATGTCTACAACCATTCAATGAACGAATGCGATTTTTAAGTACATGCAAACAATGCAATTAATTTATTCTCTGATAAACTCAGAAAATTCAACACAGTCCTAAAATTTTCTTAAAAAGTTTTTAAAAACAATTTGGATAACCTTGAATAAAAAACATCGCATTTTCATTACCAGCAAAATATGAGAATATTTTTTAATCATTAACAAACCTCAAAAATAATTCAGCAAATTAATATCTTGAAGATAGCTTACCTTCAAATAAATTAGCTGCACAAAGGTAAAAAAAGTGAATTACAAAATATATTGTTCATCCACTTTATCAAAAACTGGTTTCTTACAAACTAACAAGTCAATATAAATTTAGTCATGTACAACACTAGTATATTTTTAATGGAATGTTAATTTGTAATATGTAAAATTCCTAAAAAATACTGTTAGAATGGAATGATATAAAAAACAACGTATATTCAACAATATTTTGATAACGTAACATCCAATGAAATATCAGATCAATTCTTCTTTCAATGATATAAAATATAGGCACAGAGGTAAGAGCCAAACTGGCATCTGATACAGTTTTTAGCACCATGCTGAGCCAGCAGCTGGCACACAGACGAGAAAATCTGGACGGACGTTAAGTTATTGCTTTACACGTATGGTTCTTTGCTTGTTCATATTGCTCAACATCAGACTTATATATGAAGTCAGTAAATCGTCCATTTTGTATCCCTGAAAACAATAAAACAATTCATAATACAGAAAATTATTTGAAATTATTTTAGTAAAAATATTAATAGTATATTTTAACTTACCAAGGGAGTTTCACATAACAGTTTATTCCCTCGCACTAAATTTCCTATAGTCATATGGAAGTAAGTGTTACCGCTACTCCAATTAGAAATTCGAGTAAAAGGATGGGTGACTAGGATATCCTAAAAGAATAACATATTATCATTATTATGTATTACAAATAAATTCAGATATCGAGTTTTCATTTCCATAACTGAGTGCTCCAAATTAGAGAAATACGTACAGATAAATTACTGTATGGTTTGTATTTATTTAACACTAGAATAAATACAGAACAATGTTATAGATATTAGCTTTATCAGTTTAAGTAGAATGAATTACTCAAAATGAATAAGATATTTTTTTAAAAAATGAAATTTTTCGAGGCAGGGAATGTTAAAGGAACTAAGCCTAAACTGCACAGCCTTTAAGCCGTTTATAAAAATAATTTCATATCTTCGAATTGGGTTTAAAAAAAATCTCATTATTGATGGAAAATAAAAAAGAACGATTTTCAACCTTTAAAGAGTTAAATAAAGTTTTCTTCCTACTACTAATGCAATATAATATTAAAACCATTTCAAAGCAAATTTGATTCAATATATTTGAAAATATGAGTATGTGAAGTACTTTTCTCAATCAGGTGAAGACAGCAGTATTTTTTCTAATTAAAATATATAGTTAAAAGAGTTTTAAAACTTTAAACTCTGTGAAGTCAAGATTTATAATATTTATTATTGAAAGCAACCACAGCATCTTTCAATAAAGAAAGAAATTCTGAACATCCATTTGTTATAAATATTTCTACATGAGAAGCACATTAATTTCATAACACAATTTATTTAGAGATTATAGACTTTATATGTGTTCAATGGAAATTAAGTTTCTAATTTAGAAATGCCTTTTTTAAAGCATACATGTGGCCGAGAATCTGTTTCAATTAATATTTTTACAACACAGCAGAGCATCTTCGAAATCTTTTATTTTTTAAAAAAACTAACAACTGGTAGTTAAACAAAAAACTGCAAGTAGCAACATACCTTTGACGATGGGTCGATCAAGCTAACACCATGCTTATTGATTGCAATTAATAATTGCTCAGGGTAATTAGGATCTGTTGTTTGCTAAAAAAACAAAAATAAGTCTCAATGAGTAAAAGATGATGAATGATAAAATATTAGCACAGTTAATGAAGAAAATAATTTTGAAAGCTAGATGTAAAAACAAATTATTAGTACTGTTTTGGCAGATTAATAAGTAAGCAATTCTCAAGTAGTTAATTCAAATATTTCCTGCAAATTCAAACGATGTATTAAATTCAGCTATTCTATACTTCGATCATTTATAATATAGTATTAAGCAGCATTTTTGATACAAGTGCAAAAATATTTAAATTATTTCAAATACTTACATATGTTCTATTATGAATGCTGATAGTAAAAAAAACAATCGTAAAATAAAGTCAAGATATAATAGAGGAAAGTTAAACGATGCAGTTTTCATTATATGTAACTGAATAAGACTTATGTGTAACAATTTTAATCATTCAGAATTTTCCCATTCAGAGATTAACACTTTTTGCGATAAGCAATGTAGTTCATTCGATAAAGAAGAAAAATCTAATAAAATTACTCTAGCTAAAATTCATACCTTTACTTCAAAGAATGCAGAACCAAATGTTGGCCACTTGTAAATTACTTTCAAGAAATTTATTTTACTTTCTTCTGGACTCATACCAGCATCTTGATTATAGGCAGCAACAATTGCCTGAATGAAAGAAATTAAATTAAATATCGCCCTTGGAGGCCATTATATCATAAAACATATTTACTAAAAATCTATACTAAATATATAAATTAATGAAAGACATATATAAATATACGTATATCAAATAATAGCTAAAATACAAGCTATCATTGGGTTTTTAGAACAACTGCTATAATTTAAATTTTTTCGTCTATTTCTTTTCAATTAAGTGCATTATGCTATATGAAAATGTTTTATCATACAATAGAAGTATTTAATGTAGTCATAAAATTAAAATATATAGCCATAGAGAATAAAGTGTTGCATCTGAACTGAAATCTGGCACACATGATAAAGGAAAAAAATTCAGGAAAAACAAACAAAATATTTCAAAACAATAAAAAATGCTTAGATGGAAAAAAGACGCAAGAAAATAAGCAACCAGGAAAAAGAACCAAGACAAAAACATTACCCGTTTCCAGTCATTTGCATTTTGAGCTTTGAGTAAATCTGCAGGAATCATTTCCCTCAGCATGTTTCTAAAAATTAAAAAAAAAAAAAAACTTTTTAAAAATCCTTAAATTATCAGCAACACCAAATACACAATAAAGTCAATACTATTAAGGAATATAAAGATAACAAAAAATACTGTAGAGTGAAAATTAATACCAATAACCACAAGAAATTTTACTAATATCTGATAAATTGTTAATTTATAACTACGCAACCATACATTAAGAAATAAAACGAAGCTTATTTTTATAAACAACATTCTCAAGATTTTTTAATTAACAAAATGATATATTTATATTTTAAAATATAGTAAAATTCTAACAAGCTAATGCTTACAGTTTTGTCGCATACATTGCCTATATACTGTATTAGCTTCAGAACATTTAAACAAATGGAAATAATTAGCATGCCTTTTAAAAGAATTAAAATTATAATTGAATTAACATTTATTAGCAAAGTATTATCATTTTTAATTATCTGATTTCATTAATATTGTTATGCAATTAATAAGCCAAAAAACAACACCAGTTTGCAGAAAAAAATATTTAAATAAGATTCAAATGACAAAATTGGGAGCATTATAGCACTGAATAATACTGAAAATTGGGATATTATAGCTGGAATAAATCAAACACTCATTACTGAAACAAATCTATTTATGCTTAAACATTTTTCTCACAATGTATTAAAACGATCTATTTTTTTTTTTGACAACTATTGGATTATAAACACAGGTTAGATTTTTCAAAATCACAAGACATAATTCTTGAAATAAATATTGCCTAATAAATAAAAGAAACTCACGGTATACTTTGAAGTTCCACTTTACTTTCCCCATATCGAACACGGTATATAAGTGCAGCCAATCGAGCAGCGTCTTCTTTGCTACATTTGTGATACCCTCTTAACAATTTAGGAAGTTCCTATGAAGGTAAAATTAATTCAATGCAATTGGTTAAAATATCTTTTTTTAAATAACACAGAATGCTTCCCATAATTAAAAAAAGCTAATTATCCCATACAAATTTAAACCAGGTATTAGATACTAAACAAACATGATAAATCATTTACCTGGTGATAATGGAAAATAATGTCAGCATTTCTGTCCTTGCCTGGCACTGTGTTAGTCCACAATTTCTTCATGAAGAATACTTGATAGGTAAATTGAGGTATAGAGCCTAAAGAAAAATTAATAAATTCAATGGTAAAAATCAAGCGAAAGCATTAAATTAAGGAAATTCCTACATTCAAAAAAAAAAAAAAAGAAAGAAAAAGAGGTAACTTCCAATGTGAGAGTTGATAAGAGATTTGAATTTGGAATTACATTATGTCAAGAAGGAAAATTATTGGTAAGTATTTTAAATGATCAAAAATCTAAACTGTTAAGGCCCACAAAATTCTGTCTTATTATTTTATTTTCTTCCATACCTTGATTAAAAAAAGATTCTCATTACAGTACGAAGATCATAACTCAAGGTTATCAAGCTTTTTAGGGCAAAAAGACTATATAAGTTTTAGGGACACCTTTCACCTCCCCATCACGGAAAATTAAATACGATTTATTGATTTTAATTTAATTTCTCTATAAGAAGATTTTAAATTTCACATATTGTCACAAACTGAAATAAACATTTATTTACAGGTATTTATCAGAAGAGTTGATTTGCTAATAAATGCTGTTGCAAATAAATGCTGAAATTTAAAATTAATTTTAAACAGAATGGCGAAAAGATTACATAACTTTTTTAACACATCTAAATACATTAATACGAAATTTGTCAAAGTTTTTCTTGGTGGGTCCGACAAACGCAAGCGGACCACAGTGACCTCTACAAATCTAAAAATAAAATTGAAAACGTAAAATCCAAGAATAGTGTTTGAAATTCAAATAGCACTTGCTTTTTTTATTTAAATAAATTTGAATATACGACTTTTATGCATAAAATGAAAGCGCGAAATTAAATTAGACTGACAAAACTCCGATTTTTTAAAAACAAAATTCGAGCCCATGAGGGCCTTAAAATGTGAAGAGGCTTTAGGCCCTTTACTTCACATATGTGATAATTTGATCCTGCTTATCCTATACAACAAAAACAATCCATCTATCCCAAATTTTACACAATAAGACAGGAAAAGACAAAGTAATACTCAATAAAAAATAATATACATATAATATTTAGAGGAATCTAAAACTCAGATGTAAAATTATTACAGTTTTTTCATTAATATTACAATTAAAGACATTGGAATTCAGAGGACATACCATCGCGAGTGGGTCTTGCTTTTCTTATCCAATCTGTTAGATGGCGAACAAAATCAAAAAAGAAATCTCCTTCAGGAACACTGATAACTGCAAATAAAAATGATTCAGAAATATATATATACAGCATCTAAAAATAGAAAAAAAGAAAAATTGAAAAAGGTTTATAAACAAACCTTTATCAGCAATTTTGACAAATAAACTAAAGCCTTCTGCAGATCTTAAATTCAGTCTTTGAGATATATTTTGACAAAAGTCCTTAGCACGAGTACTTGAATCAACTTCAAATGCCTAAAAATAGTTTGAATAGTTAAAAAAAACACTGAAATCTTAAAGAAAATTCAGAAAATCTACAGATTATAAAGTTATTATATAAAAATGAGTAAGCTTACTTCATCAGTATCATCAGGGAAATATACTTTGTGGAATATTTGAGTTGTCTTGTGTTGTATAGCTTCTACTTCAACTAAATGTGGTGGATATTTTCGTTGGCCTGTCCTGAAAAGGAAATCATATATTCGAATTAATTTCATAATTTAACTCTCTCCCCATACAATATGAAAACAAAAAATTTGAAAATCTTTTTGTTTTGCTTTGAAACAAACAATATTTTTATTAGACATCTGGAATGCAAAGACTACAAAAGGAAAAATCAGTGAAGTCGAAAGATAATAAAATCAGTATATGAACTTTCCACTAACTTCTATCTCATTTACAAATAAGAATATAGCTATATTATTACCAATATATTAATGACATTAATTCATTATTTTGTATTTAAACGAAAATGATAGCATTGAAATTAAGCGTCTATGTCAAACTGATTGAAAAATTACCTTAAGGTTTTCTGCAAGCGTTGAAGTGAATCAACAGCAATTGGATGACGTCTAGTTCTTAGAAAAGCTGTCAATTCTTTCAAGAGAATCTGACTTGGTGCAAACAGTCCAGTGGCTAACCACATTAACTCCCAACCTCTTTCTTCACTTAATCTAACAACGAAAATATATGTATAAATGCAAACACAAAAGCGCGAATGAGAATATTTGTTTCTACACAGGAGATACACATAAAAACATCTAAGAATACCCGGCACCAAAACATGTATTAGCCTATGTAATAACTAATTTTATAACCTTTTTTTAAATCTGTTCTTACCTGTTTTTGTTGTCAGTAAGCTGTTTCATAATTTGACAGTAGATTTCATCTCGTAAGATTTCCTATAAACAAAAATAAATAAATAAAATAATAATTATCATCAACTTCCAAAAATGTACTTAAAAAGGACAGAATGGATATTCTACAAGTATGATTATAGAATTAGAGAAAATTTACATTTTGTTTTTCAACAAAAAAAATTCAAAAACTTTAAAACATAAACACACACGTTCAATAGAATGAAGAAAAAACATCCAATATTCTTCAGATTGGAAAAATAATGAGAAATTAAAGAACATATTATAACTGTAAAATAAAATTTTCAAATATGTATTACAACTTACATGTTTTAATGGTCCATCATATATCTGATCAGTCAATTCATTGCCAGTTCGTGTCCGCCTTGAAGGAAGATCACCCATATACTTTAACAAAGGTACAATAATTAAGGCAGCTAACAAATATATGAATAATCCTTGAATCTAAGGAATTTGTTTTACACTAGCCATTGAATACTTCTCCAAAAACTATTTAAATAATATTTTGAAAAAAAAATTATGTCCAAACTAATTTTTATATTCATCAGAACCGTCGTAAAAATTAGTTTGAAGGAAGGTTAAAAAATTGGTTAATTTTCTTTATGCTTTAGTTTTTATCACATTTCAGATGAAATACAAGTTCTGACTTTTTAAAATTTAGATTTACATTTTTTTATAGTTTAATTTGGATTAATGTTCTGTTTTGGAGCTACATGAAATTTATTTTATCATGGATTTCAAAATGTCAATGGTTAGATGGAAAAAACAACACTGCAGTTGGAAAATCTCTTACTTAATTTCTGTAACGCACCAATGAGAAGGCATTTGATCTGAAACAGATTTAATAAGCACTAGGCTAATATAAAAGGCATATCTTTTACGAAATCGGATTTCTAACTTGTGATTAGCCAGTCGAGACGCCGAGACTGTGAAGAGGCCATTGCGGTCTTCACATACTATTTTAATGTTGCTTTTTAATTTTGAAATAGGTCAAATGATGACAAATGCGTCTGTCTGCTAAGGAATCCCTCATTTCAATCTTCTATGTCATACCAATGTAGGAAAAACATAATTTTTTGTCGACATAAAACAAAGAAACTATACACTACTTTAAAATATGAATAAATATTGATCAAGTACTACCAACAATGCATAGAAAATATAATAATGATAAGTCTAAAAAGTATATGTATTTAAGTAAAATATCACACTAATAGACAAGCAGTATCATCACTTTTGAAGATAATTAATTTTCATTTTTCACATTCATCAGATAATAGCAAGCACAGAAAAGATTAATGAATCAGTTAAATAATTACAGGTACAAATTCCATGCCTTAACAGAGCATTTAAGAGAAATTAAACTTATTAGTTGCTTTATAAAACACGCTACAAAACTTAAAAATTTAATTTAAAGGATATCATTAAATGCAAAACAGGCTTCTTGACATAACTCTTCTTTATTAAGTAATTTCTTTAACAACGGCTGTTTAATTGGCTCCCTAGAATGACGCCAAAGTTGATCTGTGTCTCTTTTCCGAGCTGAAGATAATGTCAGAGTTCTCGGTATAGTTCGCTTTGGTGGAAGCCTGCAAAAATATAAATTTAAATAAAAGAACTGAAAGAAGAAAAATAAAGTATAACTAATGGCATAGATAATGCATACAAATAATCTTGCAATGTACAAAAAATGAATGAAAACTACGTTTCATTAAATAAATGAACAAAACTATACCTGAAATGATCTATAGCATATTCCTCTAAAGTATGCGGTTTATCAACCGGCTCGGGTCCATTTTTGGGGCCGTGGATAAATAATCTCTTTCCTTGTTCACTTCCATCATGAGAAAACAAAGCTAATATGTTGTTAGGTGGTTTCACTAAAGCAGGCAATACATATACAAATTCTGAAGGGAAATCGCCTCTTTCTCCAGTTCTTTCATTTCGCCCAGCAGCCCAATTATTTGCAGCAACACCTTCACCAGAATAGCCATCATCAAGCAAAATCAAGTCCCCTTGAGTGAAACTTAAAAAGGATGGATTGTCACCTAGAATAACAAGCAAGTACTCAAGTTATTGTATTTATAAAATTACTAGCCATCTTTGGCGACCAACTTGTTCACCCAGATTATTGCTTTTTATAGGCTGTTAAAGGATTCATATAGAATGCACATATATATTTTTTTAAAATTCACTTTTTTATGATACGACTGAAAAACAAATTCAACTTAATTTACTGGAAATTAAAAAGTGTACAAATATTAGAAATAAAAGCGTGACTTAGCCCAACTTAATGACTGGTAAAAGCATGCCATTGAATGTTTTGATGGATAAGTTTTAATTCCATCATAACATTAAAAAACCTTGTATCAAATCAGCAGTGTATCAAAATGAATTAAACAACATATTATTAAATTTAAAGGAAAAATTGTACGGAGATTAAAAAGATAATTTTTTGCGAGTCGTAAGACCATTTTTGAAGATATGAGCAATTTCTATAGTTAAGTCATAGGATTACCCATCTGGCAACAGCTAAACATAATTTTGCACTCGATTAAGTATTCTATTTGAACCTTATTTCTCGATTACTTTTATATGTTCTTTCCTCTAAATGAACAGACATTTTGATGAAACGACAAATATTCCCTAAAACATTTCAAATAATATTTTCTATCTCTATGAATTACCTAAGAGAAGCGTTGAATTCAATACAGATGTAAAAACGTTCAATGAAGCAGTCTAAAATTTTTATGATGGTTTGTTTACATTACTGTTGGCATTAGACAATAAGTAATAAGAGCGATTTCTGTGTCACGTACTTTTGCGTTTATATAATATTTTAAAATCTAAACTAAACCATAATTAATTCTCCACGTTTCATTTTAATTTAGCCCATATTGACTTCATTCTAAAATATTCTCTCATTTCCTGATACCATTGCTTTTTCTCTTAAACCGACAAATTCCCACACTCCGAGTGAAGGGATAAAAAATTGACAGCCAAGCAAATTCTTCTAAAAGATCCCTATGATTCCCTTGCCTGGGCTCGATGAGTGTAAGAAATCCCTATCGGAATCTCATGGTATATAAGACCAGGTATAAATGATTTCTCTCTCTTTTATGTTTGTTCTGCTCTTGTGCCGTGTTATGAACGGACGTGCCTTGTCTGCGCCTCTTGTAAATAAATCATGCCTCCCGGGAGAGAATAAAACGAAGCTAAAAATCGAAAGTTTCTCCTCTGTCTTCGAAACTGGCTTTAAATTTACGTACGTACGTACGTACGTACGTACGTACGTACACGTACACACACACACACACACACACACACACACACACACACACACACACACACACACACACACACACACACACACACACACACACACACACACACACACAATATATTTCAAGTGTATATATACACACTTGAAAAGCTTAGAAAGGAAAAGTCAGGCAAAGAATAATGAAGATATTCTCAAATATAAAAAGAAATTCATCAGATTTTCTAATATTGTTTTAATTGAATGTATCTGTCGTATATATGTTACATCCAAAGCCCAAAATCGGCCAGTTCGCGTTTTGGCCAACGTTGCTGTAAACTTACCGGCCAATGTTCAAACTTTAGATTTCAGGCTTTGGCCGGCCAATTCGCGAAGTGGCTTGGGACGAGCGGCCAAAGTAGGAAAAAAGAAATCAAGAGCAGATTGTTTTACACACTGTTAAAAATAAAGTATTTAAAAATGAATACTTCTGTGTACTGTTCCTTTTTTTTTTTTTTTGAAGTACAATTGTTTCAGAAACGAGTTCAAACATAAGTGACACCTTTGAATTTAAAATAAGCTTGCAATATGATCTCGTGTTATTCTATTCTCATATTAAAGCCATAACAGAAATTATTCAGTTAATGTATATGCTGTAACAACGTGATAGCGTGAATAAGATTAGATTTGCGCCCTTTAAAATCACGAATTATATCTTGACGAAATGCGTTTACGTATAGTGTATGAATACAAAGGCAAATTGAGTACTCAATTTGTCAACTACCTTTAAGGGTGATCTTTAGTCTTTTTCTGTTCCATAGACCTAATGTTAAAGATCCCAGATCACATTGTCTCCCGAAATATCGCTTCCAAAAATATGAAATTTTTTGCCAAGACTCGGAGATTTTTATCACATCGGGCTTTGGCCAAGGATTCCTAGCCACTTCGCGAAATGGCCAGACTAAGTAGAACATACAATATTAATTGCAAGTACTTCGGACTTTGGCCAAAACGCGAATTGGTCAACCAATTCGCGAAGTGGTCGAACTTCGGGCTTTGGCCGTACCATATACATAAACCATACGATAATCAATGTATGTACAGCAATTAATCATATCGAAACAGTACGTTAGAGATAAAAAAAAAACAACAGAACATTTCGAAGTATTCTTATTATTAAAAATTATCCGTGGAAAGTTCACGATGAGAGTTTAAATATTCCGGATGCTAAATTACCCAAAAAATAATTAAACAATGGATTTGTAATAAAAATGCTTCATAAGTACTCTTATTATATTTAAAGAATGAAAATGCTTAGAAATATCTTACACATCAATTTGTTTCAGTGGAAACATACCTTTGTAATCTTGCAGAGCTATTACGTATCTGGCTCTTTTTTTCAAACCTTCTAAAAAGAATTCAACCAATTCTCGGATATCGTCAGAGTTAGGTGATTGAAATGTGAATTCTTCGCCACGTACGGTGCTTATGCAGAAGCTCTGAAGAAATGGGCGTGTTCCTCTAAACAACAAAAGAAAAAAAAATATTAGCTTCATAGAAAAAGTTTTAAAAATTACGATTTTATAGTTTTAAGACTTCTGGAAAAAAAAAAAAAAATGTCTCTGAAATACCAAGAGAAAAGGTAAAATTAACATATACTAGATAAAGCTATGAGACAGCATAAGCTTGAATATCAACATATGATTATTGTATGTAGGCATTTATTTTCGATACTGCACTTATTTAAAATATCAGCATCAGAATAAAAGATAAATCGATTTAAAATGCGAAGATTTTTTCTAACACTCTTCTTATATGGAAACCTATAGATAAGCATAAATTCTTAAATAATGTGCTGTACAATTGATCAAGGCCAGAAACAAATATAACAGTGGCATTAGTCCTCAGCTTTAAGCTAAAACAAAAATCTCTAAAGAATACTGTACGTTTTTCCTATCAATAACAGCAATAAAATAAAATAAAAAAATTAATAGGCTGAGGAAGAAAAATTATTGAAATATAACGGCACAAAATAGGTAACAAACACCACAATCTCTATGTATCTTGAGTTATTTTCACTAAAACAAAAATACTTGTAAAGCAGGGCTCTCGGATTTCTAAAAACTAATTTTGTATACCGATTGCATTGTGAGACTTTATTTAAAAATAAATAGGTGAAAATGATGACCAATTAATTTGCTCATTCATGAACTAACAGTAACTTCAAAGTAAATCGCGAACAATATATAAAATGAGATTGTAGATCAAGAACAAATACAGTGATAGCAAATAGAACAAAAGATAAGCATACTTTTGACTAATGATTGAAGTAATTTCTGGGAAAGACAGTTCCAAGAGCACCTGTTCTTGATCATCGACAACATACACACCAGTCCAATTTATTGCAAGTATGACATCATTTTTAGGAAGATGAGGCCCAGCTGATCTTAATGCTTCATAAAATCTTGAAAAGAGCAAAGGCCATTTGAATTTAGCATAATCAACAACATCTTCTTTGACTCTTGGAATAGGTACTCGATCTCTATAATAATAACTCTAAATAAAAGAAGAGGGATAAATATTAATACATACTAACAATAATGGAAAATACATTTTAAAAAAGAAATATATTTTATTCTGCAACATGATTTGATTTTCAAAATACTCTGAACATTTGATTCCCCCCCCTTGTTACTCGTCAATTTATTAAGTATGAAACCTACATTTTTTGAAATGCAAAAATCTCATGTTCTTTCTTCTTAGTGGTTCATAATTATATTAAAAGTTAACAATTCTTCCATTGAAAGATTAATACACATTTAAATCATGTCATACATATAACATCTAAAAAAATATCAGGAATAAAATTCCATAATGTCTGGCAATAAATAATTTGATATATGCATCCTTCTTGCTACTTCGATTATCACTTATTGGTAGCATGGATAAAATAAACTTGAGATTTGGCAAATAATTACTTCATTCGTCGAAATAATATTTCTTTAAATAAATCATCCTGTAGTAACCTCAACAATTTTTTTAAGTACTTCAATTATAATTAAAAAGACTTTTCTACATTTGTCAGTAACAAAAATTAAAAATTTAAATCCTTATTATTTAATATCCAGGAATACCATCTGAACAATAAAAGTAGTTATTACTCCATTTATATAATGCCCATATGTAAAGCATATAATATTGTTTATATGCCAATACTATAGTTTGGTATATATAGTTTGAACAATATAGTAGTTAGGAAAAAAAAATGTTTTCTGAAAAAATAATAAGACATTGCTGTAAAAAAAAATAAAAAATAGAATAACAATAAAAACTATATACTTCAATTTTTATTAGCTAAAAACGAAGAAGAAATGAATTAAGAAATGAATACAAAGAATATAAAATGCAGGCTAAAGGAAAGGAAATATAAATGCCATACTGATATAATATATTTACTCTAAAATATTAGAATGTCCAAAGAATAAATTATTAGAGTCGATTCCAGAAGTTATTTAATTACTTAAAGAAAAATAGTAATGTAGAACGAACCTTTTTACAAGCAGTAATAACTAGACTAGCCCATCTTTCCAAGCTTTTATCACCACTTTGCAGGCAATAATCCGGTATGTAGTTAGGCAATAATGCCATTAGCCTGTCCATACTTAAATCTAAGCCATGTTCAATATAATACTGCTGTGCTGCAATCATGGCCAAATCTTCCTCCTGCAAAAGGAGCAATTTAAATAGAAAAAATCTAATAATGAAATATTTGTCTAAAAATAATTAACAAAATATATCAGTTTGCATTTGTTAAGCCTTTATAGTATTTAAAAACGGTTATTTATTAGGAGTGTAATTTCTGTCATGATTACCGATTTTATAATTTATCAGAAATATATTGTTAAGAAAAATGAGGAAAAAACTGAATTTGATTATTTCAGTATGAGCAAGGGTCATTCAATTAATTAATGTTATAAGAATATTATAAACTTTAAAAATACAGGCAAATGCCAGAGAAGACTGCTATATTTAAAACAATGGATTAGAATACATAATTCATGTCAGACATTTAGAAGCAACTTTTTAACATGTTATTTTTACTTTCTATACGAAAAAACAGAAAAAATATTAAAATCCTCAAATACAACTCCAACTCGAGATTTTGGCGAATTCCCAAGCTTCAGACATACTTGAGTTCATAAAATACATTTTTGATATTATGTCTATCACTTTGTCTGTGAACTCAAAAACGCTTCGAGCTAAACGTGTGAAATTTGGTACATGGTATTTACCCCCAGTTTGTAGATTTCTATCAAATTGTGAGCGAAATCCATTCCGAAGAATTCTCTCTTTCCGGCCGTACGAATCTAAGTTAACTCGATAATTGCAAAATGAAGACAGAGCACTTTCGCGATGCTACGCATCCTGGATAACTCAAAAAGCAATGACGGAAAATAAAATAAATATTTGAAATGTGGCAAGTTATTTATTTATTGCCTACAATTGTATATATGTATCAAATTTTAGTTCCAATAAGTTGAAAAATACGCGCCTAAAATACAAATTCGATTTTCAGTACTATTAACCGTATGACAGGATTTAAACGACAAAAAACGTCATGGAATAAACAATAGATTAGTAAAAAATACTAAATTCACGCCAAAGATCAATATTTCGTATCTATTGTTTGCAAATGCCGTGCAAGTTATTCATGGCCTCACCCAAGATCCATAATTTTATGTGGGGAAAGAGGAATGATACTTTCATTAGGGAGTATGCGAGAATGTGTGGGAGAGACACTTCCGCTTGCTGTGTTAGTAAATGCTCTTATTTTCTCTATATATGATTTTAGAATTTAAGAAATTTAAGATTAACAACATCTTACAAATTACAACTAGTAATTTCTCATCAATCTGGGAGTACTGTATAATAAACATTTCATTCGTTAATATTCCAATTGTTTCCGATAATTAAATTGCTTCCTGGCACAGAAGATCGCGGAAAACTGCTGTAGAATTTCAGGCAGTGCACATACAATACAAAGCAATTTTACATTCACTCACCGAAAAAGAAATGTAGAATATTAGAAAAAATATATATTAAGTTTAGAAATATACCTTATCACATCTGTACTCTCCAAATTTTACTCCTCTAACTACTTGCTGGAATATTAAGTTTGTAGCAACAGGATCTTCTGTAGGATCATGCCAAGGAGCAAATATTTCTTTTCGGAAAAACAGACGCCAAGGTGCATTTCGTTCTTGAGCACCTTGTTCTTTGGCATACTGTTCACACTGAGATATTGCATCCATGACATGTTCACCTCCACTTCCCAAAGAAGAAACCTAAGAAAATAAATATTTGTATTTTAAAGCGCTTTAAGACCAATAATACAAATTAAGAAATAATTTATTCCACATAACAAGATCATTTCTATTAATTTACAATTTTATTTAAAATATCTTTCTTATTTGCTTCATTTTAACACAGCATATTACATCCAATGATATGAAAGCAATCTTATCTTGAAAGTTCACATTAATATATATATACACACATATTTCTTTTTAAGTAAATAACTATTAGATTAGATTTAAGAAAAACAAGTAACATAAATATACAAATTCTGAATTGAAAATAAGCTGATATGAGATTCTTTTAGAAAATTAAGAGGAACATAATTTCGTTTAGTATATTAAATGAAGCAAACTTTTCTACTTGAAATATACATATACTTAATAAAAAGTATTCTTATTTTTTTATATTAAAAATTAAAATAGGTCTTTTCAAAAATAAAAATAGAAAAGAATATTTTTAAAAAAATGCAGCATATATCAATATCTGCAGAAATTTTTTCTTTTTAAAAATTGTTAGCTTAAAGTCTGAAGAAGAACAACTTAATTTCATTAATATGAGTTCGTATGCATTAGAGACAGAAAATACAACACATCAGTAGAATTGTTACAGAATGCAGCTTGTAAGAAAACTTCATTTTCATCAGTTCATAAAGGCAAGGATTAAAATTTTAATGACGTAATAAATTCATTTTAATGAAGCATTGCCAACCAATAATGACGTGAAAATAGATATATTTGTCCATTAGTATTATTATATTAAGAGATATATTAGTCCAATATTTTATGTTTGGAGATGAATCGTATGATGTGCAATCGAAGTGAAAAATTACATAATCCAAATTGCTTTTATAGTATTTTTAAAATACCAATTAAAACCGAAACTATGGAACAGATATTAACAGAAAAAATAAACTTACTTTATCAAACAAAGCAATGTATAAAGAAAAGCCAAACTGGTCTTTCAAACCAATTTTTTCTGCCAACTGAGCACAAAGTTCCCTAGCAGTAGTAGCAGAATCAGCCAATAAAGTTTTAGTATTGCCATCCATAAACGTAATTGGCAACATTAGAGGTTTTTTAGATTTGGTAGCCTGTAGTTCTAACCAAGATGGAGGTTGTCCTCTAGTGCCATTCATAAAAGTTCTCCTTAAACGATCTTCGCAATAAGGTGCATACCCTGGGGGACCTTCTCGAATAAAGTTCAATAAATATTTCACGAACTATGTAAAAAAAATAAGCATTTATATAATGAGTATAATGCACGTGGTAAATGTAAAAATACAAATATAACAATTATAAATACATCATCCGCATTTCAAATACAAACGAGTAATTATAACACTTAAAATGATATGCAGGAGAAAGTAAAAAGGTAACAAAATAAAAATTCGTTTATTTTATTCAGTACTAAAAAGTAATGATAAACGAGCACTTAATAAACATCAAGAATAATTACTTTATCTGATGGTGCAAAACATCCAACACACAGTGAAAGAAGAATCCAACCACGAGCATGTGAACTTTTATTTGGATTATTTGTTAGTTGTTTACATATATGGCAATAAATTTCATCCCTAGAAAGGAAAGTGGAAACAAAAATTAGTGTACGTTATTGTAAAATTAGCAATTAAAAATCAACGTTCAAACTGCAATTGAAGTCGATTTCAGCATATTTTCGCTATAATTTAAAATTACCTAAGTTCATCTCGAAGAATACCATGTCCAATAATGAAGTGCAATTTTTCCAGATTGGAAGTTGGCCTACTTTCAAGCCAACTACTGTAAGTGTCTGCAGCCAACTCTTCTTCCTGCAATTGCCGGCGTACATCCTCTGTAATTTTATTTTTCTTCTTCAGAGTGAGAGAAACCAATTTATTTCTGATACTACGTGATTTCTGTTTGTTGTAACCATCAGTTGGAATAATGGCCTGCAAAAACAAAATTTAAAATACTGATGATATAATTTTTGGCATACTTCTCGAACCAGAGTTTAAATTAAGAAATAAAAATTTCATACGATAACTTAAATGAAAAAAAGCTTTTCTATTCCAAGAAAGTTCATGCGAATTTAATAGATCTATAATACGATCTTTTAATAATTTTTTTAGATTAAATTTCTTTCGAAACTATTCTAAAAATTGCAGGAAAAAAAAAAAGCTTTAACTCAAAATTTATCCAGTCCAAACCATTTAGTAGGAATATACTTACAGTATCCATTCCCATCAATTGAGCTTCTTGGAATTCTTTGGTTTTAATGAAATTGCGACCCAATGTTGCTGTTACTTTACTCATAACAGAGGTATTATCCTAGAAAAATAATTCGAAAGTTTAATCAGTATGCTTCTAGATACTTATGGAAAAAAGTTAAACAAAAAAAAAAAAAAAAAAAAAAAAAAGATTTTAATACCAGTTAATTCTCTAAAATAAGCTATCGAAATATTCTGCTCAAATCAAAATTGTAATCATCAAAGATTCTGGAAATAAAAAAGAATAAATATAAATAAAATTATCACATACTCTTTCCATGGTATGAAACTTTGGTTCAGGTAAATCTCCCATAAAACGAAGTATTGTAATCCATAACGCCAAAGCAGCCTAAGAAGAAAAACTAGAGGTTAGTTATTCGGCCCTAATACTGCGTTAAGAAAACAGTGCATATAATTTGAAATAAATAAACGACTACTTAGGAAATTTAGTCATTTAAACTTAAGTAAATTATTAGATATTTGACTAAATTATGATGATTTAATTAAATTAATATAAATTTAAATAACTGCTACAAGTAAATAAAGAGTTTTAAATGATATAATTTACAATTAATGAAGTTCAGCAATATGCAGTTTTCTGTCAATATTAGAATGATACAGTGAAACAATCTTCATGTAGTGCATAAAATTTTAAATTGCAATGAAATAATAATACAAATTTCATTGCATTAAAAAATATTAATTACTAAATAATGAAAAGCATGCAAAATTTTGCTTAAACTTTCAATAAAATATTTTAATGATACTTACCATGCAATCACCTTGTGTGGTTAATGGTAATAATGGCTGTTTTAATGGCTTCCTCTGATACTGATGTGTGGCATTTCCTTGAAAGTAAGTAACAGCAAACTTCTGGAATTTATACTCAGAGAGATCCTCTTGATCTACTGGTGGTGCAGGTACTGAGCCTTCAGCTTCTGATGATATTTCTAAAGCAGCTTCCCTCGATCTTTCCAAATCCTATTAAGTATTTTTTTAAAATTGTTTTTAGTCGAACGATCTCCTCAAAATATTTCATAAGGGACAAACTAATCAAGAAATATCAGTAAATATTTAAAAACTTCAGTTTTTCAATATTTCATAAATCTTAAGAAAATTAACAACAAAATTTTCCGCATAAAGCAAAAACTCTATCTATGTCATACCAAACTATGTTTTGTAAACAATACAGAAATCACACAAATGAAGTACAATTAGTAATTTTATGAGTATGACACTTTTTGCTATGAAAAATGAAAAGAACATCTGAAATGTAGAAAATGCATGACACCTGTTAAATATTAAAAATGATTTGGTCATTAATCATTAAATTAATCTAAATGAAAAATTTACCTTTTCCTTTAATCAATCCTGTTAGGAAACGAAACCTTTTTCTAACAGGATAAATTTAATAATTGTAGAATTTCTAATGAAGATCCACATAATATCACAATAAATAATTTTCAATAGTCTTCTGGAACTACACATTCTTAATGATGTACACTCTTCATTAACCAATAGTTTTGGTAAGGTAAATTTTCTTACCTCCAAGCTATTTCGATTGAGAAATTGAGTCACAAGAAATTTCTTTCATATAACGATATTTTATTGAAAATTTCTTAATTATTTAAAATTAAGCATTTATATTTATGCGTAAATACAATATTTGGAGGAAAAGTCAATTAAAAAACAGATGAATTTTATCAAGAATGCTCAAATGAAATAAAAAAAATTGATGTGAAAACACTTCCTAATGTTTTATAATATATAAAAAAATTAAATTTCTTGGAAAATTTAAATAAGAAATAAATTAATTGAATTACAACTTACTTTAAATGCAGTGGGAGCTGTTTGATCACTACTGGAATCAGTTCGCGGAAGAAAATCAAACATAGCATCAACCTAATTGGAAATAATGAGATTGTAGAAAAGAAATACATTATTTTATGGTAATTTGTTTTAATAAAGACATAGTTGATATTACATAAATGACAGTTATAAAAATAAGTTAGATCCTTTTTTCTTTTTATATTGATACGGATAGCAACAAGTATAAATCACACAGCACAAATACCGATTGGTTTATTACCAAAAATTTTAAATACACACGCAAAAGTTTCTGGATGGTAGATTTTTCTTAAAATATGGTGCAATTACATTAATGAATTAAATTTCATTTATTACCAAATGTTAGATTTTGTAATATGCAAATCTAAATACAAGTAACTTACTGTGCCTCGTGCTTTTTAAATAGAACAATTAGAACCAAGTATTTCGTTAATTAACGTACAATATGAACTGAAGATAACACTCTACCCAGAATATTATATATATATTTCAATTTTTTAATTATTTCTAAAAATACATTTAAAAATATACAAGAAATTTTAAATGATGGAGAGAAAGCCAATCTACTCCTTATTATATATAAGTCTTTCATAATACAATATTTTACGTTTATTTAATAATTACCAGTTTAGAATCATCAAGCTGTTCTTCTTGACGATTAAATGCATCAATAATAACAGCCTTTTTGTGTTCAATATTCATCCTTTCAGCAACCTCTTCTTCGTGCAACCGAAGTTCCAGTTCTTGAAGTCTTTCCTATAAAAACAAAATCCCATTATTCCAAACAATTTAAATATTTAATGGATAAAAAATATTTTATCTGGTAAAACAGAAGAAACTGCATTTCTTTTTAGTTTTAAAAGGAATGAAATACTAAAATTTCTTCTAACACAATAAATGTTAATTATTTTTTTAAATCAACATTTCAGTTAGCAAAATATATTTTTTATAAAAATTAGTTGAAATTTCAGAAAAGGTTACTTTTAGAACAGAAATTATTAGACATGCTTACCATACAGTGTATAAAAAGCATTTTAATAAAAAAAATAATTTAATAGGATTTAACTATAAAAACACAAAATCATTGATTAAGATAAGTTTTTAATTTTAATATTCATACAAATAAAAAAGAACACTCATAAAAAATAACTTTGTATAAAAGAATAGAATGGAATTATTCCCTTAAAATTAACTAACTTATTTAAATTATATTAAAGAAACATTACTCGATATTTTTGTTCAGCAATTTCTTTGGCTTTCCTTGGATTCATTTGCTTTCTGAGTATAGCTTCTTCCTGTTCCCGCATTCTGAGAGCTTCTAGACGATGTCGGTTCTTAAATTTAACAAAAACAATTTGCAATTTCAGATTTCGCATACATACAAATTCATACAAAAAAAAATGTAAATTACTTCTCACATATACTCTTTTCTATAATCATAACATTAATACACATTGTTTAATATATATGCAACAAAAATTTAAAAAAAAACTAAAAACTAAACTTTATATAAATATTAGTTATCAATTCGAAGCTTTTACTCTAGTTTATTTCAATAAGTGGAACTAATTCAAACAAAACATTTGAAGAAAAATCAAAGCAAACACATGGGAGGAAAAAAAATCAACACTGTATTTTAAGATTGAATAATAAACTGAGAAATAGATGTTAAAAATAAGGGTTCCGTCAAAGCAAATTCAACAAAAGGATAATAAAACTACATAAAAGTTTTCTATTTCATTAGAAACTACAGATAAAAAATTAATGAATGCAAAACATACTTGAATTTTTAATTTCTTGTATCTGCGTTGGGCCACAACACGGCGGACAAATGCTTGGATTTTTGTGATGGCCCACTGCTTCTTCATGTGTTCTCTTCTAACTAAAAATCCGCGGCATCTAGCCTAAATATAAAATATGAATAAGTGGAAAAACAGTTTGGATAAAAAATAAAAAAAAAACAATAAATGCAATGAAAATGTATGTGTTGTCTACCTGTAACGTAACGATATGGCCTCTGAGATGTTTAAACCTATGAGATAATATTCTTGATCTAATAAGAGCTTGTAGCCTTTGGAATCCTGTTTTCATCTAAAATAAAAATGAAACAGAACACAATCATAAAGCTAAGTATTAATAAATTTTAAAAATGATTAAAGTACTTCAAAATAATTCCCCCATTATAAAATAAAATATGCGCTACAATTGAATAAAGTAGCTAAAATTAAGAATTTTAAAACATTGGTGTATTTAAAGATATTTTAGCATAAAAGATATATTTTGTTCATTCTATTTCCCAAAGCATGCAATGTCCTTTAATGGCAGTCTAAATACAATATATAAATAAGTAACGAATTTATTATGAAAAAATTATTGCTTACAAAATTGTAATGTTGTTTCTGTATATATCCTCGCCAAAATCTTTGAACTATAATTGCACTTTTTCGCATTCTCAAGAACCGCCGGCGGTAATACCATCCTCTAATAGCCTTCTGAAGAATCAAGATCTTTCTAGTGAGAACTCGGTCCCGTTCTTGCTCCAGAAACAGATCATGAGCATCCTAGAAAACAAAATACAATTTAAGAATCAACAACGGAATTTTCTGTTACATTTTGATATAATTAATTTCTATATTAATTAATGTAATTACGATAAAATTTATAAATACACTAATTCAAGAGGTTTTCAAAGAGTAGTTCAATATACAAAACTTGCTGATTTTTGTGATTTCAGCATTTTTTTAGAGATACACAATGTTACATTAAAAATTCATTTACTGCTTATTTTAAAGATGAATAAAAAATAAATTTAATAGCCAATTACTAGTAATACGCAGAAATTCTTATATATTCAAAAATTTGTACGGAATTACCTCACTTAAAATGTATTTTGTAAAATCTAATGTAATACCTTGACAAGCAAATAATAAAACTTAATCTCATGCATATTTTCAGAAGAGTACCAATATAGAATTCGCATTATTCAACACTATCCACTGAGCTATCACTTTTAAGAATAGCAATCATAATTATCTTATTATGAATAAAATTTATACATATATATAAGGAGGAACCAAACCTTCAAGAAAACTTTCGTTCTTCCAAGTTGGTAATCAGTTTTCCCAAGCACAATAGCACATATTTTAATACAGGCCGCCTTACAATCAACCTTATGAGCGGGTCCAACTCCAGGTATAAGAAATCTGTACCTTTCAACAAATTCTTTAAAAGTATGCCGTATAGGATAACCTGCACGTCGAATACGAATAGTTTCCATCATGCCAGAATAACGCAACTGCTTGCAACACAATTCTCTATCGAACATCTGAAAGGACAAAATACGAGTTAAGAAAACTGTAATAAAAATCATAAACTAATAAACAAAATTAATGTAAAATCATGATTTCTTGGCGAATAAAACAAAAGGAAATACCTCTTAGATTATTTTACACTTAATTCAGGTTCACCATAATGCTATGAGTAGATAAATTTATACATACAGCTAATTTTTGAGAAACTATTACATTTCCTTTTATAGCTCAGGATTACATCACAAACTGATTTTTTTTTTTTTTTTTTTTGGAAATTTAGCAACAGACATTATAAAAAATTCAGTTAAAGTAAGAACAGCCTAAATTTAAACTCTGAAAATATCATACCATAGGTTTCTTTAGCTCATTTGGTTTGATGCAACGGATGAAAAAAGGATGACATTGACTAAGTGTCCTCATCAAAGAATCAAGAGACTTTTTGAATTGTGCACTTAAGGTTGGAGTTTTCTTTCTGGTATCTGTCCCCTAAAAACAAATTTTCTATTAAATAAACATTGCATGAAATGAACAGACAGTGAAAGAAAAAATCCAATCATTACAAACAATCTTGAATTAAAAAAAATGACATTAATGATAATATTTTCATATTTTTCAGACCAAAAAAATGAAAGATCAAAACTGTAAGCATATTTCGTTCTTTATTTTACCTCAGATAATATAAATAAATGCTTACCATGCCAATTTCATGAACAAATAAATTCTGGAGGAATTTATTATTGGCAACTTGTATCAGTTGTATTAAGTCTGCACTAAAAGTGTCCCTGTTCTTTTCCAGGAATCCTATAATATTGAAAACATAAGTCTTTAAAAAAGATGACAAAATAAAATTTAGTTTGACGAAGATAGAAAAAATTTTTAGTTCATTGAAATTAAATCATCGAATGATATTTTGCAAAACATCAAGCAAGATCCAATTATATTTAAGCTTATTTGCTGAAGTAGCTTAAAATTTTTCCATATACTAAGGTATGTATAAATGAAGCACACAATTTAAAGATCATCTTGAAGCCATTTTAAATGGTAAATATCAAACTCAAGGCCTATTAAACAAAACAAAACATACACTTAGCTAATACATTCATAATAAATATCATGGTTTTTAGAAAGGTTCATCAAAATAGTCTCATTTTATTGAATTAATTTTAATTGGCAAGAATTTTATTCACATGGTTCACCATAATACAAGAGATCATCTCATTAAAAAGAGAAGATTTTTCGGTTTTAAGACATAATATGTATGATAAATATCTTGTTTTCTTTTCCAAAAATATAAATACCACGGCTATACAAGAAAAAGTAAAAAGATACTGCTAAATCTTAAAATTCACATGCTTTTTATTTTTTGCTATGTCTTTTCTGTTTACATAGTTATATTTGTTATCAGATTGTACAGAATTAATGTTTGATATAATTATTTTTTTATTTTTTAGACGTTTTTGTTTTCAAGAAGTAATAATCAAATTCCTATTTATTAATTTCGCTATGCAAAATATAATGTATTGGTTAAATAAAATGCTTTTTACGAAGAAAAATATAAAATTTTGCAGAAAAGATATAGCAAAAGTATATACTTAATATAATCAGAGCTTTGAAAAATTAAACTACATAAATGCAGTTATTTTTACCTCTTGTATCATAGAAGACAACACCTGCAAAATGATTTAAACCAAAAGAAGTATTTATATCAGATTTTGGTTTTAAGTAGTTTTTGTTACTCCCATGCATCTTGTGAAGCTTGTTGAGAAGTGTCTGGTCTGTTCCCTAAAAATATAATATATAATATTTAATAACAGTGATAAAACGTGTAAAGAATTTCTATCCTATTCTAAGATAACTAAAAAATACAAAATTTAGTTTATTTCACTTATTACAAACAAAAAATACAAAATAATTTGAAGATTTATAAAAATTTTACAATTACAGCATAAAAAATTGCTGCAACATAAAATTAGATTAAATGAAAGAAAGATTAACAAAGAAAAAAAATGTATTGAAATATAAAGAAAAAAATAATCCATTATATAAAATAATATAAAGAAAAAAAAAATAATCCATTCTTTCTCTTCCAGAGAAAATATACCACTTGCAATTAAAAGAAAGTTACAAATCATTACCCTTATGTATTTGTTACATAAAATAATTATTTGTCCTTTCAATCAGTTGCTTTAAAGGTAAAATAGCTCTCAAATTCAATACAAAGTTCATTTAATTGAAATTCAACTCAAAAAGCATTTAAAATTTTAAAAACATTATAATAAAGCATTTATATTAATTTCGAAAAAGGAGCAAATGTATAGCGGTAATTAAATAAAATATCATTTAAATTAAAATTGATTATTTTGGTTTATTAGCACAAGAGCCATTTTTGATTAAACAGCGCCACCTTTAAAATATGAAACTCGGCTAATTAAAAGGAATAAAAATCTTTGCCTTCCGTGATCTTTTTACTTAACATAAATAGACATAATTAAAAAATAATCAGTACTTATCATCTTATAAAAATATTATAGTTACAAAAAAAAAAAAAAAAAAAAAATTCAAAATTCAGTTTACCTTAGGAAATTTACTTTCTTCATCAATTAAAGCCATAATGTTCATAGGTTTCACAGCAATAAGATCAAGTGCTTCTTGGTTATCCACAAATTCAATGTGTTGCCAATTGATTGCCTCGAGATTATATTCTTCCTGCTCCAATTTAAAAATGTGTCGAACAAAAAATTGCTGAAGGTTCTCATTTGCATAGTTTATACAGAACTGCTCAAAGCTAGAGAAATAAAAACACAGTTTTAAACACAAATAAAATATTACAAGATTCATGCAACACATATTATACTCTTAAAAGAATGGTGTTGCAAATTTTAATATTTTTTTTTCAATTAAAAGATACAACTCGGTATGTAGATATATATTTTATTTCCATGCTAAGTTGGTATTATTTTCAAGCTGGGGATAGCAAATGATCTAGCAGTTTCGAATCGCAGTGAAATAGCAAAGAGAATGACTTAACTGGCATTCTACTATCCTAATATATGAAAGTAAAAGAAACCTCTAAAGTCACCAAGTCAGGCAGAATTCAAACAAAGCAGATTCAACAGATATGAGATCAAATAGCAAAGCAGTCTTTAAGCAAATAGAAACATCGGCTATATTACGAGGGACATAGCCGGATTCTTGATTGCTAAATCGTAAAAAAACCTTAGCCACCATTATTTATCTAGAAAAATTAAAAATTCCATAAGAATAACAATTTTTTCATTTTATGTTGATTATGATTCAGATTTTGATTATAAAATGAGAATTATCAATTTGTTTGTTCGGCTGCTCCTAGAGATAACTCGAAAACGTAAATTGCATGCTGAAAAAAGTCTGTACTGATGCAGTGGCGTAATGAAAGTAAGTGACGCCCGGAATAAAATATGATTATATAGGCCCCGTGTGTCATCTGTGATTCAGGCTTTTTAACGGATCACGGGACATGTTTTTTTTTTTTTTTTTTTGCCATTCTTCATATTTGATTTTAAAACACACAACGCCACTATGGCCTCGGGAATATATATCTCCTTGGTACTCCCTTTAGATACGCCTTTGTAGTGATAATCCTCTTAATGTGTATTTCTTTTTGTTATGGGAAAAAGCCGCTTTTAAGATTTTTACATGGTGTTTCCTGCTAATTTTATCTATAATCTTTTTAATTCTTCCTCCCCACCTCTTTCTCTCTCTTTTTACTGGACCCAACGCATTTTAGAACTTTCCATAATTATCAAAAACAGCATCTTCTTGTATTGTGAAGAGACTCTTTGCAATTGCTACATTTTGCAGTTGAAATCTGTTTTTGTTGTTAGTACACATTCATACACAATTTTACAAATCTTGTACATTACTTAGAATTTTCCACTCTAACGCATGTGTAGTTTCTATACTGCCAAGAGGTTAAACTATCTTCATTTCTAGGTTAAGCTATATTCAATTTCATACTATTTCGTATCAGTATGGTGATAGAGTTAAAAGCCCCCCTCCGACTCCAAAATAAATAAAGAGTTATGAAAACTAAAGAAATAAATACCTCACGTACTACTGAAAGAATAAATTTTATCGAGCTAACGACAATCAACACGAAAAAAATTATCACATATATAGAATAATGGAGAAAAGCAGTAAAAGTTGTACGCATATCTATCACGCCTTAAATGGGAAACTGCATAAAAGAAAGCAAACAAAAGCATTTTTCTAGAATAAAATTATCTTTAATAACATGGAATGAAACAAGCAGAATGAATAAATAATGCGCAAATAAATAAAACTAAGGAAGTGTCTTCTTAATTGAATCTTAATATTTACAACAAAATTCTAAAATTAGAATTGTATTAGTTTATCTAATTAGTATTAATTAAACTTAAACAAAACAAAATAAAACAAACATAAATAACCTGTTCACAGAAAAGTTTTCAAATCCAAAAATATCAAGAACACCAATGGATGTTCTGTAGTAGCCTGCACTGTGTTTTGGCTTGTAGATAGCGGAATTTATTTTATTGACAATCCACACAAACATTCTGCCATAGATTCCTTTTACGAATGCATCACGTACATCAACTGATTGCGATGTGCTCATATTAGATACTACAGCATCTCCATGAGCAAAAATGGTTCGAGTGGTTAAAGCATCTATAAGATGCAAACTATTTACCTAGGGTTAGAAAAAAGAACAGTTACAGTATTGTGAAATACAATCAAAATTAGCTATAAATTAATGAGAAAAGTACATTAAGAATATGTTCAAGTTTTATTTATTAGCTAAAAGGGTATTATGAAAAATTAAATAACAACACATATAAATGAAGTATTTACTTATATAATTGAAACATTAGCAAATTAGCTTATCCATCAATATTTTCAAAAATGCCATAAGAAAAATGCATTTTTACGCACCTCAAGTAACCTTGCAGCACTATTTACACTTCCAGCATTAGTTATTTCTGTGGCATCTAAATTATCAATAACTGTACCTATAAAAAATTTTGTATGTGAATGAGAGACAAATTCAACAGTTTCTAGTTCTTTTCATAGATCATATGAATATGAGATATGGAAACAAAATTTTTTTGAAAGAAGTGAAATAATTTTGTAAAACAATTATTAAATGATCAATAAGAACAGGTAGCTAAGTTAGCTGGCAATGGAAGTACAAATACTTCTGAAATACTAAAAAATGAAGTAAAATTCTATTATGATTACAAAATATTTAATTAAGCAAATATCCCATATATTAACTTAATATACAAATTATAATTTCAATGGAAAACATGCTAAAAAGTCCAGGAATAAGAACTCAATTTATTTTAATTATAATTCTTAAAACTTAATTATTAATAAAATCATGGAAAACAATTTTGTAATTTTGCCAATTTTTCATTTTTTAAATTAGTAGTAATTACGAAATGACATACTAGAACTAAAATTTGATAACCAAAATCCTAAAATATTATGTTAGAAATTTCCAGCTTACCTTTATATTTTATGTTACCCAAGTGCAATAAAGCACTTAAAATTTTTAAAATTTCCCAAATTTCTTGATCAGAAAACATAAGAACTTTCATAGCAGAACGTATATCAGAAAATTCTGCAGTGTCATCTCTTCCTTCGCAAGTAATGCAGTTGCCCTAAAATTTAAGAAAGTAATTAAAATAACTTTCATAGACTGTAAAAAAATGAAACTTTTACATTAAAATTTTTATATGAAACTAAATATAAACCAAACATACAAATGGCATATCATTAAATAAAATTTAATTACATTAAACTGAAAAAATTGTCCTGATATCTAACTTATAAAATCAAAAATAATTAAGAAACTTGTTTTATTACAAATTCATGAAGAGTAAATGAATTTCTTCACTAAGCGATACATTAGTCAAGAAACTGATGGACTCACAGAAATGTGAGTATAAATTTTAAATAAGAAAAATCATGTATATTATGAGAAAGGTAACTTTGGGACCCACAATTTATAAAGGCATGTTCATAAAGATTAAATAGATAAAGATTTTGAAGCTAAAGCACTGGCTGATAGGAAAGAACATTGCAATTCTGAACTATAATGGTCAAATGGCAAATAAAGTACTTCATTCAAAATGTTAGTTTCTAAACTTTCATACTAAAGACATTACAGTCTTTAAATTTATAGAACACAAAAACAGACCATATAATTGTTCCTCGGTGGAATAAATACATAATATTATAATCCTCAGAGCAAAAGGGCGATTTTATAATGATGTCTAGCAAGCAAAAAGAAGTATAAGACGTAATGAATTTCGTATAACTGGGAATTATAATCAATTTTCAGTTGGTATGAAAACAAATTTTATACACTTTTTACATTATTTTTCATTTTTTCAAGTAATTTTTTTTACAGCAAATTTAATTTTTAAGTTAACCATAAACTGAATTTAATTTAAAAAAAACATAGAGTAAAACTTTTACCTGAGTTAAATAATTATATTTTGAAGCATCACTTATATCCAATTTTTGTTTCTCTTCTCTAGAAAGACCAGCAAGCATACAGTAAAATATGTGGTAATTTCTTTCATCAGTAGCCTAGAATTATAAACAGAAAAATAAGAAAGTAGCCTCTTTAAAGAATGATAAACTATTTTTCTAAAATAATTTTGAATGGATCAAAATAACTATAAACTTTAACTCTTTCAAATTTTTTTTATAGATATTTAATTTATTTTAAGTCAGGAATTTGGGACAACAATTCATACATATATAATTTTGAAATAATAAATAAATACATTCGATATATTTTTATCATTGCACTCTTACCTGACCAACAATACGAGACTTCTCTAATAAATATTGGTCGATTCTTGCACCTTCAATAATTCCAGACTTATTGAAATGAATGTCTATATACTTTCCAAATCTACTTGAGTTATCATTTCTAATAGTTTTAGCGTTTCCAAATGCTGCAACCATATAGAATACATTAGATATCATGTTTAAAATAACCCAGTTTTAAAAGCAGTTAAAAGCAAATATAAAAGCTGCATATTAAAAAGTAGAAAAAAGTTTAAAAATGCACAAAAATAAGCCTTACCTTCTAAAATTGGATTAGCTTCTAAAATTTGTTGTTCTATCCATGAATGTTGACCACTAATTGCAGCTAGATACTGCAGAATTAGTTTTGTACTTTCAGTTTTACCAGCTCCACTTTCACCACTGTAAGAAGAACAGGAATAAAATTATATTTCATGTATGCCTGCAGATTTATAAGAAGCTACATTTTGGTTAAAAATATAAGAATAAATTAATATTGGTTCTCAAAAATTAATTACGTTTACTTCAACAAAAATAAGGGGATCTGAAGGTAACAAAGAACAAACAATCAATAAATTATTAATAGTATTTCAGTATATACGGTAGTTTTTCATTAAAAAATAACAAACACTATCAAAGAGTTAAAAATAAATAAATAAACAAACCTGATAATTATGCACTGATCTTGTTTATATCGTTTCATGTTGTTATAACTGTTATCACCAATTGCAAATATATGAGGAGGTAATTCACCAATCTTTTTGTCTTTATATAATTTTATTTGTTCAGCAGTATAAATAGGCAGGATTTGATAAGGATTTACAGCAACTAAAATTGAGCCTGTGTATGTCTAAAACGAAATTAAAAAAAAACCCTTAAGTAATTATTTTTAGAAAGTGAATTACAAATATAAAAATGGAACCTTGCATATAAATAAAACTAAATTCCATATTTACAATTTAGATAACAAAAAAAGGAGACTGGAAAAGAAAATTAACAGGTTTCACAGTTGAAATTTTTTAACTTACATAAATAAGGTTTTCATTGTAACGAATAAGTAAATTTCTTAAAATTCCAGCTTCATGAAGATCTCCTAATGATATCATGTCCTCCACTCCTTGTATCGATGTTGGATGCATGGCTTTAATCCTCCTCTCTGGAGTAAGCCATTGTTCCTAAAATAATTTTAAAAAATTTGAATTAATAACAGAAAATGAATATAAACTTAAATAATTAGTAATACACAGATTTCCAACTGACCTTTCCGTCATCATCAATGACTTGTATACGCCTTCCCTCTGCAGATGTGACCCTTGCTCCAATCGCAACATCGAACTCTCTTTTAGTCTGGGGTTCAATCCAGATATAATCCCCCTAAAAAGATGATTACAATTTGAATGTTAAAAAAAAATGGCACTTTTGAACATAAGTTTGAATAAACACAATCTCTCTAAAAGTAAAATGAGAAAATTCAATTACAGGAAATACAGATTTGTTTTACTAAACTGACTAACATAACTAAACTTCCTGCTTATTCATATAAATGTAAAGAAAAAAAAAAAGACATGGAGTTTCGACACTTTAAATACAGGAAGTATTTATAAGAGTTCATTTTTAACGACAAGAGAAAAGTAAAGACTGGCACTTATTTTCTTTCACGACATTTTTCACAGTTCTACACCAAGATCAGAATTGTTAAAAAAAAACTATTATAAAAAATAGAAGTATATAGTACTAGTATTAATAAATTTTACGGACATTTGAAGAGGATAGAAGCTGCTTATTATTATATATATTCAGCTATTATCTATTATTATCGATTATCTATTGTTAAAATATCTACTTTTGAAGAGCTAAAATTAGAAATGAGCATCGAACTCAAGCAACAAAATCAAAGGTGTTAAACAAAGATTCAAATCCCGATAGTAGATATGTATGCAATACTTTACACAACTAAATAATAAGGGGACGAAAATGTATATGTTACCAGCGATGTCTGAAAGAAAGTCTATGCATTTTTAGACATTATATGAAATGATTACTAATTCACACATTTCGTAGGCATTTTATACAATGCCAAATGACAAAATGGCTAATACGGAAATATATCATCGATTCATTTTGAATATTAGTGGCAAGGCACGTGACTTTAATTTTTTTTACTGACATTCTTTCATTGTTTTCTCTAAATAACATTTGTACTTGTATAGAATGCACGTCTTTTATTTAACAGTCTTAACATGATCATCGTTTTCTACTTGCCTAAACAACATTTGTCATTCTATAGAATGCCTATATATTACATATAATGCTCAGGGCCGGACATAAGTCCTTTAGTTGTCCTTAGGCAATGCGAGTATCAGAACACCTTTTTCCTCCACAATAATTTCCTACACTAGATATTTTTTATTGATTTTAATTCTTCATTTAAAATTTTGATAAACTGAAAAAACATTTAAATACGGGTTCCTTTCGTGAGAGTTGGGTTTCAGCATTTCGGATATAAAAAAAAAACTTCAAGCACAAAATAAATACTATTTAATTATAGAATAGGGTATTTTCTTAAATTATAACGAGTTTTTAAACAGCATAATGTAAAAGATAATTAATTGGGAATATTAGAATAATATTCAAGTATTTAAACATTACTTCATTTGATTTAAATCGTGAAAGGCCCTTGCAAATTAAATAAAAGTATAAAATCAATATACTCAGAAAATACTGAAATTTCGAGATCCTTGAATGTTGAAAGGCTCTTATACAGATTTGATAACCGGCCCTGATAATGCCTACAGAAATTAGATAATTCTTACTCTTTATAATTGGCTTAATCGTTTAACTGTTTTGCCCGAGTGCCATACGTGCATCGATTTATCGAATTGTGTTAGTTGTAAGCAAAAAATAAACCATTCATGACGATTATAATTCAATATTAAAATGACTTCGAATAGATAGATAAGTCAAATATTCAATGGATTTCCATTTGAATCAAAATAAGAAAATATTCCTAAAATAGAAGGTGTCATCTTATTAAAAGTAGTAAAGAAAACAAAACAGTTAAGTGGTTAAAATGGCCTATGCATGCTATAGAATGTTAGCGCTTCATACGATGCCGGTAATATACACATAAATAAACAAAAAGTCGAAAAAATTTTAAAAATGAAAATTAATATCAAACAATTTTTTTAGCAGGCACATTTTTTTCGCCCCACCCCCTCGCCTTTAATTTATTTTTTCAGATGCAGCCACGGATCTGAACTATGCAGAGTTTATTCTTAATACAAGATAAGCTTTGGATTGCAAAAAGTTCAACCAGTCAGATTTCGCCTTTAGAAACTTTAAGTTATTTTATCTTTTAACCGACAGTTTGCTAACAAAAAATTTGTCGCGTCACTACAAAAATCAGATTTTAAAAAAAGATACGGAAACCAGAGAGACGGGAAAGAGAATCGATAATTTTAAAGACTGTTTAGTAGAAAATATGATAATATTTGACTTAATTCCAGGCACAAAAATTTTCGATTTTCAGATTTCAAAGAATTACTTAACGAATCTATTTCTGTTTTTCAAAAGAAGAACTATAGAAGCCGGCGTCCTGGCATACGGGTAGCGCGTCTTCCCCGTGACCTGGGCGTCCTGGGTTCGAGTCCCGGTTCGGGCATGGTTGTTCTTCCTGTTCTATCTGTGAGATGTGTGAATGTGCCCCCCTGTAAAAAGGGGTTGTGCACGCGAATGTGATGCGTGAGTAGCTAAGACGTACTCTTGGCCCTAGTTGGCGCTACTAAAAACAAGAGACGCCCCCTTGGCTTAAAATCACTGACTTCGTCAGCGATCTTGTCCATGGCAAGTGCCATTATAAACAACAACAACAACAACAGAACTATAGAAAGGGGTTGTGCACGCGAATGTGATGCGTGAGTAGCTAAGACGTACTCTTGGCCCTAGTTGGCGCTACTAAAAACAAGAGACGCCCCCTTGGCTTAAAATCACTGACTTCGTCAGCGATCTTGTCCATGGCAAGTGCCATTATAAACAACAACAACAACAGAACTATAGAAATTAGTCAGAAGTTTTTCATAAACTTAAAGACATATCCATAAACTGAGATATATTTTTAGCTGAATCCCATTTGAATTTTTTAGAGTAACAACAACAATTGTGCTTTGTATTAACGACAACTAATACAGAACAAAAGAATAAAAAAACAGATTACAATCTGGTTTATAGACCTAAAGTCGTACCGTCGAATAGCGGCAAAGTCCGGATATAAAAAATAATAAAAAGTTTCAATCCAGAAAATTGCTAGAATATGAACATTAGTCAGTTTGAAGATTTTTAGATTACACTATTAGCAATTTCCTGACCATGTATCAGATTTTTGTTTTTCAGATTCCCCTAGTCAACATTCTAGACTATATACATTGACATAGCTACCAGGGAACAAAAGAGGTATAGACGCCCCGGCAGTAAATTTTATGGGGTACCATCGGGACAAAGCATCACAGCGTTTATATTATTTTTTGATATGAAATATTACGAACGGGTGAAAAAGTAATTCCCTGCTCTGGGCTCCATCTATACTTTCTAAACTAGTTATGATAACTGGGTTGAAAAAATTATATTATACCATGTTACCCTCGATTACGCCACTGTTTGTGCATGAAAGAATTTTAGTCTTAACTATGCTGAAAACTTAGGCAATAACTAGAAATTTAGAAATACCGGAACAACAGATTATATTGTCGCCTTCTTTTTTTTTATCGTTTTTTTTCCCCAAATTTAATCACTTTTTTTTTTGGTGGCAGATGATTTTCTTAATAATTAAAGTGGATTCATACGCTTTAAATGAATGAAATTTTTTTCAACAAATTCTTTCTCATTTCTAGCTTATATATTATTTTTGATTCCTGCCTAATGTATATGAGTAAAAAAGAATAAGATATAAGAAAAAATTTGATATTAACTGCAGAATTTATTTTTTAATGTCCTTCAAGTCTCCCTTTTTAAGTCAAGCGACAAGACATATACATGCCTAATGCAATACAAATTAGTCCAAAGTAAATTTTGCGAAAAATCAAAATAAAACAAATAAGATTTCATTTTTATTAGATAAAAAGTTACACATCGATTGGGCCAAAATGAAGATTCAGATTGACTTGTATGACGCGTATATATCTGTTTAAACAGAGTGCCATATGAAACCTAAGCAATATAATGAAAATAAAATTTCTACCAGCAAATTATTTAGTAGACTTTATTTTTATATTTGGATTACAAAAATCCCTATTTATAACAGTTAAGGTAGTAAACACATTAACTATTTTATCCTATCTTTTTGAGTTAAGTTTTACATTTTTTTATTCGATTAAAAATGAATATTATTTCAAATTAAATATCAAATAAATAAACAACTTTTCGACTGAGAGGTGGAAATCTAAATATTGTTAACCGAAATTTAATTCAATTTTTAAAAATAAAATCTTCACCATGAATACTTCTCATATTTTTCCTTCTCATTCGGAAGTCTGAGCTTGGAACTCCGGGTCACAGTCACAGTGATTGTTACGGTTCAGTGAATGATGATTTTTCACCTTTATGACATCACGATAGATATTTTTTTTTTCTTCAGTTTTTATGTTTAACATATATTTTAAAAAATATGTTAAGAATAATCACAAGAATTCTTTTATTTTTATTTCCACTGTCAAATGTTTATTAAAAAATAGTAACAGAAAGAATATAAACAAGAGCCATAAGACTTATTCGTCAAAAACTTTTAATCGCGATATTTTAAGCTAAAACCGAAAATTATTTGGAAATATACGTTTTATTTAAACCTAGTCATGAATGAAGTAGTTACTAAGGAAAAAAAAAAAAAAAAAAAAATTCAAACACGGATATTTAAAAAAGCAAAGGGGGCACACGTTGAATATTAATAAGCAGCTACAAGTTATGCTATACCAAGATTTTTTAAAACGTCTTTAAAAGAATTTTCTTTTTTAATTTAATTCAAAATGTTATCTTTCAGGAATCAAATCAAGAACATGTGATGCAGAAACGTGTCCCCACATAAAATATTAAAAAGATTTAAAAGATTTCTTTGAATATGGAAACAATTTTAAAGAAACAATATATAATAATTTAAATTTCGCTTCAGAAAGCTAAAATAACTGCTTAAAAGGACAACTTTTTTCAAACATTTTTATTTAACTTAACATGTAACATCCTCGTAGCGATGAAATTTTGTAATCGATTTTTCATTCACTTGTTACTGAGCTATAATTTTCAAATTTCGTACGCTTATATGTTCTAGATGACAATCCCAAACTGTGATATTTTAAAAACTAAATCATCAGTTAATCGATTATTTTAGTTAAATGAAAATTCTAAATGAGAAAGTCGTCACTTGGCAGTAAGTTTAAGAAAAAAAAGAAAGAAAGAAAGTGATTTTGAAATTCTAAGCTATATGTAATAACGAATCCTGTATTAGAGGCTAGAAATTAGAAAAAAATTAAATTTAAAAAAAATCTCCTTTTTGGTACACTAATAAAAGCGTGTCTTTAAAAACAATTTTTATTAAATTAATTATTTTTAATCGCAAATTATATTATTCCTCAAATAACTACAACAATGCAATGCTTCACATTCTGTAATTCTTTATCTTCAAGAAATGAAACATTAATTTCGTTTTGATACCCCATTTATATATTTGAAAATAACAATAAATCTGAACACGATCGAATAAACTTTTATTTAATACTCTGAAGCTATATCTTTCCACAGTAAAATCTATATTTGCAAAGCTATTACTTTCTAAAGAGATAGATTTTTTTTTTTTTTTTTTTCTGGATGCGGAAGTTGGAGGATTCTCGTTCGCCGGATTGCTCGACACGATAGAATCTTCGCTAGAGGACAATTACCTGGGGGGATGATGTCTGATAGGGAATTTCAGCTCACCTGAAGAAATATGGGTTAATCGTATGCTTGCTCTACGAACAAATAGCATATTGAAAGGCAGAACATTCCGATATTTAAAAGATTCACTTCAAAATAAAAAGACTTAAGAACGATTTCTATGAGAAAACTTATAAATTCTCTATACTTTGACATGAAAAAAAAAAACACAGTGAAATTACTAAAAGAGATTTGAATTTTCATAATTCAGATGAAATGCAAAATTTAACTATTGTTAATTGCGTAGAGATAAGCTGTAAAGATATAAAGAATGGCATTAATTCATTTTGAACTGCTAAATTAACATTAATACAATACAGCATGTCAGTTTAATTAATTCATTTGACAGATGTAACTATCCTATTTACCTAAGATCTAATAACATGTTGGTTTACGTTGTATTGATATATCAAGCTGCAAGATGAGCTACAGGTTCCAAAATTAAATTGGTACGGAACATTTGAAGAATATCAAATAACCATGAATCGATTTCATTGATTATTCTAGGAATACTGAATTATCTTACAATGATGTTTTGATTTCTTTTATGCAAAACTTTTAATTCTATTTTTCAAGTCCTTTAAGATAATATTCAAGTCAGTTTTAACTAGTTTCGCTATTAACTCTTTAAACCTATAAATATTCTGATACGCAAATTCATGTAAATATAGACCTGAAAAAGGTTAACCAGATACAGAATGTTTGGTTTCATCTGAAGGAAACCTAGCTATATTCAAAATTTTCAAACTTGCTTTCTTTTTTATGATTCCTGACAGATACTAATTAAATGTCGATTAAGGTTATCTTTCAGTTAATTAATGTAAGGTTAAGTTTCCATGATAATTTAAAAACAATTTCATCTCTGATTCTATAAAAACTGAAAAATTCTTATGACAAGCGAAATTTTCAAAAATAATTTGTTATAAATACCGTATCATTTTAAAGAACTTAAAACTGCATTTACGGTACATTTAGCCTTCAAATAGGCTTCAAGAAATAAAAGGATATAGCGTTTAAAACAGCTTAAACAAATGAACGGAATCACACCATAAGAGTATGCTTAAAAGAGAGGATAAGCTGTACAACAGAGAGGATTTGCAGAAATTAGCGAAATATTAAAATTTTGAATCTCGAATAGAAATCGTGAAATGCATTTAAAAGAAACAGCAAAAAATTTCGTGTTATCTTTATTTTTTATTGTTTGAGTTTTTTGACTAAAAAAATCAAACAATAATGCTCTCTTTTGTGGCAGTTATTAATTATTAACAATGCTTAAAAGAGTGCAACGCACACTACCTAGTTATTATCAAACGTTGCTGCACTCTGCTATGCTTTTTATTAATCAAAAGGTTACATGAATTTTAATACTTAATGCACGAGAACCGAAGTTGGATGAAAGATTTCAACAGATAATATGTATAAAATATTCACAAAACGAGCAAGTCTATAGCATATTGCTCTAATGGAATTTATTTGAAATGAGGGCGATTGCCTTAAAACCCTACCATCGCTCAACCGAGTCTAATGTTCCACAGTAATATCTGTTTCAGTTACTTTTTTTACAGCATTTTTATTGTTATAAGAAATTAACAATAATCATCAAATTAAAAGAAAATATGTAATAATTCTTTTGCAGACATTGGATTCAACATATTGTTTGGAGATATTGGATTTAACATATAGCATCGAAACTGATTAAATTATTTATATTATATATGAGAAACAACTTCGAGAAGACGTAGTTTAAATGAAAAGACACGACTTTGATGATATAGTAGTAGTTCTTATTTGAAACAGCTATTTAAGATGTGTTTCTCCGCATTCAAAGCAAAAAGATATTGTTTAATTTTGTCGACTCATTTCCTATGAAATTTGTCAGATAACTCTGAATATTACAGCAAAAACTGAGCCTGAACGTTGCGGCAATTTAATGAAAAGAATTGAATTAAATTTTTTTTAGGTACGATAATATCGTTGCTAACTGTTTATTCAGCAAATTATAATTTCTTACAAAAGTAGAAATAAGTAATGAGATGACTGAGAGGGAAAATGGGTAAAATTACAGATTTTCTCAAAAGATGGATTCTTCAGCCAATGAAAATACAGTATTTTGAAATAATTATATAAAACCGAAGGCAGGAAAGTAAACCAATTAATACTGAAAACATTATATGCCTATTTCGAGCTTAGAAAATAGATTTATCATATACATATATACTATATAAAAATTGGAAGAAATTGTGCATGTAAATAACAAATATAAAATAATGGAAATCAATCAATGTTAATAATCAATGTCTTTAAAAATCACCTCAATGTATAGTTATCATTCCTCTTTATTAAACATAATCAACATAAAAAAGTTCCAAACAGAAATATTGGATTTGGAATTACATTTGAATATGAAAATTTGAACACCAGAACAAAATTCTAGTAATGAACTTCTTCACTCAGGGTATGGTATGGTTTGATTTTCTTTTGGCACAAGGTTTTTCATTCGAAGTACATATTTCTAAGTGTATATCTGGGTAAAATAAGTTAGGAGCAAAAGAGGAATGTTTTATTATTAAATAATATTTGGCGAATGCTACGAAATGCATCAATTTAAAAGGACTTTCTAAGCAACTTCTTTTCGCTATAATAGAAGAATCAAACATTCCCCTACACGGCCTCCACAAAAAAGTAGGGAAACATTGTTTATGAAGTTTTGTCTATGAATTTCCAGCCCAACTTGTTAACTTTTTAAGGCGACTGTCTATTAAGCAGTAGTGTAACTAAAGAGTAACAAGAACAAGCAAAATCCAGCAATCCAGGGCCTATGGTCTTACAGGCAACTGAATTTGTATGTATGGAATACCTATTAATGCCAGAATGTTATATCTTAAAGAAATAGAAGACACTTTTGATGAAATGTGAAATTGATTATTTCGAGTTTTCAATACTTGTAAAATATTGCTAATTTACAAAAAAAAAAAAAAAAAAAAAGCATGTCAAGTAAAAATGTAAATAAATTATAATTTATTTCTTTATTCCTACGGAAATTGTAAGATACTTTTAAAATCAACTGTAAAAAGTACAACTGTAAGAACTGTAATCAAATATAAAAAGTTAAAAGATGAAACATTTTTACATTTAGTAATAAGTTTAATTTTTTAAGGCATGGCCCATCATAAACACTTGCTGGAAGGAATATTATCTCTTCACGCCATTTCATATAGGAAAATAAATAAGAAAGATTGTCAGAGAAATTAAAATGATTAGAAACAAATACAATTACAGGGCTCCGTAATTAAAAAGCAACTATTCAAGTTTGGTTAGTTCATCTGTCTAGAATATAAAGCTTCTTGCTTGCAAACTAGAAAAACTAGTCATTCAGATGAAGCACACGCTTAACAGATAAAAGTCATTTTAAAAGACGTTAACAACCACTCTCTTTTTGTCAGAGAAACTAAAATGATAAGGAACATACACTGCTACAGAGTTCTGTAATTAAAAAGCAACAACTCAAGTTTGTTTAGAACATCTCTCTAGAATATGAAACTTATTGCCTTCAAAGCAGAAAAACCAATCATTAAGTACAAGTTTAGTAGATAACAAATGTCATTTTAAACAGCGTTAACAGCCAGACTCTCTTCGTAGCGATCCTGAAATAAAAGCACCATCACTTGAACTTTTATAAACGTCGAAAATAAATAAATGCTAACCAGCGACCGCTGCAGGAATGTTATTAATTTCAAATGTTATGCAACACTGCTCAAGCGAGTCAAGGGAATACAATGATTGCTGCGAAGTGCATTGGGGCAACCTCGATGGTTGTCAGCTGATCCTTTTATTTCGTACGTAATGGCAATATACCGCAAAAGATCGTCCTCATAGGAAGAAAACGTAGAAATGTATCCAAAAGGGAAGCTGAAGAGTAATTTTTAGAGCGGAAAATAATACATATGCATAAATAAATATATTCATATAATTTAGAAATCATTATATTCCAGCATATGGTTATATAAAAAAAACAATAATTATGTTAAGTAAACTTTAGGAACAAATTGAAATTATTATATGTGAGATGAATTCACCCGAATGAAGTACTGAAATGATACTACAGTGATATTTTATAATGAGAAGATGAAAATTTTTTTAGGAGTGGAACATCTAAGAAGATGGTGGTCTATTAGAAGTTATAAGTTTAAAAACTATTTAGATTACAAATCAGATTGAAAATGAATTCTAGTAAGCGCTGCTTGCTTGCTGTTCTGTTAGGTTCGATGTCCCTACAATCGAGAGGCTCATTTCAAGCCACATCTTTCCCAAGGTCAAGAACTGCGTTGGTTGAATACGATTAGCTATGATAATTTACTTAACATTCTGTACCAGTATTTAGTTTGTTGATTGATTGATTTTGGTTTCAAGGAGTAAGAATCAAATCTGACCATGCTGCATAAAACGTGTGGTGAAGTTTGCATTTCTGGACAAAATAATTTCAGAAAATCTTGTGATATGCAAAAGCTCTGAAATTATAATATACGACATCCCTACAATCCAATAGCTGATTTCAAGCTATATCTTTCTCAAGGTCAAGAACTGCGTTGACCGAATATGATTACCTATGATAATTTGATTAACATTCTGTACCAGTGTTTGGTTTGTTGATTAACTGATTTTGGTTTGACGGAGTACGAATCAAATCTGACCACGCTGCATCAAATGTTTGGTGAAGTTCGCATCTTTGGACAAAATAGTTTCAGAAAACCTAGTGATATGCAAAAGTGTTGAAATTATAATGTCATTTTTAAGAGAGAACATTTAGAAGCTCTTCTTTAAATCTAGCTTTAATCAAAAAGCGGCAAAGAATATTAGATTAACTAAATCCAGTTTTCCTGATTAAAACAGGAATAAACAGTTTAAACAAGAAGAATAATAGGCATTCATTACTTTTTTCATGCATTCGTTTAAAATAGCTAGTTTTGTTTTTTATTCATCTATTTATTTCTTTTAACAGCTTTTCTTATATAAGGCAATAATCAGTAACAGGGAATTCAAAATAATAATAAAAAAATATTTTATGTAGATGTTTAAATAGATTTCCAAATTGTTATTCTTTTTCAAATGAAAATTCATGAGCATAAAAATCTTCAAATTAAATGCACCTGAAAGGCGCGCTGTTCAATAGTCGGTTTGTTATCTTAAATTATAAGAAGAAATATTGATATTTTCAAAAAGGACAAAAGAAGATAAAACGAGGGAGTCAATAATAATATATTTCTTTTTAATGATGAACGGGATTGATGGGTTAAATTGAAAAATCATTAAATAAAACTTAAGTATTTGATCTTTTTTTTTTCTTTTAATTTTGGTTTAGCAATCAAAGATTTTCATTTAAAGATGCAATTTGAAAAGGAAAGCATTTCTTACAATAGTGTATTCAGAATTAAAAGGTTTCGTGTCACAAAGCGTTCATTACTCTTTCTCTACATTCGTACAAAATTGCAATTAAAAGAAGAAAAAATTTGCCAACTACATAAAATTACTAAACTAAAGACATTAGCTGAATCATTTATAAACTTTTTCTTCAATAAAATTATTAAGAACGGCATGTGTTTGTCTAGAAAACGTTATATTTCAGATAGAAAACTGAATTTCAGTCAGAAATTTTTAGGAGGGAGGCGGGGTGGATGATTTATTTTCGAAACGGTCGAGAAAGGGAAGCAGTGGTTTGTTGTTGCCAGCAAAAGAAATTGAATATTTTGAGAATTGGAAGAAATAAATGAATGTAATTGAATGAAACAAAGCATTCCGATTAAAATTAATCTAGAAAGTTCACTTCCGAAAGAGTGAAGTTTTATAAATGAACATAATTTATACATTATTAGATATCTTTGATTTTTATTCAAATAACATATGAAATTATAAATTTTCTAAATGGAATACACGGAAACAAAACAGAAACGTTTGAGGTAAAATCATCATGAATGCTAAAGATAATTACTTACCCTCGTTACGATAACCATGGTGGTGTTCCTTTATTTCGGCACTTCAGAAAGGCACCGTCTGAAAAAGATTAGCATACTATAGAAAATAGTGCTACACTACAAAAGAATATTTTTATATGAATGTTTTAAATTGACTTTCGTTAAAATATAACTGTAGGTGGACAGAGAATATACTTAAAATTTATAAGAGAAAAAAAGTATTTAACCGTAAACATTACATATACATCAGTTTCTTGAATTTGAATTTGCTAGAATTCATATTAACTCGGGCTAATAGATTATCAGAATTTCATTCCAAAAAGACAGTTCCGCACTGAAAATACTTAGCTTAGAATGTATGATGTTAGTTGAAACCGATATTTCAAGATGCAATATGCAATACGACTTGGATGTTGCAATAAGTTGGCATAATATTTAATCATTCTATATTACTCAAATCAATATATACAAAAGCATAGTAAAAAGACTGATTGTAAGAATAATCAAAATATATAACTCCTTAAGAATAATATTAACTTTGATTGTAAGAATAATATTAACTTTAATCTTTCCATATCTTCTCTTTTTTTCTTTGCTATGCTTCCAAATTGCAGTTCGAATTAACAGTTTCAGACTGATGAAATTCTGCTCAAGTTTTTTCCCGTAAAAGTAAATATATTTACCTCCAGCTAATCTGATACTGCAGAATAATATTCCATTGTAGCAGTTATATTCTTTACCAATATAATACTTTCATCATACGCTTCAATAATTCTCAAATGTAAATCAATTTATTTGCAGCTCTACGATTCATGGAAAAAAAAATGGTTTCTCTATAAATGAGGTGAAAATTAGGTCTGGCACAAGATGGTTAATGCAAAAGTATTTTTTGGAAAGATTTCCACTCCAAACATTGATAATAAAATAAAATTTCCAAGGCATAGCAAAATAAAACTATTCACTTATATCACAATAAGCAAACATTTCCACTTCATTCACCAAGAGAAGAAAGAACACTTCAGATATTTCACAACACGCATTTTAACTGGTACCCGGTGAGAACTTTTCAATACAAGTTCTGACGGTTCTTCTTAAGACAACCTTGAAACAAAATTGCAATATCCATTCATCAACTAATCTTTCTCACATGAAATTCCATTAAAATTGATACAACTCCTTATTGTTTACTTTTAGATTATATATTTTATCATTAATTAAAAGCAGTTTTTAAAGATAAGCAAGAATGTTTCTTCTGGAATAATATCGAAAAAAAAAAATCAAAAATCTGTTTTCTCATTCAAAACAAGGGGAAAAAAACGCAAAAGAGATAATCTTTATTATTTTAAACTATCAAAAATGTTCAATTTATACTCAAAATAAAAAATAGGCTAGAAAGCTCGGCTTGCCTCAAAAGATAAGGTTATTAAATAATTTAATACTATCAAATGCTATTTCCTTAGAGAGAATGTTTGCAATTTGATTGCAAGTTTTGACTAACGGAATAAGCGAAAATTGTATGAATGATACTTTTCTGACAAATGGATACACCTAATAGCATATAGTTGTTATATAAGCATTTTTGGAAAATCATTTTATACATCTCATTAGTCTGGCTTATCAAGTTTGCATGAATTTGAAAAGTCCCAAATGTTTTCAAATTAGAATTTTATTCAAAAAAGGGATAATCAACGAAATGAGCAAGATCTTTTAATCCATTTTGCAAGAAAATGAATGTACAGGTTAATACAAAAACATACCAAAATATTTTAATTCAAGTACAGTATATTCGACTACAAACAAAACGTAAGCCTTAAAGTATGTATACCTATGATGATGGTACAAAAAGCATATCACGGAATAAATGGTGTAAAAAGAATGGGTATAAAAAGTATACCATCGAACATGAAAGAGTTAAAATCATTGTAGAGGAAAACGCTTGTAAATTTTATGTTATAAAAGCAACAAGGTACCCAATTCAGTATTTATTTCAAGAACCAGTATTTGTATTTCCGTAGTTTGAATCTTAAGGAAAAAATTCTCACAGTTACTGTTCAACTGTGGAAAAATTTTGGAAGATGTGGAGCGATATATTTATTTTCTTTTCCCTGCACCAAAATCTATTGCAGCAAAAATTGCGACTTCTCGTAAATATCGATGTCGAACTCAACGCGGAAACACACATAGAAAGTGATAAATAAATGTCTCGATCAGATATGGTAAGCCCAATTTTTACGAAAAGGCTTTCAAAAACTAAAATGGCAAAAAAGTTATTGGAACCGATTTATTATATAACCACAATGTAAATAGGAACTTATTAATTTAAAAAAAAAAAAAAAGATTTAAATGCAGAAGATTCAATTGCATTTATAGAACATTTGGAATATGCTGATTTTTTCAAATTACAAACTAAGAATTTTCAAAACAATAATAACAAATAGGAGGCATTTTAATACAATCATGAAACATTACTGAGCTAATAAACTTGTTTAAATAGATAATATATCTTGCATTTAACACTTTTTAGAATCAACTTCGGTTGAGCAAAGAATAAATACTTTAGACTGCTATAAAAATAGATTGAAAAATCGATTAAAAAAGCGACCACTTACGATCTGTGACTAATTTATTACTTCATACAATAATTTTAACCCACTAATTTATCTGTGGAAAAAATTTAATGCAACTAAAGAAAACAATTCAAATGTATGTAAAACAAAAGAAAATAAAGACATTTTTTTTAAAAAAATTGTAATTTATTTTACTTAGATAGTGCCTGCAGAATACCACTATTCCACCTATATATCATACGATATAAATCATTTTTATATCGTAACTGAATTTCAGGCTGAATGCTTGTTTCCCAGTAACTTTTGAAGCATGTACAATAATGTGCGAAACAATAGCAAAAAAAAAAAAAAAAAAAAAAAAAATTTCATGCAACATCGGAATTTAAAAAAAGATATAATTGTTCTGGAATGAAATATGGCGTCAAAGGAGTTCAAAAATAGTAAAAAAACACACATTAAATTTATCACCTTTTTCAATTTTTGCTCGAGGTAAAGACATTAAGAAATAGAAAAATCTTTATATTATATCTATTTCTATACCATTCAAAATTCTTGAAATAATCTTCAGCCAACAAAAGTGCAAAAGTTTACCTTCAATGATTTAAAAAGAGGAGTTCAAGAGAAAGAAATTCTGATAGTAAAACGACAGTCTTCAGATAAAAACAAAATGTTTGTCCTTCAGTATTGCTCATCTTACCAATGCAAATATACAGGATTTCCATGCTAATCTTGGTTCACGAGCTAATTTTTAATTCTTTAGATAGACAAATATTTCAGTTGAAAATGCATTAACTGAAGTATAAAAAAATTATATTTTATGTTATTTGAGTCAAAAATTGCAGTACTGAAATAAAAATTTCTATACATTCCTCTGGTCTTGTTAGGCCTATTTTGTAAAATATTCTTGACACATTAACACTTTTTTAAAATATTACACTCTTCTATGATAAAAACTGAACGAATTATCACTCTTCCAGAAGATTTTAATGTCTAAATTACGTGCTCTCGGAAATGCTCTTAAGGGGACGTATGCAAATAGAAAATATGTGTTAATGTGTTATGTTTAAATTTCTTCCGATTACTTAGCATGAGAAAATACTATTGCTGTTTTGAAAAGACCAACATTTACATATTTGCGTAAAAGAGATTTAATACGTTTATGGTTCGACTATTTTATTTAACACTTTAAACTGTATAATTAAGGGATATCTTCAAAAGAATTTAATACAATGATAAACTGATATTGTAAAATAAGGAAAAAAAATCTGTAAGAAAATTAATTAGCTAATTAATTTATGGAAACAGAAGTGGTAAATATACTTATCAATGATCATTCAAGCCAGATTGGATGAAATAAACATTTACCTCTGAATATTAAGTATTAAAAGAGAATATTCACTGGTAAATATACTTACCACTTAATTTTGGATAAGAATATTTTTAATAATTTGGAAACTTTTTTGACAAATTAACAAAATTTCTAAAAATTAAAAATGTATGTTTAACTTAGCGAAATTTAGAACTTCACTTCGTATTAATTGGATGGCCACACGAAGGGCCACATCACAAAATAAAATAAAAAATGCAAATTTATTATAATTTTATTTAAAATTTCTTATTTATTCTCGAAATTTTCATAAAATTACAAGTTGGGAGATCTGAAATTTGAAAAAAATGAATTACATCAACAGAATTTGTCGTGTACAAGAAATTAAAACGGAATTTAAATGTATAAAATTCAAAATGCGGAAAAATTATGTGCAAAAATATTTCAGACGCAAACAATTCAATAAACACTTATTTCTTTATTGATAAAATTTTCCTGCATTTCAAATTTAACGACTAATAACAGTCACTTTTGGATGCAACAAAATCCTTGTAACATGCGACTAAATATGCACCAATCGAGTTGGTTTGTGCACATTTTTTTTTTTATCGACAAAGCATTGACGTTTGCTAAATATAAGGTATTTTATTTTTTATCCGACACATTATTTAATCCTTTGATGAGTCTCTATCGTTGTGGAATTTGTCAAAAAGTAGTTTCTGCATGATAAAGAATCAGTTGACACATCTTTTCTAGTTACATACTTTCCTGACTAGTATATTTGGACTCTGCAAACGTCCTCATAATCGCCAGATTTAAATCCAGTACATTACTCCCTTTGAAGTAATTCGGAGAAGGAAGGGGATAAAGTATTTGAGGAAATATTAAGCTAAAGTAATTTTTTTTTTTATTTCAAGATTAAAAATCGTCTATTATTACTCAACTTTAAGCAATATTTAATTTTGTAATGGTCTTTTTTTTCATACTGTTAATTTCACAAGGTTTATTATTATTGCGTACAGGCTGAATATTCGTTTTACGTTTTTTATTGAATATTCAAATCAATTCAAAATGCAATCATATTTCATCTAAATATTTTACTTTTTCAAAAGTAGATAATTGTTCCCTGAAATAAATTTATACGATCCCATTTTTTAAAAATTATAATTCGGTCATTTTTATTCAGAAAACAATGAAGATTCTTTATTTTCTGTCTCAAGGCGTCAACTTCTTTTTTCAAACCAAATACGAGTAAGACAGCATAAAAAGTTGATTTAGTAATTTTCAGCATTAAATTTTTTAATTCCAACAACATAAAATATCATTATTTACTTCTTTGCAAACATTTTTTTTCCCATTTGGAAGCGTATGCCTATATGTGAATTGTTTATAATTTGTAATCCATAATGACTAACATCAGACAGTCTGGATTTTTCTATTAAAAATTTAATGCTAACAAAGTAAAAATTTGTCTTCACATTAGTAGTCGAATTTTTACAAGTAAAGACGTTTTTGAAATTCCACAATCAAGCAGAAAAAGTTTAAATGAAAAACTAACACACGTAGATAAAACCACACATGAATGTATTATATAAGTGCAATTCTAAATAAAAATAATTTGAATCCATAGCAAAGCTTAGAAATTCTTGTGAGTCGTCAAAAATAAAAACACTAGTATGCCGCTGACAAAAATTCATTTTCTCATAAGATCTCCCATTTCGGCTAGCAGCAATAAAAATATAGATTTTCCCCACGAAACTTCATTATATCCATAATAATCTAAAACCCAATAAAATCAGATTTCATTAAAACATCTCCAAGTTAAAATAGTTAAACTAATTTTACTTCTTTTATTTAAAACTAATTATCATGGCAACATCCAATCGACGCATCTACAAGAGAAAGAATAAATATCGAGTTTGTCTCCTAAATTCATTGACTTTATAATAAAATTTACAAAAATAATTTTCAAAAACACTCTTTAGTGGGCATATGAAAAAGCACCATCTTTTATTTTAATTATTTTCTATTAATTAATCTTCAATGTGTTTCGCACTTCATTGTTATAAATAATAAAATCTTGAAATATATGTATTATCAAATTCATTAACAGATCACATGTTGGCACTCGGATGAAATCGAGAAGGATTAAATGAACCGATAAAATGACAAGTAAAAATATTAAAATAGTGTATTGTCATCAAGAACAATACAAAAAAATGAGGAGTACAATATTTCAAAACTTTAGCGCACCAGGAGGATAAAAATTAAAAAAAAAATTATTACAGTTTTATTTTTACAAACCTGAAACAAGGGTTAAAAAGTTTTTTTTTTTTTTTTTTTTTTTTTTAAGCTACTCATCCTATTTTAGATCTTTAAAGTAATTTTTAAAAAAGGGAATACAAATCATTATTTTTGTACAGATTAACTTTCAAATCCGTACAAATACATATGAACTTCAATTATGCCTTTAACACAGAAGTTAAAGGCATTAGTTGCTTTTAAAAAATTATGGCCGCGGAAATGACATTTCTTCTATCACATTTAAAAGTTATCGTAGATACTTTCCATTTGAATTAGCTTTCTGAAATTAAAAGCTGTAATGACTATTGGTTAAATATTTTTTTGTTGTTTTCACAGAAAAAAAGCAATTTATTTTTTTAAAACTGATGCAAAAAGGAGCCATTTTTTTCGCTTGATTTTAATAATTACATGCGTTTATGATCTCAGTTCAAGATTATATAAATTCTTTTGCATTAGTTAAATTTAAAGGGGAAAAAAAGCTATTAAAATGTATGACCTCTTGCCCCAAATAATACTATAACCCTCGTTTTTAATTAAATATTAATAATGCAAAATAAATTGAAATATGTGAACATGTAATTGAATTTTAATTCAAAACTATCATTGAATGATTATTCATTTCCAATTATTTACAAGAGCAATATGGCTTTACTTTAAAATTCATTGTATATATGTATTTTGCTCATAGAAAACCCAAAATTACTTTTTATTGCTAAGACGCTTGCAGTGCCGCCTCAGGCAGATTATAAAAGAAATGCAAGTTTTTATTATAATGGAAGCTATAAAGAGACATTTTTTATCAGCTTAAAGCATAGTAAATTTAAAAAATAAATTTAATACCCATTAAGTGGATAAAGAAGTAATAGGAATTGAGTTTTCTAATTTATTGTGGATATCCCCCTCCCTCAGAGAACAGAACTGCAAACTGTGGAAAAGCTAAAGCAAAATACCACAATAAAGAGAATTTCTTTCAAAGACAAATGAAGGTTTTTTGTATTTGATGTAATTTTTAATTAATTTTTCAAAAAAAAATCTATACACTACTCACAAGTTTCGGAGCCAAATGTAACTATTGTAAGTAGTCCGTATTTCATACACTTGTATTTACTTTTATTTGTTTGAAGTTCGTAAATTTAATATTGAAATCGTTTTTTCGCTCGGTTCCTGATGTGATAGTTTAAATATTTTGTACAGAATGTAGAACATAGATTTTAATATCTTCGTAATTTAATATAAGAGAGGGTCGCCGCCTGATCGTAAACTTCAGAAGAAAATATCAGGATTCGATATTTGCAGACACGAATTATAAGTAAAAGGTTAAAAAAAAGTATAAAATAATTAAAATAAAAAAAATATTTTTCAAAAATACGAGTTAATACATCACCAAAATATTTTCTGCCAGCTACAAGTATGAATAAATTCATGAAAACAGGAAAAATTCAACGAAACCTATTAAGCTTTCTTAAAAAATGAAATTTGCATTCAATAGACTGAAGTCGAAAAAAAAAATAATTTCATAAGAAATGTTTTAAAATTGAAATTGCATTTTCAATACAATTCTATAATAACAACGAAAACAACGAGAGAAAAAAATACCTCAATTTTATAACTAATAAAAATATTTTCTGGGACTAAATTTTAATTTATCTGTAACCGCATGCCTTTTTATGTTTGCAGATAATATAATACAAAATTTTAAGCATTGAGAAATAATGAAAGAAATTTTCTGCTCTTTATTTCTGGTTCTTCTTTAGTTACGTATATTTATTTCTTTTCTGCACATATTATAGCAAAACCATTTCAAACACTGAAAAGTAAAGAGAACTACCTTTTTTAGAAAGCAACAGAAAAAGATAAAACACAATTTCTAAGTTGTCTTAAATAAAACCAAAACTACAGAAATTATAATAACAGAATTTTTTTAAACCGAGAAGTAATGAATTCATTCTTTTTTAAAAGGAATGAAAGCATACACACAATTTTCAAGATTTAAATACAGCCTAAATTACATGTTGTTAGGAATATAAAAATTAATTTAAGTGTTAATGACAAATAAACAAATATTTGGATTCTAAACAAACAGATAAAAAAAGGCGAAATTTAAATTTCGGAAAATTCACATGGGGCAAAATTGAATGCTAGAGGAGAAAGTTAGTGAGGGTGAAGTAATGACCTCATTATATTCCTCGAGTGAAAACATTTGAAGTGTCACAATAAAGAAAGAAAGAAAAGGAGAAAAAACAAAGAAAAGGCGGAAAGAAGGGAAATAATGACTTCGAAAAGATGCATGGCCAAGAAGCAGAAGAAAAATAAATTCTTACTTCTTTGTGATCTTTGAAGCGAATACATCGTCAGATAGCAGAGATTCTTGCAGTGTGATTTGGGTTTTAAAAATATTTCTAAATTTTATATTCGAACGTAACAATAATTTATCTTTTACAAACAACAGCAATATCAATAATTTTCACGAAAACAAATTTGTTTTCTCTCATTGATTTAAAACAGGAAATCACAGAAAAATGAAATAATTGAAGATGAGTTCATCTTGAATTAAGAAATGATGACTCATTCAAGATGAGATCATATTAAAAAATATTTTCTATATTCGAAAAGAATATAATCAAAAATTAACTTTCTGGAGTGAAATCGATGGATTATGAAGAGTTTCATGTTTCTTGATATTTCTAGTTCGATGCTTCAATATATTATTGCAATTAATTCAAAATTCTACTGACAGCTCCCTCAAAAATTATAAACGTATAATAAATTTTTAAAAATTTGTGATTCAGATTTGAATAAGTTCCAATGATAAGAAAAATGAAATAAGTTTTTCCTCTTGTTAACCATTTTTGCAGAAATGACATGATATCACCAACAAGTGTGAAAGCTTATAATATAATTAGCATTAATTCTAAATGGCGAAAATCTTCCAACATGGATATTATATAAATCTAACTTGTCGACTAAACCAATTGACGATTTAAGAAAGATAAGAAATGGAGGAAAACCCATGAGAGAACTAAATAAACACAACCGAAAAACAAGCCTTCAATATGCAATATGTTAACATATAAAAATATGAGGATAAAATGTAGACAATTGATATTCTCATGTCGCAAGTCTCAAGTTTAAGATAAAAGGTTTCCGCAATTGGCATATTGTGTCATAAGCAAATAAAAAAGCCGGTTTCATGCAAAAAGTGCCACCATTTTGCAATGTGCCTAGCAAGAAAATGGCTTATATAGTCGTACATTAAAGGCGTGTGCTTTAGTTAAGGTAGGTAAATAAAATAATTTGATTTCGGGAATATGTCATTAAGTATTTTCAATAGGTTTGACTTTAACCGATTAAATTCTATTTTTATAATGCAAGAAAAGTTAAATTCGGAGATATCCTGCAGATCTTCTTTACTGAAGATACCTGATCGAACTTAAAAGTGCATACAAATTTTATCGTGAAGATAAAATCAAAATATCTATTTCAAAATATTCAGTTCAAATCAACAGTACTAATGGCTCATTCATGCAGGTTGTTCAGAAGTATTGATCACCAAGCACTGTATTCAGATTGAAGCTGTAATTAATACGTTTCTAATAAAGGCAATTATATAATTATATAAAAAATTCATTAAAAATTCAAAAAATTTCATCAAAATAAAGGTCGTTTCACTTGTTTATTTCACAGAGTTATTAAACAAGTGAATGATTAATAAGGATATCGAACCGATTATAGTAGCATGTGGAAAATCATAATTCATTCCTCAACAAACAGAATTTTAAACGGCATTTCCATTTAAACATAAATCTTTTCACTTTTATGGTAAAAGTCACCTGTGTAAATATACTCTCCACGTCTTTCACACAATTTCAAATTGCGTTTTGGTAAATAATAATTTGAATAACTCTGCACGCTGAGGAATATGAACACCGTTTACATTCAGATGGTTAAAATAAAATAGTTTTTCCAAAGTAGAATTCAAGATGCGAATTCTACAACAGAGTACAATTGAATTTTCTTACTAGGCTCAAAAAGTTCTAAGGACTATAATTAAAATACTTCCTTAACCTCAGACCAAGTGACTTTTTTCAGCGAATTCCGGCCCTCCCTCAAGTCTATATGATTATTATAAGTGGGTCCATAAACGGGTGACTTTTTGCTTCGAAATTATTTTGTCTCTGTTATGAAGTCTAGTATACGATTATATGTGGGTGCGTACACATGGCAACGCAACAGTTTGTGTATGAGATTATTCTGAAAAGCTGCAGACGACGTAATGGCGGCGAAACTTTAAACGCATCCATTTTGAATAATGAATACTTATTGATTTAGTTTCAGTAAAATGAAAACTGAATCCGCAAATTCGGTTAGGATACAGTTATTCATCGTGAGCGCATTTTTTAAAACTAAAGCAATAATAAACCGACAGAGATAAAATGGTTCTGTAACAAAAAAACCCGGCCCAACGTATCACAAATAAATTTTTCAGTTTACATTGAGTTATTGCTAACAAAAGCATGAAACAACAAATGTGAGCAAATTATTCACTTGATCCCTACGAGGCAATTGTCTTTATAAGGAAAATATATATATTTTTTTCATTCAGTCTTTGAAGGTCTATGCAACCTAGATTTAACCATATCTTTTATTTCAATTCTTCGCTTTCTTTTAAGAAATCACTTTCTGCTTCTTCGAGCTAAATCGCCACAAGTACGTTTTGCAAGGAATCAAAAGAAATCAATTGGTCACTATGCTCACAATATATACTGTCCTTGGATTTCTTACAGCCGTTTGCTAGCAATTGTTTTGGACTTAATCTTTTTCTTCGTCGTCACTTTTACTCCACTCGTTTCCTGTTTATAAAGATAGAATTTTGTAATCGCTTTTCCATTCATTTCCTGAGGTGTCAGAATTCTGAAATTTTCAGTTAATTATTAATTAAATTTTGACTTCATACTAATAGTATGGGATTTGAGAAAAAAAAATAGATCTCAAAATTAAAAAGTAGAAAATAATTAAAACAAAAATTTGTTAAGTATACTAAATAAAGTGTATTTCATTAAATTTATTTCATCTGAAACAACCAATATATTGCACTTGTTATTAAAGTATATTACTTGAAGCAACCGATAACAGTATGTTGCACTTATTATTAAAGTATATCACCAAAAAGTATAATCGTTTTGATTTTGTTCTTCTTTATTAATTATATATGTATAATTAATAAAGAAGCCCAATCACAAGTATAAATAAACGACATTTACTCATAATTTATTTAAAACTAAACAAGAAATACTTTTCAAGCCTTACAAAATTCAGGAAAATTTAAAGAATAAACGGCTGAGGGCAAAATTATTTTAATTCTTTGCCAAGCTACCGCAAGAAGTGAAAACTCATAGAATTCCAAAAAAGTGACGTAATATTTAGTTATACAGTCTTAACGCAACAAAAATTAGCATATTGTCTAGACAAGCATTTCTCGAAACATTTCTCACTTGTTATCTCTTTTTGAGCGCCCCCCCCCCCTAAAAAAATCTGCTAATTCCAAAAGAAGAAATTCAAACAATGCGCATGAATACAATCAAAAATACACATAATAAATAAACAACATACATAATAAAAATAACATCTTACACTATTATTAACGATTAATGAAAAAAATTAACCCAATTTCTAGATTCACTTTCGTGAAATACACTTTAATCAAAATAATTTTCAATTACTTTCTGCTCGCCGCTTTGAAGAATCGAGGAGGAATCTATCAAAGCCTTTAATGAGACAAAAATTCATTTAACCCACACAGTTTTGTGATTCAAAATTTGAAAAAATAAGACCAAAGTATTTAAAATATATTTGGAGCATATCTGAAAAATAAACTCACTTTTTTAGAAATGAATTGCATCGTATTGAAAAAAAGATTCTATTTATTATGATCTCAAATGCATGAATAGTTTGTCATCTTGGCCAACTGTGTCTAAAACTTTAATATTCTAATTAAATTTACAAAGGCAAATATTACAGTTACTTTAGTGATATTAACATTCAGTTTAGAAATTGCACTATGGTTATTTTAGGACAGATGTCATAATTTGTACAGTGACCAGACGACATTTGTATCCTCCACCTTCACATTTCAGGGCAGCGAAAGGGTGTTTGACAATTTATGTCTGATTTACAATGGACCAGACCCACAAACACAAAAGGGATTTTGAACTCTGAATCTTTCAGGCCTGGAGCCACGATTTTACCATCAAGTCACCACAACCTCGGCAAAAGTAACGGAAAGACCCCTTTAACAAATACAATTCCAACAGTCATTAAAATAATCAGAATTGAACAAAGCCTATTAATTAAAATATTGCATAACTCACACACCTATAAACAAAAGAAACACGCATAAAATTTCGATAAATCTAATAATTTGAACAGAAAAAATTCAGATTGTTGATATTTAAGTGATCACAGTTTAATGCGAGACGCAATTTTATGGATACAGAGTCCTATAGTCAAAGTATCAGTTTCCAGTTGGGAGCAGAACCGAATTAAGTCACGTAGAGACTTACAAATAATATAAGCTAAACTTTAGGTCCCTCCCCTTTTTTTTCCATCTTAAACATTCGAAATCAAATCCTCTTAATTGATTTCCATATAATCTCTATAAAAGCTGTTTTTAAGAAACAAATACTAAGAAAAATATTGTATTATATATAAGCTAAAATAACAAATATTTAATTGCCGATTACTTCAGGACAGTTGGTTAAAGTATCTCGCAAATAAAAAAAATGCATAATTTAAAAATATATATATAAAAAAAACATTATTATTATTAGCACAAGTATTCTAATACAAAGTTTGCAGGACTATTGAGTCAATCAATCAATGGTAAAATAAACTGGATCATACAGATCTGCGAGCGAGTGAATAAACTTTAAAAATATCCTGTTCTGACATTTAAATTATTTAACTTTAATATGAATAAGCTCGAGTACGTACACATAAACACAAAGAAATTTGACCATTTATGATTTTGAGTAATTTATTAGATTATATTCGAACCACTTTTATTATTTCTGATGAAACCTCAAAATCAATAACAATTGTTGAAATCTAATAAGTTAGTCCAACGAATATGCATTTTCATGCTTAGAAACACTGAAACACAAGATAGCTGTGAAGAAAAATTTAAATTTTAAAGCCACATATAAAAAAATTTAAATTAAAGCACATTCTTTTCAGCACCAAAGTAAATATATGTGTTCACGGTCTCGTGCATTACATTCTTCCAATGTCTGCATGAGAGTCTTTTGAATTTTCTTTTGCTAGATGAGCTTAGAAAGCTCGCGATCATTCAAGCAGCCCGAAAGAAAGAATAAAACAGAATATCTCTTCTTCATTCATCACGAGGAATAAAATATCCAAATCCATTCATTCATAGTATCGTAGAGTTTAGCATAGTCTAGAGCACTGTTTTTCAATTACCTTATCCAAAAGTATGTAGTTAAAAAAACGTTTGAAAACCATAATTTTAACTTCAAATGGCAACTGGAGCCCCGTAGTCAGTTACTAATGATGGAGTACGTTTAAGGTTCGACAAAACATTACAAAGAGACATTATTAATGTAATATCCTAGTAAAAGAATAAAGGATGCTTTATTCGACATATTAATATGTAAAAACAAATAAAGTGAAGTAAAGCATGGTGGTAAAATTGAAACAAATGACAAAAGATGAAAATGTACAAATGACAAAGTGCATCTGCATCATTGTAATAATGGTTCCCCCCCCCCAGTTAAATGTATTTTACTATGGGACATTTCAGCGTAAATGTAAATATTATAAAACCCCTTCTTCCTGAATCAGACATTATATTACCGAATTTTTTATATTTAAATTTACATAGAAGTCAAAATAGAAAAAATCACTAGAACACGCTTGCAACTCAGGTGACCTTGCCCTTTTTATTTATAATGAGACAGCAATAACTGTTCCGAACATGATGTATCACTTTGTTAGGAAGTTAAATAAATTTGATAGTCAAGGGGTTATCAGATTTTCCTCACAAGCACTAAAACGGATAGAAGTGCTTAAAGAAAAGTAGTAGATATAAGTAAGCATTGGCAATAACTGTTCGGAGAGCGTTCTCTCCGAAATTTTCTTTTAAACGCCCAAATAAAAGGTGTCCCTTCCAAGAGCATAAAAATTGTGAATCTTGAGCAAGATTGTGAATACCAAGAGTGCTAACATTGTTAATTTTAATGTCCAGCACATTAGCGTTTTGTGTTTAGTAGCAAAGTAAAAAAAAAAAAAAATGAATATGCATATTGGACATTTTTGTAGACTGATTTATACCAAAACTTGATACAAAACGACAATTTTAGCAAAAAAAGCATACCAAATTTGAAGTCGTCACGTTTCTGAGTTATCGCATTTACATATGTGCCAATGTAAAGACTGACAGACGGTTAACTACTTAAAGAATTTTATTCAGAATTTGATATGGATTAGATGATAAAAATGTGTACAAAAAACATTAGATGATAAAAATGTGTACAAAATTTTATCTATCCAGCTTTTTACATTTTTTAAAGTTATCTTTGTTTACTTTCACTCAGACAAACACACAAATTAAATCAGTATGGATTTCGCTCAAAATTAGATAGAAATCTACAAATTTAATGAAATGAACTGAACATTAAATTTCATGTATTTACCTCTAAGCGTTATTGAGATATCGTGTTTATAGATTCCAAACATGCGTTTTTCGGACAAAAAGAGGTCTAAAACTTTGAGATTTATCAAAATCTCGATTTTCCTAAATATTATAATACTTTCTCTCTGTATGCTTTGTATACGAAAAATTAAAAAGAGCGAAGAAGGTCACTAGTGAAAGAGCCTAATGGGTCATCGTTACTTTTATCAAAGTGAAAGAGAGTGCAAAATGCAACCCACGCCCAAGTGAATTTGACCAGATTGAACTGTAAGGACGAGGAATATAAAGAAAAATTTGGCGTGCTCACAAAGTTTCCTTTTTATGCCAAAATAGGTATTTGACGGACCAATTATACTAACATTTCAGTACAGTAGTTTAATTTATAAATGATATACTTCTAATGTCTGTTTTAACTAAATACACTATATATTTTTTTAAAGTTGTGTGTATTTTCTCTGCCAGACAAAACGTCTTCCTGAAGCCCAAACGGTATTTTGCCTTCAGCTCTTCCGGCTTCGCGCTATTGATCAAATCAGTCTACCAAAACCTCGTTCTGGAGTGAAGTTTTAAAATTCTGTACAGCTGTCAGCTGAAGTAGAATCAAACAGATGAAATATTTGGTATAATTTATTTAAATGACTGAAGGTCATCCTTTATCAGCTGGATGCATAACGATAACAGTAACTTGAAAAGATCCTCAAGATTTGAGGATTTAGTGGCCGGCAACTGATGTTATTTTAAGTTTAAACTTAAATCTTCTAATAAAAATCCTGATTCAACTGAAACTAGTCGGACAGTCTGAATCTTGATATTTATTGTCATGAAGTTATCTGTGAAGATTTCATTCACTAAGAACTGTACTGACTTTGAGAAAAATATTTGATGTAAACTAATCTCAAAGTAGCTTTTTTAATATGTTTGAATAATTTAAATACCGTCAGCCCACTGATAACTAGTTTCATAATAATTGTTATGAACGCTTATGAAGTAGATATAATTTACAAAGATAAGAGGCAACTACTAAATCTATATTTTATAATTGTAATCTAAAATCATTAATGATGTTATGTATAATAATCATAATGATAATCTAAAATCATTAATCTACACGGAAAAATCGCAATTGTTGTATCATACTTTTTGTTCTATTTTCTTGGTTTTTTTTAAAGCTTGAACCTAATTAGCAACCAAATGATAAAATGCTAACAAGACATTCGCACTTTTTCAGGTTAACCAAAGCATCGTTTGGGTGGATAAATTCCTTTAATGATGCTAAAAATATGCAAGTATTGTTTTTCTATAAGTAAAGATTTCGAGAGAAAAATTTTAATTTGGTGAACAGAAATTAAAAACATAACAGAACAAAAAATTAAGTAATTTTTATAATTTTTTTATATTTAAAAACAGGATAACAATATCCTATATTTACGTAATTTTTTTTGTAAAAGCCATGTGAATATCCAACTTTTATTTACTCAAGGACGTCTACAGGACGATATCGCAAATTTCAGCCATGTGTAGATTCCAAGAACGACATCTGAGGCAATATCAAACTATCTAAATATTTACTTCCCAACAATTTGAGGATGTTTAATCCACAAGGTATGACGGGCACTAGACTCGTATAATGGTGAATCTGATGGTTGGAACTATGATCATCTGATCCCGATGCCATTAATTTCCATAAGGCTTAATAGTGCATAAAATAAGCTCCCCTTCTCCACCATCCTAAAGTGGGGTCTTAAATATGAATTTTTAATGAAAGAAACCGCAAGGACCACTTTACTGCATTTTCCATTATCAGTAAGTAAAAATAATCCTGAATATCGTCGCAATTTAATAGCTTTCGTTAAAATTTAACTGTTAAATACATTTACCAATAATATACCGTAACATTAGCCAATTCTTCATTGTCTTATTTTACTTCCAGTTTATGAATTCATTTGGAATTACCTATGAAACTTGCATGCTTACATGAGGTCACAGAATTTCTATCCGAAAAGTGGTGGTAAATGAAAAAAATGATAGAACTAACTTACATGTCTATGTTACAGTGACATATTTGTTTATATCAACACTGTATAAATCTAAGCGTCAGGAGTAAAATGTCGCAATCGACAGAAGAGTAATGTATAGCAATATGCATTTTTTTAGGGCTGTTATCTTTTGTTCTTTTCAACCTACAGCTTTGATACTTTGTCCATCCAAAAATACGGGCCCTAGGTAAGACAAAGATTTTTCTTTATTTTTTTTTAATCGGCGAAATTAAACGTTAGATAATTTATCTCTTAAATACAAAGATACATACAATCAGTTTTCCCCCAACTTTTCACCAACATTTAAAATATTGAATATCATCATTGTAAACAATATTATACGGAATTTATTAGTCATTTATATATATCCATTTATTTGATGGTATACTATGAGTTAATGACAAAAAATTTACTGTATTCTGGTAAAATTGCAATATTTTTTTCCAATCATGAAAAACTATCTTAAGAGATTATTTTCAAACCAGGTATTAAAAAAATATATATATGGAATCTGCAAAACGTTTTTTTCCATCACATAACAGTTTCATTTTATACATGAATATCCCCCCCCCGGAGATTTTATATCAAAATCAACAAAACTGTTTGTACAAAAGAAACAAATTGACAAAGACGTTATTCACATATTTCTTATACGCATCATTACAAATACTATTTTTATGAAACTGTTTTATAACAATATTAATTGCTATCAATATTTATTATGTAGTCGAAGTATTTCCACGACAAAAATGATGCATTCACAAGATGAGACAAAAGTTTTATGAATCGGTTTGAGATTATCCTACCTAGCGTTCAATGCTGAGGAAAGCATTTAATAATTATTAATGCGTAAAACCTTGAATACCAGTACGATGCGCATCACTGATTTTGTTCGGTCTCCGATGAGTAATAAGCCTAATCTATTAATCTCCTTATATGCATTCTCTTGTATAACGTTTTGATGTATCTTCACAGCTAAATCAAAATAAAGAAATAAAAGTTCGTTTTCAAGGTTTTCTTCCTCGCATAAAACGGCCCTTTAATATAAGATCATATTGGCAAATTTTATATTAATATTAAAAGTTTTTATAACCAAACTCATCAAATATGTAATGTACTGCAGTTTCTTCATGAAGTACAAAGTGTTAACAAGGTTAAAACATAAAGCTATAAAATCCAATACAAATTGAGAGCATTGCACCATTTCAAATAGCACAGACAGAACACATTTGATATCTTCATATTTGTAAATGCACATAAATAAAATGTACCTCATTAAACATTAATCCTGATATTAGAAAAGTATTATTTTTAGCTTTCTTCTCAAAAATACAGCTAAAGTTACCCAGCAGCTTCATGAATAGTTTGACATTGAAAAGGTCAAAGTAGAAGTAGATATAATTCAATAAAATTGAATTCTTGTCTTTTTATGTTAGATTAAGCATTAATTTGATTAACCATTTTACGATTCTTGCACCTTCATTTATTCAATGCCTGGACTGTTGAGAACATTTACCAACGGCAAGAGTAAAAGAAATTAAAAAATTTTTTGTTCGATTTCGTAAGTATTAAAAAAAATCTATGGCTAATACACTGAAGAATTATAGAAATCTCACACAGGCCTCCTATACACAGGTAAGTGAGAGTAATCTGAATTTCTGATACATAATTTTTCAATAAAACATTTCATTTCGAGACAAATTTTTAAATTCAATTGCCATTAGTTATCAACTAAAGGAAAATTACTATTTTAAATTTCACAATACAAGCGCTGAATAGTTGCTTTACTTGATACAGATCACAACTGCCATTTTCTTAATATTCTTCAACAAAAAAAAAACTTTAAACCGTGAAGATCCGAATAGTAATCGGGTAAATATGTATTTGTGAAATTTTATTTAAATGCAGAATTATAGAGAAACTTCCTTTTTCAATACATTTACAGTACATCTGGCCCAAAACAAAAATATATAAATCTTATTTTCTGATGCAAAACAATTTTTTTCAAATGGAGTGACAAAAACAGAAATAGAATGGTAGTATAGTACACAAACAATCAGACTTTAAAGAGTTAAGCATAATCAAGTGCTATTTCTCAGCACAAAAATCCACTGTACAGAAACTTAGCTACAATAAATTAAATTACAAAAGCAACCAGCACACCGGAAAATTCCTCCTCAAATCATTTTTTTATCGTTCAATAAGCATCACCCAGAAACGCAGATATACAGTATAAGACAATATAAATTTGTCAAAAAGAATGAAAGCAAAAGATCAAAATAAAATCAACGGTATCAAATATTTGTAAATATGACATCCGACCAATTTTGTCGAAAATGAATATAATAAGCAGATTGCAAGGGTTGGTGAACACGTGACTAGGCTCACTGCCTGGCCGAGTGTAACCCAATGCCCTGCCTTCTTATGCACAAACGAGACTAACCGAGCCGAACAGTACCTGAAGGTCCAAAGCACGTGACTGGTGGATTAAACAAAGGTTCGGTGATGTAAAAATTTTTTGATTCGTTGATTAAGGATACAATCTGCATGATTAGACGGCACTTATGATGACAATTTCTCTCCTGATGGAACTGATAACAGGTCAAATATCTATCATTTCAAACTTTAAATTTTATAAGTAGTCAAATCTAACATGATAGTTGAGCAATACTTCCTTGTACAACTTGCGATTTATAGATCCTGGACGATTTCAAGCAAAATAATTTTCGGTACGCATTTCAAGCAATTCTTGGTACTCATTTTTGTGCAATGATAAAAACAGTTTTCTAATAAGCACTGTTTTAAGGACACGTACATCGATTCCAAACACGAGGTAAAAATTCAGAAATAAAGATAGAAAAATAGGTTGAACTACCAAAAAAACTGGTAAATCAGTCGATAACGAGAAGCGAAAAATGTTAAGTCAATAAATAACAGACGAAAATTCCATGCACGCATTTGATACATAAACCAAATTTTTTTAAAAATTAGAACAGCAAAACAGGTATTCATAAATAATCAAGCAATAAACGAATAATTAGCTCTCATAAAATTTTAAGCATTTCATCCTATAATTAATAATTAACAGAATAAATTATAATAATGAGCTATGTTAATGTTTCTGGGACACAAAAAGTGCTTAAATAATTGAAGTTGAAAAAAATGTATCAACTTAACTAAAAATCCGAATATTAAAAAATGCTAAATTCAGGAAAACTTCGTTGTCAAAAATCATGGTACGATCTCATCCAATAATTTTGACAACAAACATGAAACTTTTTTTTTTTTTTGGATATGTTTTAATCGATTAAAGGTTTGAAATGCATACATACACGTAAATAGGAGAAAGGAAGAAAAAAAAAAAAATGTAGAAATATTTATTTGTTTTAGATTTATATCTATTCAATATTTATTTTTCAGTTTCTATGAGATATTTCAGAAATATGTAAACGAAGTTTAACTACGGACATAGACAATATTCACTACAGCACAAACTAAATCAGTAAAAACCTACACAGTTTTTTGGTCTGGAAATAAACTTATTTTTAATCAAAAAAGGCTTAATGGTGGAAAAAGTTTTAAAAGCATTACTATTAACATTAATAAAACCATTACATTTGGGGGAATTTCAAATAAAAATAAAGAATATACTCTCGATGTACTACGCCTTATTTACGAATGAAACAATTTGCAAGAGAGAATTTATTCTTTTCCCATTTTCTCATTCATTCGACTGACAATAGAACGCTCAGCAAATTTCAAAAGCAACGAGAACTGTCAATAAATAATCGAAGAAATAAAAAAAGGAAGCGCCCAATTATTAGAGTTCAACTTTCGGATATATGAAGGTCAATGCTGGATGGAATCGTTAGTAGCTACTGGACACTTCGCAGGACATTGACCTTCTCCGTCGTGGCCTGCAGGAGAGCCAGTTTGAAGGAAGGAAGCACGCGTTTTCCAGTAGAGGGAAAACTTGCATCAGCGACGAAGCAAGATGAGACAAAAATGAAATGACTGCTGCCGTGTCAAAGCATATAAATCGAGACCGCGCACCTATGACACGCTTCCAGCAAACGGATGGGCTTTTGCAGGTATTTGCTAGTAATGCCGGGTCACCTTTTAGTGCCAGACAACTATGCCAACAACCAGTTTGAAAGGTTCGCTTTTATCACGGCATTGTCGGGTGGAAAAAATGGATAAAACGCTTTCGTTTGAATGTTTGTATTTATGACAGGAGTATATGTACAAGCGGCAAACAATGTCATGATACGTTGACTCAAATTCAAATTTAATCATTATTCAGTTAAGAGTAGTTTTTTAACTTTAAATTTTGAAATACAGATATTAATGTAAAAAGCTGTAGTGATCCTTTGAAATAAAAGGGTTATTATTATTATTACTGTAAAAAAATTAGCTCCGAAAATTTTTAGTAGAAGAATAATTTTTATTCATCAATATCATAGCATTCTTTATTAAATTAAAAGTTCATAATAGAGAAATTTAAACATTAGTCTAAAACGCTTAAAACGTATTTTTCAAAAATTTATGTGAGTTGTCAGAAAGTTCAAACATTTTTTTGTTATTTACTAAGGATTACAAAATGGTAAGCAGTCTGCAAAGAATAAATATAAGAATATCATCTAAGTTGCACGTTAAACGATTATTACGTGCAAAAATTATCATCAATAATTTATGTACGAGATAGAACTTTTTTAAAAATAGAAGCAATGATTATCAATATCGAGCTTTAGAATCTACGAACATTATATATTTTATAAAATTAGAAGTATGTGCGCATACTGCGCGCTTTTATACAACAAAAGTATACATTAAAAAAGTACTAGAAATGCTCGAAAAACCAAGCACCAAATCCCTCCTCCTTCAAATCATTGCAATTTCAATCAAATATTCACAAATTTCCATTTCTTTAAATCTTAAAATAATCGTTCCTTTTTTAAAAATTTTATTTTCTAATTCTCTATGTTCATTCTGGTACCTTAGTTATCCTTCAAAATGTAAGCATATATAAAAATTACAATTAAACTTTTTACCCAATCATATGACATAAGTTGAGAAAGTGAGAAAGAAAAATACATAGAAATTTATGATAAATGCTTGCATTTTTTAATTAAAAACAGAATGAACACCAAATAATAAGTTATTATTATCTTTAAAAAATATCATTTCTGAATTCACCCTATATTTGAATCATCAGCACCATTTACTTATTTAAAAGAATGCATGATATTTCGTGTCTTCTAAATTTTGACTGAACAGACAAGCGTCAATAAATCACACGACAATCGATGTGATTTTTTTTTTCTTTTGAAACTTTCGTCTCTCCATGTCATTTTTTCGAACATTCGGATGCAAACAAATCGTAAATTTAATAGCTCTTAATTTAAATATTTTGTGCATATAAGGAGTTTCCCCATATTTTTAAACATTAATATGATTATCTTTTAGAATACTAACTTATTTCTTTTTATCTTTTAAGTAATCTCTTTTCTCAAATAAAAACGGCAATTCCGATACAGTAGACAAGTAATTAATCTTCGTCTGCAGAATACGTTTTGTTAAACTCTAACATTATTCCTTTCTAGAATTGATTTGTTCACATCTGGACATTAAAAAACTGTCATGTATTTTCTACATATATGACAAATTTTATAATTCAGCTGGATTTCTGATAAATACTGTTTCTAATTTTCAGATATAATTATTCTAGAGTAAAATATTTTAATAAATTACAAGGCTTATTGAAGTTTCAAAGGTTATTCATTTAAGACAAAGGTAAGATTTTATAATTAGATTTTCGCTAATAAGTAAGGTTATGAGCTATTCCATAAAACGAGGTTCAATATCAATTTCTAGACGTTAGCTTTTGTCCTGGTGCCCCTAAAAAAAAAGTTGAATTTCGTCCTAAACTACCTTTGAGCTCCCAAAATTCAGACTCTGGACAAAATTATTTTCATTTTTTTCAACGCTTTTACAAACTGAAAGGGGGAAACAAACCGTAACACAGGTGTTAATTCCACAAAAATTTACGCGAAATAATGTTACAACGGAAATAAAGGCGTATGAAAGGCGTGCATTGTAGCCTAGCCCACGTTTGATATATTGCAACAAACACGCGGCCTTGAAAACGAACAAAAACCTATGTTTGAGAGAAAGTGGGCGAAACCTTACCATTCGAATTACACCCCACACAAGTTAAAAAGAAAGCACATGGCAGATCATTGATTAACCCACTCTACTTTCCCCACGCAACATTTACTCGACACTTTTAGAAATTTCTTAAAGTAATCAACCAACTTAATCGGAAACAAATTGTTTTATAACATTTAATTTATCTCAGCACACATTCTGTTAGCAGTGCAGCAATCAGATTTTGCTCTGAGACAATTTAATAAAGTAGATAAACAAGCAGTATTTTTGATATTCTCTTACCTTTTCAATGACATTTATGAACTAGGTGTAGTCATATTATACAGCTCTCAAAGACAGCAAGAGTAACACTAAGCATACATCGATGCAAATTACTTTTTATTTAATTACGGCTAGTTATTTAAGATCAACTAACAAAATTATTGTAGATATTCGATCAGTTGTAGGTTCAGAAGCACTTAGATAACATGTAAAGTTTTGGAAGAGATTGGCAACGACTAAATATTCAACATACTAATTATTGAAGATGAAGGTCTGCTTTTAGACGAAAAGATTCAAAGATAAAGTTCAAATACAAGAATTTCTTCTCATGATCCTTATAATAGACGATAGTACCATTTTATATTTCAGTCTCTTACACACTGATTAAAGCAAAAAACTTTTCGTATTTACATCACCAACCCCTGTTGCTACAAAATAATTTTAGTAGCTTTCAACTTTCACTGGTATTTCTTTACAAAATATTACATATCGCAAAAAAAAAAAAAAAAAAAAAAAAAAAAAAAAAAAAAAACAGTAATCCTAAATTTAAACATAAAAAGAAAAAGGTCCCCTCCAACTAATTTATGAATAGTAAGATAATGAATCTAAATGTTTCACTTGTATAACTTAATGTGTTTATGTATTTTTGATACTACGCTTATTTAAATATAAACTAAACCACACCTAAAATGTACGAAGAGGCGTACAGAAATTATTTCGGCGCCATTCATTTAAAAATCAATTTTTTCGTATATTTGACATTAAAACAGACTTAAAATAAATTATTAATATTTTAAGCTCTTAAATTGATGAGATTGCAAAATGAATCGCAAAGTGGAGAGATAATATGCTCACATGTTTGAAGCCTTATAATGTAATGAAATTATAAGACTTCTACTTATGTATCAGTGCTGTTATCGTATATATGGTAACTAGATATATGCAAATATATTTATTAGATAAGAGTTTAAATAAAAAAAATTAGTTATCAGTGCGGTCATTTTCAATTCAGTAACAGTATAGTCTTCAATAAAATATTTCGAGAAGTAACTGTCAGAAAATATCAGTTTCAGCAACTGTGCTATTCGACTTAATTTCTTTTCTTTAAATCATTTTGAAATATTTCAATAAAAATAAATCATTACATAATGAGATAAACATAAAAAAAACAAACAATTTCATCAACTATTTCCAGACATTTCTCGGTTTTGTCATATTAGAAAAAACATATAAGGATATTCTCCCGTAAATTGTTCAATAAAATTTAAAGACTTAAGAGATACATTCCTTACAAACATAAATAATAAGAAAATGAATTTTAAAAAACTCATTTTCCATGTCTTACCAACTAAAAATACTCTTCGAATCGTAGTTTCGACAGCATTGCAAACATAAGATTCAATTTATTTGAGATAATTATTTTACAATTAAATAGACGATACTATTCCAAAAAATGATCAAATGCTTAAGTTTTCGGATACAGGTGAAATATAATTGTAAGTGCTACAGTAAACCAACTGCTGAAATTTCTGAAATTTGACAAATGACTCATAAAAAAAATCTCGTTGTTGAATAATACAAATTTTACCTCCTAAATAAAAAATTGTACAACTATAATTCGAAGAAAAATTCAGTTATTTATAACCGTGATGCACGGTTTTAACCCTTTTAAAATGCGAATAAATAATTAGGATATGATATACAGAAAAATTATGAATTTCTATAAAGAATTTCTTCACAATATGTCAAACAATTAGAATCAAAATTACATGGTTGAAATCACCATTAATTTAAATAAAATAACATGAAGATACATTTAGTATCTATAAAGCAGGAAAAAAGTAGCAATGATAAAAAGCGTTTCAGTTTAAAAGATTTCCTTCATCTTCGTTCGCCAAAAGTGTTGTAATATTATTAAAGGCAAGTGTGTGTGTGTGTGTGTGTGTGTGTGTGTGTGTGTGTGTGTGTGTGTGTGTGTGTGTGTGTGAAAGGTTTCATAAGTTAACACATTGTGTGCATTCTCTGCTTTCAAAAAATAGAATATAAAATAAGACTTAATTGCTCTTCATTTATTATAATTTAAACAAATATTATTCTCTTTTTCACAGAAAGAGTTTCCAGAAAATCAGTACGAATAATCGAGTTATCATTATAATTAGGAAGTAAATTAGCAATAAATTCTGTTCCATATGTAGAATATTTTCGAAGAGAATCTTAATCGAAAGGAAAATCTAGTTTCTTATATACACTCCTAAATCGCAGTCAAATAAAAACAACAGAGCTGGTACCCCAATTTTCAAAACTTTCACCCCACACTCACGTATTCTAACCCATAAAATCTTCTTAATGACAGACTTTAAAAATGCATTTAACATTATGTTGCCACCTTCTAAACATTTCAATAATCGAAAACAAACTTTCAAACAACTTAAAATTTCCTAATTTTGGAAGTATGCACAGGTAAACTATACTCGAATTTTTAAAAAAAATCAAGCAAATAAAAATTTAAGTACCATATCAAGCATTCCTAAAATATAGAATTTCAAAATAATTTTACTTAAAATGAGTATAACTCAGTTCAAAGAAGGATACAGTATTTCAATGTACAGTATTATCTGTTTGATAAGTACAGTATTATCTGTTTGATAAGTACAGTATTATCTGTTTGATAAGTACAGTATTATCTGTTTGATAAGTACAGTATTATCTGCTTGATAAGTACAGTATTATCTGTTTGACAGATAACGATAAAAACTAATATTTAAAATTAAATATATAAGGATTTCAGTAATGATGAGAAAATTATTACTGGAAATCATTTTTTATCAATCAAGATTTCACAGAAAAAATATAATTTTATAAAACTAAGCGTATTTAGAAAGCATTCATCAAAGCCAATATAATCCTACACTTTTGAACATTCTAATCGTTGTGACATGCAGAGATATTTCAAGAAACAATAACGTTAAGAGATGAATATTTCAGCAAAAGGAGTTGTAGTAGAATTCAAAAAATGAGATCAACAATTTTAGTGAAATCCATTCCCAATCTCTATTTTCCAATAATTTCATAATTTGAAATTGATTTTTAATATTTTATTTCAAAATTTTGCTTAGATGTCGACCAATCTTTCTCATCATAAAATTTCAAGTTATTACGAGCAAGACTTGCCAACACTCAAGCAAAACTATTGCTCATAAAATTTTACAACGCTCTTAAATCTTTCATCAAAGAGACTTTAAAAAGAAATAAAATAGTTTATTAGTTTACACATAATAAGATTTTTATTAAATTATAGGTTATCACAAAAATTATTTAAAAATTTTCTGGGATAATTCTTAATGCTTAGAATAACGAACTTCAAAAAGGAATTATTTTAACATTATGACTTTTTAACATTTCTAAATATGTAATAATTTATAGATTTAAAAAAACTTCTTAAACTAGTTCATTCTTTAATTTATTAATTTTTAATGAAAAAAATCTAGAATGTATGGTTATTTTCCTTTCAAAAATTTCCCAGTATTATAATTTTAATAAATTTGAATTTCTATGAATTTCGAGTTTTCATTATAAGATAAAATATATATCTGCCAAACAGAATCACCTTATTTTCCAACACGAAACAAAAACCAAAATAAAAGAGATTCTCAGAATGTGTCGAAATGATGAAAAATATCGCTTAAAAGAATGCGTGCAGTGATCGTTTTTCGACCTCCATGCCACATATTCACATTAATTCATCACAGCTTGATACGAACGTTTAATCCTAACTGTTGCATGATTAACAACACGATAGAGGGTCAGTTAGCCTTTTTGCACACTAATGAGTAGGATATAAAAACAAATGCGCTCGTTAGATCGTATTTTGGAAACTGGCATGATCCCTCAGCATGACTAACAAGAACGCAAAGCAGCATGTGTATTTTTTAATTAAAAAAAATACGCGTGTTTTTCATAGCTAGGAATAGTTCAAGTTTTCGATTAAAATCCTGAACAGGTAGAATTTTTTAAAGGTAATAATTAACACTGATCTAGGTCATTATTTTAAAGATGATAAACAGTTCTTGGAAGGTCTAAGTAACGTGTCTATTCTAGAAAACAGACACATATACATAAACAAATAACTATTCAATATAATTAAGTAACATTGATAATTCTTTGAAGTTTTGTTTAAAGGATTTACTCACTACAAAAGACCATAACTGTTGAATAGAATCTATATGTAGTCAATTTTTTTTTTTCTTCGGGAGTTCAATATTGAAGCTCTAGTTAATTCATTAACTGCTCAATATACATATAAAATAATACTATCATCTTGATCAAAATAGTTTTTTAGTGATTCTGTTTTGTTTTAGTTTTCTCTTTTAGCTAGAAAAATTTAGAATGGTCTTCAAGATGATTTTAAAGTACATAAAGAACTATGTATTCCAAAAGAACTAATAAATATTTATATCATCTTAACAGAGAAACGCATGTTTGTAGCGTACCGCTATCATTGTGAACCTCGCTATTTCATAAATTCGTAATCGCTTATGAATTTTCAACACAAAAACTAAAAATAAATAAAGTTTGAAATTTTAGTGAATTTATTATGCTATTTTTATTTCATTATAAATGAATAAAGAACTAATGTCACAAATTTGGGGCTTTTTCAACGAATATATTCTAATAAATTCAAAATGAGTTACTAACTGCAATATTTCAAATTCGGATATTTCTCAAGGTCTGTTTTAGATGTTAACTTTATGTCTTTCAGTAGACAGTTCTTCCAAGAAGTAGATTAAGTTATAAACTGAAAAAGATAAGATACACAGAACAAAGGCTTGATGCAATGGTCACTGAATTCCCATCTCTTGGTCACGGTTAAAAACTACGAGTTGAAGATTCATCTTTGGATTCACACATAGAAGATTAAATCTGCCCTAGAAATGAATATACCATGTGACGTCCGGTGCGGTTTGGTGTTGATAATTGGGGAAACGCTATTGAATGCTTTTTCAATGGCATTCCCACAATTAGACTTTTAACATTTGTATTCACAGTATCCTATTCAGTTCTATGTATAACATCTGGGAAATGCCTTTCCGAATTTTCTATAAAAGTTTTCACAAAATTTCCTCACAATATTTTTGATTCACTGCATGTATTTTAACAAGACATTTTATACAGCTCGAATATTCAAAATATAAACTCATTCTTTTAATTAAATTTTTCATATTTATGTTCAGTTTCTAGCTAGAAAAGCATTGAATGTCAAAGAAATTGAAAATGATAGATTTAATAATACATTCCCTATTAACGAGACGATTTCTTTTATAAGCACATAATTATGAGTCAAAAAGGTATTTCACAGTCAATAAGACTTCATAATAATGAGGTATTTCCATATATTTTCAGTGAAAACCAATAATCCGGGTTCTATAGATCTGTTTGATTCATAAAAGTCAAACGAAATTGACAAGAGTCGCTAAGGCATAAAAAAAAAGAATGTGTTAACGAGGGAAACAATTACAAAATTTAAGCTTTATAGGTGAAAAATTTTATTTAGTTTTCTTATATTAATTGCAATTTATAAACGGATCTCGTAATTTTGAACTTTGGTCAAATGACGAAGACAACAAAATTTCTACGTCATACCAACGGGAGGAGGTTTGATCCTCAGATTTAAGATGCAGTAGATTGATCTTTGGTGGAATCGGGTTTCGAACGCGGAACCTTCTGGTGCCGAAGTTGAAACTTTTCCACCCGAACATTTCGGCCCAGAGGTTTTAAGTCTCTTATAAAAGTTAAAAATGTTAGCTATTGTAAATGCAAGTCATAAAAATATATTGAATTGAAATTATGGCATATTATTTAAAATATCTTCCGTATTGTACTAACAAACACATTGCAAGAGACTGTAAGAAAGCTAAGAAACAATCTTAAGCACGACACAGTAGATGTCTGACTGATAAATAGCTAAATATCCGAGTTTCAAAAAACAAATTTGTGGTGTTTCCATTACTCATAGCCGCTTACAATTAAGAATACAATGTAACAGAATATGAGAATCTCCAATAACTGAACATTCTGAACACAAAACAAATATACAGATCCCTTCCATTGTAAATGCTCCTGAATATTTATATCTTCACGAAACTACAACTATTAAACATGTTATCTTCAAGGACTTCCAAGAATAATGGAAGTAAAATTCAGGATTTTGATGCTGTCGCCATTCCATTCCAACAACCATTCCAAATAATAAAAAATGCTGTCTTGAGGAAACAAAAGGACACTAATCAAAATAAACCAACTGATCAGTCTTAAGATAAGCTGGGGGGGGGGGAGTCAGTTCGTCAAAATAAATAAAGTAAGAGGTGAAGAGAATCCTCCCAAGTTATGCAGTTAACGAACCGATTCGAAGCTTTACTGATTCTACTTTTATCAGGTAGTAAAATAAATGGTTATGGAAGTCTGTGAGCATTTGGTAAATAGACCATTTCTATTTGCAGCAAATAAACATGAAAATATTTTACCTAAACTAGGTACTAAGTATCTTCTATTGTAGGTTCAGTTTACTTTCAGTTTATACAAATAAAATGACATTTGAATATGGATTAGATTTTTGAAGAAATTTTTGATAACTTATCTGAAAGATTTCAAATTTAATAAGTCTTCTCCGCAAGTATACGGGGGATGGAAAATGGAAGGAATAAATAATCATTCAATTCTGTGTATCCTATTAAGATGTTGACTAGTTTAAATGAATGGTATCTGTTACAACAAATGAAAATTAATCAATCACTTTTATTAACTTGCTTATTTTGAGTCTTTTAAACACTTACAAACTTAATTACTGTGACAATATCAAGAATCAAAAATTTAATTTTACAATGTTAAACAGTCTTTATGGGAGAAAAAAAAAAAAAAAAAAAAACGGTTTATCCAATGGACTATTTGAGCTGTGCACCACAGGTGTCATTGTTTTAAGGATGTCTCACTTTCTTATACTGATTTCATTTTAATTTGAGCTAAAAAGATACTTAAATATGGTAAAATTAAAACTTTAGGTTTTACAACTACATTGCTATCGATTTTGTAGTGTTACATAAACAAGTATATTAGTTTGAAAATATTAAAACAGAGACAATCAGTGAGAAAATCCTAAACTATACTTATTATAGAAGTTACCTACATTACCAATGTTTAAATAGGTAATTATACACTTAAAAGATTTCCCATACAACAGAATACTATAATAAAAAATGTTATAAACTGATTATTAGTTAGGTATTTTCGTTAGCCCATAGGCGATCTAAATTCTTAGTTAAGTCTCTGATGGGCGCCAAATTACTCGAAGCCAGGGGCGCTTGAATTTGTTAAGATGCCTCAGTAGAAAAAGAAGCAATAAACATAAATGACGTTGACACAGAAATTACAAGTCGGTTTCAAATATCTAAAATATTAATTGTAAAATTACTGTTTTATTGATCTTCAGAGAATACGATGATCAATTAGTGGCATTAATTACATTTTAGGCATAAGAAATCAGAAGACTTGGTTGATTTAATTTTTTATGGCATAAGAGCTACCTTTAACCAGAGGGTACAGGCGAAGGGAAGCGTAGTTACTTAGCAGACAAGGAGACCGGCATTTCAGAAAATTCTTTTATAAGAAAATAACAATTTCCTAATTACCATATGGCCGAATGGCAAAATACACTATAAAGGGGGGGGGGAATTTTGAAGTTTCTAAGAATTATTCTTCATCTTTTAACTTCTTTTTACAAGGCAATTTTGACTGAAAAAGCTATACAATTTCCGCCGGTAAGTAATGATTTCCGTTATTTCTTTCCGCAGCTTCCGTTTTGGTAGTTTCGATAACACAGTTAGTACACAGTATTCAAATATCTAAAAACACTAAATTTCGAAGTTTTAGATTATTTCCAAACCAATCAATCGAATCATTTTTCATTATCTCATATGAAAGAAATTTTTCAGACACTTTTAGAAATTTATTTTAAGAAAAATTTAAATATAATTAATTCTCCTTTCTTTCTTTTCATACTTACTACCGATCTAAAGTAAACAATTTCTTTTGTTAAAATTTTATCAATTAAAAATGTAAAAATGAACTTTAACAATATGTACAAATTGAGTATGTCTAATATTAAGCAATTTTGACATGTCAACCAACTAAGAATGAACTATTCTAGAAATTCCAAATAATATTTTAAACATCAGTAAAAAAAGAGACTAAGATTTCATTAACAAATTTGGTACTAAGAATTTCATGCTAAAAAATAATCATTATTATAATTTTTTGATATTTAGGGGAAATAGCTGCCATATTCTATTCATTCATTAAATCCAAATTCAGTTTTTTTTTTTTTTTTTTAAATACAAAGTTAAGCTAAAAGTTAAGAATAATTATTTTATTCTTGCCATTTTTTTTATTTAAATATTGCAACCTATATTAAGTTTAAGGAAGTAAATTTTTTTAACATAATGAAAACAATAAAGAACCCAAAATTTTATTTATTTTTCCAGATTTTATTTCAAAAATTTTGGCACTTTAATAAAAATTTCATCTTTTTTTAAAAATTAATTTTATATATTTGCTTTTAATTTATTTTTACAGCTTACTTTGAATAAAGTAAAACTGAATATTAAATTTATATCTAAAAACTTGATTATTTTAAAATAAACTAACAAAGATATTTTAAACTAAACAAGGAATTATTTTAGAATTTTTTTTAATAATAATGTTTCTTCAATTTTTCTTTTGAAGAAATAAGAATTTTTAATTATAAATTCAGAGTAAAACTATCAATTCATTATTATATTATTGAATATTTTAGAATGTTAAAAGTTGAAAAGGTATATTATGAACTATGTTCTAAATGAGTTTTTAGAATTTGGCTGACAAAATCCATACAATAGCATTACAAAAATAGGACATAATCATAAGCAAATTTAATCCTTTTTGTCATCAATTATAACATTTTTTTTATAATTCTTATACAAATTAAACTATTTTATTATATGAATGCATCTTAAAAACTGTTTTTAACAAATAAATTTTAAAGATAAATTCAATTTATAACAAATAATAGTTAATTATACTTAATTTTAATTGTTTAGAAATAGTAAAACTAAATATCAAAATTTTCATTCATTAATAGAGAAAATTCTTTAGTTTTTATAGATAAAGAAAGATACAGATTAAAGAAATAAGTTTTCATATAAAGTTTTATTCTTCATTTTTCAGGTTTACTTTTAACAGCATGAACTATTAAAAAAAAACTTTTGAGCGTAATATTTCATATCCATAAAGTTGTTAAATGGATATGTTTTTAAAGCACGATGATTACATATATATATATATATATATATAATGAATAGTAATTGATTGTTGGAAAATGGCAATAAAAATGTGTAACAACTAATGAACTTAAATTACTAAAGATATTTTAAGAGGAATGTATTATCAAATATCTTATAATCAAGAAATTTATGTTTGGAATGCCCATTTTCTAATAAACAACATATATCTTACATCTAACCAATTTTTTTATCCATTAAATAATATTCTAAATTTTTATTAATTAATAGGCTTTTTTACTGAAAAAATATATACTGAACATATTATCTTGTTTGAGAAAATCATTATCATGATTAATTTTTATTTAAAAAAATACTCCAGTCTGGGTTAGATTCTAAATAATTCCTTTTAAATATATTTTCTTATGAAAAATTTGTCTTGGTTTAAATTACAATTCTAGAAAGGCAAATAAAAATTAATGAAGTTAATGAAATAGTATAAACAATGTAACAAGTAAAAATGTGTTGTAAACATTATCATGCATAAATAAATAAAGATAAATTTCATTAATAACAAATTAGTGAAATAAAAAATTTAGTTTTTGCCCTTTAATACATCTATTTATAATATTTATGTAAATTTTAAATGACTGCTACCTTCTTTTAAAGATTTAAAAAAAAAAAGCATTTTCTGCATTATATAACACATAGGTATAATATTTTTCACACCCCTGCTGTATAATAGCAGAAAATTTAAACAGCAAAAAAAGCCAAATTATACAAAAGTACATGTCTGGAGTATGAATATTTATATATAGCATATTAAATCAATTCGAATATAATTCTACTTATTATAGTATTCCGCTTCCTTACATATTTCAATACCTACATTTTAAACATATTTAGTTAAAATATAAAAATACCGATGGAAAATCACTACAAGCCAAAGGTATTTTTAAATAATAAATACATTCAAACACATATAAAATATTAAGTTTTATCATGTTGTCTTCATAGAATGCCGGCAACATCTCCGAAAAAAACACGTATACACATTTACAGAATTAACAGAGAACTGCAACGTCAACTTACCGGTGTGTTCTTTTAATTCAATAAACTAAAACTCCGATCACATCGTAAAACAGAGAACCAAGATATGACTACGATCTTGATATTTTACTTTGACAGTGGGCATCCATAACCGAAAGAAAACAAACGACAACAATAAATTCAAATATCGACACACAAATAAAATGTCCAGATTACACCTACAGCAGTCAGTAAGTTTTACCTGGCGACCAGGTGCGTCTGTACCTGTCAGGTAGATTCCATTCAACGAATCAGGTCGAACATAGAACACAAAGAAGTTTTCAACGTATACGTACGTCTTCAACAGGTGGCAGAAGGGGGCGCTGTTGCATGGCGGCGAGTGTAAAACTTTCGTAGCTTTTCGAAACTAATGAAAAAATAAGACTCGTTCGGTTCTGCATTTTTCAAAATTTTTAGTTGAAAGAAATATTTTTAAGTCAGTTTATTTATATAACTCGTGATATTCGTTAAAAAGCATGGTGGGAATCGAAATTCTTTCACCTATGGTGAGCCAGTGTTATAATCACATCAGCGTTCAATATTTTTTAACATTCTCGCTTTAAAATTCTTACAGGGGAATAATGGCAATCCTTTAATATTTTTTTCTTTGACGTATGTTATCTGTAATTTGAATTTTTGAATATTAAAGAAGTTAATATTGCTTTTTAATTATAAAATGCATTGTGGTTACATATATGATGCAACATGGCGTTATTCAATGTTTACATTGAATTATGAAAAAAAAAAAAAAAAAAAAAAAAAGAAAGAAAGAAAGAAAATTGATTGAAAATTTTGCAACTTTCCTGAATTGTACTATTTAAGAGATTCTTGTTATTTTCAGTGGGATTATTCTAAATTTATAAAAACAGTTTCTAAGTTTTGAAGGAATACAGCTGCTCATTTTTTTCTCGCTTTCTCTTTAAAAGAAGATATTCAATATAAAACTGATAAACAAACACTGATGATTAAACAAATAATAAATTATTTTTTAAATTGTAAATAATAAATTATTGGCTGTTAATTATGATGGATAATCAATAAACTTTGGGCACGCTATCTCTATTTGCTTACTTTGAATTTCATTCTGCTTGCGTGTATTTTCTTCTCTCACATTTCTGTGACTGTAAAATTGTTTGAAATGGAGAGAGAGGGAAAAAGAAAGAAAAAAAAAACTCGTATATTGAATAATATGTTATTGGAAAAAATTAGTATCGTTCTATATTCTGCAATCTAAATATTTAAAATAAAATTTTATTTTTTGTGAGATTTTGCTTAACCAAAGAATTATTCTTAAAATCCATTGAAACTTTAAAAAAGTAAATGAAAATAAATTACCATAAACTTCCATTTCTGCAGGGATGTTTTTTTTTTCTCGCTTTTATTTGCTGAAAATTTTTAACTATATAATTCAACATGAACTTCTGGCAAAAGGAAAGCAAAACGAATAAACATAAATTTCTGTCTCAATATTCCCTCTGCTTTATTGGCTGTAGTGAAGAAATTTATAATTATCAGAACTGGCTTCAAACATGTTCAAAAAAAGTAAAAATTTGGTCTTTGCAAAAAGGTTCTTGAATACATTCCTTTTTTCATAAATTCCAGATACTAGCAGAATGACTGAAACATTAAAGGAACCTTTAATTAATTAATTAAAGAAATTCTAATTTTTTTAAATTTAAGAATTTTTTTAAATATTTTTAGAAACATCTGAGTTATGTTAAAATATATATTACTGCGTGAGACAATGACAGTGCACTCATCCAATAAATTATCCTTATTTTTCAAAATTAATTTAAAGCAATAAATTTTTAAAGCAAATACTTCAGCATAACTACTTAAAGATCAATATTATTAGCTTTAATTCTTTTTAAGCTTAAACATTCACCCTTTTAACACAAGCTATTGTGCGATATCTCCACAATGTTGTTAAATATTTTGAATGCATAATAATATCGTAAAGGGTGAAGGTAACGTAGCAATGCTCTTAGGCATTTTGTGCTAATATGGTATTTATGTTTTTTATTGAACATTTTCAAATTTAGTAAAAACGTGGCTCTTAAGAAAGATGTTTGCATGTTATTTTAAAGACTATATTAGTTGTATAGATAATATTACTGAAAAAGCAACTTTTTATGAAATGAATTTAGAATTTAGTTAACATATCTATAAAATGCATGAATGAATGTAATTTTAATGCCGATAGATAAGCCCAGGCACATTGTTTAATTTCTAATGTAAATTAAAGTGGCAGTTTTCAATTACATCATATTCTTTTCCTGTGATTCATAGCCTCAAAAGAGAAGTGGTGTAAAAAAATGCAAGAAATAAGAAAACTTTCCATTTAGTAGTAGCAAATTTAAGCATCTTGTGGCTCCAGGCAGTGCGTATTATGAGGTCCCTTTCTTTTAATAATTGGTTAATTTGATTTCATATTTCAATATATTTTAAGCTTAATCGCCATGTTAATAGGGCCGCGGTCACATGGTGATAAGGTCTTGGCTCGTGAGCCGCTAGGTTTCAGGTTCGAGACCCGATTCCACCGAAGAACCGTCGTGTAAGGGGGTCTGTTGCACGCTAAATCCGTCAGACCAAATGTCCTCCCGCTGCTGCGGAGAGTGGGGATGCCAGCTCAAGTGTCGTCCTCGTCATCTGACGGCGGTTCAAAATTACGAGGTCCGTCCCTAAATAGCCCTAGTGTTGCTTTACAACGGGACGTTAATATAACTAAACAAACACCATGTTAATGTTTTATTTTTATTTTCTCTTTTATTTTAGTAACTTTGGAAAAATTGTTTTGTTTTTGTATTGTATGTTTTTCTTGTTGTATTTATGTTTATGAGAATCGTTTTTATTTATTTATTTTTATTTATTTATTTTTCACTTATATATCATGGAAGGAATTGACTAAAGCAATAAAATTCTTGAAAAATCAATCATAATTGTTTGTTAAATTTTTTCTTACAAGCAAATAAAATCATTTGATTATTACAAGAGATTTTACGGAACTGATAAACAAATACAATATTAAAAATTATTATTTTAATTTTATATTATGACTTATAAAGTGTAATATTACGTAATTAATTGAATAAATAATCAATATTCTGATATAATATAAATAAGTAATTAATTTTACATTAATTTATTTTATAATGACTTAAATAATTCATTGTAAAAGCAAAGTGCAGTTCTTAACATTTTATAACTTTATATCATAGAAACATCATTTTATAAAATTTACTTGATAACTTTGCTTATAAGATTTTTTAATCAAACTGCTTGCAGATGCTTTCCATCCAGCAACCATAAGCAGCTGCTTAATCGGAAAACCGCCATTGTCCTTTAACCTCATCTTTCAGATATTTAAACATTTGTGATTAAAAATAATCAATTCATATTCCTTTTATTCATTTCACTAAAACTGAGTGGAAAAGGATTTTCTGTAGGGTTCTATTTGTACTTTTTTTAATTAAAATTTCCATTCATAATTTACTTTCAAATTTTGAAATCGAGATACATTTTTCTACTTAACAAAATTCTGCTTTTCTGCTACAGATATATGTTTCTCTTTAGAAGTGATACTGAGAGGAAAATGTTTAAGTACCCTTTAAATATATCATATTCTATCCGGAAAGAAATTTTAAAAAATCGCTACCTATAATAAAGGTTGTTTTGAAAGAGGTTTGTTGTATTTTTTTAAAAAAATCAACACTCTCTGAAGTATGTTGTTAAAGTAGTGTGGAACTTTGTAATGGTTGATACACCTAAACGAATCGAATAAACAAGAATAAGCATATATACACACCTTAATTGCAATAAAATAAGACGAATAAAAAATCAATCAAGAATTTTACAAAAATTCCGTAAAACTTATACAGTAATTCCTTGATGCATTCCACTTATATTCTTATTCCATATTATTATAATTTTTTTCACCATTATTGCGACATTTTTTGAAATTGTTATTTTAAAAAAATCGCCTGTTCTTAGAATTTTGAGACGCACCACATTACGAGGATTTTGTAGCGACCCAATGTGACAGTTTCTTTGTTTTTAAATTTTAACACGTGGAAATTTTCTCATTAAAGAAATTAAGTTTATATTGGATTCCTTGCATCTGAAACATTCTTATAACTAATTATCAGTATGTTGAATTGCACGTATTTCATTTAAATTCAGTTTTAATTTCAGGTACACAAGAAATGCTGAATTCTTCAAATTCCAGATCTTCCCATTAATAATCGTATGCATATTTCGACAATAAAACAAATGAATAAGATGTAAGAATGCTTCAGAAGAAATATTCTTAAGAATATTCTGTCATGTAACTTCATATGCTATATCATTAAAATTAAAAATTAAAAATTTAGTTTAATTAAGCGCTTATTTTCAGGTATCAGGAACCACACTGTTTTATGCTAAAAAATGCTGAAAATTATTTTAATTTATCTAAAATTGAGTGGTAACATACTTTTCAGTGAACCTTCTGAGATGTTTCTCCTTTAATGCTAAGCAATAAGATATATTTACCATTTCCAGTTGGTTAGAATGTTCATTGGCAAGTGTATTTTCCTCCAATATTTTCATAAATTTAAATAGCTAACTAGCGAAATTTTATTATTATATATAATCAGTTTATTATAAAAAAAATTAAAAATTTAAGATGTCTCGGAGCTATGCCATATAAAAGATTGAATTTATATTAAATATAATAGAAATTAAATATTAAAAATGTTTTCGAAGTTATAGAAATACTTTCTCAAGCGCTCAAAAAGAATCTAAACCTAATAGCACGTTAATGCATAATTTAAATTTGCATATTATCTCTTAAAACCATTCTCAAGATCATGAGATTCAGTTTCATATATAAAATAGCGATATTTAGTTTTCTAACTCTGTCGGTTTTAGTCCTGGAAGAATGGAAACTTTATTTTGTATCAAAGATATTTCAATAAATATGATTAATAGGAGAAAAGGATTGTATACAACTTTTTGCTTATTAATTTTTGCACCATTGCATTTATTTACTGACACAACATAAAATATAACTCTCTCTCTCTCTTTTTTTTTTTTTTAATGTCGAGCGTTTTTCTGATTGAAAATATATGCTTGTCTTTAATGGTTTAGAAATTAGCTAACGGACCCCGATTAAAGTCGACACCTTGTATCATTGGTTTCGAATGACTATTTTTAGAATTGTAATTGATTATATAATTAAAAAGCAGTAAGTTTGAGCTTCAGCTTAATATTTCAGATAGAAGACGACTTCAGAAAACCATCGATACAAGTGTTTTTTTATACCAAATTGTAAATAATTGCATTGGATAGATTAAAGAGGATGTGGTCTGTTCTCATCAAGGATCCGAAGTGGAAGAGGACTCTAAACTAGAGAAATTAATTATTTCATAAAACTCTTTTGGCAATTCAATTTTTTAGTGTGCAGATTTCTTTAGTAATAAGAAGGCGTTTTTTAAAAAATCACTCTTGTAATTGTGTTAACTTTGATATTGATAATTATTTAGGAAAGAAGTTTTAATTTATTTAAAAAATTCTGGTACGTATAGGAATTCGTTGATAATGTGATATAAATTATTAAGAACAGCACAAAATTCGTTTTATGGAGGAAAAAAGATGAATTGAGCTTTAAAAATAATGAAGAATATAATACAAGTAATAGTTCTCAATTAATATACAAATCAAGGCTCATTTATAATAAAAAAGGATAAAACAGCCGTATTATTAAAACTTTTTCACAATATCGCGTATTTACATAAATTTAAAAATGATAGATGATGGTGTCTATCTGATGTCCAAGCATCAGTTAGATTCAAATTTCAGATCATTGTAAATCAAAATTCAAAACAAAGCGACAGTTTCCATAAATGTCATAGTTCAATAGAAACTATTTTGCTATATATTACTTATGTAACATCAACAATATCAATAATGTAACTTTGTTTTCAAAGGCTGCAAACAAACTGAAAGTATAGCGCCTTTCATATGGCTATGAATGATAATTTTTTATCACATTATGTCATCATCTTAATTTCAAAAATTGTAATTGTTAGGAAGCTTTCATCATTGTATTTGTGGCTTTGATAATTTCAGTATATAATGGAAAATGCATGCCTTTTTAATGAAAATTTCTTTAGACCGAAACAGATAACAAAATGTTTTTTTTTTTAAAGCAGAAAAATATTTCTATAACCCATCTGAAAAACTGACTTTAGGATGCGAACAATTTTTCAAGAAGTAATAAACTTTTTTAAAATTTCATTTAGTATTTCCCTTTCTAAGTAATTTAAAATTCCCTTATAAACCTGTTAAACCAATGACAATCTAATGTATTTTGTGTGAAACAACAAAACTGGTAGAAACTTCGCACGAATGCTGTAGCTTTTTGTTTTACTAGCTGATTTTTATTTTAACTAGCGAATTTTGAATTCGGTTGTTATTTTTGACTTCCTTTTTTCATGTATAGAACGCATCGACTTTTAAAATTCTTTTAATTGCTAAATGAATTATTGAATTTTATTTACGATTTAAGAACAAAGATAAATTTATGTACTCACTGCTCAAAGATGTAAATTCCAGATACGCGAATTTATTCGATATAAAATATTTTGTTTTATTATATTTTCATCATTTCAACTTATATTGCTTCGGTGCTGCATGTACAAATGCAAAAAAAAGTTTAAAATGCTATCAAAATTAACTGATTAAAATCATATTGATGTAGTCGATTATTGTTAAAGTAAGGCATTAACTGGTATTCATTAAAAAATTTCACATTTATATTCTACAGCTCTCATCATTCGTGATAATTTCTTAGGTAAATGATTAAAATGATAAGCACGATTGCTTTCATTAACATGAAAGTTTGACTATCGTCGATATTAGAATCGATCTGAGACAGGAAATGTTGTATCATATTGCTATACTATCTGCCCTATGTGTGAGAGCAAAAAGTTGTTATGAAAATTTGCAATACATTCAAAAATTATTTTTTTCTATTTATGAATCAAGTTAGCAGTATTGTTTTTCTAAATCATTTTAATTTTTATGTTTATACGCCAACGAATTCTAAGTGATTAACAGCTTTTGTTGCAGAAGCAGCCCTTATAATTTAGAATCACGGCCAGACGGTACATGGATCAACTTTACACTCTCAAGGATTACACTCAATATGAACATATTCGGATGTAGACATTTCTCCATGGGTAATATTAAATTTACCACAAGCTCCACGTGCGTCATGGTCTCTTATAAGATGAATCTTCATTGATATCATATCTTGAACTCACGATCTTCAAACTGCGAAGAAACTGCCATAAAGCTACAAGTTTCCTTTGGATAAGCGTGGAGCTCTGCCAGGCTTTTATCTCAGATGATATCTTAGTGATCCAAGACTGCTTTGATCAGCAGAAGATGTCTCATTCTACTATTACCTCAAAAAAGCCTCTAAAGTATTCTTAAGAATGTTTTCTCATGTCTTTTTCTTGGAAAACGTCTTAGTCATTGCAAAGATACAATAAAATAAAATGTCAATTACCTTTGTGATAGAGAGATACTAATTGCATGACATATGATAAACTGATGCTAGCCGTTTACATTAAGCCAATTATTACGTGCAATAGAAGCCCACGCTTATCTCAGCAAGATCACGTGACCAACCGCTAAACAAGAAATCAATATTTGCCTCAGTTCCTACAAGCAGTTCCATATGAATCATCTTCGGCATCCACGGTCATTTCACTGCACGCTTCTTGTTCTCTCTGTGGTAAATGTACAATACTTTGCAAATTAACAGAAATTTTCTTTTTCATGCATGTAATTTAATTGGTATAATTTAGATATATGGCATATTAATTTAGTAGAAAATATATGCTTCTTTAATGATACTCTGTACACATTTTGACATGGATTTTAACATTTTGGAACATAATTTTTTGACGTCGCAATAAAACCGTATTTTTGAGATATCTCAATGAACAATCCATCACATTTCTTCGCAATTCTTCACAAAGTTTTGAAGGAATTTGCATCTGGAGAATTATCAGTGCAATTTGCAATTTTAAATTTTATTTTTTGACATTTTTTTTATCAGCTTAGAATTATGACATGGAGCAAGATCGTGTTGAAACACATCAACATCGTCAGGGAACATTACATAAAAAGGATAATTTTTCCTCCCAGTATTGAAATGTATTTTTTGTAGTTCACCATTCCCTCAAATGGTACTAAGCTGCCCAGTCCACCATATGTAAAATAACTTCAAAACAGCTGGTTTGAGAGAGTTTAACTGCTTGATTAAGATATTGTTCAGTAATAAGTTCTCCAGCACTTCGCCTGAGGTTGGAATGTTGTTCGAAAGCCTTGCAAAAAAATGTGTTTCGTCGCTGAATGCAACCTTATTTCAGTCTTGTGTTGCCCGAGATTTCCTAGCCGAATACAAACGTTTCCTTTTCATTGCAAATGTTAATGACTGTTTCTTGATTAGTGTTCTTGTCCTTTTGTCTACATCAATAGGATTTCGTCGTACTTTCAATGAATCAGTGTTTACACCAGCTGCCAATAATTATCTCTAAAATTCTGTACTTGTCTTGTCAGGATGTATTTTATTATTTTGTACAAGAAATTTGTCTGACAGAGGTACTATCTTACGTTTGCGACCACATTTATGCGTCCTTTTGTAGAAAGTTATCCAAATTTATTTTGTTGATTAATAATCCCTTTCCAACTGCAACTGCTCCAGCATTATCCCTCATAGTCAAAGAGGTATGCTGACATAGGGTAACATTTACATTCCTTTTCCTGGGAATAACATATGCTTTTTTTTTCATGCATGTGAGAACAGGCAACTAATGCAATCATTTCTAACAACGTAACAAGCCTGAAAATGCTCTACATGTGATGATCACGAAGTCAAACCAGTTTGGACTAGTCAAGGCAAACCTCCCTATGTAACAAAATGCAGTTGAAACAGGTCTCAGGCAAGAAATCTCTATGAAAGAACAAATTTCATAAAAAACAAAGCTTTTCTCAATAAATTTGCATAGTGCAGTAATTATTTTATTGCTCCAAGTAATAGTACAGAACTCGCTTTTATTTGTCAGGGCTTTCTTGTTTCAATAACTTTATATAAATATATATACGTTTTTATTTATTTATTTTTTAATATATATAGCACAGAAAAATTATTTTACAGAATTACTTCGAAATAGAAAGGAGTAATTAATATTATAATGAGTACTTAATATTCTACTGTCTTATAATTAATGATTGATTTTAATAATTCAATGTAAACACATTTTATTTCTAATAAATTAACAATTCATAAAATTTGTATTTTTTTACAAATTTATTTATTCGGTGACTTGGCAAATACCGTTTCTATATCCACTCACTCAGCTTAAAAAGACATATTGAAAAAAAAAATATGCTCCTTGTTTTGATGAAATTCTCTCTGAGTGTTGTGAAATGTTTGAGGCGACGAATTTGGGATGTATAATAACACAGGCTGTTATATCCTCTGTTCTCTGAGCAATTCTATTTTCATGCCAAATTTTGCAAATGTATGAGCAAAAAAAAAAAAAAAAAAAAAAGATGGGACAGTAGTATAAAGTTGTCCTGACAATGTTGTCTCAAATGTTGGCGTTGGAACAATTGAGTGATAATGATAGAGAACAAAGATAGCAAAGGCTATGATAGATAAAATTCCGACCTAGAGCACCTCTACTTAGCTTTAAATTTACATTAATAAAACGTCAACAGTGCATTTTAGATGAAAATATGAGAAAATAAATAAATAAAATAATTGTGAAATGAAGGAACATTTATTCACATGATGACAGTAACCGTGAAAATCGATGGGATGATTTTAGGAGAAACTCAAATGAAACATTTGAATCAATGAAGCAGTGGCCAAAAAGAAAATCATGTCGAATGGAGTGAGGCAAGTCATATCACTGACTCTCTGACCCACCCGAAGGCGCACGGATAACGAAAGCTGAATGACCGGACCGCCGCAACAGCAACACTGGTGGGAACTGTGGTTGAGTCCTAAGGGCCATCACCGGCCACGGTACAACCCTTCCTGAAGGAAGTCGTCCCGTCATCGATGGGAGGAGCCAGATCCCCACTTTTTTGTGTACCCTCTAGGGTGGCGAGATCCAACCACCATACCGGAAGCATCTCCTCCTCATTCCGAGGATCCCCCCCCCGGGGGGTTCTGGAGTGAGGCAGGCTGGAGTGTGGCTTTGAGAGAAAGTATTCACTTGATTGTTGAATAAGGGTAGCGATACCTTCCTGTACGTTTTTTTAATATGATCTGAATGGCAATTAAATTATTTGAATGATATGTGGTAACAATGAAGAGTTTCCTTTTGAGAAGGGAGTGGTGAAATCATAGACTGTTTGGACCCTGAAGTCTGAAAGGATAACATTATTCTGATGAACCATGGAGTGCAAGAACTGTCCTTAATATTCTGTTTTGTGACAGTTGATTTGTCTTTTTATTAAGGAGTATAGCGAGACACCAAACTGCGGCTGCATACCCTATTAGCACAAGATATTGTGTGATATCTCCACGGTGTTATTCGAAATTTTGAAAACTGTGGAATATCGTGAAGATATCGTAAACAATATTTCCAGGTGTTATTTTGTTCTAACGCATTAAGATTGATCTAAAAATTCTTTTAAATAAGATGAATTCATTATTAAGAGAACATTTCGAGTATTTTCCAAAGAGAGGGACGCACATGTATATCTTGGCCCAAAATGTTTCCTTTATATAGTGGATTTGTTGGCGAAATGCAAGCATGTTATTCCCAATAGTATTAAAAAATTGTGAATGCTTAGGAATACCGAATACCGTATCAAAATATTATACAAAAGCACTGAAATTTTTAAATACGTTGACACAGTAAAATTCTGGAATAAAAACATTACTTATGGCTTAATAACTCATATAATTTGCGATTTTATTCCAAAGAATTAACTGGAACAATATTTCATTAGAAGCTGAAATTCTGTAATATTGCAATATATTGTGAAAACAATGTTGACAATTTTTTTTTATTAAACAATGTTGTATAATTTTGTGAAAACTATGTTGTGAATTCTACTTTTATCAATATTGTCATGATAGTACTGCAAATTATGTAATTAACAATACGATATAACAGTTTATTACACATCTTTATATGCTTTACACGAAATGATCAAACAACCTGGATATAGTATTCGAGATACAGTATTTTGATATCTTGTTTATGATTCTTTGTAACTGCTTTAAAAACAACTCTTCTTAATAAGGTATCCTATATTTCCCCTTATTTATTTAAATTAAAATAGATTAATGTTAGAAGATGGTGGAAAAGTAAACAAAGGAAGTTAAAGGAAAAATAATTAATTCCGTATAGATATACAAAAAATTTGCTTTTGAAAAATTATACATCAAAATACTAATATAAAAAGAATATGCTGAATCTATTATATTTAAGCTAACTACCTAGGTCTTTGTCAGCCACCTTTGCTTTACAGATAATTTCAATTTAGCTTTTTCTTAATATTGAAATTTTAATTTTTCTGAAGTAAAAAGGCGATAAAGAATTTTGGAAAAGTAAAAGAAAGAAAAAAATAATGATACATATATTTAAAAGCTATTATTTTGAATCTAACTTCCATAATTTATTCTATCAGCAAATTTTAGTTAGAGGGAAACCGCTTCGACTTTGACATCAAATCATGTTCTTATTTAGGTAATGTCGAAAAATGTTAAATTACATTACAACCCAAAATTAGATATGTAAGTGCACGATATTCCTATCAAGTCAAATACGCAATTACCAAAACTGACACCTAAGGTTTAAGGTTTCGCTGACCTAGCAGTTCAGACGCGGCTTGTATGCTCAAAGGTTCAGGGATCGATTTTCAAGGGAAGTAAAAAACAGAAATATAGAAATTGTAAGTTAAAATATAATCAAGCAATGATTTAAAAAATTATTAATAATTTTTTCACACTTGAATTGGTAATGAGAATTAAATTTAAGAATGTAAGTGGTTATCAAAATAATGGAAATCCTTGAAAATAAAAGTGACATTTCAGAATGCGCTTCGTAAACATTAAAATATAATCCTAGCTATCAATTTCTTAATATAAAAATATATATCAAGTATATAAAATAAATATGAGGTAGCTTTAGTGAAGTTGCACATGTCTTGGATTTTTATCAAAAGCTTAAAATGTCAAAGATCTTTTAATATCATTTATGTTGTATATTTGCTTGGAAATAGTCTAGTAATTTTTTACACGACAGTACATACTCAGCATTCTACTGACAAATTTACAATTTTTACACATTAATATTTTTGATAGAATATTCATAATAGCAATCCAAAGTATTGCTACTGCTTTAATTCCAAGAAAAAGCATAAAATTGCAACAATCTTTATTTTTCTATACGAATTTTACATTATCTAGTGACAGATCCATTACTATGAGAGAAAAAAAATACTAGAGATTTTTTTAGAGCTCCAATTCTATAAACATGCCTAATTAATTTAATTAAGAAAATATTCAAAAAAATAATTTATGATCTGCTCAGAAATACATCTCTAATATCAAAAGTTATAAATCGTCACACTGATTCTGATAATGCAATGAATTTACGTTGACAAGAAAATTTAGAACAGAATATTAGATTTTTAGAAAAGTATGGTGAATATGGTATATTCATTTTTATAACTTCAAAGGGGAAAAAAACCGAAGGGTTGAGAGTCATACATGAATTTGAAAATAAGATTTGGGCGAGTAGGAAAAAAAAAAAAGTGGAAGGAAATGAACAGCCGATGTCGATTTCATTCATCAAAAATATTTTAGAATTCAATGTTTTCCAGTAATAGTCCCATTATTCCTTTGAAGAAAAGATTCAAAATTCACCATAAACATGAGACTTCATATGGTGTTCGAATTTTTGATATAATTCAAATAATATTTAAAAATTGGTTGAAGATGATTTTTTTCAAGATATAAATGTTTCAAAGATATAAATGTGTTTTTTCAAGTTGATAAGGATTACATTCATTTATTTAAAGAAATCAAAATCTCTCTTTGAGTTTTGTCTTTTAGGATAGTAAAATAAGAATATTTATTTTAAAAATATTTGAACTATGTCCAAATTTTACATCTATTCTGAAAATTATACGAATCTTGTCGATTACCGTCATATTTGCAGAAAGCTCATTCTCATGACTGAAGATTATAAAAAACTTACTTGAAATTCAGCATTTGTCAAGAACTATTTACTTCTTTACTCATTTTATCAAATGAATCCGAATAAGTTAAAAAAAAAATCTCCCAAAGTATGATGATATTACCAAGGAATTTGTTATAAATAAAACTCGTAAGAAAATTGGGCAACATTAGCATATTGTAACTTTATTCCAATAAGTCGTATACCAGATAGCGTTATATAAATTTCTAAAATAATTATTTCATGTTTTTATTGGTTAATATGTGTGGCCGAAATGTGAATTTGAAAAGAATAATTTATTTATAATTTTCTTATATCCTTACCTTATCAATTACTTTACCTTACTATATCAATTTGTAGAATGTAATAAATAACAAAATTTGCAATAAATCATTATTTTGTTATCGAAAATTCGTTTCAAGGTCACATAAGTCTATCTTGCACAAGAACCTGTTTGTGCCTCGCCAGGCCAGGAATTATTTTCAAAAACATAAATAGAATTTTTTGCTGAAAATTTGAAATCAAATATTATAAATTTGCTTACTGAATGTTAATTATACTTGGGAGAAAGAGAAAAGAGAAAATTTCGGAATTTGTTTTGAGCATTATTTTGTATATTTTTGCCGTTATTTTGTTTGCTGTTCGCCCCTCTCTCTCTACCTCATCATTATCTTTAAGAATTGTAAACAGCGCAATTTCTCACACAAACTCTTCACGTCTATCACTATAAAAAGTATCTTATTATCTCTTGGGTTATCTAGAAATGGCAAGACTTCCCAACTACATAGAGTTGTCAAATTTTCCGTTGATATAACTCTTAGTTAAACCCTTGTTTCTGAAATTGTTCGAAATAAATTTTTCTCTTTAGATTGGAATTGTGACAATTCCAAAAATGTAGAATGTTCGATGAAATGAATTCTTATTTTCTATCCGAAGAAAAAAGCTTCGATTTGTTACATAAATATTTTGATGCTACTTGTTTGAAATTTTGTTAATCATTTGTAGTAGATAATTTATCATTATTTCAGAGTCTTACATTTGCTTGAGTATTATAGTTACAAATTTGGTAAAACTTGAAATGATTGAATAATTTTTCAAATGATATTTTAAAATTTAATTAATGTTCAAATAAAGGATGATTCTAATTAAAAGATTGTTTCTAACTCTTGTTTCATTCATTTGATCCCAATTTTAATTCCTGTTTCATTTTTGTACAAACTTATCTAGAGGAATAACCATGAAAGGCTATTCGCTTCATTCTAAGACATATGGATAAATCCGAATGATCGGAACCACACTACAGCAATGACGGGAACTATGGTTGAGTTCTAAGGACCATCACCAGACGCGGTACAAACCTTCCGGAAGAAGGCAAGCCCCGTCATCGATAGGGGGTTGCCCATCTCACATTATTTCTGTATCTACCAAGGCGATAAGAACCAATCACCATGCCAGAATCTTCTCATCCCCATTTTTGAGGTTCCCTTGGGGGGTATCAAGTGGAATAATCTAAAACTCAAGACAATTTTCTCTCATCATTAAACAGAACAGTAAGAATTGTGACGTGTTAAAGAAAGAAAAAATTATAGTCGCAAAGTCTAAAAATTTTAAAAAACTGACTACTTTGAGATACGTTTTAAAGTGAGAAAAACATGCATTAAAATAACCTTTATTATTTTTTATTTTTTATTCTAAGCTGAAAATTACGAGCACAAAATTTCTTTCTTTCGCTAGAATCTTGATAAAACAAAAAATAATAGACTTGATGAATTAAATTAATAAACTTAATAAAATAAAATTAATATTAATATATTTAGGTAAAATAGTGAGTCCGTATTTTTAAAATAATAGAATATTTTATTTAAAAATTTAAAATGTACCAACAATCGGGAAATAATTTCAGAAATTACTAAGAAATTTTTGTATGTACATGAAGTACAAAATATGGTATTGGCAAAGAATTAATGGAAGGGTTAATTATTGGTACTGTAGATTATTACGAAATCTTATTTGCAGGTATTCTTCATTTTGTTCCATTTAATATTTCTTCAGTAGGATATAATGAAGCAGTATATTTACATTTTTTGCTTTAGAACACATCTTAAGAGTAAGGAATTACTTTAATATAGAACTTTTATAGTTTTTCTAATAATATTTTGGGTTTGTAAACAAGAGAAAAACTGAATAAAATATATTTTATGACAATATTTTAAGAAGATTATCCGAAAGTTAAATACATAAAAAGATTAATTATACTGTCTACAAGGGTAAAAGTAAAACGGTTACATCATCTGAATCTAATCTAACTTAAGAAGATTATCGAACCTGTGACATTAAAATTAGGAGTTGCTGTATACTCTAACTATGCCATGTGCGGCAGAAAAAAAAAAAAAAGTGCTAAGACCTGTTAAAATGTTCTATATTTTGATACATTTTATTGGTATTTAAATTAGTTGGCAAAACAATGAACATAGCTTCTTCATCAATGGAGTTATTAACAAATTAAAATTTTTGATTATTGGTACCTAACCCCAATAATTACAAGACGTTATTTAAATTTCTCTGGTATGAATAAGGCGTTTTGAAGAATACGGAGCTAATCAGGTAAGATTAGAAATTTGAGTGAATTGAATCAAATTGATTAGAAATTTGAAGTGCAGTTTCATCATTAAACGCTATCATGTCTCTAGAAAATGTAGAGAAATTCATAGAAAGACTACATTTAAAACCATACAATACAATATAAAAGTATCTCGTTTCCATGTCGAAATGCCTAAAACTGCATCATATAGCATAATAAGAATCATAGGAAGAGTAGAATATTAATTATTTCAAAGAAATGTTTAATTAATATCATTTTTATTAATTTTAATTAAAATTAACACATGCAACTAATTAATAGAAATATTAATATAATTAATCTTATAAAAATTAAATTATTATTAATTACTTTTTATTAAATTGTTCATTTAATAATTATTAAAATTTTGATATTAGAAATAAGGCCTTAAGTTTTAGAACATTATTATAAAAACCTTTTTAATTTACTTTTTATAAAATTTTTATATCTTTCCAAAAAAAAAGTTAATTTATAATTTTAAAAAGATATCATGGGTATTTAAATTATATTTAGTTGGCATTATTTTAATTTTTTATTATTATTTTGTTTAAAATAGCTTTTAAATTTTAATTTTGTATTCATTTTATGTTCGAGAAACTGAAACCAACTACCTTGAAAGTGGTCAGTAACTAAATATTTTGTTATTTCAGTTTGATTTAAAATCTGTTACTTAAAAACTGCCTATATAAAAATTAAAATCAATTAAAAATATCTTTGAAGGTTAAGATGGCAAGATTTTTATCAGCCGCTTCTAAAGGCCTCTAGAAGATTTCACTCGGTGGCTTAAATTTGACAAATAATTCTATTTAAGTTTCGAACGCATGATGCATCAGAAAGATTCACGATCCCGAAACCGTAGTTGGACACGAAATCAAAGTTCCGGATCCACGAAATGAACGCGCCCGACTCATCACTAAGGCGTGCTATAACAAAAACACAAAAGGCGTCAACTTTCACCTCAAAATCATGTGACACATTTGGACCAATGAGTATCTACTATCGAGACGAAAATGCAGGAATGCCGGCTTGTTGCTTGATCGTGTCACGAACTTTTATGCATACCTATGATCGATTGTTGATGACCATTCAGTGTTCATTGATTAACTGATCGTAAAGCAAACGGTTTTGTGAATACGGCCTTTACCTTACAGTTGAAGAGTAAGATGAAAGATCAGTGATCGTATTGCTTCCTTTAGACTTCTGCCTTGCATTGATTTTATTTTGTTTCCATCTGTAGCAAACAAATAGCATACAAGCATCATCATTCAAATTCTCACATATTTTGACACACATTAACTGTAACCTATCGGCATCCAGGGGGTAGCAGGCTTTCTGTTTTCATCCCACGCACTTTACTCTGAAGCTCAAGATTAGGCAACTCCATTAAATATAGATGGATATAATTTCAACAAACGCAAAACAAAACTATCTTCGAAAGAGTTCAGGTAAGTGTGTAAAAACTATGCAGTTCAAATTTCTTTACACTTACAATTGAAATAAAAATCCTGGGAGTCCTTTTATGAAGGATTTCGGTGACATTTTAACCTAATGCAATTATATTTTTTTCAAGATCTATAATATGAATATCTATAATCATACTTACTCTCAGTTTTGATAAAAGTATATATATTAAAGATTTTCATTATAAATTTGTCAGAATTGTGAAAAATAAAGCATGAAAACAGTTTAGAGATTAATTGTCAAACAGCGAATTCACACCATAATACTTTTGATGTATTATTTGATGTCGTATGTACTTTACTGTTACCGTGTGGGTTTTACTGTTAGGAATTAACGAAGCAATGTAATATATAAATTTCTCTTTTATTTTTATACACCAAACATTTTTCATCCTTTATTCACTCATTTTTATACTTAAGAAATAAGGCAGTTATTTTTTATTTATTTCCTTTTGTTTTGGAAATATTTGAGTCTATAATATTACAAGGTGTGCTATTTTCATTTTTGTTTGATTCAGAATAAGATAAAATTTATTTAAATAAAAAAATTCTTTAAATTTTTTTTATAGTTGCTTGAAGATTACTTAATAAATTATTTTATGCCTAATTTATGATTTGGCATATTTTTAAAACAGTTTTCAGTGAAAATATATCTTTATAAGCGATACATTCAACACACTTCTTCTTAGGATCTCCTCAGCCTCATTAAAGTCTTTCAACTGAGATATTTGACTGTTCTTTCCCTAAATTTGAATCATGGCTGGAAGACGCTATTTTGTCAATAATATGGCTGATTCTGCTGGAAAATATTTTGAAATTCCAAAAGAAGACATCAAGACCCTCTGTTATTCCTATCTTCAGCGTGTTTTCGATGAACAGACTCTTACATCTGAGGATGCAGATGGTGGAATCTATATTGGTTTGGCAGGTGTTAGTTACATGTGCTATTATTTGGCTGAGCATCCAGAGTTTGCTGAACTGAGAGATGATTTATTGGAACGGAGTCAATATTACTTGCAGTATGCCCTAACAGTTGCAGAAACTCCTAATCTTATAACCTCAAGAGCAGCTTTTCTATTTGGGGGCTGTGGGACTTACGCTCTTGCAGCTGCTGTGTATAGAGCTCTTGGGAAGGAGAGAGAAAGTAGATATTTTCTTGGAAAGTATGTTTCTTTCGCTGATGGATGTCAACGTCCAGATTTTTTGGGCTGCGGTTTATATGAAGTTTTGGGAGGAAGAGCTGGCTATTTATCTGGAATTCTCTTTCTACAAAAGGTGTTTGGATCTGAGGTAAGTTTGAAAATATTTTATTTGTACTTAAAAGAAAGTGTTTGTGTGCATGTGTGTGTCTGTTTTTAAGCAAATCTGTGTCTCTTACAGCAATGAAAAAAATTGGCACATAGTTAGTCATAATAGTGATCCAATGTATCTCAAAACCCAAATTTTAAAATTCAGTGTAGGAAAATTTATCTTTATTCATGTTGTTTTCGATGATTTTTTTACTTGTATTTCCTTATGCATCATTAAAAAGAACAAACAATTGTCATTCTAAAGAAAATTGCTTATATTCCTTAATTTTGAGAAATTTTTAAATATCAATAAATTTTCTCCCAAAAATTTTAAGAATGGAGCTGAAATTCCTACACCCAACTTTCTAACAGTTATCTTTTCCAAAAATTTTTAAATGGTGTATTTAAACAGATTTTAAACAAGAATGGTCAGAATACCTTTATCCATTGAGTTTTATTTAGTTGTTTATGCAATGAGTTCAAAGATATGAATATTTCCATGGATGAATATCATGGGCATATTCAAATCCAATCCATGGATGATTATGCAGATCTGCTGGGCAGCTGCCTAGCAGACCCTGATTTGGCAAAGAGCCAAATTTGGAATCCAATGAAAAAATATATAAATTATCTTTACAGGGCTGATCAATTGGATTCCATATGTAAGTATCTGGTTTTGAAGTCACACAATGCTATCTGGCTGATGATTCGTGCTCACTATGCGCAAGGTTCAAATGCAACAGGATGTTGTATGAAGCTTGGGTCCAGTCCAATGAAAAAATACATAAATTATCACCACAGGGCTGATCAATTTTATTCATAGGATAAGTATCCAGTTTTGAAGTCACGATGTCATCTGGCTGATGATTCTTTCTCAATAGGCACAAGGTTCAAATTCAACAGGAAATTATATGAAGCTTGGGTCTTCATTTTAGCATCGACTCACTATAAGATTTCAAGCCATAAAAAGAAAATCCATGTCACCATAAGATTTTTGAATGTATATTGGTTATCAGTTATTCTTTTAATTTGTATCCGATATTGTTGCTGTAAAGAAAAATAAACATGCAAAATCAATATTATTTTTCCTTTGTTTTCTTTATTTATATTATTGTAATTTTGATTTCTCTAACATTTCCTCAGGACATAAGTGTGCTCAGGTGTAATTCAAATTCTCGGATGAATTTCATTTATGATTTATTTTGTATTGATAATTTTGCTTTTTCCTCTGTTATTTAATTTTGAATTGCAAAATGATTTAATTTATTTTATAGGATAAGGTAGGTTAAAATGACCATAATCGTGACTATTTTCACTTCTGGTAAGTTACATTCCTTAAATTGAAGGGGTCAGTGCAAGAGAATGTCAGCCACATTTCTAAACTTCTAGATATATTGATTTGACTATTAGATCAAATATTGAGATCAATTAGGCAAATTTCTTAGCAATATTTGGCGTATTTGGGATAACAATATATCATTACTATAATAGTGTTATTATTTTCTGTGTAAATTAGTTGTCTTCATCAGCAACCCTTGAAAATCGTGTGGCTTGGCACTATTTTATCCTATGTTAGATATTCAATATTAGAGATTATATAAGTTGTACTTCCCATTATGACCTTTTCAAAGTTAATGAGATAGTTCTATTATTTTTTACAGTCAAAATATAATATTGGCAGTTATGAAAATATATTATTTATTATAATAAAGGATTATTTTGTAAGAGAAATTATGATACTTTAACTAAGGGAAAAGAAAATACATAAAAGTAACTCAAGTCAGAAGTACAAAGTTTTATTTTATGACATTTACCCAGTTTCTCATATTTCTTCAGTATCAACAACCACGTTTTTTAGTAACCTTGTAGATTGGTAGAATGTAACCGGGGAGTTTTAAAACATCTTTAATTTCATTTTTCTAAATTTTATTTGGAACATTGTATTTTTCTGCCACTTAAAAATAATTGCATTTCCCCTTTTTCTTATTCCATATTCTTCAAATTCTTGTAATTTAACATCTAAATCATTCTCCTAGGAAATGGAATACAATATATTGTACTGTTGTGTTAAAAATAATTGCATGCATTGTTAGTACTTCACTATAAACTTTACATATTTTAAAAATTTATAAATATAATATTAATAATAAATTTGAAAATCTTTAATTATAATATTCTGGGCACATTATATTGAAAATATCATGTAATAATAAATTATAAAATATTTTTAGAACAAAAGCAGCAATGATTGTGAAATTATGTGTAAAATGTTTTGATTTAAATCAAAATAATGCCAAGCCACAAAAACATGTTTTGAGTTTTCTAAATGGCTGAAAGTCAGTAATACCGAAAATAAAACAATACGACAATTACAGATGTATAATATATCTTATAAACATAATATGCATAAAATAAAAATTACTATCACTTCAATAATATTGAATAAAAATAATTCCAAGTCACATTTACTTCCATCTGAATTTCAGTAAATGAAACATTTTTTTTTTTATAAGTTGATAATCACTATCCAAGTGTTCATTTCTGAAAGAATCATCTGAATTATTATCAACATTCATTTTCTCTTGTATTACACGGTTATATCTGAGACTCTTGCTGCTTGACACCTTCTTCCCACTAAAAAAAGTTCTAGAAACATCAAGGACAAAAACAAAACTTTTGACATATGTTGCATCCAGTAACAATACAAATAAAAAAATTTATATGTTATTGTAATTTTCATTAGTAAGCAACAGATTAAACTAGGCTTTTATTACTTTTTTGCCCCAATAAGCTCAATTATCTTTAATTTATATACTTTTTATAACGTATTTTACCTTGTACTATCTGAGAGTTGTCACATTTTTTTTTTTGCTTCTTTTACAAGCAGAAAAACTGACTAATTAGCACTTTTTAAACTTGTTACTATGATAATTTTATCCCATGGTGTGGGGGTAAAATGATCATAGATAGAAAAAATAAAATGACATAAAAATTATGATATTATTAAGATGAATTGGAAAATAGACAATAAACCCCTTCTTAAGCGTATTCACATAGAAATTTGAATTTCAAAAACTCAAGTATTGAAAATTAAGTCTAATACGCTGTAATATTGGATGCTGGTTCATTTTCAAGAGGAGATTAAAAGAAATAGGATCCATTTCTTACTTGTAGGATTTAATCAACAAAAGTATTCATTAACATGTTGCCGTAATACTTCACTAGTACATGACAACAAGATGATATTTTATCTGAAGAAAATGATATGGTACTTCTTTAATTTTTTCTTTGCTTTCTTCCAAGTTGCAGTACTAGATTTCTCGACTCTCATAGTTTTTGGAGAATAGCATGCTTTCTTCATTTTATGCTCTGAATGCTCTTCATGAAGACGAACAATAACCATATCTACAATCAGAATCAGAATCTTGCCTATCTTTTCATGCACATTTTCTTTTTGCCTTCAAATTTGTTAGTTTCCCCCCCACCCCACTCATTGCTGGAAGAGACTGTTAAAAAAAGAGCCAGGTTTAATTCTTTCAAAAGAGATAAAACAAACTTTTAAATCAGCAGAAATTTTATCACCTTCTTTTAAAACTAAGGGAGTTTCCACTGTCCCTTTGGAAGTTGAAGAAGATGTGTTGGGGGATACTTCATTAACATGTTGCTATTCAGTTCCCTGCTTTAATTTTATTGACTGGGTAAAATTTTGACCTTGGAAACCCTTCATAGCATTATGTAAAGAGAATTCCTCAGTCTAAGGCAAGGGAAATTTAACTTCAGAAACTTTTTGTAATATACTCTTCTGAAAACACTTCTTCAAATTCATTTTCTTCAGAGGTACAAATCGCAACATATTTTCAAATTATGTCTGATTGTTGAACAAAAATTATGTTAAGACAAAGACAATTATAATGAAATATGCATGATATGAGAAAAATGCACTTTTTTTTAGTATATTGTTATAGAGAGTAAAGGTGATATTCAGTTATATTTTAACAATTTGGAAAAGGTTTTAAAGTTTTGAACTGAATTGTTGTTCATTAAAAGGCCAGAGAAAACAATATGATTTTTGTAAATTATTTAAATTCTTTCCATCTTCAGGTAACCATAATTATAGGATAATTAGATTTTTAAAAATATAAAACATGAAGTCTGAATTTCATTAGATTATATGCATGCTAAGTAACTTGTTTCTTAAAAATAACACATAAAATGTTAACCATTATCTAGGCATACTTTAACATCTAAGCCTAACACCATTTTCATTTTACCCTATTTTATTTAAATTGCTCTAAAATAAGAAATAAAATGAATACAACTTCCCTATAGGTTTATGTTCCTTAGGAATAAGAGTAGACAATGTATTATCAGAATTAAGAGAGAGATGACGAAAATAATAGAATAAAGTGAACTTCAAAGTTCCATCGACTTTATAATATAAAACCAAAAGTATGCCAGTTCATACTAAAAGAAATTTGCCAAATCAAAAAATTTAGTTAAAAAATATTTCTTATGATACGAAAGACCTAAAAAAAAAGTTTTACACAGTTTACAGAATTCATTTCTTATAGCTACAGTTATATTTATTATCTAAAGTTATTATTTATCCTGTACCTGAAAATAAAATTCAGATAAGAAAAATGGTAAACAGCAGTTAAATTATTTGACAGACAATTTTACATTCCAATACATAGCTTGTGATTCAAAGAGGGTATATATATATATATATATATATATATATATATATATATACTGTACATAGCTATGTAAAAGAAAGATTTTGAAATATACAGTGTTTTTATAGGTCTTCACTGCTTTAAGAGTATTTCAAGAACATTTTTATTAGTTTTTTTTAAATAAAAAATAAGAAAATTGCATCAGATTGTAGACAATTTTTTAAAACAATATTTAAATTTTTTAAAAATATTAAATAATATTGTGACAATTTCACAATGTCTTCATAAAAGCAGTTTGTATTTTTTGGGATATTTTGAGAGAATCATAGCTATTTTAATGTTTTCTCAACTGTGTACGACATTGTTCTTTAGTGTAAATTATATTTTTTTTTGCATACTTTGTTATTTTTGCAATGTCATATAATTATATTCTTGATATTTTTAGTGTTTGGCTCTGCTTGATCAAATATTACTCTTGTGTTGTAAAAAAAGTGATTACTTGATTTATTATTAATTGCATTGGGTCACATGTAATTTTTTCTCTTTTTATAAACATACTACTTACAGTGTTTGATGTGGTCAAGGCAGGTCTGGTATTCAACTTCACCCTTCATGAAAATTATTTGTCCTAAATAGTGCTGACCATAAATAGCTACGTTATGGTAATAAATGGTGGTATTATGTTCATCTTGTGTTACTAAAAATTGTGCTCTGTTATTGCTGGACACATCCATCTTTACTGTGAATAGAATTCAATTTACATATTCTCACACAAATAGTGGCATAATTAGGGTGAAGATAGGCAGGGCATGTGCCTTGGTCACAATTACCAGGAGACACACACACACACACAAAAATGTATGTTTCTAATAGGCTCTTATTAACAAAATTTTTAAGGATAAGTACAGCTTCAACAAATTGAGAGAAAACTAAAGGCTTGTAGAAGCAAAAGCTTGCCAAATTGATTATTTTATATGTTAAACAAATTATAATAAAACTCATATGAGATAGATTTTCTGTGTGTGAAAAGTAAGGAACAGTCTTTCTGATTTTGTGAGAAAAAAAAAAAAAAACTTTGCTTTTTGATTCTGATAAAAGAAACGAATATTTGACAATAGATAGCTAAATACTTTATTAATTTCAAAATCTTTTATGAAAACTATCATAAGTGGCTCAGTTAAGAACTTGAAAATCTATGGCTGTTTATCAAAACTATGCTTTCTAACCATGTAGGTTAGAAAGTCCTGTTTTGATAAACAGCCTAGACGTATCTTGCTATAAAATAATGAATGCAAAAGTATTCATAATGATATTAAATTTCATGATGAAAGTATACATAATGAAATTAAATGATTTTTGCATTTTAAACTACTTAATACTTTCATTCACTTAATTACAGATTTAAAATTCAGTAATTCAATGCACAAGTCAGATTCATCATTATATGGGAAGGGGTTAATATTTATAAATATTCAGCGATGAAAAATGAAGAAACTGGAATCGTACTTTCAGTGTCTGCATTCCTCAATATATAAGGTTAAAAGACAAAAAAAAAAAAAAAAAAAAAAAAAAAAACGAGGATTTTATTTAAAAAAATGTAGAAGGGAGAGGTGCACTTTTGGCATTTGCTTTCAGTGCCATTTTATATAGATATGCCACTGCACAGGAACTGGTAAATCAGAAATTTGTGAATTGCACTACACTTCTGGAATATTCTGTGACAACATTGTTAGATCTTTCCATATATATATTTATTCATTTGGTTCATAAAATTTAGTAAATTAATTTGGATTTCATTTTGAAAATATTAAGTAAAAGTATTAATTTATTATCCATATATTGTTAATGTGTAATATAGAATAGTTAAAAAATATGTAAGTAAAAGAACTGTTAAAATTATTTATAAGCCTTTATATAAAAGAATTTTAAAATATACTTTTATACTATATATAAATCAGAAAAAATGATAAATGCTATTTGTTGTCCTTGAAATTTTTTATTCTATCAATTATACTTTCAGATATATTGCTTCTGTTATATCAAAATGTCGTATGTCGAATTTTCCAAAATTATTTACTGCAGCAAGACATTTGTATAGCTTTGTTATATCTTTTGAAATTGTTTTATGTGATCAACTGATAGAACTGAAGTTATAGATAAAAAAAATCTATGTCAGTAATTTTGGCCGTTGAATGAAAATGCCCTTTGTTTTTGCTGCTTTTTTGCATATAATATTTTGAACTTCAATATTTAAAATATTACAGAGAGTTTTAATCAAAAAATTACCTGAAAAAAAATTTTTTTTCCCCATAAGAATCTTATTGCAGCAACATTTATTGTTAGGCTTGTAGTTTCACTAAGTATTAGATGAAATTGGCAAAATATAAAAGGATATTGATCAGACTTAAATATTTTTGTGACTCTTTGTTAAATTTGTTCATTAATTCTTCTGTTAATTAATGTTATATTTTACAGAAATCCAATTCTGTTTTTAAAATATTTCCTTATATATATGCATAGAATTTTAAAATTCTTGATATTAAGATTTTTTTTTTCATCATTTGCTTTATTGTCTACTGTGGTTTTTATTTTGTAAGAATTTTATTTCTTTTGACAGATATTGCCAGAAGATAGGATTAACAGAATATGTGCAACCATTGTGCATGCTGGTGTGAACTATTCTAGGAGACATAGATCTCCTTGCCCCCTCATGTATGCGTATCATGGTACAGAATATTTAGGTAAATAAATGTAAAATAGTTTTGCTTTTAAGTTTGCTGTTTGTATTTAATTATTAACCACCTTAGACAGCTAGTTGGTTTGCTAGAAATCTTGCTTGTGTTGAATTTCATTAATCTTTTATGCATAATTTGATATTCATGATTCCCTCTGTAAAGTACTTTTAAACATGAGGTTGTAATAATTTAAGCTGTGTTATTTACTGTTTTGTTTATTATGTACATGAAATTCCCTAATGAAACCATTTCGTTACTTGTATATTAACTGTATTTCTGTTGTTAGAAAATATTTTTATTGCAGTCAGAATTAATTATCAAAAAAATCACCAAAGATGTCATGTTGGTCTATTGACTATGTTTCCTGATAACATGAGGTGAAACCTAAATTTCACCAATGGTATTAAGTTGATACACAAATACTGTCAATTTAAGTTACATCACATTTATTTGCAAATATTAGTATCCACATCATCTGATCTAATTACATGCATTCTAATGCTCTAATTTCTCTTTCTTATTTCTCATAAGAAAATGCACAATCAATTTCAAAATGAAACAGCACATTTTTTTAAATTTTTTTTAATGAGGATATGTAAAATACAGTTTTGTGAATTGAAACATCTTATTATGAAAATTAAACAATAGCTTGTGTAATTTTGCTGCATATTAACAGTTCAAAACAAAAGGATAGGACTTATTTTTTAAAAATTGAATAACTGTGATTTGACTTTCATTTATTAACCTTTCCTTGTAAAAATGTAGTGAATACTATTTTATTTATTATTTGCAGTATCATAAGTTTTTCTTTATTATTTGCAGTGTAATTTATTTTTTAAACTATTTTTTCAATTATTAACAGAAACAATTGCTTATGAAATCACTTTAACAGTTAATTAAAAAAATCCTAGTTAATATTTCATCACTATTCATATATGGTTAATGTTCTAGGCAAGATTTTGCATCATGCAATAAATGTAGTTATTTTTTTTTTCAAAATGTCATGAATGCATGGAATTAATTTAAATTTAATGAAAAGTAAATTGAAAATTTTATATGTAGTTGTGTAAATACTACAAGCTTCTTTCATTACACTGCCTATTTACTTCACTCAGAGCCACCCATTAACATCTAAATTAATTTTGCAAAAATTTGAATGCTATGCACTTCCTATGGTATTGAAGGTTTCTCTTTATTAAGGTCTCATTTCATCTTTGAAGCATTAATCATTCTTTAAAAGACTGTAGAAGATGAAACCTGTAGACAAGTGTTCTGCATACAGTGAGATTATTCCCTTTTCTTACACAGCAGACATGCAGGTTTTACTATTCTTTGTTTTACAATCAGAGCAAGTTATTTTTCTACCCTCTTTGAAACACAAGTTTCTAGTAAAAAATACTTGCACTGAGGATGCTATTTTTAAACTGAAAAAGTTTATTTTTGGTTTCTCTTGAAATTGATCAAAATAACCATAAATATTAATTTCCTTGATATTACAGCTATTTGAAACTGTCATAAATATTTTTTATCTTTCCATCTGTTACTATTTAATATCATTGTATTGACGATTTATTGATGTAAAATGCTTTAAGTAATAATATAAACTTTTAAGTATATCTGCAAAACTGAATGAAATCTTGTAAGGCATTTAAAATGTACTATTCTTTTTGAAAACAGGGGCGGCTCATGGCTTATCAGGCATTCTCCAGGTGTTGTTGGGCTTTCCCAAATTTTTGCAAAGATATCCAGATGCAGAATCATTGATAAAACGCTCTATTGATTGGCTTCTGAGTGTGCAGTGTCCGTCAGGTAATTTCCCATGTGCTCTGGAGGAAGTGACAAAACCTAAACCAGAATCCCAAGATTTTATACATTGGTGCCATGGAGCTCCCGGTAAGTGTATTATAGGCTTTAAGTATAACTGAGACAGAATAATTAGAAATGTGATTTCCCTATTCAATCTTACAACATTTATTTGTATTTGGTGGACTATTTAAAAATTTATTTGTTAACTTTTTAAAAAGGAGATATTACATTTTATATCCTAACTAAAGATAAAAATCACAAATTCTAGAAATCAAATTTTTTTCAGAAAAGCAATTGATGTAACTGTTGAGATTATCTGACACAGAAATGAACAATATTGTAAAATCTGTAATAAAGTTTTGCCTTTTTATAAAATCAAGATTCTTAAATTCAAAGTCATGTATTGAATTTTTTATGTTTTCATTGAACCAAATTAATATGTTGGTTGTTAGTAACCAGATTCATTACCAAATAACAAAGCAGTACTAGTTTGAAAATGTACTGCTTTTAAAAGAAATTATCTTTATAATTAATTTGCAAGAAGATAAAAAGTTTAACATATATAAAGTTTTACATATAAACCCACATATTAAGTTTTTAAAATTCATTGGATAAATGCAAAAAGAAAAGCGCTTCTCTATACTGAAGACAGCTTATTTTTCATAAAAATAAAAAATGAAATCAAAGAATTGAAATCTAAATTCAAACAAATTAGCTTAGTTTCCTTTCTCACAATCTTTTGGTCCTTCATGTATAAATCTTAATTCAGACAATTTGTTGAATTGTTTAATTTCTTTTTCGATTATTCCAAATTTTTTATTATTACGTCTTCAGGGAGAAAAATAGTAAAATCGTTTCATTTTTCGTCAATTAACTCTACAATTATATTTTCATCATTTTTCAAGGATATTTGCTTTATTTCATTTAAAAGATATTCTGTATCAATTTCACTTTCATTTAATTTTTTGAAACGTGTAATTTCTAAGAACCCAAGGCACTGAGCTTTTCCAGTGCTTCCATTTATTATATTTCATTTTTTAAAAAGAAAACTTTTTGCCTTTAGAAGTCTTTATTATGAATAATTTGTGTTGTGTTTTACACAGTTTTATCATAGTCAATAATAACTTCTAATATATCTAAATAGTTCAAAATTAACAAATAAATTTGATAAAAATGTGATTTCTGAAACATTGCATTTACTACATTTCAGTTTTGTAATTTAATATCCAAATGGCATTATATCAAAATGATCTAAAATTTTTCTTTTATCAGAACCAAATACTTATCTTTTATTTGTTTTATTTATCTTGATATTTCTATTTGTTTGTATATGAAACTTATTTATTACTATATCTATATAATCTGTTTTACCTGTTATTATTTTCATTTTTTCTTCAAAACAGAGCTTAGTTTCACTGACATAAAATCCTTTTATTTTCCCTCCAACTTTATCATTATTCATTGCATATGCCTAGTCTGTACTAGTTGGAGATATCCATGTTTTTATAGTATATTTATCTTCTCCTAATTCATTTGTCCAATCACCTAATATACAGCCTGTTTCTTCTGCATGAGTTCCATCAGTGATATAAACAATGCTATCGGTATCTGAACAAAGTATTTTATGATCTAATTTATTTATCATTTTCATATAATCGTATTCTAGCGGAATTAGTTGTAAATGCAGTTATATAGATATTTGTATTAAAATTGTCAATAATAATTCATCTTTTCTTTTAAAATTCATTTCTATACAGTTTTTTATGGATATCATTTTGAAATATCTAATGTTGTCATTTAATATAAATCATATAAAAGTCTCCGAATTCCATTGCATATTCTGTTTGTTGAATATTTTTTTCTTTGTCCAAACATAGCCCATAGGGAATTTAATCAGATTTTAGCTATAAATCTCAATCCAGGATTTCCCTGGATTTTCTCTAATTTCTCTTTTGTGCATTTTCTGTATTCTTGTTTTCAAATTTTCAGACTATTTATGACCACACACTATGAGACACCACAGCCCACCACATCATGTTTCTAATTTTATTATTTAAAACATTTTAACATAATCTTTAAATATGATGCATCAGATTTCGTATTAAAATTCCAAACTTCGTATATATTCAAAATCTGATATCCTTTTTGAATGGCTAATTCAACTTCAGTGGTTGTCCAATTTTCTATAAAACTTCTTTCAGCATATGTATGATTTCATTCTTTATTTTTTTTTTATTTTGTAAAAATTTCTTTCATTTCTTTTGTTTAATTTCTGTATTATGATGTGTACACTTAATAATTTATGAACACGATTTACACAATTTAAATATCAGTTTTTCTTCTTTATAAGGCAACACAACATGATATAATATTTTAGGTGGAAGTGCTTTACATTTGATTAATCTGTACAATTTCTTATTGTATTTTTAGGACGTAATTTTTTCGTAATGTTCTGTAGGATAATAATCAAAGAAATTTATAGTTGGATAAAATGAACATACATCTGTATATCTTTCATTTATATATCTGTATATTTATATAACACATATTTATATATACATTATCTTTCATTTCATATTTTAAAGTTATAGGTTCACATCTACCGCCGTAAAAAGCATCTCTAGTCTTTAAAAGTATTACAAAATCTCTATTCTGTTCATTTTTCATATATTTTTAATGACTTTATCATTGTTAAAATCACAATACTATATTTGATTCAACTCATATCTTTTGTCTTTATCTTTTTATTTTATTTTATTTTATTTTTGTTTTTTCATACATATCTTTCATATATATTTGATTATGCTTATTTATTGTTGATTCTCTGTAATATTTAGGACATCTATATCAATAACAGCCTTGAAAGTGATATAAAGCAGATGGATTTTATGAAAATACAGTATAAGTTTTATTCTCTATTTTTAATTTTTTCTTACCTTTATTTATTAAGTGTTATTTGTTAATATTATATTTTTTAGATAGATAATCTAACCAAACAATTGATTGATTTTTTTTAATAACATCTTTATCTATAGCAGTTGTATTCTGTTTAAAAAAATTATTTCTATATATAGCCATACAGATACCTGCTAAAATAATGTTCTAAAAGAATCAATATCAGCTGTTTATATAAATAATTTCTTCAACTTTAAGCATCCTCTTCTTAAAATATCAACATCTGAATTATAGTATTTTATTAATTTCTTTTTGAAAATGAAAAATTTAATTTTTCACTATTTCATACTGTTTATCGAAGACATTTTTTCTTCTTTTGTTATAGTATCATAACCATAATATTACTTATCAGGATATTTGCCTATATAATTTTGTATTTAGTACTAACAAATGAGGAAAAAATCCTTTAGCTTATTCTATTAATCCAAATGTTTTAAAAAAATCTCTCCAAGGAATCAGTATAAAATTGATAAAATTGACAAATCTTAAGTTATAATCAGATACTTGCATATATATGAGTTTATTTCCTCGATATATTGTAAATACTTTAATTTTATTTTTAAAACAACATTTAGCTAAAAACTGAAAATCAAAGACTTTTTAATATTGAGCAAAACGGTTTTTTTTTTTTTTTTTTTTTTTTTTGTCAAATAACCATTTATAATACTTATTTTCATCTTTAAAAATGGTTTTATTACTTTGAAAATCATGATTTATTACCACATTGACTTCATGATTACCTGTTTCTTGCATAGTTCAAGATTGAAAAATAAATTTTTTTTCAGAAAAATTAACATATTTACATTGATCGCATTGACTCAGGTTTTCTGATTTTACAGATTTTCCTACTACTAATTCCTTCATTTTATATGCAAGATCCATATTCTTTGGAAGTTTTTCTTTCAAAACAGTTATTTTTATGAAAGCTGCCTAGAGTTCTTTTTGTAACATTTGTGATCTGTATCTACCCAACCACGACAATTGTTCCTCCATATTTTTGATCCTCAGGTTTCTTTTTCATTCTATTTAAAACTTTATTACATTTTAAACATTTCCATTATGTTTCGTATACAAAGGATTTATGATTTTCATAACATTTCTCTCTTTTAAAGGATCTAAAACAGTCATTACAGAAGATTTCTTCATTTTCACAATTATTCTTTTCTTGAAAACATCTGTTACATTTTAATGGATATTTATGTTCATTATCTCTCTTATAACTCGTCTATAATCACAACAATTCTTTTTTCCTTAAAAATAGTATAGTTATTTTTACTTTCTTAATATAAAGAGCTGTAATGTTCTTTTATATTTCATTTTCGGATTCACTAAATCTAACATGAAAAAATGATACGGTTTTTATAAATAATTGTTTAAATTCTCCCACTCTTAATATGCCATCTGTTTTTTTTTATAATTTGTTTCATTTCTCTTGGTTGGAGATTAAAGAAAACAAAATAATTACAGTTCATGTGAATGTTGGCATGTGCTGAATAATAAGATTGTGATAAACATATAATTGAAGCATTCTTTTCCCTTCCTTTAATAAATAAATGAAACTTCAATTTTTTTTCTTCTGTGACACAATCATCGAATGCGACTAAATTTTTCATAGATGCATCTAAATCGTCAGCTGTAATAAACTTATTTCAATCTGATGAAAAGAAGAATTCTTTTTTGTAATTGTCATATAAATCTAGTAAAAAAATTTTTCTTCAAATTTTTTTTACACTGTATAATATTTATTCTTTCAATATCTTGGAATATTGTATAAACCTGTAATTTAGAATATTTAGATTCAAACAAATTTCAGCACAAATAAATAAGCCTTCAAAATTTAAATGGACGTAAATTAAGTAATAAATTTGTTTTTCCTGAGCCTGAAGTTATTATAATGAATAAACGAAAGGGAGGAATAGGCAAATGTGGATTTGGATGTGGATCTGCAAATTCTTCTACTTTGCTGCAATTTTTTTTATCATTTATTAAAGATGTATTTTTATTCGTTATAATGTTATTTATTTATTTTTCCTGCTCATTGCAAATTTTCATCCGTAATAAATGAGTGAGAAACAGTAGCCAACATTAAAATTTTTTATGCATATCGTGAAATTAGATAAAGAAAAAAGGATAAATAAAGAAAAATTAAGAACAGAACGGTGTTTAAAACTATTTAGTATGCCTATTTTAGAAGATATAGAGAAGCAACACAGCTAAGAAACAACAAATACAAGCTACTCAAAATTTAGTAAATAATTTATCAATTATTCCTCAACAAAATGTTAGAAGATCCAGATTATTCTTCAGTTGCAGCAAATGTGTTCTATATAGCTGAAGACATTCCCAAAGTCGTCTATTTTAATAAAGATTTAGATGTAAATTATATCAAAAATGAAGGTTTTGATTTACTAACTGAATTAATAAATACAACAGAATCTGAATTAGATAAAATAATAAATTTATCAAAAGAGACACGAGATACTTACAAATGTGCAAAAGGAAATGCAAATAATAATAATAATAATAATAATTCATAAAAAATTATGAATTATTATTATTATGAATTATTATTCATTTAATTCATATTATTATTATGAATTAAATAAAGCAGATTATAACATAAAAATGATGAAATATATAAAAAACGTTGAACTTTTTAAAACAAGGTAGAGAATATATTGGAGAAGGTTTAACAGAAAGGTTGTATCATTTACATTCGTAGAGGTTTTAAATAAATTAGTAAATAAGATTTGTAAAGGAAGTCGATCTAAAAAAATTTGAAATCCTGTGGTAATACTTTTAGCTAGATTAGTAAAAAAAGGAACAATGGCCCATGATCAGGTGAAGCAATACTATAATAATTTTGTACTATAAATACAAAAGATTTTAGACAGCAAAAAGCTGTCACTTTTTCATCCTTAATAAATGAGATTACATTCAGAGGAAGATTGATTTAAGTGATGAACAAAAAAATAAATTTAAGTCATCACTTCAAAAAAATGAAGAAATCAGTTCAGAGATCGATCATCGTATGTTTGGAATTACTGAATGTTTTTAATTCAGTCACAATTAAATCAAATACAGAAAGGAAAAAGAGTAAAAATTAAGACTAAAAGAATTTTTTTCTACCATTCTTTATTCCAGTTTTAATAAGTTTAGGACTTGGTGCTGCAAATGGTACTGCTGGTTCAGGAACCAAAGAAATATTAGATAAAATTTCAGTTTCAGATCATTGTAAAGGTTTAACTAAAAATGATAACCTTTCGGTTAAAAAAAAAAAAAAAAAATCTTGGACAGGGTAGGTTTAAAATTGGGAATTTCCAACTAAATGATTGAAAAAAATATGAAAAACAAGCAAGGATTTCCAGGTGTTTTTACATCTGATTTATTACCTAAACAAATGAGAAAATTTGAAAGTGATATTATTAATTTAGATATTTCAACATGTTCAGGTCCACATTGGGTTTGTTATTATAATGATCCCTTATATGATTTTGTTGAATATTTTGACTCATTTTGTGAATAGTAAATTTACTAATTTATATATATTTTTAAAAATATTGAAAATTATCTCAAAACATCTAAGAAACAAATCAGATACAATTCTAATTTTTCACAACAACCGACTTCATTGAAATGGGACTTATTTTGTATGAAATATATAAAAGAAGAAAATAAAGGAAACTCGACTGTGGATGTTTTATATACGTTTAGTCAAGAACCAAGTATTTATAACAAAAATTTATGACGGATAAATGAATATAAAATCCTTAAAATTGAAATCGGATGGTTAGGAAAAATTCAATGATTTTATCGCGGAATTTTTACCTTATTTAAAGTTTAAAAAATTAACTCTGCATTCGTTTTCGATGGAAGTGTCTTAGTGCAATATTAGTGAAAATTATAACAATTATAAGTTTAAATTAATTGAAGGAAACAATGAAAAATTATTACGATTCCTGATGATAATTACACTGTTAAAAGTTTGAATAGATATACGATTAAAGTATTTGAAAAAGTTCTTATTTTATTTGGTATTATTGATGAAAGATAAAGAATTTCAATTAAATTCGATTTAAAAAATAAATAAATTTAAGACTTAGCAATGTGTGAACTGCTTGGTTTTGAAGTTAAATTATTTGATCAAGAAGAACAAAAAGGTCAATATATTGCAAATATTTTACATGGAAACGATACTATTTATATTCTTTGTGATATCGTAGACGAAATATTGATTAATAATTTAAATTAAAATGCTATTTATTTATTTATCAATACAAATCATCCTGGAAGTCTAATCTCAGAAAACTGATATTTTTTCCGGTGAATATAAATCACATTCATCAAATTAGAATGCGAATTAAGAATAAAAATAATGAATATAGATTTATAATAGATTTAAATCAAGAAAGAGTAGAATATAATTTTATCGCTATGGATGGAGAACTATCCTAAAAAAATTTACTATTTGTTGAATTTTTATTATCATAATTACATTTTAATTTTTTTCCTAAATAAATGAATAAGCATAGATTATGTCAAAAAGGTTTTAAAAAAAGCAGAGCAGAAAGTAAAGATGATTGTATGTGATAAATTAAATGAAATTTTATCAAAAAAAGAAAAATGACAAAAGATTAAAACTTTTCTCGTAAAAATACGAAGGATTTTCATCCTAATAACTGGAAAAGATTTACAGTTTGACAGACACTCGTTATTTTCAAAATAATGAAACTGAAATTTTTTGAATGTATTGAAATAGAACGAGAAAATTAAAATTCAGAAGAGGCTATTTATAAGTTTGATATTCGACGTGAAGATTATATTTTATATTCTTAAGAGTTTTTACATCAAAAGTCGTGAAAAAAATAGTGATCCGATTACAAATGAAAACATTACTTTAGTGAATGGAGGTGGTGTAATTATAGCTTAAAAACTAATTATTGGAAGCAATAAAAGTGAATCCAGTCATAATTATTGTTCGATCTTAGATCAACTTTTAAGACATATTCATTTTACAAAAAATTATCCTTTTCAGAAACTGAAAATGTGTGTGTGTGTGTGTTTTTTTTTAATTCAGATACAATCGATATGATAAATCGAAATAAATTAAAATATGATGGAACTTTAATAGACCAGATTAAGATAACATATTTCTTTAAGAAATGGGAAATATAATGAAGGATTTGAAAAAAAGTTATCATTTTGCAAAATATGGTCAAACAATTCATATATGGGTTTCTTTGAAAAATATATTTGATATTATTAAAATTTGACATCATTAAAATATATTTTTAATGAATATCGATAAGTATTGTCCGATTTTCATCCGAGAATGGAATTTCAAAGAAATAATAATACGAATATGTTAATAACAGATGTTCTAAATCCTAATTTTAAAGTAGGCATTCAAGACGTATCATTGTTTTTACCTTATGCTGAATTTAAAAATTTAATAGTCATGAGATTTAAAGAATTAAAAGTTTTCAATTCATGAATTGAAATAAATTGAGATCATTACAGAATGGATAAATCTAATATTCAGTTTAAAGTTTTCTGATGTTCTTGTTAAATTTCAACCGTATCGGACGAAGTTTCAGCTGTTTATATGATTCCTCAATATATTGATAGAGATGGGACTTATGCTAATTTATTGAATGTTGAATCGCCAGAAACGGACAAGAATATCCACAGTCAATATAAAATGAATTTCCCCGAAAAAGATTATAATTAACTATATACTGCTGTTTCAAAAGCAGGCTTCAATACTTTTAATACAGAAATCAGTAATTAATTACAGGTTGTATGATTAATTATATTCAATTTGGAGAATTATATCCAATTATTTGTTTCAATTTGTCATATCATAACAATTTTACTTCTTTAGAAAAAAGAACTTTACCATTTAGATGGCTATTAAAAAATAATATTCAAAGAGATTGTATATTTTATTTTGAAAGAAAGAAATAGTTGTTTTTAAGTATATCTAAAAATTTAATTACATTTAGTAGAAAAGAAGCCGGAGGCGATTCTTAATAATTTTATCAATTAATGGCAGCTTATTATCCATTTTTTGATTATGAAATAAAAGAAGAATCCATTGGACCTCCAAGAGTTTATTTTAAATTAGGGATAAGGGATATTTTGATATTGAAAAGAAAAGATAAAAAGAAATGTTAAAAGAACCTATTGGTGTAAACGATTCAGTTACTAAATCTTATGTTGATCTGATTCAAATAGTTTTTAAATCTCAAATGTTTGAATTACATAAACGAAGCCTTGTTCATTTTAAATATAGTGATTTCGACGTTAGAGAAAAAGTTATTGGAAATGTTAAAGATCCATTTACCATGTTGTTAATAAACAATATTTAGAGAAAAATACTTCAGTTTTAAATGATGGAATTTATGATGTGAAGAAGTATTCTTTTGAAACATCTTCCTAATCCACAAGATAAAAATGATGCTGTTCCTAAACAATATGTAGATATGTAAAATAAACTGGAACGAAGTTTTTTAAATCCTGGTCTAACTGAAGGTTTTATCAAAAATTTAAAAGACAAAGTGGATTGGAATTTAGTTTCTAGATACTAGAAATTATCAAACTCAACTATCAAAAGTCATCAGAAAATTTTTTAATTGAAAATGAAAAATTTCTAGATTGAGATACCATTTATAAATGTCCATGATTATTTGTAACATTTCTTATGAATGTATGACCATAAAGTCGATTGGGATGCTGTTACAGAATATCAGACATTAAGTGATCGATTTAATTTAGACAGTGTTCGAAAATTGTATATGACACTAGTTTCTAGATATCAAAATATGAGTGAAAATACAATTGAAAAACTTGGGCAGAATGACTTCAAATTTGAACTGAATATACTTGAAGAATGGGGAAACGGTACGGCACAAGAAAAAAAAAAAAAGAAGTTACAAAGTGTATCAATAGATGGCGCTGTAAGCGGGTTACTGTGGAAATTAAAAGACACTGATGCACACGAACATTGCATTTGTTGTAAAAACACGGGATGCTTGGCATTCTCCTCATATTGCATCTAAGCAACTCGTCATTAGTCTTCCAATGAAGGATCGCGCTCTGCGTGCGAAGCTCCTTTACAAGAACAGCGATTGTATGCTAGCAGCTTTAAAGAAATTCCGTTCATTTAGGAGTATGGAAAAAGGCCATTGTCCGATGTCTGCCAAGGGTCAAAAGAAAATGATAAAGAAATCTGAAAAAAAAAAAAAAAGTTCTTTTGAAGTGAAATTTTGCAAAGAAACGAAATCAATTGCTTTGACGTTTGTAGATGTTGCCATGCCCTTACAGGAAGGGACGAACAGCGGTATGCAAACCTGCAGAACGCGGGTAATTGCGCTATATTTAGACATGATTGTGAGTATGATGCATAAAATTTTATGCAATATCTTGCACTGCTAACCATACAACATTTCCCATGTTCAGAAGTTACTTTCTACTGCCCTGCCAATAAGACACTCTTTTGCTCTAGAATTTCCTGCTCGCATGGAAGTGAACAGCGAATGGCCATTGAGCATTTTTTGAAGCCCATTTCTATCTCCAAGGCTTTGCCAATTCACAAAATTGAGGGATATGGGCAACGAAAAATCTATTTGCGCATGCACCAGTACCGCGTAGGTATAACTGTGTGGTATTGGTTGACTGCATCATGTATTATAGGTCCATTTTCTTTTTCGAAGTGATGGGTCCTGCGGACCCCCACTATGAGAGCCTTTTGCGCAATCAGGTCATTCCAACGCTTTAACAGCGTGCATCTCTAAATAGAATAATTTTCATGGAAGATGGCGCTCCTCCACACATTGCAAAGCCATTGATGCAATTGCTGAAGAGGCATTTTCATTGTTTCTTTGTGGAAATTTGGCCTAAGGACAGTTAAAAATCAAATCATTATGAACTTTTTATGCGGTTTATGGTCTAAGGATAATTAAAAACCGATTTTTCCTGACCAATGTGGCACTTTACCCTGGTAGATGAGCTTTACACTAACAGTGTCACAACTGTTGAATAATTTTTTTTCGTCAAAAAAGTCGAAACAATCGTTCATATTGAACAGTACAGTTGGCTTAATGTGCAACTCATACCAAAGCCACCATAATTAAATTCAAAATATATGTACTTGTATCCGAATCCACTTTTGTTATGCCGCTTACAGCATCATCTATTGATATATTTTGAATTTTTTTTTTCGTATGCCATACTGTTTCCCCTTTCTTCAAGTATATTCATTTCATATTTGAAGACATTCTGGCTAGTGGTTCTTTTTTTGACAGCATTTTGAAGGTAGGATTTTAATAGTAATCACTTTGAAGAAAAAATAACTGATTATAGAGTTATGATAAAATTAAGACATTCTGGGTTTAAAAGGGAATTTATAAAACCAAAACATGAAAAACCGCATGAACCTTCTTCGATTATTTTTATTTGCGTTTTTTTATTTTATTTTCTTTGGATTCAAAATGATATGAAATGAATTAATTAAAAATATTTTTCTTTACAAATTTCTGAAATTTTAATGGTACCTATATACTACTCATACTTGATTAAAAAAAATACAAAACATTTCATCTTTTAGTGCAAAATATTTCCCGTCTTTTTGGTGCTAAGAACTATAAAATACCATTTGAACATTGAAAACTATAGTTTGCTTTTTTAAGTAAACAAGTTTCGTCTCAAGTTAAGTGAGTTTCATTACATTTTTCAGTGTTATACTACGTTTTTTACCATTTAACATGACATAAAAACATTAACAGTATTTACTCCTATAGGACTTTCTAAACCACGGATAGCCAAAAAGATAGATTAACTTGTACATTCTACAGTTCGCTAAACAAAGGTTCATTATTACAAAAATTCTGTGTCACTATTGTTACAAGCCTGTAAAATTGCTTCCCAGCACGGTTGGTTCTATCACCGGAAAGACTGATTTACAATAATCTATATTGGATGCTGCTAGGGTGCTGAGCCAGTGATCCCAGAGCTTGGCGACAAAATAAAAAATGCTGTAAACTTCGAGAATTTTAACGACCCGTCCATTAGGAACCGAGATACGCTTGATTGGCATAGAAGGTTCTCGGCCTGCTATAACTATAAAAGGACGGCAGTCTCAAGCTGCAAGGTGTCGTAATCAAGTATTGAGTCTTCGAGAGAATAGCGTAGCAACGGCGGAGTGCCAGCGTTGTGTGGAGCCCAAGCTATTGCTGAGCTGAGCTGTGTGCCGAGTCCTGTTATCTACTGTGGAAACAGCGTCGTATCGTGTGTGGAGTAGCCATTCGTTTAGTAGTGAGTCGGCAGTTGGATACAGCTAAAGCGAAGCGACAGAGTAGTTCTTCAGCCATCTGGGAGACCGTAGACGAAGTTCCGAGGATTCCCTCTCCCGCTGAATTCTGTCTGGCGGCTTTATGTGTTATGGTCGAATAGTACTTGTGGGCTACTGTGTGCTCGTCTCGGCTGTTTATAGTTGTCTTTGTATTCGTAGTCTGTATCTTTGTGTAAATACACATCATCGTTGTTTTCTACTGAGGCCTTCTGATTGTGTTTTCACACCATACACCCATTACAAGCGAACTCGGTGATCCGTAACACTATAATATCAAAAATCCATATAAACCTATTAACTATTTCGTGTACACAAGGTTCAATAATTAAAGTTTTTTTTTATATCAAAACAATGCATCTTATTATCTTCAACATTACACACTTTTAAATTAAGAGAATTAGAATTTAAATAATTACAATTTCTCTTTATATGACCCGTTTACAGGTATAATAAAAGCTAATTTTCTTTTAAAATTTAGATTTTATAAATTTAGGTTCATTTCCCTTTGAATTACCAAAAACGATATCCAGCTTATTACATTTATGACAAGCAACATAAGTATTAACAGTATTATCATTTATTTCAATTTTAATTAAATCATTTTCAATTGTTTGGTTACGTTTCTCTCAGTAATTAATTAAATCTCAATTTTATTCAATTTAAAATACTTATTGGGCAATCGATACAAGATTTGATTGTCCCAAGAAGTGTCCTAATGGCTTGAAATACACATTACATTTCATCTAAAGGGTGTCTGTAATTTTATAGTCGCTTGGGTATCTTAATTCTTAACATGAAAATCGCAATATTATCCATTTGGGGAGGAAACTTGTTTATGAAAAACTCGTCTTGTAATGGCGTCATTGAAGCTGTTGATGTCGGCTCGAATTGGTCCTTCTGTAATGTCTGGAGTTCAGATGCACTTTGTACACTGAATATTAGTGTCCTATGCAGTTCGTCAACTCCATTATAAATAGTTGTTAATGCACAGTCTTCACGCTACTTGAACTCGGATTTCTATCATATGGTTGCGGATTCATCCACTATTGACCTTGAACTTTTTTGGCAGCTTTCCACGTTTTTTTCTATCTCTATTCCAGTCACTTCTTTTTAGCAACGGAAACAGTAAGTTTCCAGAAAATGAATTCAATCCAGCTGCTTCCGTTTCTTAAATCCTGGAACGTCAAGGTTTAACTGCGGACCCCATCACAAAACTCAGAAAATTCACGGCGAAAGAAAATCTAAACGTTATCTTTTTCTTTAAATTAGAATCCAGAAAATCCTGTGCTCATTACCTTTGATGGAAGAAATTTTTAGTGGAAATTTTTTAGACAGAGGGTTCAAGAAATGAAATCAAAGATTTTCTAAATTATTTTATTATTTACTAAAACGAACTTAAGAGCCAATACTTCGGCTTCATTTAGACATACGTAAGCCAGTCGAAGAATGATTAAAAGAACGAACGGAAAACTAACTATAGAAATATAAGATACTTGCCTCAAATACACTCTCATGTATGATATTAAGACCAATCAGAAGCTAAGCGTATAAATCAGGAGATCGTGCACGATTTGCACACAAGAAGAAGCAATTTTGTATGGTGGTAAATCTTAATTTCTAACAATGAAGCCGATCTGCCTTAGTAGGTACGGAAACCGAGTTTTCCATTGATTGACATGCCGTATCTTGTTTAAGTTATTACGTAACTTTGTCCTGGGAATGTTAGCGATATCCACTATCATTCCCAGAATTGTGAATTTTCAGCTAGGATGAACTTTCGTAGAGTCCATATCCATCACTGCTGGACAACCGCTGCGTTTTTCATCTTTTAAGTTAAAATTGCCAGTTCCAAATCAGGGCCGGCCCTCTGGGAGGGGGGGGGGGTGCAGCGAGTGCTATGCACCCGGGCCCCGCGACTGGGGGGGGCCCACCGTGATTAAGAATTAAAATAGTGTTCTGAATAATAATAGCGTTTGCACGTACTGAAAGTATACAAGTTTGTTTCCACATGACTGGCTGAGCTTCGACTGACGTCTTTATTAGGCAATGATACCTATAAAGGGGGGGGGGGAGGAAGTAGATTTATGAATAAAGAAATTCCTTCAGACATGTTAAGACAGAGCAGCGTGACTTCTGGGTGCTAGCGGAGGCCAGAAGTCGAGTCTGAGGTTGAGTTCAAATGGACTTGTAAATCATCAGCTATATACTTTTTTTCTACATCTAATGTAATATTTTTTATGCGTGCATCTATTATGTTTGTTTATATTAAGTTGATCAAACAAAAAATAAAACGAAGATAAATTAAACGATCAACTCCTAGCAATACATTGCATTACTGCTTCACCGGCCTTGACCGGAATGAAAAGAATTAAGGAAGAAGTTCAAATGTAGCAGTCGGAGCATTTGGATATATGCGAAGTGCATAGTATATATTATAGTCTTGTGCAAGTGTGCAAAATATTGTTAATATAAGGTAAATAGACTTACAATCACTTACCTCACCTACTAGGTAATAGCTTATAGTATAGCATATAATAATTTGATAATTCATTCTATAAACTGCTTAATACTGTTAGATATAACCATGACCATGTCAAGGAAATATCCCTTTGAGTGTCAAAAAAAAAAAAAAAAAAAAAAAAAAGCTAAACTTCAAGAAATCACAAGTAGATCTGCTTTCTTGGCTGCGAAGTAATTCTGGCAAAGAAATTGTTTCAACTTCAAAAATTGCAATTCAAACTTCAACTGGAAAAAAAACTTCAGCGTAAAGTACACAGTCTAGCAATGAAAATGTTGAAACGGTGAAATTTGTTGAAGAATCGTGTGTTTAGACAAATGTGACCGAATCAGAAAATAATGACGAAAATAAAATAACAAATATGACCAAGAGAGTATAAATGATCCTGGTTTATGGCCAAGTATTATAACTGATAAATTTAGAATGTTTTGTGTTAAAATCGGATCTGTGCTACACAAAGGAGTTCTTGCTAAAAATGCTGAAGATAGATAATTTTCCATTACATACTACTTTTTAAAAATTCCAAATGGTGTTACTCAACATCGCAGCTGGTAAATTTATTCAAAAACGCAAAACTCCGTATTTTGTTTTTGTTGTATACTGTTTTCCAAAAGAAGAAGAAATGACCCAACTACACGATTTATAGGTTGCTATAATAACTGGAGAAAGCCGTCAAATATAATCCAAGACCATAAATGCTCTAGTTGTCATGTTAATTCGTTTATTGCTTGGAAAAATTATTTCCAAGACCATAAATGCTCTAGTTGTCATGTTAATTCGTTTATTGCTTGGAAAAATTATTAAAACGACTATATTTATGTTCGATTATTAATAAAACAAATCAAGTTAATATAAGTAAGGAAACGGCACGACTCAAATTACTATTTCAAAGAACTGTAGATGTGATTCTAATTTTAGTGTGTAATAATCTTCCACTTCGAAGACCCACGAAATAATAGGTAAATCTAATAATGGAATTTTTAAAGTTTAATCGAAAGTAAATACGATTCTGCGCTAATGGACCATATAACAAAATAATACATTCTAAAAATAGAACTGGGCATCATTTAGCACATAGCTCACATGAACAAATTATTTCTGCGTTAGGAAATGAAATCCTTAACAAAATTAAACACGGTATAAAAGCAGCCATGTATTATAGTATCCAAATGGATTGTACTCCTGATATTTCCCATAAGGAACAAACTTCAATCATTATTAGGTATTTAAATTTTGAAGAGAAAAGGTTAACTATTAATGAGTCATTTATAGGGTTTATTGAAGTAACTGATCTGACTGGTGAAAGACTAGCAAAAACTTTATTGGAAAGACTAAGCGAACTTGATTTAGATATTATGAATTGTAGAGGGCAAGCATACGACAACGGTAACAATATGAAAGGGAAATATAAAGGTGTAGTCTAGAATGCTTTCTCTAAACCCGCATGCAATTTATGTGCCTTGGCTATCACACTCCTTTAATACATTAATTTGTGATGCCGCTTCCAGCAGTATATATTGTAAAAAATTTTTGGGGATATTGCAACGCTTATATTGTTTATTTTCTGCATCTACTAAAAAAAATGGGAAATTCTACAAAAGCATTTAAACATTACTCTTAAACCATTATGTGACATTCGTAAGGAAGCCAAAATAGATTCGGTTAAAGCTGTGTATACACAGTTTGAACAAACTTGTAATGATGTAAGTAACGATAATACAGTAACTGGAAGAATTTATTGATGTAAGTAACGATAATAGAGCGGTATCCGAAACTAAAAGTTTATTCGATGCAATACAAGAAATGCCATTTATTTTATGTTTAATAGTATGGTTTGCAATATTGTCCAACATTAACACTATCAGTAAACTATTTCAAACAAAAACAGTTGTTCTTGACTTGGCTTTCAATTTAATCAATAAAATTAAAACTGAAATCCAAAATTTAACACATTTTTAGACGAAGGAAAAGTGCTAGCACATAATTTGAACATTTTCCTGTAAAACGAATTCGAAAAAGAAAAAGATTATATTCCGAATTAGCAGAAGACTAAGTTATAAAATACCCAGTAGAGGAATTTAGGTGTTATTTTTTTACATTGTAATTGATACTGTTATTGTTACGAATAGAAGATATATTTAAAAGTATACCAAATATTATTTCTGATTTCAAATCAGTCACTGATATAAATTTTTTAAGAAAAACATGAATTAGAGAAATGTTCCAAAAACCTCGTAAAGTTTTATAACAAAGATGTAGATGAAAACCTAATCCAGAAAATTTGTTTGCTAAGGGATTTAAGTTTGAATGAAAGAGATGTAAATAACGCACAAGACACATTGCAATAAAAACTAAATAATAATTATAATGAGTTTTTTTCTAAATGTATTAACTGTGTTAAAACTATTCTTTATGTTGGCAGTTACTATAGCAAGTGCCGAGCGTTCTTTCAGTAAATTAAAATTAATAAAGAATTATCTTCGGTCAAGCATGTGTTCGGAACGCTTAATACACTTGCTATGTTAAGCATCAAAAAAGAAATTGCAAAAAATTGTAATTTTTCTGAAGTAATTGATGTAAACAAAATCACGCAATAAATAAACATGCATTAATAATATGCGTTCTTGTTTTTTTTTATTATTGTTTTTTTTATAATTTTGGGCCTCAAATGGCTTCTTGCACCCGGGCCCCTTCACAGAGAAGGCCGGCTCTGTTCCAAATCTATTAAACCAATTGCGGATGATCACAATAGTTGTAGCACCATTCCCGTAAACAATACGAATCTCATCTGCAGTATCCTTTGAACTATTACCTATTTTAAAGGATGAAGCATAACATACTGTAAATACTTTCTATGGCTATCTATATTGAACAGTGTAGCAAAAAAAAAAAAAAAAAAAAAAAAAAAAAATCTTTAATGTGACTTGCTATCAACGAAACTTACTTTGAAAGAGTTTTTGGATGAATGAAACTTATGCCATCGACAGTAAATAAATGAGTTTCTATCTTTATATAAATAGCGCCGGGTAAAGTCATACCCAGCATGGTGAAATTTAAAAAAGTAACTTAAGGGATACTCCAATAATTAAAGTGTCCCAAATATTTGGTAGGGGAGTTGATGTGGCTGCTACGGGGATTTTTTTCTCATTTTACACAAGAGGTAATGTTGGTCATGCTTTTTTTGTACAGTATTAAAACCTGTCACGTTAAAGTAAAAGAGCCCTTAAAAATTTTCGAGGATGAGAATTCTTTTATAATTGATTGAAAATATAACTTAGTTTAAAACAAAATAAAAAGTCTAGATCTCTAAAAATTTATGGATCCAATCGTTTCTTGGTAAAATGAAAAAGGCCAATGGTTTGTAAAAAATTTAAAATGTTTGGATGAGGATAAATCCCCAGGGAGAATTAATGTAAAACAGACGCACATGCATTTTATGCAAAGAAAATCTGCTGTTACAATGTCTATAATACTCCATAAAGTAAAGGGTAAAAGAAAGCCCATTTTTACTCAATAATATTTTCACAAATGTGTTAATTATTCAAATGAATGTAATTTATTTTGTCATGCACAAATTAAATAAATATTTTTATGTAAGGATTAGCTTTAAGAAAAGTTCTAGGTGAAATAGGAAACAAAGAAGTAAGTTAGTTTGATTTCATCAAATTAAGTTGGAATTTTATAGAATTTCTTTTGATGATGTTTAATTTTCATTGCAGGTGTTGTTTATTTAATGGCCAAGGCTTACTTGAGATGGAATGACGAAAAGTATTTCCGTTCCTGTCTTGCATGTGGAGATATTGTGTGGAAAAAAGGACTGTTGAGAAAAGGCCCTGGTATCTGTCATGGTGTTGCTGGGAATGCTTATATCTTTTTGCTCTTGTTTCGCCTGACAGAGCATTACAAGCACCTGCACCGCGCTCTGCAATTTGCTAACTTTCTTAAAAGTGACGAGTTCAAACAGGCCCGCATTCCCGATAAACCACTTAGCTTATTTCAAGGGCTCTCTGGTACTGCTTGTTTCTTAGCAGATCTCTTGGAACCAAAGATGGCACATTTTCCATTATTCGATATATTCTAAGTTCAGTTTGTTTATTTTATTCTGTGGTTTATTTTGTGAAGAAATTGACTATAAACGGGGGGGGGGGGAGGTAAAAAGTCCTAAACGCACTCATTTTTTGCCTAGTTTTTGTGTTTGACAATTTTTCATTATGAAATTATCGTATTAACTATTGTTATTCATTCTAATGCATTTATTCATGCTGATTGCAAATCTGTTACTAATTTTTTTATGCCGCAAGTATTTTTTTATAGTACAATTGCCTTAACGCAAGAATGAGAAGAATGTACAGATTAACATTATATACGTGGCAGAATAACACAATAATTTGCAAATTCGGTAAATTTAATATGCATTTTGAAAATTAAATGGTTTTTACATATTTGAGCATAATTATTTTACGGACCAGCCGTTTGCTTTTGTTACGATTCTATGTCTTTTTGACATAGAAGACATCAATTCCACAAGCAGGTTTTTCGTAGTTGAAGGAAAATATTAAAGCTTCAGTTAACTCACGTTTGAAAGGGTTTTTTTTTTATTTTTGAAATATTATAACCAATTTTATGTCAAAGCTTCTCTATCCTATTAAGATCTGGAGACTGCCTTGGTCAGTTCATCCTATTCACAATATTGTCTTCCAACCATCTCTGGACTAATTTGGCACAGTAACATTGAGCATTATCCCCCCTGAAAAATTTATGACTGATCCTTAAAAAGATCTTTCGCTGATGGTAACAATTTATTTTGTAGTACTTCAAGGTTATCTCCTGCTTTAACTGTTCCGTGCATGTTGTGAGGTCTTCCAATACCACGAGACTTTAGTCTTTTTATTTGACCATATGTTTGGCGCAATATAGCCTTTCCTGGTTCTTGTGCCATTAAAACAGATAAACCAAACCATCCAATACCACGAGGACAATGAGGGCTGAATTCCTCATGAGTACGTTGTCTTACATAGGCACTACTTTGGTTACCAGAAATACTAAACTGACTTTCATCACTAAGCATTTCCTTTTCCCTGTTTTCAGTAGCATATAAGATCCCTTACCCACGCCAACCGCCCCTTGCGTTGGAAATTCGTTTGGGATGGTTTTGGGCGAGCTTTGCAGTCTCGTAATCCAAATTCAAATAATCTTCCTCTCACAGTTGTTATGCACTCATTCGCATTTGATGTCAAATTCCATTGTTTCAGAAGTTGTGGTGAATTAAGCTTTCTGTTTGAAAGTTAAATTCAGTGCATGACATTGTCTTCACTTAAAGTTGTTTTCCTCGGTCGCCCAGTTCGCTTCTCGTTCTCAGTAGAATTTGTTTCAGAATATCTTTTCAACGTTCTCACTGCAGTAGAAATTTCCCTTGGTACTTTAGTGGCAATTTGTTACATAAAATTACCTTTTCTCTTCAAAAGTATTACTTGTACCTTTTACTTTCAAGCAGAAATGAGTATTTACCGATAATTTTAATATTTTCCATATATGCACTTCAAATTGCAACATCAATTTCTTTCAATGCATTTAAAGATGTTGACCCCTCTGCTTTCAGTCCTTCTTCACTATTGCTCTCTGATTGGTTCGAACTGAGCATTTCATTAGTTGAAAATGTAGACACTCATTATTACAATGACTTAGCGCTTGTTTTATCATGGTTCTTTTTTTCTTCAAAATGTTGATGAAAAAACTTTACTTGAATATCTACAGATTTGAAATCAGACATAAAAAAATATGTTAGAATAAATAACAAAAATTAAAATAGTGTGATAATTTTAAACGAAAAATTAAGTCAAACATAAAAATTCGGCAAAATCATGAGTGTATCAGGACCGTATTTTTCTTTGAATCTATGATTGATATGAACGAATTATATTTGTAGTCATTAAATTCGTTCACATTCCTGATTTCATTTAACATTTTTTAAATATATTAGGAATTTTATTTTTGTGGTAGCAGTGTTTTGTTTTTCATTTTCTTGTTATTTGTGCTAATTGCAAACTGAATCGAAAAGAAAAGTTTTCATTTATAAAGCCATTCATGTCTAATTAATATTTTATTACATGAAGAAAGTGGGATCCGCTTACAGGACTAAATGACGGAACGAAACGACAATTTTGTAGCAAAACTCAATGACCGAATTAGGCAAGTTGCTGCCCCAGGCAGTGCATATTGAGAAAATCCCCACTTTTTATAAACTGATTAATTTAGTTCAAAATTTCAGTATTTTTAAAAATTTAATCAACATTTAATGATATATCTTAAATTATTTTTATCTCTTAAAAATCTATATTTTTATTTATTTATTTTTGATAAGTTTGCATATCATCGGAAAATTGTTAAAGTAATAAATTTCTTGAAAATTTTAAGATAAATATTGGATAATTATTCCTTTATATATAAATAAAAGTATTTATTACAGATTATAAGGACTACCAAATAAAATAATTCGATATAGCAATTAGCACAAATAACAACAGATTAGGGAATTTATTTATCTTTTTTTATGATTTGCCATCTAGAAGTTTATGTATTCAGAACACATGAAGTTCTTGAATATATATAAATAATTTCGTTATTTGGAGACAAGAACCGGAAGCATGTGTACTGGCCAAATTAAGTTTATGAGCTTAATAAGAGCTGGCTAATGAAATCTTATTTCTAATCAATGTATTCGGCTAATGGAATCTTATTTCTAATCAATATATTGGACTTATGGAATCTTATTTTTAATTAAAGACTGAGCTCCATCATATTGACCAGACACATTTTATTGCTGGCATTATTGTAATACTGTCCTCTTGTATATTCAATTGAGAAAGTGTCTCTAAAACTAAATTCTACATTTTAATTGCTGAATAATTTACTCAATTGCATGAATTTAATAAATCAAGGTACAAAATCGTCATTAAAGAAAACATATCAACTGCAAAGATTAATTAATCTGAATGAATAATATCTTAGATAGAATCAATATGCATGATATCATACATTTTAGTTCCTTGATTATTTCATTTACCACTCTTTTATATATAAGCTCTAAGTATTCTATGCATGTCGTTTTAAATAAATGATAGATTTAACTTGGATGTGATGCTTTCTATGTAATTTTTGAAAAAAAAAAATCATCGTATTGTGGAAATCGAATACTCCCACAACATTTCCATTGTTTATCTGAAATACAGTCAACATGTATGAAATTATGTGTTTTAATTCCTTGATTATTTTATTTACCACTCTATATTCGGAATTATTTTATACTAAGAATTCTATGCATGCTGTTTTAGATAAATAATAGATTTGTCCTTGATGTGATGTGATGTTTTCTATGTGATTTTTAAAAAAAAATCATCATATTCTGAAAATTTAACATTCCTAAAACATTTTCATTATTAAGTTATTCGAAAATTCATCTTAAGTACAGTCAACATGTATGAGGTTATGTGTTTTAGTTCCTTGATTATTTAATTACCACTGTTTTGTATTCAGGCTCTAAGAATTCTATGCATGCTGTTTTGGATAAATAATAGGTTTGTTCTAGATGTCATGTGATATTTTCTATGTGATTTTTTTTAAAAAAAAATTCATCATATTTTGGAAATTTAATATTTCTAACACATTTTCATTGTTAAATTATTCGAAAATTCATCTGAGGTGAATCAATATGTATGAAATAATTTGTTTCAGTTCCTTGATTACATTATTACCACTCTTTTATATATAAGCTCTAAGAATTCTATTCATGTTGCTTTAGATAAATGATATTTGTCCTAGATGTGATGTGATGTGATGAAATGTGATGTGATGTTTTCTATGTGATTTTTTATAAAATTCATCATATTTTGGAAATTTAATATTTCTGAAACATTTCCATTGTTAAGTGATCCAAAAAATTCATCTGAGGTGGAATCAACATGCATGAAATTGTGTGTTTTAGTTCCTTGATTATTTTATTTATCACTCTTTTTTTACATATAAGCTCTAAGAATTCTACGCATGTTGTTTTAGATAAATGGTAGATTTGTTCTAGATGTGATGTGATGTTTTCTATGTGAATTTTTTATAAAGTTCATCATATTTTGAAAATCTAATATTCCTAAAACATTTCCATTGTAAAAGGATCTGAAAAATTCATCTAAGGTGGAATCAATATGTATAAAATAGTGTGTTTTAGTTCCTTGATTATTTTATTTACCACTCCTTTATATATAAGCTTTAAGGATTCTATACATGTTGTTTTAGAAAAATGGTAGATTTGTTCTAGATGTGATGTGATGTTTTCTATGTGATTTTTAAAAAAATCATCATATTCTGGTAATTTAATATCCCTAAAACATTTTCATTGTTAAGTGATCCCAAAAAACTCATGTATCCCTTTGCCGTGAAATATTAAAATCCTGATGCCAAGAAATTTTATTGCATGAACAACACGCTTCAACTCATTGTGCCAGTGTTCCACTTCTTTTTTATACATTTGATGTATTGTGGGATCAGTTTTCCCAAAGAATTGCCTCTCAGAATAAAAATTTTTATGTTGTCTCTGTATGCAATACTTCATTCATGTGCTGTAATTCTTGAATTGTTTTTCGAAGCTTTAAAATATTCAATGAAATAATTTCTTTTTATACAGAACAATTTACATGGTAAGCAATCTAGTTAATAGAGCTATGCCGCTTTTCGATATATTTTTTAAATCGATCTTTTTGATATCAATGGTATTATGACTATGAATCATGGTTCTGACTGCAGTAAATTGTATAGGGCTTGATTGAACAAAATTAAAACACAATGCCTTCAAATTCGCTATTGTAAGGTGTCTTCTTTTCGAAAACTAAAAGAATTACTCCATTTTGGGCTTCTCCGTGTTTTTTTTCTGTTATTTTTCTTGATAGGTTTTCCTATATCCTTCTGATGACGACGCCTGAAACGGTCATAACAATAGTTTTTGATGCGAATTGAATTGAATTTTTTTATTTCTTAAGACTTGAAGTCGAAATGGAAGAATTAACCAATTTTTGATAAAATCATCTGTTATGTTTCGGTTAGGTTGGTTATATTAACGTCTCGTTTTAAAGCAACATTAGGGATTATTTTGGGACTTACCTCGTAGTTTTGAACCGCGGTCACATGAAGAGGACGACACGTGAGCTGGAACTCTCTTTCCAAGCTTCCACACCACACCAGTGGGAGGCTATTGGCCCCCGACGAATTTAACATGTCCCAGACCCGCTTACACGACGATTCTTTGGTGGAATCGGGTCTCGAACTCGAAGCCGAGACTTTACCACCAGGCTACCGTGGCTACAAAAATTATCATCATAAATCCCATTATGGATTACATTCTAGCTTATTTTCATCGAATGTTTAAAAACAAGTTCATTGCATTTTCAGAAAACAAATGTAGATTATTCAAAGAACAGTAGTTTATTAGAAAAGATATGTAGAAATTTATAGAACAATTAACGATCCATGCTACACATTCAACAGTAATGTAACAATATAGGCATATACCCGGCAGCTGAACATAAATGCTAAGTAGATAATCAGTCAGTAAATATTAATTATGAATTTTAAGTGGAGTTGAAGCATAACTAAGCACCTACTCTATGTGTGTCATGGCTAGAGCCCAAGAAAGAACATGAGCTCTAATGTCAGCTAAAACTATTTAATATATTAACACCGCTTTCCCCACTGATATACACTGTTTTATTTCACTTTTAAAACACATTTAAATTATAAGGATTATCATTAGATATATACGATGAAAACGAAATCGAAATAAGTAGGAATGTACTAGCCGCTTTCGGTGACTAGCTGGTCTATCCATCATACATTTAACATTACTTTAATTATGTCAATTAATTATAAAGTGTTTGCAATAAATGTTTTTGTTAAGTAAAGGCATGAATTGCAACAAAAGAGCAAGAAGTAAATCAGAAAATGCAAAAGAAAATATTGCACAGGAAATGCATGAATACACTACTAAATTTTTATGTATTTATATGAATGTTTTACATCTAATGGCGTTAACAAGCCAAATTTTTCTGTACAACTAATTAAAAGGTTTTAGAAGAAAGATTGATTCTCTAAAATACATAAGATTCCATGGAAGTTTTTTTTTTTAATCCTATATAGTTGTAAGTATTATGAGAGTTATTGCATTAGCATTTTATGAGAATTACTATTTAAGCAAACTATAATATACAAATAATTAACATAACTTCCGAAAAGAATTATCATGAGTTGATGAGTGAATTATTTAATGATTGATCTAAGAAGTAGATTATATTGAAACTAATAGAAAAGTAAATTTTTAAAATTGCTTTTCATTCATTGCTGAAAAAGAACAATGAAAAAATGGTAAAATAATGAAAACCAACTGTATTTTATTAGGGAAAAAAATAAAGATGATTTACTCAAATTTTTCATCAAAATATTTTTATTATTTTCAACGGCTGAAGATCTTTTCGTTCAAATAAAAAATTACTATGCAATAATTAAATAAATAAAAATATAATAAATAAATAAATTTTTATTTTATTAATAAGTTATTTAATAAGTAATGATTTAGTAAATAATAATTTTTAATAAATAGCAAAAAAATTCTTTTTAAATAAATATATTTTAACAACAATAAAAATTAATTTCCATCAAATTCAGTTTCAAATAAACAAAATATCAGATAAATTTCTAAAAGAGTATAAAAAAAAAAGAAACGAGTAAAGTTTCAGAAAGAGTAAAAGAAACAAAACAGTTTGATTCAAAGTTTCAGCGGGATAAAATGAAAAACAAAATCGCGTAATAGGAAATGAAAAAAGAAAATCTTATAACCCCTATTATAGCTATTTACCGGAATTGGGATAGTTCTTGTTAGCGCCTGTAGATGGCGCTACGGCTGCAGACCGTTAGCGCTGTTTACAGGCACTAATTCTAACCTGGCTTGATCCTTATATGCATTCCCGGTTAACGGTACCCACCGAAGAATTGTTTTCTTCCCTGAGAACTACGGGTTAAGTTAAAAACGTACACTACTTATTGAATTTTTGTATCTAAAAGCCAAATATTTGAGGTAATTTGAAATATGTGCCGCGAGGTAAAGGTCAGGCAACTTCATGAAGCAGAAGGGCACATTATTACGTTGGAATCAATTACCGGGGATACATATCGCGGTAAACTGTTGAAAGCCGAAGTAAATATGAACTGCTTGATGTCTGAGGTTACACTTACTTATAAGAATGGGAAAGTCTGCTCGTTTGAAAGTATGTACATTAAAGGCACAAAAATACGATACTTCATTTATCTGGACATGATCGCAGATAGGCCCAAGTTCAGAAAGACCATACCCAGAGCCGGTGTTCGTGGTTCTCATCGTGGGAACGTAGTTTCTCCAGCACAAGGTAAATTCTAATGCTTTGTATATGCTACTTTTCGCCAAAGATAGTTTTCAAATTACTCTTTAGTTTTACCTAATGATGTTAAAGTTAGGTGATACTAATTTAAGATTGATTCATTGTACATGTGAAGTCTGTTGTCAATTTCATATCATATTTGCCAATGATTATTTGTGTTAATTAATTTTATAATATTGAAATTAACTCATTTGATGATATCATGCATATTGGGATATATTTTGGTACATCTAAAATTTAACGAAAACCTATTATTAAGAACGAAATTAGGTAAAAGTGAATTATAGTGTGCACCCTGCTGCGCCAACAATGCCAAGTCGCCAATAAAGATGGCGGACAAAATAAACAAATACTTCCGCGGAACAGTTACGGTTACCATTTCTCGCCATATAATTAGAACTTTTTACTGATAAGCATTGTTTTTTTTTTTTTTTTTTCCATACTGCCCGGTGGCTTCTACAGATGCCTTCGGCCTCTGTAGAAGGCACCGGGCAGAATTTTTTAACTTAATAAAAACATCCTACGGCTTCGCTAGCAGCGGGAGCGGGAACCTAGTAGCTTCGCTAGCACGTTGAACATAAGGACTTTGTGGATAACAGAAACAGTACATAACCAAAAGAAAAGAAAGAATGGAGAAAGAAGGAACATTCTCCATACAAAATTTCAAACAAACATCCTTTTCCCAACTTCATCAACTCGTAAAAAAATATATTCCACTTACCCTTCATCCATTCTGCTGGTTCGATATCAAACTATTCTCAATACAAAATTTCAAAAAAGCATCCTTTCCTAACTTCATCAACTCGTAAAATATATATATATATATATATATATATATATATATATATATATATATATATATATACATATTTTGGTGCGTGGCTTAACACGCATTGCCAAATTTACTTTAAATTAAAGTATTAAAACATTTTTACTTAATGAAAACTGCCAGCCATGTAGATAACAATAATAAATTTTAATTACAAATCAAATTAACAAATATAGAACATGATACATTGGCCGTAATTCCATCGACCAGCACGAGGCAGAAGATCGGAGCAAGCCGGTGAAGGCAAAGAGTGAGTCACTGGTTTTCGTTAGAGAGCAAAGTTCATCTCCATAGGTATGATTGATGCTTATCGCCAGTTGGCGAAACAAACAGTCATTTATCGCCTGTTTGGCCGCTGCAATATTTAACTCACCCTTCATTCATTCTATAGGTTCGAAATACTCCCGACATAACAAATTATGAAGAGAACCAACCGTTAGAACACCAAAAGAATTACGATAACTGCGAAGAATTCCATTGCAGCTGTCTTTTAAAGTGAGAATGCAGACGATTTTTTAAAGCGCATACTGAGAATTAAGAATTGCAAAAGAATAAATATTTTCTGTTCGTATTCATATTAAAAAAAAAGAAAGAAGAAAATAAATTTTAATTATAAGCTTAACTTTCTTTATTTAATAAACTTTTAATTATAATAAGGAACTAAATTAAAATTTTTAATCGATATTTTTTTTAATTTAACATTTTTTATAATATAGTTGTAGTTTATGTACAACTCAACCATTGCAAAAAGTAGTAAACAAAACAGCATTAGAGTTGCTAGAAGAGCGATCCGATGAGTTGCAATATTGGCGACAAACTCGGGAGCACACTATTCTTCACTTAATCCCGAAATTCAATGTATTCATTGCAACAGTTGTATGCCGCCATATTTTGGTTAGACTAAATCTACGAAATGATGATTAAGATTGGTTGTGGCAATAATCCATTCCAAGTTTATTTATTTATTCAGTCTTTATTTCTTTGCAATATATATATTTTAAGTCACTGTAAATAATTGATTGCAGATATTATAAAACATTAATAACTTATAAATTCTTAGCTGTGCTTATTTTTTATGTAATAATAAATATGTTTTGCTTTATTTTAATTGTACTTTTGATTTTAATATGTTGTTTTTTTCATATTTTTTTATAGATATTGTAGTGGTTTGTGATGCGCGAGGATAGAACCTGGGACCTTATGGTTCGCAGTCCAGTAACATAACCATTATGCAAAAGCAATTGCCTGTGCAGCGTAGTTGTTAACTGGCTTATATGCTATTCACCACAGACTCTCCCTCCAGTGAGTCGGAGGTGAGACGAACGATATGGATGTTGAGTGGTGATGTATTAAGTAGCTGTTGTCTAATGGGCCTGTACCCAGTTGAGTAGCGCCAAGCGTTACGGCGAGCGTTTTGTGGTTGCTGATGCGCCAAGTGAGTCTAACGGCTTTGGGTTGCTGCGGTCTTTTTGTGTTACTGCGTCAAGTGAGTCTGACGACTTTGGTTTGTTGCATAAAGTGAATCTGACGACTTTGGTTGCGGGTAGATGGCGCCACAACAGCTGTACGAAGGTTGAAGGTTCATTGTCCGAGGTCACCAATTTAGTGGTATGGTATGGGCGAGGACAGAACCTGGGACCAGTTCGCAGTCCAGTAACATTGTGGTTTGCAGTCCAGTAGCATAACCATTATGCAAAAGCAATTGCCTGTGCAGCGTAGTTGTTAACTGGCTTATATGCTATTCACCACAATATGTTAAACTCTTGTTACTCGCATGCATGCGGCTAAAATTGCTGGAAACCGAGAAGTACCATTTTTTGTAAATTCTGTTCTAGAATTTATGAGAGTTATTTGGAGGAAAACATTTGGTTATGAGAGGTTCTTGAGTGTTTAATGAATAACAGCTTCAATAATGATTTATTAGGTTGTCATACTTTGTGTGTTTTTGCATTTAGGCTAGTTGAGTTTGAAACTTCTTGAAAAATCTCTTTTAAAATTATGACTGTTGATGAAAGAATTGTATCCCTTTTTCTGCTTTGACTGTAAAATTCACTATGCTTTATTAAAATTGAAATACTTGGGAAAAATTATCTTTGGGAAAATTGGATTGATTTGAATCAAATTTTATGTAATTAAGTTTATGCATTTTTTCAAAAGGAAAAAAAGAAACTATTGGAACTGTTTATTGAATATGAAAGAGCAAACTAAAAGTGTATAGTGTTAAAAATTTATAAGCAAATTATTAGTTTAATGCATTATAATTATGGCAAACCAAACTAATGTTTTATACAACTGGAAGTTAAAAAATAATTATCATATACATGCACACATATATGTGCTTGTTTTTCCATTTTTATTTTTGTAATGAATGTTTTTTAACAACTGGAAATTAAAATTCCTTTCTTCTCTTTTAAATTCCTTTCTAAAGCTATATACATTTGCAATGTTGTTTCATAGTCTCCTTTTTCTGCTTTCCTATTTATACTATATTTTTTCTTTGTCTTGGTTCAAAGACAAAAATTTTAATTATGGCTAAAAATATAATTCTACCTGTTATCATGAAAGAATAAAATACATAATTTAAAGATACATAAAAATAGAAAATTTAAAGAATGCTATTCCTGCTTTAATTTATTATAAAAAATGCACATATCTATATGAAGAAATGTTCCTATACTTAATACAATTTGTTTATTATTTCAGCCCCAGGACGCGGACGTGCCAGCATACTCTTTTAATCATCAGAATGAGCTGTTTCATCATTTTGTACCACTTCTCATCATCCAACATTTTTAAAAACTTTATTTCCATTCTTTAATTTCTGTATTGCTTTATAATACAGTACTTTTTTATTGTCTCAAGTTCCTCATGTTTTAATGTTATAAGTTCTAATTTGAAATAAAAAGCATACAAATTGTTGAGTTTATATCTGTTTTTTAATGTTATAGGAATACAATGTTATTGACATTTTATTTTGAAGAAAACACTGCAGACAAGTTATTCACATGGAAAAAGAATGAGATCATACAAAATTCTTTTTTTTTTTTCTGCATAAGTGACTTCAAAGTACATTATTTTGAGAAGAACTATATATAATACTGAAAATTAAATTCTTCTGAAAATTATTACATAATATTATGCATAGTGTCATAAGTCCTTAAAAGCTGATTATTTTTCATGGTTTATTATGCTTATTTTTTTTACACAGGTGCTTTTATTTTCCTTCTAATGACAAAGAAAAAAAAATCATCACTCTAGATTTGCCCTATTATAGGTATTTTCTTTGCACTGTCGGATTTTTCAATGTTAAAATGTATTTGCTTTATTAACTTGACTCTTCTTTCACTTTCTTTTGCTTGTTTAGGTATGGAAAAAAAAATTCTTCCTTTTGTAATTTTATGTATTCATATAAAACCATGAAGCGGGGGGGGGGGAAGGGATTCATGTGCTGAATGCTATGCAGACAAAACATAGTACATTTATACTAGCTTGTAGAATCAAATGTGATGAAGAGGAAGGAGAGTGAAAAATAAAATCCCAAGATTGCTATTTACCTTTGCTGAGACAAAGATGATGGGTATGGGCGAAAAAATTATAATACGCCCTGATGTCACTTACCTTCGCTATTCTGTTAAGCCTACTTGTTATCGGGAAACCTGACCTATCGGGACCAGTGCGCCACTGATCATCATATTTGTCGATTTGTTGGAGTCAACTTTTATTATTTTTTCCCCTGATTATTAAGATGAAATTCACTAGAATTTTTTTAATAATACAGTTGCTTCTATTTTTCAGCATTTCTCATGTAATTTAAGTACTCTATGAGTCATAAAACTTTTGCTTAACCTTTGGATTTTTAAAAGAATGTTAATGGCCTTCTGCATTTATTTTAATAATTAAGCTTTTATCTAGTAAGTAGAATTAAAGAAAATTTTGTTAAATCTGTTTTTATGTACAATTATCGAACATTTTTATTATCTGATTAATTGTAATTAATTGGAAATAATTTGTTGAAATAAAAGATATTTTAAATGTAATGTCTAGTTTTTCTACTACGACTGTAAATTTCCAATTGTCGAAAAATACTAAAAAGCAACTACAATCATGCATAGATTGATTCTAGTTAAAGTATCATTCAGTGGGATAAAATAATACAAATACTAAACGTTAAAGAAAAGTGAAAGTTGGTGAAGGTATAAAAAGTACATCAATTAAACATATTCTGATATTTTTATTTTAGTATTATTTATTAACAAAAAATACCTAATCTAAAAAATATTCAGATCAGCACCATTTTTTGACTGAAAAGGGTTTCATTATTCAAAAAAAATTTTTTTCTATTATTTTTATTATTTTTGATTCCATTGCTTCAGGCTCAGCAAACTGATAGTTTAGTTTGACAGTAAAAAATCATGTTAATTTAGCAATTGTTAACTGTGTTATATAATTACCTTTCTTTGAAAATACCATTATTGGTGATATTATTTGAATTGACGTAAAAAACGCACATAATGCAACACATTCAAGGGATATTTAAAATGAAAAATGCCACTTTTAGCATTAAGGGGAACATATGCAGATTATTACGACATAATTTTGGAAGTATTAGTATTGAACCCTCAATAAACTGTCCTGATCTCACTAAGATTGAAGTATTTTCAAGAAGAATAGAAGTAAGAAATCGTGAAGATACATGAAATGTAATGCTTATAGTTGATCAGCTACAATTAACGAGCTAAAGAGCATGAAATGAAATAAAATACTATGAAATGTTTTTTTGATTTGCTAAATTCTGTTTGCAATTGTGTGCAACTTTTTAAAATTGTTTAAAGGAATTTATCATGAGAGCATTTCTGCATGCCTTGTAGAAAAATCAATGCTTACATTTCAGCCTCATGAGCAAATTTTGAACGAAAAATTATGGAAACCAACATCAAGACATAATATTTCCTTACGAATTTCCATGATATACCCGAAAAAGTTTTAGAGGAATATTAACTGATCCATTTAGAGGCTTATGAATATAAAAATTACACACTGATGAGAGGTTATTTGAAAGCTAAACCAAAATTTTCATGTGTTAATTACTGTTTTATATGCACTCTATACAGTTTGAATTTAAGATTTGAGCCATGTGCAGTCATCAAGCAATTCATAAAATTAAATTAATTTCATGTTCGGCTCATTAATACGGTTTTTTAGAAACTACAATCAACGAGAGTATTTTCTCCGTTTTTTATTTTTTTTTATTTTTAGAAATTACAATCAACGGGAATATTTTCTCCTGGACTTTTCTGTACACGTATATTGTTGTATATGGTACGTTTTGAGTTAAATAGCGGCTGAGTGGATCCAACATTTCATTTATCTAGCTTGTTTAGTTTCTGAGTTTTCGCATATTCCCGAGAAGACAGATAAAAAGTCAATACTTTGATGGATTTGATCCAAATTTCAAACACATCTGTAATTCTACTGATGAAACTATATGTCAAGTTTCATCAGTCGAAACTTCGCATACATCAGCTGAAATTATAAGCCCATATTTTTTAATTTCATATTCCCATGCATACGGATCAAACAACTGACAAATTTCTGTTAATGGATTTCGTCCAAAATTTGATAGAAATATGGATTTTCATGGTAAAGTCCAGGTTTTCGAATTATTGTGTTCACAGACAGACAAACTGACTGACCGACAGATATAATTCACAAAATATTTTTTTCTAGCTCAGGGAGGCGTAAAATGTGGAGATTAATAAAAATTTCGGTACTAAATATTTTGACGATTGTAATACTTACAGTAATTCTAATTCAAGAAAGTAGAAAGAGTTTACTCAGATTTTATCTTTCGATATCCTTTTTACCATGAAGTTGGCCGGCGTCCTGGTCTAGGAGTAGCGCGTCTTCTTCCTGTAATCGGGACGTCCTGGATTCGAGTCCTGGTTCGGGCATGGTTGCTCTTTGCCCTGTGTTTTATCTGTGAGGCGTGTGAAAGAAAATCCCTCTGTAAAAAGGGGTTGTGCAAGCGAGTGTGTGAGTGTCATTGTCATATGAGCTAGAAGTCAGACTTCTGCCCTCGTGTGCTCAGGGGCCTTTACCCTCAGAAGCTACTGCGCAAACTCGGCTTAAATCGCAGATTTCGTCAGCGGGCTTGTCTACGGAAAGTGCCATAAGTAACAACAACAACCATGAAGTTTTTTGTGTCGATGATTTTACAGTTTATCTGAGAACTGAATGAAAAAAAAAAAAATTATAGAAATATAGCTGCAGCGTTTCCTATCAGGAATACATATAGGGCTAGAGACGAAAATTTAATTTAGCAAGTATTTTTCAATAGAAAATACTTGTGAAAATATTGTTTAATTGAAGGATAAGTCTTTAAATCGCCGAAAAGTACTTCGGCCGGATAGTTGGCAATTGCTTACTTGTTTACTTTGCTTATTTTATAATCGGCTCCTCGAACTGTCTTGTTGTTTAAGATATCTCAAATGCCTTGAAACAGTTTAAAAACGTTTGGAATATAATACTTTTTTCTCTCTCTTTTCCCCCTTTCATTTCAGTGAAGTAGTGCGGTATTCATCGCGAAAATTTTAATAATTGATTTCGGCATTCCTTCAGACTGTGCTGCCATCTGGTGTAGATTATCATTACTATACAACTTTAGATCGCTAACTAATACCTGAAGTTTTACTACATTTCATAGCATCTGCGCTTAACTTTGGAAGGTTGACGCCTTTTATTTAGAAGCAAGTTAGGATTATTACTGTTATTACTTCTTAGGGTTATTACTGGGAGAGAATAAATAAGTCAGTTTTGTGTCATGCATAGAACTAAATTAACACGATTAAATTTTCTACATTTGTATTTTCATCCATTCATCCAGGGTGCACAAAGAATACAAACCTCAGGGTCCCATTTTTCCTTCAAATTTCCAAACTAATTTTTTAAAATTTAAATTTAATCTTTATATAAATAGTTTCGAGAAGAAATTTTGACCAACTGAAATAGCAAGATGCTGAATTGCAGATCATTTTCTAAAATGTTGATTTCAATATATTGCTTATGAAAAATTCACAACTGAAATTTGAAAGAAATTCTAAACAAAATTGTGAATAAATGAAAAACTTTTTTTGGGGATCGGGCATTTTTTTTAACTTATAAGGCATTTCTTTTTTTTAGAATTTTAAAATAAAAAAATATTAAATTTGCAAATGTGTTCCAAAATTAATTTGAACCATACTTGATTTCAATTATAATACTTTCGATTGCCCAGCCTTTTTAGTTAAATGAAAACATCAAATTAAATAACTTTTAAAATGCCGTCAAAAAATCTTGAGGTGTCCTGAAGTTGCGCGAATTGTAAGAAATTGTCGGAATTTAATAATCCAGTCCTGTTTATCGGGAATCAGTTTTAATCGCACCCATGCATTTATTAGATTGTGCTGCCATCTGCTATAGCACATCGTTACTACACATTTATAGACCGTCGACTAACGCTCGACGTTTTACTGCTTTTCGTAGCAAATGAGCTTAGATTTGCATAGGTGAGTCCTTTTATTGGGAGACAGGCAAGAATTAGAACTTGATGGTGAGATAAGATAATCATGTTGAGACCGTTTTATGTCATGCATTTAAACTAAGTTACCACTACTAAATAAATTTCCAACTTTTGTACTTCCATCCATTCATTGCTCAATTTTCATCGCAAAGTAAACCGCTGACATCAAGACAATTATAAATTAATTCCCACCATTCAAATATTTAATTGGTCTTTGAATAACGATTTTTAAAGAATATCATAAAACTCAGTTGTTGTCCATTTTTTTTAAACAACTAGACAATGAATCATTAAATAGCATTGCATAGATGTTGTATTACAGTAACCCTTGTTTAGATTGCCATTTACAGATTTTAAGTAGTAGTTTTTCTGATTCTAATAATTTTTTTCATTAGCAGGATAACGATTTCAAGAATTTTTGGAAAGAAATATGTCAAAAGGCACTGAAAAATGTTGAAGCTCATAGATAGTAAATATATTTTTCATGCCGTTGCAATTAATTATTCAATATATCTATTAAAAATTTATTTGCAAAATGTAAAATAAATGAGATGTAATTATCATTTCTCTTTGCAAATTAACCCTCATTAAGAGCTGAATAACACTAGGCATAGGAAGTGAATTAATTTGGTTAGTTTGAAATTTTATTATTTTATATAAGCATATAATTAAAAATATCATTCTTTAAAAAACAAATTGACTTTTAATTACGTTATGGAATATGTATGTTTATTTCATTCTTCTGCCGACTTTTTAATTTTATATTTAAGAATGTAGCATTCCTACTCCTAATTGACTCATTAAATGATTTTATTATTAGTTGTTTTAATCACGTTAAATTCATGTATTGCTTATAAAATATATGTTTCTTATTAAAATCGTAAAGAAATAATTAATACGTAAGCTTTTATGTCCAGTTTTGTAAACTGACCCAATTAATTATTCAAAGAATTATAATTAATTATTCAGTTAATTATGATATAACTGAATGTTGCCGTAGTACAATGTAAGAGCATTTATATTATATGTAAAAAATACAGATTGAAAACATATTTCAAAAACAGAGTTTGTATATAAATAATGTTTTCAATAAAGTTTTTTATTGTTATATAAATGATTTATTTATGTTAGATTAAAAATGAGACTTTCATGAAATCTCATTTTTATTTCTGAGTCAAATGATCCCATTTCGGTAAAAATAGATAGATAATCACAGACGGACAGGTCACTGAGCAGTGTGACAGCAAAGACCACTGTAAAGGCACTGACCTTAAAGACCACTGAAAGTCCTAAAAGTCCTCCCCCTCGCTAATAGTTTCTATTATTACGTTAATTTTGCTTTAACGAGAAATAAAGAATAATTTTGAAATTTTGACTCTCCTTGTTTATTTGTAAAAAAAATTAAGGAAATGTGAATAAAAACTTTTTCTATGTCTCATATTTTTAAATGTTAAATTTATATTTTTGTTCCTTTTTTTCAAAGTGATTTTATTACATTTGAAAGCAAGAGGAAAATGATAAATTATGGGAACTAAGTGGGACATGAATCATAATTTCTACTAATTCTTATAATCCGATGAACGTCAAAATAGAAATTTATAATTCTATGTTAAAATTACATAAAACGTTTTAACACTTTAATATTCCAGATGTTATAGAAAATAGCTTTTTTTCTTTCATTTTAAAAGCAATTTTCTTGCCATAAAATTTCGCTAAAAGATAGTTTTTTTGTGATAATAACTACGTGCTCTGATTGAGCTAAGTGCACGGCAAGATCATATTCTAGATTACATTATTATGCATTTTTTGTTATTGTATTTTTTCCCTTTTAAGATGATAAAATACATAAAAATTTTAAAAGTGTTATAAAGTTTTACTGGGCCGATGTAAAAGAAGAAAATTTTCTTAATATAGTATAACATCCTTTTGTGCCTTTTTTAATTCTGATATTTTTACTAAAAATCATGAAGTTAGAGTTCTAGGGGCTAAAGAACAAACTAACTTTTTATTTCTACTTTCATAGCAGGTTTTATTGAACATTTTTATAATTCATGGCTAATAAAGGAACAACGCTTTTACTTATGTATTGAAAAAGTCGTGATTATATTTACATTTGATATTGCACCAAAATATTACTGTTACGCATTTTTTGTAATTTTAACGTTTTGTTGCAGCATTTTTTTGCATTTAAGTAAAAAAAAATATGTAAAGAATTTAAAATTAATCATTTTTTAAATTTTGCGTACATTTTAAAAGTATATACAAGATGGACTCTGAAGAACTGAGAGACATAAAATTAAATTTTCACTTTTTTACATACATTTTTACATTATTTTATATGGAAGTATAATAAATGAATCTCTTTCAGTAATTAGTGGGAAAAACCACTCCACGAAATACTCAGCCATTATAATGTTGCTTTTATTTTTTTCTATGTTTGAATCATTGACTTTTCCCTAATGCATACACTCAATGAGTTTTTCTCGCCGCAAGATATCATAGAGAGTTATTTTATTCTCCAAAAGATTCTTTATATCCTACAGGAAAAAAAAAAGAGGAAAAAAAAAAAAAAAAAACCGTTGAAAACTAACAAAGCTATGATTTTTTCGAATTAATCGGTTTTTCTATGGTCTCACTATATAAATGGATTTTTTTAAAATTAGTAATACAGCATGACAGCATTCCCTACTTATATTAATTCGAAATTTTTGCAAAAAGTTCATGAAATTAAAGCTCCAAGGATAAAAGAGACTAAACTTTTTATTTCCTCTTATATTTATCGGAGTTTTGTATAGATAGAATGTTATAACGGTACTGTATAGATAACCACATCGTGTATCGTAATAGTGAATGGACAATAATATGATACTCAGGGGATCAAAGCATTTTTTTTACATATTAAGATAGTCACGCTCATTTTTATTTTAAAAGTTATCTTGTTTTACAATTTTTTTTAAAGGTCGTATGGTTTACTGAAAAGAGGGAGGGACCGTGAAGTATCTTTGTACCTGGTGGTTGTCTTTAGGAGCGCCATTAACGCATAATTTTGTGTTTAAATCAATATATATAATTAAGAGAGCAAATAGTACAATTTGTCCAGTATACATCCTTTGATACCTTTGGATAAGCCCTTTTTCGTTCTAATAATTTATCCTAAATTATGCTTTTAACTTTTAAAAACTATTCGATTATTTTTGAATAATCCGAAATCATGATATTTGTAGCGTTAAAAATTCTATTTTTTTTATGTTCGTGTACTTCTCTTAATATTTATACTGCAATGTGAGTGTGTTTAGGAACGGGTAAAAATTTTGATTAAAATTTCAATTTTTATACCGAAATTTAATCTCAAAATCTTTAAACGAATCGAAGTAAAAACGTTTAGAAACCCAATGAAAGGTATTTAGATGATTCATATTGAAAGTTCATGATATTTGTTGCTGTGTTTGTGGAAATGACTAGAAATTGAGCGAGAAGTTGTTTCTAGGCAACTATCATCCACCAGGTAATAAAATTTTTTATTGCTCTGACAATTCAAGGTAGGATTTGTCATTTTGGATTCGGTATGCTGAACCGAAGTGATGTTCAGGTCTTAACGAAGATGATTAGAATTATTTATCTTGCTGCGACATTATTAATTTTTGGTATGTACTTAGTATTATTACATGAGCATATCTTTTGATATTCTTACTTCAAAAAGTACTATTTTGTTATGTTATTTATAGGAAAATTTCAGTAATAATTTTGGATTAGGAAAGTTGTTTTTTCCAATTTATCTAATTATAGATATAGCATATTTTGACGGATTAGATTTTTCTATAATTTATTAAATTTAATGTGATAGTGCAATTTAGGACTAAATGAGGATTATAATGTATTTCAGTTATTCCTAATCTCTAATTTATCTATCACATTTTTTTGGATCTAACTAGAAGTAAAAGCATTCTTGAATATTTCAATTTTTAGTTTTTATTCTTTGTCGAAATTTATATTTTCTTAAGGAAATGATATATTTTTTTCATTCTGAAAAAAATTAGATAGTATTGTTATAAATACAGTAAAAAAAAAAGACCCGCTTTTACCTTTTAAAAAGTATTATTTTTACTTTTCTTTAGTGGAGGAGATCGAAAATTAGGCGAATAGAAAAGTAAAATGAAAAGGGTGAAGTAAAAATTTCATGGCGAAAGGAATGATTAAATTTTATTTCTGAGGAGGAAAAAATAAAGGATTGCAATTTTCTTTAACGGTCAAAAGGAAAATTCTAATTCTAAGAAATTCCCATAAGACACTTTTGGGAAATATCGCAAATTTAAGTTAGAAATTTAATAAAGCCTATTCTGCCGACATCCTGGCATAGGGGTAGCGTGCTTTCCCCGTCATCTGGGCTTCCCGGGTTTGATTCTTCTGTTCTCTATCTGTGCGGTGTGTGAATGTCCCCCCCCCCCTTTAAAAAAGGGGTTGTACAAGCGATTGTGATGCATGAAGTAGCTAAGTCATGCTCTTGGCCTTAGTTGGTGCTACTGAAAGAACAAGAGACGCTCATTCGGCTTAAATCGCTGACAGATAACTGTCAGCAGGCTTTTGAAGTGCCATAAGTCACAATATAACCTATTATAGAGATGTAAGTGACTTCGAGATAAGCACTGTTAATTTCGGAAAGTAAGTTTCTTCTGTATAAAAGCAAGTTCTGAAATACGGTTAGATTACATTAGTTGAAAGGTTTATTATATTCCCAAAGTAAGTGTTTTTTCATTAATTTCAAATATACATTCAAAATTTTTCCATCACCCACAATTTTTGTTTAATTACTTTATTTTAGTTTTGCTGTAGCAGGTTTATTTCCAACAACAATTTATGTTTGTCACTCAATATTTTAAATTGTGTATAGATAATTTACAATCATAAAAGTATTAATTTGTGTTTATAAAAATAAATGCTAAAGAGCTAAATGACCCATGCACCTTCATGTCGTGGCATGGCGTTAGAATATCGTGGCATGGCGTTAGATATATGCTTGAAATCGCGTCCGTGCAGTATGATTCATTCAAGGCAGTACTCTCACGCATTCCCTAAGTACGGTTTAATTCTATTGTATCTACTGTTCTATATCTGAAGTGCAATAGATTTATATTATATAATGATTAAATATGTCAAGAAAGTGTGAAAATTCAGATAACTTTTGTTACAAATGCCGAAGCGTTACAATTAAAGCGTAACGGCGAATTATGACAACCCTGATTAAAAAATGTTGTCTATATTTTGGCTGTTAAGTTGATTACAAGGTAAGAATTAGTCTTCTCATATATGATGTTTATCTTTCATTAGTTAACAGACGGATTTGATTTTGATTTCTCGATATTTGAGCTTTGTCATTTCAATGGTGTGGCTCAAACCATAATTGTACATCTTCGAGATCATTCATCAGACCTCTGTTCCTGTATAACAAGCCTTCTGTAAGTTCTGTATAAAAGGCATTTGTGGTAAATTTAGATACAAAGTTAAGAAATCAAATTTGTCATTGATTATGAGAGTTATATTTCACAGTGACGAGTTACCTGCATCACATTTATTCTGTACACCTAGCTGTAGAAATGAATCAGCAGTTGCTATAAAAGTTGAAAGTGAAAAGCAGGATGGTCCTGTCATTGACACAAATACTTTTTGGCTATTAATACAAGGCGAACTAAATGATCACGTTGAAAATTTTAAGCCCCCCCCCCAAAAAAAACAACAACAACAACACAACAACAACAACTTATAACTAAAGTTTTGGTTTTAAGCTGAAATGCTGGAATCTCCTTCGAAAGATATTAAAGGCAAGTTTCTTTCGTAATAGCCAAGAAACATTTCAAGATTTCTTTTCTATGGAAAATGATTTAATTTATTGTAACGATATTTATTTTATGTTCGAAATCCTGTCATGGGCATAAATCCACAAATTAGAGATTATGCATTCATTCAACAGATATTGGTTTGAAACATGTGCTTTGTTTAATGACGACAAAATTTTTTACTTACTGATAGTTTTTATAACTATCACGTGAGAAATCTATGAAAATATGAAAACTCTGCCAGCAAAAATTAAGTATGATAAATATTGCTGAGTCATATTTTACAACCTAAAATTCGATGCATCTCTTATTGGTTTCTAATTCGACTTTAATAAATTTTGTTTCTCTTTTCTTGCAAGTGGAACAATGTGGAAAAAGAAAGAATCATTATATTAAGAAGAAACAACATCCAAAGAGTGAATAATTTATATTTGGAAAATAAAAATATTGTATAACTTCACTCTGCCAATATTATTCTACCTCCTCTTCACAAATTTGAGAATTTTAAAATTTTTTTCTTACGCAATGTATAACAACAGTTCCAAATTATATTGAAAAGAATATTACCCCGTGAAAGCGAACTTAAGTCCAAGGAAGGAGTTTTTATAGGTCCTCAAATAGGTATTTAATTAAAGATGGTAAATTCAGAGATCCGTTAAGTGATATCGAAAAATTTTAAGGAAACATAGAAATGTGTTATTCAAAAATTTTTAGGAAATCGCAATGACCCAAACTATCGTAAAATCGCGAGTCAAATGCTACAATCATTCAAAGATATGAATTATAATATGTCCCTTAATATATATTTCTTAGAATCTTACTTGGATTTCTTGTTTGAAAATCTTGGGTCGAATAAGAAAAGCATTTTTTTCACCGAAATATCTCTACCATGGAAAACAGGAACCAATACAAAACACACATAAAAAAAACTTTTCAAGCATTTTAGGTTAGTTGAATAGAGTCAGGTATACGTGTAAATAAACATATCTCACTTCCATTTCATTTAATGGTACAAAAAAGAAAGAGAGAGAGAGAGAGGACGCTGGAGTTAAATTATTGACATATATCTGGATTCAGCATGAAAATCTTCAATAGAATCAGGTACTTTTCTTAGTATACCAGAAAAAAAAGAAATTTCTTCCCTTCAAAGGTATTAAAAGTTCGTTATAAGGTTGCTAGGTGAGGTGAGAGGTTTAAAGATAAACATTGTTTTTTCCTTTTCGGAGATTATGGTTATTCTCGAATAAGATTACAGGAAAACTTGTCAACAAGAATATTAATAAAACCCAGACTACGGCAGTCGGTGGCATTATTTGTGTGTTCTTATGCCGCACTATGACAATACATAAAAGGCCGCACTAATAAAATTTTCATAAAATGATTGCTGTATTAAAAAAAAGTTGAGTTCTTATACGACATTTTATGAAAGAACAAACTAAAAGTAAATGTTTAATTTAGTATTTATTCATTCTTATTTATTCCTTTTAAGAATCTGTTGGGGAAAATCTCCTTGAACAAGTTATATAAGTGAGGCGGTTTCTCGATTCTGTTGCCGGTACAAAAAAGTACAGCGGCTTGTTAACAGTCTCATCAGCGCAGATGGAATGTAACTTTTTGTGAGGGCTCCATGAATGAGATACTCATAATGGGGAGAGGGGGGGGGTCTATTTTTTATGGTTGCCAGTATATCAAGAGGAAGGCCTAACCCATGAGTCATTTTACCTGGAGAGAAAATGTTCTATATCCTTCATTAATCAACTTTGTCAGGATTACTCAACCTCTTCTTAAAACAAAATTGGGACTTTTTAAAAAACTTTAAGGCAACGGATAAAAATAATACTGTTTTTCATTATTTGAATAAAAAAGTTCCACGGAACCAACTCCAGGAAGAAACTGCGGTAGTCTGGTAATTCAGAATTACTTCTTGTGGTTTTTAGAATATTTATGAGGAAACTACTACTTGTTCAGAGAAAAACAACTCCCCCCCCCAATTTTGATAAGTATGTCATTTGATATTAAAAAAAAATTGTAAAAACTTACTTTTGTTAGTCGTAAACATTTTTCATACTTATTTTATGATTTGTTTATTAGGTTTTGGAACGTTTTCCTTAGTAACTATAATAATTATTCTTAATGAGAATGTAAATGAATATTCTGAAATAAAAAGTAAAATTGTAATGCGTTAAAAATAGCCAATGAAGCAGATATTTCGAGTAAAGGAGGTTTAAAATAATCGAAGAGGAATATGGAAATCTGATTTCGGACGTAAAACAAAGAATTATCAATTCGGAAATATTGCGCTTGATTCAGTATCAAATATTATCCGTCAAATACAGATCCAAGTTTCCCACTGTGAAATGTTTTTGATCTGGCAAAAATGATTAGGGGAGCTCTGAGACACACGGAATCCTATTCTGAGATCTGAATGGAAGAGGGAACTTTTCAAATGAATTCAAAATTATAATATTATTTCGGACGAAAAAGAAAGAATTAATAATTCAGAAAATCTACCACATGATTCAGTGCTATAAATTGTCCACAAAATTCAATTCCGGATTTCCTATTGTCTTTGTGAAATGCTTTTAACCTCTTAAAAATGACCAGGAGAGTTCCGACAGACACGCAGATTCATATTTTGAGATATGAATTGTAGAATAAACTTCCAAATAGCTCTTGCACCAATAACACAGAAATTAAACCAAGCACAAACCAAATGGTTTAAAAATTATAATTTGTCAGCTTCATTGCTCTTTGAAATAATCATGTCTTGAATGACATAAACATAGAGGGAAAAATCATTCAAAGAGACGAAACTGATTCAATTATTTGACTTGGATAGTTATAGTTGAAAAAAAAAAAGGCGAAATAAATTTTTATTTTAAGAGAATTAATTAATTAATTTAAATTTATTCTTTAAGAAATGATTTTAATTCTAAGAAGAAGGAAAGAGGCCAATGACGCTTAAGAACTTACACTCACTTTGAATTAAAAAGTCTTTGAGCACACATTCTGAAGATTTATTACCTTGTTTACATTTTGTTTGAAAGAATCACACTTTTAAGTTCTGGAAACATGTGCTTAGATACAACAATAGATACCGCTTTGAGATAACTCATTCATTTATGAGAAATGAATATTTCAACATCTTTTTGTGTCATTGTTTACAAAAGTAATTCAAATGAATATATCATTAAATAAATATTGATTTTTAACATCGTCATGCTTTTTTTTTTTTGCGGTTGCTGAAAAAAACATTTTCTATTTTGTAATTTTACAAAACAAAAATTTGAAAATCATAGACAAAGTAAAATTCTTTATATTACGACAGATTTTGAAAAATTGTTTCTTATTCGGTACAGCACTTCTCTACCTCTTGTAACTCTCTCCAGTCCAAATTATTATTTGTTCTTAAAAAAAATATTGGATATTTATAAAAATTTAGAAATAATTCTAAATATAAAAATACTCATTTCAACTTGATTAATTAATAAACATTACTCATTAAGGTTTAATGTGTTAAGGTTACCATCTGTATCCAGATTATGCTGCCACTTCGGAATAAGTATGTGCAAGTGATGATATCTGTTGAATATTAAAATCAGATTACTTCGGTGATGCCAGATGGCATTATTGACTAGGAAGTGTTAATCGGATAATTTTTCATACGATTTTTTTATTAATTATGCCACCATTCTGATGAATTTCGGATTTTTTAAAATAATTAATTAATTAATCAATTTTAAAATAATTTATTAATTAAAAATTCGAAAATCCATTTTTCTCTGCTTACATTCATTTACTTATTTTTAAGGTCGATTACTTCATGTACAAGTAAAATTTATCCAATCTATTTTTATTTTTTTTGCTTTAATAACAACTTTGGTGTTGTAGTTGCTTCTCTTCACATAAAACATTAAATCATGCTTATTAGATTCATGAGCGCAATTGAGGAATACAGAAGTACTAAAAAGTTCAACTTAAACATCTTTATAAGATGCACAACGCATGCTCTAATCCATTATCAACAGGATCATAATCATGACTTGGGTTTAGAGTTTTCATTTTTACGAAGTGAAGACATAAATATAATAATTTTTTAAAATGATTTCTTTATTAGTGAACTTATTTGTGGAATTTTCTTAGTTATTAGTGAGCTTATTAGTGGATTTTAAATAATCTCAAGTTTTTTAGTCTTTAATTTGTATAGAATTACTATGCATATTATAGAAATTTGAAACTAGTTTTTTGTTTCAAATTTATTCCAGGTGGGGCCACAGATACAGATAAAAATCTTATTAAATAATCGATTTATTGATAAGTAAGTTCTAAATATATCAAAATAGTGTGTTGACATAAAGAACACGCAGGTATTCGAAATTTCAAAACTCAGGCACATTATAAAACAGGTCAAGTTAAATAAAAGTGCATAAAAATTGCATCCAATGACGTAATACTTCACCAATTCAATGATTTCACTTTACTTACACTATAATGCACATTAAATAATTTACTATTCCTCTACAACTACTACCATTTTCTGAATTTTGAGGAAAGAAAACTACGGATCTGAGACTTGAGTCCATAAGTCATATCCTCGGATCAAGTGGAAGTTTTTTTTTTTGGTGGTGGTGGGGGGAGGTCAAGTATTCCTTCGCTTTAGTGGTGTGGAAATTTGGAGACTAAGAATGCCAATTCAAGTACCCTTCTCATTATGCGACCTCATCATAAGCTATGAAAATATTTGAGTTACGTGTTATCATCAAGTCTGAAAAGTTTGAAAATTCTAACACATTAAGAAGTGAGTGAAAAATCAATTATAAAATTCTATTGTTGCAAACATGAGGAAAATTCAATGAAAATGTGTTAATTCGTGGAAAAACATTTCGAAAACACTGCACACATTATTATTATAATGATTAAAAACTCATTTCGTAAAGAAACACTTTAATTTGCTCTGAAAAAAATCAATGCAAAATAATTTTTTTTAATTAATTAACTAATTTTTTTTATTTTCCAGAAAATTCCATTGTCTCCGGCCAAATAGCTCCATACGATTTTGGCGAAAGCACTAAGGGCGAAAGAGAAGGTAATCTTTCCCAATTTTTCCAGATCGTAAATATTCATTCACCAGAGAGTAATGAAAATTTTAATTAATATCCTGAGTGTAATTATAGTTTGAATATTAATCAGAATTAACTAATGGAATTTTTTAAAAAGATGAAAGAGTACAAATGGTTTCAGACTGTTCGTCTGGAAAAATAAAGAGAGAGAGAGAAAGGCATGAATATCTCAAATTTTATTCTTCTTCTACATTTCAGACAAGACTATTATTTACTAAAATATCACAAGATATTGTATGTTTTGACATATTGTATAATAACCTTAAATGAATGTCGAGTAATTAATAATATTTTAATTATTATAACTAGAAACTTTTCAGCAGGAAAAAATTAACATTCGTATGAATGTATTAATCACATTTGAGGGCACATTATACGAAAGATTAATTTAAAATTGTATTAATTGGCATTGAGAATACCCTTTTTTGTATAAATAGGCATTTATACAAAATTAAATTAAATTGATTAATTAAGGCCATTAATTTTAATTTGATTTTTCGACAGATAAAAATATTAGAAAGCTAAATTTTAAACATTAACTTGAAATAACTGAAATATTACATACAGAAAAACTATTATTTTTAATGAGTTTGAAAGAATTAATAACTAAGAAATTTCACCCATTTTCTTTGTAGTTATGTAATTTCTACTTTTAATGAAATTTATGGTATATATTTATATATTTATTTTTATATTATTCTGTATTGCATATTTGCATCGCAACTTAAAAAAATATTTTTAATGATTTAATAATACGCATAATAATATTTTATTATATATTTTATTTAAAGAAGGAAAGCTTTAAATGGGGAAATTAAATTTAATCAATTACTGTTGTTATATTTAATTCAAATTTAAATTCAAAATCACATTCTTTAACATTTCTAATACTTATTTGTATTGATTTGCACAACTGTAGTTGAAAAATAGAAGAACTTATACATTGTGAGGTTAAATCATATAACCGAATGAATGATTTCGATCGATTTTTGCGAAAGTTCTAGTGTTATTCAATAGATGGCGCTAGGCATACTTGGTTTGGATTTCGAAAAAGATCAGATTTTACTGATATCTCAAAGAGTTTCACAAAAATGCTCACATATATTATAACATATGTAACTAAACTTTCTCTTTCAAAACTGTTACAACAAAATAGTTACTTTTTTGCCATCTGTGCAAAAAAAAGCAAAAAAAAAAAAAAAAAAGAATTGTCTGCCTATTTTATATTCTGTGGTTTCAATCACTAGAAGACAGTCACTAAAAATATATGTTACACGAAATAATAATATATTTTTTAGTAAAAGCATTCAGTTGCTGATTTCTACAAAAAACATTTGTTTTTAAATTTATAAAAATAATATTGAGAGGTATCTGAGTTCTCACTTGCACTGTAAATTACAAAATAATCATCAGTGATTAGTAATGAAACTGCTAATTAGTAATTCCGAATGAAAAATTCATCATATATCAGAATTTGAAATTAATAATAATTGTTATGAATTACAGAAACTTTGAAAAATGACTTCATTTACGAATGAAAATTACAAATAAATACTTAACTGAAATTTCACCATACTGAAAAGTATTTAAAATGAAACACACTTTTCATAGCGTACTTGAACTGAATCTTTGCAGTAATTTTTAGAACTTAGAAAATTCAAACATTAATATTGACTTCATGACTAAGTTTTTAAAAAAATATTTTAATTGTTTTACTTTCCATCATGTATTATTATAAATGCATTTCCTAAAACAATCTACAAATAATTTTGGACATATAACTTTATTTTGTAACATAATGATAAATTTTAAATTGTTTGATTACCATAAATATTGTTTCAGACTAAAGTAAAAAGTTCACTAAAATTCATCACTGATTTACCTGAAAGTTAAAAATACAACTCAAAAATTAAAAACGCAATGTTGTTATTTAATCCTCTTTGATGTATGGTTATATTAGACTAGATTTTAACCTTCACCTAGATATTTTCTTTTCTCCAGTTACTCTTAGCTGACATTGAAAGTAGCAGGATCTGAAATTTTATATTGTTATGGGATGTTTAACTCAAATCGTACAACACCAGTAATATTATTTCAGAATACAACCAGTAATTCACTAAAATTCACCGCGCATGAAATTTAAAAATGGTTCACGTAAAGGTTTAAAATGCGATGTTTCTCTTTGATTCTATTTATATTAAAGAAATGGAAGCATTCATATTTACCGACAAATACTTTTATGAATATTATTAATTCTAACGACCCAATAATAAATTTCATAAGACATACATTTACAGCTTCATTTTTATTGCACTGAAAGAAGGTAGTTATATTCTTGCTTTCTTGTAGCGGCAAATGCAATTTATCAGACCAGAAAGTGCTTCCCTTAAGAAAGCTCGTGGAATAACTGTAGGTCTACATATCTTCATTACCGATCATAGGGTTTGATTCTCAAATAGTTAAATCTCTGATTACTTAAAAAAAAGTTGCCAAATGCTTTAATAAAATAAATAATAAATAATATTCTGAAATAACATGTATTTAAAAGAAATATAGATCTATTATCTCATAATACAAGCCGCCAGGGATCTATAAAATATCGTCAGGAGGAAATATAAATATTAACTTTATTAAGCATACATTTATAGCGTGATTAATTCTATTGCTTTTTTTTAAAGAAACCGGTCACCAATTTTTTCTTTCGTGTGAAAATCAAATGTATGTTACAAGGCCAGAAATTACTTACCCTTTAAAAAAGTAAATCAATAAATAAAATAGAAATGATCTGCTCGCTCAGCGTTGTTAAATGTTGACTAAAAATAAACGAAGGTTATGTCTGATCGAGGGTCCAAGGTTTACGACCGTTCTTTTTTTTTGTAATTTATTGCTATTTATTTGTTTGAAACTTCCATCCATCGAACAATATTGCATAGGCACGCAATTCAACGTCTCATTAATCATCTAACCTGTCAATATTAATCTAGTATGTCACGGAATGCTTTTTTTTTTTATTTTCGCAATATTATTATCCAATGGATTATTGATTTTCGCCTCTTAAAAATTATTTTGTATTTTGTCATCGTTTTATAAAAAAAAATATTATTTTTCTTCTTAATTGTTGTTAAAACTGACAGGTGAGAATAATACCAAGAAACGGTTGAGAATCGTAAATGCTATTTTGCAGAAAGAGATATTGAAACTGTTTTCAATAAACGAAACTATTTATGTAGAATTATGAATCAATTTATGTTTTATAAGATGATTGGAAATGTGAAATTTGTATTTCTGTTTAAGAACATTAATCTGAATCATTAAATTATAACTTTTTTATTAATTTTCAAAAATCTTATTCATAACTGTTAGCACTGACCTATCATCTTTAATTCCTTTAAGAAGTAGATGAATTTTATAGATATATTTTTGTAGAACAATATTTAGAGTGAATATTAAAAATACATATTAGTATCTGAAAAGATTTCAAAGGAATTTGAAGATTTTCATTTCAAATGTCGTTTTCAGTTTTGGAATTTCTATGCTATTCGTAATGACTCTGCATGAATTCAGAAACCTCATCTGTAGGGAAGAATATTATATTAAAATGAAATATTTAAGAGAAGATGGTTTTTTGCGTGGAACATTTCAAGCGAAACTTGCCCAAAGAATCGTTATTCGAGGAGAGAAAAAACAAACAAACAAACAAAAAAAACAAGGAAAATTTTTATGATACTAGATCTACAATTGTGAATTTTTTTTGGTGACACTGATATTCAATTTACATATTTTTTCATATTTACTTTCAAGTTTCTTTAGTCGTGTCTCAGTTTGTCATTGTAGAGTTTTGACCAGCAATTTTATTATCTAATAAACTATTTAAAGATTATTTTATAAAGGGCAAAATTCCAATCTGCAGACAATATAGCAGCTTATATCCCAACAATACAAAGTAGTAAGGGCAATGGTAATTTTATCATTAAATGGTTTAAATTTATACACCTTTAAAAGATGTTATTTTAAATCGAAGCAATATTTGTCTCTCTTTAAATAAAAGTATTCGTTACTTGGAATCGATTATTTTCTCATAGAAATTGATTTCATTATCTTATGAAAATTTTAAAGATTCGAATTTCATTAAATAATCTATACTTATAATAAAGCTCAATGTGTGTGTGTGTGTGTTGGCGCTCTACAGGCCAGACCATTCAACCTACAGCTACCAAATTTGGCACGTGTATACCTTGGAGGCCGGGAATGTGCACCTGGGGGTTATTTTTTCGAATTTTTAATTAGAATTTTATTTATTTAAAAATTACGCGAAATGTTGGCGTGTTTCTGCTATAACTTCCGAAAATATTACCGCACAAAAAATATTTTTACATGAAGTTAAAGATAAAAAATTTATCTTTTAAATGATACCAATGTTTTAACATTAAAATTGAATTTCTATTTTTAATGAATTTTTAAATAAATATTTTAACTATATTTTTCAACAATTTTTTTCGTACAAAATAAAAATAAAATTTACGCTGCACGAGCACATTTCGCATTGATGGGAAAAAATTAGCTTTTTTCAAAGTGTTGCCATCATATTGATTAAAGCTCCATTTAAAAATAAATTAAATCTTTTTGGAAATGAAATCTGCAAAAATATAATTTTCGGCACGCGTCTGTAGGAAATGAAACAAATATGAAATATTATTTTTTCTAAAAAATAAATTCAAGAAAAATTATTTTATGATCTTTTACACTCTCTATATTATTAATCCAATAAATCAGTTCCATTTTAAAACAAGTTTTGTTTAATATGAACAGGATATCCATTCAAATCAGGGCCATACAGCTAATTTGCAAACCTTTAGTAAGACACAGATCTGCTAAAATGGTCTAAATGGAAAATGATTACATTTTATGTAACTTGATTCAATAAATGCTCTAATAAATAACGAATTTTTAATTTTACATAAAGCTTCTTCTGTAGAAATCACGAATAACAAAATGTTCTTGAAACATTAATATTTTAAATAAAAAGAGTTAATTTCCAATCAACTAAATCAATCACTTAAACTGACTGATTTATGAAAATTTGAATATCACTATTCAATAAAAAAAGGATAATTTTAGATTTTCCATCGATCGTTTCAAAGAAAATACGCCAATCAGCGCGCAGGTTTCTCAAGATTAATTGGCCTAAGATTATGAAAATGTTGAGTTTTTCTAAATTTTTAACATTCAAAACTTCATAAATAAGTCTTAGTTGATCGTGAAAATAGAAACATTCATTCATTTATTTAAAATTTGGTGCGTCCAGAATATTTCACAGAATCTGATACCTTACTGCATTAAATTTAGACTTCATAATTTTTGAAATATATTTATAGGTCGGAACAAAATATTTTTATTGATTTCATTTCAATCCTTTTGAAAGCAAAACTAAAAACTGAATTTTATGCTGAGTCTGAGAAATTTTTGTTGAATTATTGTTTGAGATATTACATAAATTATGAAAAATATTTTGTAGTTCACATAAGACTAAAATACCGAGCGATTCTGTTTGCAATACTCATATTCAATAATAATAATAAATAAATAAATAACAATAAAGATGATAAATAAAATAAAACACTTGGTTTTATTAAAAAATATCTTTATATTAATTGCAATTTCATCATTTCCACTTTAAATTAATGTTGAAGTTTTACCGGAAATGACAACATATTAGCAAAATATATATAGTAAATTGAACGAAACGATCTAAACAACAGTATAAGTTTGGTATGACTATCAAAATTTGAAGATTAAAAATGTTTTGTTTGAGAATCTATTAAGAGACCAGTTACTTAAAATATTTAATTCAAAATTTTAGCGAGCGGTAATACTGGCGAACCGGCTGGTCGCCAAAGGTGGCTAGTCTGGAATAAATGGTTCTTCAAAATCACTGAAAAACACTTCGGTGAAATTGTAATGATTTCATTATGTTAATTACTTAGCAATGTTAAATATAAATATGTACGAATTGAAATGCAATAAACTAATATTGATCCTTTAGTGTCTCAATTTTGATTTAAAAATGACATAATATTAAGCTCCATTAATTTATCGAGAAAAATCTTCCGATTTTATTAAGTATAATAAATTATTATTATATGTCATCCGGAAATTTTAATACTTGATAAAGAATTTGAGGTTTGTGTTGCATATATATTTACCGGCTGTTAAATATTAATTGGTGAGACTAAACATTAAAAGATGATATAAGTTTATTAGATTTTAATAACAACCTCTCCGGGTAAGTATTCGATTTACTAGAGTTCAGAAACGAATTTAGTCTTCCTTGAAATAATATTACAATCATTAACTAAAATAGGTTACTATAAAATCAGAGTTTGACTGCTATTTTCAGACGCAAAAAATTAATGTGTTAATGTGAATGACAACGCATCGGATATTGAAAACAAAAGCAAGTTATAGCAGATGGTATTATACAAAACACATTGTGGCAGCTGATTAATATATTTCTCATGCAGGTGCAAACGTCAGAATACTAATGATGTGGACCAGAGAGAAGGAAAAAAACTTATTGAAAAAATAACGATAATTCTCTTAGATGAAACTCACGCATGAGTTTTCAGCATGGGAGCCATTGCGAGCTCAAATCACACCACGTCATAATCAACGTCTATCTTTGTCATATGCAGGGAACTTTTCCTTCTGCAAGATACAAAATGAATTTAAAAATGAAATCGGCGAGGATCATTTGATATATATCGTGTCAGTATAAATTAACTGAACTCTATATTTTTCTAGGACATACAGACAATAACAAAGACGCCAATTTTAAAAAGGCATCAGAATAGACAAAATTAACTTTGTTTCGTGAAATCAAATTCTACAAACGGGAAATAAAATACTGTAAGATTTACATGAAAAAAAGAAACTACAATTTACCTTATGAAGCTTATTAAAATGAAGGTTCTTTACCTATATGTAATTTATATATGATATTTCTTTCGTTAAATTTCTACGATAATCTTTTATTCTTTTCTTGTTCCTTCTTATTTTAAGGAAACTAATAGCACAAAAATGAAAATACTGATTTAATTCAAATACGTGTACCCTCGGATCCATGGTTACACGGTTATTTTCTCTTTATACTTGCATAAAATTTATAAAAAGTTTCTAAATGCTCTTGTTAATGCGCGTAGAATTGATAAAAAAAATCTGATCAAAAGGGAAAATACAAGCGTCAGATGTTGATACGAACATTCTAAATAAAATGGAATTTTAATCGCGTTTAATATTTTTTTCATTTTTAATGATTGGTAAAGAATTGTCTTTCATACGGAATTCATTGTGGCTTGAATTCTTTATTATAATATTTTTAGCATGAGAATTTAGCTATGACAATTTTTTTTCCACCTCAAAATTTTTGACAAAAAATTAATTTTTACTTATAAGTACTTTAATAAAAGGGAACTTTCATTTTTTAATTTGTATTGCTTTCTAGTTTTAATCTCAAAAATAGTTGACATTTATTTATTTTAAATATTATGGATTCTCGTTATTAATTTTCTAAAACACATTACAAGATGGCGCCTCTCAAATGAAACATAGAATCAAATAAAATTAATTAATTAACTCATAATTTAATGCCGAATTATTGTTTGTCATTGGAGGCATGAAATTACTCAACATTGCAGAACTCTAGTTTATCAGAAAGTAAGTTAAAACTTCTTCTTAACACATATGAAATTTATAAATGTGAAGAAAGCTAACTTAAGTAAAAAAAGGGCAAAAAAATAAAAGTATATTAAAAAGGAATTTAAAAATTAGTGTATTTGATCATGTATTGAAAGGCAAATATTAAGAAAACATTTCATTATTACGAGTATAAGGAATTCATTGTTTATATAACGATTGTTATTGAAATATAATCTAAAAATATTATGTTTTTATATGAATTTCTCTTTATTCTAATAAATATTTTCTTTCTAGGTGAACTTTCACCTGCTGCGATAGCTGGTGTAGCTTTTGGAGTTGTTGCTGGTTTTGCTGGATTGGCTGTCACTATTCTGTTTTGCTACTATGTCCATAGAAAACAAAAACAGTTGGAGCAAAGTTCTTCTTCTTTCTTACAAACTAGAAATGGAAAGATGCAGATATGATTTCTTTTTCATTTCTTTTCACCAATACTATGACATTTGCTCATTTTTCATTATGGTAATCAAAATTTATAATTAATTTTAATATCAGAATTAGACTTTCATAACGCATAATATATAATGAATCGTTTTTTCCATCCAATGAATGAGGAATTTACATTTGTAAAATAAAATATTTTTTATATTTTCCTGCTTTGTTTCTTTTATAATGCCATTAAATCATACAGAAATATTCATTGTTATGATAATGCTATTAAATCTTAAAGGAGTTAGTTCGTATCAGAGTCACAAATACGGGTTACGGCGCATGTTACCTATTATCTATCTGCACGCTGTCTTAGGCAGCGCTATGATATGACTTCCTTTTCTCTTTTTCATGGTGCACAGTGGATTGCAATAAACAGTTGAGGCTATTTACATGGCATATGTTACATCAGAGGCAAAGAAGGAGGCATGGATGCTCCGGGTGCTTTCTTAGAGCCCCATTGAAGGAAATATATTTGCGGGTTTATATCGTTTTTTAAGTCAAATATGATTAAGGGGCGAAAAAATAAGAGCCTTACATAACAATGGCATTCGTGTAATCTCGCCGAGCCACTGATGATAACCGGAGGCGAAAAACTCACATTTTGCTCCGGACGCCGCTCATACTTGTGTCACGTGAGCATAAATTGACTCCAGATTAATAAAGAGCAGTTTTAAATTGCAAGTATACATTTAAAGAATTTTGTAGTTGAGCATTTAATCAATATAAAATGAATGAAATTTTTATATTAGTGAATATAATTGTCAATGCAAAAAATTTATCTGAGAAAGTTTTTTATTCATTATTTTAAAAATTAAGTTTTATTTTATTTTTAATTAAATTTTTATATCTTTTGATTTTTAATAATAGGTTTAATACAGAATCCGGAAATTAGAATCTCATTAAAATTTCTTTTTTTTTTCGAAAAAGTTTTAATTGTTTGATTTTTATCTCTATTTTCGAAAACAGAGTAGGTCTGAAACCTAAGATATCATAATACAAATGTCACAACCGTTTTGCAACAGTTCGCAAAATTGTTTGATTTTACGTTTAATTTTTTCGTGTAATATCCGTAAATACTAAAAATAGTTTCTAGTTATATAAGTCAATTGCTAATTTTATAATCATATAAAATATAATATGAAATAAACTTTACTTTTAACTTAGTAAATTATTTATTCATACAAAAAATACACTCATGAACAATTTCTCAAGAGACATGAGACCCTAAATTTCATCGAATATCAAAGGAATAAAAATTGCAAATAGAAAAAGTTATAAATAATTATCAAAAATATTTTATTGAAAAATAATTTTATCTGTTTATCTCTCAATAAATTATTTTCTAGTTAAAATGGAATAAAGATAATTGATACCGGCAGCTTTTTATAACTTTAAGGAAATAAAGTATAAATAATCATTTCATATGATTTATTTCAAATCTTTAGCTTTATATGCCTCATATTTCGTTGGTAAAAATATGCTCATATGATTTATTTTAGATTACATTAGCATTATATGTCTCATAATTCTTTGGTAAAAATACGTTTAAGAGATTCGACTTCAATATATTTGAAAAGTCAAATTATGATATAATTTTGATCAAAACACGACTGTATTTTCGAAAGCTTGATTTTCAAAACCCCGATTCTTCTTAAGATTGGAAAGAATGTTTTTTTCCTTTGTGGTTTCTTATCACTTATGCTGCAAATAAGCAATTCGCAAAGTTTAACGGTATTTCTTATCTTAAAAGATAAAACGCAGTGACGTATTGGATGATTCAAAATTTTTTTTGAGGAGCGACAAAAATTCCAGATGGATTTCTACAATACACGTGCTTTAAATGTTGCATTGCAGTCGGTTAAAGACTCGCATTTTATAAAACGTTTTTTATTCGAAAATCAACTGCGAAGGAGTATTCAGGATATAATGAAACTGGGATAGACTTTAGCCCCCAGAGAGAGTTTGTAGAGAGTTTGCATTGTAGAAAGTGCATATAGTAGTGTAGTTCCAAAGTAGAAAATTTCTTTCTTTTTCTTTTATGACTAGGAAAAGGAAATTTGTTTGTTATGTAATTGAACTGGAATAACTTTTTATCTTCATGTTTTAAATGAATATGTGATATCTGGCCACTCAAATTTTTCCATGTATCTCAAGGCAGGGCGCAGTAACTATTTATGGTTTATGATTGGTTCACTTGGTTCACTATGGTTGGTAATACACAATTTTTCAAATCAGTTTTAGCCTATTTTGCTATTTTTTTTATTGAGAAATTAAAAAGATACACAGGTTAATTTTCGTACTCTTTTTCCTGTTTACAATGAATATCTGACGTCCGGTCATTCAAATTTTTCTGTGTGTCTCAGGACAGGTCTGAGTAGCTGTTTATGGTTTATGGTTCACTTGTTAATTAATAAGTAATAAACAATATTTCAAACTAGTTTTAGCCTATTTTGCTAATTTTTTTTATTGAGAAACTGAAATGATGCAGAGGTTAATTTTCGAACTTTTATTCATGTTCACAATGAATATTTGACGTCCGGTCATTCAAATTTTTCTGTGTGTCTCAGGACAAGTCTGAGTAGCTGTTTATGGTTCACTTATTAATTAATAGGTAATAAACAATATTTCAAATTAGTTTTAGCCTATTTTGCTAATTTTTTTATTGAGAAACTGAAAGGATACAGAGGTTAATTTTCGAAACTCGATTTAATTTCTGATACATCAAATACTTGCGAAAGATGAACATAACTGTTTAATTGGAGAGTTTCTGAAGTTTTAAGGCAATCGAATTGGATATAAACTTTATTTTAAAATTGCTGATAATACTATGAAATTTCAAATCAATTTTATTTTATATCATTAATAAAAATAATCATCGAAGAAACAATAGTGCATTATTTCAGAATAAGCGCTTCTTTTTATTATATGAAATAGGATACAAAGCTTTATAATTATCTTTATTAGAATAAGCTAAAACAAAATGATGTGCATATTGAAGTGTCATTGGAGATAAACAGTGACCTATTGATGATGATCTGAAACTACTTCAATGGAGAAAAGCTCGCGATATGGCATTGAAATTCGCATCATAAATGGAATTCAATTGTATCAATAGATTAATGTTCCTGTTTCGTTATCCTCTTTGTATTTGATGTGATTTGTTACACTTCGTCTAGATTTCAATCCATTTGTTCAATTATTTCCTGTTTAAAAGCTTTGTAAATTCTGTTGGGGATGGTATTAGTTTTGAACCGAGGTCGGGTTATTGGACAGATTTCGGTGGCACAAGAGTCAGTTATGGCAGAGCTGCACCAAATACAGTGTGGCATATAAATCAACTCTATATATTGGAAAATAAAATTAAACGATATAAAGATTTCAAAGGAATTAAGATCTCCCACAAAGCAGTTTAAAATATTTCTCAATTGGACAAAAGTTTAAAGCCAGTCGATTTACACTATCTGTAGTAAAATATATTTAAAACATTTGAAAAACTGTGATAAAAGCAACAAGTGTCAAAAATAGAATGCGGTGGAACAGAATTCAGAGGAAGGCACTGGCTCACCTTGGGCTCTCTAGCTAAATATGATGATGATGTGATAAACGCAATTTTATGTGGTAAAAATATCAAACAAAAATATATTTAGCCTTCGTGAGAAAAAAAAAGAGTAAAAATTGATTGGTGATTAAGTTTAAAAACTGGATATTCAACCAAAATATATTCTTCAGAATAATCCACATGGCATAACGAAAGGTAGTAAGATGGAAAAGGCATTAGATTTAGGATCCCATCATATAAAATTGCTAATTGCGCTCACGTGCAAGTGTCTGAAGTTTCACTTCGTACTATGCAACTTCCATACTCTAAGAGAGTTTTCTATGGAATAAAATTCCGAATTAATATATTTCTGATCACCATATATTATGATTTCTTGATGATGATGTCGTGTATGCGTTACCATGGAAATGGGATGCAGTAGCTTCTGAGGGTAAAGACCCCTGAGAACCCGAGGGCAGAAGTCTGACTTCTAGCTTCACAGATAGAACACAGATGAAGAACAACCATGCCCGAATCGGAATTCGAACCCGGGACGCCCAGATCACGGGGAAGGTGCGCTACCCCTATGCAAGGACGCCGGCCTTACGACTTCTTAAAACGGCTATTAATTTTTACTTTCTCGTATACGAAATGTAGAGAAAGTAGTTTAATCTTCAAAAAATTCGAACTAGGGATTTTAAAGAATCTCCACGTTTCAAATCTCCCTCAGTTCTAAAAACGTATTTTTTGGCATTATAACAGTCTGTCCGCACCTACGTCTGTAACAAAGATAACTCAACAAACGGTTTGAATCCGACGGATGAAATTTGGTATGTGGTCTTTACATGAAATTTGTAGATTTCTGTCAAATTTTGAGCAAAATCCGTTCAAAAGACGTCTGTCTACCCTTTTTAATACGATAGCTACAATAGGAAGAGAGCTCGATGGCTAAAATTCAACATATATAGTGTTGACATTTATCAAATTTTGAGTCAAATCAAATAGGGGGTTGATTATTTGTCCATCTGTACTTTCAAAAACATGTAAATGCAACAACTCAAAAACGCAATGACTTAAATATATCAAAATTGTTATGTGATTTTATGAAATCATATAATTGTCAAATTTTTTTCAGTCAGTTGGGAAAAACGCGTCTAAAACACAAATTCAACTTTCGAATACTATTAATCGCATGCCAGTTATTAATCGTCTCCTCTCCTCCCAAAAAATCTAAGATCACACTACAGGTTCAGTAAAAATTTTGAATTTATGCCTGAGCATAATATTTCGTAAGTGTTATACACCAATGCTATGCAAGGCATTCCGGGATAACGCCCTTATTAGAGAGTTGCGAGAAAGTTTTGAGGAGACATTTCCTGCTGTTTTTTTATATGGTTGGAATTTTAACTATTATTGACTAATCCATCTTTATAATGACTAATCAGGGGCAAACTTTAATTTTGAAAATTTGCTAAGTAAATTTTGCGTTCACATAGCATACAGTTAATGTATACTAAATTATATACACATCATACTGTCTTGCTTTTTTTGGAGTGAGCACAAAAAAGACACTAAATGACTCATGAATTTACGTAATTGCACACAATACAAACATTAGCTCTTTAAAGGGCCAATTTTTTTCTAGTCATATTATGTTAAAATATTTTTAGGCTTGAAATTAGAATAAGAAAACGGATTCATTTAGCTTATTAGATAAATTTAATTTGATTGATTAATTAATTTGGTTAATTAATAATTAAGTAACAAATCAAGACACAGCATTTTGTCTGAGATAAAGAACTAAAGCATCTAAGTTTCTGACTTACTAAAAAAATTTGTCTGAACTTATGCCAACCTACATAATTTCATACAAAGATTGATAAATTTGGTGGGAAGCATACTTCCCACGGCCTTAGAAAGGGTTAAAATAAACAAATAACGCACAAAAATTATTTATAAGACAACTCATTCATTTTTCATATTAACATCTAGATCTACTTAACATTTCTTAATGAACATATTTTTTGCACTTTTTGAAATAATTGCAAGCTAATAATACTAATAAAAATAGTTCATCATTTTTATAGTAACTTAAAATTCCGAATTCAGCAATATTTTTCTTTCATTGTTATGTGTTCTAGTTAGATAGCGAAACAATGATGTTAGTAATCGTAGAGGAACAGTAAATATCAAGAGATAAAACTGTCTGTTTCATTTTCGGTAGAATGAACTATAAATGAAGAAATTAATCTTTCTACGACTTTACCTTAGAAAAAAAAGTTGTGAAACAATTAAGAGAGCTATAACATTCTAAAATGTGAGAATTATCAACCAAATATTATCATTGACAAATTCTATCAAAAGCTGTTTTTAATGGATAATAATATTTTAAAAATTGTTTAATGGCTATTGATATGCAATTATTTATAAAGCACAAAACCTTCTTAACTATAAGGCAGAGAGATAGTAATGAAAACCACCTCGTCATTGCTTTTACACTAAAGTAAACATTTATGTTAAAAAATTACACGTCATTAATAAATTTTTTTATGTACGATTTAGCAAAGAAGAACATTCCATGATAATTGGATACGATTCATTTATACTTCAGAATTCTATGTATATGAATCCTATGAATTTAGTTTGAATAATTTTTCTAATTGAAAAAAAAAATGTTGTTTCAAATAAATAAATAAAATGCAAAGAAATGGCTAGAAGATTGAAGCTTTTTTTATCACGGAAAATTCAGTGGAAATCACAAAGAAATATCTTTTTTTTATATTATAATTAGTTTTTTAAATCACCTATAATTACTTAACTCAAAATGCTAACAATAATCACACTTAATACACAAAAACCAACAAAAACACAATGGAAATTGATGCCCGAAGTAATCCCCTCTAAATCTAGTTCATCATTGTATTGATTTTCGTCCCCTTCCAGTAAATTCATAGGTATGTGGTTCTGAAGATGAGGCACTTATCTATTCATCGCAGTGTAACACATCTTGAGGTTATCTCTAGCTCTGCAAATATGAGGTGAATTATATATCTTTCGCGTTATCTTAAGTATACACGCATACATGCACATACACACAGGAAATGATCAAATGGGGCTGTGTTGCCATTCTGCTATGCAGTTATTTTAGATATTTATTCGTAGTTGCTTTGCTCGTTTGGAAGGATTTCAATATATCTAGAAATTCACCTGGAACACTGGCCGTTACAGAATGGATAGAATTGTAGGTAACTCTCTTATCGTTTCTGTAACTGACGAACGATAAGGGAATTATTGTATTCATGCTTATGGTTGATTGAAAACGATGGATATTTAGACATTCGGATTCGTACAAGAGTACAGTAATGGCGATTTTTTATGATCTCAGTTTAGTATGAATATGTTTTGATGAGGATTGCGCGGTAAATATGTCTTGGAAATGTATTATTTAACACATCATAAAATATTTGTTTTATTGTTGTTTATAATAATAATTCAAAATATATACATAAACTAATAATACATTGCTTAATGATAATGCTTCTAACCAGCAGACAAGGCTGCGGTAGTTTGGTAAAAGAGTCTTGAATTGGAGGATAGTAGGTTCGTAACCCAGTTCCCCTAAAGTTATTTCACCTAAATGAATCTGGGACTCGTTCAAAATTTACTTCTCTGAATGACATTAAGTTTTGAGAGTACCGGTATCGGCTCAGGTATAATTTTTACCATTTGATCATGGATTAGATCCATCGAGTTACTCTTTAAAATAACTCTAGCCTACACAGGAACGGACTATTAATTCCTCTAAACAGAATAAATAACAGTAAAACTAATGAACACATCCTAATAAACACATCGTGCATTGTTTTTATATTACTTACATGTTATTTTTTAAGTGGAATTTTGAGAATTGAAGAGAGAAAATCAATAACAAACTGAAAAAGTTTTTAGTAATGAGGAATTTAACGCATTGTTGATTAAACCAACTGATTCTTTTGCTCTATTATCTAATTAGAATCATCTTTCCTTCCTAGAATATGCCGTTCTAGTGAATTAAGAGCTCGCTGAATTCTTGGGGGGTTTAAGGATTTTGTGTTATTTTTGCATCCAATGGCAGCGTCTTTGAACGATTTAATTTTAGCCTATACGTTTAAAAAGCGTTTAAGAAGCGAAAATTCGATGCGCGTATGACGTAACGGCACGACGATTAAGAGTTTAAAACTCAGACACTCCATTAGTAAAATATTTGAATTACAAGAAGCAATAAGTAAGGTAAGAAATGGAATTTTCTTATAAAAATATTGTGCTTGAAAAAAAAGAAGTTTACAAAATTATCTAATATCTATAAAAGAGCACAGAATTATTGTGAATGATGTTAAAAATTTTCAAAAACATACAGGAAGATTCCTCTCATAGACAAGCATTAATTTCCTATCTAATGAACAAAATTTAAACATCAATCATGAAAAATTAATTAGCTATTGTAGCAACAGCAATAGTTTATTTCCAAAAGCAATATAATGATTTCTTTTCTTTGGAAACGCGTCTCATGTACAAAACGACCGATTTAATGAATTGAGCTCAAAATATCTATTTATAGTTTGAAACAAGTTTTCCAGTTTGGAGAGAATTTGAGTTACCTAATAAGAAATTTTATTAGTTTGTAAAATTAAAATGCATATAAATGTGAAAATCACCAGCATTAAAATTGGATGATATTTATAAATGAGAATATAATTTACATTTAAATGAACTTCTTTAAGCTCCTCATGCTGTTCTTAAAATTGTACATGCTTATAAATTAAATAATTCGTAATTTCATCAATATGAATTGACTACTTTTCAACTTTCAAAAATTATCCAGGCAAGACTATCTTATAATCAATATTTTGCATTATTTCCAGTTGATTATTTCTTGTTCTCATGTATATTACAAGAATAATTTTTGATACTTTCAATAAAATTTTTTTAAAAAAATATTTCTCATTATGTGCTAAGCATTAAATGTCATTATTTATTATCCTAATGCACAAGAGTTGGAAATGCTATCATGGTAACAATATATTTACATTTAATATAACACAGGTATCAGTATTCAATATCTACAGTCCTTCAATGCAGCTTTCTGTATAATTTGTTTCCCACAACATGGAATTAGTTAAATACCTTATTCAGTACCAGTTTTGCTGATGTTTGGGGTGGAATGATCTATTGATTTAAAAACCACTGGGACACTTCAGTACTATTGCTGATAGAGTGTTTTGCTCGCTGGGGTTGGAACTTGCTCTACTCAGATTTGAGCTCATCTGACTCAAATCTGAGTCAGATGACTTAATGGGAAAAAGGAACTACTTCGTGGCCGAACTGCTTCAGAGATGATTAAATCAGTAAATCGTTCTATTCAAAGCATCAGCAGAACTGGTACTGAATGAGGTATTCAACTAATTCCATGTTGCGGGAAACAAGTTGTAAAGAATGCTGATATTTACATTGTACTACTGCATATATCATAAACTGGTACCTATGTTTATAAGATGTAAATATATTGTTACCATAATTAAATTTTCAACATTGCATTCTATCATTTTTTTCATAATCTTTTTAATCTTAGACATTTTGAACTTCACTGACTTGGTACAACTGTCTTTGATTCGTTTTATTTAAATTCTTAAAATTACAATCATTCGACGATGACAATTTAATAACAGAATACATTTAACCGAAGCAATTTCGAAAAAAAAAAAAAACATTCGTTGGTACACCAAAAATACTGAAGTTATTTCCATTCAACTATTAAATTAAAAAAAAAAAAATCAAAAATCTGAAAAAAAAATCCAAATTTAAATACAAAACTCGATTTTTACAATTTTACAATCATAAAATAAGTCTAAGTGTTTAAAAGGAGTGCATATTTCTACATTTAAAGAAGTAAAGAATATTTTATAAAATGTGTTGAGATATTATTAATGAATTGCAACATCTGTGGTATAGAAATGCTGATTTCGTTTCGCAGACCTGCATAAAAATTGATCTGAAAGCAGCCATTCAATTAAGAATGCAAAGCTGTAATTCCAAAGAGATAAAAGTAGCTGAAAATTATAAAAGAAAACAATCGCTAATTACAACAGTTTTTCTGGCGCAAATCACTCTTTCGGGATGAAGTGTTCGTTTTATTTTTAAGAACAAGAAAATACGTCGAGCAGTTTAAAGCATGCGAAACGAAAGACACCGTAGTAATTTTCTTCTTGCACGGTCCCCTGGGGGCCAGCGCTTGACTTTCTCTTTAAAAGATGTGAAATGCTAACTAGATGAACAAATTCAACAGGCGCTGATGTAGCAATTAACGTGTTAAGTAATTAATTTTATAAAGCAATTCTTAGCATCAATATTTTTAATTTAGAAATTTTCACCAGCAGACAGATTTTTACTTGTTTAATAAATTGATATGCGCTTTTGAAAATATGGACATAAAAATCGCGAAGAATTATGTACCTAATACAGTATAACGAAAAAGAACTTACCTTTTCTCTTAAGCATAAATATTTTCTGTATTTAGGAATACTTTTAAGATTTGTTTTATCTTTATTTTTTATATCATTTGCTAATTAGTGCCATTAGAGATTTGTTTTAGATGCTGTAATGGATAATTCATCCAAATTGGAATGTCAAGAAAGGATAATTATAATGTCAGCCCCCTAAAAAATCCATGAAAAATATTTAAGTCTTAAAGACTTGCCTACCCCAGTATAACAACAACAACAACACATACTAATAATTTTGACAGTTTTTTTAATTAGTGATGTTTTTTTAATGTCGTGTATTCGACTTTGAAGCAGTAATGTTTTGTTTCTCTTGATTAATATTTGTTTTTTTTTCTTGCTGCATTTTTTATGTATAATACATAAAAATAAATATAGAGATATTTTAAAGTCATCAAATATACCAAATAGATATTCTGTATCTTTTTCAATAAATTAAGCAATATGCTAATTTTGATTTCATCATTCGTATTTTAGTATTTTCCAAGGAGAAGGCAGTGATCACAGCTCAGAAAAGAAAAATCTTAGATTGCGGGATACTGCGTTTTCAGTTGCGTGTAGACATGTGCAACAGTTGCAATTGCGTGCATTTACTAATATTTACTCATTACATGATAAAAAAAGTGGAAAATTGGATTCACAGGCAAAGTGTGAATTCATTTCTTTTTGGTTTTGTTTGTTGAGTGCTTGGTTTATTTTGGATGTAATTATGTTTCTTGCAAGAAGTTGACTGATTAGATGTTTGTAAGCATCCATTTAATTGTCGCATCAGATTTTAGTATGTCGGTTGTGTGAATTTAACAGTTTGTTTATGTTTCTTTTTTTTGCAAAAGTAAACAAATATTGCTGTAAAATTTTTACTTTGTTAAATAATAATTATTTTTAAATTTTTATTGCTTTTTAAGGAAACAAAATTAATATCTAGTAAATCTGCAAATATATTAATTTCACAGATATTAGACACTACACTATACATCAGCCACTTTCATCGTGGTCCAGTGGTTAATATCTGAACTAATAAGAACAGACAAAAATTTCCAGTTGAAAAACCGATTTAAATGAAGTAAATTACATTGTACTTTGTTTGAGTCAATAAATACACTTTTAGAAAGTAAGGAAGGCAGAATTATTTTTACATAGTGTCCTGATCCTATTAGTGATATCCTGTTAAAAGGTTTTGATATTCAAATGCATACAATAACAAAAGTTCCATTGTTTAATGATTATAAGTGACATAGTAATATTTGTTTAAGGTAAATTTGAAATAAATACAAATTTATTTCAGGGAATAAATATCAGCTTTTGAAAAAAATAATAAAATGTTTGGTCGAAATTAAAAATGTTTTTGCAATTTTTTATTGGTTTTAATATTCAACAGAAAACCTTAAAACATATATTCAGCTTGAGCATAAAAAATAGAAAAATAACACAACTTGTTGAAAAAATCTAAACCATGTTTTTACAGAATGAAACGTTGCTTAAAATATTGTTATAATAAACATTTTTATGAAATTGAATTAAAATTAACTTTACAGTAACATTTGCTCAAAATGACTTTCTTCAGTTGAAAAATAGAAATTCACCAGTGAAATAAATTCTTGCTCGTTATGTAACATTGTAGACATAATGATCTGAGATATATGCCAAAATAATAGGAATATATGCCATGATATAAGATATATATTTCATATAATCAAATTCCCTCTATTCGTGGTTTCTGTTTCGAAAACTTTATTTTTAAGCAATCTTAAATGATGTATTTTAAAGGACTTAAATCTGGCGATCGGGGGAGCCACTCATAAGGATCGCCATATTCAATGATATTAATCCCATATGTATTGAGAAAGAAAAACATAGGCAAAAGGATTTGTGAGCCTAATCATGCTTCAGCCATACTCCTGACAAATTCCATCTCGAAACAGACTCCTCCAAATAATCAGATAATGGCCCAGAAAAAATAGTCGTATATTTGGCAGACGTTAAAGCATCATCAAAGAAGAATGATTCAATTACTGCATTCTTCCATTTTCTGTCAAGAACATTCACCTACCAATGCACTTGGTCCTATATCGTATGCTAAAAGGATTTCCTAGCGACCAAATGTTACTATTATTTAAACTTCATCTCATAAAGATTTTCTTAGCAGAAAAAAGTTTGTATTAAGTTCTTTATGTCTGAAATACTCTAATATTGAAATATCAATATTTCAAATAAAATAAATTCCTGGAATGCAAAAAAAAAAAAAAAAAAAAAGACGAAGTAGTCGTTTTCCCAAAATTCAAAATCTTCATATTAAAATTCTTAAGCATATTTTGAGTTCATATTAAGTGTATAGAACTCTTATGATTAGCGTGTGTAAAAGTGGAAGATTGTAACTTCATATTTTTTCTTTTCAAACAATAAAAGATAAAGTCTTCTTAATTTATTATATAGTTTTTTTTTTTGTAATGTAATCCATCGTTTGGTAATCACATTAAATGTAACATAGAGTTCAGTAATTGGTTGAATTAAATATTTATTTTCAATTCTTAGAAATACCGTTGTTATGCGTATGAAAAATGCCATGAGATTTTTTTAAAAATTTGTTTAAAATGAAGTAATAAGTATACTTACCAGTAAACATTCTGAGGTATTCTTAATCTTCAGGGTCAGTAATGAGCATGCTTGTCATTTCCAGTTTCGCCGGAATGGACAGTAGTGAGCATGCTTATTATTTCCATTTTCGCCGGGAAGGGCATTAGTAAGTATATTTTTTTTCCAGAATTTCATAAATTAATAAAGTAACTGGAAAAAGTTTTGTATTTTCTTTTGCTAATATATCAGTGTGTCATAATAAATTTCAACAAAAATTTTTGGAGTTGTTCCTGAGTTACGGATAATAAAGCATTAAACAAAATTATTAAAATATGAGACATATTAATACCCTTCTAAATAAATAGTTAAATATCAAAATTCTATTCGAAGTATTGGTACTATCTCTTCATGCTAAATGATCGAAGGAAATCTAAACATAATATCAAGTTAATACATAATTTCCATTTGCGAGATTTTTTTTTTTGCATAATTTTTATTTGCCAGATTTTTTTTGTATAATTTTTGTTTTTCGAGATTTTTTTTGCATAATTTTTATTTGCGAGTTTTTTTTTTGCATAATTTTTATTTGCGAGATTTTTTTCCCGCATAATTTTTGTTTACGAGATTGTTGCATAATTTCCATTTGCCTTTTCTTTCAGTGATCCTTTAGAGGAATTTAGCTTTTAAAATCGTCTAAAAGAGCAATATTCAAAGTTTCAGAACTCTGTGATTTTAATCGTTGAGAAGTGGATTTTTTTTGTTTAAAATGTAAGTTTGGCAAAAATATTTTTTTAAAATATAATTTAATCAGCTTTACCGGACAATTTTAAGTACAAGACAATGGAACTTTTTTATTGCATGCGCTATGTAATCAAAACTTTTTGACTGAATATTTCTATTAAAATCGGAGGATAGCATAAAATTTTAATAACTTTTTTTTTCAAAAGTGCATTTATTGATTCAAACTTCATAAAATTAATTTTTTACTTCAATGAAAACATTTTTATAGTAGAAAGTCTATGTATACCTTCAACAGTTTAGAAATTAGCTGTTGTACCACGACTATAGTGATCGTCCTGTGTATTATTATTTTAATTTTTGTATTTTGACCGGGATATATTCTTATCCCTCGTCAGTTGACAGAAATATATCTTTTCATAACAAAGTTAATGTACATTTGAGCCTATGGATTCTAATTATTGACTACAGAATTATAAAAATTCATCTTTTACTGTTTTTGTTTATTTCATCTTTCCTGCTCTGCACTTAACTTAAACTCTACACTTAAAACCCGAAACTCCTTGCCAGAATCAGCAGAAAGCAGTAAATTATGTTCATCAACAAACTCATTATATTTTCATTACATCACACGAATATTAGAAGTTTCATCCCGAATTTGGGAAAAAATATTTTCAACAATCATTTGTAAATGTTCATAATCATTAGTGTCTCTACATTTTATTAAAATGCATGCTACAGAAATTCCGACTTTGAACTTATAAAATTACTATCTCATTTGTCATTTACATACATTTGCTTTGATTTTTTATAATTAATGTCTACCAACTTCATTTTTGTACTGAACTCGCCGCTTTTTGAATCAATTATTTGTTACAGAAGCACATAGTATGATGCACATGCTGAGTATATTTGAATATTTTTCATGCAGTGTCTTTATTGAAGTAGTTTTTAACTTTATATCAACTGTTTACTCTCAACGCAGTTTCACCAATGCACATGTTTTTGTTTCATAACGAACAGTCAGAGCTCAATAATGCGCTAATTGGCGAAAAACAACTTGGTAGAATCATGTAGAATCTTGGTAGAACAATTTTAACATATGTTTCAGGCAATGCTACCAAAAGGCAATAAATAGATTTTAATTTTCTATATCAAAGTATTAGAAAACTAATAAGGCTAATAAGCAATCTGTGAACATTTAATGCGATGATTAGATAATTATTTTAGCAATTATTATGCTGAAAGCAATATCAAGGAAAAGAGTTTGAGGAAAATTGTAATTGTCAATTGAAAGTACTAAAACGTGAATTTCTAATGAGTTTTATATTTTGTAGAACTGTATGAAGAAGTAAACAGAACTGTTATGAAGAATACGATTATGTCTGTATTTGAAAATTTCACTTTAGAAATCTTTAAAATTGTCTCATAATCCTGTTTTTGTTTTATGAAAATAAATTTCCGTGACTGCTTTTGTGAGGTTTTTGTAATTGGACGATATGGCCAGTCATGACTACTTTTTTTAAGGCTGCTACCATTATAACCCTTTCACATGTTATTAACACATCGAATCGCATAATTTTTTAAATTAGAAGGTGAGTTAAGATAGCAGTGATGCCCCAAATCGAATGTTTCATCAAATTAGAATATCGAAGAAATTTGACTATTTGCTTTGCCCACGACATAAATGGTGCAGCAAAGTCAATATTAGAAGCATAGTTTTTACTTTTGGCTAAAAGTTAATATTCTCCTTTCAAAAAAAATTCATCTTAGCCAAATTTCAGGAATGATTTAATATTGAATAGCAAATGTATTTTAAGGCATAGTCACTAACGTGACTATTTTAAGAGTTTAAAAACTTTCAGGACACTACGTGTTCATTTGCAAAAAAACCCCTCAAATTAGCTTAAATAATCTTCAAAAGAGATTAACGTTAGCAAAAATAGTTTTCATAATACTAACATTGTTAGACTATTTTTTAACAGGACGTTTTGAAATTTATAAAGTTATAGTAAATCACTTTATATATACGCCATGATTATTTTTCTTATGGTTATTACCATAATGGTCCCTTCACTTATAATGCAAACATCAAATTAAAGAATTTTATGGATTAACAGCTGAATTAATATAACAATAATGCCCCAAACAGGAAGTTTCTTCTAGTTAGAAGTTAACAGAAATTCAGCTGTCAGTGGAATAAATTTTTATTACAAACTCAGTGCTTTGAAAATTGCTGTCTAATCGTAAAAAATCCGCAGTGTCAAAATATCTTCTAAAAGAGTCCAATTTTTCAAATGTCTAATTTTAGGAATAGTATAATACTGAATTGCAATTGTATTTTAATTTTTGTGGTTAAGAACCTTTAAACTTTCACGGTACTGGATGTTTATTTACCAAATATTTAAGAAAATTCCATAGTGGCCGAAATATATTACAAAATAGAGTCATTTTTAACAAAATCCACTTTTTTAGGTGTAGAATATTATTCAGTTGGACTGTTGTCTTCTAACTTCACTCATTATGTTTGCTATCTCGACAAGAAATGCTTCTCTTCCAGATGAAGTCATAAAACCATTTGATGGCCTTCTATCTGCATTACCTTTAATTCCTGACACAGCAGTAGCCAAGAAAAAAGATTTAACACACTCGTACGAATTATTTACTGTTATCCCCAGGGACATCATCCCCGATGTTACACTGATATTGCGCACTGAGTAAGCGCTTTTAATCTGAAATAATGCTGAGCTTTGCGTCGGTCTGAATGTCATTTTTCGTGCCCTGATGGCATTCCCTAAAGGGTTTCCTTAATTTGCGATGTCTAAAGGCAAGGAATGTGGACGAAGGAAGTCACGCCCCTCGCTGGATGCACTTCCTCGGGAAGAATGCAACTCAATTTGGGTGAAGGAAACCGTCCAGAATGAAAGCCTGGATTAACTTCGTAAACTATATAGTTAGCTGTGTAGCCACTAACTACTTATTGCAGAGCTGGGTTTAAACTACAATGACATGGCTAACTCATTTAACTCGAGAATGAAAGAAAAAAATTGTTGTATAGAAACCCTCCTTTACTTCTTCGCAAATAAATCTAGTATCGGTGCTGTGACTGTAAATCTTCTTTCATTTTAGTTTTGCTTTTTTAAAGGGCGACCCTATTTTTGCATACTTTCATCAATTTGATATTTTTTGCATTCGAAAATTTAAAGTTTGTAACGATGTTATTTTGTTATCGATTTTTCATTCGTTCCTAGATGTATTAATTATCAGTTAATCGCTAATCGTCGTTAATCGAAATTTAATTAGTTCTAATTAAATTTCGAATCTATGTGAGTGGCGCCATCTGGTAATGAATTTGGAAAACAATAATTATAAAATTCAATAATAATAATGATGATGAATTATGAAATTCATCTGAGATTAAAAAGAAAAAAATAACAAAAATTAAAAATTAAAAAAATCCTGTCATTGATGAGCCAAAAAGTAAAAGTTATTAGGTTTACTGAAAAATAGAAATGGCAAAGAAAAAAATTGTAGAAAGCTGAGGAGTGGAAAAATGCATTCATCAAAATTATAATAAGTATCAAAAGAAAGATAATATGGCATAAAATGCTGATTGAAGTAATTTGTATATATGTTGTTCTGTTTTTATGGCAATTGTGACGTGTAAGAGCACAGTATATTTATCGCACTTTTGTTCCCAACTTGCTTTTCGTGAGACTAATTTGATCATATATGAGAGCAAATTTTAAAAACCTAATAGTTTTTATTTAAAAAAATTAAAAATAAAATTTTTTATGTTTATTTTAAATGAGTTATTTGTGATCATGGGGAAAACATTTAAAAAGAAAAAAAGATTACACAGTTTCAAATGTTCTTTTATCAAAAACATTTTTTTTTAAGCCTTGAAACTCTAGTCTAGTTAGGGTTGGATTTCATCCAAAATTTTGATTAAACCGAATTTTAATATTTCGTATTTGCAATTCAGTAAAACCTATACATAAATATAATCTGATTTTCGCAATTGAATAAAAAATTAATTTAAGAAAGATATAACAATAAGAAAACTTAATTTAAAAATAATCACTTACATATAAAGGGTGATTATGAGAAGATAAACTTGCTACATTATGCATATTCTTCATACTATCGAGTTTAGACAGAAATAAATTACAGTACTCTAATTATTTACGAAAAAAAAAAAAAGATGGCTCAGATTGTTCTTTTTAAAGCAATGCTAGTAAATTAGATTTGTCCTCAAGGGGAAAACTTTGAAACTTCACCAAATCTTGGATTAAAACTTATGCACCTAAGTTTTTTTTAATGTATACGAAAAGTAACAACCGAAATGCAATTAATATTGGTAAAAATATGCTACGTTAAATTTTACAATATTCAGAAATGAAAGGAAAAAATGGACAAAAGTTACAAGAGAAAAACATGTTGAAGAATAAGATTAATTGTTATTTTTAAAAAGAAAAAATATTTATCCTTATTATTTTAAATCCCAATAAATCCGTTCCAAAAGAAAACAAAAACCCTGCTTACTTCAAAAAAGTACGATTTATCTGAAAAAAAAAGGAAAAAAAAATGATTTGTCCATTTTCTCTGAAATGTAATTTAGTGACTTTCAAAATAAGTGAATACTTCAGCACTTTTTTGAGAATATGCATTTTGACTGAAATATTGAATAACGGAAATTTGGATCATCAAATTCACGATTCGGTCACGAGAGTCAGGAAAGAATTTGAGAGTTATTAATTTAAAAGTCACTATTTCAGCATAAAATGTACCTGTAGCAAGTAATATAATCAGCAGTAGATTATAAAATTTCACTCCCTCTTTGAGATATAGATATTTATACATGGTTTCTTGTAAAGGAATTTCTGTTCTCTCCTTTTTTTATAAGTATTTGAAACGACATATTGAATTACGAAATTTTGAATTATAGAATTCACGGTTAAGTTATATATTTTTTGATATTTGGAGAGGTATAAATTTCAAAAATAACTCTTTCAATGAAAGATAAACCGATAAATTGATTGGTATACGATTTGTAGAGATCAGTGATCTAGTTTCATACCTATAAAATTTCACTTTCCTTTTTAAATGTGGAGATTCATATTGATTTCTTTTGCGATCTAATCTCGACTTTCTATTCCTCGTTTCTTATACCTATTTTTTTCTTGATTCAGATGATTCTCATGTGATTTTCGACATTTCGTAGAGAAGTTTTATTTAAGTCAAAATTACATGGCATATCATCAGATATAACTGCACATTGTTTTAGACTATAACGCCACTGCCCTTTTCCTTTTACGAAATGCGTGATAAATTTCAGAATTAAATTGGTACTACGCATTCTATGTATATCATACAAACATGAATCGACTTCATCATATCTGAAAAAAAAACTGTAACAAAATTGTGGCAATTACATTCATGAATAATTATCAACTGCTTTAGAGATATAAATTTATCTTTTAAGACATTTTTTATTTATCTTTTATCTTATAAATTTATCGTTAAGAAAAATTATGTTTTTCGAAGATTTTGAAATTGCCGATAGTATCAAATAGGCGTAACTAAACAAATATCTCACTAAATTCGTAATCAATACTGAATTTTGAAATTTTGAAGATCAAAGTTTCAAACTTTATTTTGATATTTCTTTTTAAATAAAATTTGTCTTAATCCTAGAGGCATATTTTTCACTTTATTTCTGCTTGTATACAACATGTTTTGATTGCATAGATTCGAGTACATATTGAAAAATAATAATATTTCAAATTAGTACATTTCATTGTCTTAAGAACATAAAATATATTTTAGCTTTTAGTCAACTTGTTGAAATCGTAGGGGGAAAACGAAGAATCATTCCCTTGATTGTTTTTAATGCTGCTACCTTTGTAAAGCAGATAAAACTATCTGAATGATTACAACAATGAAATAAAATGAATATATTAGAAATGTCTGAATTTGTCTTAAAAAATCTTACTGATGATGGTAGAGCAAACCTTTTAGTATCTAAATAGATAATAAAATGATTCTTTTGTCTATAAATTTGGCGAAATAAAAAAAAACTTTTGTACGTTTTAAAATGTAATTTTATATTCAAAATTAAACCTTTAGTAATTTCAATATTATATAAAAAAGTTCTTATTAATCTTAGTATTATACGAAAAGATAAATCGTTAGTAATAGTAATATTATATGCAAAAATAAGCCCCTGAAATCGTAGTGTTATATACAAAAATAAATTTTTAGTGATCCTAGAGTTATATGCAAAATACTTCGTTAATCGCAACGTGATACACGAAATTTTTTTTGTAAATCATACCAAAGAAATCAAATGAATAAAAAATATTTTTAAAATAGTTTTTTCATGCAAATTCTACTGGATATAAACAAGGTTAACCTTCATTCTTTAATTGAATTGTTGTTCAATAAAATTCATTATATTATTAATAACACTCTCTGGCAAGAGTTTTATTGTACTCTTTGGTAATTAGTGTTATATGTAAAATAAACAAGCGAATATAAACTTCATGCCCTGCCATTCATATCAATATCGAAATGTATTGTTCTTTTTTTAATGCTCAACATTTGTGGACTATTATTATAGAAATAATCTTTTTTTCTGGTTATGAAATAAATTTCATTCTTAGTACTTAAATCAGAAAGCAATTTTGCTTTTAAAGAAAAATATTATCATTGCCGCTCTGTGTCATCTGTATTCCAACTTTACTCACGTTTTACCATAAACCTCAAAGCAGTTTCATCTACCTTTTCAACAGCTATCGGTCCAAAGACATAAGTTATATCCGTTACCTGAGTGATTATCAGCTCACGAATGCCTTTTGTAGATAAGGGCAACTTCTGTCAATAGCAAAGAGAACAACTCGAAATCCAGAGTTACCGTTTCCGTGTTGAGTGATTTTAACGAATTAAAATTTATTATTAAAATAATTTTTATTCGGATACGTTAAAGATGAAGATGTCAGCTGGATATGCGCTGCCCTTTGCTGCTATTCTAGGTAAAAAAAATCAATTCACTTTTTTAATATACTTTCTGATGTTTATAGGCGATAAATCAACGATTGCGACACGTGATGCTATTAAATGTTTTGCAATTTCTCTCTCCATAAACTCGACTATTTCTTTCCATAACCTTGGGAAGCTTCGACGCTGAAAAATATCTATTCGAATAATTTATTTGGCAAGTTTTATTATATGATAGATAGCAGGATATATTTACAAATTTGAAAAATGTTTGATAGTTTTACTAATGTTTTGCTCCCATATAATTTTTTTTGTTTCTGAATATTTTTATAAGCACTGTATAAGTTTTTATTATTTTTTTGACAAATTAGAATGGCATGATTTAACAAATAAAGTATTTTCAAATATTTATTTCTGTGAATTTTTGTTAAGGACACAATGTTGTTATAATTTTTAATGCTTTATAAAGTTGATGAATCAATTGTGCTTTTCGGTATTGAATCAAATGTGAATGTGGTTTTTATTTAAATGAATAACTAATTGAATCACACTATTGAAAAATTATCCATTTTCAGTTTTTAAAGATTTTAAATCATTTTCTTTTTCCACACAACACGAAAACTTTTCAAAGCTAGCTTGTATATGTCCAGTTTTTAAATGCTTTCAATTACCAATTTATGAAGAGATCAAATTGGCTCATAAATGTCTCTATAAACAAATTGTATACAACTAGTAACAAGAATACAAAATTGATAATGAAATATTTGATAGTGTTTATGCTCAAATTTTTTTCAGCATCTAATTCCTGCCACTGCATTAAGGTTAAAAATTATTTCTATGAACTAAATATCTTTTTAATTTCCAGATGACTGTTTAATTAATAAGATTATTTTCTTGGTTAGTTAAGTAACAAAATGATAAATGTAACCGTCAAATGTTATTTCTTTTATATACAGATATATAACATGGTTATTTTGATAGTTTGATTGTTGTAATGAATTAAAACAAAAAATGAAAAAAAAATCAGTTATTGTATTGAGAACACATAAGTAGATATAACTGGCATAAGAAACATTTAAAAAAAAATGTCATTAATTTTATTTCACTGGAATTTTCTTATTAGCTAAATAAATGTTAGTCAAAAATTAAATGAAATGATTATTCGCATTATGTTTTCAAATAATTTTATTAACTGAAAAAATTATATAAAGTAAAGAAAGATATCAGGAATAAAATAAAAAATTGGGATTCAATATTTTAATGAAACTAGATTTTATTTTGAGACTTTACAGATTAAGAAATCAACGATGTCATAAGTCTCACATTCTTTTTAATTTATTCAATATTGAACTACAAAATGATAAATATTTTTTTCTTTTAAAATTTTATCTCTTAAAATTTACGCCACTTTTTATTTCTTTAAAGTCATGTATAATCACTTCATATTCGATAATATCTCATATACATATCATATTTGAATACCTTAATTTAAACTGAACAGACTCTTTCAGCCTGTAATAAACATTAATCAAATTATTAATGTTTATTACAGAATTATTACATGGTTGAAAAAAACTGATGATCACTTTTTAAACTGATAATTATTTTCTAAATATTTTTGTTGATAAATGTAACATACCTTCTCTTTCTGTAGTTCAATTTTAAAATCATTCTTCAAATCCATATTATATTTTTTCAGTATAAAACTCGCTATGTTGCTCTGTAATCTTCTTAATTCTTGTCGAGTTTTCAAACTAATCTCTTCTTAAAGTTTTTCCCCTTCTCAGTGGAATATGTGAAACTTTGTAGAGTAGTTTTTCTTTTACAACAAGATAGTTTTTTTTTAACTGAATGCATTTCTAACGTTTCTTATTGCGCATTAAAAAAATATTTGTTAAAGAAAAGTACACACATCCTTTATATAAAAGAAATGAAAGTTTCAAAGATCTTTAGAACAATTTAAAAGAAAGAAACACTTTCATAATATTTTTAGCAATATAACAATAATAATTTGTAATTATATGTAATTTAGCAACATAATTTAATAATAACGTAAATTTTTAACAGCACTCATGATATGTTTTTTTAAAAACATTTATTAAAATAATGGACTAGTTTCTTATATGAATGATAAAAATTGAAAAAATATTTTTAAAGCTATTTAAATCCAAAAACGTATTTCATATAATTTTCAACAGGATATCAGATTTTTTTTACAGGAGTAGCAAATTTAACATTCAATGAAAAATTAATTTACGAGAAAAATTTGTTTTAAAAATGCTTCTATTTGAAAACATTTATCACATTTAAAATATGTAAACGTTTCGATGCATTTCGCAACGTTTTCAAATTCCATATGTTTTATTATTAAGATTGATTACTTTTCATTTGAGTCAGAACCATAAAAAAACAGAAACACCTGAAGCAATCTCATTTTTGTTTTCCATTTATTTCACAAATAAAATAATTTTCAGGATGAATCTTGCATAATGAAGGAAAAAAGTGAAATATTTCTATTAATGATCAAAATAAAAATTATTGAGTATCGCCTTTTCTCTTTGATTAATTAAGTGCAGACAAATGGTAAATGACTTTTTGCATAGGATTTTCATAATTCATTAATTATCTTTATTTCATTAAAAATATGATCTCGTGTTTGTGATATCAAAATTAATTATCAAATAGCTGTAAAAGTTCAAATGGATCTTCGAGTGAAATAAATCTCATTTACACGGTAGATTGATTTTTTATTCGATTTTTCAAACTGCTAATTATATTGAAATCGTAATTATCATCTAGTGGGTGCTTGTTACACTTTGTAGTAAAATTCGATAATCAAAAATAATAATTGAAAAAAGTGCGTAATTTATTTTCAAAGCCTGAATAATTTAATAAAACGATTTTTACATTCAAAGGCAAAGTATTTTTTTAAAATTTTAAAATACTTCGTTTATATGTATATCAGATTGACTTTTTTATGAATAGGGTTTAGTTGCTCATAATTATTTTTAGCCGAATGCTGAATTTCTTTATTTCTTTCCATTAGTTTTTATGTACATTACAAAGTTATCAAAATTTAGAGCACAAAAATATCAAAATTACTGTTTTCGATTATTATTGTTACGCAACATAAATTTTTCATATTTTTATAACCGAATGGAGATGTTCGTTATTTTTTAGATATAATTATGTAAATCGTTCCTTTTTTAAACTATTCAATATTACTAAATTGCATGACTTAAAAAATTAAAATAAGTTTGGTGAAATATATTAAGATATTTTTTGTTTTAGAACATTTCTATAAAATGGCAATAAAATTTATTTCCTGACATTTTCAATAAAAATTAAATCTATTTGTTTTGGCTATTTAGAGATTAAAGAAAAAACACAAATTTATGGCAGTTTTTTTATTCATATATCAAAATTATAAAAATTGGCTGCGCAGCAAAATTCGAATTTTTAACATGCATTATTACTGTTTCACAACATAAAATATTTCCTATAACAGACACTCAGTAATTCTCCATTGCGCCAGTTATGTTTTATTTTCAAAACGACAAGTAGAATTGTTAAAAGAAAAAATTCAAAACAACGTCCAAAATGTTTACATTGCATTACGAAAAAGTAGCACTCAGATTAGCAAGATAAACGCGTGCTAGGATATGAATCTCGAAGCATTAGCTTTCCATTGCACTCTCTTCTTACATTTTAAACATAATTTTAAGAAATGTTAAGTATTATCATTACGGTAGATATTCTAAACATAATCTAAAGAATGAACACGAAAGAACTTGTGCTCCCATATGAGTTTTTATCACTAAATCCTACACAAATATTTGAAAAGATATGGAAACATTGTACAATTGAGTTACTTTGAAAAACTCGAAGAATTTTTGTACATGAATGAGTTATTTAATTTCTAGAAATACTTCACAGTACTGTAAGTTTTCAGAAACAGAAATATTTTGCGCTTTTGGGTATGCGTCAGTCGATTATGACTTAACCAAATAAAGAAAGGACAGAAAGGTGATGGAGAAGGTGTTTAATATTTAGAATAGAATAAACCGAAACACTTTATTTTAATTTATCGATTTTCTGTAATTTAGAAAGTTTTAATATTACAAATTATTTCTTTTGTAGATAGATATTTATGTTTTGGAATTTAAGAAGTCCTCTTCTTGATCACTGCCTATTATCCTCTGAAGAGTAAAATCATCCAAACATCATAGACCTGATTTTATGAAAGTTATAATGCTTTTGTACAAAAAGACATGTTTTCAATTAAATCAGTTTTAGCGATTAAATATTTATCTTGAAAAATTTTATATCAATATGGACAACAGAAACTCTGATTTATATTTTCCATTGTTTTTACTAATGATAACTTTAACTTTCAAGAAATAAAGCATTAAATTTATGTACTAAATTTAAAGCATTAAATACTACTAATAAATTCTATTTGGCAGAAATGCCTAAGAATCAATACAGTAAATTGTGCCATTGCTATAGATACCAAAATATAATTTTAGAATCCATTGCACACTTACAGGAGAAGAAAATAAGTGACATCACAACACAGGGCTAGACAATGTGTCAGATGACATGCTCAGTTACGCATGCCATGTGACTGACGTCAGGCAAATTCATTTCATTATTGGAACAGCTTCCACTGTTGACAGAATATCAGATAATTATCCTTTTGTTCAAAAATTACTCATATACTAGTTACTTCCAAAAAGAAATACTACATAAACAGTTTAATGAAAGGTAATATTATTTTTATGTAATAATATTCCAACTGTTTTCACGGCCTTATTAGAGTTATTTCAATATATCACTTATGATCAATATTCATGTGGTTATCGCTTAAAATATTATTATAAATATATTATTTTAAGTAAATTCACAAATGATTATTCAATGAAGAAATGATATCAAACAACTGTACTATAGAAATTCTTAATTTTTTTAACAACATGTTTGATTAGTTTGAATTAAATATGGTCTGCAGGAAGTGTATGCATTGAAAGATATTGAATTAAAATTATATTCTGAACAATTTGTTAAATTCTTAGCTTAAATTAAAAGAACTTAGTTTGTTAGTGAGGAAAAGAACATAGAGCAGTTAAAAGGAAGTAAAATCTGAAAAAAAACACCTCCTTACTCTGTGTAATGATACACAATATTGGAAAATATTAACAGTTTTGCCTTTCTAAAATTAATTTTTAATAATTTGATAATTGATTAATTCAATAATTTATTCGTTAGATTTCTGGCTGAAAAAAACAAACAATTTTTTGTTGAAATTTTAATTAAAGGATGTAATTAAAATTTCATTACAAAAAAACCCCGGAAATTTCGTATAACTGTACTCAGAGCATAATTCTAACAAAATTATTAAATATTAAGAGGTTAAAATAAATTTTGAAAAAGTGTTTTTTCGCATACCCTTATATTTATTTATAAATAATAATACAACTGTCGTTAAAAAAACATCTCAGTGTAGGTTTAAAGAAAAACAAAGCGTGGACTTACTCAATGACGACTATCTTTCTTTAAATGTGTGGTTGCTCCCTCGAAGAAAACATCTCTTTTTCGTATTGGACAGCAGTGCCCTCTATAGCGGAATTCCTTTACTACTGTTTTGTTCACCGTAGAATTTCTAAAACCGCTCTGGTGTAAAAGTAACATAAAAGTTTCGCTGAATTCTATAAAATCACATTACACCCTAAGTGCTATTTAGATTGCAAGTGCCTTACATTTCTTGGAAACAAATGAAAAGCACTTTTTTTAAGAAAATTAAATTCATTGAAAAGACAGAAAAATGTACACACTATATTAGATTGATAATAAGAGTGCAAATGAAAACGATAAAAATAAACTCAGATTAGATGAAAGCTGGAAAAATAAAAAGGTTTTGGTTGCTTTTTTAATTAGAGATTCTCTAAAATCCTTTATAAATAAATACATTTGTGTATACGAATAAGAAAGCGAGGAATAATATTTTTAATGTCTCGAACATCTGCTTTGCAGTAAATGAAAGAATTGTAGGATTTAATTTTAAATTATGTGTTGTAACTAAATGACTTTATTATTATTCTTTTTTTTGATGATTTATGTTTTGATTTTTTATGTTTTTATTAAATCTACCATTTGCTTTGAGATGAAACAATTTATGAGAGAAATATGTGATGAAAAGACTATGAATTAAACTAACTGTTTGACACAGTTCTTTTTCTTGTTGAAACAGTTAGCATGCACAAAAGAGAAACTCTTCATTTGCCAAATCTTTCTTTATTTTTTTTCTATGCTGCATTTGTCCAAACTTCGTTATGTATTTGTGCGCCAAATTTGTATTTTGAATAGCTGCTTTGCTGTTATTATTTCACAAAAAAGATATATTAGAAACATTTTTAACTTTCGATTTCCTTTTTTTTTTCTTTAAATGCAACTTTTATTGAATGTATTTTTAAATGCATCTTTTATATGATTTTTAGTTACTAATATATATTTTAAACTTAGTTGAAGTTTTATGCATCATATAAACATTTTGAATTGATGCCATCTATATAATATTAAGACTAGAAGAAAACAACAATATTTCTTTTTCATCTAAAATGATGTAACCTTACTCTGTAAGTGTCATTAAGACGTGATAATGGAAATTAGATGAATATTTCCACGGATAGATTATATCAGATGAATTTACGGATGAATATTTTATGATTAATGGGGAAAGATCTTCGAAACTATCTTACCATAAAAGTGATTTTACATCAACATCGGGCAGGAATAGATAAGAAATAATATATGACATGATTGAATTTCTGAGATTAGGTTGTAAATAATTTATTGAAGTATTATGTTACTTAGTTATTCGAATTTATTGAGATGTAATATTATTGAGATGTAATATTATTGAGTTAATATAAATTTATCAAATTATTATTTGATTATTAGATATTTGTTGAAGCATTATATTATTGACTTATTAAATATTTATTGAAGTGATGTAATATTGTTGAATTACTAAACACTTACTGAATTATTAGATTGCTGATTTTTTTAAAAATTATTACTTATTAAACTATTGAAATATTTATTGCATATTTCGAGATTTTCTGAAACATTATACGATTGAATTATTAAAAATTATTAAAAATATTATTCGGTATCGAACTCCAAATTTATCGTTCAATAAAATTGATTTTAATACACCAGGTATGAACGTTCCAGAAGTAATAAATTAAATATTTGAATTAACGATTGTAGATTAGAAATAATTTATTAAACAGATTGTGCAGTTAAAACATTTAGTTGATTCTTAGATAAAGATCTATCCGACTCTAAACTATAACATTTGAATGCTATCCGAATCAGTTGGGCATAGATTCCTGTGCTCTCTCTTACTTGACGTGTCTCAAAGCACTTAAACTCAAGTTGGTATGAAACCCATGCAGAAGCTCAAACAGAGAGTGGAAAAGCGTGTTAATGACTTGTTCCATTCTATTTCCATGCAAAACTGCAGCAGTAACTTTCAAAACGGAATAACACATGCTGAAAGTCAGAAATAGTGCAATTGCCGTGAAACATCGTGTACAAGATCCTTCAGTTGACGTTAAGTGGTGTTAATTATTTGCTTCAAGTTGCCCATTGAAAGAAGGGACAGCTTAAAACGCTCGTTGAAAGCTCTTCCTTCTTTTAAGTGCAACGAAATTTAAATTTATGGATTTATTATGATCTAATATTATAAAATATTTTCTAATTAAGTTATCTGAAGAGGCTTCTGTGAAATTCTTTCTGATATATTTGGTAGAAGCAATGCTAGAAAGAGAAAAGAAGTTTTGAATTGAGAGAAAAGAAGTAAAGATTATTAGATTGAAGTAAATGGTATCTTGTTCAGTTAAAAATGAATGTGAACTCAGAAATATGAAACTTGTTCACCATTACGAAATTCATAATTTCTTGATTTGTATTGTATACCCAAGCTGTAAGAAATTTGTAAATAAAAATATTACCCTTTCCACTCTAAAGTAATATTGAAGCTATAGAATAATAAAAAAATATCTGTTAGTAATTGGAAAGCGTATGTAGATTCTTTCCTCTCTCCGCAATTTACTTTTTCTAATTTCATAAGGATTTAGGTATGATGGTTAAAAAGTGTGAAAGCGAATAAAATTAGCGAGATTTTTCAAACGAGGATGTCACAAATTTAGATTAATAAGTGGTCGAATTAAGGCGACTCTTGATTTTTTTAGCGAAATGAAGCTATCAAAAGATTTTTGATGTATCAGTTAATGAACCTGGCAATACATCTTAACTCCTATTAGGTATAATTTTCCTAGTATGAGTTATCTTTCTAACCAATTGTATTCATATTAGGAGGCATACTTTTCTTAGTATGAATTTATCTTTCTTAGTATCTTTCTATCTTCAGCTGCATTCAGAATTTATCTTTCTTAGTATCTTAGTATCTTTCTATCTTCAGCTGCATTCAGAATTTATCTTTCTTAGTATCTTAGTATCTTTCTATCTTCAGCTGCATTCATATTAGCCATAATTTGCCTAATCATTTCTATCTTCAATTGTAAGGGAATTAATTATGAGGAAATTTCCCATAACTAATTCCAATAATAATATAATATTCTAATAATTCCACTAATAATTTGGATAATTCACATTATTTCCAAATGCTTTGAACTGGATGGCCCATCTACGAACAGGGCTGAGAGTTTTTTCTCTCCTACAGATTATCCCTCGTCAGTTCAAATCCAATCAAAAGGGCTATAGTTATTTAGTTTATATGATAAAATAGACAAACGTTATATACATCGTATTTTAAAGTATTATTTTTAATTATATTTATGTATACATTATATATCATTTTATTGTAATCAATAGAGATCACAAATATATAATTTATTAACACTTAAAATAATCTTCTATTTTCTTGCTGATTTGTTATTGTATTTATTTGGTTTAAAATCTCATTTATTCCTTTCTCTCTTTTATTCTGTGAAATGTTTTCGGAAAGACCCTTTCTTATTTTCTTCTCAGTTAAGAGAAAGATTGGATTCACAAAATTTTTTAAATTCTATTTCGTTATCCTTAGGTCACGTGCTATTTGTAGTTATTGAGAGTTCAATTATTTGGGTTAGATTTTAATTTCTTGGTAGATGCGAAATCATGGATTCAAGCTATTTTGATTTAAATGTGTTATTGTTGCCATAGTTGGGTGCTTTTATGTGTTTTGTGTTATATTATTTTGATTACTTAAGAATTATTTATTATTTATATTTTCGTTACTTTTTAGGTTATTTTATACAATTAAGGGTTATTATTTGGATTTCTTATTGCGCAATTTCATGTATTCTTAGTTTTGAATTTCAGAATCCTAAAATATATTGTTGCATGTGTTGCTCTATATTCTTAGGAAAAAAATTATTAAATAACGATGAACTGAAAAAAAAGTTGATTTTATGCAGCTATTTGATAAAAATAAACGAAACATTTTTATGCAAATGTGGACTTTTTAATTGCCTTTTTTACTAATAGTGAATACTCTGAAACGGGAACATGTGCTGTTTGAATTCCCGTGATTCTTTTTGGGTCATCATAGATTTAGAAAATTTGTGTGAAGAACATTTGGGAGTTTTAATATGAATATTTAGAAGTATAAAAAAAGAAAGTATACAAGACATCTAGACTATTTTGCTGTTGACAACAAATAATTATCAAATTATTTTAAAGCAAATATATAAGAATAATTTGACAAATTGATATGCCTGAGTCAGTTAAATCCCCCCCCCCCCCGAAAAAAACCCGTTTTTCCTTTTATAGAGATTCTATTAATCAATATTATTTATATAAAGTTCATCATATGACATTGTAAAAATTAATATTAATAAAAAAAATATTTTTCAAAAATTATAACGAATGCTGTATTGATGCATATTATACTTGCAACTCATTAGTTAGAATTTACATTCAAAAAATTAATAAAGATATGCTTTTTGAACACTAAAAATAATTCAGGTATTCACATAATTTTTAAAATATCAACTCAAATTTTTATCTGAATTCTCAATTCAAAAAAAAAGTAGCAAGTTTTTTTTCTAGTCTCGTAATAAATGTTCTTTGAAAACTGCGTATCTTTTAATTCCTAATAACGCTAAAATCCTCAGAATAAAGAGTAATGAGAATTCTACATTATGATAATGGTTAACTGTTTTATTTCAATTATCTGCATTTCTGCCGCAGGTGGTTTCGGCATAACTTACAGAAAATTTAACTATGTCGAGTTATTTCTTCTTTGTGACTAATTTATTTTGCTTTATATTTTTAAATTTCAGCAGTGTTACTAAGTTTTTTGAAAATTTTCAGTAGAGAATTCATTATGGATTTTTTTTATGAAAGAAACTATTCAATTTTGTAGCTCATTGAACTTAAGATAGAACTGAATCGTTTTGCTTTCTTTTTTTTCCAGTTTTCCCTACAGAAGTACATAAATTTTTATAATGAAGTTTTGCTTTTCTAAGGAATTTTTGTAGATTTTTAATATTGGAATATTCTATTTTTATATGCTGTATATTTAACAGTATAAAGGTGAATGAACGCTTGAGCAATGGTAATTCAGGTATTATTTCATTGAAACATATTTGGAATGGTGCAAATATCAAAATCCTGCGATAATGAATTGAGAGGTATATAAGCATCTTTAGAACTTCTGATCATTTGATCTATTAACATTTTGAATCCGTTTGAGAAATAAGCATGCATTTAATTTTGAATTTAAAATTAAAAAAAAAAGAAAATTTAAAGATTATAAAGAAGAATTAACAGAATAAATCATACTTGTATGAGGGATTTCTGCAATATTTAGTTTAAAAAGTCTGCTCTCACTTCTTTTATATATTTACATTAGAAATGACAATAACACGTATTAGAAATACAACTTGCTTTTTAATATCGAGTTTAGTATCTCTTAGCATTGCTACTTAGTATTTTTTTAATATCGAGAAATGAGTAAAAAAAGTGCAAAAAGTAAAATATTTGACATTAACAGAGAAATAGGATTAAAATCATATCATAAAAGTGATAAATTTTATGATAGGTAAAGACCTTTTAATTTAAAAGTAATTTTTCTTTAGGAAAAAAAAGATGCCAAATTTTTGAAACGAAAGATCTGAAATTTTTTGTGTTTGCACATTAATTATGCGCGTTTTAAGATACTCAGTTTTAAGGGTTTACTATTGTAAAGTCTCGATCCAAAAACAGGTAGCGATATGATCAAATTTTTTTATTTACAGCTTTATTACATAAAAACAACTCTTTCTAATCTAGGTTAAATGAATGATGCTATTTACAACAAGAAAATTACACAAGAATAGTTCCTCGAACTATTTCGAAGGAAACAACTTTACAAGAACAGCGAACAGGCTGTTGGCGTCTTAGGCTACTCCGGGGGTAGCTCTCGGAATCCACCGAATTTTCTTCGGGTGGAATTCTACGCAGAAGTCCGATTCACACGAAGCTTCTCCTCCTTGGTTCACACGAAGCTCCTCTCCTTGGTTCACACGAAGCTTCTCTCCTTGGTTCACACGAAGCTTCTCTCCGTCTTCTTCCGAAAAATCTCACCTTTTATTTTCCTCTCAGACTCCCTGTTACCCAATCACCGTTCAGAACAACCTGAATCGTCTCTGGTCGCCCGTGGGAAAATGTCCATTGATGATTCACCCTCCACCATGGGAAAAATGCAGGACATCTGGAGTGTTTGACACTGTCGCCTTTCGAAGACACGATTTATTTGCCTGGGAAACGCACGTGTGGTTCCTTATCTGGATTAGCACTAAATGGCCAGATGACCGTACTTAAAAGGAGGGTCTTCCATTTGGCAATCTGGAGGCACTTAACACTGTGGGAGTTTCGTTGATGAAGAATGGCCCGGAATGTACATTATCGAGTGTGGGAAAAAGGAATGTCACAGTGGTCACCCAGGAAGAAGCTGATTCATTACACTATTCTTAAAAATGAATTCAAATCTTGAAAATTTGATGGAGTTATTTAATTTTGCTTAGTATATTAAGCAATGAATGACAAATGTATTTTTCAATGCTCGAAAATATTCATATCAAGTGTTATTTACCCCAAAGAAAAAAATTAAGCATTATTAGCGAAAAAATTGTTAGAGTAGTACAGTTCAAAGCATTTATCAGAATGAATTTCAATGAGTTGGCATTATAGACTTTTTAAAAGAATTCTCAGAGCTTGAATGCATAATTGGAATTAATTTTTAAAAACAAAACTTTAATTTCAATAAACGATCTAATTATATGTACTGAGATAAAGAATATTTCATTTTTAGCAGAAAAGAAACTAAAGAAATATATAAATAAATAATAAATAAACATTAATAATAAATAATAAAGAAACATAAAAGATAAAGAAATATGAAGATACATCCCTTCATATTTCACAAAAAATTTCATATTGAGTACAAAATTAATTATTATTAAATAATTTTTTGAAGGATTTTTTTCAACGGAATGTATGATACATATACCACCCTGAGTTTAAGCTTCTAAAATTTTTATTCAGGGCAAGAGAAATTGACAAAGTATTAAATGTATTCTGAATGAAAAGGAATACATTATTAATCTTATGTTCCTAGAAACAACAGTTATGAAATTAGTATTGGATGCTAAAAACTGTTTCAGTATATTAAATTAATTAGAGTGGCAAAAGGGTGTTATAACATTCTTTAACTAAATATGGTGAAACATTGTCACAGAAGTGATTTTTTTTTCAGTTTCGGGACAGAAACTGTCTAAAAGATTTTCCTATTAAACCTCTAATATTTAAACTTAAATATTATATCACTTAAGGTATAGAATTTCTTATTTAATTGTATTTATTTTGGGTATGCTTGGTATTTTTTAAAGATATATCTCATTATACTCATATCGCATTTCCAGTTTGAAAATGTTTTAAATGATACAGTTTATCACTAAATCTTTAGATACAATCTTTTTTCTTTACCTTATACAGTGGCTTCAATCTGTTTGGAATGGGCAGATGCACAACAGCGTGGTAGCTTCAACTTTGCCAAGAAGACTGGAGGAGAGAGGGAAGGTGAGTTTTTTTTTGCTTGCCAACTATTATTCTTATAAATAATTAAGATAACATCTCTTTCCTTTTTGCTAGAACGATTAGATCCGTGTATAGGTATTCTGTGTGGGAACCGATTTGTCTTCTTATACTTCCAACACGTTTCTCGGAAAATCACCCAGGAAAAGAGCTTCGACGTATTTTTGTTCCTTTTATTTTCAAATATCGCATTAGTTCCTCTGTTAATTCTTAAAGGAAATCTTAAAGGAGATAATTCTTAAAGGAGATTTTTGAAATGTTGCTGAACCGTATTAAACAGAAATGGCTTAACATGCATTCGTTTTAATGAAGGTTATTAGATGTCATGGTTGTAGTACATTAGTATATTGTAAAAAATTTTTCTATTGATGCTTTCTAGTGTATGAATTATAAGTGGTAGTAAAATTGTTTAAATTTTTATCAATGAGGTATGGTCACACTTAAATGTATTCACACATTTTCTCTAATCCACAAAGTGCAAACGGGGTGCGATTGAAGAAAAGATGCAGATTACATATCTTAGAACAAGATACATTGAGGTCCATATATAAAGTAACAATGATGAAGCATCAGATATTATGAATGTTTTTTTATTTTAAATATCTTGGAAGTTGTTAGTTGTTATCTTGAAAGTTATTTAATATTAGATCTTGGAAGTTGTTTTGAAAACACATTTTCATAAGTCGATGTCACTAAAATAGTACAAACTATAACCCCAATTTAAGATTAAAGCGACAAAATTTGATATTACAATTTTATTCGTATATTAAACACAAAATTTATTCACATATTACAAATACACGAATTTTTTTAATAAGTATTCTCAAATCTCTTTCGGAACAATTTCTTTTCTAACAAAGTAATGGAATTCGTTTCAAATCATTTTTTAAAATCATGCCTTTGTTCGGATAAAAAAAAGCACTTTGCTCTTTTATTTGGTAGCTTATGAAGTTGTTACAGAACATCTATACACTTTGATCACTGCTTGAAATTGTAGTATCCTGTAGTACCTCCAGTTCTCTGATAACGGTTGTTGAAGTCCTATTTATACCCTGAATTCGACGGCTTAATGGAAGCAATCAATTCAGCGATGCTTTTCAGAGGCAATAAAGCTGTGCTTTTACTGGTTATGTTCAATCAAAATATCAATAACCGAGCTTTTAGTATCTAAGAATTTCGGTATGTCGGTAAGAACCAGCATTTACAGTTATTTGTCTATCCCTAGAATTGGTCGTTTAATTTAAAGAGGTAGAAAATCCTGAGAATAAACGAAAAAAATACACATTTGTGATTTTTTTATCCTCATAGAGAAAAAAATTAACTAAAAAGAAATAATAAATAGTTATTCTAAATGTTATTTCTGTTTTTAGTATTGAGAATCAGAATTTATGTACGCTGATATATATAACGAAATGTACGGAGTCTATCCATGGATTCAGGTCTATTGCAAACAAGATAGTTCATCAGTAAGACAGATTTCGTTTAAATGGGCAATGAAAGAATTTTGCATATACTTAAGGATTTATTTTGTTTCCTTCTGGATAGCATAGCATAAAAACATGAATTTTTTTAAGGATGCTAGTTTTTGAATTATAGAATGATTTTTATATTAATATTCCATTCTCAAACTAGACATAATCTGTAATGGATGGGTTTAGCGTAACACGATATTTTTATGGTAACCCTTGAAAAAAGATGTAAATTTTGTATCTCTGTATTGTTTTGTCCCATCAGTTTCAACTCTAAGGTTCCTCTACCATCTGTGTATTCATCTTTACACCTTTAATATATATTATGAAACTTATTTGGTTTGGTGTGTAATACCTTGAAGTTTGCTCGATCTACATATGTTTTTGACACAAAACTCAAATCTCATGCTCACCAATAGAGTTTTCTCTACACCTGTAATATATATCAGGAAACCTATTTTGTTTGGTGTGTAATATCTTGAAATTTCTCCAATCTTTATCGAACATTCATATGTTTTTGCCACAAAACACAAAACTCATGTCCACCAATATAGTTTTTTTCTCGAATCTACTCAGTCTTGATTTGCCTTTTTTTCATTTAGAGACGAACAAGTTTCTTTAAATAAAATGTAAAGAATATGATTAAACAACTCAAAATAGTTTTGAATTGAAATTTTTAATTGAAAATTGATACACGAAAAGCTATATTTGTTAAATTAGAATTTCTTTGTAGAAATATTCCCCCCCTCTCCAACTGCAACTAAATAGTTAAAAAAACATTTGTTATAACTTTTTTTTATCAAGCTATAGTTATAGTTTTTTATATATAGTATGTTACAATATATAGAAAAGAGGCAAAAAAGAAACTCGTTACATAGTGTAAAACTAATTCTTTTCCTGATAAGAATTGTTGGTTAAAAGAAAAAAAAAGTTTAAACTACTCATGAGATAAACTATATATAAAAATAAGAAAATAACACATTAAAAGCGTATTTGTTGAGGACTTTCGAAGATGTGCCTTAGTTTTTTACAGGCAGAAACTTCTATAAATAAAAGCAGTTACAAGAATGTAGTATTGTGTTATGAGGCAATAATGACAGTTAAAAAGTACTTCTCCCTTCGATATAAAGACTAAGTTCTATTTTTTGATGTAGAATTCGTTTGAGATTATCAGCCTGGAAAGTTTTCTTCTCTTTTTCCAATTTAGACTTTCAATAAAGGCTTTGAAGTAATCCTTTGACCATTTAAAAAATCTCATTGCACCAAAAAGGTATTATCGAAGTCACATAATCTTTACATCGTGACTCTAAAAATCTGGAAAGATTATCTCACGAGAAATAAGACTTTTTAAGAAAGGCATTTCTTTCTGAATCTAAGGAAAATCAAAGCCCTAACTCCAGTGTAACTACTATAATAGTGATTCAAACCCCTTTTGAATCAAACTGGCTAATAAATGTAGAACTTTTACAATTGTAGTGAATTATTTTCTTAATTGCTTTAGGTAGAAAGGTATTAAAGAGATTTTACATTGTAAGAGCAGGATAAAAAGAGTAACATGAAGTTTATTTCAAGATAATTATATTTAGAAACACTATACATCCTTACCGTCCTAATAATATTGTGTATTGTGTAGGCGGAATAAAAAACAGACTTCTTAGTTTAAAAAAATAGTTTTTTCCCTCTCTTCTTCCCAGATATTACCTTAAATAGGAAAGACAGAGTAAATATTTTGTATTCTATTCAAGTTTCAATTCAACAATTTTATTCTCTATTCTATAGTTATTCATCAACAAACATTTACAATGTGTTGAATAATTTATTCCCGTTACACAACTTTTAGTAATTGTTATTCCTAAAGTTATGTTCCTAAAGTTCCTTATGAAACATTTATACTTTGCTGCGTGACACAATTTCCTTCCATGTTTTCAAGTTTTAGTGATTGTTGCTCATAAAGTGACGTATACATTAATAATGTTGTTGAGTAGTACAGTTTCGCTGTGTGCATTCAAGAAGAATTTTATTTAATACCATCGGATTTTTCTTTTATAAAGCGCAGTAAAAATGAATAATATCTGCTTATTATTATTCCTGAAAACAATATTTTTATCAATTAAAAATAAATTAATAATCTAAGACTGTAAAAAATTAGAAACTTTGCGGTATAATTCGAAATTAAATTATATCTATTCTGTAATAGGTTTTTCAAAAAGAAAAAAAAAATAACCTTTTCAGATAAGCAGGAAAATGAACATTAATAACGATTTTAAAAGATCGGACACCTTGATGAAAAGGAAATATTTTCACTATTAAGACAATTCCCTATAGGAAATCGATGGAAACATATTTTGTCACCTTACTTCCATTTTTTCCCAATTCTGACTAAGAATGCTCTATATTTCTTATCACTAGCATATCTTTAGGATTATAACAAAGCTAAAAATATATGAATATCAAAAATTAGATTGGAAATGTCAAAGAAATGCTTCTAATTTAAGTAAAAATTACGTAAAATGCTCATTATCTGAATTTCAGTTAGGAAAAGCTCAGGAATAATTTAATGATTTTGTTATGTCTCTTTCAAGCCACCAATAAGCTCGAAGCCACCGCCTTTAAGCTCGAAGAAAATAAGAATAGAAAAGGCAACCAAGGACAAGTAAAGCAAAATCATTGCTGAATATTAAATTTAGTTGCTTTATTGTAGGAAGTGCTCGTAGCTGATGCGACTCTTATGTTGATAAAATCTAATATGAAAAATAAGGAAACTGGGCAGATTTTGTTAAGTCACATATGGCAACTGAAGGGTAAAAAAAACTCCTTATCCAGGAGGAAATGTAAGACAAAACATATTACTCGAAAGTATTCAAAAGAAAATTCGTACTTTATTTTATTTGAGTGAAACACGATAGATAATCAGATGGAGCACAGAGTAATAATTATATTAATATTAAAATTTAATATCACAAAAGTTATTTAAACGCTTCTAATTAAGCAAAATATACTACCCTAAGTACTTTTGGAGCCTCATGGACATTTTTGATCCTTGTATTACAAAACTTCTAACTTCTTCACTGAGCCCATGGGACTTTTACTTGTCACACTAAACTTCATTAAGCAACTGAGCTTATTATTATTCATTGACTTGTTTTGTATGTTATATTCTCACTTAGCTCAATAATATCACTCTTAGAGCAGCATGGGCATTTCTGATCCTTGTGTCACAAAACTTCTAATTTTTTCACTGAACCCATGGACTTTTACTAAACTTCCTTAAACAACTGAGCTAATTATCATTCATTGGTTTGTTTTGTACGTTATATTCTTATTAAAATCAATAATATCTTTAAAACGAAATGCTGAATAATCTTCAGTGCTCATTGGATGATCATGAATTCTCCATGAATAAAAATAAAAAGGAAGAAAAACATATTATATTTTAGGATAAAAAAATATTTTCATGTGCATTTAATTTTGATGTAAAGTGAAAGACATAACAAGATACGAAGGTTCGAAATCATGAAAGTTTTAAATCGCATCTCTTGATAATACTGGTAAACAATATTTTGGTTCCCCACTAAGTAAGCTGTATTTTTTTATTTTAAGAGGTGCTAAAAAAGAATCTGACATTAGAAATATTCCATCCCCCACAGATTTTTAAAAGATTAAAAATCTTAAAAACCTAACATTTATTAAATATATCTATAATATAAACTTTGGCATTTTAGTATTAATAAAGGGTTAAATAAACAAATATAAATCTTAAAACTAATATAAAACAATGGAAATTGTTTGTGCATATTTTGAAACCATCGGTTTTTATTAATTGTTTTTAACGAAATTCTTCATCAATTCTAACTTTACATGTAAAAATGAAAGAATAACTTTCCTTTTAAGAATTTGAAGAACGTTTTTAATATTTTTTTACTTGCAATATATTGTTTGCCCTTTGGTCATTTATTTTTGATATAATGTTGATATTTTGTCAAGCTGTCTCATTCACACAGGAAATAAATAGCACTACTTCGTATAACTTAGTTGCGTACTTATGAGAATGACATTCACTTTAAAATCTGCACATATGTTCTAATTATAATGCGAACAACCGATAATATCTTCATAAGATTCTTTCATTATCCAAGAATATGTTTTTGGAACAGACTGTAGCCATATTCATTACAGAATAACAATACTTTCAAGCTATTTTTTAAGCCATCGAAGAACATTCGCTATTTTTCTTTTGACAATTTAAAACAGACATTAAACTGCTTATATTATTACAAAGATACAGATCGCCTTTTGTGAGAAAACACCCGAATATCGATTTCGGAAAATAGACATGTTAGTGTTTCTTTTTGTAGGAGACTTCAACCATAAAATTTATTAAAATTCTGTTTCTATTCTCCTTTTATATGTTCTATTGTTGTATTGAATAAAAAAGTATATTTGTAGATCAAGTGCATGTAAAAGAAAAATGCAATACATCTACAATTGCTATTCGATCGCCTATAAGGTCGATAACTTATAAATGAAATTCTTGAAGAGTGGAGAGTGATAGAACATTTTTACAAATATATTCATTTACAGTTCCTTGAAATTTATTCGAAATACTTAATGTTATTAGAGGAACAGAAATTTTGCTAATATTTAATTTTCAGTATAGTGTTCCAAATAAATTACATTAGTATAGAAAATCGTGTAAGTCTAATAGCGTTGTTCGTAAATTAAATAATGTTAAGCAATAAGCTTTTAAGCAGGCTTAATAATTCTTTATTACTTTTATGTTTATGAACCAAACAAAGCAATGATTTGCAAAATATAAAATGCAATCTAAATTCGGAAGCAGAGTATTAAGATAAAGAGCGAGAGAGCCTTAATGGACTTACTTATAAATAAGCCATTATTTCTAAATAAACAGAGCGCTAATACTACTAGCAAAGATAAATATAATTACTAACAACTGTAAAGAAATAAGTGCACTACGCAAAGCAGAAACGAACCAAGTGTATTTTGTTAGCTCTATTTTGAATTTTAAAGTGCTTAGTATAAGACATTAACTTTTAATGCGTAGAGAAATTCGAGATTTTACATTTTTAAACTCATTTATAAGTTAGATTTTTCTAAGCATCTTGTTTGTAGTTCTTTAATTTTTATCTTTTACAAATTATGTACAAATTTAAATTTATATATATAAAACCGGACTACAGTAAATATAAATAATATGAAACAGAAATATTTTCTTTGATCGAGGATGTGAATTTTATATTTATATTAAAAAAACTTGAATTTATAATGAACTTATTAAAATGAATAAATGCATTTTATTCATTTTATGGCATGATTTTAAATATATCTTTTATGGCGTGATTTTTGAATTTATTAAAAAACGAGTTCGTTACATCGTTATTTTTATAATAACTGATACATAACAAAGGATTGGTACAAAATGAATTATCCGAACATAAAAAAGATATATTTTCAAAATTATATAAGCTGGACCTTGTAATTTCACATTATGAAATATTTACAATCATTTCAAAAATAGCATTGCGTAGATTTAAATTAACCATAATAATTAATACAATAAAGATTTAAATCTATAATCAATGGAATAAATTCAGATTGATAGCCAAGAAAAAACTACAACATATGTCTTATATATGCTATATGTCATATAAAAAGAGAAATGAGAAAAAGTATTGACCTAGTCTTCTTTTTCTTGTAAAGCGAGAGGAATGTTTCGTTTAAAAATAAAGAAATATAGTACTTCTTTCCTCATGATTTATTCTACAAAAGTGGTGTGTATATATTAGAAAGGAAAATGAAAATTGTATTTGATTGGTTAATGATTATAATATTTAGTACACATTCTTTATAAAATTGCATCTTAAAAGTTGTTCAAAAATACTTCCAAATTTTGCAGATGCTAAAGTGTTCTGATTTTCAAGTTTAATGACGAGCTGTCTTCTATTTGAATAATAGAAAACAGTATGAATGCGTTTTATACTATTCAAAATGTTTTTAATTGAATCTTGAAGAGGCAAGAAGTAGGGACCAATACCAATTTACATTTGTTATTATTGTTTAATCCTTATAGTATATTACTTTACAAATAATCCATGATTTTTTTATTATTACTTACTACTTTATATTTCAGAATGATGCATTTGTTAATTCTGATTTATCTTACATATTTGCATTTATATCAAAATTAAATTATAAAATGTTACATACAACAAAAAAGGATGTAAAACCGACATTTATGACCATATACAACAATCGCAAATAATATACAACAATTTGAGAATAGATGTAGTTAACTTATGCAAATATTTTTCGCCACTGAAATGTTTTGAAATATTTCGACATACCAAATTTTGATACAATTCAGGCGATTGGTGTCTTTTGTCATTACTACTAATAAAATGTGTAAAATATAAGCAAAACAATAAATTACAAATGGGAATTTAGAGTCATTTTAATCCGTTATGAAAAATGTTATCATTAAATATTTTGTCAATTCCATTCTCAAAACATTTTTTTTTGCAGGTGATCTGACACCATCTGCCATCGCTGGAGTAAGCATTGCCTGTGTGGCTGGAGTTGCAGGCTTGTTTGTCACCGTATTCTTCTGCTACTATGTATACAGACAGCAGAAACAACATGATAGCAGTTTTAACAACTCTTTTGATCCTTCTCGGAAAATTTAGATAAAATGTCACTATTCACTTTGCATACTCCTAAACACATGTTTTGTCATCGAGTTTCTGTTTGAAGTTACATTGGAATCATATAAATCATGCCTTTATTTTATTTTATTATATGCATGTTACGAAGAAATTCCTCGTTGAATTTCATAGAACTTTTATCGTCAGTGAACATAGAGTTTTTATCGCCTTGAAGAAAAATTTTAGATATACATATTATGACTGATTTATAATGTTTTTCAATTCATAATTTTTTGAGTACATAATCATTTAGAATTTATGATACAATTTACTTAGTTACGTAAATGAAGACTCCACATTGAATTAAATTTTATTTACAATTATGATTGTTGTGCAGACAAATATTCATTATAATCTTTATGTAATTATTAATTATTATTCAGTTAATGTGACGATAAGTGTATTAGATGATATACTATGATAAAATTATAATGTTTTTCAATTCATTATTTTTTGAGTACATAGTTCTATAGAATTTATGATACGATTTGCTTAGATACATGTAAATGAAGACTCCACTTTGAATTAAATCTTGTTTACAAATATGATTGTAATACAGACAAATATTCATTGAAAATAGAGGGTTGAAATTCTCTTCAATGTTAATTCAATTTGTGAGACTTCATAATCTTTATGTAGTTATTAATTATTATTCAGTTAGCGTGATGATAAGTGTATTTGATTTAATAAATATTTGAATTACTTTTTAAATTTTGCAAATTTTATTTCCATAATTGCATCAACACATGCTGCATCAAGTATCATTAGCCTTTAAACTTTGAAATAAGCGTTTAAACTTCAATAATAATAAGCGTTTTCTTCACTTCTAACGAATAAAGAAAAACTAGAAGAGACAACTAGAATTTCCTAGTTTTTTCAAATGTTAAAAGATTAGAAAGAAATTGAATTACTGTAAAGAAATAAATTGGATAACTGTTCCTAAAGCTATTGGCGAGACTTAAAGCCTATTAAAGTCTAAATGCCTTTTTTATTTGAGTTTCAGAACCAAACGATTGTTTTCATTATGAAAGTTAAAAAAAAAATTCAATTTTTATTTCTAATCATTTTTGAGTTCAACTTTTGGAAACAAGTACAAAATAAAAATATATTAATTAGCTTCAAAACATGCTTAGAAAATTGGAAAAGAATTAGCTGTTCGACCTGCAAATGCTGGGAAGCACGCATAACTAAAGATTTTAAGCAAATTATTTGTTAAACAGCTTTTCATGGAAGACGCATTTTAATGATTTATTTCATGATGAGGTTAACACATAAAATATATTATCTTCAGCTATATTTATTTGATATGATTTCCAATTCTGAAGGGTTGCTGATAAATAAAATGGCCGTCTGAAAATGATTTCTTATGTAAATGTGTAAATCAGCGATCAATTAGCTTAATTATTTGTTATAAATAATACATAACTTAAAACATAAATTGTTTAAAAATTGAAGCAGACAAGAATGTTCGTAAAAAAACCCAACAAACAACAATCGAAAATGAATTGGTTTCTTTTTTTTCCACTTTAAGACAAAATAAAACTTAAAAAAAAAGCATAGCATAATGGCAGCACAAAAATGAAAAGCTAAAATATTAAGTTTCTATGTTTTAAAGATTGCCATAAATGAAAACGACGCATTATTCAACTTTCAGCCGTTGAGATATAATTTCCAATTTAAAATATAAAATAAAATGCATATAAAATGCTATAAAATATTATGGATAATTGATGTAAATAACTTTTTTAAAGGCAAAAACAACTTTGAAAACAATTTTTTAAAAAAGTTTCTGACATTTTTACACGTTTTTATTTAATTTGACTCTTTCTGTTTTTATAAAAATATCATTTTGCAATCGAATTTTTCGTCCATTTTCTGATGTAGTAGATCTTTCAAATTGTGTGCATTTATATATTTTCGGTGACAACTATACGACAATGGATTAATTAAATTAAATTTTGATCCACACGAACGCGCCATCTGGTAGTGAAATCGATAAAATATAGAATTCATCTCAGTTTTCCATTTCGATATTCCCAATATTTATGCTTTTATATTTATAATAATAAATTATAAATTAATGGCTATAAAATTGAAGATAATTGTAATGAAGATTTCTATTTCATAGTGTTCCAATGAAAGGATGTTTTTAAAACCTGATTTATTTCTTCATAGATTTATCGAATCATTAACGATTTGTAAAAAAGAAAAATTCAACAGAGAGCTTTGATAGGTTTAACTAATCAGATTTTAAAATGTAAAATATTTATTTCATATAATTGAAATTAAGATTGTTAAATCAAATTTGCAATTACTTACATTATATATGACACTTTTTGAAAATCCCAACAATAAGCAAGATATTATGTCTTCATTATAAAATGATTAATATAGTCATATAAAAGGTTTTAAAGTTGTAAATAAAAATGTGGTGCCCCAGAAGCATTTCAGCACATAGTCGAAACTATGATTTTATTTTGAGATATTTGAGGTAAAATTTTTTAAAACGTTTGTTTGGATAATATGCTAAGAAATGCCTACTTTGTATATAAATTAGAGCAGAACAGTCTACTAAAAGAGAACACGGATGTGGGCTCAAATTTAGCGCTCAATGCTTAGATGCTCATCATTTTAAATTTCAAGAAATATATACGATATTTTTAAATGAAAAATACAGGGTGCCCGAAAAGTATGACTACACTACGCTTTCAAATATTAATTACAGATATAGAAACAAAGATATTCAATGACAGTATATTATGTTCCATAAAAAAATATCAAACTATTTTTTTGCAATGTTTTACTGCGCGATTTTAGTGCGGGCATCATTAATCGCGCGACACATCGAGTCTATGCGGGATTTCTAGCCACATTCTATAAACATCCTGATTGGTCGCTGCAATTCGACATCTGTGTCACGAATTAGTGATTGGTATAGAATGTTTTTCACATATACCTATAAGAAGAAGTCAAAAGGTGCTATTTCTATGTAGATGGCGGACTCTCTCTCTCCAATCATCGCCCGGGGAAATTTTCACCCTTCCAAATTTCAACGTGATGGTGCTCTACTTTGCTGGAAAATAATATTGGGTTGAAAGTCCTCTAGTAAGGAAATGCGAAAATTTCAAGCAAATCAAGGTAATTTTCCCGAGTGGTCAGTTACTCCGGAAAAGAAAAAAATCTCAATGATTCTATCCAGCAGTAAACCGCACCACACGTTTGCTTTAGGGCTGTTTCTTGCTTCCACCTGTGCGAAATGAGGATTTTCTAAATCCTGTATTCGAGCATTGTGTCGGTTAACAATATCTGATATGTGAAACGTTGCTTCTGAAAACCTTCAATTATTTCGTAATGTTTTGATTTATTACAATGATTTGTAATATTTGATTAGGATGAATATTAATTTTTAAAACTCCTCCAATTTTTGTAATATTTCTAATGCAAATGTGAAATTCATGTAGTATATGTTATTTGTTTAATGCAATGTAATGCTTTACATTTCATTAAAAAGAAACTTTAATCTTTTATTTAAGGAACTTAAAAATCTAAAGGTGAAAATCATCATTTGTTTATTTTTGAAAATGTAGCAATACTTTTCGGACACCCTGTATATTACCTCTTTGCTGTAGGAAGTATCTCCTTAATCGTATTTGGTACTTTTGTCTACCTACTGCATTTTCTTGTCCTATACTATCTTTGTTTTAAACAGACTTTATGCCTAAAGCCATTTTACAAAAACAATAAGACAATTCATCTTTTTTCAGTACACTTTTTGGGATAATGTTAGTGCTATAAAAATAATATTTCAATCTCCTAACGTCAGATATTTTTTTTCTTATTTTGTTATTTAATAAAAAATGAAGAAACAATAAATAAAGAAATGTACATTGAACAAACTATTTTATTCAAACCAATTTTAAAATTCCAATTTCACTTGCTATTCAAATGAATTAGGAAAATATCTGAAAGTGTAATATTTAGAAATTGAGTGAGAAAAACTGAATACAAATTAAACAATTTATTTGAGGTTGTCCTTTAAGGTTATTGCTACAATTTCTAGTTATTACTTTCTAAATTAATTTTAAAAAGGAAAATAGTAGAGAACTAAGAAAAGCCTGCTATAAATAACGTTAAAAGTCTTTTCTCGGCACTAAAATGTTTTAGTAATTTAATAAAATTTTAATTATTTAAAAAAAGAATTTAATAATATGAAATAAAAATACCTATATGTCTAAATCAAGTATTTTATTAATACATTTTTTTACTTGAAGAATATAATAAAATATGTTATTTACGACCGTTTTTGAAAACAGTAAAACTCAAAATTGAATATCAGATTTTGTTCATTCTTTCATATTTAATATAATTTGAAAATTCTGACGGAAAGTATTTTCTTTAGCATCTTTTATTAAATGAAATTCTTATTTAAAAGATTATTTTTTTAGTATGTAAATAATATTTCCCTGTGAATTAAGCAATTTTGAAAGAATATTTCAATATGATGTCAAAATAAAATTCAAAAATAAAAAAGTATTCTAAAATTTTAAGGCTCATATTATTCAATTTGTATACTAAGAAATTTTACGAAGAAATTGTAGAATAATGTATAGAAATCTTTAATTTAAAATGGTGTAAACATGTTTATATGACTCCCAAGTTTACTGAATTAATGAACTCGCGTCGATTCGAAAAATATTAAGATATAAAAAATACACAAAAATGAAATTTGAAGGAAATACTAATACAAAGAAATAGTTCTTTAGAAATACATACATTCTTTGAAGAGAATGAAATAAAAGTACTTATTTACAAACCAGAATTTCCAAACACAAAAATCATATTTTAATTTCTGCTATATGCGCCATATTTGCTTTTATTAAAAATTCTCTTGTCGACTTTTGCGACATAAAAGAGATTACGCCATGCATTTTGCATATGAAAGAAGCATTTTAAGTGGTAAGAGAATAAGAAATAAATATTGAAGATACGAAACTTGAAGACTCACAGTATTTCAGAAAATATTTAGGTGATGCCTTTATTTTGCATATCTAAGAATTTTGAATATGAAATATTTCATATGTTTCTCTTCCGAAGATTTGTTTGCAGTTGTTAACGTTTCGAATATATATGATTTTATTTTAGCTTATAAACATTTTATTGTACTATTCGAGATAAACGCAAACATTTAAAATAAAAGTCTGCGAGTCTGAGATCATATTTTTATCTGCAATGACTTATGATAAAATTGCAAATACGGATCTTAGCTTAAATCTTTAATGCTGTCACTTAGGATACTTAAGAGGGAGGAAAAAATCTAACTAAAAGACATATGAAACTATCGTTTCAGTTTATATGAAGATGAACTGCTGGAGAAAGAACAAGGATTTAATCAATAATGAAGAAAATTAATTTATTTTACGTAATAACATTTATTTTAAATAATTTTTCTATATGTAAATTCAAAGTTAACATTTTCATAGATGATCATTTCAAATGAAAATAATCATATGATTACAAAAAGGGAGAAATTCTTAGCATATTGCCTTTCTACGCTCTGAATCTTTTGAAAACTTACGGCTCATATATAACCTCAAACAAAAAGGTTATATAAGAGGACATTAATTCCAGTGAAATCCTTTAAAGATATCAAAAAATACAATTGGGAATTTTATTATAAAATGAAGAAAAACCTATAATTAGATCTTTGAGAATAATGAAACAAATATTAACATTGGTTTTGTATCAGAATAACATGAAAAGTGTGAAGAAATCCATAATTTTATCGTCATTTAAGTGAATAGAGTGTTGGCTCAAATTCGTCGTTGTAATCTGACTATGATTCAAACTTTCGAGGTCCGTCATAAAATTGCCTTCCAGCTACTTTGAAGCGGGGACGTTAATTTAACAAAATTATACGAAATTCTGTAAATTAATTTGGCAATTTTCTTCCATATTCTAACTTTTGATACATGAATTTAAATTACTGAATGCAAGAATTCTATTTTATGAATGTACTTTTATTTCGATCCGTATTTATTAAGCACATATGGAATGTCTGAGAATTCTGTGCAACTATTTAACTCGTAAATAAATATGAAAGACTAAGATGCAGTTTTCAAAGTTAGAATATTGAAATTAGATGTAAGATCTAGCGACAGAATATATTGAGTAAATAGAAGGTTTAGTACTAAATAGCATTCGATCCTTTTCAGAACTTTTCGCATAGCATTCTTCATAAACTTCAATTAAAAGTATTGGATTCGTAGAATTTCATAAGGATGAATAATTGAAATCCTATAAAGATGACAGTTTTTTTTTGAGGGAAAGAATCAATACTTTTTTCTTATGTCAGACATGAATTTCAGTTCAAATCACAAATTCGTGAGCTGTCTCCAAGCACCTTGTCAGGGAAAAGTTCTCCGATGCACAAAAGCAATAGCACAATTCTCCAGCTCATCGCTATTCCTGACCAGAGCAATGGCTAGTTTCATACATGTACACCTCGATCTATACAAAGACATTTATTATTATTCCCCCCTTTATGTATGACGACAAACGTTCATATTTTCTTGCTGCTCTCCACGAAATTCTGCTGGCCTTCAAAGACCCTCGCTTCATGTGAAGCACGTACCAATAAAAAATTCAAGCAGTTAAAGGAATAAGGATGGGGTAAAAATTCTGAAGGAAAACACGGTTCAGACTGTGAATGTGGGTTCCGACGCAGGTCCTGTTCGGATATAGGACATATATATATATATATATAAAAGGACTTGATATTTTTTGAGAAATAGGACAAATGAAATGCGATCTGTAAGAAGGAAAGGGGAAAGATTTTGTTGGTGTTCTTTTGAGTGATGTCAGTCAAAGCCTACAAGAGTTCTCAGATTCCTGCCCTATGATTGATGTGCCGTTTATGTCTTGTAACGTTTTTTAAATACAGTGAACTACAAAGGAATATTTCCTGGAATTTTCTATTTATAATAATATAAGAAAAATAGGGTAAGAGTTAACCATCTTGTTAGTATGAAATAGTATGAGCTACTAATTTCTTTAAACCAAGTAATTAATCAAAATAAATTTCTCATATCTTTTTTTGAGAATTAAGACTAATAAAATGTTCTCGGTTTTGAAAGAAAAGAGAAAGATTTTATTGGTGTTCTTTTGAATGGCATCAGTCTAAACTTGCAAGTTTTCAACACTTGTCTGAAGATGGAAGTGCCGTTAATTTTTGTAAATTACTATAAACCGCCTACTTCAAAATTCAGTTTTATTGAATTACTAGCTCTAATTAATTAAAATCAGTTTCTCATATCTATCTTTTTTGTTGAGAATTAAGACTGATAAAATGTTCTCGGTTGAGAAAGAAAAGAGAAAGAATTTATTGGCATTCTTTTGAATGACATCAGTCTAAACCTTCAAGAGTTTCAATACTTGTCTTATGATGGATGCGTCGTTAATTTTTTCAACTTTCTATAAATTACCTTCTTCAAAATAAAATTTTGAATTACCATCTCTAATGTTATAAAAAAGTTAGCATATAGTATGAGCTCATTGATTGATTTGAGAATACAAAATAATTTAAATCAATATTTTCTTTAACCCAAGTCAGTAATTAAAATCATTTAAAGTTCTTTCTCTTATTTTTTTCAAATCATTAATTCGTTGTAAGTAGAAGGGAAATTATTCTTGGAATGTTGATCCAAATATTTCTGTTTTAATACACCAAGAGTTAAAAAAAAAAAAAACTCTAGTGTGCGTTGTGATTTTTTTTTTTTTTTGCTTTAAGCGTTTTTTTGCTTTAAGCGTTAAAGGCAACTCTAATATGCGTTACTGTGCTTTCTTTTCAATCAAACAGTTAATTAATGAAAATTAAATTCTTTCTTGGCTTTTTTAGATAATTAATTAATTATTTTTTGAGATGAAGTTACTTTTGGAATGTTGATCCAAATATTCCTACGATAGGGGAATAAAAAAAATTACTATAATGAAAAAAAAAAAAAATTAGAAAAGAACTTTTATTATCCATTCATTTTAATACCATTCTCTATAAATTTAAACATAAGGGGGTTAGAAATTAATATAATTTATTTTAAATTAAAGTCCTACCTATTTTCATGAATATTTATATCGAATTTTTATTTTATTTCAGCAATTTCTCTTGAATTTGCTGCTATTTTGAATTTTAGATATCATTGATTTTTGTAAATTTGAATATTTATTTTTAATTAACTGAAAATTATTCTTATTTCCTTTGTAAACTTCATCTGTTTGATTGTCTTTTTAGTGTGTCATAAAATGACTTATCGAAACAATTAATAACATTTATATGGTTACTTATGCCTCAGTGGGGACTTGGGCAGCATTTGATAATTTATCGTTAAAATTAGCGAAAGAAAGAAAACATAGAAATTTCAAGAAACATTTCATTAGCTTAAACACGAGATAGAGGTTGGTGTTTAGGTATGGTGGAGTGGTAAGGAGAGCACTTAGGATCCGTCTGCTATTCTTGATAACGTAAAACTTGGCGAGTATCAAACTGTGTCTTCTTAATGATTGTGCATTAAAATCTTGTTTAATCAATATTGATTTACAAGAAGAAGAAATTAGAATATTAAAGTATTTATTTAGAAGAATAATAAAACATTAGTTAATAAATCTTTTTTATTTTTTAATTTTTTAAAATTCTTTTTTAAAGCTAAGGAGTATTACGGAAAAATGTTTGGAAAGATAATCAAAGAGCTTAAAAGAAGGCTTAAAGAAAATCTTTTTACTTTCTGTTATGCCAAGTATAGAAAGAGAAAATACGATAATCTACACAAAAACTTGAGCTCATGGTTTTCACGAATTTTTACGTTTTAGAATATTTGAATTTGAAAAACAACTTTAGAATTACATATATGTTTCTACTTGTGAGCTCAAAATTGCCACAATTTAGAAATTTTGTATGTGGTCTTTATGCTAAAATTATGGATTTCTTGTAAAATTTGAGAAAAATCCATCTTGGAGTAGCCTGTCTATTTCTTCGACTCTTAGCATGCAAACGCGACAATTCAGCAATGCAAAGAGTCAGATAGTAAAAATATGACATATAGTTTTAATGTTGAGGTTGTTTGTGTTTATTTCCATTCTAGAGAACCGGAAAAAAATTTGCTTCAAAAATTCAACAACCTAGATGGATAAAATTTGGTATGTGATCCTGAAACCAAATGTGATTATTTGTGTGAACCCAATAGGCGGCAGAGAAGTGGTTCAAATGCATACTTGATTACACTCATTACACTATGAAACTTTAAAAAATAACGTATCATATTATTATGCCTATTAGAAGGTCGAGCAGAAAACATTCACACTTGTTTTGGTTAAACTTATAAGTTGAATAATGTGAATCATGAGAGCCTCACAGCTTAGATTACCGCTCTGAGTAGCTTAGATTAATTAGCAGCGCCTTGATTTCTTAAAGACTGAGATGATGTTTCTTGTATATGTGCATGTTTTTTATATGCATTGCATTCATTTTTGCACGAATTCAAATGTTATAAATTTTGCAAATCAATCTATCTTCTCATTTTTAATCATTTGGCTTTCGGCAATGTCCTTATCAGACATTCCGCAGATTATCGAATTCAGTAAAGAAATGGAGATAACATACTTCTTGAAAATGCATTTATCATTTATTTAATCGAAATTCAATCATTAGTTTTAAGTTAAGAAAAATACATCTTTCCAACTTTTGAGGAAGAAATAAGACTCGAGGCATTCATTACTAATCCAATCTAAATATTTAATGGAAAGAACAGAAATTTAATCAATGGAAAACTAGTTTTGTATTTTGTCTATTTGATGGAAAATAAACTCTTCATCAAATCCACAGAAGTAAGAATTTCTCTGATAAATTCACGACGCCGGTTGTTTTTTAGTTAGTTTACCGGCATTAAACAAATCGGTATTTTCAAGGATATTATCTTCTAGACTAAAATTTCACTTTACCATCTACAAAAAAATAATAAGAAGAAAAAATAAAGATTAAAAAGAATGACAGATCTTGTTTTTCTACATATATTATTTATCACATTTTGTATTATATTAATACCTACTTGTCTTACTATCTTATAATGCTATTTATTCATGTTATTTTTTATATGATTATATATTATTATACTCATGGCGTATTACATGATAAACCACTTAACTGTTTTATTTTCTTTACTATCTAATACGATGACACCTTCTATTTTAGGAATATTTTCTTATTTTGATTCAAATGGAAATTCATTGAATACTTGACTTATCTATGTATTCGGAGTAATTTTAATATTGAATTATAATCTTTATGAATGGTTTATTTTTTGCTTACAATTATCAAATTTCGATAAATCGATGTACGTATGGCACTCGGGCAAAACAGTTAAGCGGTTAAACTCAAATTTTAACAAATTGTTTATGCTATTGATAATGTTTTATAATAATAAAAATGTGATAATCCCTAACAAAATAAGAAAAACTCCACTTAGGGCAAAGATTATATAAGCAGTTGGCCATATGAAATGATTCCCAATCAGTTTTAAAAATAAAGATGAACGTCACATGTTTACCAAGCAAATTCTATACATTCTAGTGATATTAAACTATAATGCAAACAAAAATAAGATATTAATATTTGATTGCTGATTTACTGTCAGCATACGAAAGTCAAATATTTATCACAGAGATATAATCTAGCAAGCCGTGAGCTCTTATATATAGAATGCGCCCAAATAAAAGAAGATTGTGGTTCTAGTAATCTTTCTTGTTATTGCAGTGTATGTGAGGAGAATGTGTTTATGAGTATCGCTGAATGAGGAAGAAAAAAGACAAAACATGTCATAGATTCCTTCGCGTGCGCTCAGTGCGCTGCAATATCGCCAGAAGATGCTATTTCGGAACATACAGTAGAATGAAGAATGTGTATGAGATTGATACAATTTTCATACAAACTCAATTATTGTAGGGTAATAGAATGCCAGCCCCTACCTCAGGAAGATCACCTGAACTCGATGGGACAATGGCAAATAATTGTTTCGTTTGGGACACTATTTGTCACAGCCTTGACAATGTTGTCTCAATTGTTCGCATTAAGGCAATACTGGGGCAACAGCGGAAAGGCTCAATAGGTGACCTCATGTAGACGCACCTTGAGTGTATGCCACGAAATGAGTTGAGTGTATGATTGTGTATGTGAAGAGAAAATGGTTTGTGGCGATGAGTCATTGAGTGAAAAAGAAGCGACAAAACAAGTAATGCAGTGTCATAGATTTCTTCAAACATCAACAGCACGCGTTGATTTTCCATTGTTGGAAATATGGCCAAAAATTACTTTTAAAAAAATTGCTAAAATCCTGGAAAAGTTTGCTTGATTATTAAATTTGTACCATCAAAAAGACAATTTTTTAAATTTTGAAATGTTGAATAATTTACTTTTGTGCAATAAGATATTTGGAAGTTATCGTAGACCCCCCCCCCAAAAAAAACTGAGCATAATTAATTAAGATTCTAATTAAAATTAAAAAAAATCGTTCCGAGGTGCACATTTCCACCCTACAAAGTATACTGTATTGCTGTAGGTCTGTATAAAGCAGTCAGGCCTGTATAAAGCAAATATACATATTCATCTTTATTCTTATTAGTATATATATTATTCCTTATTTAAATAGTGTTTAAGTAATTAAAAGCTTTTGTGAAAAAAATATAGTTTATATATAAGACTAACTAAAATAAGTTCCTTTTTATTTTAATGATTAGATTTTATAATTATGATTATTATAACATTGGGGATAAATAGTTAAAGTAGAATTAATAATATCTTTAACCAAAACAAAATATGCACATTTTAAGTACAACAGCAAAAAAAATAATATTTAAAGCTTCCTAAAAGATATATTTTATAATTCAAGTAGTTTCAGTATTATTTAGATAAACATAATTAAAGAAAACTTTTAACAAAAAATATTTGCCTATCTTTGGAATCGCCCATTTTATTTTTCAATTATTATGTTGACAAGTAGACAAATATAATTTCAAAAAATTGTTTTTGGTTCCAGATGCATTCGTTAAATTCTCGAAATTATGGTTTTTAATGTTCACAATTGTTTCCTTTTGCATATGGGTAAATAAAAGTGAGATTTAAACAAATTAGGTACATAAGCTTGCTCGGGAAACTATTTTTATTATAAACAAACTAAATTGAAACTTAAATCTAAATAAAAAACAGAGCTCAAAGCTGTATAATCTAAAAGAATACAAAACCCTATCGTCATAAAACTATCAAAACAAGCGCATTATGCCATAAATAATTACTGAATGTTTTCTTAAAAAATTATCTATTTCTCTTCATAAATTTATCTATTTATGTTTATAAGCGACATTATGTCGTAAATAATTATTAAGTGTTTTCTTATTTTCCTTTTAAAGTGGTTTAATTATAAAGCATTAAACGCGGTAACTAAAAATGAACAGTGGTTTTAAAAAGAAGGTGTAAAAATATACATATACCCAAAGGATTATTCTAATGCAACTAAGGTACTCAAAATACTATTTAAATGCTTTAAAAAACTTTTCTGTGTGTAATGTATTTGGAATGAAAAGAAAAAAAAAAATAACGAATAGTTAAATGCGAATAATTTTTGCACACTGAATTAAAACAAATAGTTTGTTCTAGTATGTACTTCTTCCTTAACTGAAACAAGATTAAATGTTAGTTTTTATAATCCTTTTTCTTATTTCAGAGGGATTTAATTAATAATTCAGCGGAGTTTTTAGTTCTTTAAAACTAAAGTATAGCAATTTTTCTTAGATTAAATGCTTACAAACTTTTGGGGTGCTTTTAATAGAATTTACACAGGGGGAATTCCATTTGTTTGTTGAATTTTTTTTATTTACTCTTGGCTTAAAAAGAATGTTTGCTATTGATTAGCATTCATATAATTCTATCTACGGTTTGTATAAAATCTTATGTATTATGAATATTTATAGATTTCAGTCATAAAATATAGATTAATTCTTTAATGCTATCAATATTAATTTTAATCGGTTTTTCTAACCTTTTTTATGTTTATAAGATGGAATTTTATAATCAATTTTTCATTTATTTTCTGTTCTTGAATCTTTGAAATTTTGTACGATTGTATACTCATGATGATAATACACTATTTTAAGATTTTCAGTTTATTTGATTAATATATTTAGATTTTGACTCTATGATAGGGGCGCCATCCGGTTGTTTGTATTTTGTATGTAAATGTAAATAGTAAAAATGTATTTTAAAAATTTGTTATATAAATTTATTTAGAAGACATAATGAATGAATCAGATGCATAATTCTCATTAATGTTTCCAGAATTAAATAAAGGTTCTTCAATGACCATTTTAAAGGTCTGAATTTAACGTAGACCTTTTAGATGGCTCCATAATGCTTTCATTTTCCCGTATTCGAAATATACTAATAGATGAAATATAATTGAAAAGAATTTAATGAATCTCCATGTTTAGAATTCGCCCGAAGAAGTTGTTTTTTGTTATCCTATCTGTCTGCTTGTGAACACCATAATTAAAAAAATAAAATGAGCTATATTAATAAAATTTGGCTTGTATTCTTTACTCTAAAATATTTTGAAATTTTTAAAATATTTTGTCTGTTCATTTTCAAGTGAGTACTCTAATGAAATAAAACTCGCAATCAGTTAGATGAGCATAATTCTATATATTACCAGATTATTAATTGATATGAAAATTTGTAACGAATCCTTCAAAAGCTGATTATTTATTCATCAATCCGTGTGTTTATAAATGAAACGTCTCAAATTAGAGAGTCAAAAATGGTACAAGTTAAATGGATGAATGTCAGTAATTAATCCTCGCCACAATATTATATAGCCTGGTATCAAATTTTTGGGTTAAATCCTCCAAAGGCTTGATTGTCTATCACTTGTCTATTCTAGTGTATCTGAATGCGATAACTCGAAAAGACTAAAAGCTTTTCGAGTTATCGCATATACTGAAGGTCATATACTGAATGAAGGTCATATACTGTATATGGCCTTTAGATTAAAATGCTGAATTTGTGTTACATTTTTTGCTATAGATTGGTAATTAGGAAGGGGTCATAAATGATAGTCTATTCTCTTCCCTAGTGTAGTGGCTCAAACACAGAAAGAGTCATATATTCGTATAAGTACCCTAAAAAGTTAAAAGTAGAATAATCACACTTTTTATCATTCTATTCAACATAAAAGCATAATTTGCCAACCATTATCTTTGATTTTTTACGATTCCTTTTAGTTCTGATACGTTTTTTTATATAATATGTCATTAAATTATTCTAAAATAATTGATTAAATAAATCATATTTCAATGGAAATAAATACGAATTGAAAATAGTCTAAGGTACCGCTAAAATAAATATACTGAAATTCGACTGCCAAATCTATAAATTCTTTAAATCACTGTGCATTGTTTTGATTAATATTTGAAACAAATGTTGACAAATGGAAAATAGTCAGCATTTTAATGATGCATAATGTTCAATATATATCATCTATAAATTTAATAATTTTTAAAAAAATGAAGGGAATGAAATATCAACAACGACATTTGAGTTTTGTATTTTCTGTTAAACAATCGCTACTGAAAGGAAGGCTCAAAGAACATTCAACGTTCAGGCAGCAATATAGATATAAATTGGCATTTTGTTGTGTAACTGAAGGCTTTTCCTTTGGGCAATGGTGATATATTTCCTTCCCTGCGGTATCCAACTGTTAATGACAAGGGTGTCCCCCAAAAGTAATTTCTTTTCATAGAGCTTAAGAGAAGAAAAAGCGTAGAAGGCTTAGACCATTCGTTACTGGAAATATAGGTTAGTTTGAGAGATACAGTTGAAGAGTAAAAAAGGATTTTTTTTTTTCCGTATCGGATGAACTTATTTGGGTATTGTTTCTTAAATCGATATTTTTTGAAAATAATAAAGGAAAATTATAAAAGTGGTTGGGTTACTGGTTTTTTTATTGACTTTTCCAGACAACCAGTAGTTAACTCACAATAAAGGCTTATTATTTCAAAATTACCAGAATTTTAACTTAAAAATTCAAAACAAAGATTTATTACTCAACAAATATCATTAGTTCAGTATAAATTCAAAAAAAAGTTTACCACTCCAGAAATATTAATAGTTGGCAATGGTGATATATTTTTAGTTTAACAAATGCAGGAAAAAAGGTTGCTTCTCAAAAAATATGAGCGGGTCAAATTCATTTAATAACAAAGATTTGCAATTCCTACTTAATAAAAGGTTTAACTAAATCCAAAATAAAGATTTAATATTCAAAAGTATTAGTAGTCTAAAAAAATAAAAATAAAAGTTCACTACTTCAAAAAATATCAGTAGATTAATTAAAATACAAAATTAAAAAATATCAGGGGTTTAACTTAAATTAATTTCAAGGTTTTCTTTTAACTTAACAGTATCAATCATTTAATTTAAATTCAAAATAAAGTTTTGCTACTTCAAAAATATTATTAGTTTAACAAGTTTAAAGCAAAGATTTACTGCTTAAAGATTATTGCATTTTAACTTAAAAATTTAAAACAAATGTTTATTTGTGTAAAAATATCAGTAGTTTGATGTAAGTAGAAAACAAAAATTTGCTGCTCAAAAAACTCAAACAGATTAGTTTAAATTCAGAAAAAAATTTAGCCATGAATTCTTTTTTTCAGTCAAATCTCAAAAATAAAAGCAAGAAAAACAACCCTTATAAGAGTTTTAATTTTCACACAAATGATGGGAAATTTAATAATTTCAGAGTGAAAAGAATTTTTTTTAATTAATTGCTCCAATTCGATTATTGGATAAAAGTTTCTTTGAAAAAACTTAGAGCAAGTCAGAGAAGAATATATTGGGAATAAAGCTTAAACTGTTGCATTTAACTAGGGAAAAAAAGCAGGTATGGGATGAAAAAATTTCTAGAAAATTAATTTTTGGATGTTAATTACCGAAAAAATTATTAAAAAATTACATCACTACAATTTTATCATAAATTTAATTTGCACACATTTTGTATATTTAATAGGAAAGTAATGTTATTTGTATGAATTTATAAAGCATATTTTAGATTTTAAATAATAATTGGCTTTATATCAATTCCATCCATGAAAGAATAAACCGTTGTTTATATTGAATTATCTTCTAATCAGATAAGTTATTCTATATTAGACGCAAGAGAGTAAATAAAACCTGTGATTCCAAGTTAAAATCATGTTATTAGCTTACTGATGTTTGTCTATCCTCTTGCTACTTCTTCGTCATATCTCTCTGTTTCCTGTTTTTTTTCATACTCTCCCATCAATATTTTTCTCAGTTGTACGTATACATGTATATTATTTTGAGCTTTGAGCAGGAGCGCTTTTTACTTTTAGTTTTTGCTGCGGTGGGGAGAAATGACTTCCTGAGGTTGAGTTAAAAACAAATTGTTTCTGTCATGCTTGTGTTGTCTATACATTAATAAAAACAAAAACAATGGGGCATTTTAGATTTTGTGGAAAAGTATACATCGCTCATTTTGGTATGAAATTTGAAGATGAGAAGATACTGAAACCTGAAATCAAAGGTATTCTAAGGGAAAGATTGATTAATCCATAAAAGCTTTCATTTCCACCGCTCCATAGAAAATTAGGCTCTATAAATCAAATTTGTAAAGAAATTTTACTAGAAGGAAAGTGCTTCAAATGCCTTTGTGAATTTTTCAAAGGCGTATTTGAAACAAAGTGAAGGGAAAGGATTTGTAATATCTGATATCAGGTAATTGATGAATGATTAAAATTTTGAGCTCATAATAATAATAATATAAAAAAAATGGGAGAAAAACTTAAAAATGTTTCAAACTAGTAATAAAAAGCTTTTTTCGAAGAAAAGTTGGTAAATTTCAAGATATAATATGTGGATAATATGAGAAGAATGGAATGTGAGATGCTATATGAACTTAAAGGCTCCTTTTTTCCTTTTTACACCTGCATTATTAATCTGAAAATTTAGATACAATCTGCATAGAGCAAGATTAAAGATTTCACCAAGACGCAAAGAAAACGGCAAGGCGATATCGGAAAAGGTGAAATAGCAGCATGATTATTGACTATTGCCGAAAACTGTTAAATGATACTTTCATGTAAGTTCACAAAAATGAGAAATGAAAATAAAAAGCAATCCAGAAGAAGATAAAATTCTACCATAAGGAATTTTACACTTTTTCATGAAAACATTTGCCGCTTAACTCATGAGAGAGCTAGGATATAAAAACAAAGTATGCACTTAAGAGATCATTAAATAAAAATAAAAATGCTAAAACATTTTGTTCTGAGTTATTTCCTACAAAATTAAAAAAAAATAGTGATAAGGAAAAAAAAAATCAATTTCCAGTTTTTGAATCACTATTTAAAGTAATAATAGAAATAAAAAAAGAGCGATCAAAATTAAAGCAATTTCCAAAAAATATTTTTTTTGCTGATCTGTGTATTTTATTTCATAATAACATCAAACTTTATTTCATTATAAATATTAATTTTTTCATTGAAAAAAGCTACAGAAACTGAGAATGGAGTTTTGAAGAAGCAAGGAAATTCAAATTTTCAAACTCCACTACTATATGACTACTATGAGCAAGTACATAAAACATATCAACATAAAAAAAAAGCGAAAAACTTTTTTCCCTTCTAAACTTTTTTTAATGTTATTTTTACATCACATATATTAAAACCTTATAGGGATTTTATTTATCTCTTTTAATTGTTTTTGAATTGAATCTTTTATCTATTTTAAAATTTAAATTCATTTTACTAATCTATGCGACACTTAAACAACTACAGCTAAATAAGCAAACAAATACTTAATGCGAAATACGAAGAAATGCAGCAAAAAATAAATAAACAAAAAATGCAAATGATGTTAAAATAAATACTTGTATTTACATTAATATTAATAAAATCTATTCAAGCTGGAAAAGAAATAAAATCAAACAAATCATAAACAAAGTTATTAAGCTTTGAATTATTAAAAAAATAAGCATTTAATCAAAAAACTCTAAGTCAGATAATTTTCTCGTTCTGAGTTTTATTTAAGAATTGTGAGAAGATTTAGGAGATTAAATAAAATGAAGAAATCCTTCTTTTGAATTCAATCCAACATTATAATAGATATTCAAAATATTTCGGCACATCAACAAAAGATTAATTTACTTTCTTGTTCGAATTCACATTGTTGAAAAGATAATGAACATATTGTGTAGACAGATGTCTCCTAAAGGGTGTGATTTTCATTTCAATTTTAACTTTGAATTTCGAAACAATCAGTAATTAATTTTTTCAGTGTATCCGAAGATCAACAAGAAAGTGGTATTTTACATATATGATTCTGTATCAAGATATAAATCTTTGTTTAAGCGAAATGCCGAAAAATAATTTATTTAATATCTTCCAAAATCTTTGATTATTAGTAAAAATGTGGTGATCCTATTTTTTTTCTCTGTAAAGACCCTAAGATAATAATGAAATAAAATAAATAAATTCTAGTTATTTTTCAATGAAACTGTTAAATTCATCCACTAATACTATGGTATTTTTTTGTGCAGACGATATCTGGATTTTGTTCTACAGTAAGGGATTAAATTGGATACTTAAATTTTCACTTTAAATAGAGTGCTTTTGTTGGAAGCCAGTGTTTAATTAATTCGAAATACAGAATATATGCATCGTATAAAGGTGGTGTTGTATTTTCTTTGACGTTAGAGTCAAAGGTCATCAAAGTTATTTATACCTCCTTTGAGAGATATAAATAAACTTTCTAAGCCAGCATTGATTATTTTCTTATTTTTAGGACATTCTTAATACATCACAGCAATTGTGTAATCACCTGGTTAGAATATGGGAAATCTTCATTTAACTTAAGGGAAATTTCTGTGTACAGAAATTTGTAAAAACTTCAGTTTTGTATTTTGTAAGAGATAGTCATCAGTTTTATCAAATTAAATACCTTTTTGTAAACAACTATCAGTTCAATGCATTTGTCTCCGATCAAAATTTACTGAATCATAATTGAAGTCAAGTATTTAGGGCACTCTGTGTAACATTTGATGCAAAGATTTGAAACTTGAAAACTCACAGTTTATAATTATTTAATGGGGGTATATTGGTAATTGTTGGCAAATTAGAAATTTAATGGTGGTAGCCGTATAATTTCGGCTGACATAACATAAATATGTGCTTGAAACATTTATAAATTTTGAGTCGTATACAAGCTTTTGCTGGCAATATTGAACTGTAAATACCTAAAGCATCATCTGTTATATTGAAAATACATTTGGAATGGTCTATTAACTTTAAGAATCTCTTCTGCGATTCAGTAACAAATGCCACTATTTGGTTCCTTCATCAATGGAATCAAATCGTTTGAGCATTTCTGTTAAACACTGTAATATCCGTTACATCACAATTTCGCTATATCCAGATGTTCCTTCGGAATGTGTCTTAGTTTGGGACATCATTACTACACAGCTTCGAATCGCAGACTAATACACGATGATTTACAATGCATCATGGCATCTTTGCTTAGATTTGGTTGGACATGCCCATTTATTAGGAGGTTATTTAGGATTAGAACTAACTTATAGTATAAACTAAAGACTGTCAATCCATTTTATATTATGCATACAACTAAGTTGCAGCTATAAAATTTCCAACTATTTCTTTTTACACACAATTCAGTGACACTAGTTTTGAAATGGTTTTACATTTAAACTATATTAAATTAAAAATGTTTTCTAATCCAGATAGGGCATTAACGCGCTGGAAATTTTAATTCGATTTGCTTTTTTTTCAGTCTTTTTATTATATTTTTCAATGTGTAATATATGCGTTTTATAGTTGTTATATACATGTTTATAATTGTTATATGGCAGAGAAATTTATTCCAATTTTGATGATAAATCTTTTTTTTCCATTTATCTTTCTAAATAAATATAATCTTGTCATTTTTGTATTATAGATAAGTAAGCTGGGCTATAACGTAACTCATTTTAAGAGTCTCCTTTTTAAAATGAGCTTTTCTGTCACTAATGAAGCCCAGTTCGTGCTGACATAATGTCCGCAACTAAAGCTTTTAAACTATCTAACCTTTCACATGTCATGTCTTAGTTCATCTCGTATCAGCATTCTTTTGAAACACAGTCAAAGTCAATTGTGGAGCCACATTGATTTGCTGAACGGTTTCGCTATTCATCTAAATATGCTCTTTTATCAAAGAGCTCTTAATATCTTTTCGTTCAATTTCTTTCCGTTTGTAAAAAAGAAGAAATTGATCAGCAGAAAAAGAAACATCAGTATTATAAATATTTATTTAGGAATTTAAAATCATTATTTGAGAGTTTTAATTCAAACGCTTTAAAAATAATATTGTTCATAAGTAATTATAGTAAAATCTACGGGAAGTGATTCTTGGGGGGGGGGAGGTATTGAAGAAAATTTTATATTGCAAAATAATTATTTATTGCATTTTGCTGTTTATTGCATCATAAAAATTAGTGTAATTAGGAATAGAAGATTAATTAGAAAATGAAAATAAAATTATTTTTATAAAGCTATCATTTTAATCACACGAATAATCATTACTAATTGCATTAAAAAGAGTAACTGCTTTAAAAATCATAAAAAACATTTTAATAAATAAATTATTAGAATAAGATTACAATACTTGATTTTTGTTTTATTTTTTTACATATTTTATTGCAAATTCGTTATAATATCACTACTGAGTTCTTTTGCTAATTCGGAAAAAATAAATAAGATAATAAAAAGAGATTAGTTTCTCTTAACTAATGCAAGATCTAACGCAATTATTATTACTTTTTTATAATTTTACATCATTTTTACTTTTCTACTTTACTTACAAAATTTTGGTAAGGACATTAAAATTTTCAGAACCGTAATAACATTTGAATGTAATTCATGCAAATTATCTTTAAATAAATTTTGTTATATTATGAGCCCGGATGGCAAAAATCAGAAACAAATTTTGTTTCATTAAATAAATCATTGGAATCGTATTTAAGTCTTTTCAATATTTGAAGATAATTTTCAATTAGCTTGTGATTATTATCAAAATTATATTAAAAAAAACATACGTTGTCTCATGCTCATGATAAGTTTTGAATCATTTTTTAAAAGAAATAGTGACATATTTGATTGTGTCTAGAACTGCAGTGTCGGTTCCATGTGTTTGTAAACATAGAAAAATGCTCGAATTTGTTTTGGATTTGCGGATATGAAACGTGTATAAATTATATAATAACATTCAAATGTTCGTTGTCAGATTCGAAAACTTTCCGCTCATTTCTGCGTTTGTTTAGACAAAATAGGAGTGCGAGGAAAGATGGCGGAGGCCTGTTGGTAAGATTTCTCCTTCGAAACCGGAAGATTTTCAGGTTCGAAATCCTATTCCCCCGAAGAACTGTTTGGAAGCGGGCCTGGTGCAGACCAAATCCGTCAGGGCCTAGAGATGTCCTGCTGGTGTGGTGAGGCAGCTTGGAGGGGGGATGCCAACTCATGTGTTGTCTTCATCATCTGACCACTGTTCATAATTACTAGGTATACCTCAAAATAGCCCTGGTGCGGCTTCAAAACTGTGCGTTAATATAGCGGAACTGAAAAAATAGAAGAAGGAGGAGATGCCTACATTTAACAATAACTTGAACTCTGATTAACTTAGGAGGCACAAAAATAATGGATAACTTGCAATATTGCAGGAAAAGAGAGTAATTCACAATAAAATACTTTAGAGCAATTTTTATTTACTATAAGAAGTCTAAACATAAAACATAATATTTATGTTCTGAATTTTTTGCTAATTTCCCTTTTTCACAAAATAATAATTTTTTTAATGATAAAACATTTTTTTGTTATTTGTTATTGAATTTTATGATAACATTTTGAGTTAACAACGGTAGATAATCTCGTTCAAATTTAATGATAATATGTAAAGTTTTCCTCGAGTCACTCTTAAAAGTTTATTATTATTATTATTTTTGCAGCTTGAATTAGCCATATAAGAAATCAATGCGCAAGTTTAAGTTAAAATAAAATTGTACGGTCAAAAATTATACAATTCTCACTCGAAAAAAACACACACAACGAAAACTAAATGGCGAATTATCTAATGGGGGAAATCAAGGCCAAAGAATGGCGAAGAATTTTGGAAATATGTTCATCCTTTCCTCTTTCACCCCTAAGAGAGGTAAAATCATCGAAAAGTGGTAGTTTCGGAGTACTGAAACGAACAGTATGTATATTCGAATTAAAATAAAGAAGACACTTTTCTTTTGCAAAATCTGTAAATGGTGTGAAGTTTTTCGCTTTTGCAATGTTAGGATACTCCTTTTTATAAGAATTTTTCCTGTTTATTAGAATTTGTCGGTCAATTATATTCCCCCGTTCAATGAAGGACTTTCAATGCACTATTTATTTGTAGAAGAATTATTTTATATGGCTCTTCAATATTTATTCTAGAATGCATATTGTCTTTTCTTTTGCGAAATCTGTCAATGGTGTGGAGTTTTTTGCTTTTGCAATGTTAGGATACTCCTTTTTATAAGAATTTGTCGGTCAATTATATTCACACGTTCAATAAAGGACTTTCAATGCACTATTTATTTGTAGAAGAATTATTTTAAATGGCTCTTCAATATTTATTCTAGAATATATATTGTCTTTTTTATATTAATCAAATGAGAAGTCCTGAAAGCTTAGAAAAATGAAAGATAAAATTTTAATTTAACTTAATAAGGGTTAAACACTTCTTTTCGTTGGGAGCCAAATTTAGTTTATTCTAATTAAATTCCGTTCTGAAGTTGCATTAGAGATATTTTGGGACGAATTTTGTAGCTTCGGTACCGAGTCTTTTCTTCTTATTAAGTCTACTCATAAATCTCATTACCATTTATTCTTATATCCCATTTACGTCAAAAATTTAAGAAAATTATCAAATACATACATGCGGCGAAAATTCTGCAACAGCGTTATTTAGCAAACCAAAAATTAATCTTGTTAACGTTTAAATAACGAATTTCATATGAATGCCATTATCAGATATTTCTTTGCAAATACGATTTATGTCAGAATTGTAAGAAAATTATCAAAGAGACTCTCACAATAGAGATTGAAAAACTATTTAAAAAGTAATGCTAGTGTTAAAAATGTATTTTTTATATGAAATAACAGGCGTCACAATTTAGATGTCAAAGAAAAAATATGATTTAAAATTTGTTTAGTATTTTGATCTGTATTTAATTATCTTTGCCAAACATTTTTATTCAGTTTTTTCAGATCTTTTCAGAGAAATAAAAGGCTGAGCATAAAACAATTTTAAATTTTTTTATTACAATACAGCATTTATCATTTTTAATGTAATTAGTTTTTAAGCAAAAACAGTTGAAATATTTAACTGGTATTTTTTGCAACTAAATGCACAATTTTTTTAAGCCTACGATAATTTGAAGCATAATTGTGCTATGTTTCTTGGGAAAAAATACTTAGCAAAGAATCTATAAAAAATTGGCAAAGTTTTTATTAAAAAATATAGTAGAGTCTTTTTTACCAAACATAAAAAGAAAATGAAAAATAGCAAGAGAAACTTCCTAAGAAATGCGTAAATAATCTTGTAATTCCCTAGAATAATTTTCAGGAATCAGATTGTCCCTCTGAATAGTTTTTTTGTCTAAAGATTATTAAGATTATGTAGCATATACTCAAAACAAAAATTAGGGTATTTCTAGCTATATTTTTATTTTTTTATATGCTATTTTTTAATATCAGTAGAATCTAAGGAATGAATATATGAATTAATTATCTGGTATTTTTTGCAAAGGAATGAACGTTTTTTTGATTATTAGAGTTGAAACACAATTGTATTATGTTTTCTATATAAAAAATAAAAATGGATCAAAAGTAGGAAATTTATTTTTCTACTAAGAAATTTGGAGTTTTCCCCCTCTAAATATAAAAGGAAAACTATCTTTTTTAAGTAGCAAGATTTACTAGCTAAGAAATGGTTAGATAATCTTATAATTCCCTAGAATAAATTTCAAGAATCAGATTTTCTCACTGAATTCTTTTTTGCATAAAGATTATGCAGCATATACTCAAAACAAAAGTTAGGGTATTTCATGCTGCATTTCTGTTTATTTATATTCTACTTTTTATATCAGTAGAATCTAAGGAAAGAATATATCAATTATTTATCTGGCATTTTTTGCAAAAGAATGAACGTTTTTTTAATTCTGATAGCATGAAACATAATGGTATTATGTTTTTTGGAGAAAAAATAAAAATAGATCAAAAATAGAGAATTTATATTTTTACTAAAAAATTTGGAGTTTCTTTTCATCGAAATATTAAAAAAAATTAATTTTTTAAAAATGGCAAGATGTTGTGGCTGAAAAATGGGCAAATAATCTTATAATTTCTTAGAATAAATTGTAAGAATCAACTCTTCCTGTCCAATCCTTTTTTTATATGAAGGCTGTCAAGTATATGTACATGCCAAACAAAAATAAGGGCGTTTGATACAAAGGAAGAAAGGGACTAAAGCTTTTCCCTGCTGTGGAAACAAGAATTTCTGTTTTTCTAAAAACAGAAAAAGCTTACAAAGACAACATTAGGAATTCTGTTTTCTTTGGGCCCTTTGGGACTCCGATTTCGCTGCATGCGTGTGCAGAGGTCTTACTTTTATACATGGCTTTGCAGAGTAAGCAGCCTTCGCCTTGCCCCCACGCGTATTTCAGATTACTACGCCAACAGACAATTTGTATTTCTTTAGTTTATATCATTGTTATGTTTATGTCAGATTTCCCTGGAGTTAAGGAATTTAATCCATCATCGTGCTGTAGACAAAAACAAATATTCATCCCGACATTGCAGATATTTTTTGCAACTTTTAGGCAACTTGGGACATTTTTTTCAATAGTTATTCATGATTTGTAATTATGAGTTATAAAATGCAGACACTAATTTTTTTACTCAATACTTTTTTAACTGTCAGACGAATTTCCTAACTTAAAAATGGCAGATATTTTTTTGCAACTTTTTAGGCAACCTGGGACATTTTTTTTTCTCAATAGTTATTCACGATTCATAATTATGTGATATAAAATGCACACACTAATTTCTTTACGCAAAACTTTTTTATTGGCCGAAGAATTTCTTAAATTAGGAATTTTATCAAATTTTGCAATGTTTGTGTCACACTGGTATTTTAAATTTTTTGTAAGTAATTTTTTTATTTGCTATTAATGGAGCATAATGATATGGTTTGTTGAAATAAGCTTATATTCTACAAGTATGAAATTTGGTATAATTTAATGTTTAAAAGTAAATTGAAATTCGAAATTTGAAATTTCCTAATTAAAATTATTTTATCATACTTATCTGGACATCAATTTTTGATATATTTGGAGGTTTTCATTTTAGAAATCACAAAAAATGCTCTCAACTCGACGTTCTCCTGTAGTTGCACACATTTTTTTTAATTTAATCTCACGATATAGTCAAGGAAATTGAGTAGAAATTTTGGAATATAATATGAATTATATTTTCATTTTAGGAACTTGTGGAAATACTCTCAACTCGACATTCTTTTGTAGTTACACAATATGTTGCGTTTTAAGTTTAGCTTCGCGATGTAGTAAAGGAAATCGAGTAGAAATTTTGGAATGTATTACGAGGTAAGTTTTAATTTCAGAAACAAGTGGAAATGCTCTCAACACACTTTTCTTTTTTAACTACACAATATGTTAAATTTTGTATTTAGCTTTGTGGTGTAGTAAAGAAAATCGAGTAGAAATTTTGGAATATATTATGGTGTATGCGTTAATTTTAGAAACTAGCAGAAATGCTCTCTACACTATTTTATTGTTTCATTACACAATATGTTGAGTTTTGTGTTTATCTTCGTGATGTAGTAAAGGAAATCGAGAAGAAATTTTGGAACATACAAAGCATTTGGAGCGTTATTAATACAGAGTTTGCCGGACAATATTTATTTCAGGTTTTTATTACAAATACACCATTTAAATAAAACATTAAACATTTAAATTCATTATGGTGATAAATTTGCAAGTATTTCAACTAATGGTGAAACTTTATTCGTAATTAAGGAACAGGACTTAAGGAACAGGACTACACAAGCTTTTTTGAATGAATTTTTCATTGCACTAGTATTGCCGATTTCCCCCCCCCCCAAATTCTCAGTGTACTGATGCACATTAGAGTAATCATCAGCATGTAATGCCATTTTGCTGGGTTGGTATGGAAATATGAAGCGTGGGTGTCGACTTAGGTTCCGTTCTCATCATTTGATCAAGATTCAAAATGATGATGAAATAAAATTATATTCTCTCCTTAAACGAGACGTCTCACGAAATTAAAGATTGAATCTTTCAAGTCAAGATAAGTTTTTCGGTAAAACAGCAACAATAATAATTATAGATTAAGGTAAATATCGGCGTAATTATGAAAGCCAATGGTGTAAAATTCAATAATGTAATCGGGGGCGTGTTCTTCTCTAGCCTTTTACATATACATGCACGATATAATGCATTTTGTGTTTAACTTCGTAATATAATAAAGCAAATCGAATCTGAAATCTTGGACCATTTTCATTTTACTTATTCATTTCAATTCAGTTCAGTTCAGTTATATTAAAGCCCCTTTTTTAAAGTAACATTAGGGCTATTTTGGGACGGATCTCATAATTTTGAAACTCAGCTCAGATGATTAGGACCGCACCTGCGCTGGCACCCTCTTTCCAAACTTTCGCACCACCCCAATGAGAGTTTAACTTATTGCATCTAAAACTTTATGAAATCTGAAAAGTTGGATTCAAAACTACATACCAAATTTCATTTATCTACCATGATGCATTTCAGAGTTAATAAACGTTTCCATATATGAGAATAAATAGATTTCTCTGGTAAGAGTTTTGTACAAACTTTAATACTGAACATTAATACTGAACTTTAATACTTTTGGTGGAAAACCAAATACAGCATTCCATTTGTCAACTCATTCCATTTTTGAATAATTGGATTCACAGACAAAACTCCCAAACCTTGTTTTCTGGATTCAGAGAGTTTGAAATATCTAATATATGAAGATTTATCAAAGTCTGGGAATGGACTTTTTTGATAACTGCAATATTTTCATATAAAGAACTTCTCGTATTAGAAGTAAAAAACTCTTAACATCTTAAACAAACATTTATTGCATTTCTTCTACACGCTGAAATATCAAGAGACGACATCATTTCCTATTGCATTTAATTATAAAACATATCCGGTTTAATTTTGCACTTTGCATGGATACAGCATAGTGTAATTAATAAGGTATCGGAGCAAGAATTTTATTTTTATAAACTTATCAGCAGTAAAGAAAAAATAAAGAAAATTTTTCGGGAGCATGTTCAATATAATTTTGATAAATTTTGTTGTCTAAAAGGAAAATTAAGCTCGATAAATGGGATTTCCATTTATTTAAAATAAAGAAAATTTTTGTTTACTTTAATCTTAAAATCTAATGTCTTTTCTTTCAGTTATTTGAAATAAAATATATATTTGTATATTTAATCTAGGAATCTAAGGGTTTTCTTTAAATTATTGAAAATAAGAATATTTTTGAGTACCAAATCTCAAAATGCTCTGATTTTTTTTCAATTATTTAAAATAAAGCATAAATTTATGTATTCTGAAAATCTATCGACTCTTTTATCAATTATTTGAAGTAAAATATAGTTTTGAATTGTAATCTGAAAATGAATTATTTCTTCTTTCAATTATTTAAAAAAAGTATCATTTTGACAATCTAATCTCAAAATCAATTGGTATTTTTTAAACAATTATTTAATATCAAGTCAGAGTTTCTAATAGCGCTTCTAAATCTAATAGTACATTTATATTTTTGATTTGTTCAAAATATGATTCTTCCATTAATGGAGATTTATAAATTCTTATGGTATTTTAAATAAGGTTTAATTCCTGTTATCCGCATTTCAATTCCGATGTCAAATTTTTGTTGTTTTAAAAATGGAAGTAACCTGTTTGAATTTCATTTTTTAAGACGAATATATATTCCTATATTATTAAAAAAAAGATTCAATTTCGAATATCCAAATTTCCGTATTTTAAAATATGTCACACTTCAATTTCGAAAGCAGAAGTAATTTGTCAGAAATGTTTTAAAATACGTACTGAGTGTTTAAATTTATTACAAATTATTTTTTAAGTACATTATTTTAGAAGAAAGTCTTCTTATTCTGAAGATTATTTTGTTTCAATTATTTCGTATCTTCTGTTCCAATTGCTTTATAATATGGAATAGAGCAATTTTTTTTGTTTTATCCATGCTTTTTGAAGATAACATAGTTATTGATTAATAAAGGATGATAAGAAAATAGCTTACATTTTACCACCAGCAATAAAAAAAAAAAACTTTGTCAGTTTCGGAAATTAAAATAGATTTAAAAACTAAAAATAAGAATGTTTTAAGCGATTGACTAATATTTTATGGACCTTTTTGTCTCAAAATTGTTTAGCAGTTATATTTGTTTTTTAAACATTTATGATTTGTCTTTTGCATAAAAAGGTTCATCAATGTGTATTACGCAGATTTTAGTTACCTGATCTTGTTCTTTGTAACTTTTGATAACGTTTTTTTCCCAAGTGGGTTTTTCATTCGAAAATTTTCATTGTAACTGCTCAGGTTTCATTAATACTGTTAATTACAATCTAGAAGTCCTTTCAAACAATTGCACCTGTCATTTTATTTAGATTGGTTGAAACAAAGGGGTGGCTGGGATTCATATATCTGTAAAGTTTTTTATTACTTACCCAATATATTGCTCGGTAATGGATAACAATGCCTTATTCAACGGGGAAAAACGAAGCTTAAAAACACATTATTTGCAGTAATCGACAACACACACGCAAACAAAAACGTTATTAATTAACAGTCAAAATACAACAGTGCTGTCAGATCAGTCAGAGAGCTCGCTGCACGATCAATACACCAAAGAGAGAATAAAAAAATTTGTGAATGCCTCCGCTTATATAAACTTCATGACAGGATATAAAATTTTACAGGATCTTTGGTTCTCAGCTCCTAATAGAGATATCGTCCGATATCTTGAGGGCGACAGTGACCTAGTGGTAAGCTCTCGGCTTCGGAATCAGAGGGTTTCAACTTCGAAATCCGATTCCACCGAACAAGCATCGGTCTGGTTTAGTTTGTATGTGTGTGTGTGCCATCCTTGTCATCTGACCGCAGTTCAAAATCTTGAATTTTCAAGTACGTTCATTTTTGTCGTCAAAGTCAACAAATTCCTTTCCAAGACACCAAATGGTCACAAAATTTGTCGTCAAATAGGGGGTCACTGATCGGGCACCCATTGAAAATATCTATAAACAGCTCTTTTTCATGGGATTAATTGCAAAGGGAAACAATATAAAACTTAATGTGTATATGTGTGAATGTATGTTTGATACAGCATCATTTTCTAAATGGTTGAAGCGATTTTAATAAAACTTGATTCACATTTTCTTTACTAGCACTCTAACAATATTGGTGGCTAAATCACCTACAACCCACACCTTTACGAAAGTGTGAAAGATATAGTTAACACATTCACCATTTGTCTTGTAAATTGATTAATACGTTTCCTTATGCGTAACTAAAAATATGGCACTACTCAATCTTCAAAAAAAAAAAAAAATCAAAAAATCCTTAAAACCACAGACGTAATTTTTCGAAAGTAATAGAAGCATCTTGAATGCTTGGGAATCTTCTCGATTTTCCAGGAACGTTTTGGAAATTTCTCTGTTTTCAAGAAATTTGGATGAAGGTTGTCACATATCTGGGGTTTAAAGTCCCTAAATCCCTCCTAAAATAGCCGTAGTTTTTCTTTCAAACTAAACGTTATTATAACAACTGAACTAAACATCATAATTTGCGTTTGTGCAAATTATCAAAACACTAAATCAGATAGGAACTGAAACTTCAAATATAATAATGGTGCATAATAGATTTTATATTAGCAAAACGTTTTAAATAAGAAAAATATATTTTTTTGAAACTCGAATATCAATGTTTTCCGCTTGTGTTTTGCTCTGTTTTCTAAAATTTTACAAGTATTTTTGTTTTATATTACTCCTGCAGATAAACTGTTGCTGTGAAAGATTTTATTCATCCGAGAGAAGAAGGGAATAATAATTAAGATATTACTAAATTTACATACATTTGAGAAAACCAAGTGAATGTTTCCGCTAATATAGAAGCATTCACTAGTATGCGAATGTTTATATAAGTAGAAAAATATAAATATATGGAAGGAATTTTGAAAATTGCATCAACTTTTATCGCAATTAAATAATTATTCGTTATTTATTGGAATTAAATAAATTTTTGTATTCATTTATCTATTTTGTTCTTTATATAGTTAATTTATATTTTCAGTTTATTGGTCTACTGATAGAAAATATGAAATACAGTATACTATATATTTAAAGGAAAAACAATAATTAAAATATTCAGTGAATTGGAAGGAGCCTTCACTTATATTTGAGAATGCTTCAGCTAATATATAAGCATTCACTAGTAATTGAATGCTTATATAAGTTGAAAGCAGTTAATATATGGAAGTAATTTTGAAAACTGCATCAGCTTTTATAGTAGTTTTTCTGACTTAAATAAATTTTTTTTTAAAAATTCATTTATTTACTTTGTTTTTAATTTGAAGTATTATTGAAAAAAAAGAGGTTTTTATATATTTATAGCTGCTGATTAAACCCGCATAATTTGTTTCCTTATCTATTTGAAAAATAATACATTTCTTATACTTTTTTTAGTAAAAAAGAAAAAAAAAAAGAAACATTTAAAAGCAAAAAAGCAGAGAAATTTAAGCAGTATTATTTGAGCACAGATTAATTACATTAAAGGAAACTCAAGGCAAAACAAAATGCGAGAACCAATAAGCTTTTTAATGTAATGAGGAAAAGAAACAGTAAATCTGGCTTTTAATTTATAATAGATATTGTGGCTTTTTGTAACAAATGAATGCGAATTAATGTATTAATTTAATTAACCACAAAGAAATACGATAGCCTATTTTGTACTTATAAAAACCTGGCATTAATGAATAAAAAATCTACCATTAAGGCAAAATAAAAACAAGCAATTAATAAAAGAACATTTTTTTAGAAGTGAGGAACTGCATACCTAGATGAAGAAAACATTTTATTTAAAGAGTTCTAATTATTTCTGCGTAATTAAAAAAATTGAAACATCAATGAAAAAGCTCTAATTTCTAGAAATGAAATATTTGATAAGAGCGTAGATTTTTGCTATTTGTGTGTAGAAAATAATTTCTAGATTGATGTCGCGATTAAAGAATGCAGATTATTTTTGAGGGTTTTTTTTATGTTCATATTTTTGGTATCATATTAATGATAGAGATAGATGTTTTCTTCAAAAGAATAAACTTGGACAACAAATTTTATTTTTGAGAAAATGCAACTTCTTACTTGTTTTTAATAAAGTTTGTTTGTCTATTAAAAATAAAACAGAATGTTTTAAATAACAGTTTCTATTCATCAGTTTAATTTCGAAAATGTTGCGCGTATTAATTTCTGTGAAATGCATATTTTTTTGAAAACTTTGGAATAACGAGCCATTGAGTTTTTTTCTGCTAAAATGAATAAATATTTATAAATAAAATTCATAATAAAGCAAAATATTTTCAATAATGGAAATTTTTTCATTAATTCCTCAATGAGATGGAAATGAAAAATTGACGTGAGAGTTCATGATAATAAATTAAAAGAAAACGCTCAAAGTTTCCGATTTTATGAAGAAGTGTGTATTCAGAACTTTAATAATAAAAACATAAAACAAATTTATGACAGCCAGTTTCAAAATTTGAGAATGAAATGAATAATCCGATTTTTTTCCATAAATATTACATATTTCTGAATGCTGATAATGATGGTTCTAATCTTACTTGATCTGATATATCTAACGAAGTCCTTGAGTGTAGAAGTCCTAATGAAGAAATGTGGCATCTTTTGTTGGTCATAGTGCCTGCTTGGTATCTCAGGAAGAAATCCAATTTATGCAGGTAGGGTGTCTTCCTAGCAGACTTTTAGTGAAATAGCATATATTAGTATTTCGCTAAGAGGAAAACCTCCACTAACTATAACGTAAGTAGAAAGAAATTTACTGTTGAATCGATTAGTTTTTCAATTGTGAATGTTAAGAGCATAGTCAGAGGAATGGATTCGAAATCCTCTTCCAAGATGTATGTACATGCCTGCCGTAACTCACTAGATCAGTGTTGCACCTCCCACTGGAGTGGCACCTAGTAATTGAGGATGAGAAGCTTGAGGCATAGTGGTTGGTTCTCGCCACCCTGGTGGGTACAGAAAAAGGTGAGGGTCGGCTCCTCCCATCAAAGACAGGATGTATTTCCCAAGGGAAAGGTTGCACCGTGGCCGGTGATAACCCTTTGGATTTAACCACATCTCTCGCCAGAGTTGCTGTTGCGTTGGTCCGGTCATTCAAGTTTTTCCGTGTGCCTTCGGGCGGTCAGAATAGCCGATTTAAGGTAAGATCGTTGTTGTTCAGTGCCTAATATTAATTGCAAAAACTGCAATTAATAGTTATACTAACTGCAAATATATTCTGCTTGAAAAAAAGAGATTTCCTAGCTACTAATTGTTATTAGGTTTTAGTAGTTCATATCCCACCTTGGGGCACCAAGATTTAGTGGATGAGAGATTGTGGATAAATAAGCAAGCTATCGCTTACTTATCCAGCAAAAATACTTTTTACTTTAAAAATTTAAATTTGAAAGAATAATAGAATATATGAAACATTCTTGCTCGACTTTGGCATTCCTTTGAGTGGCAGCACCAATGCAATTCTCCTCAATTTGATTATAAAATAGGGCCACGTGGAATCCTTTGAATTTTAGATAAAGGACATTTCAAGACTGACTAGAGAAGCCGTATAATTTTTCTTTTTAAAAGAAATCTTATCTCAGCATAAGTTTTATTTTTAAAAGAAAACTTTTAAGGCTTCTTTTGTCAAAAAAGATGTAGATCATAAATTCGTTTGAATGCTGATGCTAATGCACGTTTTCCCAGCTTGAGCTTAAACTGGATCTTGTGAAAACCGTCTGGATTTTAGCAAAAAATATTTGACGACAGACTACAGAAACCGGCTAAGGTTTCTTTCCAAAATAAAAATAAACGATCAATCACAAAATTATAATTCTTTATGACCAAAAATGATAAAGCAAGAATTTTCAATTTGAAAATATCTTAGATAAAAGAGAATGGTTCCTTAATTATAATCTTTAGGTATTAAGTTCTTTGAGCTGAACAGTAATAGATAGCAGTACAAAATATTTTAAATATATCTCGCTTTTAATTATTATTTACATAGCCGATGGGGAATGATTTCATATTTTCGCTTTCTTAAGAAGTCAAAAGAAATTATCATAAGTTCCCACCTGGCGAGTCTACTTCAATTTTCTTGCAATTCCGTACACTTAAAGACCAATTAGACAGATTTAGCCAATTCGATAGACTTTTATCTTTCCATCCTTGTGATATGAATTCAAAATTAGAATCACGTTTAGTCCAGAATTCAGATTTCTTCCGATTATTCTTTGAATTGAAATATTAGCAATAAGACTTTTCATGATTAGCCAGATCTTTAACTACTTCCATGCACTATAACAGGAGAGTCTCAAGTGGGATTATAAGAATGAATTTGGAATGAAATGATAGCCTGGAAGAAAGATCAAAGGCTTCTTTGTAAAAAGCCTTTAAGTCTTCGAAAATCTTTAGAAGTGATGAAATAATTGATAATAATTGATTTGAGTACCTCCTCAATTACTATAATACCAAATGTGCATAATTGCATTCATTTTATTAGTATTCAGTATTCTTTGATTCGAATAATCTGTAATTAATGCATGCGTAAGCTATTCAGGATTGTCAGTAAATAAATTTATTCGCATTTAGTAAGTTAAACTTACTACAGGAAGAAATCAATATGTTAAGTTTCTCAGATAATCTTGCACTAGGCTTAATTTTGAAATATATTATAGTTACAAGCGCTTTTCACAGTGCTAATAATCGTTGATCATATGAATTTGACAAAATTTCATTAAAACTGTTTTTAAACCCATAATGTTATTAGTGTGTTAAAGAAAGTAGATTTATTTCAGTTATATTTTTAATGTATAATTTAATAATAAAATATAATAAAATCTGTAAATGAGCTTTTGCAAATTCACTACCAGATGGTGCCACTAGTATGGAGCCGGAATTTAATTACATAAACCACTGAATTGATTATAAAATTCTGAAAAAATCAAAATAGTGTGTTTTTATTGAGAATTTACAAGCATTTAAAATTTCAAAACTCTAACAAGCAAAGAAATGAGTGGAAAAAAATTACAAAATTCCATCTTTACAGACATGAAACAAGCATTTTACGTATTTAATTTCTAAGAAGAGTAGAGTAAAGTGAAGCAAAGGTTACTAAATACATAAGCATCTGTACAAAGGAATGCCTATTTGTGAAAATGCTTTGTATAGTTTAAAATATGGATAAAAGGATTTTCTAAGTCACTTATTGACAATGCCTTTTCTATAAAACATTTATCAGATTATCAATCGCACTAGAGAAGTGGACAAAAGAGGTTATTCAAAAGAGTGTGACTATTTACGACAGACGTTACTCGATTCAAAATAATCCTGTAAAAGTAATTTCCGAATTGCAGTAAAAATTATCTTACTTTAAAGATTACTTTTTATAAATTTAGCTCTAATCCATTTTAGAAAAAAAAAAGTAATAAAGGATTGCTTTGTTGCCCCGTTTCCAAATCTGAGGTAATTGGATATTAGCACTTGGCGAACTTGGATATAGGTAACATATATTTGCCCCATACTGTTTCCATTTACCTCTAATCTATAAGTTAAAATGTTTTGCATTCCTTAGTCTTCAAACTATCGCTTCAGAATTAATAGCATCATTAAAAGTAAAAAGAGAAAGAAAAATGAACGATTATAATTGAAAAATAAACAAATAAATAAAAAATAAAAAACTCAATTTTTTTTTAACAACAACAACAAAAAACTATTCAAGAAGATTCGTCTAATTCTAGCGCTATGGATGATGAAAGGTCCACCATTCACGTTGAAAGCGATGGTAAACATGCCAATGATATATCAGTATTTTTAAAATTAACTGCGGCAGTATATGAGACGATTGTGTGCTGAGGAGGATATGAGGATTAAAAATATTTTGGAAAAGGTGTTGAAATTATGAACTATAACATAAAGCTCATTTGCTTGGGAATGTTAGAAGAGGCTAATAAGAAGATACAATTTCCTACAGAAATATAAAGAATCTGAAAGAATTTAGGACATCCCATACTCTAAATAGATGTCTGTAGAACATATATTCTTCAGGATGCATATGATTTCTGATTTACCTTAACTATAAAGACTGTTAACTTATGTCATTCGTATTATTAAATGAAGTTTTCTGAATAATGCTTGTGTTTTATTTGCTTAGGATAATTTATCTCAGTATCTTATGGTTCAGTTTTGAAGTATTAAGTATTTTTCTGTTGTCATAGCGCATTGTTTTTCAGCACTAAATTTAATTTTTTTCATTCTATATAATAGATTATTTTAAATATTCTGCTGTTTAATTTAATTTGATTAATAACTAAGCTAACGAAATTAATTTTCATTTAAGAAAATTTAACTAACACACATAACAACTTACACTTACTGGATATTTCTGGACATGGTACGATAAATTGAGAGCTTTCCATGAATTCGATTATTTACTGAAGTTATAATCAAAAGTTTTATTTTTGTTGTTTCACATTCATACACAGATACATACATGCACACACAATGCATGAAAAAGGATTAAATAATTAGATTATTTCAAATCAGTTGTTTTGGTCACCTTCTGTTATTTTTTCTCAATTATTTGTTTTTAAATTCATATTCACATGCCTTTCTTAATACAAGACATTTTATTACTGTACGTTTTTTCTTTATTGTACTACTTTTCTTTCATTATTTTTTTTCTCTGATTGATAGAAGTATAAATCATAGAAAATGTTACAAATTTACTCTGTCTGCGAAAATTACTCTCTATAAGAAGTTTTAGCAAAAAGATTTCTGTTAAATAAAATTTGCTAATGTTTGATTATATTTAGAAATGCATCTATTTATTTCTCTCGTATTCAAAATAAAATGTAGATGAGGGCAAGTGGGTAGTACTGAAAGTAAATTAAATGTTTATAGACACCTATTAGGCAAACGTAAACTATATTTCTCATTGTAACAAAAAATCATTTATTGATTATGTTTTAACGATTTTTTTTCTGACTGAAAAACATCCTGCTCACTTTTTTTTGTTGAAAAATTGTTATTGTAAAGAGATAAAAGTATTTTTTACCTTCATGAACAATGTTAGTATTTTGTCTTAAGCTTAACATCTTAAGCTTAATAATCTTTTATATAGAACAAGGGTTATACTTAAAGGAATTTTTGAGGCATAAATAACGTATGCTGATGTGGGCGCTATGTTACAGCTTAGAAAGAAGAGTGCATAATTTAACGTAAACGCTTCATCTTAAGATTCGATTCTTATGAGAACAGCGGGCGATGGGAAGTCTTTGAATGCTTGGAAATTAAAAACATCAGCACATTCTTGAACAGAGCAATTAACCTCATCAGGATCCTTAATTACTGCAGAGTTTCAGGATGTGGGCGGACATCATCAGGAAAGAATGGGGATTTTGTGCATCGGTGTGTGAAAGTGATTTCGTTTTAAGCTAAAGAGATGTCTTACTACACCAAAAAGCACAAACGAAAACGTGGTAAGGGCTAATCTGTTATCATGCAAATTTTGTTATCTTTTCCTTTTTATTTCAGGAATTTTCTCGAAAATGAGTTCATTCCAGCAGGTTACCTTTGGCATTTTTCTGCTTACTTAATAGCAACACAGGTCAGGTGATGTGCTTTCCGTCATGAGTCTTATCCTTCCTAGCGTATTACTAATTTCATTTTACGAAAGAACTCGGGCTAGCCACCTTTGTTTGGATTGTAATTCTTCACTGGATAGATTGAATTCCAGCCCATTTCGAAGAAATTCCTCAATTAAAAGAAATTTGAAATACGTGGTAGAAAACTTTAGCATACATTGAAATCCAAAAGTCAATATTCCCATGATTTTATTAATAATGTTTTAACAATTAAAGAACATGCAGGCAAATAGAAGCGAACAGAACAATTCATGTGCAAATATTTAATGTGTGAGTATTTCTCTTGTCCATTAACACAGTTTACATATTTTTATAAACACTACGCATATTCTGTGGATAAGCATTCACATTTAATGTAATATTTTCCCTTTCTTCAGTTGTGTAGGAATATTTAAAACAGCGTGCATATGTAAAATACTATGGGGATATAAAGAAACTCTAGAAAAACATATCACAGGAAATACATTAATTTGTAAAGAAAAGAGATTTGACCTTAAAACTCTTCTTTGTGCAGCTTCATATTTTGTTTGAAAAACTTAGAGATAATAAAAGGAAAAAAATTAAGGAGTGACGCTCTAGCAGGAAATCTTTAGCATGCTAAAATATCAGTCTTATTCAGAAAAATTATTCTGATTTTATAAGACGTCATATAGATGTCATTAAGCATACTAGTTTCAACACAGGCTTTCGTATCTCGATGATTACTTTTGATAAGTAACCAGGGAAATTTTTATCATTCCAGACATTTGGGATATTAACGATTAAAGAAAATGAAGTTCAAGACTGAGAAGAATACGAAAGGTTTCTTTTAGGAATTGATATTGATAATTAGCATTATAATAAAAGAAAACCTGTATCTATGAAATATTTCTTTGTTCAATTTCATATCTTACTTGAAAGATGAAATCTATGAAGGAAAAATCAATTAACAAAGATACATTGGTGAAAAAAACCTTAGTTTATTTAATATTCTAAAAATATAATATTCATTTTGTGATATTCAGAATAAATCTTAAGGAAAAATTAATTAACAAAGGTACAGAACAGGTGAGAAAATCCCTTAGTTTATTTAATATGCTAAAAATACAATTTTTATTTTGTGATATTCAGAATAAATCTTAAGGAAAAATCAATTAACAAAGATGCAGAACTGGTGAAAAAACCCCTTAGTTTATTTAATATGCTAAAAATATAATTTTCATTTTGTGATATTCAGAATAAATCTTTAACTGTAATTTATCTAAAACCGGCGTAACTTGTCAACTTAATAACTAGTATTTTTCCAAAAGATGTTTCTGAAAGGCTGAATTATATTATTTGTCCAAATCAACAAGAATGTTCTCTCTTGGATTCTTTCGAATGCTTATTTGGTTTAACAAGTTTTTAACCTTATATAGTGTATAAAATTAAGAATACATTTGGAACTCTTTCCATCGTTCGACGGTGTCCAAAAGTTGTGGTTTTGATGTCAAAAATTCATAGCAAAATTCATTTTTCATATTTATTATGTTTTGAAGTTTCCATGTTCATATACGCATGGACTATCCATCCAATAAATCAATATGATAAGATATATTTATAGAATTAGAGATATATAATTAGAGATATATTTATAATTCTACAACAAAGATCATATACTAAAATTCACTAATTCTGCTTATTGATATTATGAGTTTTCGTTTATACATTGGAACCAACAGTTCAATTGATAGACAGTCAGTCCTTTAACAGGATCAACAAATTTGATATAGATATAGAATTCTAGTAATAAAGCAGAATTTTTATTAAAGAAATTGATTAGGAAAAAAAAATCAAATTTCATCTATTTAAATCGATGTTTTTTTGAGTTATCGTGATCATGTACATTTTCATGAACATACAGATAAATTTTCTTTTAAATAATTTCGATCGAAATTTGCTGGAAATGCATTATTTTGGTTTATACTATATTTCAACTCGAAGAATTTCTGAAATACAAATTCAGAAAGAGTTTTCCCCCCCGTTATTTAGAAATGATCAGATTCATCAAAATCTCTACGCAGAATTTGTGACCACTGTGACTCCCTTTTTGAAAAGAGCAAGTAAAAATTGCGTTACATTTATTAAACAGAAATATTTAAATTAATTGCAAGACATTGGTTTGTTTGCATATTAGGGGAATTAAATGAACATTCATTTAATGTTTTATCAATCAATTTAGAAAGCTATATCAAAACGTGTGCATCTGCAAAACAATTTCACAAGAGCATATATATAGCCAATCCCCTTTCTCTTTTCACACAAAAAAATCTCTAAAATATGTTAATTTTTCTGTTATGTAAACGACATAACAGAACAATGTGAGCGATTATGTGACGATTTAATTTCAACACATCGCGATGCTTCAGGAAATGACAAAAGGTCTTCCCAAGTGCGATTATAAAATGCAATTGATAAATTGTTTGATATGCTTCCTGCCAATACCATGAATTATTAGGAAGAAAATGTCTATAAAAACCTTGCAAAATAAGTTAATAATGTTTTGAAATAATAAGGTTTTTCTGCAGATTCGCATTACCCAATAGATGAGTCACCATAGCCTAAAACTTTTAAAGAAATCCTTGTACATGATAATTTTATTATTTTTACTATTTTTGGAAAATTTTTAAATTTTTAAACATCATGCTCGAATTACATTAAATTTATATGATTTATACTTCCAAATGAAAAATTTTAATCGACTTTTATAATTTGGAAGCTTTCGAACATTTGATAAAAGCAGACCAATACAAAAGAGAAAATTTATTGTTCCATAGTAGCTCCAGTTTATTCTCACATTCCTCATATTTTATTTCGGAATGATGAAGATTTGGCTTTATTCCACAGGGTCTGCTAGGATAAAGTGGCTATGATTTGGGCCATTTTTCAAATAAAGCCATGTAGCTCGTATGAAAAATTTTGAGCTTCTACTTTGACACTAAAATCTTTCTGGTTACTGTAGGAGTATAGTTACGTTGATAATATTTCTTAGTTAACCTCACACACTCTTTATTTAATTTTAATTCCACTCCATTACAGCTTTGAAACATAAATTTTTACTGAAAATCATGGAAAAAATCATTTAACCTACATATAAATTTCTTTTAATGTTTTCTTCAGCTCTGCATTTTTAGGTTTCAATAAAACAATTGCTAGTAGAACTAAAATGAGTAAAAAATGAGTTTTATGAACGATTGTTGCAATAAATAAGAAATATATAAATTCAAAATATTTAAATTAATATTTAATATGCATTAAATTTAATATGTATGTTGAGAATTCCATTTATGTTTTACCAAAGTCCATTTAATTTGAAAAATTCAACAAAAATATGCAGAATCGTCTCTTTAGATGGAAAAAGATTTTTCTTGTAAAGTAGTTGCTAAAATAACATCGTGTTTCTTTAGCGATAGATTTTAATATTATTATAATTTATTAAACTGAATTAGGAAATTACTGAATATCTACATGTACTTACACATGCACACTGTACAGGCTGTTTCAGAAAGGGTGGACCAAACTTCAAAGAATATGACACAGGCCATATCAATTATTTCTTGATAGTGAGAGGTATCGGAAACACAGCTGAGTGTGAAACCAATTATAAAATAAGAATAATTTAAGGAATACAAAATTATATTTAAAAAACAATAATTGCAGTATTGGCCCAAAGAAGCATCAATAAACTTGAATGAATGTCTCACAATGTCGATGAAGGCATCAGCTACCTCTTGAACAGATCAAGCATGTCACATCAGTATCAAAAATTCTGGACATAAAGTTCTTTTCAGATTCAAACTGAATATCAAAGACAAGATTCTTGAGATATTCATGGTAAAAAAGAGAAGAGATTCAACAGAAACAGATAACGGCGATTATGAAAAATATGGCATGGAGCCACCTTACTTAATGAGTATACCAGAAAAGTGACATCTAGATAGTTTCTTATCATTCATTCCTTACAATCGGTTACTAGATGAAATTTGTACACATTAGATTCTTCTTCAACTGGAAAGCTACCACCAAATTAGCATTTTTAAACCGGCTTCGTAATTAGTAAGCATCTTATGCGCTTCTATTTTTCTTTATCAATTAGGAAAGTGATTATGGATAATACTTCGTTTAGCGTGTACTACCATATCTGAAATTTTTTCAGTCATACTTTATTATATACTTAATGAGAACATTTAATATTATTCAAATAGTTTTATAGTATATTTTATTCCTTTAGTCTATATTTCAGTGGTTGAAATAATACTTAAATTGAACAATTTTTTAAAAAATCATACAGTTTTATAAAATTATTTGACACTTAAAATAGCACAAGACATTCTTGTCTAGCATTACAGATATATTATGTATTCTTGTACTATTTTCGAATTTGTTCTTAAAACGTAGAACAAAGATGACCATCATTGATTTCACCATCAAATGAATCCCTTTCCTTAGTTCACAAATTCAAAGCATATTATAATATAAAATAAATTGGGAAAAATGTTAATAGGTAAAAAAGTGCTCAGCCTTTCATAATTTTAGATGCCATTCGTTATTGTTTTTTAATCTGAAACTTTAAATTCCCGACATGATGCAGTCACTTGAATTTGTATTCTGTTCTTACTTTCTGTTGAATTTTGTTCTGCTACTAATAAGGGATTAGAAAATAAGCTCAAACTTCGTCTTCAAAAGCTTTCGGTACTTCTAAAATTTTGTAAATGCTAAGAGCTTATTTCCTCCATCGACACATTAAATACACAAGGATTTATGAATGATGCTGATATGACATCAGGATTTTCTTGGTCTCTTTTTGACAATTATTTGGCAATAAAAGTTAAAACACAAGAAAAAAAATAACCGCATCCGTAACAAGTACTGCTAAGTCCTAATGCAAAAAGAAAAATATTTTTAGAATGGAAGTGCTATAGAAAATATGGACAAACACTCAAAAGGGACGTATATAATATAAATGATGAATGAATGATTAAATAAATGATGAACTTAACACAATTTATTTTTGTTTTTTCAAATTCTATTGCATATTTGTACACTTTATACAAATTCATTGAAAAACATTATAATCATCATTCTGACCTTTCATTTTCAGTGATTGTTTGACATCAATTAATTTCATAATGGAGATAAACCATGATATAAGAAGAATTTTGGAGCAATTTTGGTTCTTGAGGTTTGGAAGCGCATGTTCAAGAGCAGGGAATGATTTATAATCATCTTGATTCATAGCATTATCATCGATTTTGAAATTTTTTCTACTGCTTGAAAGTGCAACATATATTATAGATATCTTATTCTGTTTTTCATTATATTTTTCTCTGCTAATTACTATAACGTGCAGAAAATATTAAACAACCAAATTTCTGTTTTCGAAACGAGAAACATCTGAAGGTTATTTTTTTAAATTCTAATTCAGAAAAAACAAACAAACATTTTTTGAGTGGATGTTGGTTTTATAAGCTGAGCCTTTTTTACTCACCTCTAGTTTATTTACAATGGACATTGGGCAATATTTTCAAAAATTTAGTGGCTTATAACATTTTTTTTTCTGACACAATTTTTTTATGGTATTAAAAAAGCACAAGCTCTTCTCCAAAAATCAAAACACTAGCTTTCGAATATGAAATAGTATCCTACTGCAGCAAATGCAGTCGCCTTCTATCTCCTGTCACATAATATCATTCTAAAACAATCGGGTATACAAAGAATCCAACCTGGCATCGATGCCAATCCGAGCAAAGAAACTTCACATTGATTATGCTGTCAAAGGAGAGTAAGGAATAAATGGTGGCTTCTCGACAGCTTTCCTTTCTTTATGATTGCAAGTCTTAACACATTTCGGGCGCGAGTTAAAAGCAAGGAAACGAAAAGCTATCCATCTAACACAACTCAGTGTCTGAACGTGACAGAAGTCCTCTTTGCTGACTCAAGCCCCTTTGAAGAACAGGGGTGTATTTTCAAATTCCACTTTTCAACGAAGATTCGAAAGAGTTTTCGCCAGGTTTGTCTTATTGCTTGCCACTATTTTGGATTATAAACAGTTTTAATTCAAAAATTAACCGTAAGAGAAAGAAATCATTGCATTAACGACATGCATTTCTTAGAAAAAAAATTATGATATAGTTTTTGAGAGAATGTGAAGTCATTCTCGGCAAAATAAATAGAATTCGCTTCCTTTTGTTATATTTTTATGTTGCTCAATAGCTAAGTGTTATACAAAACTGAAGCCATCGATTAAAAAGCTTCCTAGAAAGTATTTCAGGTTCTAAATAAGTTATAAAGATGAGATAATTAAATAGAAATTCGGATAAAATTATTAGCATTCTTAAATATTTGCAAGAAAAATAGTAAAGAAAAGTGAATTAAACATATAGATAAAACATGGCTTAAAACTTTTTATTCAGTATTGCTGTGACCCTAGATGGCTCTTATTAGTATTATATATTCTTGTCTAGCCTCTAACTAGAGAAAATGACAAAACTCATTTTGCTGCCTTTAAGTGAAAGTTGTCTAAACGCTCCAGGCAACCAACTTAAGGTTGAACTAATTAGAATATTATGTCAACAGTTTGTTGAAGGTTTCACTACTTTTATTCTATTTATTGGCACTTTCGGCTATAGACAGACTATCCAGCCTCATCTATATAATACCCTTCATGTTTAAGAATGTCTTGAAAACCTTCCTGAGGATAATTGATCAGATCATTAGCATGAATTTTCGTTTTCTTGAAATTTAGTTATATAAATATAATAGTTAACTAATTTAATATATAATAGTTAACAAATTTTCTGCCATGCCCTTGCATTTTATATGTATTAAATGAACGTTTATTAAAATCTGTATCCCATATTTTTTTCATTTATATTGTAATTCTATACAAAAATTTACTGGAATTCATAGACATCTGAAGTACTTTAAGGGCTTTAAATTGGATCAAATTTGCAAAACATTTTCAATACAAACAAATGGTGCCATCTAAGTCGATAATAGGGAAAATAAACCCAACCAAGAGGTTAAATGTATTCATAGTGTATTGACTATCAGAATGTTTCCATTTTCTTCTATGTAATATAATGCTTTTAATTTTGGATTTTTCAGTCTTCGCTGTAGAACATAAAAAGCTGTAACAAAATAATCCATTTATATCCGATTTAAACAATGTCAATAAAAATAAGCAAGACAAAATATATGAATCACATAATTTTTTAAAAACGTAAACACTATTTCAAAAATGGTGAGACAGCAGTGAACGTAATATGATCTGTAAAATTACTTAAGATTGACAGTAATTGCAAAGGGTGACAGTAATGAAAAATGCATCTAGTATCCGTTTATAAGTATAAATTAATAATAAACTCACATTCAACCAGAAAATTCAAGTCCGTTTCGGAGAAATTCATCTAATCTACAATAGGCAGGTATCTAAAAGAGTTCTCTCATAATAGGATTCAATACATCCAGCCTATGTGTCTGATTAGTAAACATGATTTTTCCTATGCTTAAACATTGCTTGTTAGTAGATTGATTATTGATTAGCACTATTATTTACGATACATTTTATAAAACAGCTTTACTGAAATTCAGATAAATAGTTCAAATGAATATATTGCTTTTTGAAATTTATAATAAAGTAGACAATGAACAATTAATGACCATTTAGATGAATTCATAAAGAATAAAAACTAATATAATTTTTTTTTACTATTATGAGCAGCTTTTTTCTAGTTAATTCCTTTTTCCATGTATTCACGACAGATTTTCACTTTAGTAGGTTTCATCTTTTTTACTGTTAAATTATTACCTTCTTCAGATATTGTTCGACAATATGCCTATAAATACGCGCACTAAGAAGTGGTTGTTTATGTCATTTTCTTTCAGCCATTTTGAACTATGTGGTGGAATATATATCTTCCTGATAGTTTTTATTTTATGACCATCTATCTACCAAGTAGATTATTTTTCATTTCTAAATCCATAAAACTCATTAAAGCATCTATTACAAGAAGTTTTCTACTACCGAAATATTTTTATTACTGTTTAATATATTTGGCTCATGTCTGTAAAAAATTAATTACCGAAAATTTTTCAACAAACAATTCTAAGATTATGTTCCATAAGAAATGCAAGCAAATAAAGAAATTTAAAGTAGCTTCAAGCAAATTTCCATGTGTGAAAGTTGAATTTAAATTTAGATAATGAATGAAAATATTGTTTCGTTAAAAAGTATTTAATAAATGATTTAATTTTAGATCTTTATCATATACTTCGTTTTAATTTTTCACTTCAGTATGAAATTTTCAAGATATTTTCTACTATTTTATAAAATAATTTTTTCTTACTGTAAAGTTACATAGAAAAGAGAGACATAGAGTCTATACAACAATACATTTCCAAATTTTTAAAGTGCCGTATCTTGTCTCTTAATTTTCCCTTTTAGCAAAATTCAATGAAACAGGATGAATTTGATTTAAATAATGCAATATCTAACCTTATAATTGAGATTATTGAATTTGGAAGTAGAACGATTATTCATATTAATATAATGATATTAGCTACTTAGATTTTCCGCAATTTTAAAGGATTTTGTAAGCTGACTGACATTTTGACAAGTTTCATGCTAATAACTTCAGAGTTTCTGAAAACTGACTTTTGAATTAGAACAGCTTTTCGTAGAAATTTGAGTGTCCATTGGAACAAAAATTTTAAAGTTTATAATTAAGCATAAACTATTACGATAAGAATATTTCAGTTTTTTGAAATTAGTTTTAAATCTATTAGTGTCATGCACCTAGTCATTAAAAATTATTAGAAATCTAGAATACAATGTAATATTGAATAATTACAAAATGATTCATAGAAGAAAGAGATTCTAGAAGCCAAAATATTGACGAGATTTAGTTGATATTTTGTTTCTTAGAATATATCATCCGTCCTTAGAATTCCATCAATCAATACAATATTTGACTGATGAAAACAGAAATTAAATTTGAAATGAATAAAAAACTTTTTAGTTGAATAAATATCCTGTTAAAAATATAAACTTTTAGATGCTTTCTTTAAAAATAGCAAAACTATTATACTTAAAGGAAATAGTTAAAATATTTGCCTAAATATAAAATCCCATGGCGATAAAATCTTCGTGACATTTGGTATCACACGAAATGGCTTACGTTTCAGACGATTAGATCCTTAGTGCTAACAAACAGCTGTCACACAGAGCAGATGTTTTTGCTTCCAACTGAGATGTGGAGGATTAAAATAAAATGTTTTGTTGTAATATACAAAAAATGTATGCTGTTTGCAGATGCGTCAAACTTTTGCATAAAGAAGTCAGAATTGCTCCTGAGACATTTTTATTTTGCTCTGTTACTAGATCCATGCTAATTTTTATTGCTTACGAAAGTAAATATTTCTTAGTGTATGCTTTATTATTATTTGTTTAATTATTTTGAAATAATCGAATGATTTGTATGCTAGAAGGATATTCGTAGGAAGATATAGTGTAGCATTATATTTTTATACATATTTTTATTTACGTATATTAATATAATATAAATAATACTTCTATTTTCAGAAAAGTGTGCTGGATTTTCCTGAAATATAGTACTTTTATTATTTATGATTGCATACAGGACTTACAGGATATTCAGGATTTCACAATAATACCAGAGGGTCGAGTTATCTCCAATAGGGGCCGGGCAATTGCGGTGAATACTGCGGTTTCAAATAAAGCCTTTTGGTTTTCAATCTTATTTTCGATATAGTGTAGCACTATATTTTTATTTACGTATATTAATATAATATAAATAATATTTCTATTTTCAGAAAAGTGTGCTGGATTTTCCTGAAATATAGTACTTTTTTATTTATGATTACATACAGGACTTACAAGATATACATAATTTCATAATAATACCAGACGGTCGAGTTATCTCCAATAGGGGCCGGGCAATTACGGTGAATACTGCGGTTTCAATTAAAGCCTTTTGGATTTCAATCTTATTTTCGAGCTCTTGCTGTCGTGATGATGGCTGTGCAACTATTCTGGATGCTTTGGCAAATTGGGAAGAACTCTGATCTGATTATAATTGTTTACAATAATATTTCTAGTAAATTGGTATACAAAACGCTATGATATTTTTGATATTCATACAATAAAAAAGGTGCCATACGAAAAACTGATTTTAACTTTTTACATTAAACTTCATCGTAACTGAACCATAATTAATAAAAGTTTTAAGCAATACATTGAGCTTTTTAATCTGCAAAAAGTATTTTGCAAACAACGCAAATCAAGAGAGATTCACATATTAATATTTTCAACGAAATGTCTTTAATGATGGCCAAGTGCCACTCTTCTGTACCTTCCAGAAAAAAAAGGCATTTTTTTGCATAAAAAAAAAAATTTGTATTTGTCTTTTACTGCACTTAAACAGTGAGATTTTTTTCATCGATAATATTTTAATGCTATATCTGCCTTTGAAACAACATACAGAACGACATACAAAGGCGTAGAAATAATTTATGAAGTTTTAAGTAATTTAGTCACGAAATGTTAATTTTTTTATTTCAAGAAATTCAAATATGTTAAAGAAGATTTTTGGGATAAAGTTCACATAAGTTATTAGAAAAATTATTAATGTTAAGAATTGAATTTTAGATTTTTTGGAGGGTAAAAGAATGCGATGAAAAATAATTTTAAAGTTATCAATTTATTATGCTTAACTAGTTTTAATCTAAATAATGACTAAATGCATAGTAACCTAATGCAAAATTTCTGCAAAATATTTTCAAATCAAGAGTTGTACTGGAAATATTCCTAAAATTGCTTATTTAGCTCCTTTAAATCATGCAAACCATTCAAAGCGTGGAACCACTGCTCTTCGACTTGTGTCATTTTTCCCGGCGTAGTTTCTATATCGGAAAAAGTGAAGAAAAATTTATGGAATGAACTTGTGCACTATACTGATCATGTTGACTACTTCTTTCCTATTCTCTTTGACATTTTTCCATTTTCACCTCTTTGCCACTTGGATGGCACTCTTCTTTTTCTTATTTTTGTTGTAGGTGTCATGATGGGGAAGAAAAGGAAGGAAGATACTGGCAGAGAGGGCTAAACAAACACCAACTTTTCGACTTCAGTACATTTAGAAAGCTTTCACCGTCTATCCGTATTCCGTGTGGACCTAACGGCTTGACTTCAAACTTTATTCATTTGATCGGAAAGAATTTTTCCCCCCGTTTTCAAGTGTTGGCTTGATACTGTGCTATTCTGAGTTAACATATGAAATAAATGAATTAGATTTTAAAGAGAAAAAAAAAATGAAACTGTGATGTACTGTAGGTTATTTGGCTTAAATGTATTGTATATCAATAGATTTTTTTGAAGCATGGAATAATTTATTTTCTTAGGACGAACCAATGAAAATCCCAGAGGAAGTCATCCGCACTTTAGTTAGTGAATTTCAATTTGGCAAAGTAACTGACAAAATAAAAGAACTGAAAATTGAAGAAATCAAATTGTGAACTGATGTTAAGTGCATTTTATACAACTGATTTTTATTCTCAGAATAAATTCTTGCAATGAGATAACATTACAAAAATGATGGTGAATGTTCGTTTTAAGTGCTTAACTTCTCATTTATTCCTACAACTAGTAAAATAAAACTGATACCTGAAGATTAAAAGAAATAAAACCAAGATGAAAACTGTATTGTATACAATGCATTTTCAAAAAAAAAAAAAAAAAAAAATGTTTTTCTTCTTGGAGAAATAGCTGAAATCATATCTGGAGTCATCGACATTTTAGTCACGTGATTTCCTATTTCGAAACAAAACAGGTGAAATAAAAGAATTAAGACTTAAAGCGAGCTTAAAGAAAATTTGTTCCTTAAGTTCGCTAGAATTAACTTTTGAGATAGAATTAGCTGTTTGATTAAATAAATAATCTTTTATGACCTTAAATAACATTTCTGCTTTTGAAAAAAAAAAAAAAAAAGAATTAAATCATAAAAAGATTTGAAAGGGAAAAAGATGAGAGGCAAACTAAAGTTCATTGTTTGCTACACATGTTTTCTTCTTTTTGCTATGTTGAATAAAACTTTCCCTTGCAATGAATTACTGTTAATTTTTATCTACATTTTAAGTAAATAATTTCTACATTAAGTTATCTACATTTTAAGTAAATAATTTCTACATTAAGTTATCTACATTTTAAGTAAATAATTTCTACATTAAGTTATCTACATTTTAAATAAATAATTTCTACATTAAGTTATCTACATTTTAAGTAAATAATTTCTAAAATAGCGTAGAATAACATTAAAAAAGGCCATTCTATTAAATAAAGGGACTTAAATCTCAATAAAATAACTAATAATTTCCCATTCAAAGAAACTCTAGTGATCCATGAAACTCTACTGATCTAAGTCCATGTTATGAAATATTACTCTTTATAAATGGAAAGTGTCAAATGTCAAAATAAGTCAAACAGAAACTGAACTGGAGAAAGTAGACTTCGAAATGTCAAATTACAACAGTTTGAAATAAAAGAGTGGTGAAAGTAGCTAAAAATCGGATAAAAAGTGGAGAAAATATGTATTAAATCACGATAAACTATAAGACACATAATATGTGTAAATTGTAGCAATATAAATGAGTTAAAAAGGGTTCTAACTGTATTGTATAATGCAGCTGCTGAAAGCATCATGCATTTGTCTTACTTTTTCAAATTTTTGATTTTTTCGCAAATTCCCTTTTTTTTATATTTCATGTGAAACCAACAAGCAACAGATTAAAGAATTTTTAAAAAGTTCATTATGAATATCGACATAAGGTACTATTTTTTAAAGCAAATTGATTACCTAAGTAACATTGAGATCAACTCACAAGGGGAGGGTACGGGTCGGAAGATTGAATTCGAGATGAGATTCAAGTGTAGTGTGTCTTCAGAATGTTAATTCATTAAAGTTTTAAAGCGTAATAGCTAGCTAATTTCGATAAAAAGGCCCTCAAACTTTCAGTATAGCTTATATACTAATAACATGTCGCCGATGCTGAACGTTCGGGCCTCACAATCGGTAAGATTTTGGATTGACATTCGCGAGACCTGGGTACGGTGCTGGGCTAGTTTTTGTTTTGTCTTATTTACTTCATTTTCTTTCAAAATTCTTTCGAATTCATTTGACAATTTATAGATAGTTTTAATTAATTACAGATAGATATTAATTTGGACTGTTAGTGATAGTTTTAATTAATGCATTCTTCATTTTTAAGAGAAAATAATTATTTATTATCATAATTCTTGAAATATAAATAAATTGTTTGAAGAAAAATAATTATAAATTTGTATGCGTGTTTAAAAAATATTCAAAATTACTTAAGTTAAATTAAAAATTTAGAGATGATTTTAATTAATTTCAATTAATATATTACTCATTTTTGTATGTAAAAATAAATATTTTTTTTCTATTAAATTATGATTTACTTGGATTATGATTTAAATTTTAGATGAAGCATAATTAAAGTTAAAAGGCCCTCAAACTTTCAGTATAGCTTATATACTAATAACATGTCGCCGATGCTGAACGTTCGGGCCTCACAATCGGTAAGATTTTGGATTGACATTCGCGAGACCTGGGTACGGTGCTGGGCTAGTTTTTGTTTTGTCTTATTTACTTCATTTTCTTTCAAAATTCTTTCGAATTCATTTGACAATTTATAGATAGTTTTAATTAATTACAGATAGATATTAATTTGGACTGTTAGTGATAGTTTTAATTAATGCATTCTTCATTTTTAAGAGAAAATAATTATTTATTATCATAATTCTTGAAATATAAATAAATTGTTTGAAGAAAAATAATTATAAATTTGTATGCGTGTTTAAAAAATATTCAAAATTACTTAAGTTAAATTAAAAATTTAGAGATGATTTTAATTAATTTCAATTAATATATTACTCATTTTTGTATGTAAAAATAAATATTTTTTTTCTATTAAATTATGATTTACTTGGATTATGATTTAAATTTTAGATGAAGCATAATTAAAGTTATGGATTCGTTTTTTAAATTGTAAAAATTATTTAAATAAAATGCACACTTTACAGGCAGATTCAGTTAATATGTAACTCCTTTATAATACAAAAATAAACGTTCATTCACTTAATACTTGGATTATAATTTTATTTTTAAGCAGCAAAAATAATTACAAATATAACTCAGTTGATGATAAATATTATTTATAAATTATTATCATCGCAAAAATATTTTAATAGCGTTATATTACAAACAAGAACCAGAATGGTATATAGTGAAAACATTGGAAACAAGATACATTTTGAAGTCTTGCGCTATTTATAAATAATGACTATCCACTAGAGAAGCTTTAAAGGCATCGATTGGACAACAAACTTCATTTGCTTAAAAAAATATTTGTCTTTCGTCAGAAAACTGGGCAGTGTACGAAGATATTGTGTCATACTATAAAAAATTTGGACCACCTGCTTCTATATTCCCTAACTTTACACCTGCTTTCTACTTTTTCTTTTCGATTACTAATATTAAGAATATTTGTTGATATAATAAATTATCAGCTACTTTCTTTAATTTTCGATATAAATTCTGCTTCTTTGAACTAGTAATATGTCATTATTAAAATCCAAAAATTTAAAACTTTTAGTGATTTTAAGATAATTATTTAAATTCACCATTAAGATTATATTAAAAAACTCAAAAATTAAATTATAATTATAATTTAAGAACCTCTTGAATGAACATAATTTTTGAATTAAAAATTACTAATATATTAATTGAAATCTAATGTTAATTAGCAATATATTAATTTTGTACTGTAAGTTGTTAATTTAATTTAAATAATTTTGATAATTTTTTTTTTTTTGAAAAATGCATATATATCTATAATTATTTTTCTTTCAAAAATTAAAACACTAAGAGATAAATAATTTATTTTTGCATACAAAAATGAGAAATATTAATCATTAAACACATCTTTGAATTGTTAATTTAATTTAAACAATTTTTAAATTTTATTAAAATCCGCATATAAATTTATAATTATTTGTCTTCTAAAAATTGAATTATAATTCAAGAAAGGTGAATAAATATTTATTTTTAAACACACACACACACACACACACACACACACACACACACACACACACACACACACACACACACACACACACACACACACACACACACACACACACACACACACACACACACACACACACACACAAAATGAAAAATGCTTGGCAGCGGAGACATATTATTAGTATATGGGTGTTTTCTCTGAATTGGCTGGCTATTGCGTTTTAAAACTTTAATGAATTAATATTCCAAAGGCATACTACCATTATACTAAATCTCATCCTGAACTCAATTTTCCAACCCGTACCTATCCTTGTCAGTTTTTGTACTTGCTAACTTTCTATCCAGTTTGTTTGAAAATATTTTTAATGGAATCAATACACGATAGTGCGATTAACATCAAATTTGCTACATTAATAGTTTAGAGTAGACTGCACATTTGGTGGAAGAGAAAGTATTATATCACAGCGCAATATAAGACAATTTGCAGTTAAATAATATAGGGCATGTGCAGCTACATTTGGCATGTGACTGCGTAACGAGAAGCGGCACTATTGTAAATACTTTTCAGAATTTAATGAGTTTAAATAGATTTTTCATTCTAAAGCTAATGCACATTGATTTAGGGAATCCATAATTAAGATTTAAAATGTCTAATGATGTTAAATTCAAATATTGCTTCAATACACCGAATTGCACAATTAATTAAAAAAAAATATTTAGCAGTGTTTTAGTTTTCAAGCTTTATAATGTTATTATATTGTCTCTTTAAGAAGTAAAATAATTAAAACTTGTTCGCAATTGAAAAGATAATTTAATTAACTATAAAATTCTGGGGGTAATCAAGTATAAATTAAATCAAGTTTAATGTTTATTTCATTTTCTAAACTTTTTAAATATTGTTTCTGCGCAAAGAATATTACTTATGCTATTTTCCATTTTAAGCTCCTTGAAAATCGAACAAAAGTTTGTTGAATGTGTTCAAATCGAGTAAAAGCGAATTATGGCAAAATAAATAAGCTTCTGTTTAATATATTAAAGTAATTTCTCAGTAGAGATTATCAAAATTGATCAGAAATTAAGACACTTGAGACTTTATTTTGAAGCAAATATCATCAAATGTTAATTATATTTTACTCAAAGCATAAGAAAAAATTCACTCTTAGATCATATCAATAACATAAATGAAAACCAAATATTGCTTTCTTATTGTCTTTAGGAGTAATAAAACAAACATTCAAAAGGAATCCCATCTTGTGTCTCTGTAAACAAAGTTGAAGCACAATGCACCAATTAATGAAAATACGATGCCATCATTTAAACTTACAATCTTAAGGAAATTAGACATACAAAAATACTAAACGGAACACTTTAAATCCTTCCGAGAACGGTATGAAATTCTTAGAAAACAAGAAAATTATTTAAATGTAAATATCGCTATATTTATCGAAAATAAGAATTATTGTGCATATAATGTAATCAAATTGACTAGAGAGAATATCAATTTCCGAAACATTTTTCTAACGCATTGCTTTATTTATGTAGTGCACGTATCATTAATTTTCGTTAGTGACTGTAATATTTGTGTACATAAGAAAAATAAAAATTCTTACCGAGATGGATTTCTCAAATATTGAATATATATGTTTGCGGTGGCTTTTTCCATTTCAATTATTCCTTTGAAATGAGTCTATTGTCAGATGTTGACGAGTTCAAGGCACTGTTTGCTTGAGTCTTTTTATAAGAATTCCACCATTAAATGGCGTCTAGAAATAAATAGAACCACATCGTATAAAAGCGTGGAATACATTTTATTGAACTATTCTTCAAAGTAAGCAAATTACTACAAGCATGAGTGGAATACCACAGCTAATTATAAAAAGATTCAATTAGTCCTTATCTTTGTTTATTTCAGGTAATTTGTACATAACATCATTATTTTCAAATTTAGAGCTTTAATCTCCATTCCTTGGTAACTAATGTTAAAGAGGAATATTACGTGACATTTTTCACCTGCTGCTGTATCAATAAAATTTTCCTCTGCGTATAATCTGGTTTGGATGCTTATCATGGGGAAAATAGAAATTTTAGCAAAATGCTGTATAAATGTTTTAATGAAAGTTATTTTATTTCAGCATTTATGAAACAAAATCATTTAAAAGCATGGAATAAATTTTACAGAAACTATTTTTCAAATTAAGCAAATGTCTCCAAACATAAGTAGAGTAACCATGACTAATTGAAGTATTAAATGAAAACTAATTGTTTATTTCAAGTAGTTTGACTATAAGTATCATTATTTTGAAATGCAGAAATTTTAATCTTCATTTCTAGGTAACTTCTGTTAATGAAGGACGTTATAGAGCATTTCTTAATCTTTTTCTCGTGGGACATGCGAGGATATACAAATAGAATTTTTCCTCGGCGTATGGTTTGGTATAGATGGTGCATCAGAAGAAAAAAAATTCTTACCAAAATAGACTTCTGAAATGTTGAATAAATATTTTATCGAGATTTGTTTTATTTGAATTTTCAAATACTTCTTTAAGGTAGCCAATTAGGTTGAAAACATGGATTTGGATGAAAATTCACATTCAATTTTTTTTTTTTTGCAGTTTCAAAAAATATAGGTATATTTCTGTTTCCAGTGATATCTTTATTTTGTTTCTATATCAATAAGAAGCTAAGTTATAGCAAATTGTTGACATGTAAGTGATCCTTATTTATAAGCTTTTTAAAACTTTAAACGCATTTTCTGAAGAATGAGTTTTTTCACTATTATACTGTTCTAGTATCGTCATATCTCAAAAAATAATCAAGGAAATGAAATTTATAATTAGTGCTCGTTATGTTATGTAGAATATAATGGATATGATGTTGAAGGCTTCATAAGTGGATTTATTATTGTTTAATTTAAATATTTGTTAAAAAAATTCTGAAATTTCATAGTAATTTCATATATTACGCACAAATTTTTTTTATTTTTGAATATAATTCTTAGATAATAGTTAGTTACACTCTAAGATATATTACACATGTAATGCTACAAAGAAAAATATAACAATTTCTTTTCCCTCTTGAATAATTCTAGTTTTTATAAATTAAGGCTAAATTTTACATCAAAATATGCATTTTCATCAAAAGCTACGTAAATATTTAAATAATTTCACTTTTATTCATCATTTTATCCTTATACTAATAAAAACATCTTATAAATATTAAAATATACTAATAAGAACATCATATAAATATTAAAATATACTAATAAAAACATCATATAAATATTAAAATATACTAATAAAAACATCATATAAATATTAAAATATACTAATATAAACATCATATAAATATTAAAATATTTCTTTTTTTAAAATTCCCCTCCAAACCGAGTCGGATATCTTAATGAGATGTCGGCGAATTTAAGGTATTGTCCCTTTATATGTTTTTAAAGATTCGAGCATCAAAGAAAGAAAGTAAACAATTCGAATCGTACCGCATGAAAGCACGGAAAATCTTTAATAGCACGTACTGGATATCTTTTCGCCACAAGTGAAGGTTTGTTCCAAGACAAATTGTTTATTTCATGATATTACTCACAAATAAAGTTACTTTTATAAATACAATTTTGAATCTTAGAATTTTAAAGGTACATTTAGCAGTGATTTCTTAACAAATGAAACATTTTTTAACATTTTCCTTACGGAAGCATAACGTATAACGTTTCCATTTCATTTAAAACTGGAATAAAAGCTGTACCATAATAAAAATATGAATTTTTACTTCGTTGTATTTCTCAAATATTGAAGAATTGATTATTTTATGGATATTATGATACATTTTCTATGCTAGTGATTTTATGGATGTTGCTTGATTAGAACATTCAATTATTCCATTAGAAGGCTTCTAAATTAGACATAGATGGATTTTTAAGTATTGTTCATTTATTTTAAAACGATTTTACAATTAAGGAGGGCATATAACTAAACAAATTAAAGTGCAAAAGATTTTGAAATGGAAGTACTCCTCAGATTACTTAACCGTAAGTAAAGGAATTGGGTGTAGAATTTTTTTGCTTCTCAATGTAATTTACCCTTAATTATCTTTATTTCGAATTTTTTAGCTTCAATTGTCTATTTAACGGAAAATTTTGTAAAAGAGGGACATTACAAGTAATTTATCGGTCAGTTCCTAGCGAGTGGTACGGATGGTATTCTAGTAACAATCTTCTAATATGAATTGGTTGGTATAAATTCTGGATTTTTAAACTATGCGTGCATTGTTTGCATACACAAGGGATGGCACAGCCGTTATATCCAAAACTAATAGCATTTGAATGCCCCAGTGAATTTTATCTTTTCATTCAGTAGACAGATTTATCTATTTTTTTTCACTCAGTAGATAGTTTCATTTCACATTACTTCTCAGAAGACAGTTTTATCCTTTTTAGCTTTATCAACCAGTAGGTAGTTTTACTTGAATCACGTTGCATGTAATGGCTACAATTATTGCTGGTGAAAAAAGACAAGAAAATATCACTTTGCATGTGAAGAAAAGTTACTATAAATCTTATTTTTCAGCGATTTGAAAAACAACAACACTTTTCTACTTTTTTAGCCTTGTTTGTGAAACAATAAACTGAAATTAAGTAACACCATAATTCAAATAATAAAGCTTATAAATTTTATAATCCGTTACGAAGAAAACTTTATCATTATGTCCACTGTCGAGCCTAGTAAAGTTTCATCTTTGTTTTACTTGATTTTTTTTTTATAATTTCGAATTTTAAAGCAGAAAATTTACTTACCCTTTGAGGACTGAAAGTCTGGCAAATACTTCAAAATGTCTAGCGCCGGTTACATCTGATTTTCACTAAATGTCACATTGACTTACGACATTTGTGTTAACGCTATACCTAGGGAGTCAATTCATGTACTACACAGTCACATAACAAACGTAATTGTACTTGTCATATAACATACAACTTCATGATCCCTCACACATTTTTATGACGTCACCTTCCTTTCTCTATCAGCAAGAAGCACAGTGTGCATTCTAAAATTAAACTGATGCCGCATATGTGATGTTTAATATATTGACTTCGTTATCAACCTTACTATAGGCATATACAAATTTTCTCACTCAGAAAGATGCCAGCTAAAATACAATAATCATAAAATGCTCCACAGAGATAAAATCCGGCAACAGTCCAAAACATTTTCCCAAAAATGTTTTATTCACGAATATGAATCAAAATCAAAAGAATGACAATCAGACCGTATACTTTAGATGTGATTTCTTTTCCAGGTTAAGAGGAATTAATTTCAGCCGTAAAAAGGTTAAAAATGGAAAATTATGAAAGTTTTGTAAAGTTTCCTCATAGCATGATAAAACACAAAGTGTTTTTTTATCAAATGCTTAATGCTTCTCTTTTTATACGTTTTTCTGTTTCTCATTTTTTTGCTTAAGTTACTTAATACATATTTAAAGCTACGCAATGTTTGTAATCTTGTAATTATAACTATACACAATAATTTTAGTTTTAAAAATAACTTTAAAAAATTTAAATGCAAATGAAAAGTAAATTATGTAAATCGATGAGAAAAGCATGCCTAGTGAAATATTTGTATGAAAAATAGATGAAATTATTTTGCGACGATGATTCTTTTTTGTTTCAGATATTTATATACGTTTACATATATATGTTATGACAATTCATGACCATAGGAATTTCATATATGAAATTAATAGTAAGTAAATATATAAAATATTCTAATCAACGTTGGGAATCAATACTATTGTAAGTATGACAATTTCAAACATTATATCATCAATTCAGTATAGCAAATTGCTCTATCAAAACTTTACTGAATACTCTTTTCTTCAATACTGTCATCATCATCTTCTTCTTCTTCAGAAATTTCTACAACTTCAGAATCGTCAGTTATTGATTCTATTTGGCCGAGTAAAAGCTTCTCAAGTGTTTCTTTGGAGAAAGGTTTTTTCCTTTTTTATCTATTATCTGGAAGAACACAAAAAGGGGATCAGATGTCAAAAGCAATCTATTAATTATACCCATATTGCAAAGCCAATAGTTTAGTTTGCTCTAATAGTTTTCCTGTATAGCGTGTTTACTATAGAATAAAATTCTTATTTCAGTGTCTTGCCGCCTCTTTTCACAATTGCGAATCTGTTAAAAGTGCATTCGAAATCGTTGTTTCCCAATGCATTATATTTTATGTATGATACATGTTTCTAATTTCAGATATATTACATCTACTTCATGTTCATTTGATAGAGTTCCCTTGATGATTTTAAATCTATGCAGAGTATTGGTAAATTCTTTAAATGTTGGAACCCGAAAAAACATTTTTGAGATATTCCCATAATTTGTGCTTCCGTATTCTGGTTTAGGAATATTCACTAACAAATTTAGATGATTTTTGAACTAGTTTGAATGTTGTTCAAACTAATGTTATTCTACTTTTTTCTTCTTCTCATTTTGAAAGATGTTAGCATCAGTATCAGTAATGGTTTCTAAATAATTTCGACTTGTTACTATAAGCAAGACATAAATGTTTACATTGATAATTAACCATTAAGTTGATAACTTTTTGTTTACTATTTAATGAGAGGACTTTCTATTCTGAAATTGTTTTATTATTTCGATTCAAATGAGAATCCATAGTTTACTTAAATATTTGAATATTAATTTTGCATTGAATTATAACATTTATGAATGGTTTATTTGTTGTTTAAAAGTATAAAAATGGGGTTAATTGATGCATACATAGTATATGGGAATATTTGTTCAATGTTTTACAATATACCGATTTACAACTTAACCAATTTATTTATAGTAAAAAATATACATATTCAAAATCAGTATTCTCTTCTTCTAAATATATAAAACCAATTTCTTTCCAGATCTAAGGTATACTTGTGGAGCATGCAGTTGCTCGCGCAATCGAATCTGTAATGCCCATTGAAAAGTCATCGGAGAAACAAGGTTTCGGAGACCTTCGATCTCAAAACTTGAGCCTTACTACCAGACTGAAAAAACCACACTAACAGTTGAAGTTGGAAAGTTAATAATAAATTTAAGGAGTCAGTTCAAAGTGCGTCAAAAACGCTTTATATTAATATCTGCGAATGGGATCTAAGAATTATAGATTATCATATGTTACTCTGAAAGTCACGACTCTTATCTTCGTGAGAGATACGTAAAGAAATCTACAAAAGGATTACTACAACGCATATGATGTGTTTTACAAAAGCATAAATTCATTTCATCGAGCCTTTAAAAGACCCGAGTTCTTAATTAACCCGAATTCTTTAATTTTTACAAAGATGGAATTTTGTTATCGATTTTTTCACTCATTTCTTGGTTCATTGCATTTTTAAAAAATTCTATAGTTGTGTGACATTACACCATTTATATGTCAGTTTTGAAAAAATATATTTAACATTATATTTTAAAATTCTGAATTTAATTAAAAGAAAGGATTAAATTTTGATACTATGCAAGTGGCGGCATCTGGTAGCGAATTCTAGAAGGACTGATTACAAATTTAATAATATTTATAAAAGGATTTGTAAATTAAAGAATAAATAGCAGTAAGTAATTAAAATAAAGAATATATTTATTTATTGGAACAGTTATGAAAGTGGGTTATGAATATTCCTTTTATTCAATTCATTTTAAAAGCAAATTGAAATCAAGGAATTAGAAAGTTACGAAATATCAATTCAGTAAAAATAATAAATTAGGTTAATTGCTTTTATCGCATCTTTCGCAAGCAATCTTAGGGTTTAAAGTTAGCTTTAATTTTTGCAAAAAAGGGACTTCCAGTATTATATTTTATTGATTTTGTAATTTCACTTTATTTAAATAATTTATCTGAAACGCTTATACGATATTTTTTGAATTATTTAACGATTTATAGCTTGCGCTCTTCTTACCAGCAAGAAAAATCAAACAAATTTCTCCTAAATCATTGATTGCTATTAAGGGAGACTTTAAAAAAATCGCGCGCTAATATGTTTGCGAAAATTATTTGTGATGAAGTAATAAGGAAAAGAAATCTGAGAGAAGAAAAGACCAAAGAAAAATATTTTAATGAGGAATAGCTGGAAAAGGCTTCTAATGAAAGAAGGGAAAACTTTTAAGTGCTAAAGTAATTTTATCTTTTTCCTTCGGTTTTGTCTTCATTAATAGGCACTTAAACGATTTAAGTTTTCCTATGCAGTTTAAGAGATTTTAGGATATTGACTTTAAATAGGATTAGTTGAATAGGCCTGGCTCCGAAGGACAACTATGGTGCTCCCAATAAACTTCAATTTAAAGCGTTTACCGTTCTAAAAGACTTTAGAAAATGAAAGAAAATACCTCAGATAACAAATAATTTATGCATTTATTTGATTTGTCTTATTTAATGTTTGTGAAGATGCATTGCAGTTCTGAAATTTTGCGCACTTGTGTATTCGTGATGAAAACGAAAAATTTTAATACTTGCATAACTTAATTACCAATTAATTAATCAATTTTAATTGCATTTTGATTTCACATGATTGCTGCCATCTGGTTGAAAATTTGTGAAATAATTTAGTTTAAAATTCCATATTCACTTACAGCATTTAATTGAAAATATATTAAAGACCGACAAATGCTGTTCTTTTTAGGAATCTGACACTGTCACTTTTGGATGTAATTACTCCACATAGAGATGATGTACACTGAATAAGATGAGCTCATTTTTGGAGTTGTTTTGAAGGCTATGCTCTTTTTTAAACTCTGTAAATGCATTTTCTTTGAGTAATATTTTTTTTGCTTGTCCTTTTGATAACCGTTGTTGACATTTTTTAAGTTTGTAGTTTGTCTATTGTTTATATGGCTTTCTAAATTTAGCGGATTATTTGCGGTTACTATTTTACCTAATTATCCTACTAATCTTATGTTTGCTGATTAAAATATAAAAAGAAACACCTCTTCCATATTTCATCTTACCTTATTTTGGTGGAATCGTGTCTCTCGGAGCATGCGTAAAAGTGGGGAGGGTTTCTGTGTTTAGGAACAAATACCAAAAAATACACAGAACCTGGATTATTCGAATTATTGGACCTTAATTCACGGAAACTCATTTAATATAGATAAATCATGATTTATTCTCTTTCGACAAGGTTTTCGAAAATTGTTTAATTGAAATTATAGACATATTATTCCGTAAATAATGTATTAACATTACAATTAATATGTACAAATGGACAATGTATAAACATCACAATTAATAATTATTTTATGAAATATCAAACATTTACATCTATTTTTTAAAACATAAATTAGTTTTGATAAGAGAATTCTGGAATGTTACTGATGTCGTTTTCTTTGCATTCTCTCAATGATTTTTTTAAAGTGTTCTCAATTTAATTATTCTGCCTTTGAGAAATGCGGGAGAACAATTTTCCTGCATGTTTATAGGGTCATTTTTTAATGAAAATGGATGGATTTCCTCTAATTAGTATTGAATTGCGAAGGAAGGGAATTAGGTGTTTATTTCTTTTTTAAAATAACTTCTTGTATTATAAGAGGTTTTTAAATAACTTCTTGGGATCACCACCGGACAAAGATATTTTACAAGCGTCCGAACTTAGGGGTTTTATATCTTTTCTAGAAAGCTGGTAAGATGGATTGTACAAATCAATTACAATCCTAACTTTGACACTTTTTTATGAAAATTAAGTAATTTTACTAAAAAATGAGAAAAGCAGTTTTGTATTTTGTTGGTGCCTCGATTAGCAGTGACTCGGACAAGCAAGATTTTACTGTAATAAAAAAAATAAAAAGTCTAATGAAATTTAGGGAAATAAAAATTTACACAAGCATTAATAAGAGTATGTTAAATTTTTTATTTATTTATTGTATTTCGCTTCAATATGACAGTTCTAGCCTGCTTTAAAATAGAAAACTGACTGATTGACTTTTCAATTTTTGCACAATTTGTTTTGAAAATATAAATAAAGTTTAAATAAGCAAGTAATACGTTTCCTGTCCGGGAGTAGCAAGTCATAAACAAACTTATAATCTAATATATATCTTAGAATATAATAGTCAATTAATTAATTTTTTGAAATTTATAATTGTATGCACTAAGCTCAAAAATGTGTATCGTATGTTATAAACGTTTTATATATATATAATTCTACGTACTAAACGTAAATATGTATAACCATATATGTTTCAAAATAAGAAATTTTATGCATTAAATGAAATGTAAACGTTCACATATATAATCTGTTTATTCTTTATAAGCAGAATTTAAATATTCAAACGTACTAGAAATCTACGATTATTTATAAAATAAATACAACAAAATACTATTTCGTCCGTGAAGTACAACAATTCACAGAAATCTGAACTCTGAAAATCGAAAACTCTTTCAAAGGAATTCTGGAAAGCTTTGAATCGGTGTGAAGAACGGATTTGACCGTATGTCGATAACACTTGTGGTTTACCTCTACTGTAAGTGAAAGGTCAGACATACTTCAATGCGATTGATCGGTACTAATGATTTGTAGCAAAATCGATAGCGGAAAGTAGACCAGAAATTGAGTTTATTATGATAACAAAATAAAGAATCGAACCATCTCGTAAATAAGACTCGGCGGATAGAATTCACCTACAAAAAGCTTTTATTTTGTTTGATATTTTCTCTTTTTTGTTGTACAATTGTAATGTTATAGCTGTTGAGCATATTCTTCAGATCTGAGTGAAAATAAAAGTTTTCAGTATTAATTTCGCATTACGCTAGATGTCGATAGGTTTAAATACTGAATATTCGAATTATTGTAGAACTAGGTAATAATACAAAAAAGAATGGTGGACTATGAAATATAATTTAGAACAAAATTTTTTTGTATTTTAATGAAATGTATTTAAAAATTAGCTAAGTATATGATAAATATCTACGATTCCCTTTTACTGGTTACCGAATAGAAATTGAAAACATTATAAATGTCAAAAAATACCTTCTCTAAAGTACTTGTATGTTGCAGGCTTCCTTAAGTAAAATAAACTTTTCTGGAATTATATCCGTAAATGTGTCTGAGAAATCGAAAACGCAAACGCTAAATAAATGAAATCTGGTACACTATTTTTGTACCCAAATTAATGATATCTATTAAATTTGAACGAAATCTTTCAGTGTTAATTCAGTATGTATATCCCTGTTAGTGCATGAAAACACGATAATCAGCAACTCAATAAATTAGAAAGCTGAAATTTTGAATATGGTTTTATTACCAGTAGTAGAACAGTATGAAATTCTGGGTCAAATCTATCCTCTGACTGCCCATCTGTTGATCTATCTGTTCGTGCCCTTATGAGCATGATAATACCAAAACATAATAAATTATACAGATAAATTATAATAAACAGGCTTTCTGCTTTTATCTTGGCCCAGTAACTAATTTCTAAATCGCTAGTTGTAGATATATAATTCCAATGGGAAAAATGCTTTAAATAGCAGGAAAGTTATATTATATATTGTTTAGTTAATAAATGTATTTCTGAAAAAGCTACGAATTCTAAGTTTTTATACGGTTTCCCGGTCCTATCGACCATATTTAGTAAAAGATTGTGACACTCTATAACAAACGAAAAAAAAATCTTTATTTTATGATTAAAATTGGTCGATTTATAGCTGTTTAAACTAAATAGGGATCTTATATAAATTTATTGCAAGGAAAACTTTTAAGAAGTTGTGCAACGGTGCATAATTCCAGTTTCCAAACGATCCTTTAATGTCACCTTTTGAGGCTCCGAATTTATCTATAAAATTCATTAAAAGTAATGATTTGCTAAAATTATGACTTTTCAGAAGTCAATCAATTTTAGCCGCAGAAGAAAGGGATTTTTTTTCGTTTAAAATTTTATAAAATTCAGAATATATTTCTAAATATATTTTTTTCTTTAGTTATTTTTTTCTGATTTTTTTTCCGTTTAAAATTTTATAATGCCCAGAATGTTTTCTAAATATGTTTGATGGAACGAAAGGACTGTATAAAAAAATCAGATTTTGTAACTTTTTGAGAAATATATTTATTGATTCAAACAATATAAAATATGATTCTTCTCGCCACTTAAAACATTTTACCAATCGGAACTACATGTTTATCTCTAACAGTTTAGAAATTAGTAAATGAGTCACGATGAGATGGTGGAGACCCTGTAGAATATTTTCATTACAATTGTATATCTGTGTTATGTATGTATATTTGAATTAAATTCGTTTAATAGTGGGCTATCAGTTTGTTTTTCTATGCATACATACGTAAGTGTGACTATTCAAAAATAGAATAAGCTAAATGAATGAAATTTGGTTACCTATTTGACACCAAAATTGTGCATCACCATTTGTAGCTGCTTGTATCTAATATCTCCTCTAAAGTTGTAAATCTGTAATTGTAATCTAATAAGTTGATGTATTATGAACAAAATGTATCAACAAAAAACATCACACGTCACAAAACACGGTATATTGTTATGAGATAGTAAATAGGATAATAATTCTTTTAGTTTTATTTTTATATTTTCATTATAAAAACATCATTTGAATCTATCATCTCTCATTGAGAAGAAGAAGAATAAGCATACTTTATTATTTGTGAAGAAGTGACGATGAGATGTAGACAGAAATGATGGATTCTTCCTTCAGAGAGATTATCCCTCCTACATAAAGGATTTGACAAAAAAGTAATGGGGAGATTTTATTACTTGTGAAGTAATGACAATAAGATCTTGAGAGAAAAACTGTATTTTTTCATCAGAGACTATTTCCCATACATAAATCCTTCCTTCAGAAAGATTATTTCCCATAAATAAATCCTTCATATAGGAAGATTATCTCCCAAACATAAGGGATTTTAGAAAAAAAAAAGTAAACCTCATTATTTGTGAAGAAACGTATGGATTCTTTAGAGAGATTATCCCTCATGCATATATTATTTATTCTTAGAGATTATCTTCTATCTGCGAATACAAACTAATCGTTTGCGAATGGCAGATGATCGTTATAACCGCAGGTGCAACAAAGAGATATGTGAAAGCAGAAAACGATTACGAACGGCAATCGATGCAAATTTTTAAAACCCTTCTGAAAGATAGACAATTATTATTGCTAAGAGAAACACAATATTATAATAACGATTTTTCCATATTTGTACTGTTCGTTTCAGGTCATGATATTTTAGGATTCTGTGAATAATCAGAGTTCTCTCGTTTGATAAATGAAAAGCGCGGAGTGGAGAGTATCTGAATCCAATAATGAATAGTATATATATAATCTAATTCGAATTTATTAAAAGTAGTTAAATGACAAACTAATCACCTTTCTATAGTATGGAACCAAACGTTAAGGTCATGTAGAAATGATTCGAATGAACAAACTAATGGTACGGTTCAACTAGCATTAAAAAGAATAAAAATTATCCTCAATCTTAGTTGACAAAGAAAAATTTGTTACGTGCATAGATGAATTCAGATAAAAAAAATGGCAGACTTCTTTATTTATTATTCGTTATTGCTATATTCGTTATGCGTTATTCTTCACAAACAATAAAATGTTGGCAAAAACACTGAATTTCTCCTTTAGAGAGATTATTCCCCACACATAACTTTCACCTTCAGAGGCCTTATTTCTTATACACAAATTCCTTCTTTATAGAATTTATCTCCCATGTGTAAATGATTTCAAACAAACAAGTAATTTGTGAACTTCGTTATTTGAAAAGAAATGGCAAATTAAATTTTAGAAAAATGTTTTATTTCTCCTTCTAAGTAGGGCAATAAGACATAGACAGATCTGTTATCTTGAATAATTTCAGACAGAAACATAAATAATTGGCATACCTCATTGGAGTTTCATAAATCTAAAAATGAAAATACATTACTTCTTAGACATATTGAAGTTGGGTATAGCTTCATTATTTTGGCTTCTTTTATGCTGATGCATATTCTTGCTTCTTTTTTTTTCTTTCTGTTTTGTTGCCTCTTGTTTTGGCATCAATGACATATTCTTTATCCCCACACCCTCGAGTCTGATCATATATCCACAGGGGACGTATTTTTGACGTAATGGACCGTAAAAAATGCTTCAAAAATACACAGAAACAAAAGAATTTCGCGACGAAATTTCTCTTTGATGTTGTGACATTGCGTCCCATAATATTGCAGACAGAACCAAAAGAGTGTTATTTGGCTGCGGCGGTCGCCCTGCCAAGTGCTACAAATTACGTACCAATTGCGATTTTTCAAACTGTCAATGTCCGAGATCCGATTTCCACTCCAGCACTCTCATCCCGCTCTTTCTTTCGTTCATCTCTTTTATTTATTTCAGTTTTGACGAAAACTGTACTGTCTGGATGCCTTCGGGGAAAAAAAGAAGGAATGTTCCGCTCTCTGAGTTTGGAATGGTTTTCACTTGTGAAGAATGTGGAAACCGTTAGGATCCTCTTCGGATTGGTTGTTCTTTTGCAGTCATTTGGGGCGATTGTTTCGCTTCTTTTATCGATGGAACGGGAAAAATGATTTGAATTTTTTGAGAGTCCATTCTCTTCGGAGGAAAAAAAATATTAATCGATAGAGTTTTTTGATAAATGGATTGTGTGTATATCGGAAAATAAAATATTTTAAATTTCGGAGCTTTAGTAGCCGTATATGGATGCTAGAACTTATTTCTCAGTGTTAAAAATATATAACTTTATTATTTATACATAAGAAATTTTCTTATCCATGTTAAATTAATCGATAAACTAAAAATGTCATCGATTAAAATATTAAGCTATTTATCATAAATGCATTGATTATCTATAATTTGGTAGCATTCAGTAAATGTAAAAAAATAGTGGATGATCAAAATTTTATTAAGAATTTATCGAAGAATAAAAAAATCTCATTGATTGAAATAATAATCGATAACTGTTTTTATAAACAAATGGACGTGTGTGCATGCGTCAAAAAGGAAAATATTTTTGTAGTTTTTAGAGCTTTCATACTGATACTAACATCATTTTCCTTTCGTTTAAAACATTAATTTCTTTTTTTTATTGATTCTATTTCTTTTTTACAGGTAAGCCCATTATATCTATTCGGAAATGTGTTTAATCGTATTTGCTTTGTGGGATAAACATAAGAAAGATTGGAATTTCCAGGAGAAAACATTTAAGAAAGGAATTCTATTATGAAAGAGTTTTAGAGAGATGTCGGTCCACATTTGTGTTGCATGAGATTTCCATTTGAAACCTTGATCTTGGATTTATTAGCCACGACTGAAAATAAAAAAAATATAAATTATTTATGGTTAACAACAGGTAATAATGATAACCTAAAACAAGCATGTGATATAAAAATAGAGTAAAACTATTAGTGAACAAAAAGAAATACTTTTGTAAGGCATGAAGTAAACAAAATATAAGTTCTTTTGATGATTTATATTTATTTACAAATTTATAAGCACGCATATAAAGAAACAAAACAAAACATGGGACGTGTTCTTCCACGCCATGTTCTTTGCGTTTTTAGTATACTTATAGAGGCATGATATATACTTATATAGGCCATGTAAAATTTTGCAAAAATATTTTAAATTCCATTGCCGTTGCTTTAAAATGGAAAATAAATTGAAAAATATGTTATATTTGTAGTTACAACTATGGAGTTTTCTCTTCTTATATTTTGTGAGCCATGAGAATTTTTTATTTGTAAACTCTCATGCCATTTGTATACAACGAAGTTACTATTCTCCGTACTAAATATGGACTGTGATGTAATTTTTTACACATCTCAACGTATAGTCTTTCTGAAATTCGTAAATGAGAAAACGCTGGATAAGTATGCGTGTTCTCACTTTTCTGGAGTTGGTATAATGGAGTCTATTCTGAAGTGTAATAATCGCAGATGAGGAAAATACTTCTTATTGGAGAAATGAGACATGGGAAACTGATGATTTTTATATAACTGATCATGGAGCCCATGTTAATGTTAGAGGCGACTTATCGTTTATACACATCAAACGGCTTAGAACTTAATTTATTTTAGTTATATTTTACATCCTTTCCGAAGCAAAGTGAGAGCTATTATGGAAAGGATCTCACAATTTTGAACCATGTTCATGTAAAAAGGACGGCACTTGAGTTAGCATCCACTCTCGAAATTTCTACGCCACATCGAGGGAAGATATTTGTGCCCGACGAGTTTAGTTGGTACCAGAATTCCTTGCGTAGAAGTCTTGGTGAAATTGGGTTCCGATCCCGTAATCCTCTGTTACTGATATTGGAACCGTACCATCAGATCACCGTGATCTTCAAAGTACCTGAACGAGATGAGTATACTTTATGAATTATACCTTTGCTCATAATATAATGCTCTTGTGTTTAGTTTCCTAGAATGATGAAAGGGTTTTTAATCTTTACCATTGATAACCAGATCAACATTTGCTACAAATACAAATTATTATTTTAAATACAATGTACTAAAATTCACCCATCTTGTTTGTGATGTTTTTGTGCTATCACTTTCATATTCACATAAGTAGACTGTCAAATCAACAAGCAGACAGTCAACCCATGCGGATTTGGTCCAAAATTTGATGTAGATAAAAATTTGGATGGTATGAATGAATATCAAATTTTATAGTTGTAGTGAGATGCACTTCCAAGTTATTTATATGCAGAATGATAGACAAAATTCTGAACATTTCTTTTTGGAACAGAACAATTTAAAATGGGGAGAATAATCAAAATTTCAAGGTAGAAATTTCGGATAATTACGATATTTTAACTTCCTATTTTTTGTATACCACAGAATCAAAAATTATCCGAACTTAAATTTTTTCGATCAGTTGAGATCGTTCTTATTAAAAATCAGACATATTTCTAGCTATATAAGATAGATTTTCTTTAAAAGATGAGTCACATTTCAATGAATAGTACGGAAATTTAAAAAAAAAGAAATTATTCCGTTTAATTTCGAATAATTATGATATTTTAACTTCCTATTTTTTGTATACCAGAGAATCAAAAATTATCCGAACTTAAATTTTTTCGATCAGTTGAGATCGTTCTTATTAAAAATGAGACATATTTCTAGCTATATAAGATAGATTTTCTTTAAAAGATGAGTTACATTTCAATGAATAGTACGGAAATTTAAAAAAAAAAAGAAATTATTTCATTCAATTTCGAATAATTATGATATTTTAACTTCCTATTTTTTGTATACCAGAGAATCAAAAATTATCCGAACTCAAATTTTTTCGATCAGTTGAGATCGTTCTTATTAAAAATGAGACATATTTCCAGCTATATAAGATAGATTTTCTTTAAAAGATGAGTCACATTTCAATGGATAGTACGGAAATTAAAAAAAATTAAAGTTATACAAAGTATACCTTTTACAGAGTATAAAAGCTAACTGGAAGTGAAAAGTCAAACAACTTATCGATAAATGCTTTGTAACTTCCGAATATTACTATTAAATTGCACGAAAATCTTCTTTGAGTTTTGGAAGTAAAACTCAGAAGATTTTTTGGAAAACAGGAGTTGCATTAAGAAATTATTTAATTATATATAAAGGCATCAAAAGTTTTGTATGATGGGAAAAAATTCTTCAAAAACCTGTTAAGACTAAATACGCATGTTCCATTAAATTTAAAACGTTTGTTCGATAAAAAGCAAAATAGTTAATAATTTGCTTTTAAAGATATTAAACTTCGTTTTAAAAAGATATTAGATGCAAAAATTTACAGTAAAAATCTTAAGTATTAAAGTTTAAAAAAAGGTTAACGTTTTTTTACTATATACATCGTTACAGAAATGTTGCATTGAATTTTTTTCTCTACAGGTATAATTCAAAGAAGAGTGTAAAATTAGGAAATCCTTTAATGTTTGTTCCAAGTTTGATAATTATAAATCTACCAACTATATGAAAACATGCACAATTGAAAAGATATTTTTTTTTTATAATATCGCTTAGCAAGTTGAGTTATAATATGTTTAAGAAAACTGAACCTTATAGGAAAAAAAGTTTATTTCATACATTTTATAGCACTGTGAAGCCTTTTTTTTGTTTATATAAATTGATTCTAGTCAATTTTTTTGTAATATAACAGCTTGAGTTTTAGATTTTTCTGTCCTTAAGAACATGTTAAGAAAATCTTTTATTCTACTAACAAAGTTTGTTTTTAATGTAACTAAAAAAAAAAAAAGAAATTTTAATATGAACCTTCTTTTCTCTCTGTTCATCTATTTCTGATTGTTCACACTTGTTGATGCAATTTTATCCCAAAGGCAAGCCGTGGTGGTGTTATGGCTAGACCTCAACTCTGTGCCGATGGCTATAATTTCGAACTCTATTCCGCGCAAAAGTACTGTATATGTGGACTTAGAAAATGTTGAATCTATCGTAGAGAATCAAACTGCCTCTCGTTGTTGTGGCGTGGAAGCTTAGGGAGGGAGTGCCGGCCTAAGTGCTTGTCGCCGTCATATGACCACTGTTGAAAATTACTGGGCAGGTTTCAAGTTATTTCCTCTTTTGCTTCGAATAGCGGTGTTGATATACAAAATATTGTTTGTTATGATGAGATTTTCATAGTCGTGGCTTTAATTTTTGCTGGTTATATTTCAACAAAAACGTTTTCGGAAAAAAATTTTGTTAATAAATTCATATACGAGTATTGAAATTGTGTTCGTGCTGTAATGAAGAATATCCTATCAGTGCAAATACTGATGAAAATAAAGTTAAAAAAAGCTTTAGGGAATGCGTCTAAATTATATATAATTCGAGAAGATGAACGCAGCATTAATTTGCATTATCCAATTTTGAAATGCGTCAATTTCCTTAATTACTTTTTCAACAAAAGATGAATAAGATAATTACTTTTTCCAACAAAATTAATCAGAAACTTTTTTCTTATTAAACTGTGTTTGTTTTGGATGTCTCAACAGGAATAGAAAGTATATAGTAATAAAAAATTTAATTGCAGCTGTCATTGAAAATAAAACTGAAGCTGTTTTAAAAATTGGTATTTTATAAGCTCTATCCGTACGACCACCTATCTATTATTTCGGTATTTTCCCCATATGCTTTAATTGCAAATATACTCTGTTATATTTAGATAAATAATCTGAAACACAGTCCCAAAGTGTAATAAAAAAACATACGAACAAAAGCTGTGAAAATAAAAACCTGCCTCGAGTAAAATTCAAAAATCAAACCACCAACATCAAACAATGCACAAAATCTGAAACAAAGTTTTTCAAAATATGCATTCGATCAGACAATGGGGAGAGGGAAAACATTTGAGTTGACTGGATATTTTTAAGGGTAAATTGAAATATTTTATCTAAGCAAAAAACGCTGAAAAATATAGATTTAGGCTCTAGAAATTTAAGATATGCGTCTCATAGTCCTCTTTTTCTTAGAAAATGGCGGTGAAAGAATTCCATGAATGCATTATGCAAACAAAGAACTTACAGTAAAATGTTTTATAATATTAAGTAAACTTTTGTATTTGCAAATTTTGCGTGGTGAAATTTTGCTTCTATTCTCTGGAGTAACGATATTTTAAAACCTTCTGGCATGCTGGTTCAAATCTGCCTGGCGCAGGAGACCTGTTTTTTCCCCAAAAATTCAATTTACGGAAAGCTGCCATTTAACATACGATAGCGGGTTGGCTTTCTATTTTTTATTTAATAAAAAATGCTGTATAAAAGGGACCATCAATTATTTTTGAAAGCTAGTAATATTTAACTATGATAAACGGTTGCATTTCGAAATATAATATTTGTAATAACGAACTTAATTGCATTTTTCTATCCTTTTAGATACCTTGTTCAAATAGAAGCATTATATTTTCGACGCCTTTATTTAACTTGAATTATTTCATGTTTGAAAAGATCTTTATCTTATGTTTGTAAAATTTCGTGTTTAATGCTTGTAAAAGTTTACAAATTTTTCATTTGCTTTCTCATATGTTGATCTTTTGGACATTTGGTATTCTCTCTATTACAATATTTTAATTTTTCAAAATTTACTTATCAGGTAACATATTATTTTGATTAAATTTTAATTTCTTCGAGTGGGCATTCTATTTTTTATTTAATAAAAAATGCCATATAAAATGGACCATCAATCATTTTTAAAAGCTAATAATGTTTTAACTATGATGAGTGATTACATTTCGATTTACAGTATTTGTAATGAAGAATTTAACTGTCTCTTTCTATCCTTTAAGATACTTTTGTTCAAATAGAAGCATTATATTTTTCTATGCCTTTATTTAACTTGAATTATTTCATGCTTGCAGAGATCTTTATCTTATGTTTGTAAAATGTCATATTTAATGCTTGTAAAAGTTTACAAATTTTATAACCCCTTTCTTATGTAATAGTCTTAAGCTTTTACACACTTGTATGCTCTCTCTGTTACACCATTCTATTTTTATTTTTCAGAAATTAATTATCAGGTAATATATTATTTTGATCAAATTTTATTTCCGGACTATCTGCGCCACCTGATAGAGAATTTGATGAAGAAAATGGTGAGATGATTTCATAGCATTTATAAAAATAAATAATAAATTAAATATTAAATAATAGAAAATATTTAAAATGGGAAAAATTCTATATCTCAGTACACTAATAAAACTATGTTTATATTAGACTTATATAATATTTCTTCTTATATTTGTGAAATATGTTGCTTATTTCATGCCTGTAAAGATTTACAACTCATGTTTGTAAAGATTTCTATTTAATGTTTGTAACATTCTGTAAATTTTTCATTCACTTAGTCTTATGGTAGAATTTTAAATTTATATATATTTGTGTTTTCTCCATTACAGTAAACTAATAAGTTCATTTAAGTAAGTTCCTGAATCAAAATGTTTTCTCCCTCTTTGAGTCCAAAAACACCAATTTTGTAATTACATTTATCGATACGGTTGCAAATACAATAACTGAAACGGAAAAAATTAAAAAATTAAAGCCAGATTTTTGGGCAGCAGCTTCTGAGGGTAAAGACCCTTGAGTACTCGAGGGCAGAAGTCATACTTCTGCCTCAAATGAAGATAGCACACACACACTCGCTTGCACAACCCCTATTTACAGGGGGGCTCACTCACGCACCTCACAGAGAGTACACAAGGAAGAGAACAATTATACCCGAACCAGGTCTCGAATCCGGAACGCCTAGATCACGGGCAACAAGCTCTACCCCTAGGCCAGGACGCCGGCTCAAATGGAAATATCTATAGAGTGATGAAATTTAGTGTGTGGTCTTTATTTTAACACTGCAGATCTATATCGAATGTTGGGCAGATTCCATCAATATGAAATCTGTTTGCCTGTTCGTCCGCTTTAATGCAAACACGATAACTTGAAAAGGTTGGGCTAGATGAATGAAAATTGCCATTGTTTTGCCACTAGAATTGATATCAAATTGTGCACCAGATTCGCCAAGAACTGACTCTCTGGGCCTTTCTATTCATGATACAAAGGGAAAAGGGATGAACAGTATGTTGGATATTCTTCATTATAAGACGAAGTTAAATACAAAACACCTCATCTTATTTTGGAAATGTGTTAGAAAGTTGAGTAGAGAACTCACACTATGATGGATTATATGAATAACTGTTCCCATATCACTAATTTATTTGGATTATTAAAGGACGTAATCTCAGATTTTACTTTTGAAGCTGATATTTTTTTTTAATTCCAAAAACAGAAAATATCAGATTTATGTTATACTTGGCAACTCGTGGGATTACATCCTTCATTTTTGGCCATTAACAAAAAATCTAGAACCAATATTCAATGTGATACTATATAGATGAAATAATATCTCTTGCGTGATAGAAAGACAGTTAGATAAATTCCTAAAGGAAAATGAAATGTTATTTTAGTGATACAGCATCTATACCATACTGCAGGTAGAAAGTAAACTATATATATATCTAATAACCGAGCATGCATCTGTAATAAACTGGACAGGAGTCACATGCTCTTTAGAAAATCAAAGATGACGTATGGTGATTATGTTAAAGTTAACAGTATATAAAAATATGCCCAGGATTCTGTAGAAGGTGCTCAAGCATTTGGGATATAATTTTGATCTCATTATAAAAAGATTTCCATTAATGCACTTTTTCTAAATTTAGGGGATGAAGTCCATTCTATTCATCCTTCCCAGTACAGCAAATCTATATTGTGAGTCCAACAGTCAGTCTGTTGTAGCTATATATGGAGGCTTTGAAGGAGTATGGTTAAATGGCATGGACTTATTTCTAGTTCTTCGACTTATTTTCTTTTTCTAAAAGTGTGATCGTTGATTTGAAAGTATAACTTTTCGCTAATTTCTAATAGTCCTTTTTTTGGTTCTTTTTTATGAAAATCATTACAGTAAAATTTTGTAGAACTTTTTTTTAAAAAAAGAGACAGAATATTATTTTGATATTACACAAAGTTGAGTTTCGTATTTGCTCAGTTTTTCTTTAGCAATGCCAGCAAGCTTTTTCTTTTCAAACAAATAAATAAAATTTTTCCTATACCGATTCTCTTGCAAACATTAAAATGTATGCACATTTCATTTCAATTAAAACAATACTTTTACATTTAATTTTCACCTTATGAATTTGGTTTAAGAAGCTGCATTTACATGCAAGCAGCAATGTATTTGCAAATACTTGTTAAAATTACATGAATGTGTTTAGAAGCATGTAGAGATATTCTGACGCATGTGTAGAAGTTTAAAGGCTTATGTGGATATTCATAAGCAGGGTGTTTAGAAAAGTATGATGGTGTTCAGAGGCCTGTTTATGTGTTTAGAAACATGACTAAGTGTTTGGCATCTAAAAATATGTGTAGGTGTTCAGAATCATGTTGAAAGTGAGAAAAAGACCAAAACTAATTAAATCAAAACATTTTATCTTTTTTTAAAAAAATGTGTTAAACATATATTTAGGAACTTTTTGATATCTGTTAGAATATTCGGAATTCTTTTAAAAATATATATTTAACTCAAAATAAACACTGATGCGCATTTCAAATGTATGCTTGACGCATTTTTAACCCTATATACTGCTCAGTGATATATGCATTCTTTTAAGGAATAAAACTATATCCTTATTACATTTTTAATTTGAAGAAAGTAAGTTTTTCATACATAAATTTTAACAAGGAAATAGTTTTGCCAATTCATTGCAATCTCAATTTAATGTTTAAAAGATTTCTGGTTATTTTTCCCAGTGTACAAAAACTCCTCTTAATGAACCTGAATAATAAAAATGAATCAAGCTATGTTTAGTTAAACTAAGTACTCTTGTAGTACTTTATCCAAATAATGAGGAAAATGTAGTAGCGGATGGCTACATTAAATGAAGGAAATATTTTTATTTATTTCCTAAAAAAATTTAAAATGTGGCTAAAGGAACTAAAAACTATCGAATGTTGCTCATTAGTGTTAAAAATGACTTAAAATTAAAAACTTTTCCTGCCTTGTTTTGAGTTAAAATATCAGCATCTTTTACCTTGATATGTCAGCGACTATTGAAAAATATTATTTTTTAGAAATTACTGCAGGGCATATAATGTTATCTTTATCCATAGTGAATTTTTGAGAAAAATGTTTTATGCAGACTTTATTTTAGCTATTAGAATTGCCAAGGCAAATAAAATATTGATTTAGAGAAGTATAGCTTTTGCTGATAGCGTTTTAAAATATGAATACAGTTTCTGTCAATTTTTAAGAAGTGTTTTTTTCCCATCGCTGATATTTTAATATATTTAATTCATCTGAAAATATGGAATATGACCGCGAATAAGATACTTTTGAGTATTGTATGAAAATTTCCACAATTTATTTTTCTTTCAAATGTTTCAACATTTGTAAGTAATAATAAGGAGAAACGCATCTTGGAATAAAAGAAACCTGTTTTAATTTCACTTTAATGAGCAGATATTATGCATCAATTTTTTTATTATTAAATACACTTTTATTTCCTATTTTACTTTAAAATATTGAGGATACGATTTTTGTTACCCACAAATATCTATATAAAACCTCTGTTTTAAGTGCATAATCATAAAAAACGCAGAGTATTCAAGGAAAAAAAAAGGCAAAGCGTAATTGGTCTTTCCAAAATATTCTCAAATACTCTCTAATAAAGGTGAATTTTAGTTTTAGAAGCGTTTTTTACCAACTAAAATTGAAACTGAAATTTGATACTGAACTACAATTTGAGCATATCAAATTTGATATATTTAATTGAATGCATTATTGAATTATCTCGTTTACATGCTTCTGAAAGTACAGACCGACAGACGTTAAGTCTTCTTCTTCGTTAGCTCAAAATTTGACAGATGTCTACAATATAGATGTTAATTCTGTGTACCGAATTTTATCTACCAACCAAAATTGAAACTGAAATTTGATACTGAACTACAATTTCAGCCACAAAATCTCATATCAGATTTGATATATTTAATTGATTGCGTTTTTCAACTATCCCGTTTACATGCTTCTGAAAGTACAGACTGACAGACATTAAGTCTTCTTTAGAGTTCGTTCAAAATTTGACAGATGTCTACAATATATATGTTAATTCTGTATACCACATTTTATATACATAGCTCGTTTCGTTTTGCAGCTACCGTGTTAACTTATTTTCGAATAGCCCGACAGAAAGACTTTCTCTGAATAGAATTTGCTCAAAACTTGATATAAATCTACAAATATTGTGTAAAGATCGCATACCAAATTTCATTCGTCTAACGTAAAGCGTGTTTGAGTTATCTTTGTCACAGACAAACAAGTAGACGGATATTTTTTTAAAAAAAATTGTTATTCGAATTCAGAGAGGTCTCAAGAGTCTTACCAAAGGAATTCCTTCATCTTCCATTCGTTGACTATTCATCAAAATCTCGAAATCGAATTTTTTGACTATTACAATACTTACTCTATATTTCGTGTAGGAAAAAATAATAAAAATAATCCTAGAATTTTGCATTTTAGTAAAAACCTGTACTACAAAAGTTCTACGCTTTATAAGAAATGGAATCGCTATAAGAGGTACAAGATGTAGTGTAAAAAAATGCCACTTGAATGTCTGAAGAGTTTTGTTGTATTAGAAGCGTAGACTGAAAATGTTAGAAACAAAATAAAATTCGGTTGTTGATTTCGTATTTAAATATTAAACATAAAATTAAAATAAATTAATAATTCAGCTTATACACCGTAAGCAATTGAGGATGCTGCCTTTCTGCTGTACCGATACACGAGCGCCATCTATTTTTACTTTCTCGCATTTGAAGTATAGAGAAAGTGTTATAATCGTCAAAAAATTCAAACTGGAGGTTTCGACGAATCTGCACGTTTTAGGCCTCCCTGAGTTTGAAAAAAACATTTTTGAAAATTTTTTCTGCACATTTCATTATTTTTTTTTCGTATGTGAAGAGAAAATATTGCTACCGTCGAAAAGTTCGAACTCGAGATTTTGACGAAATTTTCGCGTTTAAAACCTTCCACAGAAGCTGAAAAATATATTTTTGAAATTATGTCTGTGTTTGAACTCGACGTATGAAATTCTGTACACTCTTTTTACACCACATTAGTAGATATCAATCAAATTTTGTACTCAATCCATTTATAAGAAGTCTGTCTGACCGGCTGTTCGAATATAAGTTCACACGATCATTAGAAAAGGAAGAGACATAGATAGATAAAAATCGTTAAACAGATTTAACAAGTATAGTGAAGAATACCTATTAAATTTTGTGACAAATCCAAAAATGGGTTGATTGTCTGTTGGTTTGTACTTTTAGAAGCATGAAAAAGCTATAACTCAAAAAAGCAGAGATTTAAATATATCAAATTTGATACCCGATTTTGTGACACAAGAATAGTTTTGTGTCACATTTTTATTTCATTCTGTTGGGACAAAAAGCGTTTTCTTGTATAACACTTTTAGTAGAAAGTGCGCGAGAAAGTTTCGAGGAGACTATTCTCGCCGGTTAAAACATTAGAAAATGTCAGCATTTTTGTTTTAGGATTTACTCATATTAACATTTACGCCTGACGCGTTTTTTAAATTAATGATTTTATCTGCTTTATGCTTTAATATTTTATATATTTCAGATATATTTTACTTACTTTCTATGAAAATATTTCTTTGAAAAGAGTGAATAAGACGCTGCCCAGGTAAAATTTCTATGTTGAACGTAGTTATAGTATTTTCCGTAATATAAATCTTTTTCTAACTTATTTCATGCATTAGAACAGGACTTTCTTTTTGCTTTTGATTGATTTTGAATTTAAAATTGCCGACCTCGAAATGCCACATTCTATAGGGAATTCTTTTTAGTGATTTTGTGAATTTAATTTTATTGCATTAAATTCACGATTTAAATTAAATTATTCAAAGGCATAGTTATGAATTATAAATTTTCTATATAGTAGATTATCAGAATCCGATAAATTTATCGCCTTTATGTTATTTTTGAAATCAATTTATCACACTAAATTAAGTAAACAATAATTATTAATCCATCGCGAATGTGAATGTATATTTTGAACATTTCCTATATCAGGTATTATAACAAGATCAAGTATTGTTGTAGTTAATTTCAGCATTAAACAATACATCAAGTATTATTCTAATCGAGACTAGCACTGAAGTTTGCATATTTCTGAAAAACGATGTATTTAAATACCCACAAGAAAGTCTTAGAAAAGTATTAAATTTGTATTTTTTAACACAGTTTGATAACAAGTTGCAGATATGCTTATTTTTCAGCATTATATGCAATTAAAATACAATTAATCGATTTCCCCTATTAAATATATTACATTCCAATCAATTAGTCTCTTTTACCTCAATGAAAAACCCCGAATTGTTCCCTAAAAATAATGACTTTATTTGTTACGTTCCACATAATTGAATTTGCATTTTAAACATTCCAGGACATCAACCATTGTTAATGTATGACAGTCGATCAGAACAATCAGGGTTCGTGCAGATATTTTCCAAGCCAGATCTTGGAATTTTAATACCTTCTGGCAAGCCTTAGTAAAGGAATTGCCTTCATCTTTCATTCTTTGGCTATTTGATCGAAGTTCGTGGCGAAGAATCGCGAAAGCAATGAAGAGAAGAGCGATCGAAAGCGTCGATTTCGTAGCAGGGAGGGCCGAGCATGTTTTAATTGACCTCATCGCCACATTAGCGACGAGTTCTCGCGAAACGTGCCGTGTTGCTATTTTGTTGGGGGAAAATTTGGGCAGAGCAACTTTATGCAAAACCGTCTCGCTCGCACGCACGCACACTCTTTCCCCTGATTAACAATTTCGGCTTCTCTCTGGGCCTTTGTAAATGTTACAGGTCGGCCGGCCCGGGCTCTCATTATATCCGCATTCATCTCGGGCCTCCACGCAAACAGCAATTTGCATAAAAAGAGACTCGGCTAAAGATTTGGAAATTTATGCTCGCTTATCTACGGCTCGAAAGAGTTAAGACAAAATGCCCCTGAGGCCGTGATTTGTTTGTGGCTTTTGCCAGAGAGAAAAATGACTGCTCGAAGATTTCCTATTTGGATTTCATTACGGGGATTTGCCGGGGCTGTGGCTTACAGGTAGAGTGTGCGCCCCAGGACAGAGGATGCTAACGTTCCCCTGGAGAGGACTGGCGGAAGGAGAAAATGAGTTATGCCCCTGGCCTTTAGGGTCCAGGGGCGAATGAGAGATTAAGGGGTTTCCGGGGATGACCAACGGAAGGTAGGTGCTGCCTCGCGTTAATCTCTGTTATTAGCGCCCTGCCGGAAGCTCAGAATGTAACCAAATTATTTACGACGCTGCTATCTATGAATATATAATATATGCGAGAGTGTAATCAAGCCTTTTGCAAAGTGGTCGAGCATAATTAATGAGCGTTCGTCGGGCTTTAATCTGAATTTCAATGCCAGCCAAAACAGGTGATGCGAAGAACCTAGACGGCCAATCGATGGGCCAATGAGCGACCGATAATTTTAGCACCTGATAACCGCTCTTGCCTTTCTTTGTTCGATCCTTCGCATCAGAGAATCTACCTGGATCTCTCTCTCTCTCTCTTACACCGTTACTATTTAAATGGTAAATAGAATCTATCCACCGATTGTTATGGAAATGGATGGACCCTGAAATCCCTTTAGATCTTGTTTTGAGATTATTGGGCGCAAACGGAATTCAAAGTTATGAATTTTTAATGAGATAGAGAGGGGGTTGAAAGAGTTGTCTGCTAACCTCAACTCCTTTAAAAACTCCTCCAACTCCTCCTTTAAAACGCTTTCTTGGAGATTGAGAAGTTGGGATCGCTGGACTGAAAGAACATATAGTGATAGACTAAAGGGAATACTGAAGGAGTTTTACTCTAATTTGCACATCAATTCAAAAACGCATGAGCGAGAAGAAGAGAAGGATCTATTCTTAAAATAATTGATTGGAAACATTGTGGAACTTTCCGATATTCTCAAACTGGATCACACTTTCATCTTCGTGTCAACTTCATTTTTAACACAAAAACTTTATTAACAGAAGTCTTTGCCTAATCGCTTCACAGATATGGAGCTATATGCAAATTACAAAAATTACATTTAAACTATGAAACATAAAATAAAAAAATAAAACCATTTTGTTTCATATAACAGAAAACCACACACTTTTGTATGCAGATTTAAGAGGAAAATTTGCTTGATTTAAAAACTTTGCTATATATATTTCTAGGACTAATGCAAAATAAATGAGGATTTCGAAAATGATAATTAGTTTATTAAAGGAGCATTAATATGCTATTTATGAATAACATAAAAAGGCGTAAGTATTATACAAGATATTCAAAAAACGAGGAATATTTTATACTTAATGTAAAATTCAATAAATTGAACAATGGAAAGCTTTTACGATTTCGATCAATTTCATATGATAAATATAATATCTAAGAAAATTGTAGTTCTTTTAAAATGATCAAATGTTAAAAAGGATTTAGTAAGTTTTTAACTGCTCTTATGTGCTGATTTCCAGTCTTACTTTTCAGATATTGACTTTTAAAACTACCAAATGACTTTCTTGTATGATAATAAAAATATTCTGAAAAGATAAAGAAAAATAAAATGAAAAAAAAAACAGCACAGTAAATATTTATATTAACATTTGTTATATTTACATAACATAGATGAAAAATTACGTGCTTAATATATATTAAAAGCAACAATAGCATTTTAACTTTTGAAGTTTAAGGTGAGAGTGATGTAAGACGAGGGTTCCAGCCCTTTTTGATACATAAAATCACAATATTTAGACATGGATAATTTTTCAAAGAAGATTCGTTTTATTGCTCATTAATGATGTATAAATGAAACGAATTTTAGATTAATTAATTAGAAAACACTTTTCAGTTAAAAAAAGAACTTTATCTTATCTCACCTGATGGGCTAAGATGGTGCCAGTTTTCTAACAAAGATGAGCTGACTCATCAACTTCCTGTTTTTTCATCAGCGCAAGTGCATTGAGCTAATCGTTTGCACTTCTGACTCTCAAGAAGACTGAAAGTATAAATATCCATAGTACAGACACTCAACATCATTCCTCAAAGCTGGCTACGGAACATTAGCATTTTTATCGATTCCAGATTCCACCCACTTCGATGAGTCTTCCTTATATGCTTCAGAATTATTTCCGTTAATCTGCTAAGAAAAAAGTACGACTAAAAAAAATTGGGGAATGCTAGATAACTCCCCCACAAAAAATATCTTGTCCCAAGTGTGTGTAAAAAAGTTATTACTTCTGGTTGGTTTTTAGTCTTTTAATAAGATTATCTTAATTAATCGCTAAAGAATAACTTTTTATTAATAAATATGAGGTTACAAGTATAAGTATAAAATGCCAAGGTAGCATAATTCGTTGCACAATATTATACAATATTGTTCAGTGTTATATGATATTATACAATATTCAAAAATATCATAAAATGCTGTGAATATTGATCAATGTCATGCAATATTTTACAATATTTGTGTGCTATTAAAGTGCTTATTTCAAGACGAAACGACGCAAGTAAACTTTTCACACACACACAAAAAGTCAGACTACTTCTTTAAAAATTTTTTATAGGAGCTTAAGGATTCAATCCAAATGGCTGCTGATAAAACAATGCTTCTTCTCCTCTGTTATCCTAGTACGAAAGTCACAAGATCGTCTGCGACATCAAGTAAATCAGTAATTCAACAATATTTTTTGTCCCATTCTCCCCTTATTTTTCTTTTTAGAACATTTTTGTATTTTACAAATGGATATTAACTAGATTATTACTAAATTCGTAACCAACTAATAATAACTACAACTAAATTCACAACTAAATAATTAATTAGCTATAACTGTATTCGTAAAGAAATACAGCTAATTCATGTTCATAAGATGCATACCAATTTCATATTGATAATTTAATTTCAGAATCCATCATCCGTTTTATAGAAAAAGAAGAACTTGGTATTGTAACGTAGTGTAAAGTTACGTACCACTAGTTGCAGAATGACATACGTGGTGACTTACCACGTGACTTTGACTTCAAAAGAATTAATCCATTGTATTGCATATCATACAAATAATGTTAAATTGTTGTCCAACAAATAGAGAAGTAAATTAGCACGTACATGTTACCGATAGAGATTTAATTTGTCTATCATACCAATCAGAAAGACAAAATCTCACACTGTAGATTAATAATTAACATTTTCTGACATTCAATGAAGCGACATTTTTTCACTTGCAGTTGTTCCTTACAACCTTAATCTTTCCTCAAACAGTTCAAAACTCTGATATTTTTAAGTGCCTTCTCTGTCTCAAAAGAATATTCTCTTTCTGTATATGATGGTTTCATTGTGATTGTGACGCAATAAATATTTTTATTACGGTGACTACGACATCTCTTGAAAGTATGACACAATTTAAAAAAATCACATGATATTCAATGAAGCGAAATATTTTTTATTTATGGAAATTTTCCATTTATTTACTCTTTTGCCAAACAACTTGAATGTGGTGAATTTTGCAAGTGTTTTTTCTGCATCATTGGAGTCTTCCTTTTACGTAGGTGAAGGTTTTTATGTGTTTGTAACGTAGTAAACATTTCAATCTTATTGACGTTATGAATTGACTCCATTGCGTTTATATATCATACATATATTTGTTTTATTTCTCTGCATAAAATAGTAAAAGTAATACACTTGTAGTAGATAGAACCCACCTCTATATGAATTTTATTACATTACAACCTATTAATCCAAAATCTTTACGTATCATATATTAATTAAGAGAGAAATGTTTAATATTTATTTTATGCAAATCAGAGAGGCAAAATCTGACTCTTCAATTCAGTAATCAACAGAATTAACAATCAACGAAACAATACAATTCTAGCTTGCAGAAATTTCCCCTTTATTTAATCTTTCCCCAAACAACTCGAAGCCATGATACTGGCAAGAATTTTTTCTGTACCAATGGAATCTTCCCTTTCCGTAGGTGAAGGGTTCTCTGTGCTCGTGACTCTATAAATATTTCAATCGCGCCCCACGGACGTTTGCGGAAATAGTTAAGTATTTGTCAGAAGGAACCGCAGAGTGAAAGAGTGAGTCGAAATTCGGGAAAGGGGCATCGAAATTATTGAATCTCGATCGATTCTTGCTTTGGAAGAAAAGCGAAGAAGCCTTGGGCTCCTCTGGAGAGAATCAGTTCATTAGCCCACTCGGACTTCGGCTTCGAACCTCTTGGAAATTCGCTTGGGGACTATCCACAAATTCTCATCCAGATCTACTTGCAACTGTTTTTTGCCCTTTCATCCTGCAATTTCTCTTTTTTGCCATGTATCTTAGGAAGAATACTGTCATGTGTTAAAAAGAATATTACTCTGTTCTCAGCTAAAGAGATTCTGGAAGCCCTAGTATATTAAAACCACAAATAAATTTTAAGCCGTGTCTATAAATCAGTGCTCCGACTCCAGACTATTTTAAATTACAGGATAAATACAACGTTTTCAAGTAGGAAACTAAACAAACTTCTATTTATATGCAGCTGTATAATAAAATAATGTAAGTGTTGTAATAGCAAGAAGTCAATTAACCAATCTGAAGAATTCGCGGAATGTATTGGCAAAAGTCCAATCTATGTAAATAGTTGAATGCGCATCTAGAAGATTTATGTGTTAAAAAAAACCGTAAAATATTAAAACTTTTGCGGATAAATATATTACCCCAAATGTGATTAAAATCACCACCGCTTTTTTGCAACATTACTATGGCACATTATAATTTTATTATTTTATATATTTTATTTATTTTTATTATTTTTATATTGAGACCGAGTATTTTATATTTTACAATGAAATTCATGTTTATCTAAAAGGCAAATTTCATATATTTAAAGACTGGTAGTTAGAAGCTTTAAGATCACATGTATGCGATTTGAATATGTATTGGTGTAAGAGTAATTTAATTATATAAACTAATTTTTCGGCAATTCTTCTGTTTTTCTTAGTATAAATTTCATTGGCTAATATAAAAGCGTTGGACTGTTTGTATCGTGAATGATTCCTAAAGGGAAGTATGCGCTTTTCCTACTGCTAGACTTGAATGGAAGATTTAATTAAGGTGGATCCCTCACTGTTAACAAACACTTTCTGTAGTGTTTGTTAACCGTGTTAGTGAATATTTTTTATTTCTCTTGAATATTTAGTACTACGCATACCATTATATTCTCAATGTTCTCGGATGAAACTGAATCAGTTTTTTTTTTTTTTTGTCTATTTTTTTGATTAACGTATTATGTAAAAACGGCGAAAGGTTAAAAAAGAAATTTAAGAGGTATATTTTGACAAAAATTAAAAAGAACAATTTTGATTGCATTTAACCTTTAAACTGTTGATAAATTTGTTCTAAAATTTTTAAATTCTTGCAATTCGCCAAATCTGTAATATTTTGCATTGTTAAGTCCATTTCCTTTAAATTTTAAACGTTTATTATCCTTTTCAAAATATTGTTTGCATTTACAATGAATTTTTATTGCATTTTATTTTAAATAATAATCTCTCACCAAATTTGTTTCAAGATATTTTAAAATGATGCGACAAGGAACCATACTGAAAAACATTCGTCTGCAAAACAGGATAAATAAATAAAATTACCATGATAAGTTGATTCATGAAATGTCTTTCTTCAGTTTTATTCCGAGTATCAATTGTGGTTTCAATTATAGTATCTTTCGTACCATGTTATTTTGAATAGTCTTATTGAATCCGTTTGAAGTTACTTCTTTGCTAACACAAAATAATAATTTTTGAAGCATTTGTAAAAATTATTTTGTCTCATTTTCCAGACTCTTTTTAAAAGTTATCCTTTATTTTAAATAAATTCTTTGATTTGATTTATCAAAATTTATTTTTTACAGCAAGAAAGATTTCTGAAAAAAAAAATACATTTCACAAGAATCTTTTTTGAAAGCAATTTAGTAAGAAATTAAAAAATGTTTCATTTTGTAGATTAATATAGATAGGTTTTATGAGTTGTTTTTTCAATTTATTTTTTTCTTTGAAAAACCAAGTAATGTCCGAAATGTTTATAAGATATTGTTACGAAAAATTCCAAAATCTGATTTTGAGTGTACGGAGAGTCAACAAGCACGATAATGGTTAACGATGTTTTATTGTTCAAGAAAGCTCGAAATATATGTAACAAAATACAGATGAAGCATACGTAAAACAGCAACACTCAAGAGCAAATTGGCAATAAATTACGGTAACAGGGAAAGCGCTCAGAGGGAACTCATAGAAGATCAACACTCCAAAGAATAAGTTCAACTCACTCGAACTCTACTAAGCTGCCCATGTCTTTTTGTCCATGCCCAAGTCAACTACACATTATTGACCCCATCTCTAGGGTTTTTAGAACCTCCCTGACAAGACGTCAAATGTTCTAGAACGAAAGCTGGAACTGGAGTACTAATGGAGTTATCGCCAAATTTTTTGGATATTCTAGGTACTTCATTTTGTCGCCAAATTCCTCAAATTCTTCGCGAAGTCACGAAATGATAATCAAGATTGTCGTCAAGGTCGAGCGTCCTTAACTCAGTATCCATTCAGTAGCCATTGCTATATCTGCAAAACTATCTTCCTTATCAGGAGACTTACTTCGCAAGGAAGCAATATTACAAATTCGTAACGCCATCAAAAACTTTTTTAATGGAAAATTAACTGGTGTTGGTAATATTTTGGATAAAATGCAAGGCTACATTTTTTTTTCATTCAAAAGAAGAGTTACTTCGATATTTTTCTTTTATTCTACAATAATATACGTCAGGTAAAAGCTAACATTCTAGCTCAAAAAATTTATCGCACTTCCTTGTAAGTACAGGAATCCATCTTTTTTTAAATTAGTCTTTTCTACCAAAAGCCCTTACAGGTTAATGTGAGAAATAAAAGCGAGAGAAAAATTTAAATGAAAAGCACATTAAGAAGAAGAAAGTTCAGCCAAAGTTTTAATATGTTTTAGTATTACTAAGATTTCCATTTCAGGTGCGAAAAGAAGTCGAATAAAGGGTAAATTATGCAAGAAAGCAGTCAACTAGAATACCATTAAAACGAATAAGACATCTCAGCGTTGGTGACACAAAGATTTTAAAAGAATGAGAGAAGAAATGCTCGCTGTCTTGATTGCAGAAAAATGCAGGAGAAAAGTAGAATTTTAGAAAGGATAATACTTTTTACGAAGCAGATAATTTTTCTTATTTTTTTAAGCGCATAATTATACTCGTAAAATGAGAACAAAGAAAGAAATATCACTTGTTCTTCTCCCATTTATTACTAATTCGTATACAAATTTATTAAATGGTATTTTAGATGAACTTTGAGAATACAAGAGTAATAATAGTAAGGTGCGAGAATAAGGCGGAGAATAAAGAGTAAGGTGCTTTTTCTATCATATTTCTCGAAATTTGCTGTTGAGAAAACAATATTTTTTTTAAAAAAAAAGTGTGACAAGAAAACGGATGTTACTCATATAAGATCATCGGTGAAGTAATATCATAAAAAATGATGCAAAAAAAAAAAGGACGTGTCTTGCTTAATAAGCCCATAACTAAAGTAATATATATGAAGCATTTTTCTTTTTGTTTATATTTTCTAATTTTTTCTTATTTTTGAGTAGTAATGATAAAATATTATTTAGGATAATTAAAGCGAAAACACTGATAATACAAATGATTGAAATTATTATTGAAACAAATTCTTGAAATCTTAAATTGATTATTTTGGCATTTTAAGCTATTTCCCTCATTTTTGACTTAACTAATGCCGAAACATTAATTTTGAAGCAGTTTCGTGGCCGTAGACAGAGAAGACACTTTGAACTTTTAATTTCGTTTTATTCCATCCCGGGAGGCATAATTTATGCACAAAGAAGCGCGGACAAAGCACGTCCGCACACAGCGCAGCACAAGAGCAGAAGGAACATAAAAGAAAGCGAAAAGAGAAACATAAAAGAGAGGGCAAGAGAAAGAAAATATTTTTCCCAGTGTTTATGTACTGTGAGATTTTGACAGGGATTTCTTTGTACGTGTCGATTTAGGTAAAGGGAATCTAAGTATCTTTTAAAAGAATTTGTTTAGGCTGGCAATTTTTTTATCTCTTCACTCAGAGTGTGGAGATTTGTCGACTCAAGCATTTTTACAGAGCTTCTATTGCATTAATTAAATAAAAAAGGTGTAATTGGATCAAGAAATAAGAGAACATTTTAGAATGAATTTAATATGAGCTGAATTAAGATAAAAATTAGGAAATTAATTAAGATTGAAATTAGATTTTAAAATATCATTACACGTATATATATCAACAATTCTAAGGCCATTATGACTTTTTGCATGATCTCAGTTTCGAGGTCGGTGGGTTCTGGGTTTGAAACCAGGTAGTTAGTTCATCTTGTATGAGGGATTCTGAGCGTTAAAACGATTGCTGAAAATCCTGCACCTTCTTGTTCATATACCAAGTAAGTCTAAAGGAGGGTGCTTGTTTAGTTATTATATATCGTTTTAAATGCCCTTTCTTCTCAATGTTTCAATATGAATCGTTATTTTGACTCATAAGATTCCATATAGAATTTATTTAAACAATATGGAATAAAACCCTTTTTTCATTTTGTGTCTGCAGACGAATTCTTAATTAGCAAATGTTTGTAGAGATTTTATACAAAAAAATATGAAAAAATCCTCTTCTCTAGGAGTTTTACTTTGATTTAGCTTTCGTTTTATTTTTTCATAACCCCTACCGAGATTTAAAAGACTAAGGAAGCTTCAAAAGATATGATAAAATCCTACCAATTTCAAAATACAAAAAATAAATATCATACAGGAAATGTCCACAGCAGTAAATTTAGAAAAAAAAAAGTGATTGTAAACTTCAAAAAATTTGCGATAGTTTCCAATGAAAAGATTATGCTTGCACAAGTGTTCTCACAATGAAAATAAAAGAAATCAAAGCAATTCTATAAAAGATATAACAAAAATTTATCTTGAAGATTGAAACAATGATTCAGAATGTATTTTGTTTCAATTTTATTCACGATTTCATCGATACGTTTCTTCTTGAGATTTGCATCAGCACTCAATTTCAAAATTCTAATTCATTTTATTCTAGATAGAAATTATAAAACTTCTTTTTATTTAAAATAAGTTCTTCAAAGAATATCTTCTTGAAGAACTTATTGCAATTTAAAACGAATTTAACGAATTTAAAACGAATAAAAATGTCTAGACAAAAGAGGCTTTCATACGAAAAAATACTTAAAGCAAATGCGATGGCTTTAAGGTAGTTAAAAGACACTGTGTAGAATGAATTTGACGGAATGAATAAGATTATATTTAGTTAATTAATTACTTACTTCAAAAGATTAAGGATTTCTTTGATAATCCTCATAATGATTGGATTCTCGGAAATATTTTAACAAAGCTTAAATTCTGGGAATAATCAATAGCTGGAAAGAAAAATCTTAAAATATTTTTAAGTATTAAATTGCATTTGAATAAAGATACGAGAGCGATTCAAAAATTATTCACACATTACTTTTTAATAATCGGTAAGGATTGTTTGCGGTTAAAAAAGGTTTATTCCTTAGCAGAAGCTTTTTAATTAGTGTTCAACAGCACACTCTGCATTTCCTGTTCCATAAAAGAGCCACATTTCTCCTGGACTGCAGGAAGGATGCTCCAGGATTAACGATTAATTGATGGAATATTTTATCCTGAGGTATGTGGTCTTACATCAACATGCAACTACGTTATTTTATGCAACAATAAGTTCCGGCATTTGATGCATATTGTTACAAAAAAATTTTTCTACAACAAATACCGTTAATCAATTGTAATAACTCAGCGCATTTAATTGCTAGTTCAGCAGCTTGCTTGCTGTCTAATCCTCTAGTCTTTTTACTCGTCGGAGACACCGACTACTCTCACACCCGACATCTGACGATCCACACAACTTCACTGCAGCTTCAGAGTGCCCGTCTTTTATAGTTCCGGGAGGTGGGGCTGGAATCTTCAGACCAATCAGGGCGTATCTGAGTGTATCTTGGTTAATACTGGATGGATCGGGAAACTTCTCGAACTTCCCAGTATGATCCATTTAGTCTCCAAACTCGCCAAATTCATCGCCAAGTCGTCAAATGATCGCCAAGTTAGTCGCCAAGCTCTGAGTTCATTGACGAGGCACCCGCTTAGCACACACAGGACAGATCGTACAAGTAAATTCCGAAAAAAATTCAGATTGAGCGCAATCAGAGTTGCATCTGTTCTCTGTTTTTAATATAAGGGTTAATTTTCCCTTTCATATCTATGATCCTATATTTCAACACTCTAGTATTTATTTAACAAAAAAAAAAAAAAAAGACGTTCTGGTTGCGCTATCGTGTTATTGTCAAAATTTGCATTATAAACTGATTAGCAACTTCAGTATTTCTCTGAATAATAAGACGTTTCATTGGTTGTAATATGTATTTCTGTCATTTTTTCTGATCTGAACTATGAATGGAGAGAGCAACTGATTTTACATGGGCTGATATTATTCATGCTATCATACATTATAAAGAAGATAATCAAAATTAGAGATTATGTTCCCTCTAAATTTTTACTGTCGATCATTTGAATCCTGTATACATTCCGTATCCGGATGGTATTACAATAGAGAATAGTATTACAATAATGCTTAGTTATGAACGTTATCATATCATTTCCTTACATACCATTATTGATTAGTGTTGGATAGTTCGATGTAACCACTGGGATATTGCAACTAATGCTACATTGCGCAGTAATGTAAGATTAACATAAATTAATTTTCATCTTTTCCAATTAATTTTAAATCCTTTGATTATTAGTTAATAAAAAATAACAATATTTTTAATTTAGTTAAATCTTAAATAAAAGATAATATTTATTTTTTATTTTATATCAAGTTAAATTAATAATTTTCTATTACTTGAGTTATTCAGCTTTATAAAAATTTATTCAATAGCGACTACTACTTTGACCTGCAACTCCTTCTTTGGTATATATTTATAAAAAAATCTGACAGAAGGATATTTATTAATTACTTTTTTTTATTGATAACAATCCTTGATTTTTTAAAATTTATATTCAAGTATCCTGTTAGCAAAAAATTCTCCTCTTACTATAAAATCATCAAAACCATGCTTCTTATGGCTATGGAAACTGACAAGGTGATCTGCTTCAGACAATAATTTCTACCACTCAAAAACGTCTGAGAAGTACTAAGGCGGTACAAATACTTCAAGAAATCGATACTTTTAGTGATTTGCTTGCTACGAAGAGAAATAAACCATTTTTTTGAGTCGCTTTCTTCTGAATACAGAAAGCTCTAGGTGGAATATTATTAGATTGTTGATGGATTCAAGTATAGCGTGCAAGGTGAAACAATTTAGTGATCATATTTATGCATTGAAAATATTTGGAGATACTGTAGTTCTTCAATATATACGCTCGAAACAACCCTGTTAGTAAAATTCACTATATTTATATCAATTACAATATTTTCCATCCATTTTTAAATATGTTGTGCATGAGTTAAATTACGATTTAGCGGTTTAAAAATGCTGTGTTGATGAGTTTTTCAGTTTTGAACAAGCTTAGGATATGGTTTTTGCCTGATATTACAGAAATTTCTATATACTTTTTCTACTTTTTCCAACTCCAATAAGGGAGGATGACAAAGAAATACGGATGGAAACGTTCTGTGGCCGAGGTTCTGACAATGATAGGTAGTAAGTACAAACAGACCAATTAACACATTGACTGCCGCATAACGCGCCAGTGCGTTACAGATAATATGTAATTGTACCAAACCATCTATGTTATTAGATGAACCCTTCTCTACTACAGTCAGGAGATAGCAAAGAAGGGGTCATCTAACTAGATAGAGGACCCGAATATTGGGTGTGAGTCGTGGCAGCGAAAGTGTTAAAAATGTACCACTGATGATGTTTCATTCTTTTCTTGATATAAGAGAAATTTTTGCATGATGTGTTTTGTCATAGTGCTCATTTTTGTTGGGAACTTGAATAGTAATAAGTACATGTAGACAGTAACTCGAGCAATCACTTCTATTTTGATTGTACCATTTTAAAATCTTTCCTCTCATGTATCGGATAATATTTCACCCTGATATGTGAGGTATTATAGCAATCTCTGCTCGTCAACTCCGGTAGAGGATAGCCATCAGAAAATAAATATTGAAACGCCATATGTTTTGTGCTTGAGGCTCAAGCTAAATTGTAGGATAATAAATAAAACGCCTATAAAAAAATGTACTACTGGTGATGCTTCATTCTTTTTGATTATGATTAAAATTTCTGTATGTTGTGTACCATACAGAATATGAATATGAGCAATAGTCTGAGTTATAACTTCTATTTTGATTGCAATATTTTTGAAATTTGCTTATGTAATCTTATTTCTGTATACGAGTGGCCAGGAGGGCTTTAGTATAGGATGGTTGAACAATATTAATATTACGGGCTCTATCTTTTATCAATGTTCTGGACCGATATTATTAAAAAAAAAAAACCTTATAGAATAAAATGCGGCTTAACAATGAATTGCTCAATGAAGTTGGTTTAGTTGCAGTTTCTGACCAAAAGGTGGTTTAGTTGTACCTAGATTCTGACCAGAAGATAAATGTACATAAACTAGCTTATCTTTAAAATCAAACACTGCCGTACATCCATACCACTACCTATAAAGTTGTCCATTGCCGCGCTACTGGATCAGATCTGATCGCTATATCAGATCTGAATTAGCTTTCTATCACCGGTGCTATCTAGGAATATCAAGGCCGCTTTCACATGAAGAAGATGCTACACATCTCTTTTATTAAGAACCCTCGACTCATTTACATAGCTAGATATGCTAGTCTAAATGGGCTTAGAACCACGTCAACTTTAATCCTTACATATTTATATTCAAAGCGCACGCATATACTCTTTCATCAAGGAAACTGGCATACATCTATAAAGTTGTGAAGTTGCATGAAGAGAAAGAATTTTGATTCAGTAAATGATGGAAACTGATATTAGAGGAATAACAAGTTAGAACCACATAATATCTTGAAACTGAATATCCTGATGATGTGTATAGATAATACGTTTCCAAGAAGCAAAATTTCCAATCGATTTCCAATACTTTTCCTTACGATGGCTGAAATAATGCTTTACCATGAAATATGGTCATTATGACCATCTGACGTAAGCTGAAGACTTTCTGAACTCCCAGACTACATAAACATGAGGAAGAAACTGATTTTTGGATCCTATTTTGGGTGAAAAGATCTAGGTTGATGATACTAAGAAATATGGACTCCGAACACTTTACTTATGAAAATATATATAAAAAAAGTTCAGATTGACAATGTACGAAGGTGTTTGTAGTATTTATTTTAGAATATATAATAGTGCATTGCGATCAAGTAGTGAATTTGATAAGATCTGAATTGTACATATAGATATTTAAAAAAAAATAAAAAATGAGCAATTTTTTGAGATATATTGTTAAATAAAACTGCAATGTCAGCAAATGGTTAAATTTCGCCACTTTGCAAGTAGAGATAATTAATGAGAATTCTTTATGTTTATTGTGCATTTATAATCAAAAATAATACTTTTATTTGTTGTGATAAGATTACTCCATCAAATATGGTTGATATAACTAATTAATACTTTGAACTTCTTCGTGGGTGAACTGCTAGTCACAGAAATATGTTTCTTAATTCTTTATTATTGTGAGAATTAGGCATTTGATACAATATCCTCCTTGATAATTCCATGAAACTGAATCCATTTAACAAATTTCTATAACGCTATCATTAAAGTTCAAATTAGATAGTAGCTCGCATTTACCATAAATGTATCACCGTTATATTTTGTTGGCGCAGTATGGCCAGATATGGCTTTTGCGCCATAAAACACCACAAAACCAAACCAAAAACGTTATATTTTGATTAGTTGATGTCGAACCACTATGTATTGAGCCTAAGTGTTTGGTCCATATGTTCAAAATAATGCGTAGATATTATATTCTTAGCAAATAATTCTTTCTTGATGAATCAAATTATTTTAGTGACTCAAATTCTGTTCTAGTACGTAGTAAGTTCCAAATTACAGAATAATTAAATGTGAATTGAGATTAATTCGCTTTCAACAAAACTGTTGCTTAAAGATATAATTATTTGAAGCTTATATACCACAAAATTTCCGTTTTCAGCATTAAAAATCTGCAGCAAATATAGTATAATAACCTGAATTACAAGTGTAATTCAAAATTTTCATTTCTAATAAAACAAAATAAGTAACGTAACAAACGATACCAAATATTTAGCTGCTTCCAGAACAGAATGTCTTGTTTAAAGAAAAATGTATTCCCTGATTTGCTCATTCGTTTCAAAATTTAAAGGGTACCTGCAAATTTGAAATTCGTAAAAAGTGTATTTCAAGCCATTTACTTTTAGAGTATAACTTCTTATACCAGAATATGTCATGCAAAAATATCTACCAACAAATACTTAAAAATAATTACAAGGAAATTCTAAAATTTCATGATTAAATAGTTAACAGATTAGTTAAATTAAAAAGGGTAACTCTAGAAGTTACGTATTTATTCCACAGAAAATATAACAAAATTGTGTTGACGTTTATCAGTTTACGAGTAGCTGCTGTAAATCAAGTAAACGAATGTTTACTTTTATTATAGAGAAAAATAAATTACTATACAAAAAGCAAAATTTTTCTTCAAACCTAACTGGTAATGGTAAAACCTGTATTCATCTAGACTCTCTGAAAGTGAAACCGAAAGAGCCCGTCTGGAAATTTACTTCTTAGAATATTTGACAACTACGAATTCTATAATTTATTGATTTTTATTTATGATTTTCAACATTTCTAAATATGAAATGGAGTTTCTTATTCCTTAAAAGAAAATACACACTACTTCAGTTACAGAATACATTAGAAATTGATTAACAGATACACAAAAATTTAAAATTATAGATACTGTATATTAAGAATATTATAAAACATATTAGGTATTTAATATGCGTATGCAATCAATATAGAATCATACTAAGATTTGAGAAGCTGTGAAGTTTCCAATTCTAAAATATTATAAATGTACAAGAAAGTTAAAAACTAAATATATTCAAATTGTAAAAATTCAATATGAATTTAAAAATTGAATATGATCAAGCTTAAAAGCATTAAAACTTCAAAAACCGAATATAATAAATAATGAATAAATTATAAACACATTAAAATTTTTCAGTTGAATGTATTCAATACTAAAAATTTCAACAAACCCATTAGGGATTTAAAAGATTTGATCAAATATCAAAATATCAAAAAGACATATTAAAAATATTAAATTCTTCAGAAAACCTGTCGAATATTTTATAAAACCATATAATGAGAATTTATATACATGATTAAATCTGACAAACTCGATCTTAAATAAGTTGTTGACTCTAAATATTCTGGCTGATACGACAAAACGTATACAGCTGATTATGTCACAACATTCAATTATGTTATTGATGATTTTATGATAAAACATGGAAAAAAATAACATCAGGATTTCAAGTTAGGTATGCCAAACACATTGTAAAGCTAATTTTAGAATATATTATATGTTCATCATATCATCATGATCACCGCTGATAAATTGAAATCCAGTTTAATTTTCAATTCAGTAGAGTTTTTTTTTTGTCCATTGGTATGAGGGTATTATAATAAAACTTTTTACTATGCACTGTTCCACATTGTACATTGAGCTTACCTGCTTTTTCATTTGCACTCAGAAATTTCGAATAAATCAATGATTCCTATATAGAGAGATTTTACTTTCTGTAATTTACAAGAAAAACAAGAAACTTTTTTTTTTAATATGAAAAAGCGACTTTCTCAAAATGGAGATGTATATTTGCAAGAATTTGCAACTGAAATGATTTATCGAAAAGATAAATTTTTCCGTAGCATTATCGGAGGAGGTATTTACGTTAAGATTTCTGAGGGTTCTGATTAAAATCCTCCAATTTTTTTATTTTGTAAAAAGTTACAACAATCATAAATATAAAGAGAAATTTTCTTCATCGAATATTTCAGATGCATATTATAGATAAAAAAAATCAAGCATAATTTAAAATCCCTGCTAGTTAGAGAAATATTTTAGATGTTATTCTAGCTTCTTGAATTCTAATTTTACTTTTCCTTAAGTAATCAAACATGTCTTTCTATTTTTTTTTTAGTTAACAAAGCAAAACACGCGAAAATAACATTTTTTTTAAAAGAATGCTAATAGAAATTCTAACAATACTATCATTTTTATTACAGAATGGGAGATGAAACTTGTTTTTTCAATACAATTTTGACAATTTTTAGATACTGATTTCAATAGATATGGCAGTATATTTTAGGATATTCATCATTTCAGATATACGAAATAGAGATAACAAGAAAAGATAAGTATAATTTTTCATATCAATTCTTAGAAAGTAATCTTCTGACTAGTACCTATTGTAAGAATCTAACACTATTGAGATTATGGATGCATGTTAGAAAATGAAAATTTAATTTTTTGGCTTCACAGCGCTTAATGATCCAATGTTATTGCATGATAAATCCATTCATACCTTGTTATTATTCCTAAAGTGTATGGAATTACCTTTCAAAATTTCTTTATGTATACTAGAGCATAAAATCTTTTTAATTCTTGCTATTAATATTTCTTTATACATGGCATTCCCCATTCTTTATGACACAGCATTCATATTTATGGTTCAGTTTTAAAGTAGAATGGAATTTTAAATGACAAGATCTTTTTGTTCTCATTAGAATCACATGAGTAATAATCATAAGTTTAAATGAAAAATATGAATATGAAAGTTGATTAAAATGGGTGTTACTAAAGAAAATATGAGAAATTGATGAATTTGAACGAAATCTCTTATTTAAGAGTATTTACAAATTCATATAGCTTTTCAAAATGGCAGAAATATCTTAAGATATTCAAAATTACTTCTTTTTATGCTGAATCATAATTTAGATTAACAGAATGCATTTTTATTTATTAAACAGCCCACATTTATATTTTCATGATGTATTTCCATTTCTTAAGTGATATTTTATTTTGCAGTATATTCATAAATAAATGATTGTGAAACGTCCTTGTCCACATTTTGCTGTGTAGTAGAATTAAATTTGATTTATTTCTAATACTTTACAAAAGTCTAGTAGTTTTTTTTGTTATTTACTATTTTGATTGCTTTTTGGTATTTCGAAGAATATTATACACCAGCCGGAGGATAAAAATATACACCCTCCAAAATATGTCGGAAAAATGGTTTACTATTAATGTGTTAGAATAAAAAGAAGTTATTTAATGACAGAAGCATACAAATATTTATAAATATTTGGTAAGAATAAATTTGTTGGTTATTTTTTTATTGCCTGGATTAATTATGGTAAAGTGTATAGCATTAAAAATTCTGGGTTTTTTTTTTTTGAAAATTAAGATGAATATAGAGACCCTTTCAAGACCAAGCAGATAAACTATATAATCACCTATTAACATCTCATTCAAATTTGTTAACTCCTAGTGTCCAGTTTTAGGATAGCTACATTTCACATCCACAGATAAAGCGATAAATTTTATAATTCTTTTTTTGTTTTCTCTAAAAAATCAATACCTTCTTAAAAATATCAAAATGATTTAAATTTCTGTTTTCGTTTTTTTGTCCTGATTTATTTTTGAGGTAGTAAAAAGAAGCCGGGAATAGTTTTTGTTTTACTATATTTCAAAAATCTTTTTAATATTTATCTGCAAATTGTTTTTTTAAAATGACCTTTCGTCAATTTCTGATACTTTTTTTTGAAAAAAAAAAAATACTTTGGAATTTTTTTTACTCCATAGTTGCATAAATTTTGGTATTTTTAATGTGATTTAAAAGAAATTTACCGAAATCTATGCTTTAGCCTGAGTGCTAATTTTGGCAACATTTAAAAGAATTAGCAATTTAAAATAAATAAATGACATTAAAAACCAAGAAAAGGCACTTATATGATGGACGAATACAAATATTAACAAAAATTAATAAAAAAGTTGGTTATTCATATATTGCCTGAATAAAGCCTGGTAAATTCACTCAAAATTGAAAATCTTTATTTTTATGTGAGTTGAAATGAGTATAGAATTCCTTACTAGATAGACCAGATAAAGTTTTTAAAAATAAACTTTCGTCATTTTTTTTTGAAATTTTTTTAAAATTATTAATAAAAAAGTTTGAAATTTACTTTTACTTCATAGTTGTACGAAGTCTGTTATTTTGAATGTAATTTAAAAGAAATTTACCGATATCTATGCTTTAAAATAAATTGTGTGCTAATTTTTCTGCATTTAAAAGAATTATCAATTTAAAATAAACAATTAACATTGAAAATCCCGACAAGCACTTAGATGATGGATGTGTACAAATATTAATAAAAATTAATAAAAATACAGTTGGTTACTCTTATACTGCCTGAATAAAACTTGACAAATTTACGCAAAATTGAAAACTTCTATTTTTATGAGTATAGAATCCCTCACTAGATAGAACAGATAAAGTAAAAGTACGGAAAAACGAATATAATAGGAAAAAACTTTAAAAAAAAGAAAGAAAGTTGAAGAACAATTCCTTATAAAATTCGTTCTTCCAAATGTCCCCCAGCTAAAATTCCGTCATCATTCAATTTAAAACAGGCCGAGTTCACCTCTCCAATTATATTTTATTCAGAGACGCCCTTACTTCCATCATTTGTTCCGAGCCAGCACATGGACCTGCTTCTGTTTTATTAAATGCCTGCAATGGCCGCGAGGAATTCGAGACTCATTGACAAAACACAGAACAAATTGTTGTTTCGCTGTCGATTTCCCACATCTATGAATTTCTGCTTCTTTTCTTCCGCTTCCCAAATTGATTTCTCTAATTCACAGGGATGTTCAGGGAATTTACGGAAAAATTGTTGACTTTGTGAAGTTTAAAATAAGTTGTCTACATCAAAGTTTCTTTCCTCTTTCAATATTCTTACTCTTTAACTTGTGTGTTGACGTCCTCGGGAGGATTCGGCTTTTCCAGAAAATGCCCCCCGGCGCAGAGAAAACAGAATGCAAGAATTAATTTGGTCTTAAGCCGTTTTTCTTTCTGTTAGAGTAATGATTGCAGACCGCAAAAAGATCTCATATTAATAGACCTAACCTGCATTTAATGAAACGACAGCTCCCTCCCCCCCAGAAATACTGCTGCCTTGTTTTGGATTGTTTTATATCCTCCAGACTTATTGTATGAAAATCCATTCGAGATAAAAATGTATGCCAAAAGAAAAAGTTAGCGCAGACTTAGAATATTACTAAATGGCAAATATTTTTCTTTTTAGTGTGGGTTGCTGTTTATTTTCCGTCTTAATTTTCTTTATGTTTTATAAGTCTAATTTCTTTTTTTATCCTTCAAAATCAAGCGAGGAAAGTTTCAGACAGCTTCATTCAATAATAACTATAACAAGAATTGCTAACTTTTATTTTTTGTTGCTAAATTTTTATACACAGTTTATTGATTTTTCAGCTTACTTCTTTTTGATACAAGTTGCAAAGCTGATAAAATTTTATAGTACAACTAAGCACTCCTGAGCGGGTGAGGGTTTTGCATTTTTAAATTAAGGAATGAGTCAATATGATTCGTTCAAGATTAGAGTGCAATGTATATTTATAATAGCTGCCATTGTATCTGACTATAAATTTTTCTCCTCAAATGAAATGATTTCCAAAAATTTCAATAAAAAAATTTGTGTAATTTGTTCTTAATGGTTTTCTCAATAAAATAATAAAAAAATTCAATTGAAATTTCAAAAATTTCAATTCAGATTTCAAAAATTTCAATTCAGATTTCAAAAATTTCAAATTCAGTATAAAATACATCCTTCACTATTTTAGTAATCTTATACCTCTTTGTTCACTATGCTAAGTACGTATTTTCCTGTTTTCTATCAATATCTTTATATATCCAATCGTATCACAAAAAAAAGCAACAATATTTAAAATGGGCGCAATTTAAAACAATTTCATAACTACTCGATTCTATATTTAAATCTTAATTGTATATATAGAAAAATTTCAAATCTTTTTTAAAATCATGTTCTATACTTAAACTTACTGAACATGGAAAAGTAAGCCGAATCTTCATGTTTCTATCATCAGCAATGGAAAGAAGAAAGCATAAAATATTAATAGCAACAATGAAAATGATTTAAGGTAAACTTCAAAGATAAAACATATTTTTTATAAAATAAACTAAAAATATTTCTTGAATAATATTTTAAGATAGAAAAGAATTATAATGCAAAAAATCAATATAATTGATAAGATAACTTTTTAAATTTTAAGATGATTAAAAATCATTTTTGTGCTATAATAGTTTCAGAAGTTATGTAGAAAAACGCTAAAAAATAAGAAACGAGAAAACGAATGTGATTTAAAGTTTGCCATATCCGACTGCTTTTCTTTCTATCATGACATCAAATCATCCAACATTTCTCAGAAAAGAATTAACTGGATAATTTGCCGAAGCCAACACAGTTGTATTTATTACAATCCTATTATTTCTTTGTGTTCTATTAAACGTTTCTCTCTCTCAGAAAACGCACTCGTCTTCTGAGATAAAACGTCATCTGCCAACTCGCCAAACCCATGCTATATCATATATTAAAATAATGTAAGGTTGAGACATGAAAAAGCAGTTAAAGATTCGTGTGAAAATGAGTACTTTCAAAAATAACACGAAAATTCAAAATCCAACATATGTTTACAATTCGCAGATCCCATATCTCATTACAAAATCTCTTTGATATTCGCTTAAAATCATCTGATTTATCTTTTTTATCTTCGAGTTGTATCTTATGTGAATATTTGAAATTGAAATCAAAATTTTCCAAAGAATAAGGAAGAATGATTTTATTTGAAAATTTCATATATTTCCCTGAGCCTGTGTAGAAATGTTTTGCAAATTTAGGATGTCTAGTTATTTTAGAATTCAAAATATCTTTGAAAACATTATGCTTGTTTTGTTCGTTTGAGCAACTTAGTTAGAAGAAGGGGGAATTAAGTTTAATCTTACATTAATTAAACGAATTTTATTTTATCTAACAATATATAATCTGTGCATTTAAGAGTTCGCAATAATTTATAAACAGTGCAAAGATTATTTAAATATTCAAAATATTTGTGTTGAAAATATACGAGGGATTAGTTATCTACTGAAAGTAAATAATTTAAATAGAACATATTATTTGGAAAAATAAATATCCAATCATTGTACATAAAATTTAATTAACAAAAACATTTAAATTACGCTTTCCGGGGATACGAGATTACAGTAGTTAGAACAGTTTCTTTATTGTTTGTTGTTTTAATCTAATCAAAAAATTAAACGTTCCTCTTGAGAATTATTTTATTATCGTTAAAAACAACTTAAAAATGAACATTGAAAACTGTTTCACATTTTATGGCTATTAAGTAGTTTCCTAAATTCGAATTTTTAATTTTTTTTCTCATTTAATTCGCATTGATTTTATTAACGAAATTACAAATGACTCGCCTGCAATTAGTTGAAATGCCCGAGGGGTCATCATGAAGTTTTGATCTGTCAGAAACATATATTAATAGAAAATTAGGAGAGGAACATTTATTTATGATTAAATATCGTGGAAGAGATAAATTAAGTTCTCAAGCACTAAATCATTAAAATTCTAATTTTTTTTGTTGAGAAAGTGAAATGAAAAATATTGTTTTTGTAATCACATTCAGAGAAAATCCCAGGCTTCTGGTTCAATTAAAATGTAATAACAGCTAAAAATATTGGAATGAGTCGTATTGTAGACATAGTTGCTTATTTTATTCCTACGAACTTATGAACGCATTTATTCATAAATGCTTTACTAATAAAATGAATTTAATTTATAATTTTTTTGCCTTTATTTTTCTTTTTACGTTCATTTCTTCATTTTTAGGGAAATTTACAAACTTTAATTTATTCTTAAACTATATCTTGGATAAATTAATGAGGGATATGGAAAAGATTGGACTTTAAGCATTTAAAGTATGAGTAACATAGCATTTGTTGTTAATTACGATATCTAAAGCAGGGTGGATTTTTTATTCCTAATATGGAAACTTATTATTATTTACTTTTAATTCTGTAAATCTCAAAATGGGAACTAATCTTATCCTTCTACTTAACTTTCCTGTAATGTTAGTGTTAACTCAGAAAAGACAGATTTACAGATATTCTTAATGGATGCTTTATGAATTCTAGGTCATCCAACAACCTTGGTGATCCTCTGGCAACAAAAATAAAGATTTTTTGATTATGGCGCTATTTTTATTAAATGCCAAGATGTGGAGATCCTTTTAGAAAATTCCATAACTTTTTTGGAGGATATAAAAGATAAAGCGCTGACAACTGAGAAGAGGGATTAATTCTTTCTTTGGAAAGTTGATTTGAAGTTGAAAAAGCGGATTGTCTTCTAAACATGACTACTTTGATAGGTATTGTTGTTTTCAAATTAGAAATTTTCTATCTGCCTCTGATGCAAATACTTTCAAGTTCAGCTCTTTGTGTGTGGTGCAGCCATGTAATTGCTACTTATGCTTGGTGTTTTTTGCGTGGATAAAGTGTCGACTAGCATGGTTACCTTTTACATGCCCATTATCTAATTCATTGAATTTCTTCTGTCGTATTCCCTCGTATAAGATCAGTAACAATATTGTCATCTTTGTTACTATATTGTTACAAATTGTTCTAATAACTATAGCAATTTTTCTATTGCAGAATTGAAAAATATTCATTGTCGTCCGCATGCAGCTTTAGGTGACGTACACATTAAAAGATTTTTTAAAAAAAATTTAACTTTAAGAATCCAGTTTTTTCACAGTAGGTCATTAATATATGTTTAAACTCATTTCAGTGAGAAAAAAACCATAGTACACTAATTATTAATTAATTAAATAATATTTAATGAGCTAATTAGCATATTTTTTGAAACATGAACAAATTCTGATTTGTAGAGACACACAATTCTAGTGGGAAATTATGCCTAATATTAGTCATCATGTTGCCTGCCTCAATCAAGTTATAAAAATATATAGTTTTTTTAACAATTTTTCATTAACTATGAATAGAAAAAGCGAGTTTCTTTCTGTAATTTTAACTTTTAAATAGCTATTAAAAATTTATTTCTCGAGTTAACTATAAAAATAACTTTGTTGAGGCACAAAACATCCATTTTTTCATAAGATTATTTTGATATATAAATAATTGTATTTGGTTACTTTCTTGTTGAATTATGAATGCTTGAATGAAGCAACATAGTGGAAAAATATCATTCTTCATAAAATGAGTTTAAAAAACAAACAAACGAAATTAGAGTTTTTAGTGAAAGTACCTCAAGAAAAATGATTATAACTCGAGAAATATTCCGAATATTGACAACATCTTGGTATCGTTTGAAAGATAAAGGATCAGAGAACATTTTGAAGCAATAGAAAAATTTTCGTTATTTTGAACGATTTTCGAAGTTTCAAGTGTGTATGTACATCTTAAAGGTGTATGTTTGAGCTCGTTTAATAGAAAATTTAGTGCGAGGACTTCACATGCAAATCAAACGCTTAATGTTTTTCGCTACATCAATTAGATTATCGTTTGTTCTTTCAGATATAAAGAATGACAAATTATTTGTTAAAAGAACAATTTGTAATTACAGACAAAATGACGCCATAACTGTAATATTGTAATTCGAAATTTCTTCTGCTAAATAATACAATAATGTTTGATAGGCTTTCGCGTCCACATTCTTTTTATAAAACATCCGTTTTCAAATCGAGAAAAATGAATAAATTATTTGACAGAAGAACAATTTTCCTTTCGAAATATAATCTTCTCATTCTTTGAAAATAATCATAATGAAGTTATTCAGGGTCGTCGTAGAGAAGAAATTATAATTTTCCTGCGTCGAGTAAGACGCATTGTCACATTAGTCCAATTTGTGAAGAAACCATAGCAGCGAAATGAATGAATTTAATAAATTAAACGCAGAACCAGAAGAAAAGAATTTAATTTCGAAAAGACAACTTAAAAAAACACAAGAAAGAAGAAAAAGTAATTTAGGCTTCAAAAATCAACGAAAAATTGTATAACCTTCTTTTCGAATTAACATTCATAGTTTGGACCCTGAAAGTGTTTTTCCTAGCATTATGATTTGTGCTGACTTCTGCAGAAAAAAAAATCCGCCCTTGCAGCAATTGTCTTTAATCTAATAAAACAAAAGGTTGTCAGCAGTACATGGGAAAGTTATTAAAATTGGCTCGAAAGTTAAAAATCTTCCCTTCTCATCTAAGAACGAAGAAGATTAAAATCATATCAAAAGGGAAAAAAATTAAACTCTTCCGAGTTGTATTTGAATGAAAAATAAGGGAAAGATGAAAAATGGTATAATGAGAAAATGCGAGACATCTCTTTATGTCAAACCTTTGTTTTGTCATTAAAAGGGCTTGCTTTGAAAAACTATATATATATATATATATATATATATATATATATATATATATATATATATATATATAAGCGATTATATATCATGATATATGACAAAAGCCAAATATCAGTGGAGATGAGTTTATTTCGGATAATTCTAAGAGTTTTCGTTTCAGTATTTTCTAACAGAAAACAGCGAAATTCTTTTTATGGGAATGTAAATCAGTGGTAATGTAATAAATATTTTGAACAAATTTATCTTTTCTTTTTATATTTTGAAAGTTTTATCTTTCTACAATATTGAGAAGATAGATATTCTTTAAAGTCGTATGAGTTCATATGAATAAGAATGCATTAATATTCATTGCGAAGTTTGATTGCAAAGATAATCATTATAGAAAATTTGTAAAACCGTAAAGTTTTTCAAGAGTATTTTGTTTGTTTACTTTTTCTTGTACAAAGCAGGAGGTACAGTGTTGAATTTCAAAAATTATCTTTGTATTTTCAGCTCTTTCAGATTCTGCATAGGACAGACACGGAGGTTCAAATTTTGTTAAAATCTCTTTCTTTTCTTGAAAATTGTTTTCAAGACTTTTTTTACATGGTAGGCTTTCTCAAACTTTAAATTTTAAAAATTTTAAATACATTTTCAGCGTTTACTTGGAAAATCGTGAATAATTTTTTTTAAAATTTCAAGTGCTTTTTTGAAAGAGATTTGTTTCGATGACTTTTTTCATACATTAAAAAGCCAAGTGATGAAATTCATTAAATTCATTAAAAATGAATTTCATGAAATTCATTAAAAAAAACGCAACGATATCTAGAAGTGCATCATGAAAAAATTCACTGCCTTTGATCTTGTCATAATTCATACACCAGGCAAATGTATGATTAATAAACAAAAACGTTTATTAATCATGCGCTCCTATTGCGAGTCAATGATATCTTTTCAGTTTTATTCACTGCACAATTTAAATTTATGGCATATTCATGAAAAAGACCTAAGCAAAGTGTTTATTTCGATTATATATATATATATATATATATATATATATATATATATATATATATATATATATATATATATATATATACTATATATATATATTGCATTTTCAGAGTCTACCTGGATTGATGCATTTGATTCGAGAAATTAATTCTCCATTCTGTTCATTTCTAAAAGCCCTATTGTTAAAGGCAGGCGACAGCGAGATATTGAGGTAGACGACAAATGAGTACATACCCCTCAAGCTTTATAATACAAAAGGAACAGGAATTCGGAATGGTTTGCGAATAATTGCACTAGGAAAAGGATGGAGCTATTGCGCAATTTGAGCATGGATTTGCGTTTTTCCGGCTATTGAGTCAGTTGGTGATGTTAGTAAAGTATGGCTGCAAAAGCAATCATGAGATATGAAGATTTTCTTTTTCAGCATAATTCAGAAAATAAATCCACCGTTTGTGCAATTAGACAGAATTATCGCATCGTTGTTGTAGCGACTGTGTTGAACCTTTTTTACTTTCTTTGTAATTTCATATAAAGTTGGGTTTACTTTTTCTGGTCAACTATTTGTGCTGGCAGGCGTTCTTATGCCGTGTCTCTTCCAGGGTGATACTGGATGATACTTTTTTTTTGATACTGGATGCCGTCTTTTCTTTTAGCTTTAAATATGAAGGAATTTGTGAATTTATATTACCAAAATTAATAAAGTGGTATCAGAAAAAAACGAAAATAGCTTTGAATAACGTTTTTATAATTGCTGAAATATGATATCTTTCTTTTTTGAATATCTTGCATGGCATTAGTAAACAATAGTTGCCAAATATAGATCTGTGGCGTGAATTTAAAATTTTTACTGAGTCTATCGCGAGATTATATGTGTTGGAAGATTTTTTTGCCAACCTATACAAAGTTTATACAAAGTTTCTTCCCTGAACTATAATCGTAGCCTCAAGATAAAACCCAAATTTCACTGATTTCAGTCATTGTGTTTATGAATTCTAATTTTAATATAACTGTAACGGTATTATGATGGTTTAATTGTGTTTTGTTTCAATTAAACATATTTTATTAACGATATCTATAAGAATTTGAACTTTCAATTAACTTAATAGCAGTATATGAAAGAATTTTTTTATTTTACAAATTAAAATTTATTTGCGAAATTATTTTCGTATGAATAAAGATAATATTTAATTGTTTGTTATTTAAGATACAAGTTTTGCAGCAGTGTGGCAGTATGATACACTTAATTCCTAAAAGGTGTTTATATTTCACCCAGCTCGGTGTATTTTAACGTAATTTGTATAATTTCTAAGGATTAACAAATTGGATAGATGAAATAGTTTCAAAGAGTGCTGCACTTAATATTTTCAAACCCCCGAATCTGAGGTAAATATATGGGTAATCTTATATAATTTAGAAACAAGTAATGGAATAATAATATTATTTTGAAGCTTGTGTAAAATAAATGAAAAAACGAATTCTTTTAAAAAAGTATGGTTTTAATAGTATGCTGGAATGCAGAAAATATATTTGTTTCTATCAAACATTTTGAGCTCATATCAAAAATTATTAAACCATGAGACACTGATGTAAATACATTAATGAAGTGGAATATCAATTACGTTTAAAATTTATATTTTTCAATTTGATTGATTGTTTAAAATTTTTCTTTTGATATTCATTGTGGCTTAATTTGCTTTGACCTTCATATTTTTTTTAAAATTATTTTCTACATGTATATTGCACGCTTTTAGAAATATTTTTTATATTATATCCTACGTTTTAATCGCTAATATATTTTATAGTTTATTATTTTATCAGTTACAGAATCTTTTAACCATTTTATTTACAAGTTAACGATAACAAGGCATCTCTCCTACTGAAGATCAAATTAAGAGTTTAATTTTTAATTAAATTCTGAAAACATTAAATTATATATTGTATTCGGAAACACAAAACGTCACAGAATTTCAAAATCCGGGGAAACTAATAAAAAAAATCAACGTTTGCAATCGGGAATCAGTTACTGTAAAAGAGTGATGATGACGATGTCGTGTCCGCGTTACCACGGAAAGAGGGCGCAGTAGCTTCTGAGGGTAAAGACCCCTGAGTACCCGAGGGCAGAAGTCTGACTTCTAGCTCATATGAAGATGAAACTCACACATTCGCTTGGACGACCCCTTTTTACAGGGGGACACATTCACACACCTCACAGATAAAATACAGATGAAGAAGTCATGCCCGAACCGGATTCGAACACGGGACCCCAGATCAGATGCGCTACCCCTATGCCAGTACGTCTGCAAATGTAAGTGAGTAGATGCAGTATAAGTACTTTAAGATCTAAGACATGATTTATAGACACTAAAAAAACCATGACAACATTTAATTTCGTTTAAACTATTTTTTTTTTTTGCATGAAAAGTATTAAAATGTTGACCTTTATTTTATAGCGAATACAAATTTATTTTTATTATATAAGATTATAATTTTTCTTTTCATGTGCTGACATCCAGATTAACTTTTAGGGCAGAAATAATATTATAATGGAAAAAGAAGATATTTCGCAAAGAAATTTCTAGGAAATGTAGACTATGAATTAAAATATAAAATAATTTTTTCTGAACATCATTAAAATTAATAAAGATATCATAAGACTGAATTATGGTTCATTTCAATAAATATATTCATTATCAGATTAATTTTCTGATATTAAAAATTGCTATTGAAAAGTAACCTTTGGAATATTGATTTTTTGATTATATTAGCGAATTTTCAAGTAGATATGTATTTTATGATCAAGGGTTCAACAGAACAATGTGCTTCGCTGTTTGCTCCTAGCATACTGCAAATTTTAGTGAAGTTTCTGATTCACTATTTCTTGAAAAAGTTAAAACTGTTACGTACATAATATTAATGCTGATATAAAAGAAATTTCATACGTTATAAGTCATTAAAAATATTTTTTCTCTTATATCAAAAATTGATATTGAAGAAAACCTTTGGAATATCGATTCTCCTGAATATATTAGTGAATTTTCAAGAAGATAGATATTTTACTATTTGTGGCTGAACAGTATAGTATGCTTGGCCATCTGCTCCTAGAATATTGCAAGTTCATAATCACTATTCCCTAAAAAAGGTTAAAACTTCTGCTACATAATAACATTAATAAAAAAGAAACTTCATATGTTATAAATTAAGTCATAGAATAAATGCTTGAAAAATACAAAATGTGAAAGGTAGTTTCTGAAATCAGAGAAAAGCAGTACAGTATTGTTCGAGATAAGAAAATATTAAATTTTTTTGAAAGATTCGTAGAAGAATCTGCACAGTAACCTGGATCTTTATAAGAAAGACACATTTAATTGTATATAAAAGTTTTAAAGCGAATCAATCTGTGTGTAATTGAATAATATAAAAGGCGTGCTGAGAATAAATGTTTGTTCTTATTTGGGTAAATTTAATATATAGTCCATTATTTCCTCAATAAATATACATATTCAAGAACAATGGAGGAAATTAATTAACGAAAAGCTTTCTAATATAATTCTGTCATGAATTTATTATAATTATTTACACTCAACTATTTATATGTCATTGGTGTAACAGATGGTTGATGAAATTTTGAATGAATTATGAATAGCAGAAAAATTACAATAATTTAAACGAAGTAAGAACAAAACTGGAAAATATTCATTGAATTTGTAGACAGATTTAGAGATGATAACTTTGTTTTTCAAACAAATAATTTTTCAGTAAAATTCTTCTAGAGTGTAAAGGTCTGCCTCTTACATTTCGAATAAGATTTTTTTACAAGAAACCTTTTTTATCTGTTTTGGGAGGTCAAAATTTAATATGTGGGGTTTGCCAGATTCTGCATCATTTTTAATAATCATTGTTCTAATTAATTATGTCTAATAATAAATGAGGAAAATTTATAACTAGAACTATTTTGATTATTTTTTCAATTCATTAGATAATCAAGATTAACTACTCGTATATTTATTGATTCATAAATATTAATAAATTATATACTTTTTCTACAAAAAGAGTGCTTACTAAAGTCCTCAGTCAATCTTCCTTAACTTCAGAGCTGCGACAGCTATAGTCACAAAGGTGACTTATAGAAACACTGAAGCAGATATGATCTACGAATAGAAATCATCAGAGGAGAATTAAATCTACGAATAGAAATTCAGAGAAGATTAAATTATGTATTGAAGGGAAATTCATATTATGATGAATACGAATTCTTGTAAGTTCTAATTCAGTGATGCACATAGATGAAATTCGTATTAAATGTAGAGATGATTCATTTATGAATTTGGAGAACATCATTGAATTAGAATGAAACGATGCTTTGTACACATTAATTAGTACGGAAAACGAAATTGTTTGGTTATTACTTCCAAAACAGTAATGTGAGTTTTCAAATACTGTCATTTATTTGAATTCTAAGTATGATTTAAATTGAACAGAAAAAAATTTTGCAGTCGATAGGATGTCAGCAGAATTATTTGTAAACAAATTGGGAAGCTAAAGAAAGAAGATTTGAAGCAAGTGCAAGGTCTTCACAAAATTGGGTATTACATCCTTCAAAAGAACCAGAAATGTTGTAGGAACAATTTTCATTAATTAAAATAATTTTTCTATAAAAATTTATTAAAAAAATATGTTGCTTTATCATTTGCCAATGTACTTCAATATGAGGGAAGCACTCTCAAAAGAGATATCATTTGAGTTCTTTAATAGAGATATATTTGTTGCAGTAACATATATGTTGCAACAACATGCTCTAAGAATCGTGCTTGAGGAAGAAGACGTGACGTCACTGCCTAGAGGGGAATAAAATGCAATTAAATATTAAACGATATGCGCAGCTACGTTTGTCTATTAATTTAGTTGAATCCATATTGCTTTTATTCTTAAGCAAGAATGAAGGCCATTTGACGCTTATTGCTGATGAATTAATAAAATTAGTTTACTTCCTCATAAGCTGAATATTTACTATTAATGGAAATTCTAATTACTGATAGCTACTAAAAGCCTAGTTATTAATAACTAATGCCATTAAATACTGGGTATATAGCGAATTAGGAATTAGCTGATGAATTATTTCGATACGAATTCTGACTGATTACGCTTATATCTTTCGATACAAATTAAACAATCCCCATTGATGCAAATTCTAATTACTGGTAACTAATAATTGAGAACCACATATTAGTAATTTAAATAAGTGCTTGTAATGTCGTGAATTAAACGAAAATGAAATTCGCTTCAATCATGTCACGAAAAATAAACACCATTCATGCATATTCGAATTAATGATAACTAGTAAAAGTCTAACTATCAAAAACTAATATAAATAAATTAAGAAAATTAGTGAATGAATTAATGAAACTAATTTCCATGATTGCCAGTTAAATATTTAATGCTAATTCTATAAGCATTGTAATATAACGAGTTGTTCTGCTACTTTTATTCATAATGGAGCAAAACTAACACAGGCACAAATGAGAAAATACAACACATTTTAAAGAGAAAAATGTTACTCTTAAGTCATTATAAAATAAAATAAGCAGTTTAAAGAATCAGCTCCAGTTCTTCGAAGAAATAATTGATTTTCAATCTCTTGGTAAGATTGGAGCTTATTTATCGCCTAAGGCTAATGAATCAATCAAATTAACTTTGTTGGTCGACTTCTAATTATTTACACTGATATAATTATAACAAATAAGATTAAAATAAATTACATGACACCTTCTGAACTTAATGGATACATATTGTTCTTGTACCGCTTTTCTTCTTGATGATGGTACCTCTGTTAAACTAATGTTCATAATAACAATTTTCTTCGTCGAGGATAACGCAGGCGAACGCGAATTACATTAGACAGACGCGATATTTACAGAAAGGATATTAAAGTCTTTTTTTAGTTGTTTCATTAAATTCAAAAACGAGATAAGAAAGAGACGAAACGATCAGAAAGCAAACACACTTTGAAAACTGTATAATTATAAAATTCTAATTACTGGTTACTGCTTTCACAGCGAAATTCCTTCATCCCTTTTCTTCAAAAAGTTTTTAGTTCTTTCTTAAGAGATGATTCAATATGAAAGAGGCAGAAAATTATTTTTCTGACACATTCTCGCGTCTCTTTCTTTATTATTATTAGTTTTGTTTACAGTTCTTATCGTGCCAGTTATGAGGCGTTTCAGCATAATGTTATCTGTTTGAGAGAACAAAGAATTTTGAGCTGATTTTACCATTAAACGAATGGAACTATCTCTTTCCTTATGATACGGCATATTTCGTGAATGAATGTGTGTTCGATTAATGATATTCAAAGGAAGAGAGAAAGCTCATTTGTGTAAAATGCTGATTTAATGGTAAATAGAAAATCTATGAACAAAACAGAGTCAATAAAGATTAGTCTCTAACTCAACGATTGTTCGTTTTCAAAAACTATTTGACGCAATGAATGAATTTTTATAAATGAAATGCTTTTAAAAACAATACATTGCCAAGCTTATTTGAGACAATAATTTTCTAATGAATCTTTTGTAAATAGTAATTATGTTCAAAATAAAAAGAATCGAAAGAACAGCATAATTAGAATCTTTATAAAATTCCAGAATTTCAAATGTTCTGAAAAATAAACGTCGAAACAGAATAAAATGGAATAATTTAATTTTAGGTAAACAATAGGGGAGGAATTCCAGAAAACTCCTATACATTCCTTTTTAGTAAATGAAAAGGGCATTTTATATTTCATACAGTGTATTTAGCCTAAATTTATCCATAAATGATGTTTTATATCAAGAGACTTAAACTATTAGACATAAATTTCAGTTATTGTGGAACGAGCAACTTCTGAAGCTTTTTAGAAACTTGATGAAGAACGAGCATAGTTAAATGTTCCCAAATTTCTAAAATTTCGGATGCTTTAAAAAATAAAGAAACAGAATAAATTTGAAAATTTGTAAATTTAAGAAAAGGGAATTGGATAAATTTTACTTCCAGGAAAGGTCTCCGATGCTTTTCTATCTTTTTAATAAATTGAAATGATACTCTACAAAGAATATCCAGGATAAAGTTATGGAAAAGAGATAGCTCACTTCCGTTGTGTTACAAACTGAAATGCTTCAAATTTCTTCGCAGATTTATGAAGTGGAACCTAGTGGCGCTGCTGACGTTCAAATGCTCGCGTGTTCAATTGTTCTGTTACAAACTGGAATTCCACATTTTTTTTTCAGATTAATGAAGTGGAACCTAGTGGCTCTGCTGACGTTCAACTGGTCGTGTGTTCAATCGTTGTGTTACAAACTGAAATTCCTCAAATTTCTTTGCTGATTAAGGAATTGGAACCTAGTGGCTCTGCTTATATTCATATGGTAATGATCCTCTTGCCACTTAGTAATTATATGTTAAAGCGTTTTCAAAAACCTGAATCGTGAACACTTTGCTGTAATGCAAAAAGTTTAATGAATCCACAAGCAAATAATGCAATCACTGAATTCTTCCGATTTGATATCAAATAGAAGTTCAAATGCTACTAAATTGCAAGAATATGAATATCTGAAAAGTCACTGTTTGCGTTCATACCAAACTTCCCTAACAAACAAAACACACACACACCTGAAAAGAAATGTTTATTTTAAGGGGATTGAAATTTATTAAAAATCATGCTTATCGCTCTTAGTTTACGCATTTATTTTCTGAAACCTTTTACCTAGGCATCATAAAGAGACATTTTACACAAACCGATTACAAATCATTTAACAAAAAAAGAGTTATTGATCTGTGCTGGTCAGTATCACTGAAAGGATAATAAAAATACATAACTGATCTTGAAGAAAGGTAAAGGAAGAAAGGTATTATTTTGAGGTAAAAATCTAATAAAACTGTGCGACTGAAGTAAAATTTTAAATCAAAATATGTAAATTATTAATATTTTGATTTCGAACAATTTCCGGCGTTTCTAATAATTTGTTTTTAAAATCTGACTTTAATCTAACGTATTCATTAATTATTTGATATAATTTTCGTTGTTAAAAAGCCTAAAATTTATTTGCTTGTAATCTTTCCAATCTAATATAGCTGTAAGTACCTTATGAATTAAAAGTTCGCAGGTGTGTGACCCGATTCCACAGAAAATGTACCGTGCATACACTTTTGGTTCATGCCAAATTCTTCAATGTCTAATCTCCTTCTGCTGCCGAGGTATAGAAATTTGAAGAAAAGCTGCCAGATCAGATGTCGTCTTCGTCACCTGACTATGATTCGAAACTATGAAGCGTGCTCCAAACTTCTTGTAGCCATTAAAGTGGTCGTTCATCAAACTCAATGAAGCTAATCCAACAAGACTTTTATTGACTGCATATAAATCAACAGTTGCAAGCACTGAGTAAAGAAATATTAAAAACATATTTGAAATCTGTGACTAATAATTTTAAAAATTCAGAGAAAATTTTAAAAATAAAAATGTCCCGAGAAAATTCGTTAACATTTTTGCTAAATTTATGTAAAATTATGAACGTGATTAATGAACATATTCTTTTAAACAGATGCTTGTTTATGAGAATTCTGAAGCGAAATAGTATAATAATAAAAGTTATATAAAGGAATCCTTTCATCAACTCAATTTAATATTAAAGAATTCGATTCGATTAAATTTTTATGAGATTATTTAAGAAAAAATATATAGGAAATGAAATACCGAGTAATTAAATTTATATTTTTCTTCCAATTTTGAATATATATATATATATATATATATATATATATATATATATATATATATATATATATATATATATATATATATATATATATCGCGTTGTATTACAATTATATCTAGTTCTTCTTTGGGATTGTCTCGATCATCTTGTAGATTCATTAAAATTTTAATTATATTATATATTTGTATAATTTTAATTATACAAACATAAATAAAGTTAGTAAATTTAAAAGATATTCATATTGAAATAAAACACCGCTCTGTATTATCAGCCATCTAATTAGTTCCCAAATTCGGCTAGTCTGTAACAAAAGTTATTTAGAAAGATAATACAGCGATGACGGTTGAATACATTTCAGCTAAATGACATTAACTTATGATGGACATATCTGCATAAAAATGTAATAAATAAGCAAAATTACCAAGTCTCACGGTATCAAGTTTAAAATGTTTGAATAATCTAAGACGAGCAAAGGAGTTGGATTGGGCGATTACAACAGGATAATAATGAGACTCCAAAAGAGTATTTGATTGCTTAGTAAAGATGCTATTAGAAATGTTTGGTGAATATTGTATAGTCTGTAGGTAGTGAAACTGATGTACTAATTCAAATACGGGCGCAGTTAAACAAAATTTATTCCTTAGTCACTTGCCAGGGGGAATAAACTGAACCCAAACAACGCATAATTACCACCAACGCTCCCTGCAAGCGTTTTGTTAATTTAGAATTCATTATGCAAAGCGCCTCTCTTGAGGACCACCGAAAACAGCGCCAAACCCTCAAAAACGAGGGCTATAAAGGGATTGGTGGTGTTCGGAACGATGGAAAGAATCAGCGAATAGACTGTAATAAAAATGGGTCGTTGTCTTCGTCCAAACACGTACGTTCACTTTCCTCCAAATAGTTCTGGAGAAAACACCAAGCTGTGAAATAATTTAAATTGTAAATTAAAATCCTGCTTAACCGACTTCATAGCGATTTGGGATCTACAGCAGATATAATGTTAACTTATTATTGCGTACCATCGTACATAAAGATATTATTATTTTGACTTTTTAATTAATTTATTTAATAATTTAAATTTAAATTTTACTGTAACCTAGTTAATATACAGAATGACCACTTTTTTTGCTTGGAAGCATTTGCAATGAAACTAATTAACTGAATAAAATCAAATTTCTAAATGCTATCGTTCACAATTTGTTAAGAAATTTAGTTCTTTGTTTTTTTTTTCATAGTTTCTTCTTTTAAGATTATGAGAATTTTCCAAGTGTTGATAAATTAAATTGCAAAGACGCATTCTATAAAACTATACTGCCACGTAGGCAAAACATAACTTAAACATTAATTTATAAGATCTTAACCATGCCTATTTAGTAGGAAACATTTCCCCCCTTTCTTCATTGCCACATCGAAAAATGATGCAATTATGGAAAATTCTTTTTATTATCTCGTATATAATTCATTCAAAGAGAAAGTATTCAAACTTGAAATTTTGATGAATAAAGACCTCCTTAACCCTTTAAAAGGCCATTTTTTCTAGTTGTGGTATATTAAAATATTCTTAGAATTGAGATTGGCTTATGAAAAATAATTCATTTAACTTATTGGATAAATTTAATTTGATTTATTAATTAATTTGGTTAATTAATAATTAAGTAACAAACCAAAACACGGCATTTTGTGTGAGATAAGTAACTGAAGCATCTAAGTTTCTGTCTTATTGAAAAATGTGTCAGAACTTATGTCAATATTCATAACTTTGTTCGAAGATCGATAAATTTGGTGTGAAGCATACTTCCCATGGCCCTTGAAAGGGTTAAGTACGAAACACTGATTTTTGGAATTATGTCTGTCTGCCTGCTTGTGAACACGATAGCTCAAAACTCTGAACTGGAAGGATGAGATTTAGTATAGGGAGTAAAATTAAAATTTTTATATTTTTTCATATTTTGAACAAAATTTTTTCGAAAAAGTCTGTCTATCCGGTTGTCCGAATATAAATTTATTCTATGAATAGGAAAAAAATGACACTCACAATTTAACATCTAAAGAAGAGAATTGAACTGAATTTAGAATCTAATCCGTAAACATGTTGACTGTCGGTCTGTACTTTAATAAGAATGTAAGCTGAAAAAAGGCTATAAGTTATATATACGAAATTTGGTTTGTGAATTTACGATTAATGGTCAAAGATTACATTCTAATAGCTTGATTCGTTACTATAGTTCGCCAAATATGATGATGATGTCGCGTCTGCGTTACCACAGAAATGGGGTGCAGTAGCTTTTGAGGGTAAAGGCCCCTGAGCACACGAAGGCAGACGTCTGACTTCTAACTCATATGATGCTCTCACGCATTCGCTTGCACAACCCCTTTTTACAAGGGTGCGCATTCACACACCTCACATATAGAATACAGATGAAAATCAACCATACCCGAACCGGGATTCGAACCCGAGACGCCCAGATCACGGGGAAGAGCGCTACCCCAATGCCAGGACGTCTGCATTGTTCGGTAATGGCATACGGATAAAAATATAAAAGTACATTTATGTGAAAATGTCCGAGAAAGTTTTTGGGGGACCACTACCGCTAATTTTTATGATTTTAATTTGCTATGCTTTCTAACAGCAAAATTTATCATAATTATAATAACTGACTATTTTTGAAACAACACGAAGACTATATTATGACTGACCATTATAATTTTTAACTACGGAGAGATGACAAGAACAGTACCTAAATTGTTATTTCCTTTCCAATCTTTCTCACCACACCAGCGAAAGGTGGTCTATCTCAAGATGATAGATTTTCAACCAGCGAAGAGACAACATGATTATTAGATCTATTGAACATTTATTGTCATGAAAGAGTTATTGAACAACTAAACGAATATTGAATTAATTTAAGAATGCATTCAAAATGCTGATTTACATATTCATAGTTAAGTAAAAATTTGATTGCTCAAGAACCATTTCATTGTACTACATTCAAAAGACTGATTTAATAATAATTTTGTGTCCATTGATTAAACTGCTAACTTGATTGTGTTTGATTTATATTGTTAAATTGTTTTCTGCTTTAAAGTTATTGTAAGCAAACAAGGAGAGCCCTCATAATTTTGAGTAGTCGGAGAAATTATTTTCTTTCGAAAAATTTAATTCTTTCAAGGGATGGGCTTCGTATAGAAACCTTATTTTTAAGAAATATTTTCTTAGCAAAACGGTAGTTTTTTGATGATTTATAAGAAAATATATGTTTTTACTTTCTAATAAAAATACCATATGACAACACGAATTCTAATTTCTTTCAACACGGATTTATACACTTATTAATATCGTTTCCATGAATAACAATAAAACATGTGTGTTCTTGAAAGGGTTTTAATGTAAACCAGCTCTATGTACGAAAAATGGTGGTATCGAAAATCAAGCCTCAAATTTTTTAAACTATAACATTAAAATTGTTATCATATCTATTTGTTGAAAAGAAAAGGAAAGCAATCTTAATACATTTAGGATTTAAATTTTTATGAAATCCCCAAAAAATCCCATAATAAAAGCATCGAATTACGATATAAACCTAAGAATTTCAAATAACAAGGCAAAAATATCAAATTGAGTATCATATGGTAGAAATTGTTAATGTCATGGCAAAAATCTGAGTTTTAGACTCACAATAATACTATTGTTTCGATACAAATCCTTGCTGTAATTATAATCTTCTTTATGAAGAGCTTTTGTGCCGAAAATTAAGCATTTCCTGCTTTTTGTCCTCCAGAACATTAAAGACAAGCATCTTATTAACGATTTATTTAAATCTTCAAGACTAAACTCCCTCCAAATACTACCAATCCTTTCGAAATTTACTCCACTGACAAAGATTTCCTCAAGCAGCGGTAGCATCATTATCATCATGGCCTGATCCTGAATACTTGACACCTTCTGCTACCATTAATAATCCAGCATGGTAGAGTAGTGCTTAAGTCCAACATTCACCACATTTATCAAGGGGTTTTATCACTTGTTTAGCTACGCGCAGCAGTTTAGCTATTAGTTAAGTTGTCAATTTCTAGTCTGGATATTTAGGGGAAGATCTTATATGATGCATGTTATGTCACTGCCAATTAGTCTGTGCTAAGCTCATGCTTATCAAATGTAAATCGCCAACTACTCAGATGTATTGTTTTTTTATTGCTACCCATCTGAATAATTTTTGCTGCAGGATGGTACATAAAGTGTCTGGTTTTCGTGACAAATGCCTTTTGTGAGTTTGATACATTGTGGAAGTTATATTACTTGACTTTCATGTTTACCGTATAATCAAATCTTGGCTTTTTAAGCTCAGAGATATTTAAATCTTAATTAAGGCAGGTTAGAAAATGAAATATATGAAATAAATAATTTTATTTCATTGAGTATTTTGATTTAAATACGAAAATTAGAAACATTTTTTTACTCAGACGTATAAATACCATAAAAATTACCTTTACAGCATAATTACACTATAGATATATTTAAAGAAGTAATGTTTGATCATATGCTTGTATTATATTTAAATTTCGATCTTAAAAATATGAGCAAAAGATCAAAAGCTTTTTTTAATTGTATTATTTATCATATATTAATTAAATATGAAATTTTAATTTTAATGACAAATTATTGTAATTTGGAGCCAAGGAAATGTTTACTGAAACGAAATGAGATGTATTAAACAACAATCCATATATATGTATAAAGTTATTTCCTTTTAGTTTTCGTGTATTCGAAAAATATAAATGAAAACTATTGTAATCATCAAGAATATGACCTTGAGACTTTGGTGAATCTCCATATTTTAGACCTTCCTTATTACGAATCAGATGAATACGTAATAAAATATACGACTTCGAGATTTTTAATTTTTTTTAGAATCATAAAAATCTCGAAATCGTATATTTTATTACGCATTCATCTGACTCGTAATAAGGAAGGTCTAAAATATGGAGATTCACCAAAGTCTCAGATTCTCCCTATTTTAGATTGTTTCTCCTTATTTTAGAGAGTTTCTTTTTGAATAGAATTAAAGAAAAGTACGAGGTCAGAAATATTATTTTAAGATTTTGGTGAATCTCCATATTTATATCTTTCCGCACATGAAAATTTTTTTTTTGAAATTACGTTTGTCTGCAGACAGTATAACAAAAGCCCGTAACAAACTGTCTAAATGTAATTAGATATGTAGTTTTTGCAACAAAATTATAGATTTTAATTGAATTTTTTACAGAATCCATCTTAGTATAATTTCATTATTACGATCTGTGTGCTCGATAATTCAGAAGCGAAACGGACTAGGTGAGTGAAATTTTGTATGTGGTTTTACCTTCGAGATTATTTGATCTAAAGGAATACTCAGAAGAAATACTTTTAATGAGTTAAATTTCTATAAGTATGTCTATCTATTATTATGTATGTAAAAAGCAACAGGCTTCATAAATGAAATTTTGATACGAAAATGATAAAAAGATTTTAAATTGTGCGCCCAATCAGTTTAAAAAAAAGAGGTTCAAATTACACGATATTAATTTGTTTAGTATATAACGGAGTTTAATATAAAAGGCACTATACTTTGTCATATATAATCTTCATAATAATAAAAGAAAATCGAAGAAAAATACTCTTGTTGTTTTTAATTTCATTGCGAATTCCAAAAAACAGCCACTTTCAACAGAATTGAAAATTTTAACTCATTTAAAATTAATCAGTATTTCTTCAATATCAACTCAATCAATAATTCAATTTACAAGATGGAAAACTTGATAAATTCAAGGAAAAAGTGTTTTATATTAACTTGTATTGATAAAAAGAATTTAATATAGTCTTGAAATGCTTACTATATCATTGTTTATATGAAAATATTACAGTATTTGAAATGTTATAAGAAATAATATAAAAAATTACCGGATAAGAAAAAATCAATTTCTTTTTCAGATCTGTTGTAAAAGATCAGCTCATTTTGTTCTAGTTGTTTGAATTTCTTTTTTTAAATAATCAAAATTTGCAGAGATAAATTTGTACGAGAAAGATATTGACAAAATACAATGTTCTACCACCTTTTAAGAATTCAAATATTTCTATATAAATTGCAGATAACGTATTATAATCTGAAGTGAAATGATTATTACTAAGAACAATGACAATATATTTTCAGATGAATAGAGGGTTATGCAAAAAATACCGGCTTGGAAGCAGTGTAATTTTTTTTTAAAAAAAAATCCTGCCTTTGGATTTTCAACGCTGACTGACTGAATTTGGATTTTTCGTTGAGTGCCAGTGAAAAACACTTCTACTCAGTATGAATATGACTGGGGTACCTGACATTGAAACCCTGAAAAGTTATGGCTACAACAGCATTTTAAGTGTGGTTCAACTCTGTTTTTATTTTAAAAGTAATTAATAACGAAAATTTAATGTCTACGTGAGCTATGATGTCTACTGGTCCAAAAATAAGTAAGAAAATATGTTTTAAAATTTAAAACTTTTTGTCTCTGCTACTTATTCTCAGTTCATTAAGAAGTGTCAATGTGTCTCTATCAGCTGCGCTGCTATATTCTTTAAATTGTGTTAATTTTCTTTTTGCTAAGCGATTAAAAATACACAAATCTGGTTACATTTATGCCACATTTCAAATAAAAAAACTAAATCTAAAATATTTTTTATTTTAAATTAACATTACATACTTGACTTGCTTCATGTTTGTAAAGATGATAGTAATAGGCTTGTAATAGAAATTTCATTCACTTCTAGAAGAACTAAAGTTTCGAAATTTTGTATTCATGCGTCCTTTGATAACAACATAGTAAATTAATATTTTCTTAGAACTTAATAATTGGTTTATTAATCCTGTAATTAACTTTTGATCATGCACTTGTGACATCACCAGTGACTGAATTCGAAAAGAAAATATTATTGGATAGGACCACAATATTTATGATAGTTAATTGAAATGGTTATTTTGAAAAAGGGCCATCTCCACTTTTATAAATTTTAGAGGGGGGGATCTTTCTTGAATGTTTCAAGGAAACGACCTGTGAGTCTAGTTTTCTCTCTTCTTCCTTTGTGGAAGTGAATGAAATTTCTTTTTGTATCAGAAATTTTATTAACTTCCAGAAGCACTGAAATTTTGTATACGTGCATCTTCTGATAGCAAAATAGTAAATTGATATTTTTTCAGTGCTTGTTTGTTGGTTCATTAATCATTTAATTGTTTTGATAATGTACATGTGACATCACTTGATAGGGAATTTGGAGAAAAGAAATTATTTGAAAAGTTCATAATATTTATGTCAGTTAATTGAAATGGTTGCTGTGAAAAAGGCCATCTCCACTTTTATAAATTTCAGAGGGGGAGGTAACTTTTCTTGAATGTTTCTAGAAAACTTAAACCAGCATCTATTAAGAATATCTGTAAAACTCTCTTCCTTACAATAATAATAACTGCACAAAGAAACAATATTTCAGATATTAACACTGTAGTTGTAACATCAGAATACTCTGAAAAGGCACTTACTTCATGCTTATGCTAACTTATTTATGTATACATATTTTTTGAAGTTGAAAAAGGATTTAGTGTATAAGGGAAAATACTTTTTTACTGTATAAAATCAGTGTCAACATTCATAGAGGAAAATACTACAGAATTCTAAAGATTAGCACTAGCTAAATTTAATATATTCCTTTACTGAAAAGTTTCCTAGACAAGATTATTCTAGAATGTTTTAATTTCAGAGTCAACGAGCACCTGCTTTAAATAATATGTATAAGCATTTTGCTCTAGTTTTATTATTAGTTGCATCTGCAGTATGCTCAAAATATGCAAACTGAATTCAGGCTTATATTGTATGGTTAGAAATATGACTTTTTTGACTTTTTGAGTCCAGCTGCAAATGATTTTTTTTAATTACATGCTTTTAGAATGTGAAAACAGCATAATTCCCAAGATTCACAAGAACTAAATGAAAAATATTAAAAAGAGTTTTTCATAAAGCAAAAACAAATTCAAAAACCTGCAACTTTTAATAACAAGTAATTAGGGTTTTTGGATAGACCTTGCCAGTTAAAGTTCGTCAGCAACATTTTTGCTGGAAAGAAAAAGCGCAAGTGCCCTAAGTTTACACGCTATAGCTGAAAAACTAAGAAATTCCTTTCTCAATGCTTAAAGAATTCGGAAATTACAAAACTCTAATTAAAGCAAATTCTCCTTCCTGCAGCTTTTTTCTTTTTGTTGTTGAAGAACGGTTGATATACGGAGCCGTTACTTCCGAGATTAAAATATATCTATATATATAACCCCTGGAAAAAGATATAACGTTTTCATTCCCCTCCTCAAACCTCATTCTTTTATCTTGTTTTAGTTCCTTTAATTCCATTTTGAACAATAAAGGGGTTTCGTCCCCGCTTTATAATGATTTTCTTCCCTGAAAAGTGAATTTAATTTTTAGAAGTATCTTGTCCGAGCGGGAAACTATCTCCTTTCTACTCAGAAATGAAACCATGGAGAAAGGAAATAGACTCGGTATGAAAAGTGTACAGAATTGTGAATTAAAAATGTGAAACCTCCGTTAATGTGTTCATCTCTCTTGGAGAAAAGAAAATGAAGACAAAACATTTCTTTGATAGGAAAAGACTTATTTTTCTTTCCTTGCTTTTATTTTAAGTTTTTTCCACAGACAGACTATTATTTCTTTTAAGATTTTATTTCGATACGGAATTCAGGTCCAGTCTATTCTAATGTTTTAATAAAAAGATGAAAAGTTTAATTTGATGCAAAAAGAAATCGAAGCTGAGGTTTATATATTTAGTGCAATAATACGGTATCTGTTGCAGTTTTAATTGGTATTTTACATTTTAATGGAAATTATTATTATTTACATTTTATATTTTAATTATTTTCATATGTCATTTTTTTAAAATTTTCCTCCAGACAGACTATTATTTCTTTCAGGATTTTATTTCGATATGAAATTGCATGTTCAGTCTATTCAAATGTTCTAATAAAAAGAAAACCATTTTAATTTGCTGCAACGAGTATAAGAAGCTGAAGTTTATAGATTTAATGCAATAATGTGATATTTGTCGCATTTTAATTTATATTTTTTATTTTTATAAAAATTATTATTATTTACATTATTTTAAAATTTTTTTTCATATACATTTTATTTACTAATGGTCTGTCTACCAGACAGACCATTATTTCTTTTAGAAGTTTATTTCGATACGGAATTCATGCTCAGTATATTCAAATGTTTTAATAAAAAGCTAACCATTTTAATTTGCTGCACAAAGAAATAGAATTTGAGATTTATATATTTAGTGCAATAATACGGCATCTTTCACCATTTTAATTTGCATTTTACATTTTTATGAAAATTATTATTATTTACATTTTGTATTTAAATTTTTTTTTCATATGAATTTTATTTTAAGTTTTTCCCCAGACAGACCATTATTTCTTTTAGAATTTTATTTCGATACGGAATTTATGCTCAGTCTATTCAAATGTTTTAACAAAAAGATAATCATTTTAATTTGCTGCAACAAGAAGTAGAAGCTGAAGTTTATAGATTTAATGCAATAATATGATATTAGTTGCAATTTTAATTTATATTTTTCATTTTTATAAAAATTATTATTATTTACAAACTATATTTTAAATTTTTGTATGTACTTTTTTTTGGCATTTTGTTATAAAGAAACGGGATAAAATACCAAAAGAATTTGAATAGTTCTAAACATACTGAGAATAAATACTTGTCGAACAATTCCTAATATGAGGATACATACTTTAATAAGAGGATTAAATGCTGCTAGTTGATACATGAAATTCCAACATTACAATACTTTTTGCATCAACGGCAGCTTTAAAAATTCCATTTGCCGGTTATTCATATATATAAAATCGTTAATTTATATTTTTCATTTTTATAAAAATTATTATTATTTACATATTGTATTTAAATTATTTTGCTTTTTGCAAATAATTGCAATGCTTATTTTGGCATTTTGTTATAAAAAAAACCGGGATAAAATACTGAAACAATTTAAAATTATTCTAAACATGCTGAGGATAAATACTTGTAGAATAATTCCTAATATGAGGATAAATACTTGTAGAATAATTCCTAATATGAGGATAAATACTTGTAGAATAATTCCTAATATGAGGATACATACTTTAATAAAATAAATGCTGTTATTTGATACACCAAATCCCAGCATTACAATATATTTTGTATCAATGGCAGTTTTAAAAGCTTTATTTGACGGTTATTACTATATATAAAATCGTTGTGACTATGTATGTATGTTCCCAAGCTACTCCTATAAAATTGGGCTGGTTTCAACCAATCTTTGCATGCTTTTTATTTAAGATAACAGAAACGTTATTGTCGACTTTAAAAAGTGCAAAAGTTAATTAAATATTTAATTAGTTTAACCGAATTTTTGCCTTATTCCATAGTAATTTAATTAGAAATTTTCCTACAAGAAATATTTCCATAGCAACTGAAAATTCAAAAATTTATCTTCTTAATTCTACGAATTTTTCTGCTAATTATGCTTTATTTTCCAGGAGTAATAAATAACCAAACTGATGCAAACTATTTCGACAAGAGATATTACTCATATGTAAACTAATTATATCGATTGCCATAAATACCCCCTCCCCTATCATTTTAATAATTTTTTTCGAAATTAACTTTATACTGAATTTGTGACAGTAATTTTTATTATTGAAGAATAAGAAAATACATGAAGAACTGTTGTCAGAGCACATTTGCAGAGTTTTGAAAGAACACTAAAAGAAACGTTTAAAAGCAGACAATTAATAAAATATGTCAAGAACTTCTATTCAATTTATTTTCATGTTTTTTATTGATAAAATTTGTTTTGTTAGTTCATTAATTGTCTAGAAACATTTAATCAAATATTTGTGAATAAAATTTTAATCAAGCATTTAACAAGTTTAATTAACTTACGGAGAAAATTCGCGTTTTTAAAAAATCGTCTTGTTAAATTCATTTTCTAAATTTAATTAGAAAATGTTTTAGTCGATAAAAGGATTTTGTATACTTTCAAAAGATAGTTTAATACTTTATACAATAGTGATTTTTACATTAAAAATAAAAGATATGCAAGTTCAAAACAACGCCGGCTATTTAGTTAGCTGGAAAAATTAATTAAAAATTAGCTGGAAAATTTCTGATTAAAAGTTTCTTAATTTTATGTTATGTAACAGGCTATTTCTATAGAATTTATTTCAGTACCGAAATAGTAACCTGTCAGTTCAAATGTTTTAATCAAAGGATGTAAACGTTAATTAGATTTAAAAACGATAATTACTTTTTAGCTTATATTTTTAATGCAATAATGCAACAATAATAGAGCTTCTACACAAATTTTAATTTGCATGTCATAGTTGGACGTTTCTTATGAATAATAAATATTTAAGACGGAGGTAATTTATTTTACTTTTTTATGCGCTTTTATTTAGGTGATATATTTCATGTTTGCAAAGTTGGAAGATTTACACATATTTGTTATTGACTTTCTAATGTGTTAAAATTTTCAAATTTTATATTTTCTCGATGACAATATATTATTTTAATATTTCCAGATCTTATTTATCAGTTAATTAATTAATATGGTTGAATTTTAATTGCGCGTTAGTTTTTCCAACTTCTACTAAAAACTGTTTTTAAGATTTCGTTACATTTATAATAATGGATTATAAATTATTATAAATTAAAACTAAAAAGTAGACAGTATTCAAAAAAAATTTAGTTATAAGTATTTTTAAAACATTTATTCAATTTATTGTCCGATGCTTGTTTTATTCCGAAAAAAGTAATAAAATTCTGTTCGAATCCACATACATAAAAGTCCGTATTCATATACTTAAATAAAAGCAAAAATTATTTAATTACTTCTCTAGGGACAAGATAATGATTTGATATCTGCTATAAAAGATAATTTTTATATATGACAGCATATTTCTGTTTTTATTTAATTCAGCTACTTATTTTCCAGATATTCTGTTTGAATATTTTTATAAAAGGATAATCATATTATTTTGTTGCATCATGGAATGGAAGCTCAAACTGATAATTTAAATCAATAATTTATCACCAGTTCAATGTTCAGGGTTGTATTTAAAATTTAAGTTTCAGCCATGCGAAAGGTTTTTCACAGATTGTTACGTCTTTTATATAATGGTTTTACTGAATGAGGCTTATTTTTATAAAAATTGTAATTCGGGCATTATGGTAGATTTTGACGCGCAGGTGATTTTTTCACTATCTATTTAACATTGAAGTATTTGTGCAAGACGCAAAATTATTTCCATTCTTTTGTAACATTTGCTTGACTACTTGTGAGTTGTTAATCATTGATCACTAGAATAGTTATTTAATTATTATAGTTAAGCGTGGATAACTAATAGAGAGTTAAATAAGGAAGGCAGAACATTTTAGCTGACTCTTCACTCACTAAATTAATTACCCGACCACATCAGTTTGAGGAGATGAGATTCTTTCAGCAGATTGCTTATTCAGATCTTTTAGAGTTAGAAATTCTTTTATTAATGAAGCTGCAAAAGAGCTCCCCCTGTCCTGCCTTAGTATACGTAGTAATATGAATAATCAGGCTGCCACGAAACTAAATGCGGTATTGAGAATTAACGAAAAATAACTCTATTATGTGCAGCTCATACATGCACCATATAAGAAGGAGTACGGCCTGTCAACGGCATGGAGACAATTCAGTCCCACATCATTATTAAAATCACTGGGGAAGTAAGAACTTCTGACTTATATAACAATTTCTCAACACTCCAGTGGGAGTTTTAGCAATGTAACAACATCGATCAATCGATGTCTCCCCTTGTTTATTAGAATTTCATGTATTGGTGTTTCATACTTGTTTTTTGAATGCTAATTAATTTGTACAGATTCCTTTCTGGAGGGATTCTAATCTCACTTGGTCCAATAAATCTATTAAAATCCATAAAACATGGTTACATGATGAAGGAGAAATATAACAACTATCTTCAGTTAAATCGAGTCTGGGATTCCTAAGTGGCACCTGAGACAGCACCCTGATTTATTTCAAGTATATGAGAAGAAACTGCCATTTTGCAATTTTTAGGGGAAACTCGCCCACATTTTCGTTTCACTTGAAGGAAAACTCTCCAAACTTGCAGCAACTAACCATATATAAGCAAGAACAGCTAGCTGATAGAACCGAGAATCATATTCTTCCGATTTGTGTTTCTCAGCCATGACTTAATCTGTTTCTTCACTACTGAGAAATACGAGTTATATTCCCCCCTTCTTTTATTTCCCATTTTTTTCTTCGAAATGTTTGAAGAGCAGAGGCCCTTGATTAAAACTCACATATACTAATAACTCATATAGTATTAGACATTTATAGTTTTATATGTTTCAAAAGAAATACAGAAAAAGCAAGTTCAAAGTGAACCAAAATTTTTCTTTCTATACTCATTCATTGCCCAATGCTTGTTTTATTCCGAAAAAAAGTGTATAAAATTCCATTTGAATTCGTAAGAACTGCATTCAGATTCTTAACTAAAAGGAAAAGATGATTTCATTCTGTGTACTGGGGACAAGATAATGATTTGACATGTGCTGTACCAAAAAAGCAAGCTCAGAGTAAATTAAATTTTCCATTCTATTCTCATTTCTTTTGTTTTTGCTATTTTATTTTATTTTTCAGTTTCTTAAACGATAAGCTACTTAAATCAATTTTCACATGAAAAATATTTAAAAAAAGAAATTATTTTTTGCATAAGTTTTACTGATATTAGTCTAAAAACTGTATTATCCCTTTACAGTAGTATTGTTTATGTAGGTTACATTATTGATTTGGAAATTAATTTCGACAAATATCATATCTGACAAAGGAAAGAAATGGATTCTGGTTCCACGATATGCGTGACAGTTAAATATTTTAATTCATAGGGCATTTTCCTGTAGGGAAAAGGATATGACGTAAGAGAACGTGTAGTTAAATGTTAGATGGATGCGCATTGTGATGTTCACTTTTTAATTGTGAAGTCACATGAATTAACATCATTAATGCCGTTATCGATGTGAATTCTATTTATTGCATTGCAAGTGAAGATAAAGTTTTTTCTTATTACTTCTGAAATTCTCAGAATTTTGGTGAATTCTGAGAATAAGAAAGGAGATAGCTATTTTTCATTACTTCTAAAATTCAGCATAATAGAGAATCATAATTATTACACTATAGGCAAAAAGAATGCTGCTGATGGTTTATTCTGAAAATCTCAGAACTGTGGCTTAATCTCAAAAAAAGAGACGAATCCTAATTATTGCATTATAAGCATATGGAAGATTTACAAATTATTAGTGAAATTCTTAAATTTGTACAAATTCTAATTATTTCACTATGATGAAAGTAAAAAGGTCATTATTTATTACTTCTAAAATTCTCAGAATAGTAACGATTTCTAATTACTTCAATGAAAAAGTTTCGAATTATTGCACTGTGAGCAAAGAGAAGGCTATTGCTGATTACCTCTGAAATTCTCAGTACCATGCCGTCACTGAAAATTTCACTTCGTTTAGGCTAATCACTAGAAACAACTTAAAAAATTCCTTTTCAAAAGCAATATTTTTATTGGTGTATTAAAGGGTAGATACTACTTTGTATGTAAAATGTGAAAATCGAAAAGCTGATAGAAAGTTGTAAGTAAAATTAAATAAGTAGAAATTTTAGAGCGAAAATTGGAGTTGAAAGTAAATTGGAATTTTCATTGAAATTTGGTTTTAATTCACCGTTCTTCTAGGTATTTGTAAAAAAAAAGTAATACCTACCTATTAGCACATTAAAAGTGTTTTTCAAAGGCTTTTTTTTTATCAGCATTATTTGCTTCCTGTTACTGCTCAATAAATTTCGTAACTCGTTATTATAAGTTTTCTAGAATCTTGTGATATAACTACCTCAAATTCGCCACCAGATGGCACCACCTGTATTAAATAAAAATGTAATCGTATTTAATCGATTACTTACTGATCAAACTCTGAAAGTTTTAAAATAGCACAATATAATCCAGGATACAGTGTGTAGTAATGTTTAAAACTCAAGCAAATTAGGAAACGAGTTAAAGCTATTACGAAATTTAACTTTTAAAACAATAAACAAATCAATTAAAAATATTTAGAATCAAATTTGTTCAGAAATTACTCATAATATTTGATTACAAAATGTAATCCCGTAACCAGTTACTTACTGTCTGAGGAAAATATGATACAGAATATCAGTTCTGGTAAAACTATATAAATACAACGTGGGATTATATCTTTGTTGGAAAAAGCCATATAACCGGATTAGTTCTACGCATAGCAAACAACAAATATTTCCGATACATGTATTCCGCATATACTAAGATGCAAACCAATATATGGGAAAACATCGTGATATAGATTGGGTTTGTTTGCTTTCAGGGCAACATTTATTAGTAATTGTATATAGGAAATGTATTTATCGTTATTCTGTCCAAGTTCCAGTATATGTACTTGTATAATTTCGAATTTTTTTGCTTAGAATTACATTTTCATATATTAGTTTTTATTATTTTTTACTTTATTCTATATAAAGCGATTAATATTTGGATTTGATTAATTTAAATTTTATAATATATTGAAAGATTCAGCATAAATTACTTGGGATATATGTCATTGTTTAGAAAAACAGTGGTATTATTTGCCTTCTATTCCTCTGACTTAAATTGCGCTTAGAAAAATTGTAATTAAAACAATTTCAGGAATATTTCGTTTTAGTATCGTTATAAACCATTGTGAAAATTACTATTCTTACACAAAATGCACAGTAAAATATTTTTCTATAATTCTGATTTTTTTCAGCAAGCACCTGAACTCAATTTTCAGAAAATCTTTTTCAACAGAGCTTAGTATACGAAGTTGTAGCTCTGAAAAGGGCATCTAATGAGCATCTTTCTTTTTTCTTAAGTATTTCCGAGATAGAAGGCCTGAAATCCTCATACGCACCCACCGTGGAATTTTTTTACTTAGCTTTAGTTGTAATTGCTTCTCAAATCGAAATCCTAAAAAATTCAGAGCCGACGGCTCAGAATTTCCTTTTATTTCGTATTAATCGAATTTAGTTTAGATACATTAATGTCCTATCTTAAAGCAACACTAGGGCTATTTTGGGAAGGACCTTGTAATTTTGAACCGCCGTCAGATGATGAGGACGGCACTTGAGCTGGCACCCCCTCCAAGCTTCCACACCACACCAGAAGGAGGATGTTTGGCCCCGAGGGATTTAGTGTGCACCAGAACCTCTTACATGACGGTTCTTTGGTTGGCGCCTGAAACCCTCCGGTTCAGAAGCAGAGACCATACCCTCTTCCCATCAGTCATACCATGTCAGCATACCATGACCCTCTTCCCATCAGTCGAAAATGTTTCTGCGATAGTATAAGCGTTCACATAGACTCGCTTTAAAATTTTTCTTTTATATTAGTCAACATTTTTTATGAAATAGATAACTTAAAGGATCATCCTTTGAATTCTTATCTATTCTAATATATACACACCAATTGAATCTATCCAATTGGGTGCAAGGTTTGAAAACAGGAAAAAATTTCCAGTCGGGAGGAACAGTGAAAACTTTTGGAGTCAACGTAGTTCACAAGCATCACCCAATACAAAAGTGACAATTGCTTAGAGTTATTATACGGTGGTCTCAAATTCAGGTAACTGCACATGTATATTAAAAAAAATTTCAAACAAAACACGCTATAAACGAACTACAGAGAAGAATTTTAAACAGATCCTTAAAGAAAAACTGTGAATACTGTATTCATGATTTTTTATTATTAAAACCAAATAAACCAAAAAGGATATACCTCACAGAAAATGAAAAGAAAATATTAAAACGTAACCTAATATAACCTACCCTAAAATCAAGAGTACATACATTAATTGAGATAGCAATTTTGAGTACAATACGCTACTTTTAATCCGTATTGTTGTTATTTCCATAATTTCCTTAGATAAAGATGTTCCTTGTTGATAAACAACTTCCCTAACGAGTTTAATCTACCAAAAGCAATCTCCATTTCATAAATTTACATCTTGGAGGATTACTTCTTGGAGGGTTGATACGCAGCAAGCAAGAAGAGGGCTTGTTATAATCCAAATGTTAATGTTTATATATAAAAAATTATGTTTCTAAATGTTCCGAAATTAGTAAATGAAGATCAAATATTTCTATATAATTATAAAAAATAAAGTATATTCTCCCCCCATCTTTCATCTCCTCCCAGTTGTGATGAAATTAGTAAAATAGCACATGCGCAAAAGCACGGAGAGGTTTCGTTTCTAAAAGTGGATAGTAAAAGGGACTGAAGTATATTCAAACCAACGGGATCAAAATTTTTCCAATTAGTTTGATGCATGCTCATGAGTTTCCCTCAACATTCGACCATATTTCAAAATTACAAGATCCATCTAATAATAGCTTCCATAGAGTTTCATAATTCAGTGTTAAATGAGCTAAAATAAGTTAAGAGTTGATGTTATATTTCATGGATAGAATTAAGAATAAGCAATTGGCTGAAAGTGACATGTGAATGAAGAAAACCTTTTTAGAGAACTTTTGAAGAGAAAATAGTCCACATTTGTTTTACTCTTGACAAAAACGTTTAGCCATACAGTATGGCAACATTTCAATAAAATATATTCTTTTGTATAAAATTTGTTTAAAACAATCAAATTCTAATTACAGTATATCTTTTTAGTGTCAACAAAATTTCGCTTGTAGTACTTTTTATTCAGAATTGCAAACTAAGAAATTCTTATTATTCAGTTATTAAATAAAAGAATCCAAAATTATTAACAGAGAACTTATTATATTTGTCGAACATTTTTAGAGCACTTTTTGGATCATTTAAATTTTTTATTTGATTTGTTTTTGATGCGATCAGTGCAGTAAAAGATTTAGTAAGTGAACGTCCGAGATATCTAAATTTGTAAATGATCATATATAATTCAATGAATTAAAAACATGACATTAACTAATTAATTTTATTGGTTTATTTATCATAGAATAAATAGAATAGTAACCTCAGTTCTGATTTCATAGTATTAGGAATTCATAATGAAACTCATGCAAATTTCGAGAATTGAATGTTGCATAACAGGGATGCAGGCATTCAGCTTATCAAAGCTATTATGTGTCGTCTACAACATATTGATTACTTCCACAATAGCGTTCATGATAATGTACTAATGTATTATCAATAATAGGATTTGCCTTTCTGTTCATATGAGATGGACTACAGATCTAATTATAAAGAATAAAATTAAAATGAGTTCTCGAGAATGACAGTTTTTTATATTTTGAGTTTTTAAGTATGAAATAAATAATTTATATCCCTAATATGGTTAACAGCAGTTTTGAAAAAGTCTGTAGTCTGACACTCTGATAACATTTTAATAACTCATATAAATAATTTTATATAAAACTTGCTAAAAGCAACCGAATTATAATAAGAAATAATCTTCTTTGAGCCAATAACGCTTTACTTGCAGTACTTTTACTGCAAGTAATATAAACGATAGAATTAAGTTTTATATAGAGAGTGTTGTTTTTAGTTATTAAATGAAATAATCCAAAATTTATATCAGAAGTAAAATATAGAGTACTACTTATTTGATTTGATTTGGGTGTGATCAATGCATTAAGAAATACAGTAGGTGAAATACCAAAATTCTTAAAAATATAAGATGGCCATAAATCATTCAATGAATGAGAAACATGCCATCTACTAGTGAACTTTTTTGTATAGACTTTTATAGAATTAATTGAAAAGTAACCTTAGTTATGCATTAACATTAGAAATTCACATTAATTTTTATATAGAGAGTATTATATTTAATTATTAAATAAAATAGTCCAAAATTTCTAGTAGAAGTAAAATTTTAGAGTGCTACTTATTTGATTTGATTTGGGCGATCAATGCAGTAAGAGATACAATAGGTGAAATACGAAAATTCCTAAAAATATCAGATGGCCATAAATCATTCAATGAATGAAAAACATGCCATCTACTAGTGAACTTTCTTGGCTAGACTGTTATAGAATAAATTGAATAGTAACCTTGGTTCTGCTTTAACATTAGAAATTCACAATGCAAACACATGTAAGATTCTCTGTTAGGAGCACGAAAGAAAAACGGATCTTTCAGGCAAATAGAAAATCTCGCTTGCGGTTTGATAAAGATTGTCTAAGGAAAATTGGAAAAATCTTATTTTGAGACGAGAGCAAATTCAATATTTTTGAATCCGATAGACTGAAGTTTTTCTGGCTCAAACCCAATGCTGCGATAGAAAGTGGAAGTATTTTGAAAATAGTATTCACGGGAAGCCCAAGTATTTCGAGAATTGAATGTAGTCTAATAGGAATAGATGCATTCAGCTTATCAAAGCTATTACGTAGCCTCGACAACATATTGACTATTCCCACAATAGTAAACATGACAATAGAGTAATGAATTATCAATAACAGGAATTGCCTTTCGGTATGTACCAGACAGATTACAGATCCAATTATAAGGGATGGAATTCAAATGATTTCGAAACGAGAATGTCAGATTCTTATATGTTAAGTTATTGAATAATTGATATAACAGCCATGAATTATTATAATATTGCTAAAATTTAAAATTATTATTCTTAAGAAATACGATTTACATTATAATTTTTCACAAAAGATGTAAAAGTTTATTGAAATACGCAGCTTAAACTAAATTTCGAATTTTTAAAGCTATTTTGGAGTGCTATTTGTATAGATTGTGATGTTATACAGTTATAAGAGTCAAGGTTATTATTGTTTGAATTCTCGATATACATGATTGTGAAAATTTCAGAAATTCAAATAGTTATTCTTTTAGAACAACGGTATTAATAGTTTGTTTCGAAAAAATTCTTTTTTCCTAATTAGAGTAAGAATTAATTGAATAATGGAGTTTGAACTATGTTTTGGATTTTTAAAATTAATTTTTAGCGAAACTTGTGCACATTATGATATAATAAGTGTGGTTATGACAGTCGAGGTTATTAATTTATCTGAATTTTGAAAATAAATGGTTGTGAGCGTTAATAATGTTTTTACTTTAAGTAAAAATGACTGTTTTTATAGAATAATTGTCTCTTTCATCAATATATTTATGCAAACAATATAAAAATTTATTGAACATCTGATTTTTCATACTTTATAGATTTATCTTAAAATCTTGCAGTAAATTGAAAATGAGACCTTTTTTTCATGGGATATTTTGCTTCATATTATTTTTTTAAATGTATAGTAACAGATATGAAGAAATAATTGATGCAAAAAACGCAACCATGACTCTAAAACAATGAGAATTTACTAATTTTTTTATATAGCTTCATTGCTTAAAATCGTCATTGTTTGTATATTGCTTGTTTTACTGATGGAGTTCAGAATTGAGAAAAAAAGTTTAATATATTTTTGCAATCCCTCGAATAAACTATGTCTTGTAATTGAAAGAATATGATATACAATTTTATTAATATTACAAAAAATACATTTCCCTCATGTTTTTATCCGATTTTATTTTATCATAAGTTCTTTGATAGATTTTTTTTGAATTCTAGACGCTTTGTTTTTCAGTCTATTGTTAAATAATGTATAGACATCATAAAAAAAGGCAACGCTATAACTCGAGTATTGCATTTTCACAAAATGGGATCTATTCAAACAATTACGTTTATTTAGATCTATAAAATGATTAATTAACATAACTAATTAATTGGTGACTTGGAATTCTCCTGCCGAGATTTCTTCATAATTAAATACAGTCTTTTGTATATTTGGATCGAATTTTCTTCCAAAATTTGCAACAGTTTTTTAGATATAATTAAATTTGTTCGTTTAAAACTCCACTTTAAAAGGATCCACCCACTAAGGAACTAAGTTGCCCACTAAGCATATTAAGTAAATATAATTGCTAAAAGCAAAAAAAAAAAAAAAAAAAAAAAATCTGAGACTTTTGAAAATTATTCAAACTTGATTCAGATTGATATTTTGCATGAATATTTATTTTTAAATTCCAACTAGCATATACTTTTTTCATTGGAAATTTAAGTATTTCATTCTTCTTCAAAATACTTTCGAACTTCTGTGGTTGATCCCGGTCTAGACAGTTCAAGAACACCAAGAAATATTTATTGTAAATGAAATGCATTGGTAGCAATGTTTTTAAGAGAAATTTGATTTCATTGTAAAGAAATTAATTCTCTTAATGGCATTTTAAGCCAATGAATTTATCACCCTTTTATCTAAAGGAGGAAGATTTTGTTTTCATGGGGAAGTGATTCTTAATCAGACAGGAAATTCATTAGATTGAGAAATACTTTTTGTTTATAAAAAATTTATTACACATTTGGGTTTAAATAAATTTCAACAATATATTATTCAGATAGATAGAATAAGCAAAATTAGGGTTTTAAATTTTAAAAATAAAAGATAATTACGGGAAGGAAATTCAATAGACGCTATCTGGTTGGAATAAGTGTATACGGGTAATATTTATGGTGATGGTAAAGCAATTATTCACTTAATTTTTTTTCTCTTTATATTTCTAAACTTAAATTTCGATTTTTTTATTTTCTTGTACACGAAGGATACAAGGCAAATAAATCACCGCAATCGTTGAATACTTTGTGTCCGTGATAATTTAATTATTTCCTAAAACTTCATATTTTAGTCTTCCTTGAAGTAAAAAATAAGTTATTAGAAATATGTCCTTCTGTCTGCGAAAATAGAAACTCAAAAATAGAACGAGCTAGACCGATGAAATTTTGTGCATCGTCTTGACACCAAAACTGTAATATTTTTTCAAGTTTTGGACTTAAATTTTGGGCATTATGTTTGTCTATCCGACAACGTACATGCGAACACGGTCTCTGAAAAAGGACTATATGTATGAAATTTGGTATAAGGTCCTTTGGTATAAGATTTAAAGATCAGTATCAAATTTGGATCAGCTCTATCAAACGACTGACTGCCGAGACAAAAGAAAACGACTCACAAACGAAATTGCTCAAAATTTCAACTAACTGGATATATGAAATTTATAATGTAGTTTTTACTCTGAGACTGTAATCATGCGTTGAATTTTCAATTCAATCAGTTAATAGTCAAGAGAAATGCTTTTACTATAACAAATTCACCTAAACATCATTTGCCTTTTAGAATATTTTCAGTAATAGAATGAATATGTAATAGAAATACTATACATATACACGCATATGGGCAATCACATTATGTACCAGTGAGAGTAGTCTCCTAGAAACTTTCTCGCATTCTCTCCAATCAAGGTCTTAAGCCTCTCCCCCCGTATGAAATTACGAACATTGATTAAGGCTGTAATACCTTGCATGGTATTAGCAAACGATAGTTAAGAAATATAGATATTTTATGTGAATCTAACATTTTTACTGAATTTTTCGTATGTATATATTTTTGAATGGTTATGTGCCGACCGAATAAAACCAAAATTTAACACGGAACGACAGATGTAGTCACAACGTACCACATTTCATTGATATAAGTCATTTCATTTATCAGTTATTGCGTTTACATGTATGAAAAAGTACAAACCAACAAACGTTCAACTGTTTGACAGATTTTGTTCAATATTTGATAAAAAAAATCTATAATTTAAAAGTTAAACGTGTACCAAATTTTAAGCACCTAACTATTTACGTTTCGGAGTCATTGAGTTAACTTTTAATCGAACAGCCAGCCAACCAGCCAGACTTCCCATTAATGGATTTCTTTCAAAATTTGATAGAAATTTATAAATTTGTTTATACCAAATTTTATGTTCATATCAAATTGCTTTTGAGTTGACATGCTCACAGATAGACAGACAGACAATCATAATGCTAAAAATGTGTTTGGGAGGTCTGAAATGTAGATATTTGTCAAAAACTAGAATTCGAATCTTTTAACGATTACTATACTTCTATACTTTGTGTACGAAGTAAAAAGTAATAAAAAATAATCAATAAATGTCCAAGTCATCATTAATTTGCATATGAAGTTTGTGGTTTGGAGCTTTTTAATAAAACCAGTATACAGATACCAAAAACATAGAAAGAAGCGCGAGAACACAATTAGGTGAATAATGTAATAAAATATGGTCTAAATCAAGCAAATAATTACTACTGCGGCTGCTGTGAGCATTGAACCAGTTTTCGAGCTCAAGTAGCCCTCTGTCGTCGCATAGCTATTACCAGCTATATCGGTCTTGGCGAACAGTTGCGACGATTGATTGACTTCTAGATTGACGATTCTAGTTGCCAATCTAGTTTTTCGCACTTTGAAAACTTTACCATCATCTTGAGATCTCCCATTGAAATACATAAAGAATTCAAGACATTTCGGCTTAGGATTGTTCTTATTGGAGCATTTCAATGGTTCTTCCTTTCACAGAAATGTTCAGTTTTTGTCTTTGTGCCATCCTTTGTTTTATTGCCTGAATTGCTTATGCTAAATAAGCCAGTTGATCCGCATTCCAAACTGCTCAGGTATTTTACACATGTAGACATTAACTGAAGTGATTTGCATAGAGACAATTGTTTTTCTTCAGCAGTTGATTTTCCATAACTTACGTCGAAAGAAATTCCTCATTATTTAGTCACATTTTTTCGCATTTTACAAAGCAGGCTTAAATCTTAGACACCAGTGTAAGATAACTTGTTAAACATTTAGAAAAATATTTTAACATTAAATCTTTTGAGTTATAACATATAAATGATTCGACTTGGGTCTAAAACTGTTGTCGAAGTCTCGTTTAGTTATAAGTAACTTTTGTATTCCTTAAAGCAAAATGCTCCAATTTAATTAAACTCCTGTTTTCATTCAAATTAAGCTTGAACCAAAACTTCTTCTAAAACAAGGGGAATATCAATATATCTAAGATCGATTTACCGTTTTATAGATACTCAGCAGATTACTTTGGGACATAATTTAAATTCCGAGTTATTGTCAGATAACGAAGTCGACATCTAGCGGCACTCAGGTCTCCAGAATTCCAGATGACACTTGAGGCAAGACTTTTGACGTTAAACTATGCTAAACTACTACTGAAACCATGCTAGTGTCTGCGGATTCTTTGGAGGAGTAATATCCTGACGATATGAGCCTCCAGTCTCAGCATACTTTTTTCAGCTTCTAATCATCTGTTGTCCCTTGGACTATTTTGGGATATATGATTAATATCTATTTGCTATTTTGAAATCAAGATTTAGCCACTAGTCTTCTGTTGTCCGTAGGAATTTATCATAATATATGATTGATATCAACCTGCTATTCTGAAACCTGAATTCAGCCGCTAGGCTTTTGCTGTTTTAGTATAAAATACATTATTGATATCAACCTGCTGCTCTGAAACCAAGACTCAGACACTAAGCTTCTGTAGCCCTAGAACCTGTATTATGATATATTATTAATCGAAATATATGTAGTGAAAATCGAAATACATGTAATACGAAATATACAGCAATAAAATTCTCATTTTTATGAAAAGGCTTAATTCTTCAAAAGGGAAACTTATTTCATACAGCATTAATTCATTTTTTTGTAAAGAATTACAATAAAGGATGCTTTCTTTGCTATAGTTAATTATTTATTTATCTATAGTTATTAATTTATTTATTTATAGTTAATTATTTAATCGTAAATAATTAAAAAAGAGATGGTTAAAAAATTTATGAAATGCATTAAGCTGCTTCAAATTATAAAGTTAATTTTAAAAATCTAAAATTTATATTAACCTTTAATAAATCTTTCTAGAGAATGAATTTCGTCACTTCTTTCTTTCATTTCTTTCATACTGAAGTGTGTCATAAAAATTCGATTATCTATGAAGCAAAAAAAGTATATTAATTCCTTTTCCTTTTTTCTCTCAGCAGAATTAAACTTAAACCATAAATGTGATTTAATCTTGGAAATTGTTATATTTAACTGAAGTCTATTATAATATATTCATAATCACTTTTAAGACATTACTTTTAAAGAACTTGTTATTAAAAAAATGCTATGCTATGCTTAATAATGCTTATAATATTTAGAAATTCCACGAAAAATATTTTAAAAAACCTGACGTAATTTAAAACTGATATAAAATATAAGTAGACATTTTTTTCGTCTTATGTAAAACGTGTTACTAGTGAAATTTCACTTAAATGTGTCCCAAGTGTTAAAATAAGCTATTATAATTTAAGAAAATATTAATTTTTTTCAATCTTTTATGTAAAAAGATCGAAAACTATTAAGATAAAGTATATTTTACTAAAAAAGGCTTCTTTTCGGGTTTTCTCTTTTTATCTCGTACTCTCAAAATAATCGATTATTTTGTAACAAAAGCTATTTGCTTTTAATGATCATTTTTATATGTATTTCCAGTAGAGTTAGTCTCACAAATTACTGTTTATTAAATATTCTTTTAAATATTTGAATTTACGATGTGTATGAGTTGTTTTATAGCGATGTGTATCAGTTGTGTATATGGTGGCAAAAGGCAGGCATCGACTTTAATTTTGATTATAAAACAGAGTTCCCACTCTTAGCATAATTCCATACCAAATTGAGAAATCATTAAAGATAAATATATAAACTCCAGTTAAAAATGGAGTAAATTAACAAATTAATTTACTATCAATTGAGTAAATAAGTGCACTGCTCAAAAAAATTGGTTAGTTTATGTTTTTACAGAATCCTTTGCTCTTGATAATCATAGTTAATAAAACATTCTTGATGTACCAACATTTCTATTTTTTAAGCAAATAATTTCCTATCTTCTGCGATTAAAATCTAGCCGAGCCGTTATGCTTTGAACTTCATTATTTGAAGCCTATCAACGGCCACTTGGAGCAAACGCAGCCAGTACGGAGCAAGTATGGAGAAATGCCAGTATTTAGCAAGCTGTCATTCCGTCAATAATGGTGGATCTTGCTCCATACTGGCATTGGAAAGAAATGAAATCTTTAATGATATCGATATTCAAAGCTGAATAATTTGGACACTTTTAATTGCAGAACAATGGATTTTCTTTATTTAAGCAATTAATTAAAAATATTTTACAAAAGAAGACTAATAATAAAGGAAGAATGCATTTAAATAGAGGTTTCTACAATAAAAGGAATCCTTATATATATATTCACAGTACCTAATCATAACCATGCCAGCTTTCTGGTAGCACAACGAGGAAGATCCTTATTATTTAAAAGATAAATATACTTGTCTTTGCCATATTTGTGCTTAATCTCTTGGTTTAAGCATTTGGCAACGAAATTTCACGCTGATCTTAGCACTGCTTAATCTCTCCAACTAACTGGTTTAACCTGAAGCCTCCATGCCTCTTGAAGCATACCTGTTCCATTTCTCTCTATCTAAGAAGAATATTTCGTTCGCATTCACCATACAGCTGCATTATCTCACACTATTATTTACAAGAAAAAGTCATGAATACCATGCGCAGAAATTAAACATGTATTGCGTATGTAACTGCGTGTAGTTATATATTGTTATAATTGCGTATAGTTAGTCTTTGCCATATTTGTGCCTAATCTCTTGGTTTAAGCATTTGACAACGAAATTTCACGCCGATCTTAGCACTGCTTAATCTCTCCAACTAACTGGTTTAACCTGAAGCCTCCATGCCTCTTGAAGCATACCTGTTCCATTTCTCTCTATCTAAGAAGAATATTTCGTTCGCATTCACCATACAGCTGCATTATCTCACACTATTATTTACAAGAAAAAGTCATGAATACCATGCGCAGAAATTAAACATGTATTGCGTATGTAACTGCGTGTAGTTATACAGGGTGTCTATAAATGATGGACCCGATTTTAAAAAATCATATTTTCAAAAGTTCTCGACGGAATAAAATAATTAATACTTAAAAATAACGAGAAAAGCACGAAGTTTTTTTTTGTTACCAACAGATAGTTTTTTTAACCTTATAAATGTTCGGTATGGGACCCTTTTGTCACACGGCATACGTCCAATCGATAATCTAGTTCATTCCACACATTTTGTAACATGTTTCTGGTAATGTTTTGTAATGTTGCAGAAATGCGTTGTTTCAATTCTGGGAGTGTTGGCTGTACGAAAACACGGTCTTTCACGTAACCCCATAGAAAGAAATCGCATGGGGTTAGGTCAGGAGATCTTGGTGGCCATGTTAATAACGTTAAATCATCGTCACCCGCACGGCCTATCCATCTTTGTGGAAGCACATTGTTTAAGTAACTACGAACCGTCAAAGATCAATGAGGAGGTGCTCCATCTTGTTGGAAGATAAAATCGGGACTGTCCTCAAGCAGTTGCGGAAATAACCAAATTTCCAGCATGTCGAGATAATTGTCACCTGTGACAGTTTTTTCATCGAAGAAAAAAGGCCCATAAATTTTTTCACATGACATTGCACAGAAAACGTTTACTTTGGGTGAATCTCTTATAAACTGTTGAAATTGATGAGGATTTTCACTTCCCCACACTCTCACATTGTGACGATTAACATGTCCTGATAAATGGAATGTCAATTCATCTGAAAATACCAATTTTTTGGCAAAATTTGGATTTTGTAATTCCATTAGCATGCGTTCACAAAAGTCTAACCGACACACTTTATCATTCTCTGTTATTTGTTGCAACAACTGTAAACGATACGGTTTAAACTGTAATTTTGTACGCAAAACTTTCCATACCGATTGATGTGGCATTCCTAATTCTCGGCCGGCAACTCTCGTCGACTTCCGCGGGCTGCGAACAAAACTCTCCCTCACCTTCTCCACTGCGTCGTTCGTAAGGCTTGGCCGGCCGCTGCTTTTCTTTTTGCACAAGCAACCTGTTTCTTTAAACTGCTTGTATCATCGCAAAATGCTTTTGTTAGTTGGTGATTCTTTACCGTATTGAATTCTAAAAGCAGGTTGAACAGTAGTAGTCGAAAAAACCCTTGCGTACTCCAACACACAAAAACTCTTCTCACTCAATGTCGCCATTTTGGGCTTCTTACTCTCAGCGATCGTAAATGTGCTGTCATCTGTTAGTAACAAAAAAAACTTCGTGCTTTTCTCTTTATTTTTACGCATTAATTATTTTATTCCGTCGAGAACTTTTGAAAATATGATTTTTTAAAATCGGGTCCATCATTTATAGACACCCTGTATATTGTTATAATTGCGTATAGTTAGTTATGTATTTCCTTAAATACATAAACAAATCTCTAATTGTTAATGCATATGTATGTAAAGGGGGTAGGGAGAAATACTCTCAACATGAATACATGTTTCTCTCTCTAACAATGATCTTGAATATATATTTAATCGATTTTAACTCCATATGTTGCTTACAATGCAATTTTAGCCATATTTTTGCTTAATAAATGATTTCCACCACATGATATCAGGAAAAACAGCATTTATCAAACACCTTTGGGTATTTAACTAATTAACATCTCTATTGATATGAATATCAAAAATGATAGATATGGTTTCTTTTTATCCATGAAATTTTGAATAAAATACAGTTAAATAACTTAGACTGAATTCTTTATCAAAGAAGTACATGAAAAATGATTTGCTAAAATAATAAAGGAATGTATGAATCATAAACCTTACATAAAACACGGCTCTCAAATTTCTTTTTTTAAGATAGAATAATATACTAAGTACTGTGCTTAAAATATACTTATTAAATAAATTCTCCTCTAAATATCGCGGTTTATTAAAAATATACAGAGAGCTTATTTGGTAAATATACACGGCATTCATGGTACAATATCTACAAGTTTTGAGTTTGGGATCATGTCATAGTAGACAATGCGTAAATAAAAAGTATTGGGAAAAAAACTACGGATACAGTGTCTTCTAACAAAAGACTGTTAAGTACCAGAGAAGTGTAATGTTTTAAGAATGACAATGTATTTTTCTTCTTGACGAAATCCTTTTCGATTACAAGTTATTTGATCTTAAATTTTTAATACGTAACGTTTTTAATTCATTTATACAAATAAGTGTGAAAACCCGAACAAAAATTGAAATTAAAATCGGAGCATCTAAAGCGCATTTTATTTATCATCTTTCTAGACAATTCTTCTATTAATTACTAAATAACGCTAATAAATTTTATTATTTTAATCATTTATTATTTAAAACTCCTTTCGAACTGAAATAATTGTTTTAAATAATTTTATTTTGCTTATTTATCTCATCATTAGTTTTCATATGAACTCTAAAGCAATTAAATGTTGCTGTTTATTTAGTGACCATCAATTTCTAACCCTTAAATGTGGAACCGAGTGTACATTAGTGCGACTCGTGCATTGAATTATCGTATTTTTGTATTTATTGTCTAAAACTAAGCAATTCATAGAGATTATAATTCAATACAAATATGAAGTATAATTCATAAATGATCAAGTGCTCTATTAATTATTAATTAAATCACGTGACAACACATTTCTATAAAAATGTCACCTAGTTAGATAATAGAGGAAAATGCTGCAGTTAACGTGTTATATTTATCTTCAGTCTATAACACTTTTTGCTATTAAATTCATGTAACCCGACAGAAAAGGGAACCGAGAAAAATAAAAGAGAGGATATTTGTAATTCCATTTATGAAAATGATTTTGCCTTATTAATCCCTTCACATACAATGCCTTATCAGTCTGGTGCATTGCACTACTGAATTTTGATGTTTAAATCTGCATCTAAGTAAATGTAGCCATTAATTTAAAATTCCTTGGTCTCATTGAAGTATCTCAGTCCCTCGTTGCTTACTTTTAAGGATTGTAATGAATTAATGTATAAGCTTAGATACAGTATCTAATTAAGAGATTAAATAAAATCGTATTTCAAAGGGTTGAATAATCAGCAGGACATATTTCCATTGTTACGATGTATTCATATTATTTGGTCTTACTGAAATATTTCAGGAGCCCTTTATGTTCTTAAGTAGACTGTAATAACAATAAATGCCTCTCATTGGATGTGGTATGACATTATGAAGTTAAATTAATCCGTATATCAAAGGATTGAATAATCAGTAGAATATATTCATATAATTAAGATGTATTATAAGATATTCATATTAATAGTATATCATTTGGTTATATTGAAGAACAGTTTTCAGGACATTTTACACTCCTATATAAATTATAATCGCAATACATTTCTCAAATTGTATATGGTATCTAATCAGAAGTTTAAATAAATTCGTATGCCAAAGGGTTGAATGATCATTAAAATGCATTCATATTTTAAAATGTCTTATTCGAATTTCTTTTCATTTTTAGACAGCGCACATCTGAATATGTAAAAAAGAAGAATTCAGATTCTTTGGATTCTCAATATTTGAAAAATCGGTGAATATTTTCCAAGAATTTGACTGAAAGTAACAAATTTACTGTAAGTCTGTATCCGAAGTGTTTCTAGGAACGAATTCTAGGAAAGCTAGAAAAATCCAACAATTCAAATATTAAAAAAAAACATAAAGCATCGAATTTCATTAAATGTTATATTTATGGTCAAATATCTAGTAGAAGTGACGAAAAATGCGAGAGAAAATATTGAAAATTCTGTTTTAAAATGAATATTAACTGAGGAGTTTTAAGACGTATTTATATTTAAAAGGCAAAACTGTCAAATAAATGTTTAATCAGCTTCTTTCCATCTTACAAAATTTGCTCACTTGAATGAATCAAATAAATTGCCAGATTCCCTTTATCTATAGAACTGACAGAAACTTTCCAAGAATTTGTCTCTCTCTCTGAGACCAGACCTGCTTAGAAATGCCATTGGGAACATACTTTTCCAGCGAAACGTTTGAATATCTTACAGTGTAAATATTTTTTGAAGAACAGTATGCGAATGAGATGGAAAGGGGCTATCATAAACGTCCCCCGGCGTCAGATCCCACCTCTAGAAAGCATAAAATCAAGACAGCGTCAAAAGATTTTGCGCGCGTTCAATCCTTCTTACCCACATGTAGAACTTGGAGAAACTTCGGCGAGCTTCCTCATATCCATTCAATGGAACATTCTTTCCATTTGATTTGCCTCTACGCCTTGAAAGGAAAATTCTTTTGCGAAAGGAAAGTCGCACGCGAAAGAGAATTTTGCATGCGTTCATTGAGAAAAAGGTGTAAGTCTGGCAATAAGCTCATTTTTACATATGATTGCGATGCCTTAGCACTGGAATATAAAATCCAACAGAAAACTTTAGAAAGAACATATGAAAGATGTAAACAAACTCATAAAATAAATAAAATATTAATATTTACGGATGTTTCGAAACAATAAGTCTCTCAATATTTCTTGTTTTGTTTAAATAAAATAATAATGATAAAATTTGTTTGAACTTTTATTAGTGTTCTGAAATGCAGAAAATAATTCTTTTTATCAAAAATCTGGAGATCAAAACTAAAATCGTAAACGTGAGGTGCATATATAAATACTATAAGTTGAAATTTCAATTACATTTATAATGTATTGTAATTTTTAACGAATGCTCGGGAATTTTCTTTCATTTGAAGTTTATTGTCGCTTTTTTTTTTTTTTTTTTTTTTTACTATGCTCGGGAATTTTCTTTCATATTGAAGTTTATTGTGGCTTCATTTTTTTTTTTTTTTTACTATTTTCAAAACTGCACGTTTTTCCAATTTTTGCTTTGATTTTTTTTCTTTGATTGAATAAATTATAAAATAATCAAAAGATATTAAAATATAAAATCTTAATTAGTATCATACAGAATTTTAAAACGCTAGCACATGAGACAGTGAGAGAAAAAAATTGTTACGAAATTACTTTTTTACATCTCACTCTATTCCCGGTAATAAAAAGTCCTAATTTTAATGTGGTAATCTAAATAATTAAGTGCTTGGGGAATTTCTGGAATAAATGGAGTGACCGGATAAATTGGAAAAGTTTAAAAATGCATAGCATATTTATAGTATAGCCGATATAAATTCTCGTATTTTAAATGGAAGAATTTAATGATTTAAAATGTTAATTGCACTATGGTATATGTCTTTTTTTTACAAACTTTATTTAATTTAGCTTGTTTTATTATATAATGAGGGAGTTTTGTAATCGAATTTCCATTCAATTTCTGGTGTGCTGAAATGTAGAAAATTTGGAGAATTGCCTGTTGGAGGGTTTGATAAATCTATTCAAGATTAATAAAGATTTTCCAAACATGTATCAGTTAATCACGTGATTTAATAAAATTTTGATTTCTTGCTAGTGGTATCAGTTAGTATTAAATTAAGGAAAAATTAGTTCAAGAGTTTATAATGCTTAGAATAAAGAATCAGATTAAAAAGGCAAAAAGTAGAAAATTATTAAAATAAAAAAAATCATTTTCAGTTAAATTATTGCTATTATTTATAATTCAGATGAAACTGTTTTCTATTGATTATAGTAAATTTCTAATTTAAATCATTGAACTAAGCTCTAAAAAGGAATAAATCTTCTAAGAATAAATATTTTTTCTTCTGGTATTTACCAACTTCTTCACAGTATTTTCTTCAATTTTATTTCATGCATTGCTTATTGTGTCTTCTGTGCATATCTTATATCTATGAATATCTTATAATATTGCTCTATGAATATCTTATCTATGTTATATCTATGAATATCTTATCTATGTTATATCTATGAATATCTTATCTATGTTATATCTATGAATATCTTATCTATGTTATATCTATGAATATCTTATCTGTGTTATATCTATGAATATCTTATAAGAATATCTTATATAAAGCCTGTTCGATATTTAAAACAAAATTTCTTAATATGTTCGAAAATCCGAATTTCTTTAAAAGACTTGGCTTTTTTTTTATGAAACCTGTTTAGCTGGCCAGACTAAAAAAAACAACAACAACAAAAAAAAAAACCTTTCAAGCGTTTAAAGAAAAAATCGCATTCTCGCATGTTCTATTTATCCTGTAAAAATCAAATACCGAAATTGTGATAGTGCAAATTTTAAAATCAACATTTTTGAGTTAATGGAAAGCCTGTTTTTTTTTTTTTTAAATGAAATTTATAAGGTCGACCATCCAGAATAAATCAATATTTTCACACTCAGTTTCGAAGTGATTAACAAGGATGTCTATGAAACCCTAATTCTAGCCTGTTTTGATTATTCCCTAAAATTTGGCTCAAATTTCAAAATTCGGTTGGTATAAATTCAGCAGCCAAATTCTTAAGGTGATGGTGATTCATTTCTTTCGTTAAATATTTCATTGAGATCACTTCCTTTTTCGTATTTATGTGTTCATAAATCCAACATGAACGATGGCTTTAACAGATTCGCTGATTAAATCGTCGTGCACAGTGTGATCAGGTAATAAGGTGATTTTCACCAAAAGATCGTTTTTTAAGCCTGTAAGGCCAGTCATCCCGCCAGAAAAATCAATCTTTTCCGAATCAATCTCGAAGTGATTAACGAGGAGATTGGCGAAACCCGATTCGGGCTTGTTTTATTTTGACTTATAATTCATTTGGGCTTCTCTGTTTTGTTTTCGTTTAGCCAATCTTCGGTTTTGTGTCTTAGAATGTGATGTTTAGAAGCTAGCATTTGATATCTATAGCAATAACTTTTGCTGCAACTTGTTTATTATTTTTATTCATCCGGTGTTATTATAAACCAGCTATCTATCTCTAATTTTTAACAAAAGTAATTGAAAACACTTTGAAATTCCTGAAACAATTGGTACATTCTAATTATTTTTTTATTTCTACTTCTGGAAACCTTATTATTCTACGTTCTATATACTCGATGAATATGGAAAGAAACTGATACATTTAATCAAGATCTCGAATATTCTATTTATTCCATAATGTCAATATCTCTCAATTCTTCCAATGTATGTATTAAACAATATCAGAACGAAAGCAATTCTTTCTAGACATCTCTTTGAAATATACTCAGAATCGCCTATTTATTTGATTATTAACAAATATTAAGAAAAGAACAGCGTTAAAATAAGCTGATACTTTTTGCATCTTTCATATGAACAATTAATACAATAATTCTTATTGCAATTATGAATTAATTAACATAAATTTTATAATTTTCTGAAACATTTCCGCGAACGTTTTGTTTTGTTGGATTAAAATCCTATTTTTAAAGACTCTTTGTTGATCTTTAGTGAAAGTTTCAGATAGGTGGTGCCGGCTAAGGTGTCGTCCTCATCATTTAATCACGGTTCAAAATTATGAGTTTTGTCCAGAAATATTTTTCGTGATCTTCCAAACAGGACACAAATATAGATAGAATTAAGGCTTGAACTCCTTTTATAATGATATGAATAATGTCTTCAGATGGCCTCGTAATTTTGAGCTAGAATCAAGTTACAAATATAAAAGAGTTTTACCCCCTGATATTGAAAGAAATTTTTTATTGGTATGAAGTTTATACAAACTCTCAGGCATTTTTCTCTAATTATTACTGTTTTTTCTGTAACATATGTATAATACATTTTATTAAAAATATAAAGAGTCATTTTTCTTTTCTTTACCTACGCTGAAACGTGTTATAGAGTTATTCCTTTTGGATTTAAAAGGACTTTTTTGGACCAATGTTACTACTCGATATCAACAGACAAATTTCCCAGATTTATTTGATGTAATTATCACCATTTTAGATGCTAAAATATAAATGAATAAATTTTTGCATGCGTTTACAAATTAATAGCAATAAATTCAATAGATTGAAATATGTATTAAGTCTTTAAAAAAGAACATATTGGTGTATCATCCAAAAACAAGCATTTGATGCATAATAAGAAACACCTTTAGCATTTCTTAAAATAATTTGAAACTCCAGATATTTTTTAAAAATCAAATTTAGAATTATCTTGAAAGATCCTTCTGTTCTTTTATATAATGCGTTTATGCTTTGTTTTAAAGTGACGGGATAGCCTGGTTGGTAGGACGTTGGATTCGCGTCCCTTGGGTTACGAGTTGGAACTCCTCCAGCCGAAGACTCTCCATGTGTGTGATGGCCGGCGCACGTATAAATCCGTTGTGGTCACCAAGTCCGCCATGTCGAGAGTAATACCACTGGTGGTACTGGATCAGGGATGATCGTTCTCTGATTCAGGTCTAAATTATGATCTGTGGAGGAGTGAATGAAAGGCATGAAGGAAGTCCGCCTCTTAAAAAGGGATGTGGCGTGTGTGTAGCTAAGTTGCACGCTTGGCCCTAGATGGCACTACTGAAAAAAACAAGAGGCACATCTTTGGCGTAAAATCACTGACTTCTAAACAGCAACTTAGAAACAACAGCAAGATTTTTTTAGCATCATAATTCATTAAATATAGTCAAAAATTAGAAAAAAAAGAGAAATAACTAAAGCTCCAAAAATTAACTTGTTTTTAAAAAACTTCAATACATAAAATAAATAAAATATGGTTATACAAAATGAATTCAGCTTTAGAGTGAGAAATATCAGAAAACCGATTTTATTCCAAGGAAAAATAGGAATAAAATCGAATTCTGTATGATAAACTATTTTAACCACGTGAAATTTACGATATAAGTAGTTAAAACATTGAATTCTATATGAAATTTTAAAAATAGAAGCTAATTAAAATAAAATAAAAACTTTAGTACTCTAATAAGAGTATGTTTTTAAAAACTGACTACTGTCCTATTTATTTATTGAAATATTGATACTCAAAAATATAGTTTAATTTCTCGAAGATTAAAACAAATCAATCCTAGCTGATATAGCAGAGAATGTGCATTAAAATTGAATATTTTTAAGATTTAAACTGACATCTATTTTGGAAAAGGGGATTATTCAGAATCCATCGAATGAAACTAAATTGAATATTTTTTCTGTTATTTCTTGAACTTATTTATTGATAACTTAATTTTTTTTAACATCAAAGAACCTGGAAGTATATGAATTTTAATAAAATGCTTATAGGACAACACTAAAAAATTATCTGAATGAAACAAAAGTATTGATGTCAAAGTATTTTTATAGAATTTCTTTTTAATGTTTATTAAACTTACAAATATTAGCCTTACTTTCAGGAATTAAGAAGACTTGACATCGAAAATCAGTGTGGAATAACATGAAGTTAGATGAATAGCATTATCTCGTTTAGCATAAGATGTGATGTCACTTGATAAAACTTCATTTAGATTATGCACATTTTATTCCTATTTATAAATTTTTAGTTACTTAGTATTCATTAGAATACTAAGTAACTAAAAATTTATAAATAGTAAAAAGTATTCATTAGAATGGTTTAAAAATTGCTGAATGCATGAATGAAAAGTAATTTAAAGGAGATTAAAATTAATGGAAAAAAAATTTAATGAAATTAAAATGAATGAAAAATGAGTTTAATGAAATCAGAATGAAAAATGAACGATTTTAATTGAATTCAAATGAACGTATATTTATTCATTCACTAAAAACTTCATTGAATGAATGTAAAATGAATGAATATAATGACCTTTTTTATGATTCTCTAATGAATAAGTCTTACTGAGAGAAATCGTTGCCAACACTTTAAAAAATGAATTAACGAATAAAGTTTTGAAACTTTTATGATAGAATTGTTGAAGAAAGTTTTTATTACTTATTACTTACATAATATACCTATTAAATGCTTGTAAAGAATGCGAAGCCCTATTACAAACGAATCTGTATTCAGTGTTAATGAAATAAAGTAAGCATTACTTTAAATAATGAAGTACTTATTGCATTCAAAATAAGTAGGGCCATTTAGAATAATTGTGAAAGAATTTTGCAGAAGTTGCCTTTTTTTTCTTTAAATGTTCTTACGAAAAGGAAAATAAATCTATAATTGATATGCATAATCATGTTCTGGAGAGCTCTTTAAACAATGCCTTTTTCTAAATTAATTTATTAATTAACCAATCTTAGTTATAGCATTATTCATAATTAACTCGGTATTTTCCCAATTACCTCAGAAAATATGGGTTGACTGGGGACACAAATTTTGACTTCTGGTCACGATAACGAAATATTATAAAATGAATATATTTATAATGATGAAAAAGGTTTTTCCTGTTACCTCAGAATTTATTTTACCGTCTTTTCCCAAGTGCTTCACAGTTTTTCAATAATAATATATTCTATTTCATGGTATATCGTATATAAACCTCAAAAACTACTTAATACTTTCAATTTGAAGTAATTTAAAACGATTCTATTTAAGAAAAATATAAAAATGAATATTTATAAAAACAGAGATGGCAGAAAATTTTGAGGCACGATTAGAAGATATACAACATTTAAAACTTATTTTAAAATGAGGACTAGTAATTCAGTTTAGTTGTCGAAATAAGTGACTCCATTTCAAGTAGTAGGTATGTTCAATCTTCATTTCAAATAATTTTTCTATAACATTTACGCTATCTGAAGAAAATTTACTCAGTGATAAAATTTTGTAGCATACGTTTTATCTAATTATTGGCAATTATAAACTGTCATTAACCCTCGAAATAAATGTTGACTTAGTCAAATTGGTGCTCTTCAAATCTATCATATTTACCTGATTGCCGTCAATTCCGTGATTCCCTCAGCCGAACGAAAAATAGTCATTCATTTTGGTACCTTCAACATAAACAACATGTTTATTCAAAAATCAACCACGGATGATTAGAGATGTTACTTTCTCTATCTCCATAGCCTCAGTTTCTTATTGAAAAGAGTCAAAATCATCATCTTCAGATTTCTCTTTCAGTCTCACATTTTTTTGAGATCAATTTCCTTTCTTCAATACTCGAAGTCAAACAAGATCGAATCATTATTTATAACCAGATTTCACACATGAAAAGTAATATATATGCAGATCACAAGGTATATTCTTTAAAAAGATCAGTTGCTAATTTAGGATAAAATAATAGACATTTTTGGCGGAACAGGTGACTATCGATTTCCTAGATTTAATATCCCTTCTTATCATTTAATAATTTCACAACTGTTCCCAATTACTTTTTGTTCTCGATTACCCTCATTGACCTAATACTTTTTACAGCAACTATGAAAATAACTATGAATATTAGATTATATGGCGTTGAAAAAGTGGGACAGTTAATATAAAAATCTCCTTGAAGAGTTTTAAACGCAAATCAATAAAACCAAACAACACGTTGGAATTTCATTCTAAGAGCATATGAGTTTTAATTATATAGGACTCTAATAAAAAACCTATGCAAATCGAAATGAGTATTTAGCGCTTTTAAGGCATGTAATTCTATTTGCTGTCATGGTGGTACTCTGCATTTAATTTCGTCTGGAGAAAGGTTGAAAAAGCCTGGATGACAGCAAGTTCTGATTATAAAATAATATGAATGAATAATTTGAATTAATTAATATAGCTGCAATTAATTAATTAATTCAGAATAAATAATTAATTTTAAACATAAAGCTTTTGTAAGTATTTTTTTAAAAATTTTGTTTTGTTTACTACAAACATTAATTTTTGTCAGAAGTGAATAGAAGTAATTATTAATTTAAATGGTGGAGCAAATTTTCGAAAGAAGACAAATTTAAATAATACAACTATTTTTGCGTACGTTATAAATATTTTAGCATGTGAAGAAAGAATTGTTAACTCCAGAAGTAAATTACAAAAACACTGTTAAAGGAACAAAAAAGATTGTGCTAAAAATGTTATGTTAGTTTCTTTTCATCAAATTTTTAATATTTAGTAAAAACTGATAACAAATGCATTGAAATGCAATTTTTAATTATTTATTTTTATACAGAATTCTCTTATTTATTTTATCAGTTCTATTATTTTCTATAAATACATATAAAATCTCACGAAAAATTCAGAAAAATGCAAAGCAAAATTTGATTTTCAATTCCTTTCAGTTGCTAAAATTTTTTTTGAAGTGTCATCAAAAACAGTCCTTAGACGGTTTTTTATCCCGCATTTGAATAGAAAGTTTTTCCTGTGTTTTCAAAAGGAAACAAAATTATTTCATGATCCCTTTAACAGGAATCCCTTCTGAAGGACCGATGCTGTCTTAAGTTTTACTGATGCTGATTAAGGAACACTGAGAGACAAAGTAAAGAGCCTCCAGTTGAGTTTGTTTCCAGTTTGATTTGCTGATTTACTTGATTTAAGACATTCTTGGCCATCTGTGTCACAGCTGAATTACTTAGATTAATTTGATTAACTGATAAATTGAAGAGAAAAAAAAAGAAAGGAAAATTGCGACGAAGGAGCAAATTTAAACATCATTGACAGACAGAGGAGGTAAATTGTTGGAGAAAAAGATTGAAAAAGCGATAGGCAATGGAATAACAATCACATTATCCGCATAAAAAGAAAAAAAATAACAGATATTTGATTATATTAATTTAGTTATTTTTGCATTAGTTTGTAAAACTCATCAATGGATGCGGCTTTAATTTTATATAGACATTCTGTTTTGAAACTGCAACAGAGTTTACTCAAGACAAACCACATAATTTTGAAGTGGGATTTGATGAGACCTTTATTTTTTATTTTTACGGGATATCTATGTGAGGTATCTTAGACCAACCGACAACAAAATTTGGCATACTTTAAATTCAGAAATATGATGGATATGTTTAATGATAAAATATTTTACTGCCGATTCCCCCATCATAAAACGAAAATATTATCTTAGGGGATACGGATTAAAAAATCGTCTTGAGTCTTTAAGGGACAAAAATTTCTTTTAAATGTTTGTTTTCAATTCTTAAAAAAACAAAAAAAAAAGCATGAAGTTTCCACTGAGAAAAGTTTTGTAGACAAAACAATATTGTAATAAATATGTGTAAAATGTGTAAAAACAACTATTTTTGTTTTTACACATTTTTATTTAACTTGATATGCTTCATGTTGTGGAAGATAAAATGTTGCATTAAATTGTAAATTCACTTCCCTATAAGCTGAAATTTTGAAGTTTTGCTTATACTCAATCATAATACATTATTATAATATTTTTAGAATTGTAAGTAACTCGCTTACTTTAAATTGATTTTGATTCTGTATTAGTAGGCCTACTTGTAGTGAATTTTTATTTCAATACTCCTTGAAATTTATTGTAATAAATTATATGTTAAATGATAAAAAAGTAGAAAACAATTTTTAAAAATTGTCTTTTACTATTCTTGATAAAAGTGTGTTTTTAAAGATTTTTTATTACATTTATTTATTCAATCAATTCTAATCTATGCTTAATACTACTTGATCCCATTTCACGATGATTTAATCAGTGATTCTGTTAAAGCCATCGTTCAAATTGAATTTATGAATCCATAAATACGATAAAGGAAACTTTAAATATTACTTAAATATTTAACCATTTAAATTATTTAAATATTAACAGCTTATTAATTAACTTTAGCCTTATTTAAATATTTAACAAAAGAAAGGGAATGAATTTTTATGTAAAAATGAACTGTAATACACTCATACGTCTGTAACACGCATTGAAGAGAGAGCTTCATTTAAATAATTTCTATATATAGGTGAGGCAAATTTTTGATCCTTTTTACTTTCATCCAATTAATTCCCCGGACCACGGTGGCCTGGTGATGAGGTTTAGGCTTCAGAACCAGAGGGTTTCAGGGTTGAGATCCGATTCCACCCCAAACCGTTGTGTAAGCGGGTCTGGTGCACATTAAGGTGTTTGGGCCAATCGTCCTCCCTCTCGTGTGATGTGAAAGTTAGGAGAAAAGTTGCCAACTCAAGTGCAGTCCTCATTATCTGACCACGGTTCGAAATTGCGAGATCCTACCCAAAATAGCCCTAGTGCTGTTTTAAAAATGGAACGTTAATATAATTGAAACAATTAGTTCACCCAACTACAAATAAATTATAAATAAAAGAATTAATGTATATCTGAAATATTTTATTTTAATATAACCCAGCTGGTTAATATTTGCCAAAAGTTGATAAAGGCTTGTAAAGCAAAGCCCTTTCGAAATCCCTTTTTTTATGTTATGATAGTTTGTGATTAACCTTTAACTGATCACATTGTGCGAAATTCTAGCTAGGAAATTTTTAAAATTTATTTTCTAGTATCAAGTCAGAATACTAAAAAGGAAATCGTATTCTCAACGAAGTATTTAAGAAACGAAAGAAAACAAATTTACTCGTAAAAGTTAATTTTAGAAACATATGTTAGCCATAAACAAACAGAAAAAATACAAAAAAAAAAGTTGCCACTAGTCCTACCTTCTTTTGCTGCATAGAAGTCATTCTGACTCATCTCTTTTCTTCTCTGAAGCGCCTCTCCTCAGGGGCCTGTGGGATTGTGACAATGGCCCGTGTTAGCACGAGAGTTATGTTTCTTAATGGATTGGATCCAAAGAGCGCGGCGTTTCATTTGCATCTTCCAAGAAAGAGGAATATTTCACGAGATCATCTCGCATTTGAATCCAGTTTTTCCATTACTAACTCCCCTAAGCCCCCACCCCAGATGCCTTCAAAATGAAATACAGTGAAAATAGAGTAAGAGACGTTAGAGATTGAAATCCCCCTCCATAAAGATGGTGAAGGTCGAGATTGTGCACTCTCCCCCCCCCGAGCAATCAATGCAAACCCTGCACCGTAATTAAATTTATCTGGAGTTTTACTCTTTTACTGAGGCGTGCTTCACTAATGGATCACACCGCTGATGAATTCCAATGAATTTTTCCTCCGCATAAATATGTTTCTGAATCTGGAAAAGGTAAATAATAAATAACAACTCCATCCTCCCCCGTTGTAGTGGGGGTATTCTTCAAGCGTTCGAAAATCCAGAATAAGCTGATTATTTTGACTTAGTTATGAATTTATTCAAATGTATTCGAGTTTTAAATCTAAAATCTATTTCGGTGCGCAACTTACTCTTGAACATTTTGTCACTGAATTGAGCGATAGGGCATTTCAAGAGTTTTGCGATTCCAAGTAAGGGGATTGCATTCAGGTGATAAGAGTGATTTGGCAAGTATAGAGGATATCACGTCGGATCAAGATTTAATGGTAAAGTATTTGAACAGCAGAGTATTTTTGTTCAAAAATTTTAATTAGTGCCAAAATGAATCCAAAATTTGCTGCTTGATATCAAATGTTGAAAGAGTTAAAAATATGTAATTCATGCTATAATTATTTGATTTTTTTAAATTTAAAATTATAAAATGAAATATATTTTGCACTACATCGAAGTAAACTTTTAAGATCAGATTTTAGAAAAAGAGGCAATAAATTTTTGACAAGACAATTTTAAGAATACCCCAGAATAAATTATTCATGCTTTAATTTTTAGAAATGCAGTTTATAATTCTGAATGAAATTATATTTTTACCTACATTGAATCAATTTTTTAAAATTCAGTTTCGCGATACATGTAGGGAGCATATTTCTTTGGAATAAGTCCTAATGCTAAAATTATTCGATCAATAAAGTACTCCTATTCAAGAATTGTATAATTGTAATTAGGAATTAACAGGTTTCGAGAGTTTGCTGTATCAAAATAAGAATTTCTTGCTTTAATTCTTAAATATATATATTTTTTAATTCTTAAATGAAAATGTATTTTACATTACATCATTGCAATTTTTTTCAATGAAATTCAAAAATAACTAATAAAATTTATTAAAACAAGATTAAAAAAAGATTTCAGAATGAAAGCTCAATAATGCTTTATGTCTAGGTATTTAATATAAAATTCTTCAATAAAATTTTATTTTGCACAAATCTGTTCAAATTTTTAAAATTAGATTTTGCAATTTTTTTCGATAAAAAACTAAAACTAACGATGATTTTTTAAAAAAGACAATCTATTTGATAAACCTCAAAATAAATTATTCATGTTTTAAAAATATTTAGTTTTAAAGTTTTAAATGAAATTTCATTTTACACTACTTCGAAGCAAATTTTTTACAATCCTATTCTACAATTTCTTTTCCAAGGAAGAGTAAAAAAAGGGACCGATAATTTTCCAAACAATCAATCAATTATATCAAATGGTTTACTATTTGATATCATTTATTGTCACTGTGCCAAATAATAATTATTAGATTTCATTTTTATTTCACTTGATAAAAGTGAAAAATATTTTTAAATACTATTACTTTTATTGTTACAACTTACCTTAGGAACTGGGCAAGTTGCAACAACTTATTTGTTTTGAAAAAAAAAAATATTTATTGTACAAAAATCATTAAAATTATCGCATGTTTCTTTTTTTGAATATAATGAATAAATAGTTCTGCTATCAATATCAGTTATAAGGGCGAAGTATTTAATATTTGTAAAAATCGAAGCATTTTTCAAAAATTGTTCTAACCAGTCCCCAGATACCCTTCAGTTAAAAAAAAATATCGTCAAGATATGCCGCTGAAGCGTTAATTAATTAATTAATGTAATGCACATTACAAACACACACACACACACACATGGTGAATTTTATTAAAATGTTTCAAATAAAACTGTTGTTAGAAAATGATATTTCAATGACCATTTTTCAACACTAATCATCCAATGACAATTAGGATTTTGTTTCAAAATACGAGTAATTTCTAAATTATTTGATAATCAATAGTTACAAAATTAACTATTCAAGAAATTCCATATTGCCAATATTCATGAACCTATACCGCAGTGTCGTTGGTTTGTTAGTAGTAATGATCTACAAGAAGAAAAATTTCGTTTATTTCTTCTTTTCTTGAGAGATTTTGATGGACTTTGATTTATAAGCACATCGGTGTCAATATATTGTAATGTACAATTTGTAAATGAGCTTCGTCAATTTGATTTTGGAATTTACTGATACTTTTTAACAGAGTAAAGTAAATGAAATCGCAGGAGAGTGTTTGATATTTAAGCATTTAAATGTTATATACCATGTGAAGTCATTTTTTTTATGGACAGTGATGTCTCTTAAATTAACTCCTTTTACATTAATGCAAATTGTATTTGATTATATTTTACCATCATGCATATTTTGATGTAAAAATTAAAAATATATATATAAACGCATGACAATATAATGCATAAAATGTTATATCGATAACATTTGTACAGCTTAGAAATTGAACTTCAGTCAGATACATAATATTATGTAATGACTGAACAAGAAGCATTTGTGGAGAGAGAAATGAAATGACTTAAAATATGTAACTGGAATGCAAAATATTCAGTTTAAGAAAATAATAACTTAAAATATCATTTTACATTTTAAATCTTCTCAAACACTGAAATGCTGTCTTCGAAATTGCATATTGTAATTTAGATGGCAAAGTGATTTAACTTGCAAATTGAATTCTAGAAATCTAAAAGTCGTTATTTCAGCTGAAGAAACTAAAGATGTAATAGATTTACTGATAACGAGGTTTTTTTTTTATAATTCTTTTGAAGGTAAATGTCATCATCGAAGAAAAAGAAATAACTGGGATATTTTTTTGGAAAAAAGAAAATGCTTGCAAACATTAATAATAAAAACGTTTACAAATACTTTGTTGAAAATCTATGAATAATCTTCAATTAAATTATTGTAAGACTAAAAAGACAGATGTATTCAGACTCATGCCTTCATATATAATTATTTATTAGATATTTTTCAATTATTTCAACATTTAAAATATTAAATATTCTGAAAATCAATTACAGTTTCCAAAATATAATCATTTCGTATAATTTTTCAATGCATAAAAATGCACAAAAAAAAACATTAGAAAATTTTGTTGATTTTAGCATCAGAAACATTTGTCAAAACTTATCTTGCTTAAACTTATTACAACTTGCCACGGACATGCGGCAAGTTGGAACAGATGTTGGGTTAGTGTTAGTTGTAACAATAAAAACAACAATATCCAAAATTGCTTTCTCATTACCGTTGTTTTATTATTTAAAGTGCATAATGCAGTTAATAATTATTATCACTCGAAATAATAGTAATAATGACATGGAGTAATTTATAGTAAAATAATGGTAAAATTCTTTAGACGATCAACATTAAAGTCACTCTACATCAGAATTGCAGTTAAGTCAAGCAAATGGTCGACAAATTCCTATCGCACACATTTTCTACCCTTGTTCCTTCAAATTAAACATTGAACTATTTCTCTTCATCAGATTTGTGGGTCACAGGGGCCAACATTTTAACGTAACATGCGTGTTACAACTAACCCCTGGCTCCACTACTCTTAAAAAACGATAAAGAAATAAGATTCGTTATATCCCAAATAACACACATATATTGTACGATGTTAAATAATATTCATAATATTGCAAAATATATAATATAATATATAATACATAAAATATATAATATGATATGTAATATATAAAATATATAATATAATATGTAATATATAGAATATATAATATAATATTGTGCAACAGGCTGCGTGCAAATCCAGCAAAAAAAGTTTCCGAATTCTGTCCACTGTATGTGTAGGAAAGGTTCACTGACTATCACACATCTGGGTAGAGATATATGTTAGTTATAGTGTCATGTATTAGTCATAGTTTCAGTATCATTGATTATTTTTTATAGTTTGCCATTACACCAATAAAACTGACAAATTCAAACAGGTAAACATGTTTTGAAATTCTGATCCTCAGTAGAATAAAAATCTTAATCCTATCACATTGCTTTGTTCAGTGCATAGCTAAATGATGGGTTTGAGTTATTTTTGATGCAGTTCTTTTAAAAATCTAATGCATAAGTAAATATTTAGCAATTTAATTCTGATTTCATAGAAAAGAAACCACAATAATCGTATTATCTGGAAATCTTATAAACAAAGTAGTAGAAAAGGTGTAACCTTCTATTTGCATCTAAAGTTCAAAGTACGAAGTCCGCCAGCGGCTCTTCTAAAAAAGATGATAATCCAATAATCAAAATTGATTTTTAATGTATATGCTGTTGGACAGTAATGTTGCATTAAGATAATGCTATCGGCATTAAATCTCTTTTTGAGAATAAAAGTCGTGGGTAAAATCTCACGAATATCAAGTAGCATTTTCTGAAGTAAAAAGAAATTAAGACATATGCATTTTGCTGCTTTATTTAGTCAGATAAAATGCCATTATGAAGCTATATAATGACTTTTCAAACCATTGCTCAGCAATCCCTTGTCTAAATTTTGACATGACACCAGTGCGAAAACATTATCCTGTGATGAATTTAAAGCACACTAAAAACCACCATATATCTAATTTCAAATTAAGTTTCAACTCGAATCTATGGCTGTCTTGTCTTGTAGCCCAAACTCCTCCATCAAGTGGCCATGGCGCCTTTTATTACTCAGAAGGCTATCGCCTACATATGTCAGTTTTTTTTTATTAAAGAATTAGCTTTAGGGAACAACAAGAATTATTTTCTGTTTAATTCTAATAACATTCACTTTATATTTTGCTATTTGGTGTCTCCTTTAGGAAATTCACTATGTGAAGATGCAATTTTGTGTTTTTCTTAGAATTTACTTATGCAGTTATAATGCAAAACTAAATATTTGTTTGTGTACTCAAAACTTTGAGTATTGAAAAAATGCTCATCGGCTATCCCTAAATAATTGCCCAACAAATGAAAATAGATTTTAAATCCGCTTGACAGCAAATGATGCAGTTTTAATATAATAGGATTTAGGAAATGACATAAATTTACGGAAGAGTCTATTTTTCATGTTTTTTTTTCCTAGCGAGAATGAAAATATTTATATGATCAAACGACCAGATTTAACTAAAAATATTTAATCTGTTTCTGCTGATAATGAAACCGAATGATCAGATTTCTTTTACATCCCTTTTTTTATACTAAACTTGTTAACATTCAGGAGATTTTAATACGAGCATAATTTGGCTAAATAAGTTAATAATACCTTTAAATATGTAACTGATACCTTTTCTGCAATAATATTTCTTGACTTTCACAGGCCATTTTGTAATATTGCCGAGTTCTTCCGATTTGCAGTTGTTTGTCATTTGAAACAGGGAATAGTTTCAGTTTTTGAAGCTAAGACTGAAAACAAATAAAAATCAATTATTTCTAGATAATAGCTTAATTCTTTCACAAAAAATGTTGTTAGAAAATACATTTCTTGCATTAATAGGAAAATAATTGAATAAGGCCCCCAAATTACTCTGTTTTTCTTTCTTAACATTCCATATATGCAATTATTCTATTCTTATCCTTTAGTATTAATGTTAGCGTTGAAATTGGAGATATAATTCAAACATTTCTGCCCATTTACTTAGTTTTACTCAGGTTGCATAGCATAGTGATATTTTAACTATCTCAGAGAAAAAATATTTATTGACTTGCACCTCTTTTCTTCTAATTATAAACGAAGAAATTTTACTCTTATAATGTTTAAGCCAAAATATTTTGTTGTTTGGTTATTTCTTATGTGTTTTTTTTCCAACTGATGATTGCTGAAAATTCCCGCATGAATAAATTGGGAAATAAATTCCAGCAAGCATTGATTTATTTTATGGTATGTTTAGCATTTCAGTTTAATCATATTGCGTTATCAAAATTCTACTTTTTGTGATCACTTTGTTCGATTAGGAGAGGAAATAATATCTTTTGAAAGACGCAAGGAAATCCACAACCACAAAAAAAGAATTTTTTTCTCATCAGAAGCAATACATGCAGAGATGCAATTTATGATAGAGAAATAAACCCACATTATGATACAAATAACCCGAACTACGTGATATATTAAAATGATGGATCATAACGGACGTGCCCAGTGAACGAAGCAGCCATAACTACGTGACATATAAGTATCAACCACGATACTTTGCATCTATGGCATTGAAAACCTACATATAAAGAAGACAATGTTGAAAAACAGCAAATAAGTTCAGTAAAGAATAAAGAATATTTTTTTTATCGGAAGATAATATGGGACTAAAGCCTTCTTTCTTAATCTTTTTCTCTCTTTATATTCGATATATTCGAGCCATTTAAGAGGGTTATAAAAATGATATTCTCTTTTTCTGGGTCAACATAAATATCTAAATATCTTAAAATATTATTCATACTTTTCTGAGAATATTTGTCTTTTCACTTTTAAACTTTTGTAAATTATAGTACGCATAAAACTTTTTTACTTTCTAAAGCAATCTAAAGCAAATATCGCAATCGTTGAGCATTTTGATGATTTTTAAAATGAATGAATAATTTCTTTTGATTATTGTTGTTTTGATTTTGTTAAATCAACACGTATAACGCTCAATCAAAATCCGCAAGGAAAAACTTTAGATTTGTATCTATTTTTCGATTTATTTGTTTGTATATTTGTGAGCATGGAATGCAAGAAGTCAGAAAAAGGAAATTAGGTATATGGCTTTTACACCAAAACTATAGATTCTTTCCAATTTTAGAGGAAATTTCTCAACTGGAAGTCTGTCTGTGTGTTTTATCGTTAATGAGCTCATGAAATAAAACCCAGCATTTATTTGTTTAACTTGAATTGAATATCTGTATTTCATTATAGACCGTCGAAAGGTTGACTGATAGTCGGTCTGACTATTCGTGTGACTCAGAGCACAATATCTCGAAACTTAAAAGTGCTTACTGTAATTATTTTTATTTTATGTTATTTACAGCAAAATTTATAGATTTAGGTAGTTTTTGACCAAAATCAGTTAAATAATAGTCACTCTTTCCTTTTCTTTATTTGGCCTTGTGTATGACCACACGCAACTGAAATCACAACGAGCAAATAAATGAGTTCTGTTACATTGTCCTGATACCAAAATTATAGATCTATGTCAAATTTTGAACGAAAATTTTAAAAGAGAAACACTTCAAGATGTATTTTGTAAGTAAATATACGAATAAGTCGAGAAGAGAATACTCTAGCTGTTTTCATTTTATTCTTTAGATAAATATCACATACAAAACCTGTTTGAGAGATAATAAATAAATAACATATTAAGCTGTATTCATATGCCGGCATTAAGTTGAACCAATTTAAGATTCTAAGCATGGCAACATCTCACCGTAATAACGAGAACTAGTTAACGACCTAGATTTAACCAATGAGTGGAACAGAATTTATTGTAGCAATTACTTTTCCTCGTCTTAGCACCATCAAATGGAGTTCTTTTCCTTGTAGGAATAATCTGTCTCTCATCTAATCACTCTGAAGATAATTCTACTTTTTTGCTCTGTTGCCTCAGTGCATGCGTAATGGCTATTACTAATCCTAGTGATTGTTGAAAGGGAGGAGACAATTACAAAATGGGAAAACATTTAACTATTTCTTTGTCCAAATCCTTGTTGCAAGAGAACGCTTGAGATTTACTGTAAAATATCTAATATCAAAGTATTAGTTATGTTATTTATAATTATTTACAAACCTTTAAGGATCATGTTATTTATCTATTTGTTACTCACTTTTATGTAACTTTACTCTATTTCGTGTTTCTGAATTTATTATCTCTGTAGATTATGATTTTTCATTCGCTTTCTGAGGGACTAGATTTCTGAAATCTTATATAATTGTGTGTTCTCGATGCAAATATGATATTTAAAAATTTCTTAGAACTTCATTATCAATTAATTGAGCAATTATAATTCTTTATGAGATTCGATATCTGGTAAAATGATAAAAAGATTTCAGATAAAAATTACAAAGACGAAATACCTTAAGAAAAAAAAATGGAAATATCAATGAATACGGTAAAATTTAAAAAGCATGAGCTTATTCATGTTCTAAAAGAAGAAAAAAGTTTTCTTAACAAAATTTAGGAAACAGCCGAAAGTTGTGAAAGCGTGAAGTTTTGAAAAGTGAATTAAGTCAAAATGAATATCCGTAAATAATTCTTCACCTAATATCAAACATTAAAAATTCAAACACATTATAAATGAAACCATAATTTCTATTTACATAATTATAGTCTTTTGCAATTTTTGTTTCGATTTCAGATTTTTAATCAAAAAATTATTTTCTCTTTTGTCGTACACTACAGTATGCAGATTAAAAATTCTAAATTCAAATTACTTTAAAAATTATAAAATATTGGACATTATCTTATTGATTTTAATAATTCGCTTTTCTCGAAATTTTCTTTATGTCTTCATATTCTTCTAACGAAGCATATACTGAAACTTAAGAGTCATTGATTTAATTCATTATTCTTTAAAATGAAAATGACAGAAACATCCTGAATAGCTACCCACTTCCTTAATACTATTTAAATAGAAATGATATAAAATGACGATGTGCATTTTGCGCAATGTTTTACTTATTCTCCATAACTAAATCGTGTAAAGTACGCCAAGAAATCTAGGTAGATTTGTAAGCACGAAAAAATAAATATCATCTTTCTGTTGCTATGGAAACTATCGTGGATGTGAAAGCCTGAACTGTAAATGATCTTAGAGTTTAACGAGAATTCACTAATTAGTTCTTCTGCATGCACTGACATCTGAAGTGGTCACAGATTCTGAACTTCTAATTATTAATGTAGGAAATTGCAAGGGAATTCAAGATGCTCATGCTTTTCTTGCTATGAATCTATGTATCAGGTTCTACGACTGAAAAAAACTCCGTAACATAAAGTCGTATTCCATACGCGTAATATATAATTGTTTTGTAAATCAACGAAGCTATGTTAAAAATTCTGAATATGACGTTTTCCATTATATGTACCAGGCGATACAGTTTTCAGGATAAAAACTTAATTCTTGATGATTAATGTCTGAAAGTATACTTATAGTAAAGTTATAAATGAAAAATTCTCATGTCTGTCATGAAAATATTCATAGAAATGAATAACTAATTCTGTCATTTTGAAAAGTTTTTCTACGGATTTAATTTTCTCGCGAGGAATAAGTTCTATTTAGGTTTTTAAAAAATAACTTAAACTGTTTATTTTTATATTAATGTGATTAACACAGCTTTATAAATTTTTTAAAAAATATTTATATTCTTATTAAAAAAATTTCGTTTAAACTATCACGATTAATGAAGACTCTCATTTTTTTATCAGATGTCCCACATAAGCCCATGCTAAATGCAAAACATCTTATGTTGGACAGATGTGGATAGCTACCTCTCTTGAATATTACGAAATTCACCAGTATCAACACATTGTCCAAAAATGTAAATAAATTTTATACGAAATACCCTTTTAAAACTCACTCTTATTTGTATATTAAAAAATAGAAATTACTTTATTTACTTTCTACTCGCAAATTTTTAATTTATAATTCGATGCTCAAATCATTATGGAACACTGAAATCACTTTGCTTCTCAAATTCATTACTAAATGGTGACAGTTTATTGAAGTAAAATTTAACTAAAGTTACCTAGCACATAATTTGATTCTAAAAATGTTAAAAAAAATATGCATAATATAAATGCTCTATTACATCAAGAAGTGGAAGAAAATTGTTTCAAATTCCCATCTTTACGAGCATGAAACTTATTAAGTTAATTAAAAGTATTTTTTAAATATAACAAAACATTGTAAATGAAGGTAAATTTCTGTTTTTTTTTAAATAAAAATTTACATCAAAAGAAACAACTTACAGTTTTTTCGATTAATCTTGATTTTTTTCTAGTTTTAAACATGAAAAATGTTCCTAGCTGCCATGTTGTGACTATTCATCATTTCTAAACAATCTCCATATTTCTGTTTAATTTGCGAGATAATAATTTTCTGGTAAATATTAATGATGAATGAGCAAATTTGTTTTGTCAAAGAGAAAATGAGATATTTGAAGTTGGTTTGTTTTCTTTACTGTCTAATAAAATATTATTGTAAATATGTCGTAACATTCGTTTTGACTTTCTGTGAATAAAAATTTTAAGATTTAAAGGAAATAGGTTTTGGCGAAAATAGAAAGAAAATGTACTTAATTAACGGATTAGAAATGCATTTAAATTCTCAATGTATGCAGAATTCCTATCCTGACATAGAAATTTCCATCAAAAACAAAGGAAATTACGGAACAGTGAAATGGACTGTTATAAATTATATTAACAAATGAGTTACGTTATCTGCGAGAATACAACAAACACAATTAAATTTGACGTCTTCACCACTTAAAATATAATAGGAAAAGCCTCAATTATTCTCCTTTAATTTGCTGTGCACTCTAATTACTGTCAAACAAACTCTATCTTTTCTCTAGACAACAAGTATAGAAAGAAATTTTGTGTTTACTTCCCGTAATTTGTTTAAACCTCTAATCATCATCAAACACAGGACAAATTACGTTTCAGTGGAATCGAACGCACTAAGGCCAGTCGTGCACGCTTTTTCTCATCATGTGTAAACTGGGATTCCACTAAAAGGAGACGATAAAAAAAAGGAAATAAAAGCAGGTGAAAAAAAAGTTAGCAGGTGATGAAATTGAAAAGTGGAAATGCTGAGTCAGTATGCTAGGCGACTAATCTTTTATTGAAGACGGACGGGAGAGGAATTAAATAGAATTCTGAATTCGCGAAAGGCCTCATTTAATTCTGGGCAGTAGGTGGTAATTGGTGTTGCAAGGGTGATGTTAATGAACAGAGTCATAGCCATCTGCTTTCTTATCTACGAAGAACAGGAACTGCCTTTCGCTTCTGTCTTTAGCTGAGGCATCTTTTTGTTGTTTAATTTCTTCCTTTTCTAGAAAGAAAGGGGAAAAATTCGACAATTGTAACATTAGGAACAATAAATGTTCGGAGTGCGTGCGAAGGAAAGTTATTTATTGAAAGAACAATCCAGGGAGAGAAGTCTTTGTCCCGTTGAATTTTGGACAACGTTACGCGTTGAAGTGATTGGATGCTCTTTAACACTTAATGGTTTAAAGAAAATTAAAGATTGCAGAAGTTATTTTGGGACTTCTAGATTTAACAACTAGAAAGTAAATGGTTTAAAGTTCTATATATTTTTGGGTGAAAAATAATTGGAACAACTCGAAATAATGTATTCTGGACTATAAGACGAAGGGTTGCTATAATCATAGAATTTAATGAAATATTCTATCAAAAAATTTATGTAATGGTTGTTTTTAAAGTATTTGAGTAAATCAAATACTTTATGAAAATATATTTTCAAAGTATTTAACTATATAAGCAATATCAAGAAATCCACTCCTTTTGATTTAGATTCTTTTTATCAACCGATTTATTACTTTTTAAGAATAATTTCGGTTTTACACAAAGAATATTGGAAATGAACCTTGCAATTATAAATGATGCTCAAGAGTAGCTCTAAATAGAAGCGAAAAGAAAAGTAATTTATAATTACTATTCTATTCTGTTTAAGGGTACTCTTAATTAAATGGATTAATTAAATATTCAGACGGAATTCTATAATCGAATTTACATTCATTGCTGATATACTATAGTTTTGAAATTTCTTATACTTCTGTGATTTTGATGAAGTTACAATATTTTAATAATCTCTGGATTTATCAATTAATTAATTAGAGTAGATTAATTAACCCTCAATTAATTGATTAGACTGAATTTTGTACGCGATGAAATCTGGAAACATTTAAAAATTATATAATTCCAAAATTTCAGAAATTTTTTTGAATGAAATTCGATTATTTGTATTTCTGATTCAGTTTTTTTTTTATTTAATGAAAACAGCAAAACATATTTTAAAGAATTCAAACACTGAAGAAAAAAATTACAACTTTTCTAATAACAATAGGTATTTTAATTATTCTATTATTATTCGCTAGGGGTGCAGTCTAGAGGTGAATTTGAGAAAAAGTGATTTCAAGACACCATTATATACAGGGTGATCAAGAAATAACAGGAGGAGTTTGGAGCCCTGTAGAGTGTTACGTACTGGGTGAAATTTAACAAAATTTGGCACCATACACACTAAAGTATGCGTTTCGATTTGTCAAAAAAAAAAAAAGCCTGCCAAAAATGCCGATAGGGAAAATTCTGGCACTGCAGGCGCATAATGTGTGAAAAAAGAGTACATAACTACCAATGGCAATAGTAAATAACAACACACCAAATACCAATGAAAAACGTTTATTATAGCAACTTACAAATTTAACTCAAGGTGACCACTAGCCTGATGTTCCAATAGCTGCATGCGGTACCCAAGGTTTTCGACGGTGGAGCACATCATATCGTCATTTATTCGTTTAACATATAACGTTATTTGATCTTTTAAAGTAGGAATGTCAGGGAAATGTCCTTGACACAACGCTTTTCAAGTAGCCCCATAACCAGAAATCATCCTCAGCCTGAAGAAACATTTACGTCCTCGGCCTAGTTGCACATCAAGAATTCCTGTTGTTTCAAATCTTTCAACCATTCTTTTTAAGTTAGTTATGGCCATCTGTCCTCTACATAACTGTTTTAATCGCCGGTATTCACGAAGAGCAGCACTGGCATTTTCATCTCGCTGATAAAACAGCTTGACTAATAAGGCACGTTCACGTAGTGACAACGCCATTTACGGGCGAATTCTTGCAGAATGATTTGAATTTCTGCAATTCTTCCTTTTATCCTCAATATCGTGTCACAAAGTACCCGTATATACAAATTACATAATGAAGTTTTCGATCGCAGCGTCAGAATTTTTCCTATCGGCGTTTTTTGGTACTATTTTTTTTTTTTTTGACAAATCGAAACCGCATACTTTAATGTGTATGTTGACCAAATTTTGTTATATTTCGTCCAGTACATAACACGCTACAGGGCTCCGAACACCTCCTGTTATTTCTTTATCACCCTGTACATAATTAATGAATTATATATTAAAGACTAGAAATTTAAAAATCATTGAATTATTTTTTTTATTTCCTTCTATACTAATAAAAGTGTGTTTAAAAAATTTTAAAAATATATTTAAAAAATTTTTTCCAGTAAATATTTTTAGTTTTCTGCAATTTGTTGAAACTAAAATCAAACCAGATTCTTTTTATGTACTTGATAGAATATAAACGCAGTATAAAAAAGAAATAAAAACACTTCGTATTTAAAATATATAATACAAATAAAGATAATATACGCATAAAATATTTCACATGAAATTGATTTATAGAAATATAATTTAATAAAAAGCACAAACCATAATTTTGGGCCTTTTAAATATTAGGTACATTATTATTACTCTTCGATCTATGAAAGTATTATAGCATTTGATGACATACTAAATGAAAATGGTTCATCATAAAATCAGGGTTTACATACTAATATAAGTTTTATAAAATCGTTCTAAGCCATAAAACAAGAATCCGAAACATTTGTTTGAGCTTGAAAGGCAATAATCAAAAAACTGCAAGGGCATAAAATCCATCTCATATATAAGATCTCTAAGCCATTTAAGGCAGATTATATGGAGGCAGCTATGATATTATATTTTGAAATAAAATTTGTGGGAAGCGAAGACAGCATTTTAGAAACAAAATAAAAAGATTAAACTAAAGAAGAGTGAAAAAAAAAATGACTAAAGAAAACGTTTCTTTTTTCCCCTAGAAGGCTGATTTTAAGTGATTTGACAATGATAGTCTTTCCCGATATTTCTTTTAGATGAAGAATTTGAGGAATTTTGTTTTATGTATTAAATAACGGTAATAAATCAATGCGACATTATACTTTGCTTTATATGATTACTTGAAATGCCAAATGTTTTATGAAATTTAACAAGATTTATTTTGTGAAATGGATTGTTCTGACTTTTTAGATAGGCATTCTACTTTAAGGCTACACTATGATTATTTTTAATATTCGGGTTTACTTCTCTTAATCTACAAGTATGTTCAGTTGTATGGGATGATACGAAACCAGCACTTCAGTATTCAGAATTTCATGCCAAATCAAGTTGAGGTAGATTGACACATGCCAGCTTTATAAAGTGCATCCCATACTTATACTTATGCGTCACATGCACAGATTCTTCGTGAAACTCTGTCTCGAGATCAAAATGATTTGACTTATTTTGCGACAGCCATGAATAGAATTAATTAACTTATATAATGACGGCTCGTCCTTTCAATATTGCATAGCTGCTGCCTCCCTAAAATTATTTTAAAATGGAATGGAATTTGTATATGCATATGTGTATATGGAGTACACAAAAAGAAAATATGGTGATCATCAAAAAAATCGAACTCGAAATTTTGGTCCATTTTCTAATTTTAGACCTCTGATGATAAACTTTTGCATCACATTTTATTTTACTTAGGTTTGGTTTAGTTATATTAACGTCCCGTTTGAAGCAACACTTCGAAGTACACCTTGTAATTTTGAACCACGGTCAGATAACGAGGAGGGCACTTGAGTGGGACCCCCCTCTCCCCACCAGCGGGAGGACGTTTGGTCATTACGGATTTAGTGTGCAGCTGACTCTCCTACACGACGGTTCTTCGATGGAATCGAGTCTCGAACCTGAAACCCTCCGGTTCCGAGGCCGAGACCTTACCTCCAGGCCGCCGCGGCCCCGTTTATTTTGCTTAGCGCTTTGCGTCTTGTAGTTATCACTTATACTCTAACAGCCAGATAGACAGATTTCCTATGAATGGATTTCGTTGAAATTCTGATAGAAATCTACAAATTCATCGTAATTTCATTTACTAAATTTCTGTCATTTGGCTCAAAGCGTTTTCGAGTTACCGTTTTAGATAGGCAAACAGTTAGACAGACATAATGAGAAAAATGTATTTTTCCGACTCACGGAGGCCAGAAACATGGCGATTTGTCAAAATATCGGGTTCAAATTTTTGATGATTACAATATTATGTATATATGTATGTTTATATATATTATATATGTATGTTCCACATCTCTTCTTAAGCAAATGGATCGAATTCAACCAAGTTTTAACCACTTTTTATATAACGAATTTTTAAAATAATTCTTTTATATAAGTCAAGGTAAGGAATATAATCTGTTTTTTAAACAATTAAGTAAAAAATTAATTAAATACTCAATTAAGAAGAAATTAATTAAAATTTTACACTTTTCCAACTTTGAATCACTTAGCCATTATTCCCTAAAATGCGTATTTTATATTAACCGATGTCTTTTGAAAGGGATTTTATTGGCTTTAAGTTTGGTTTTAGTGTAGTTATATTAACGTCCGGTTTTAAAACAACACTAGGGACGGAACTTTCTTGCACTATTTAGGGCGGAATTTTGAACCACTGTCAAATGACAAGGACGACATTTCAGCTAGCAAAACTCTCTCCAAGCTTCCACACCCCATGAGCTGGAGGACGTTTCGCCCCAACGGATATAGCGTACACCAGATCCGCTAACACGACAGTTCTTCGGTGGAATCGTGTCTCGAAGTTGAAACCCTCCACTTCCGATACCTTAGTACCAGGCACCGCGGCCCTTTATTGGGCTCAACGACTGTGGGACTGTAACGATTGGGATATTAACGACTGTGCTTTGCGAGCAGATGAAATAGATGTTCGACGACAGCAGAAGCTGCAGGCTGCGATGGATCGTGCGAAAACATCAGGAAACGAGACGTTGTGAGATCAAAGAAAAGTTGTCCGCAACAAATTCGATAACATTTTCGGTGATACCAAATTCATTTCGATAATATCGATATCTTTTTCAATTTTTATTGATCGCTGAAAATTTACTAAATAATTGAAAGTTGCAAACGATTTTGAAATAAAGAAATTTATCAATACACCATTGCTAGGCAGCGGTGGGACTTTGAACTACCCTAGCCTAATTTTTTGATATTTCAGCATTTTTAAAAATAGTTTTAGAATTATTTTTAATAGGTTTTCAAATAATTCTAAAGTTAATTTAATTAGGTTTAAGATTTCTTACCACTAAAATATCATATTCCCTTTACCTTTATAAATAAGTAATATTTTATTTGAGAAGAGTACAGTTTTTTGTATTCCTCTCAAATAAAATATTGTAATGAGAAATTTGAAGCAATGAGAAAATTGGAATATTCACTTCACTATACCTAAAATAAAACATAAGTTCACCACTCAAATTCAGATGAAAACTAGAAAAATAAAACTTTCATTGGCAAATAAAATATTTTTTCTGTTGAAGAAAAGAAATGAAATACAAAGAACTTTCTTGGAACACATTAGCAAAGTTCTAGAATAAAACTTCAAAAGCAGACGATTGACAATTAGTAACAAGCAAAACTATTAATTTGGTTTTCTAGTTTTTTATTAATTAAAGTTTAACTATTAAATTAATTATTTCAATCTGTTCTTTAAAACCTTTGTTATACTTTAGTTTTTGTGAATAAAATTTGCAAAAGTAATAACCTATGGAGAAAAGGAACTGTCGGCGATTATTAAAAATTGTCTGGTGAAAATGATATTCTAATTTTAATTTTTAAAAAAATGTGACAGACGATACAAGGATTTTGGATGTTGTAATATTTTATATCAAGTAGTTTAAATTAAAAATATTATGCATGAAAGGATTTTAATCCCCAGAACGTCGAATATATCTACTAGTGTATGTATTTATGCATTCTTTTTGAAAATTCATTCTACCTTAAGGGTAAATTTAAATAAACCATTTTTGAGTAGGCGTTCTTTTTAAATATTCTATCATTCAATAAAGTTAACATGAAAGAAATAATTTTCCAATATATTTTAATATATTTCTAATGTATCATTTCAAGGAATCGTAGTAACAAAATAAGGATACAAAACTGTTAGTGGATAGAAAGTTGTTTCTTTTTTTGGGGGGGGGGGCGGCTGTATAATTTTCGGTAGAACATCTTTGGTATTCTTATATTTAACCTCTTAAAATATTTTAGAACTCTCAAATCTAATTAGAATAGTAATTTGAATGGATAATAAGTAATTTTTAATAATTTCTATTAAAAATTTCAGATGAAAGACACTATTGTCTCACCGCTTGGCATACATATGTAAACTTAATATTTTAATGCAAAAATGGAATTGCTGTAAATTTTATTTAAATAAGTTTTGAAGAATTTGTTAAAATCTGTGAAAGACTCGCAAAGAAATAAAATTTAAGTCACTGAAGCGATAATTTTTTAAAAATTTTTAGTCGTAAATATCACTTTTGTACAAGTTAGGGCTGAAAAAAGTAAAATCATTCTTTACCTGTTCCTCCAAATTATGCATGAAAGAAATGTCAAAAACATACATTCTTTCAAAATTAAGCCCATATACTTACTATAAAATGCCTATTTCGATTGTTTCCTGAAAATTTTTTCACAAATATGTACCAGACTAGTAAGCACAAGTTAAAAATATAAATCTGAATATGTTTAATATCTGTAATTCAAAACGGAAATATTGACAAAAAAGTGAATGAGACGACCCCCCCCCCCGACATATTTAAGTTTGTTAATAAGTTCTTTCCTCAATTCACTCAACTTTTCATATTCTAAAGAGCACATTTCAATCTAGATATATTTTAAAAAGTAAAAACTGTTTGATTTAAAAGTGTTAAGTCAGTTCATTGGGAAATTGAAAAGATGGGGATTTACACGATGAAATAATATTTCCCGCATTACAAATATGTTAAAATAAAAAAAGTGACAAATAGTTTCAGTTGAGGCAAATTTCTGGAAAATATCTTCTATTTCATTCTATTTGTTCAAGCAAATCAATGAAATTTTCGAAAACCTTTTAACCTAATAATATATATATATATATATATTCAATGAAACTTCTGCGTAATATTGAGCAATTCTTTGTAGGAATTTTCAATAGCTTATAACAAAAAAATTATGAATATTACGCACAATTTATTTTAGGAGAGTTTCAAAGAATCTTTTCATTTCAAAAGCTTCGAAACTTTCTACGATTTTTCACACTAGAGCAAAAAATGTCCTTTTTTTTTTTAAAGAGACTTTTCAATCAATATATTTTCAGTACACACCACACACACACACACACACACACACACACACATATTCGACCAAAGATATTTCCAATGCATTTTTCTTTTGGAAAATCATGAATACATTGTTAATATTTCTTTTTCATTTAATACGAAATTAAAAAAATTAGGAGCAAAATTCTATGTTTTTTTATTTATTTCTTTGGACTTATTTTCTTTGACTTAGTGTGGTTCTATCGATTTGCAGAGAAATAAGTAATATAAATTTATTTTATTTGTGCGCTTGTATGGAGATGTAGAACTAATATGATTGGTTGTTTCACATTCAGGATCAAACGTAAGAATAATTTATACATAAAATCGCAATTCATAAGTTAACATTTTATATATTGAGTTATTTTTTTAAAATTCATTCCCAGTAAAATTTAAATGATTATGTCCGACTAGCATCCCATTGAGATAAACTTGGAAAAACAAGGTTGAGAAAAAGGAGTCGGTAGAAGACGGTTATGAGCCTAAGTTATATGGCTAGCTTTTGACCAGCAATATTAAAAACCTGGTAGATAGATGTGTGCTTTAACAACGAATTTTCTATTAAATTTGGCTAGTTGCTGACCTTCTTTTTTTAAATAAAATACAAATGTAGGCCAACTTCCCTTGAAAGTCCTATAGGAAGGCAATTTATTACTATGAATAGGAGCTAAATCTTCTGACTCATCTAATTGCACAAGGACCTCTAATTAACTTGCTATAAAATCAATGTATTAATAATGTATATTACATTATTAAGATATTATACTATCCTCATGATGGGCTTCTAATAGCTCTTGGTATAGTATGTAAATTCATGTATCAAAGAATTATGATGAAATGGAAACATCAATACGATTTAGGGAAAGAAAAGGAGCAATTGTGTTAGATGTCTGATTTAGAGCCTTATATAGAGGCAATCTGCATTTTTGGGCAGTTTTTAGTTGAAACTGACCTACTTTTGTGTTTCTTTCGAAAGAGAACCATGAAAATCTACCACAGCTAAACCAAGCAAAGCTAGAAATTCTTTTATAAATCACACATAGGGCTGCCAGTTTTTAAATAAGGCTTGTTATGGGCGTATTGTTAGAGAGCGAGTCTATAATACTTTTCTACTGTTCTATACTCGTCATTTATAACATACTATGGCATTTATTGACCTTCTAGGACAATAAATATGTTATGTGACCTAGAAGGTCAATAAAGAAGTCCTAGAATGTTAATAGGTTAAGTCCTAAAGTCATAGAAGGTTAATAGATTAACTTTATAGGTTAAGTGCTATATAAAACACGCAATAAGAAAATATTTTAATAATATTAGATAGTATTTAACTTCAAAAAGATTATTAAATGAGACTGTATAGACATATTTAAAGGAATAAGAGGATTTTTGTGACTTCTGCGGTTCTTATTCCAATTCCAATGCAGACTGACTTACACCGTTTGAGAAGCATTTCTATAAAATTATATCACTTGAAACTCTCGTTTTCGAATTCCTTTGAAATCACATGATCGAATTTCAGTGTTTCTATAAATAAACTCCTCTTGACATTCTATTTATATATTTATACCACAGTATTTTTTTCATGAAAATGGTGGAAAACATCTATTCTTCAATTAAGGTAGTTTAATCCAATGTCTTGTCTTATGAAATTTTTTTCATGTTATTAGCTTTGTTCAAAATTATGTTTCATGGAGTAAAGATACGCTTTTTAGAGTAATTATATTAGCTTTTTTTTTCAGTATGTTTTTCATTGTTTTTTCATTTAATAAATTAACAAAATATTTTTTAAAGTTTATTTTTCACATTTCTCTGGTAATTTAAAATTTTTTGTACAAGTTCTTTTGTACTTATCAAAAGTTATATTATGCATTTATTTTATATTATAAAGCGTATTTTTCCATCGTTTTGTATTTCAGCTTTCCGTGATGAGCTTTTTTTGATAACTTGTCACTTTTTTTTTAATCAAAATTTGATAAATACGATTTATAACAAGGTATTTACTATAAATAAAACAATATTTTACTATAATAATATAGTCGAGCAATAATATGAATGTAGAAATATAAAACATTTGATCCGCCAAAAGCAATTTTTAAAAATTGAAACTTTTAATTTAAATAAGCATATGAACATCATAGACAAGCTTTGAAATTGCTTTTATATATCTGCTTAATATAATAATAGTCACAAAACAAAATCCTCAAATTTATAAAAACACAAAATAGCATATTAGTATAATGATAATTATGTAAAATTAATGAATATTTCGTATATAGTTTTGAATTTTTTTTTTGTTCACTTGTCGTGTTTACATGTGATAAATAATCTTAGTGTGGAGAAATATTTAAAAGTTAATAATTTTATTTTTTGTAAAACTCTAATATCTACAGAGACATTTTTAAAAGTATTTTTATGTGTTAGAACTTAAACATTTATATGTAAAAAATTGCACGTTTAGACATTGAAATAACATTATTTATAGAAAACTAAAAAGCACCGCAAAAAATTTATTTTAACCATTCCCTTGGCAAAGAATGCAAATTTAAGTCTGTCTTATTTATATCATAATCTTTAAAATCAATCTGCATTGTCAAGATTCTATTACTTCTTCCTTTTTGAAAACAACTTCAATTCTTCAAAAAATAAATCATGGGTTTTATAGGCAGAAATAGTTCGAATCAGATAATGTTATACTTTGCTTCTATTTGCATCCTATAAGCTTGGAGGAGGTACTTTAAGACAATAGGGAAGAGACTGTCGGAAGACTTCAAAACATTCGAAAATCTGAGCATAAATCCTTGGCAAAAAACCGTTCCGGGTTTCTTTCTTCCTTCCTCTAAATCCAGTTTTCTTTTTATTCTTTATTCTTCTTTATTCTAACCTCTTCCCTCTTTATCTTTTAGCGGTCTTTCGTACAGAAGAGAACAGATTTTCGAACGTAAAGGAAAAACAAGATCGACATACGAAAAGAATGCTTCCAACCGTAATACCCAAATAATACAAAGGCAAGGGAGGGTAGTACAAAGGAGAAGAATAGAAAAAAATAAAAATAAAGAATGAAATATTCGATTTTTTTCCCGGTTGGTTTCGGAAGTTTTTGATCAAGTAACACATATAAAAGATTTGGACAGTTGGACATTTCTTTCTTTTTTTTCTTCTTCTTTTAGTTTTCAAGATGAAATGTTTAATTTCAATCTTTTATCCTCTTCAGAATACTTGGTTAGTTTTTTTGTTTACAACTAGCTTTTTTAATACCATTGTGTAATTGTTTTTTATTACTTTTTTCTTTAAAATAACGAAAATATAAAAAAGGATCGATTTAATATTTTTTTCTGGCAAAATAAATTTCTGGCGAAATAAAATAATTCTTGCAAAATAAAATAACTGTATTTATACATACATAAATAATTCAAAAATATGATACAGTTTGAAACTGCGCATTCGGAAAATTTTGGAGGGGAATCGAAAATTTGTTTTGAAGTTGAGAAATTAAAAATTCATCGTAAAGAGTATTTAAAACCTTAATACAATATTAAGTAATTATACTAAATTAAAATAAATAATAGAAGCATAAATTGCTGAATTTACACATGCATTAATACATTTGAACAGATGACAAAATTAGAAAATGTATGTTGATAAATTTTAGGAGGAAAGTCAAATGAGTATTTAAAATTTTAGAAATTAAAATATATTCTTAAGCAAAGTATTAAAAATGTTGATTTAATAATGAGATAAAAGCATTAGAAAGAAAAATAATAATATCGGCAAGCTCAAATCAAATGTAGATCCTTTACATATAAGTTACTATTTTCAAATTCCTTTCAGTCCAATAAACAAAATTTCAAAGGAAAAACTGTCAAAATTAGACTTCAAAATCACTTTTTAGCCCCTAATTACTTTGTAATTATCGAAGCGCTTTAAATACAAAAGTTGTTTGTCTTAATAAGGAACTAATTTGGCTAATTAGATTTATTTTTCTATCTTCAATATTAAGAAAGTTATAGAGAAATGAAATTTTCGACCCCTCCCCATCATTCCTCCCCCCCTCCCCCTTTGAGCTAGATGGCCCATGTACGAACTCATCCGAGATTTTTACATTTCTATCAACATAACCCAACACGCCAGTTAAAATCTAGACAAAATCACTCTTGTTATCCTGTTCGCAAGATTATATATATATATATATACCTTTTGAACCACTACTATAGGTAGTCTTCCTTTAGGAATCTACCTAAAAATGATTGAAATTTGTAACCGCAAAGCCTCCTACCTAGCTCTTTTGTTCCGTGGAAAAGGTTTTTTTAATTAATATATTCTTTTTATATATTCCTTTCAAGTCAATGCAGTTAATTAAGATATTTCAGCAAAGACAAATATATGAGTTAGTTTTAGTGCGGAATGGATGCTGCACACAAGTCGATGCAGTCGATTACATTGTTCAATGTTGAGAGAAATAAATCGACAAATTTGCCGACGGACACGAAATGAAACCTTTTTTCAAAGTAACGACGCGTTAGAATGTCTGTTTTTAGGTTAGCTTGATTCTTCAACTTCTAATGTAATAATTTCATTATTTTTGTACAATTTGAATATAAATGACCAAATATGGTCATCTACTTTCCTTTTGTTGCTGGTTATTTTTGAAAGATTTAAACACGGCTTTCTATAGTATGTGAAAACGAGAGAGTTTTAATTAAGTGGACATAAAAAATTAAAATTGAAAGTTAAGTAACACCCAATTACTGATATTCGTCATAGTGTGTTTTTCGTCTCTGAATGTAACTAATGCTCAATAAAAGACCTGTATAATCGATATCTGTCGTTTTTATTTTGCAGTTAAATTAATAAGCGTATTTTGAAATCGTAAAGCCTGTTTGTATTTTTTTTACAAAGAAATTAATTTGCTTCTGATTATGACTGAAATCGGGGAAAAAGTCAAATAAAAAAAAATATGTTTGAAATTTAGAAATTAGTTTTTTTGATATGTCATGTGATATTTTTGATGTCTAACATGGATTCAAATTTCATAAATGATGGATGAAAAAACAAAACGTATGATGCAAACACTTATACAATAAACACAAATAAAATGTATTTTTCATTTTAAGGAGAAGAAACCCTTCCGAAATTTTTATTTTAAGAAGTAAAATAAAAAAAAATATATTCTCATTACATCATTCAACAAAAACAACAACAAAAAATATTTAGAAACAGTTTTTTTTAAATTTATGAAATGATGCAAACCTAAATCGAAAAGTTAAACAGTAATTTTATTGAATATATTTAGCGTTTTATATGCATTTTCTTTTTATCAAAATTCACTTCCGTTCCGTTTGCATTAAAATGCTTGGCTCGAAATCAAGTTTCTTCTACGGTTTTCTAAAGAAAATCAATAAAATAACATAAGCAAGGATTGAGTTCGAGAATTAAATTACAGAAAAATATAACTTTCTTTAATGTTTAAAAGATAAGAGTATAACATTTAAAAAGCATTTTGAAATCTGTACTACATTCTAGCATTTTTAAAAGTGTTTTAACATTGGTTCAAACAAACATATCTAGAAGGAAAAAAACATTAGTATTTATAATCTTAAAATGCGAAATGACCTTTGACTTGTTTTGAAACAGCATATAAGAGGTTATTAATTTTTGTTTTCGCAGGACTTATGTTAACACTAAGCTCTTGCAAAACATAATTTATTTTTACAAATCATTTTTTTTATGACGCTGAAGAGTTTTTTGGCGTAATATTAGTTCCTAAAACATATAGAAAAACATTTTAAGGAAACTCCGCTTTCATACAAACTTGCTGAAAATATTATTTAAATGTATTAAACTCCAAGTCCTTTAAGGATATAAACATAATGCCCTGCAAATGTAACTTCTTAAAAATTTGATTTAGATGCTACTTTTGTAAGCTGCAATCGGGTTTAGTATTTTAATTGTATTATCAATTTGATAATATTAAAGGACGCCAAGTGATCGAATTGCTAAATAATATCTTTAACGTTTTGATTAACATTTCATACTGGCAACACTTCAATAGTTCTCAGATTTCAAAAGTTTAGGATCAGATAGGAGATTTTACTAGCACTGTTACTTTTACATTTAATTTGAAAAAACCAAATATACGTATTTACTTTTCATGGCAAGTTTTTGATCATTGAAATAACTTTTTTTATAATTTTTTAAAAATATTGTTTTAATAACACTGGCGTAGAAACCTACTTCCAATACATTGGTTTCATCCCCTGATTGTGCGATTGATGTGTTTATGTTTTACTACCTTTAGTTTTCTACCTTCTGTTTTACAGTTTATTTAAACATCTGATATTGATTCATGAATTATATTTTATGTATGTCATCGTGATAGACTGATATCTGGCAAATATCGATACTGTCGGTTAGTGTGTGTCCGAAATTTCACTACTTCTCTTCCTACTAAAGTAAATGTCGATATTCAGCATATACAAATAGTCAGTGTTGAATAAAACTATTCAATTAAGAACTTGTAATTCTTTAAATCATACTTTATTATTAAAACATGTTATGACATAATAAAAAAACCCGAAAGGTTAAGCAAAAATACATTTAAATGAATTTTTTAACGTAAATCGAATTTTTTGCACAAATAAAATTATTGCTCTCACCTCTTCGGCTGAGTTTTCTCAACCTTCACCTTTCTCTTTTCAACCTTCACAAGAAGTCATTTATGTCTATCGAATGTGTGTATGTGTGTTTGTGTGTGTGTGCGCGCGTGTGTGTAAGCATATTTTAGTAGATGCGTGGCCAAGAAGAAGAAACTTTTGAATATTTTAAACCTTAGATTTATTTCACCACTGGAGGAATAATTTATATACAAGGAATAAGTGGTAAGAAATACGTCAGTCTACATCGCGACTCAAGGGCGGAAGAGGCATAAATTTTCCCCTTTGATAATTTTACTGTGGGATTTTGATAGGGATTTCTTTGAAACGTGTCAATTTAGGCAAGGGTATTTTAGATATCTTTAAAGGAATGTTGTAGCATTATGGAATTTCACCCCTTCATTCAGAGCGTGAGAAACTGACTGAACTGAGACTTTCAGTTTTATAGAGAGCGTATAAAATTAATTAAATAAAAGACTGGGAAGTGGGTCAGGAAATAAAAGAAAATTGGCTTATTTGAAGATAAAAATTGGAAAATTGATTAGAATTTAAATTAGATTAAGATATATCATCACACACACACTTGGAATCCATGAAGAAGTATTCTGAATAAAAAAAATGGGGTTAAAAATTAAAAAAAAAAAAACGTAAGAATTCCTGCATTAACTTTTAAAACAAATGAGAGTGCAATGTGCATCCAGTTCATTTATAGAAGAATCATCTGACTACTTGCACAACATCAGTGACTGAAATGATCAGAAGCAAAAGAAAACAGACAATCGTTAAATTCAACCGACTTCCAGAAAAGAAATTCGTTCAAAAACAAAAATGTAATCAAAAGCTTTAATTTCCACAAATGATTTTAAAGGGAAGAAACAACAATTTAATAAATTTCTTTTCCCCAAGTTCACGGCTGTCATCCTTCTCCCATCAGCAGTCTATTCGAGTCGAAATAAAATTCCCAACTTGAGGTTGGACTCGAAACAGCCCTCTTTATCCTCGGGGATCAAAGAAATCTTACAAGTAGTTACACATCGACAGCATTTAATCCGGCTCAAATAATCTCTTCCACGTGACTTCTCGGTGTTTCTCGAGAAAAGACAAAACAACGGTTGAATCGATCCATCGCAACTAAGCTGTCGAAAATCGGATAATCATTGAGCGTAAAGAAGTTTTGGCTGTTCAAAAAGAAAAAAAATATTTGGATTCTCGGTACTCAAAGGAAAAACCACTTTTTTTTTTGAACAGCGGTGCTTTGTGCCTGACTTTTTGACCGAATGATGCACAATCGCTTACGATCGAGATTGAACGCATTTCAGTTTTTATATCGGAGACTCTGTTTTTGTTTTCAAAGATATAATGTCCTCCTGTTGTTTTTATGATTGAGAATGTGGCGAAGTATTTCTGTAAAGGGGTGTGTAACACATGAATTAAATCTTCGATATAAGGAATTCTTTTTTTATAAAAGAGTTAAAAAATTACAATTTCTATAAAACGTGTTTCTTGAAGATATGACATCAGCAGGGTTTTGCTGATTGGTTCGATACGAATTTGAGACAGACTCTTGTTTTGATTATAGTCATTAAGTGCTTGTTTTCCTTGCTATATTGAAAATATGTGAATAGAACAATGACCAATCAAAGAAGTTATTGCAAGAAACAAATACGACCAGAAAATATACGACCGATGAAATTTACCAGAAAAATATACAAGAAGGAGTACAATTCCCTAAATTCTTGACTGAAACTTATTAACTTATTTATCGAAGGACATTTTGATTCTTTCATCATTAGTGATTTATTTATTTTTTTCATTTTTAATGTAAAAAGACATGTATAACAGTATTGTTGACGAAACATTCATCTATAAACTTTGATCGGGAACATGTATATAAAAGTTGCTTCTTACGATAAAACTCAAAATATAAAAAATGAAGAATTTCGCAACATCAAAAACTGTTGAAACGTTTACCACACTCCTCTAAAGAAATCGTTTCTTATAGTGAATTATTGCATAACCCTAACTTCCTTGAGTGACAGCGAAATTTAAATGTGAAGAAATGACTCAAAACATTGTATTAAATACGAAAGGGTGGAGAACTTCTCGACACTAAGTGCTTGGACTTTACATTAATTTATCTAAAATGTAAGCGTTAAATCTTATATTACAAATCTCTATCTCTGTTTTAAATGGATTTTGTCATGTTTATTCAACAATCACGCACGGATCGACCATTACTTGCATTTGTTATTGCCATAAAAAATCAATAGATCCAGCCCAGGAAAATTATATAAGCTACATAAGCTTCCATACTTTTTTCCTCCACTGCCCTTTCTGGTTGTATTAAAAAATAGTTGACACAGTTAAAGAAAACAATAACGGATTTCTTTCTCCGAAAGGTAATCATGAATTGACTAATCCGACCCACCCAGATGCAAATGGAAGAAACTGAATGTCTGGACTGTAGCGACAACAACACTAGAGGGAACAGTTTTTGAGTACTATGGACCATCACCGGTCAGGGTACAACCCTTCCAGTGGGAGGTACGTCTCGTCATCGATGGGCGGTAGTCAACCTCACCTTTCCTGTGACGAGAACCAAACATCATACCGGAAGCTTCCCATCCTCAATTTTAAGGTGCGCCAGTGGGACTTATTCGAAAGGTAAATAAATAGATATATTTCGGATACTTACATTTAGATCCAGCTAGACCGAAAAATAATGTCTCTGTATCTAAAGTCAAGCTTATAAATACAGAGAGGAATTCTCTTGAGTCATAAGAAAATCCGCAAGAGTTTCCTAAAGATATATTATTAGATATTGATATCTCCCAATTTCTCGCCACAGATGAATTTAATCAAATGCATTAGTTTTCTGAATCCTCGAGAATACTGTTCAATTCCGTTGCTATATCTGTTTCAATACATATAGATAATTATAATTCAACAGATGCATTTACTGAATAAATCAAATCACATTCTGTAAACTCCGACTTTGAATGCACACCATTACAGCATATCTCCAATCGCAATACCAATGATAAAATCCAATCATCTGAAGCTGATGATATAACAGATTATGATTTATCGAATCTATTGAAGAATCCCTAAATGTTTTCCTTGACCTGAATGTTGAATTCTAAATTCCATCATTCTTACCTTTTTAGATAAAACAACTCTCAAAGTTATATTTAAAACGCATTATAGATTCCTGTTGCTGACAAATATCTAAAAAAATCATTAAAAATTGCAACATTGTTTTCTTTTTCTTTTCAAATGGTATTCTAGAGGTTTAGTATTAGTTGGTATTTTAGAAGTTTATTATTGTGGCTAAAACATTCAAGACTTTGAGGATTTTTTGATGTTTGATAGATATTCTGTCTTAGCGTTGTTGAAAGGAAATTTTTATTACATATTTACAATATTTTTGCATAAGTAATTATAAATTTTCATCCATTAAATAGGTTATAAAATAAGATTCTTCCATTATTTTTTCCTGCAGGGTATTTTTTTAAAAAGTAGTTTTGTTTTTATATTATTTAAATGTTTTTAAAGATTTAATTAAATATTGATTCACATTTGTGGTGCCCCCTTGTTGTAAACTTGAGAAAAAAATTGATTACTAAGTTTCAGTATATTTTAAAGACTTAATTATAAATTGCAGCTAAAAAGTAGAAAATAATTGAATATAAAAAGTTTTTAAAGATTTTGTTGAATTTATCACTAATAAGATTATTCTACAATGGATATTAATATCAGCGATATTGTAATGAGTTTTTTAATGAAAATACCATTCTTTTATCTGTAGAATACAGAGGGAATAATAATTTTTAATCAAATATACATGCATACATATATATATTATTTAAAATCTTATCGATGATATTAGTTTTGCCTTTTGTAAAAAAGTTTTTAAGCTACATCTACGTTTTTATACTATTTATATACAATGAAGATAATTTAAAATTGTAAAAACTGCTGATGCATCTGTATAAAACTAGAAATTAGATTAAAAATTAAACTTAAAAAAAAACAGAAATTCTAAAAAAGTACTTTTTTATTAATTCCTTTAGAAATTTCCTGGGACCTTTAGAAATTTCGTAGGAATGAATTAGAAATTTTTGGATTTACTTTAGAGTCGCTTTATTTAAAATTACCAATTTTTGTCATTCGATCATATTAGAAGCTACGCTGCAAATAAAAATTTACATTTCTATTGTCTCTTAGGCTACAGTAAAATATCTTTTAAATTAAAGAAAAAATATTTTAATATCTTCATACGGACTGGAATCTATTACATGGTAATGTGCACTTTCCGATTTATAATTTTAATTACATATAGTTAAAAAGAAAAAATCCCTTAATATGCATTTAAATTCGAAGTTAATAAAATGAAATGGTTGTTTCTTTTGGTATAAAAAAGAATTAAAAAATGAATATCGAAATTATATATATATATATATATATATATATATATATATATTATAATAAAATGTAACATCTTCTAAGTTGTAAAGAAAAGGTAAAGAATTCTATTTTTTTTAACAAGAATAATAAATGAAAAATATATTTGTAGTTGATGTAAATTATTCGTTAATTTAAAATTTAGTTCATCGAATAACATGTTTTTCTTTTAATGGAGATCAAATAATCTTTTTTTTAAATTAATACTCCTATTATATTTTACATGAGAACGAATTTTGTTAAATATTGACATTATAATCCAAGAGAAATGCAAAAACGGCGAGCAAAAACGGTGTTACCTAATGTGTTGACGCTTTTAAGATTTTGTAAAATAACAAGTCCTTGAGTAAATAAAGATATTCATACCTTTAAATTTAATTCTAATTACCATATGAATACTAGGACAAAAACTTTTCGCGAATGAATCTCTAAAATTTAATAGCATCTGTTTTCAGAGTCTTATAAATATAATATTCTGGACCTTGTCACCATTTACTTATTTTTAACTCATGAATGAATTAATGCATCGGATTCAGTTATGTTATTTGATAATCAGTTGTCCATTAGACTCGCATAAATATTATATATTTTTTATTCTATTCTATAATCTATTGTCCATTAAATACTCACAAATATTAATGTTTTCATTTTAAAAAAGGTTAATGTAGAAATAAATAACATGCAGTATTGTAAAAAAGGCATATTTCTTCCATTAACTTGGTTTGAAAATGGCTTATAATTTGCTTTACTGATTCAGGTGAAGGCATTTCATTCCATGCTTCTATCTAAATGATCAAAGTGCTGATATAATTCCTAAAATAAATTCAGATTGTTAAGAATTTCTTAAGTTTTATTTATTTATTTATATATATTTTTAAGATAAATTATTCTTTTAATTCTTTATATTTATAAGAATATGTACGAAAGTGAAATTGTAGTAGAATGTTAATAAGCTTAATGTAGTTAATGTTTATACAGCTTATATGTATTAAGCTGTATAAAAATCTAAAAGTAAGGTTCCGGTGCAAAAATAAAGAGAAGAAATTCTGTATTCAGAATTAAGGAATTATAATGTTTAAAACGCATAATAGTTTCAAGAATTTTTTTTCATTCAAATGCTTATTTTATCATGATATTTATATAATTTAAATAATTAAAAACATCAAAGCTCAATCTTAGGTTGTTATCAGACTATTTAATACTTATATCAGGCACCTGAATATTAATGTTTGATCAAAATTTACGAAGCCTTCCTAAAATTGTTTTTAAATTTCTTACGTTTCTAATTCGTTTCTACCTGTATTTTTTAAATGTTTCAACGGGTTTGAGAATTACATTTTTTTATCGATATTGATTATAATGTTATTAAATTCAAGAGATCAGATAAATTTCTTTTAAATAAAAAGTAAATAGCAAATTAGTAATTAATTTTCTCCAATAACATTTTTCAAGAAAGGGAATTTTGGCAAATTAAGTTGGGAACCATAAAAGATGAAAATTATTATTCATTTGGCTACCTTCTATGGTTTAAAGAAAAATTCATTCAAATCATTAATGTATTTTTTGCAGGATAATGATGTGATTTATTCATGCCTTTTCACTTTTTTCTAATTTGGTGGATGGGTAGAATTGAATAGTTTCTATTTAGAACATTGTAGCGGAAAAAAACTAGTGGCCTAAAGGAAGTTAAATATTGGTGGTAATTAGTTTAACATGGTGGGGAAAAAGAGACATACAAAGAGTTCTAAAATGAATAATAGGGAAATACAATGATGAACTCCGTCTTATACAAGCATAATCAAATCGGTAGCGTATAATAATTAATTGACCTTTGTTCTTTGCAGTTACGTCTTCCGTTTTTATACACTTATAGGCAACTCATATTTCTTAATGCTTGTGAAAAGGGAATTGATTTTTTACTCATTTTCTTACGTGCAAGAGTTCTAAAATGCTATCAACTTTTGGGTAGTAGCGATGATAGTGCAGTGGTATATCTTTGGAATTAAATCCTAGGTTAATTGCTTAATTTAATACAATTTTTCTTCATTACATACGACGCCACCTGTTGAGAGTTTAGAAAGAAATATTTAAAACATTTCATGGCGTTTAAAATAATTCGCGTCAAGACCACATACATCGTTTCTTTCTTCAACTTCAAAAATCGTCGCTATTTTCGAGTCATCGCGGTCATAGTCATAGGACTAGGCAGCATATCTATTTTTGGAAAACTTTGACCTTGATCTACCAATTTGGTGTAATTGGTAGATCAAGGTAGATTTGAATAACTGGTCGCAATTACTCAAAAGTAGTCGCGATTTTCGAGTCATTGTGGTCATAGTCATAGGACTAGACAAGATGCTTTCTGTCGGAAACTCATTTTGATCTATCAATTTGGTGTAATAATAACCTACTGAAAATGCATTCATATAAATTCCTTCGTTTTCGAACAGCTGCGTTCTCTTAACAAAAGCAGAACAATCGACAAAGAATTAAACAAAGATGGATTTTATCCGAAATTTAATCGAAATTTTCATTCATAATGATGAAACTTTATTTTAAATTTCCTCTTTGTAGATTTTTTCATATCGAAGCTATCATCCATTGAAGGATGGAGTTGCCCTTTCTTGATTCCTGCATCATCAAATTTGTTCTCATGTATACAAATATATTAAAAGTCTTTTTGATAGATTTTGCCAGATGAAAATTTCTTCAATCGAGTCTGTTTATCGAAATCTGGATATAAAAATTTTTGGAGACTGCATTGTTTTCTTTTTGCATATTTCTTATAAGAAAAATTAAAAACGAATTCAAAGATTAACTTCTATCAATAAATCGTTCATAGCTTAAAAAAAATAACATCAATTTATTATTTAAAGTGATATCGGTCTCTAACATTAAAAAAAAATCCCAGTTTTAAAACTTTCGATTTCATAGACTTTTATTTACTGTGACTGGAACATTCACCACAGTTCACCACAGCGGGGAGAAAGATTGATTTGTGTCACAACGAATTTCCTTTTTGATGCGACAACGTACAACTTTTTGCCGTATAAACACAGAGTTTCATTTTAGTTTTTCCATTTTATTTTCCTCCCTCTTTTTCCGCAAAGCTTAGCATTGCGTCGGTTGCGTGTGATGAGAGTTTCCATAGCAATGCGTTTTGTAAATTTAATAAGAAGATGCTGGCAGGATATTGAAATGGTATAAAATTTTTCTTTTAGTTTTAAAGTTAGCATAGAAGCATAGGGAAATATTTTTCCACAGAGAGTTGCATACTGTAAACCTGGAATTTTATTTTAATTTAAGTATAAGTGCTTTTTAAGCTAAAAATAAATTTGATTAAGTTTTGCTTATTCAGCGCATTTATTTCGAATTATGAATAATAACCGGTTGCATTTGAGTCTTTTCATATTTATTCAAATAAAATTTATATTGTAAAAATAAATTACTTTAAAGCATTTAAATAAACTTGCATTTATCAGAGTGCTAATTTTTTTATTTTTTATTTTGATTACTTCTTACTTTTTAGTCTCTAATCTATACAAATAGTTAAAAAAATATTGTTACGAATCTGCAATACTGTTTCTCTCTGTACATAGTTTCAATGTAAAGAAGAAAGATTTACAGACATTTTTAAAGGATATCCAGTCAATGATCTCTGTCCTTGGATCATTTGGTGACTTGACGAAGAAATTTGGCAATTTTAAAGACAAAAAGGAAGATTCTGGAGCGCAATTTAATTTAACTGCAAGTTCCAGTTAGTTCTGCTATATTTCCGAGTTGAAATTTATAGGGAAAGAAGGAAAGAGAGCCATGTCAGTTTATCCAAATGATATTGGGTAATACTTATATCAAATTCTGATTAGTTCTAGAAGTAATATCATCTCCAGGCTAATTTTTCTGAAGAGAAATTGTCTGACAATAATTTTTTTTACACTCGAGAAAAATCTATAGATGAATCTATTGATATCAGAGAAATAATTTATCCCAGATAAATGCTTTATTCTTCAAATCTCTGATAATGTACACCACCAGATTCCCGATGATAATTGTCTCTTTCGAATCAGGTCGGCTATTAGTTCCAATCTTAACCCATTAGCTGCCATTATTCCCATTTGGGAATTTCGTAATTTTAAGTACACCACTCAGCGCCAAATATATATTTGGTACGCCTGATAGTTTAGTTTCACTCTATATATATCATTCAATATTTTGTGTTGCCGAAAGTGTGTTTTCTGTTCTTCGCTTCTTTACAACAAGTAATCACATTTTAAATCCGTCTGTAAGTTGAGCGGCGGAACAGAATCATCATATTTGATCATATTTTTTGTTTAGCTTTTACATTATAACGAAATATCGTGCCTAAATATGTAGTTCAGGAGCTATAGAAACGACCTGTTAATTCCTTAGTCTTTTTGTTTTCATTAAAAAGATTTTATTGGTCATTTTTTAATGGCACCTATTTGGGATTTTTTCACAGATATAAAATATTTTCTTAAAAAACAGAATTTTTATACTATTAAACTGCTACACAACTTTTTGTACTTATATGTAACTTATCCGACTAAAAATTAAAAAAAAATTGGCAGTTAATGGGTTAAAAATGCTAAAACGCTTTTTATTTTATTGTTAACATTTAAATAAATGATACCTTTACCAATCAAATATTAAGACCATAAGAATGGTGGTGGTCGAAATCAGTGTAAAATCAATAGCCATTTTCAACCACAAGAAATTAAAATTTCGAAAATTATAAACAATGATTTTTTTAAAAAGGAAAAACGTTTTGTAAATTTAATACTAATGTTTAATAAAAATATTAAAACTTACTTTAGTTGTTTTTTATGATCAAACATTCGACAGTGAAATAACGCACAATCTGTTGGATGCTGAAAGAGCAAAACAGCATTTTTAGTAATTATGATTTTCTGTGGGATGATTATAAAATTGAAGAATGATGGGGGATGTGAGAGTTGGAGAACTTTTCTCAATTAAAAATTAAGATTAGGCAAATGGTTCACGGTTAAAATTAATATCAAATTAGTAACCTATTTTAGCAACAACAAATTCAAATTTTTGTAATTAATAATTATAATAAAAAATCAAAAAAGAAAAAGGATAATATATTTTTTCCGTTTAATATTGACGATATATTTCAATTTTTATTTATTTATTTATTTATTTTTTTGCCATCTTACATAAGATGACGTAAGAACGCGCCATCTAAATGGAGTTGGAAGCAAAAAGAGAAGTTGAGGTATGTTTGGTCTTTCTGGAATCTGGGATGTGGATTTTCAGAATTCTACCCATTTAATCATTAAGATCATGTAAATGATTCGCAGTTAAAATTAACGTCAAATAAGCTTTTTCATTAATAATAAATTCAAAATTTTAATACTACATTAAGAAAAAAGAAACATGCTAATAGAATTTCTTAATTTAATATTCAAAATATATTTAATTCATTTTTACCATCATCCATAAGATGCCGAAGTAACGTACCGTCTCCCTAGTGTTGGAAGCTCAAAGCAGTTAAGGTGTTTCTGGTCTGCCCTGGAATGATTTTGATGCTGCAGAGACGAATGTTGGGGGAATCGGACAAGGCATTAAAGCAACTTCATTGCCACTTTAACCCTTATGTTCATTTTGTATAGTATACCATACATACAACTTTATAAAAATATACTACCACTATAAAATAATTTTTAACTCAGTTTTATTAAACACATGACATTTCTAGACATTTATTTATACTTCAAAAACAAAAATAGTAGTTTATGTGTCATTCATAATTTTAAATCAGTTGTGAAAAATAACCGTGAAGATGCGCCACTCAGGTTTATCTAAGGTAAGTTTTATTTTATTTTTATGTTTGTACCCCTAAATATGTATGTTTATTATAAAATACACATGCCTAATTGTTTTTTCCTTACACATTTTTATATATACATACCAATATACATTTTTTTTGCTTTTCTTGAAAAAAGCAATCTTGCCACGATAAGGGTTAAAACACACACAAAAATAAAAAAGCAAGGTAAGGGAAAAATAATAGGAAAAAAAAAGAGCAACGAAAAATTGAACTTTGTCTTTTTTTTTTTTTTTTTTTTGCCATCTTACATAAGATGACGTAACAACGCACCGTCTTCTGGCTCTCTAAGCAAAAAAAAAAAAAAAAAAGAAAAAAAGTTGAAGTGTTTTATGTCTATCTTGGAACGGATTATACTGATTTTGAAAATTTTACCCATTTAATTATTAAAATACTGCAAATGATTCGAAATTAAAATTAATGTCAAATAAATTAACTGTTTCATCAATAATAAATACAATTATTTTTAAAAAGAAACATGCCAATATTTTTTGTCAGTTTAATATTTAAAATATATTTTACTCATATTTACCATCATCCTTAAGACGGCGAAGTAACGTACCGTCTTTCTAGTGTTGGAAGTTCAAAAGGGCAGTTAAAGTGTTTCTGGTCTAGCCTGGAATGATTTTGATGCTGCAGAGACGAATGTTGGGGGACGCGGACAAGGCATTAAAGCAACTTCATTGCCACTTTAAAACACACACAAAAATAAAAACTCAAGGGAAGGGGAAGGTAAGGGGAAAATAATAGAAAAAAAAAAAGAGCAACGGAAAATTGAACTTTGTCGATTTGCGCGGTGGAAAAGAAGTTCTATTCCTTTCCTTTTCCGTTCGTGAAAGCTCCGAGAGAAAATTTTCTTTACTATCTTCTTTCTTCTTCTCCTTTTAAAACTCATCAAGGGAACTTTTCTTTTCTTTTCGATAATATGATTTCCCTATTTCTGCACTTCACGTAGAAAGAAACTTTTTCTGCTGCCTTCCTCTTTCTTTCTTTTTCTCCTTTTTTTTTAACCCGCCGTTTTCTTTTTATTAGAAGATTTTCTCAGCGCCTTCCGTTCCTTCACTTTTAGTTTCTTTATTTTGGAGAAATCTTTTAAGTATATTTTAGAGAGAGGGAGAGGGTTTCCATTTTTACAGCCCCCTCCTCCGCAATAACCTCCCCTCCAACCATCTCCTCTGTTAATCGTCCGGATTCTGTCAGGTTTCTAAACTTAGTTTTAATTAATAACTGAGGAAAAGGTCAAAATAAAAGAAGGGAATCAACGATTAATGAAGAACAGGAATGTCAGGGAAGGAAGATTTATTTATAGTAGATTCATTTTTCTTTGTGGGGGAGCTACCACTATTGAGGGTAGGAATGCGCCCGCCAGCAGAATGCTGGGAAACGCAATGACTAGTCGTTGAATCCACTCTTTTTAACTCCACATTAATTTTTCCGAGAAACAACAAGCACAAACGAACGAGGCTATCGACTCGGAAAATTTCAAAGTTAAAGGATCTTCTTCGTACGCGCTCGCAATCAATATCATTGGGCTTCCGTTTCTTTCTTTCTACAAATAGATTTATTTAAAAGGAACGCTTTTATAAAGCAAGAGGAAGGAAGGATCGATACTCGAGAGAAAAGAGAAATAACGTTATTAAGAAATGTTTGAATATCAAAGTGTTTCAGAAAAGGAAGCTTGGAAGTTTTTCAGAAAGAAATCCTCCCTTTAGATTTCGGAATATCTTTAGAAAGGGTACCTTAATTTGTAGATGCAAATCATAAAACAGAAATCAGCATATTTGTAATATAATAGCTGGTGGAATCTCCAGGATTTGATTCGATTACCTTTTTGGATTTTTATTTCTCAGGAGACCAATGTGGCTATGTTTTGTCAATCTATGTAAAAATAAAATACTTATAGTGAGTAGTTATGAGTATTTGGGGTATTATCGCTGTTATTATGGCAAGATCAAAGTTTACGATCCAGTTTCACCAAACATTCTTCATGTATTGGGGGCTTCCGCATTCTACATATTGCATCAAAGGTAATGCCATTGGTGCGGCGTGGAATTTGAAGGGGGAGGTACTCGTTCAAATATCACTCTTTTACAAATCGTAAAACTGAGAGACCAATTCGTAAAAGTCCCCCTGTTTTCTCAAAATAGAAATATAATTAAATTAGACTAAATATCATATCATAGTCCAATGTTAACGCTACATGACGGATATTGTGGTGGGACATATTTATTATAATCAGTAATTTAATGTCATAGTGCATCAAAGCTTTTTCTTCAACTAGAGAAAAAGAACTCACCCCCATGATATAAGATTATCTCATAAGAAATAATTTTCGAGTTTCAGGTTCATAATCATCTGGAAACAGAGACTGTATCACCAAGTACTGTTGGCTCTAAAAGGCTGGCCACTGTGGTGCAATGGTCATATTTTAATTTTGGTAACCAGAGACCTTCCAGTTCCGTAGATTCCCACTGCTTAGTTTCCTATTCTGTTTTTGTTCCTTTCACTATTTAAATGATCAAATGCAACTGTCATGCGATATTACAATAGCTATATGCTATCATTCTTTTTGGGGGGGAGGGGAATCAGATATATTGAATCCAGCAAATTGATACAAAATGGTATATAAAATGGCTAAATACTCGCACTGACATTTTTAGATTTGACAGTGCATCTGTTATATGACAAATATAGGTTATATAAGTCATATATCATCTATATGACTTATATAACAGATAACCTATACATTCATTGTAAGAGCGCACAATGGAAAGTTTTGGTATACTTATCTTTCTCTTTTCCTCATTTCAATACTTATTGAAGCTAGAAACTTCAGCGCACTTCATATATATATATAAATGCAACAGAATAACAGATTTATAATCCTTTTAATTTAAAATACAAGGATTTCCAATATTTAAAATGCAATATAAACCCGGTTAAGGTCGTCCCAACATTCATCAGTTTTTCTTGCGTAGTTTCTATTTCCTGTCCTATTGCTCTTTATATCCTAATTTCAATTATCTCCAGTATCATGAAAAGTAATACAATAAATACAACTAAAATTTAAAATTTTTTCATAAGTAATAAAAGTTTATCGTTAAATAAAAAAAATACATGGTTAAAATTTTTAAAATATTTTAAAGGAAATTAAACTTACAGAAACGCATTAAAAACGAATTTATTGCAAATTATGATTTAAAAAATGGCATTTTACCATTATTGTTCTTTTATTCTGTTTAGAATTGAGATTCACATACGTGAACTAGCATCTCAATCTCTACAATGGTATTAAATATAAAATAACTGAGACTTTTATTTTTCTAAATAGGTTAATAATTTATAATGCTACAAATTTTATTGCAGTAAATTGTCTGTTTCTAAATAAGTTAATTATCTACAATGCTACAAATTTTATTGCTGTAAAGCACCTGTTTCTAAATAAGTTAATGATTTACAATGTGACAAATGTTATTGCTGTAAAGTGTCTAATTATTTTAAATGATTTTGAAAATTACTTACTTTTTTGATTTCGCAATCTTGGAAACTATTTTGCAAAAGTAGATAAAATAACTACTTCTCTCAAAAATAAATCCAGTGTAGTGCTGACAACTATTGGTATATTTTTAACGCTGCATAATTTAACTTTCTAGAAGTGAAGCCAAAATAACAAAACATTAAACGGTATAAATTTTATACGTCAAAAATTCGAATCCCAAGTGCGTGGACTTCAGGAATGCAAAAGTTAAAGATATATTTTTAAACATTCGTTACCTTAATGAGAGAAAACGATTTTATTTTTAAAACATATTTAATGCACAATTTTGAAATAACTCATTATTGAACTAAGCGAACATCGTTTACAAATCTTTTTAAAAGTCTATTTCGTAGGCTTATTAGCAAAAAAATGGTATTTAACAAAATAAAAACAATATGAAACGTATTAAAATGCATGAAGTCAATAATTATTATGTTACATGAAAGTAATAGCTTTAATGTTTGAATTTGCGTGGGATAAATTCAAACTCATTTTTTATTCATTATAGTTCCATTTAATTATTCCGTTATTACATGTTTATTCCGAGACGTGCAATATAAAATATTTTTATTTTCTTAATTTCGATTTATTATGCTTCTTATACCTTGTATTTTTCAACTGGGAGATACTCGAAATGCGTTATTTTAAATGAACAATTTGAATCGCCAATTTAAGTTCAGCTAAATAATGACTTTTATTTAAGAATTTAACATCATTATTTATTTTTAAAATAAATGATTTTAGGAGTAATTGCATTAAAAAATGAAAACGTCGTAGTTGACCTAGAAATGGATCTTAGGATAGCACGTGCACATTTCATGTCGATAACGTTCACCATTTTGGAAGCATTCTTACGAAAAACGGAAAAACTCTTTCCTTTCTAAACTATGGATTCAGTGTTTAGAAATGTTTTGAAAATTAATATTTAATTATTAATCTAATAATTATCTAATAAGTTTAAAAACGATACTTTTATATATAGAAAAGATAATTTTATCGTTAGCGTTGCTCTTCTTACTAAATGAAAATGTTATATACGTATTTTATTATCTTATTTATTTAGTTAAACATTGCTAATTATCATTTCTTGTAAAGTATAAATGAATGTTGCATCATTTTTTAAAAATTATAAATAACTTAGGAAAAATATCAGCTTTTGAAGACTTTTTAAAATCATTTGGTACTGTCTGTAATTGTTTAGATAAGCTACGAGATTTATCACTTTTTTACGCAACATATATGATTTTTTTCTAAAAATAAATTCGAGCACAATTAGAGGATTTGTATTTTATAACATTTTATGTGAAATTATTTTTTAAAATTTAATTATTATATTGATCTTTGCAAAGGATTTTATGAGATGCTGATTTAATATATGATTAGAGTAACCTTCATTATATTATACTACTCATCTTTGGTGACAAACTGGTTCACCAAGAATATTGATTACTTTATACAAAACTTAAAACCCAGAAGCACCTCAAGTATGAGGATGAGAAGTATCCGGTGTGGTGGTTGGTTCTCTCCTCTTTAGTGAATAGAGAAATGGTGTGTGGTCGGCTATTCTGTACAGATGAAGGGACGTACTTCCTACGGCAGGTATTGTACCGCTTGTTATTATGTATGAAACTTAAAACTGAATCATTATTTCCGTTTATGCTGTTGTAGCATTTCGATCATTCATAATATCCGTGTTACTTCAGGTGAATCGGAGTAGTTGCTTATGATTATACAAAACTTATTTTTCATGATCCCCCCCCGGGAAACATTTTAGGCATGAAACTGTGACATACATCAAAGCTGCGTTATTTTAATAACCTTTCACCTTTTCTGTTCATTGAATACATGAGCCATCCTAATAGAGACAAGTCCATGACATCACGGTGCTGTTAAAAAGGTAACTATTCGAATAATCTCTTCTAACTTTCTGTTAATTCACTTTTTCATGTAAATTGCACATATATTAAACATAGTTTTTCGTTCTTAAGTTTCAACAATGGAAGGACCATGTGACTTAGTGGTAAGGTTTTGGGGATGGAGGACTCCGATCCGAAACCCTAATTATACTAAGGATCTGCCATGTACACGAACTTTGTGCGCGTTAAATCTGACATCATGTATGAAAAGTCCTCCCGTGGGTGCGATGAGGAGCTTCTGAGTGGGGGCGTCAGGTGAGCTGTCGTCTACATCATCTGACCAGGCTTGAAAAGTACAAGATCCGGAACAAAATAGCCATTATGCTGCTTCTAAGCGGGTTATTAATTTATCTAAAAAAATTTCAACAAAAGAAAATTACTCACTTAGTTATAGCAACGAATAAATGAAAACGGTTTGATTTTCTATTTAATAATAAAAATAGCATTAAAAATATTTTTTTAAAAAATTACCGAACATTCAAAGAAATTCGCTAAATAAATAAATTGGTATAGTTAAAAATACAATTTTCAAAATTTTAAATTGTGTAGAAATCAATCTTGAGCAATAATATTTTCTAGAGCTATTTTTGAAAGTCACTAATATGTCGCTTAATTTTTAATTAATTAATATTCTAATTAAAACTTCAAAAGTAGCTCAGAAATGTACATTCCGAGTTTCGCATTCTTCGAAGTATATTTGTACCAAATTTGGTACCTCTAAGTTAGATAGTCTGTGCTGAATTGCGCCAACGCCTCCCCCCACTTTGATATACGTTGAGAAGTTATTTCAAAGTATTATAATTGTATAATAATAGTGAGATAGTATTTAAATTCTCCTATTGATAATCTTATTATAGTTCCGGCACCATCAGCTCAACTATAGTTTCAAAAATGGGGTTTTATGAATAACATTAATTAATCAACCAACTTTCAATAAAATATATGTATTGCATTCGAAGTACACTAAAATAATTTGGTGTTGTTGTTACTTATGGCATTTGCCATAGACAAGCCCGCTAACAAAGTCAGCGATTTAAGCCGACTTTGTGCAGTAGTTTCTGAGGATAAAGGTCCCACCGCGCCCGAGGGCAGAAATCTGACTTCCAGCTCATATGAAGATGACACTCATATCGCTTGCACAACCCCTTTTTACGGGGGCTCTTTCACACACCTCACAGACTGAACACAGAGTAAAAAACAATCATGTCCGAAACAGGACTGGAACCCGGGACGTCCAGATCATGTGGAAGACACTCTACCCCTAGGCCGGTAAGGCGACAGAATAATTTTATACATTGTCTTTCCAACATGTAATAAGAAAACAAAATCTGAAACAAATTTTTCCACCTTCTGGCTGTCGTCACCTTTTGACACTCCCATTAGCCTTTTAGCAGAATAAACATGACAGAATTTTAAAGTGGAACAGGCTGATTTGAATAAACAGTTTACAAAGTTTTTCGAGTTCACTTTGAATTCAATTTGTATTTGATTGACATTTTGTTAATTAACTGATTTACCGGACAAAAATTCTGTTTTGAATCAACAACACAGAAGAACAGTTATGAAATGGAAAAAGTTAATTTTCGTATTCTTTTTTGTCTTAGGCCCTAGTTTTGAAAATTGGTTCCTTTAAAGTTTTTCTCTTCTTTGTACCTCAAAGAAAAATCTACCTGGCCGATCTTTACTTTTGACGTATCGTTTTGTTTCTTTCACCAAAAATATGAAACTTTCCCCATCTAATTTTTTACTCTGCGTTTATTCTACTTCAAATTCAATAATCGATGGCAATTTCTTTATCTTGTTTTTACCTTGAAGTTTTTACCTTCCCCACTAATGGAAAACCTGAGATATAGGATAAACGCTTTTGTTAAATAAAATAAGTGAAATGCGATTTTGTTGCGGTAAAAGTACTTTTGGAGAAACCCGGGGGCATAGGAATAGCTTGTGCATCATACATCATTCAGGGAAGATTTCTCCTTCGCTGTAAAAGTGCCCATAAAAAAAACCTAGGCTAAAACATTATCGTGATCATTTTTCTTGTGACAGCAGAAACTTAAAAGATAGATTTTCGAATGTTGCAATTTGAAAAGCAGAATAGCAATAATATGTAGTGGAAAAACCAGTGGTACCCAAACTTTCTAAGACAACCTTTAAAAAGTTTTTTTTTGCTTTCAAAATACCTTTTTAGAAATCTTTGGAACATTTTTCAAATTTATTTCCATTTCAGTTTCATTTATTCAGGAAAAATAATCCTATTATCTTTAGATTGTGAATTCTGGGAATCATAGGGAATAAAACAAACTTTTGGAAATATATTTTAATTTCTCTACTATAATCTTAAAAATATTATAAGTGTTTTCTCTCGGAAAACATAAATTAAATTTTGGAAAATATAAATCCCTTTTTTTTCAAGAATTTAAAATTTCTTACCTAGCAAATAGGGTTTTATTGTTACGCATTATTGAGGTGCTGATAATTTTTATCAAGAACTTAGATAAATTTTATTAATTTTTTTTTCATTTCTGAAAAATATTTGAAATAAATATAGAATAAAAATAATTATATAACGTAGATTGCAATATTATCTTGATCCATTTGTTAGAAGGGAAAAAAAATGATTTTCGAATGTTAGAATTGGAAATATGATATACAGGGTGTTTATAAAGTCCCGGACCCATTTTGATGTTTAATAACTCATAAAATAATAAAGATATAAACACACTTATGGCATTTATTGATGGAATAACTCATATATTTTCCTTTTCAGGTTTGAATATTTTTACTTTTGTAAATATCGTCTGCGCGTGTGGTTAATTTCAGATAATTTCATTTTCCAGTCTAAATATCTGTACTTTTCTAAATATTGTCTGCTTATTAATTGCATTTTTCTCTCTTTTGTTTTTGGCAACTATTGCAATGTTATGTTTACTTTTGATGTGTTTGTTCTATGTAGTACTTTTGTATGTGATATTTTATTCGAGCGGATACTAAGGAGAATGCATACACCACAAGAGAAAGCACAGATTTTATGGTGGTTCATTGAAATGAAATCGATAGTGCAAGCACAGAGAAATTTCAGAAGAATTTACCAAAAAGATCCTCCATCCAAAAACAGCATCTTGCGGTGGAAAAAGAATTTTCTAGAAATTGGAAGTATCGAAGATAAGAAACGTTCCAGACGTCCTTGCACAAGTGATTTTGATGTTGAGCGTGTCAGAGAGACATTTTTACACAATCCTAGAATATCTGTGAGATCAGCGGCAACAGAATTGGATATGCCAATTTCGACGGTGTACAAGGTTATTAAGAAAAAATTAAGACTACAGGCATACAAAGTTCAAATTGTTCAAGTTTTGGAACCGAACGATAGGCCTAGGAGGACGGCCTTTGCAACAGATATGCTAAGGAGGATAGAAGATGCTGCTGATTTTCTGAAGAGCATAATGTTCTCCGATGAAGCATCCTTTCATGTTTCTGGCATTGTTAAAGTGCGCAAATGGCTCTGTGGATGCCGACATGCTTGTCGCTACCTGGCGTGAAATTGACTATCGACTTGATATTCTCCGTGCGACGAAGGGGGTACACGTGGAAGTTCATTGACAAGGGTCATGAAACTTTTTGAGTCTATTTAACCATTTATGTTATTAATTTAAATCTATCTTTATTATTTTATGAGTTATTAAACATCAAAATGGATCCGGGACTTTATAAACACCCTGTATAGTGGAAAAATTTATCATTTAATATTCTAAATATTTGATATTTTTTTTCTTTTATTCAATGACATATGATATTTAAATTTCATCATTGTAATCCTAACATATGAGGATTTCCTTTTGTACAGAGTAAGATGAATTTCATAAAATATGAGTACCTATTTTATTTACTTCTGTAAAAACAGAAGCCCTAATATCTTTAAAAAATGTCCAGAAAAATTGATTACTTTGATCAACAATTTTGATTAATTCATTTGATATGCTTCTGAATTTTGAATGATATTTTTTTTTCAGAGCCCGACAGAAAGGTGAAATATATATTTTGCAATTTTCATACAGCTGTGTAAGCTATAATATTTCTAGTTCGAGTTTTCCTATTTGATCATAAACATTAAAGATTAAATAAATGTTGTTAGTTAATAATTAATTATAGTTTATATATCTTAAGTCAAATCTGTAGAAATTAGCGAAAGAAAGTAAAAAGCATTAGAATTGGTGATATATATTAATATAAACATATTAAATTTCCTTGACTGATAGTTTGAACTTTTTTGCCGCAATTTTTATTAAAGTACAAAATGCCATATGCTTATATGTTTTAAGCCAAAAGCTTTCTTATTAAAAAAAACCGATTTCAAAACTAATTAAAGTAAATTCTTTCTTCTTAGTATGTCATTCAAAGGATCGCTTGAAAAACATACTGAACAGAATGCCATTATATTGAATCTTATTTCATTATGATGCAGCATATTTTAATTGTACAATAGGATGGTGCAGATATATTTTTTATGAGTAATAAAACTTCATAAATATCTAAAAATATCTTATCGTCATCAGTAGAAGACATTAAACCAAACATTTTAAGATTTTTCGCACTCAATTGAAATTTTTATAGTTTTCAAAATAATACTATTTAATAAAGTTTAATTTAAATTGGTTACTCGCTAATTCTGTATTTCTACTATAAGAAACCCTAATTTTCTCCAAAAAAGGTTCAGGGAATTTATCTGTCATGCTCCGATGCATTACAAATTGATTATCAAGAAGTGTAACGAGATTCATTTAATAAAAGAAAGAAAGTAGTATGGAATTTTGAAACCAGTTTTCTTCAAACTCATTAGCATATGGCACCACTCTTATGGAATCAAAATTTGTTTAAACAAAATTAACTAACATTTTTAAATTAACCAAGAATTGAGTTCTAAAAATAGTGAAATAGCGTATTTTCATCGAAATAAAGTAAATACAAAATTCCAAAACTAATATATAAAAAAGCATTGAAAAGAAGATAACAAAATTTCATGTTTATAAACAAAGAATATATTAAATTCAAAGAAAAATTGCGTTTTGAATAGTAATGAAATAGGATTAAAACAAAGCGACATACTAAAAGCATTAATATGTTATAGAAAAAAACCTATTATAATTGGCAAAAGAAACTCTTTATATTACTAAACATTTCTTTCTATTTTTTAATTATATGTGACAGTTTGAGATATACAGCAGAGGGTGTACCAGATGTTACTAGAAGATATATATATATATATTGTATTGGTGATAATGCAATAAAACTTATTTTTTGATACAAAATTATAGAAATTTATATAAAATCTGTTTCGGCGCGGGTTTTTTTTCCATATTCCTAAGGGAATATGGAAAATTCTTTACCAAGAGTCACAGGACTCCAAAGTTTGGTCTAAACGTTATTTTCCTTTTTATTAGCATATTTCATCGCGTTTACATTTCTTCTCATTTCACCTTTAATATTTCACAAGTTATTTAGATCTTCCTTAAATAAAATAAATGAAACGCAAGCGCAAATGATAATTTTAAAAGGTTCTTTTCCCCCAAGTAAGGTTTTTCATTCCCACGTGTTTTAAAAATGCTAATGTTTTTTTTCCCGTCTGCTTAGGACTGAGCGTTTCGTTTATTTATTAATCATTATGAATTTTATATTAATGAGTATTCATTGAGCATTTAGAAGCTAGTGTTTTAATGAACACAATACAAAATGAAATAGTGCTAAACTTTCTCATTTTTTATTATATATGACATATAAAACTGTTATATCACTTTTAATATTAGCTGCGCTTTTGAATCATGCACAGTTTCTATAATATAATTTTGTGAATCTACAAAAATAACTTGAGGTAAAACTATTAAAAACTGAAAAAGTAGTAAAAAATTGTAAAAAATTCAAATTTTAATTTTTAATTAAAGATGCAGATCAAGAGGATTCTTTGATTTCGATGTGATTTTATATTAAGTTTAAATACTATAAAAATATTTTTAATAATACTTATATTTAAAAAATGTTGGATATACCATTTCAAGACCAATTATTTTTAAACTAATTGCTTTTTTAAACTAATAAATTTTTAAAATAATTTAATTAATTTTAAACTAACAATAATTTTTAAACTAATTATTAATAAACTAATTATTTTTTTTAAAATATTGAATTCTTTAAAATTTTAATTTTTAATGAAGGATACATACAAGAAGATCTTTTTATTTCGATGTGATATCATTTAAATATTATATTAAAATGCTATCAAAATATTTTAAAAAATACCCGTGTTTAAAAAATGTTGGATATGTAATATATACCCTTAGCAAGGACTATTCCAAAAACAATTATTTTTTAACTAATAATAATTTTTAAACTAGTTTAATTAATTTTAGACTAATAATAATTTTTTAAATTAAATATTTATAAGCTAATTATTTTTTTAAATTGAACTTTTAACTTTTAATTTTTAACTAAAAATGCAAATCAAGAGGATTTTTTGATTTCAATGTGATTTTATTTAAATATTAAGTTAAAATACTATAAAAGTACTTTTGAAAATACTTATGTTTAAAAAATGCGGGATATGTAATATATACCTTTAACAAGGACTATTTCAAAACCAATTATTTTAAAACTACATTAATATTGAATTTAACTTTTTGAAAGCTTCAAGAGAAATGAATCTCCTCGCCGAATATCTGAAACCAAACATTTAATAACTTCATTTAACTAGCCATCTGTAAGCAATATTTCCAAACACTGGAACTCTATTTGAAATAAATTGGTGGACATTCATCATATGTTCTAAAAGTGTGTTAAAAGATTTCTCGAATCGCATAAAATTACCTTTCTGCACTGTACCATTAATTCAAAACCCTTAATTAAGACCCTTGCTGCAAAGCATATAATGCGTCTTTCATCTGTGTACTAAGATGTTCCTCTTTCACCGAAGACTAATTCAGAAGCCTGTAAATGGAGGAAATTTCAATTCCAATTAAAATTAATTGGATCATCAAAACCTTTGCCCGGGTTTATAGATTATAGGCTGCCACATTCACAATTATATTTCTGAAATAATGCCTGCCTGATAATTGTACTTACACTTATTTCCCATCCTATTGTTTGTTACGACACATTTGGGATTAATTCACACAGAATTCGAATTTTACAGCGACAATTATTTAAATATTAGTTTACCAATTTTATTCAGCGGCTTTGATTTATCATATCACGGAGAAAATGATAAATTATCGCAAATTTTGTAAAAGAGCTTCTTTTTTTTAATATTAAAATGTAATATTAAAGGTTTTTATATTAAAATTAATTAAATGCTCGAATTTAAGTGTAGTTTTCTAGGTAACAGTTTCTGAAATATTTCTTAATTTCAACCAATTTAAACAGAAAATTTATTTAAATATAAGTTTGCTGTATCTATATATTGGCTTTGAATTATCGTTTCTCGTAGAAAATAATGAATCCTCTTAAATTTTGTCAAAGAGCATCGATTTCTAAGTATGCATTTAAAATGCTATAATGTATAAAATTTAATATAATTTTCTAGGGAAGAGATCTAAAAAACTATATCAAAGTGTTCGAATGAAATATTTATCTTAATGGAAATGGCTTATACAAGGTTAATACAATTAATATATAATTATTTAAATATTAATTTGCTAAATCTATGCATTAGATTTGAATTATCCTATTATGTAGAAAATTGTTAATTGTCATAAAATTCGCGAGGGAGCCCCAGTTTGTAAGAAGGTAATTATAATACCATAATGCATTAAATGAAACATAATTTTCGAAGTAAACGCTCCTGAAATGTTTTCTAATTGCAAGCGGTTTATAGTGATCGAGTACAGTTGTAGAATTTTACAAAATTTTATAAAGTTAATTTATAATGATGTTTTTAAATTTGCTTCCACATTTGGCTTTCGTATGAAATCAAAATTAAATGAATTTATTTGGCCAACTATTAATGAAACCAAAAATATATTTAAATATTGTATTGATATTGTGACATGTAAATTCATAAAATTTCAAAAATCTAATAAATCAAGAACCGATCATAAAATTCAAAGTTTGCTATAGGAATTTTTTTCAAAATCCTTAAATGTTTTCAAGGCATTTAAATGCCCTATAATTATGTTGTAGACTTTTAGGTTATATTATGATAAAGAACTGTTTCAGCTGTTCATTTAGTTTTGAGAAAAAGCTGAATTAATGACGACAATGGAAACAATGACGTCAAATTTATACCATGTTTTCGTGATACTAAGCAGATTTAAAAATAGATTATGTTAAAAGTTAATGTTATTCAAATTTCAAGGAACGCAATCAGAAAGATTTTTTTTTAAATATTGCTAATGTTTTTTGTGAGTGAATACAAAAATAGAGCGTGAGATTAAAATTTTAGCTAAACATTTATTATTTTTAATATTTACAAAAAAAAAAACAAAAAAAAAAGATTATCATTGACAGCTCGGAATCTTAAAGTTTTATTGGCAGAAATCTACTATCAGTTTCAAGATAATTTATTTCAAAGCATTTTAAAAAACATAATTTTAAATCAATCAAGTTAAATATGAAATTAAATTTAAATAAATTAATTAAATAAATTAAAAATAATTAAATTAAAAATTGGTAAATAAATTAAAAAATAATTAAATAAATTAAAAAATAATTAAATAAATTAAAAATAATTAAATTTAAAAAGTAGTTAAATAAATTAAAAAAATAATTAAAAAAATTAAAAAATAGTTAAATAAATTAAAAAATAATTAAATAAATTAAAAAATAATTAAATAAATTAAAAAGTGATTAAATTAGTAAATTAAAAATAATTAAATTAAATTAATAAATTAAAATTAAAATTAAAAAAATATTTATGAAATTAAAAATTTTATTGATATATTGGAATAAAAATCCAATTTATAAACTTTTAAATGGAAATTCGAAATTGCCAGCAACACAACTAAATTTAAAATATAAAAATTGGAATGGCGTAAAATTAAAATATAAAAATTAAGTATAAATATTAAGATGGAATTTATAATACAAATGAATTAATCGAGACATTCCTATTCTTGCTATTAGAATTGGTAGATTACACATTTGCACGAACAATTTGTTCCGATGTGTCTGAATAAAAAAAAGAGTAATTTGCAATTATTAGTCTAAAAGCAAGATAATGATTTTTTTCGTTTAATTTACATTCAAAAGTGTTATTCAAATCTTAAAACAGTTCACTATTATTAAAGCTCAGGGTATCGTTAACATCTCTTTTTTAAAGTGGTATTCTTCAATGATAATACAAATGTTTTGTGATATGACAAGAAAAGGCAGATTTAGATTCTTATGATATCATAGCCTTTTAATTTGAATTAAAAATGTAGATAATTAAAAGTTAATCGAAATTAGGTCGAGATTTTTTTCATGAATTTTCGAATATTTTCATTCGAAATTGAAATAATCTCTATTGAAACATTACTGTCACAGACGAAATTCAAGGCATTAGCTGCATTTGTCTTTCACTGTATTGTTTCCTCATGATTCAAAATTTGCCTTTTTCTTAGATAAATTGAAGAGCAAGAAAAATGAAAAAAGATTTTGTAATGATCGCTTTCAATAATATTGTTTCTTACAGTGTAAAAGAAAACATGTAGAAAATTAAAAATACTTAAAAATATACTACGCAAAATGTAGAAAATTAATTAAAGTTCACTCTTAATTCTTTACATGAATGTTTCTTTTCAATAACTTCTGAAATAACTTTTATTGAATCATTACTGTCACAGAAAAAATAAATATATTAACTGTCAAAAGTTTAAATAATTATTTCCACATAATTCAAATTTTCTAAATCACGCTAATAAAAAAAAAATGCTTGCGCGGCCATGGATGACAAAATCATCCTAGATAGCATAACTCTTAATGAAATTGATTTTCATTTTGAAAGAGCCATCTTATTCTTTGCTTATTTTAAACATAATTCAGGTCATCGCATGTGACAAACAACTTTTTAGATGCGGTTTCATTTTCAAAATATTTGAGTTCTTGTAAAAAATTTGTATCATACTATTTTCTAATCTTTGCAGAAAAAGTAAAGATAGTAACTATTTAGGGAATTCTGATACACTTTTTGAATAATAATTCATTTACATCTGTTTGAGATCTTTTAAGTCCCTGTTTTTATCTTTTTAAATACTTTGTCAATTTCATACAATCGAGTAAGTTGTTTTTTTGTTCATAACGTTTGTGTAATCTAGCTTACCTTGAATTAAACAAGAATTACTTTATCGAATTCTTTGAGTTTTATGGATAATATAAAAATGAAACATGAAATATTTTAAGAATGGAGAATAAAAAAAAAAATTAAGATATTCTTTTCATGCATTTTTGATATTAATTTATTCATTCTTTTCCAGCGATATGTAAATTTCAAGAAGATATTTTAGAAAAATAACTTTTCTTGAAGAAAAAGAATTTTGCTTAAAGGAATGCAGGCTAAGAGATTTTATAGAGGATTCCAGTCCAGCAAACTTAGATATTTTCTTCTTTTACTGTTGAGGGTAGTCAGTACAGTAGCTAATCAACACAAATATGCAGAAAATATCATAAAATAAAAAAATTGTCGGGGAAAACAAACAGCTGCAATTTTCATTTTTTACATGTTTTCAACATTTTATTTTGTTATGAGAGTTTAACAGCGCATAAGTGAATCTGCTGAACCAAATCCATAAAATTTTGAAAAAAATAAAAATTTCGAAATTCCTTATGGAATAATATATTAGGAAAGATGTCTTTTAGTCTACGTATAGATGTAACATCACTGGCTGTGAATAGGTGAAGGCTCACATATTCGCTTTCAATATTCAAATGTATGTCTATTGCAGATGCTATTACTTTTTTTAATGAAAAATGCATTACATATAAGGAGGGAAAAACTCGGATGCTAATTCGTAGCAAAATATCAAATAAAAGATTATATACATTGTTATGCCGGCGTCCTGGCATAGGGGTAGCGCGTCTTCCCCGTGATCTGGGCGTCCCGGGTTCGAGTCCCGGTTTGGGCATGGTTGTTCTTCTGTTGTTCTATCTGTGAGATGTGTGAATGTGCCCTCCTGTAAAAGGGGGTTGTGCAAGCGAATGAATGATGCGTGAGTGGCAAAGTCGTATTCTTGGCCCTAGTTGGCGCTGCTATAAAAAATAAGAGACGTTCACTTCAGGCTTAAATCGCTGTCTTCGTAACAGCGGGCTTGTCAGTGGCAAGTGCCATAAGAAACAAACAACAAACATACATTGTTATAAACTAACAATTCGTGGTTTTAGAAAATAATTTATACGCTTTAATTTCATTTTACATTTTTCAAGTGTGCGAAGCTAATATTTTATACTCAGTTCACCATTTGATGTGTTTCAAAATTTTCTATACTTGCGTGCTCTTGATGATGATGCACTATTTTAATCCAATTGATTTGATCTGATAATAAAAAATCAGTTTTGATTCCATTTTATTGCCGTCATTTTTCGTCACTTGTAATTAAGTTGTGAAAATATTTTATTTCAAGATTCAATAATATTCAAAACAATGAATCATGAAACTTATTAAGCTTTAAAAAGTGGAAATTAATTAAAATAAAATGACTTTAAAAAAATTTATATTAATGTATTAAGAATGAGAAAAAAATTACACTTATATAAAATATGGAAAACAAAACAAAGCTTTATAAGTTTAAGGTCCTAAAAAACAATGATATGAAAGATTTCAGCTGCAATATTTATTACAGGTAAACACATTTATAAACATTATTTAAACATTTAAAATATGATATCCATTTCTATTAACATTTAACGCATTTGCGATTTTGCTTTGCCTTTGAAAATGTTGACCAAAATTTATATTCCACTTATTGCACATTAACGAAACCGTGTTTTTAAAAAATATTTATATCTTGATGTTTAAGGTTTAAATTTTTTAAATGCAACGTAATGCTCCCTGAAATGTTTTCGAACAGAGAAAAAATATAAACATTTTTCTTAAATTTTATTTAATAATTTTTTTTAAATGTCTCCGATGCGCACATTACACCTTCTCGAGTATGTGTTTGTTAAAGACATATCCACACGAACGCACTCCCATACACATTCACTCACAGGTAAACACGCATACAGGAATTTATTATTATTTATTTAGTGCAATGAAAGTTGATATTTTAAAAATTATAAACTAAGGACTGTAAGCTAAGTATAGGCTTTTTAGTTCTTAATTCTCATCAAGAACTGCTTTATCCTATTTTGAGATTCCAAATTTCTATATAAATACCGAATGCATTTTCCTCACATTAAACGTTTCCCACTTGTATACATTCCGAAAAAATAATATCATCAGTATTTAAAAAGTAAAAACTACTAGTCCCATTCCTTTCCATTCGGTGGTAACGACTCTTTTACGACGGACATCAACATTCTGACCTCTCTTTTCTACGTCTATAACTTTATTAGAGGCTTTATTCTTTAGGAAGGGATATCTCCTGCGGTAACTCAGCTAATAATTCGAGAAATGTCTTCGCTTTAATTTGTTTTTTCTCTCTCTCTCTCTTTTATGATTGCTTTTCTTTTTAAGGAACCAGAGTTCAGAACGTTCTATAATTCCTGATGCGGCAGAAAACTTTTTTGCAACGTTTCGAGCTCACTTCTGAATGCCGTGTCGCTTTTCTTACGGAAATCGAGCCAAAAAAAGAGCTTTACCGATAGAAGGATGTGAGTCTGAGCCAAACAAATTAACTTTTATAACGGCCAGTCGAAGGATGGGGTGAAATTTTATTGCTTGGAAATAAATTGTATTGCGTGACGCTGAATAGAAGTTTCGCTAACGGTAACGTATCGTATTTGTGCTTGGGTCGCGGTATCACCGTTTCGGGTAAGGTGAGACGTTGAACTCGTTAACGATATTTGGAAGAAACGCATCGATAAAAAAAAGAGTGAAAAGGAAAAGAAAAGGAGATGTTTCGTAGAATTTTTTGAATTTTAAAAATGTATGCTCATCATTTATTTTTATTTTCCAAAAGTAAATTACACGTGGAGGTTTTAAAAAGGAATAAACTTTCCTTCGGTTGTGCCTTTTTTTCGACCCTAGAAGTAATCAAAGTAAGATTCGAGAAAGAGAATTATGTTGCTCTTTGTATCGACATAATGATATATATGGACTGAAATAAATCCTTACAGAAACCAGTTTAACGAGAGAAACATTTATTTTTCTCTCGGAATATTCTCTTCTCAGCTTTATGTCTCGAACTTTCTTTTTATCGTATAATTTTAGTATTCCTCAGTAAATTCTGAATATGCCTCAGAAGTCAAAGTTTGTATAAAAATTTATAATATGGTAAATTTACAGGGTTTTTTTGCGGCAGATGTGAGTTTTTGAGCCATTTTTATTCTATTCAGAGGGAATAGATAAGAGTCAATAACATGTTTAGACCATTAAAAGAATTTTACATCAGAGAATACAGCAGAATTAAGCAGAACAAGAAATAATTCTAGCACTGGTTACAGCAAATCAAACAGCGAATGAACCCCATACAGAGTGGAATCATTGTAAATCATTTCCCAGTTTTGTTTTCACCTTATAATTTTTGAAAAGTTTCTCAACTGTCATTAATTTTTCCATGATTATAGAAGAGGATATTTTTTTTAAAAAAACATTTGTGCACCATCCAACTATAGTTCAAAATTATGAGTCTGCTCTCAATAGTGTAGCTTCAATCCAGGAGGGTTAGTCAACAAGTCGAAACAAGGAAGAGACATTTAAGATCGTGACATTAAATTTTTCTTTTATTTATCTATATGCATTTTCTTGTTCACGCAGTATCAATATCTATAAAAAGTTTTGAAATTATCTCCTAAGCCAAATTTAAGATTGAAGCTATAACCCTTATCACAGACTTCAAACTGAAGACAAATTTTTGTATTCATTTGAAACAAAAGAGTAGAAGTATTTCCTGATGAAAGATTGGACAAATAATTCATGCACATTTGTTAAAGAAAGTCTGCCCTTCTTACAAAAGATTATTAAAAATAGCTTTGGTATTGGTGTACTAAATCATAGATTTTTTTATTTTTAATTGTTTCTTATATTTTAAATTGGAAATAAATTATAAATTTCTTATATAAATATGAATAAAAATATAAATTTCTTATATTTTTGAAATAAATCCCTCCTAGATGGCGCCACGGATACAAAATCAAAACCTAATAAAATGACACTTAAATGAATTATTAAAATAGTGTGTAACAATTCAGAACTGACTAGGTTAACAAAACAGAACTTAAGGCTATAAGGAACTGAATGAAACATTTATTTCAAAATTCTATCTTTACATATTTAAAGCAATCAAATAAATAAAATTTAAATCTTTAAGAACTAAATTCTCTGTAAAACCTTAAAGCGAAAATTATTGTTTCAGGAGCATTTATGCACATAAAATATGCGAATAATTTTAAGGAATAGTGTTAATTTGGTGTCACAGTGATACTAACCCTGTAAATAAAGACATCAAAATATCAAATAACAGAAATTATTAACGTGAAGCTGAATTTTACCCCCATTGATATATTTTTACAAAATTGCTTCAAACCTTTTAGAGCCCCCCCCCCCCCCAGTCTCTCTGAAAGGTTTAAAATATCCTTATTAACAGAATAGCAGAAATAATTAACAGAAAATTGCAACTAGGACGTCCCTTCTATGGAGGATAGGAATGGGTCTTTTAAATTTAATAAAATGCTCTGATTAGCATAATATTTGATTATCATGCTTCAAATCATGATAATATGAAGAAAATATAAATCTTCTAGAATGAACATCTCATACCATAAGTACTCCTACCTTCCTATTTCTGGGCTGGACAATGGTGACTAAGACGATTTTGGTGTAATTTGGTATATAAGTTTGTTATAGCCGTTTCTGAAATATTTTAGTGCAAGACCTGTCCAATCTACTTCCTTCTGGTAGTATGAAAAAGAATGTTTTAAGTTTAACAAATGAAACGATTACCATACATTACATTTTCGTATTCTGTTGAGATAAAACTATAATTGGCTTAAATCCTCATTAAGAAACCTCTTCAACTGATCACAGTATTAATTTTTCTCTATCTCGGTTAAGCGATGGTGACTAAGATGATTCTGATGAAAGTTGAGGCACATCGTCGTTATTTTACGTTATTTTTTTTTATTAATTCGTTATTTTTTTAAAGAATATTCTTTGTTTATATCTCCAATATATAAATATGGAGCCGCCAACTTAGCAGCTTCACGATCAGCCTTTCTTTTCAAATTGGAGGATTCATGCTCGGTCTTTCTTCGCATTTTTTCATCTGATATATCTGGACGCAATATTGCTTTTTATAAAAAACAATACGCGGTTAACACATGTATTGTTTAAATATTCAGACAATTGCTGGCCGAGAGACGAAACATTTCCGTTATTCGAAAAAGATAAACTAACTGGAAAATGATTCATTATTCCCACAAATAGTGTTTCTAAAAGTAGAATTAACGAATAATATTGTTTTAAACTCATTTGATGTTAATTTGTTGTTTATTATAACTTTATTTGTCCTTTTTTGTCAACATTTCACCGTGAAGTGCAGTGCAAATACTTACTACGACGTAATAATAATTTTCATTAAATATTTCAAAACTGAAATGTTATGTATCAGGTGACTCTCTATCTACCAATCACAAAGCGAACGCAATGTTTACATAAAAATCCTTTTATGTAATAAATAGATGTAATAGCAGGGATAAAATTTGATTCCCGTGTTTAAACCGATAAAACTTAGAATATAGTAATGTTAAATCATTTTAATGAAAGAGTATTTGTTTAGAGAAATTTTTAAGAAATTCATTAAGAATGTTATTCATTATTCAATTGAAAATGCTGCAATGATAAACGAGCTCTAAATCCTCACCTTCTAAATGGATGAAGCTGAACCATTGAAAGACGTTTAACAAACGGATCAGTTAACCAGAAATTTTTATCTTCCTTCTAAAAGCAGGATTCCTCAAAATAGTTCCAACATGGTGAAAGAAATCATATTAAACACAAAATATCATGAAATGAAACTGAAATCTGCGGTAATTGTCTCCTAATACCTTTTTTTGTCTCCCGTAATAAGGGCATTACCCCTGTTTCTCTATACATACAACTAATGCCTTGGGCTAGGCCGTGAACGCCACGGGGACTCAGACTTCAGAGTTCTGAGGATCAGAATCATAATATAGAAAATCTGTGCATGTGTTTTAATTGTATAGCATTGGCGAACAATAGTTACGAAATATCTTTTTGGCGTTTATCTAAAATTTTATGTAGCATGCAAGCATTAGTGAGTCTTTCGACGATTAATCGTCGACCTGCTGATAATATATAAATAGCAGAAAACAGAATATGTATTTTAAAAGCCTTCTTTCTGGCGGATAGAAACCAAAATTTGACATAGAACTACAAATGTAGCCATAAGATCTCATATTAAATTTAATTTATTCAAACTATTGCGCTTTTGACTTTATATGCTTTTACATGCATTTAAAAGTACAGACTAACATACGGACAATATTTTGAGGATGTGGTTTCAAATTTAATAAGGATCTGTATTTTGGATGCCTAGGCTTTGTACCAAATTTTATTTGGCTAACTCTTTAAGTTTTCTAATTATCTGTTCTAATTATCTTTCTAAACCTGTTCACTTGTTCTCTGATAGACTTCCTGAGAATGGATTTGGTTCAAAATATAATAGACATCTATATATTTGATATAAAGTCTATGCAACTAACTTTATAAGTCTAGTTTGACACATTTTTGAGTTAATGTGTTCGACAGACACATTAACTCAAATACAGAAAGACAGACATAATTTTAAAAAAATGCCTTTTTTTGATTCGCAAAGGTCTGAAATGTAAAAATTCGTTGCTCAATTTTTTGGACAATTGCAATGCCTTCTCTCTCTATCAAGGTATATGCGAAAGTAAAAACGCATTTATACCTATCTTAAAACATGAAAAGGATTAGTATTTACGTCATTTTACAATTTGTTTTGAAATTTCAAAATATTGCATCACATTTATTTCTAAATGATGTAAAGTCTACATAACAATTTTTTTTCTGTCTAGCTTGAAACGTTTTTGAGTTATGGTATTCAAAGAGAGACAGACATAATACCAGCAATGGTTTTTTTTTTTTTTTTTTTTTTTTTTTTTGATACGGGGAAGTCTGAAACGTGGAAATTCGTTGTTCGATTTTTTTGACGTTTGTAATGCTGTTTCTTTCTATGTTGACTTTAGTGAAAGTAAAAAAGCCTATCTTAAAACATGAAAAGGCTTAGTATTTACGTCATTTTACAATTTGTTTTGAAATTTCAAAATATTGCATCACATTTATTTCTAAATGATGTAAAGTCTACATAACAATTTTTTTTCTGTCTAGCTTGAAACGTTTTTGAGTTATGGTATTCAAAGAGAGACAGACATAATACCAGCAATGGTTTTTTTTTTTTTTTTTTTTTTTTTTTGATACGGGGAAGTCTGAAACGTGGAAATTCGTTGTTCGATTTTTTTGACGTTTGTAATGCTGTTTCTTTCTATGTTGACTTTAGTGAATGTAAAAAAGCCTATCTTAAAACATGAAAAGGATTAGTATTTATGTTATTATACAATTGGTTTCGAAATTTCGAAATATTGTTTCATCACAACATTCATTTTTCTAAATGCATATTTATTAAAGATGCAACCGTTTTTTATTTTCAAAACTTTAATTTTGATTATCCTAAAGCCCTTGTTCGCTGTAATCCATTTTAAAGTCCGATCAAGCCAGCTACAAGAAAGAAATATTTAATCCGATTTGTCAAGTCTACTTATGAAATGTCTTTTATTATTTCATTAGATCCAAATTCAAACAGAAACGCGAAGTTACAAATTATGTAATTGTGTTTTACAACAGTTTAAATTCTTCGACAGCTTTGATATAATTTCTGCTTTGATAAATACTTTTTGAAGCTTAATAACAATATATATTAACTTGAAGGTCAAAGATCATTTTTGCAATTTTATTCAGTTTCATGGCAATTTTGATGGAAGGAAAAAAAATGTTTCGAATGAATTTCTAAAAATTTTAAACGACTAAATAGGTGGCTAAACGGATTGAGTAATGCTTACGATAAAATTATTGACCTGCATTAAATGCAAAATAATTGTGATTCCTGTGTTTTGAAATTGGAAAAATTATGCCTTGGCTATTTAATTAGAAAATCTTCTGCTTTATAACAGAATGCACAATCGTCGCTATTCTGCTAGTTGACAAACGACTAAGTTGGAAGAAAGGAGAAACGAATAAATATATTCTTGGCATTTTAAAATCTTTTTATAAGAGAAAACGAGGTTTTGGTACTCTGGTGGTCCGAGTTTCGCCAAACTCGAAACCTTATTCCACTCGAAGTTTGGAGATGCGGCGATGACTCAATTGTTGTCCTTGTCATCTGGTGATAGCTCAAAATTTCGAGGTCCATCACAAAATAGTTATCTTGCTCCTTCAGAACCAGTCTTTAATATAACTAAACTAAATTGTAAGAGAAAAAAATCAAGTATATCAACACATTGTCATATACAGGGTGTTTCATAAATGATGGGAGTAACTTTAAGGGGTAATAGTACACATCAAGACGAGTAATAGTAAATAGGAAACCAAGTGTCCCAAACGTCTTCCGAAGGAGATAGACGCCATCAAAGTTTAGGGCCCTAAATTTCAAATGATGATAAAAAACGGAAAAATGGATCGATTCATTTGCGGTTTTCGCTAAAATCATTCTTTAAATTAGTATTTTCTTTAAAAAAATAATTTAAAGACAAAGTTTAAAAAATGCCGATAGAGGGCGCTCTAGACTTTGGAGCACCGAACAACTACTTTTTATCAGTATTTTTTTTTTATTTTGTTAAATGTTTACTAAAGCTTAGACTTTAACTTAAATTTTGAGCGCAAAATTGAAACCATCGAGAGTGGTTAAGTGGCGCAAATTTAACTGAGTTCAAGGGGTTAGATTTTAAACGCTTGTATCTAATGAGCAAAATAATAAATGATGAAGCAAACTTTAATAGGTGATAGTAAAACACCAAAACAATGAACTTTCATTAGAAAATACATGATTTGAATTCAAACGCAAACGTGTTAGAACATCTTCAAATTTTATCCATGCAAGCGTTATAGCTGCAAGTTTCTGGAAGAAGAACATGAAATTGTGATATGGGGAAGAATAAGAACGCATATGCAAATTGATATTAAGATAAAAGCCACTGACCCGAGTGTGCAAGTGTAAATCCCGGTAGAAACGTAAAGAAAGATGTTGTCCTTCACTAATCAAGAAAAGGCTGATATGCACTTCATCTACGGAACTGCAAATAGGAATAGTGCAGAGGCGCGACAATTGTACGGAGTAAAGTTTCCCAACAGGCGGTGCCCAATAATAAAACATTTGTGCGCTTGCACAGACAGTTGTGTGAGACAGGATCCTTTTTTGGTGCACGTTCAAGTGCAGGCTGTGCGAAATCTAACAGAACGGTTGCTGTGGAAGAAAAAATTCTGGTTATGGTGGCTAATCATCCAAATACAAGCACGCGAGCAGTGGCTAGTCAAATTGAAGTATCACCCTCCACGACATGGCGAGTACTAAAGGATGAAAGTATGCATCCTTTTCATGTCCAACGAGTCCAGGAACTAACTCAAAAGGATTTTCCTCGTCGAATGGATTTTGCTCGCTGGTATCTGCAGAAGAACACCCTAAATCCCGACTTTGGTGCAACTGTGCTTTTTACAGATGAATGTACATTTACACGTGAGGGTACATTTAACACCCACAATTCCCACCTATGGGCAGATGTAAATCCACATGCATCTTCTACACATGCATATCAGCAACGATTTTCCATAAAAGTTTGGGCAGGAATAATTCGTGACCATCTACTTGGACCTTATCTTCTGCCAGAACGCCTGGATGGAAAAAAATCTTACCTTTCTGCCACAGTTGCTGCCAGAAATGATGACAGATGTTCCCCCTCGTATCCGGCGAGTAATGTGGTTCCAGCAGGATGGAGCACCAGCTCATTATGCGCCAGAGGTGCGAAATTATCTAAACGCAACCTTTCCAAATCAATGGATTGGGAGAGGTGGTCCTGTCCCTTGGCCAGCGCGATCACCCGATCTTTCATGCCTGGATTTCTTTTTGTGGGGGCACCTGAAGAGTCTTAAGTATGAGACTCCTTTCGAATCTGCAGAAGAACTCGTCGCCAGACTTTCGGCCGCTGCAGAGGAGATGCGCGATACTCCTGGCGTGTTTCAGAGGGCTCGTGAATCCCTTCTTCGCCGCTGTACCTCATGCATCGCCTCTAATGTCCAGTGTTTCGAACAGCTATTGTAATCATTTAAAATTAAACTTTTTTTTTATAACGTAAATGTTCTTTGTTTTCTTTTTTGTCTCTTAAAACGAAATCTCTTTCAGCGCCTTCTATCACCTTCGGGTTAAAATTACGACTATGATTTCCTTGAATGTTGTTTGTTTTGGTGTTTTACTATCACCTATTAAAGTTTGCTTCATCATTTATTATTTTGCTCAATAGATACAAGCGTTTAAAATTTAACCCCCTGAACGCGGTTAAATTTGCGCCACTTAACCACTCCCGATGGTTTCAATTTTGCAGTCAAAATTTAAGTTAAAGTCTAAGCTTTAGTAAACATTTAACAAAATAAAAAAAATGCTGGTAAAAAGTAGCTGTACGGTACTTCAAAGTCTAGAGCGCCCTCTATCGGCATTTTTTAAACTTTGTCTTTAAAAAATTTTTTTAAAGAAAATACTAATTTAAAGAATGATTTTAGCGAAAACCGCAAATGAATCGATCCATTTTTCCGTTTTTTATCATCATTTGAAATTTAGGGCCCTAAACTTTGATGGCGCCTATCTCCTTCGGAAGACGTTTGGGACACTTGGTTTCCTATTTACTATTACTCGTCTTGATCTGTACTATCACCCCTTAAAGTTACTCCCATAATTTATGAAACACCCTGTATTGCACGCATATCGATATGCACATTTTTTTCTATTTCAGAAATGGCATTTGAAGACAATAAGAACACATTAACACAATTTCTTTTTCTTCCAACTTAGTAGTATATCGATGATATGAATATTAAAGAATTTTTCAAGAATAAGAAAAAGCTATTTGCTTTAATTTAAGATGTAATGCTTCCAGCGTAAATGGTATTTGAAATAAAGATTAATTTTTTCTAAAATTGTTAAGTGACTATGAAATTAAAATTCCATAATTCTTTTAAACGTATTTGTAAACCCTCACTTAAAGATAATCTTCAGTCTAATGTTTTTTCTTTGCTAATATTTATTCCATGACGAATATTAGTTTGAATTTAAATGAAAGGTTATCCAAAACAAATTTTGGCAAGATAATTGAAAAAAATATGTTCATTAAAAAGTGTTTAAATTGAAATTTAACTCCGTTTTTGCTATAATTTTGTCCTTCTATTCGAATTCTGCTTTTTTTTCTACAAGACTAAGAGTAATGAAATATGTTTTTCAACGCATAAAACTTTGAATACTAATTTCTCATCTTACGCATTTCACAATGATAAAATGAAGTTAAATATAACTTGGAAGTTTTTTTTTTTTATTTGTTCCTTATTTTTCGAAAGTTCAGTTGTAAAAGACCTCCTGTTGGAACTTCAAGGATAAAGACCTTTACAAGTACAATTTATTTTTATGATCTTTGAATTGCAAAATCCTTAACTATATTAATCTTATATTGCAAAAATTTCTTAGTTATTATTATCGTATATTGGGAAATTTTAAAAACTTTACTAAAATATAAACTACGTTTGAAATTTTGAAAAAAAGTATAAGTGTTCCATGCTATTAACTGTCTAGAAAAATTAGAAATTGCATTAACGCAATTTGGCATATGCTTTCAAATTGAGTAATTTTTCCTTATAACTGAAATTACTCTTGCAGAATATTTTATGATCCAGACAAACAAGTAAAAATGCTTTTAATAAATTACTTTTCAATGAGACATTATTACAAAGCTAAAATGGATATTTTATATGCAAATTAATACACGAACTGTCTTTATAAAGCTAAATGGCGCATTAATTTTCAATGTAAATAGCGCCAACCTGAGTTAAATTTGTCATCGATATATATCTTTTGTTGTATGTTAAAATTCTTTTATCGATGGCGAAATGTGCTTTTCGACCTTTTTTTTTATTTCTATGCTTAAGAAGATCTTCAACATTTAGGATATTCCTTAATTAATGATGGAATCAATTCATTACAAATGATAACTTAACATGAATTCAAATATTTTAATTCCAGTGCTTGAATAAACGTTCCTATTTAAAAAGCTAGTGTCGCAACATGATTTCAATCCATTAACACGATCGTTTATGAGTTTTCGAGTAATGAATTTTATTTGTAAAATGAATGATGGTCTTAAAAATTTGCATTTAGAAGTGATTGATCTCCATACTGCGTAAGCATTTAAGGTAATCCGAATGATCACAACATGAGGTGGGAACTGAGGATGTAATTCTGGGGACTATGCCTGAACCCAACTCATTCATCACCAAAGTTCCATCATTGGATTACAGGCAACTCGACTCCATAGCTTTACTATACTTTCAAAAAAGGAAAAATGTTCTTTTTGATATGGTGTTTCTCATTTACGCATTCCTAGAGGGGTAAAATAACATTTTAAATACGTGATATTACATGTCTCGTAATGGGATTAAAAATTACGTTCAATGAATTCAATTTTAAAAATGAGTTTCAAATAATAATTTAGCACATTAAATTTAATTCCTAATTCCTAAATAACCATTCCTATTGTTAAGGTAGATAACGGCTGTAGGAAGTAGAATTTTTGGCGAAAGTACCTAATTCAAATAAATTTAATTAAATTCTAATTCATTTAGATTAAATTTAATAGTTTACATTTTACATATCAATGCCTACATAACCATATTGTAAAGCTTATTGATATCAAAGAGTTGATAGCTAATGAGTTTTCGATCAATAAATTATGTTTATAAAATGAATGATAGCTCCAACTGCATTATAAATAAAAGTTCGGCCTATAAAATTTAGATCAGTTTTTTTTTCTAATATCAACACTTGCATAACTATGTTTATTTGTTAAATTGATAATTCCAGTTTGTGGACAAGACTTCTAATTAATTTTGAACAATAAATGCTATTTTAATTTTGCTAATAAATTTTGTTAACTTTCTTTTATGGAAAACTTCATAAATGAAAAACTAATATCTATTTTTTTTATTTAAATTTTGTACGGTAATTTCTCAATATGTTCTGCAGGTCATGAACTAAAGTGTAAAAATCTAATAATTTAATCTGATTTTATAGTTTGCATTAATGCTTCAGAATAAAAAAAAAGCGCAAATGACATGTTATTTAGCAGTCGAGCTCCAATATTTAAAGATTATTTAGAAATGCAGCTTATATCTTTGTTCAGAATTTAGTTATTATTTTTCTTAAGTTATACGCAAGATTTTGAACAAATCCTTTGATAAAATTCTAAACTTGAAAGATTTTGTTTTGTACCTATTTTTAGCTAATAAATAAATAATAAAATTTTTTAAAAATTATTTCTTTCTTTTTTCATATTTTTGTCTTTTAACTGAAATATATTTGTTTCATAAGCGTTTGTCAATCTCTTTTTTATCTAAAAACAGATGGAATCTGCATGTGTTTCTAACAAATCGGAAATTGTTATAAATATATTTATTCTATAATATTTTCTAAAGAATTTATTGCTCCAGTAGTCAACTAATCTTAAACTAATAATTCCAGTCTGTTAACAAGGCTATTAATTAATTTCTGAGTAAGGGATTAATTTATTAAATAAATTGATGGTTTCAAATGAATTATTAATAATAATTTACCTTATTAAATTTAGATAATTAATTTTTAAAGCCAACACTTGCATAACCATACCTATTTGTACAGCTAGCTTCACAGCATGATTTGGTCTGTTTAAGAGGCTATTAATGAGAATTGGAGCAATAAATTCTATTCCACCATCCTAGCAGTTCTTAACTCAATAAGTGTTCTTGGAGGAAAATTACGTCTACCAACTGCGTTCCCTAAGGCATTTCCCTCTTGCAAACTCCCTCGCTATTAGAATCTAACAGGGAAATTTGCCTTACCACATCATTCATTTAACGTTTCTGCTTTCAGACACCGCCAGCTACGTTGTGTGGGCGTCCGAACGTAGGACTTCAATGATCGAACGTTTTACCTTTGACTGATACCAATAACCTCCTCAGCATTGGATTTCCTATGATCTAATGTTTGCAGAATATAAATGAGGTGCTAGGTATGATTTGGTCAAGATGCAAATGATTCAATGAAAATGTTTAAATAATTTCAGTTCTCTAAATTTATATATTCAGGCATTATCTTCATTTTTTATAAATTATTCCCTACACTTTGAACGTATCTGGAGTTTTGAATTACTTGAGATTGATTTCAATTTATTATTTCTGATTCAGAGATTTTGCTTGATTTTTTTTTATATGCCAACTTTGTAAATGGGTCCGTTTCACACCATTTCAATCACTGGAAGGCAAATCAGTCAAAGGTAAAATCCGATCAGCATCCGATTTCCTATGATCTAATGTTTAGGTAATATAAATGGTGCTAGTATAATTTGGTCAAGATGCAAATGATTCAATTAAAATGTTTAAATAAGTTAATTCAATTTGTTTCTCTGTTAATTCAATTTGTTCAATCTGCAGTTTTGAATTACACCATGGCATTTATTTTAATTTCTTTTATTTCTGAGTCAGAAATTTTGCTTTATTTTTTATGTGCCATAGTTCTTAAATAGAGCCATTTCACATCGTTACAATCACTAGATAAATATAATTCATCATGCCATATAACAATTAACTGTATATTGTCATGATTTTTCTTCTTGCATATTCTTTGGAAAATATTACTATTGGTAGGGATATCATCTGACTGGACAGAGAATAGTTGGTTTTATATTGCCAAATCAATTTACCTTTTGTGTGATTGAGCTAAGTCTTCATGCTTTTTTGGACAAAATGTTGTCATTTTTAATAAAATTATGGCTTGAAATTCTAGAAAATGGTTCAATATCAAATGTTATTTTCAATATATGACTATATTATAATATGGCAAAATTCACGGGCAGCAACAAGCAGTTTTAAAAAAAGGTAAATATGAGAAATATTTCGTTATCAACATCCTAACCTTGAACGATTTTGCATATTTTAGTGTAAAATTAGGGGCGTATTTTTAATAATGATTTGAATAAAACACTTGCTAATAAAACAAGATATTTTGCAGCTAAATTAGTTGTTATTTATATGCAATTCTGCAATGGTGTCGTCAACATCTGTATAAAATGTTAGAGACGACATCTTTGAGTTACCGATTGAAAAAACGCCGAACAGCCGACTCGAGTAAGAAAATGAGAAATCGTATGTAAATATACTCTCGGTATTCATGGCGATATATTAATTATATGAATTAACGGTCCCACCGCCGATATCAGGAGATACCTCCTTGTGAAGGCTCCATTAATGAAATACACTTAATGAGGGCTATTTTGCACGTTTCAAAGCACCCGTGATGAATCAGTCAATCAATTTTGACGTATATCCTCTACCCAAATCGGGTTGTTTCATGTGATTTTCAAATAGCAAGAATATAAAAACATAATTTAATATGACAAGAATTCTATTCTTGAATTTTTTATTTGTATGGCAGCAAATTAGATTATGAAGAAACCCATCATTATACAACTATTAATATTTCTGTAAATGAATTAAATTAAGAGTGCATGATTTCGACTGTAAAGAAGTTAGTTCATCTTGAGGAATTAGCAGAGGCCGCGATAGTCCATTGTTTCGAATTCGGAGAGAGGGCTTCAGATTCTGAATCAGATTCCACTGAAGAACCTTCATGCACGTGTGCCTGGTGCAGGATAAATATATCGTCATGACCCTAACATCTTGTCCCTGATGTAGCGCGGAAGGGGGAAAAGGTCTTGACGTCTCAGGCCTCGTCTTCGGCAACTTAACGGAGCTCACACTTACGAAACCACTTCCAAAATAGCCCTTAAGCTGTGATCTTAATTAGCCGACATTTAAAAACTGATAGACTGATATACGCTTTAGAAAAGAGTTGTCCACTGAGTTGGGTTGGTTGCTGAATTTTTTAAAAAGTAAAATGCTAACGTGGACCAGGTTTCTTTGAAAATTTTCTAGGAAGGCAACTGACATCCATATTGATATCGAATAAGATTTTTATTTAAGAAATTACTTTGTAACTACAAAGTCACTTTGAACAGTACAAGATACCAGATTTCTTCATCATTATGTCCTTCACTCATGGAATTAATTGGTTAGATATATTAGACTAAGTGGTACTAGAATTACCAGAATTCGAGAAAGGAACTACTTTAACGACAACCATCTTTTATGGGCAATGGTTTACAACAAATTTTATAAAACAGGAAACTTAACTTAAAGGATATTTGATACCCATCAATTTCGAAATTGTTATTAAATATAAAGTTCTTTGAAAATTTATGGGGTAATAATTATTTTCCTTAAAGAGTAATCGATTATCATCATAACATGCACTTTACGTCTATATAATGCTGTGACATTCGGTAATTTGATGTTCCTGCGGCACTTTAATTAATTAGTGACAAAGCACCTTTCATTGTAAAGAAATTTGACAAAGGAAACTGTTAAGCTATTTTAGTATACATTATATACCTGATTTTGATATAATAGACTAATTTTCTTTTCGTATGAAAGAATAGAATCCGTGCCTAAACTTGTAAGAAAAGATGAAAGGTTAATCGATTATGCGGTTAATAAAAGAAACACTCATGAAAATAACTGTTACTCATCTAGTTTATTATATTTATAATTTTTGAGTTTCAGAAATGAATAAAAATAATTGAAAATAAGAGAAAAATACATCATTTCTATCTTAAACGGATGCAAATCAGATAGCTTTAAAAATTAAGAAAGATTTTTGTCCTTTTAAAGATACCTTTTCTCAAAATTTATAGATATAATTGTTCATTTCAATTTCTAATTTCTAAAAAAATTACTTTAAGTTAATTATGCAAATTCAATTATAATAAGCGACAGAAATACGAAAAGATGTGCATTCAAATATTAGTTGAAACAAACAATTTCAATAAATCCTATCAATGAATTAATTTTATATACTCAGATATTATTATATTATATGCACATTTTTATAATTTATTACTTATTTAAAAATAATATAATAATGAAGTTTTAAGAAATTTAAAGCGGAAAATAATAGAATAAATATATGATAAATTACCAGGAATTGAACTTTTATCAACAAATCAAATTTAAGGAATCTTAATCAAATATATAACAAAAATATGTTTTTATTTTTATCAAGTATAAAAGTCAGCCTATAGTACTTGCAACTTTACAGTAAATTGCAACTTGCAATACTATAAAACTTTAAAAATACCAAAGGATGCGAAGTTTTATGTTGCTCAACTCTATAAATAAGTATGCTATATCTGTTCTTAATAGATATGATAGAAATTTTGCACCATTCATTTTGTAAATATGATTTGAGTAATTATAATATATAAATACTGATGAAAATAATCTTTAGATTTATATTCATCTTAATTATTACATGAATTATTGTAAGTCAAATTTGCCTAAACACTCTATAAATATATGCATATGTATAGATTTTCTACATTTCCTCTAAAATCGTTGCATGTTGATATACGATTGTTATATGTTCTTGCAAAATCCTATATGACGCGTATGGTTCCAGCTGCTGAGCCAAAATTTCGTTATTTTTTTCAATCGACATATGATATTTTGATATACTAGCAACGATATTTCAGAAAAAGCTTAATTCAAACAAAGTAAAAAAAATATATTTTTCAGACAATTGTTTATTATTAAGAGTTCCCGTTGAAAACTTCACAAAATAAAATCTTGAATTGTATTCTTAATGTACTTTTTTAAGGTATTAGCTATCAAGAAAAATGAAATATTCCAACAATTAAACAAAATATGCAAAAATATATCTATATCAGAAACATTTAAGGTTTAAATTAAATCATGCCTCTCTTCATTCAGTAAGAAACTTTGTATGTATGACGCCTTCGCTATAAAATTAACGCCCTTGTTTCGAGTAATTTATTTTTGCGAATCTTTTTCTGTATTTCATTGTAGTCGGTACTTTATTAAATTGCTCTCATCATTTTAAATAGCGTTAATGTTATATTGATGTGCATCTTCTGGACGAGAATTTTTGAAAATTCTAAACACGTAGTCTTATTAGATAATGATCTTTCTATTCTGAAAGCGGCGATGCCGATACACTCAGATATTCTGTTTTACACTAAATGAACTAATTTTTAATATACTTTCTGGCAATCAACCATGAAACAACTGCAATTTTCAAGTTAACATAAAAAAAAAGCTAAAAGTGTTGAGAATGAAAAGTCGTAGTCAAATTCTTTTTCCACGTGGAAGGATAAGAGTGAAGTATTAATAAATTGAAGGATATAAGTTAATGTGTTTAGAAGAGTTAGTTTGAATGAAAAATTGCTATTTAATTAGATCAATTCTAAAACTTATAGTCATCTTCAAAACTAGAAGTTTTAAATTCATCTCCTATTTTGAAAACTGATAATGAATGATTTTTTTCCTACTCTCTCGTATATGAATTATAAAATAAAGAAGTATTGTATTCGTTAAAAACTTCGGACTCGAAATTTTGGCGAACCTCCTCTTTTCAAACTTTCCCGAATCCCCCGAACACATTTATTGAATTACGTCTATCTCTCCGAGAACAAGATAATTCGAAAATGCTTTGAGCTAGACAAATCAAATGTGGTGAATGGATATGGTGTTTGGTATATGGTATTGGGCATTAAGATCCGATTTTAAGAGAAATTAATTCGCAGGAAATTTGTCCGTCCGACTGTCCGAATATAAGTTAACATGACAATTACAAAATTCATTGAGCTATATAAATAAAATTTACTACACGTTTAGCATCTAAAATGTCCTTGCATCTAAAATATTTAGCATCTAAATCTTGATTAAATTTTCAACCAAATCTGTCGTTCACCATCTGTTAGTTCTACTTGCGTCTACACACAATTGTTCAATAACGCAAAGATTCAAATACATTAAATTGATATGTGATCTTATGATCACAATTACAGTTCTATGTCAAATTTTAGCTTCAGTCGGTCGAAAAAAGGAGTTCAAAATACATTTTCGTTTTTCAAATATGTATTAACCGAATGTCAGCGATTAATCGTTAATTCTGTGAAAACGCTAGATCCATAAAAAATATATTTATCCGACACCGCTATATCTAATACAAAGATCGTAACTATTGTTCCCTAATGCCATCCATGGCATTCATGGCTTTGCCCACGGTCCACAATAGTATGACCTCGGTTAGGAATAACCTGACGTATTAGAAAGAAAGCAAGAATATTTTGAGGAAACCCCTCTCGCTGATTTCATTTGTTGATCGGTCTCTTTTTAAATGTGAAGGGAGCTATTTTTTAAACCATGAGCCAGTTTCTTTTAGATAATGGTTTGAGCAAATGATTTTAATTAAAAATCTCTCCGCATTCCACGGTAATGTTATATGATTTCTACAGTTGCATATGAAATTCAAAAAATATTTTTGAGTCTGTAAAAAGTATTTATGAGTTTATGAGTTATAAGTGTTATTAGTGAAATAATCTGTTCTTAAATTTTTTTAGTGCAACTAATAATGAAATAGTAATATTTTTTGCGATTGTTGTCAAGATGATGTCAACGAAGAAAAAAATTTAAATATTCTTTAGTTTCATGAGTTCAAATTTACGGCTATTGTTCAAGGGCATAGAGTTTCCAACATAAGTTGTACATAAAACATAGAGTTTCCAACATAACATAACATAAAGGCACATAAAGAGCATAGAGTTTGCACGCCAGTTCAAGGTATTGATGCAAAGTTAGGATAGCAGGTTCTATATCTAGTGAGACAGCCACAATGTTGGACAATCTGTAGCAAGAATTGGAATACCGTTTTGATATTCTTTGTACTACCAAGGGTGCTTACATTGCTACAGACGTAACTAGTTTTATTAAAAACTTTTTAAAGGTCTTTATTATTATCGAAGCAACCATACGCCGAATTATAATACCTTTTTTTTACAATATATTTTTCATAATCAAGGTAAAACTTTGCAATCACTTTATATTACATTGCGTGTGTAAATATATTTATAAAAATATTTGTATTATACTTTACGAAGCTTATCTACATTTCTGAACAGTCATTCCTTTGCATTCCATCATCTTATTAAAGACTCCATAAATTAAGAGGAGGTTTTTGAATGTTACAGTATAGCATTGCATACTTTACGCATAATTTGAAGCAAAATCTCGGAATTTTTAAGCTAATATAGACTGTAAATGGTATGGAATATGTAGTCTTTTGAACAAGTGTCACGCTATTATTTATTTATGCAAAATTAGTAAAGGTTGTGCCTTTGACTGTTGAATGACGAGGCCTGTTGGTAAACAATGTGGTCATTTACGTGCTAAGTTGGCGCATACATTAAGTGTAAATGCTTCAAGTCACGCAAGATTATCATTATCCTTTAAAAAAGGTTCTACTCTTCATTCAGTGATTTATTAAATGGCCCAATTTGTGTCAAACATTCCCACAGATAGATTCATTAAGTTTTCTCCCAGGAGGACATGTACCATTATTTCAGAAGCAGAAAGAATAACGAGACATGGAAAATTATGGTAGGAAAAATTAGAATAGAAACAACTCGTTTTTATTAGTAAAAATCTTGTTTTCTGCGTAATGAAATTTTGGTAGCATTAATTCGCAAAATAAAATTGTTATTATCACTTTTTTTTTCACAATAATTTTATCAGCTAATTACTTTCAACTAGGAGGTTCAACTTACTCTTAAAGAACAGTTCAATAGAAAAATAGATTTTATTAGGAAACCAGAGGAGAAAGGCAGATTCCTTTTGTCAGAGAAATAATGAAAATAAAATATTATCCATCTCCTTAATTGTCACCTCTAATTTCACAAGACTGGGGCTAAAAGATTAAAGAAGAATGCAATGGACGAGGTCTTACTTAAGAGATGTTATTAGCATGCGTTCAAAATCAATCGATGATATGGATTGGGAACAGATTCCATAGATAATCTGTCTAACTTGAATTATCCATCTGCCTTCACTAGCAAGGAAGCTATGGGGGGAATCAAAAGTGGTTAGTCAGTCTCGACTAAAGCATACGGAACAACTGAAAAATCAGGACGCAGTGAAAACATTGGCGGTAACTTCGGCTGAGTCCTAAGTATAACCGATCATGGCCCAACCTTTCCCGAAGTTGCAGATCTCATTATTGGTAGAAGGCGAGCCATGAGCATGGGGGAATTCAGCTACAATAATTTCTAATCACTGTTTGAGTTGAATAAACCCTCTACGGGCTCGGCAAAGACTTTCTCCTTCCGTATAATTCATCCTATGCTATTTGGAGTACAATCAAAATTATTTTAGCTATCATTCCCACAAGGTAATAGGGTTAGAACAATATATATATATATATATATATATAGTTACGAATCTGTAATGCTGCTTCCCAGCATAGTTGGTTCCACCATCGGAAAGAATGATTTGCAGTCATCTGTATTGGACGGAGTCCGGTGTCGCGTCGGAGGTTCCAGAGCTTGGCGACCATTTGGAGACGAATTTGGCGACTTTGGCGCCAAAAAAGATTATACCCGAAACATTGAGGATTTTCCCGATCAGTCCATTAAGAACCGAGATACGCCTAGAACGTTCCTGATTGGTTGAGATGCTTCTAGCCCCGCCTCCTGAGACCTATATAAGGAGTCAGCCGTAACTGCCAGAGTAGAGTAGTCGGAATCGACGGTGAAGAATTGGTCTTCCAGGGATTAGCGGAGCAGCGACTGAGTCAAGCTAGTGCTGAACGAAGCTGTGCGCTACTGTCTGCAGTAGAGTTTTGTTGTATGCTGCACGTCTCAGCTGAAGATAATCGTCTTCTGTGCTGTAAGTTGTCCTCTTTGTGCTGTCCTGTGTGTCTTCGTGTAAATAAACGTCGTTGTTTTTTTCTACTGCCGCCTGCTGATTGAGCGTTCTCCACACCATATAACTCCCACTATCCAAATGAACCCAAGGAAATTTCGTAACAATACACACACACACACACACACACACACACACACACACACATACATACACACACACACACACACACACACACACACACACACACACACACACACATATATATATATATATACAGGGTGTTTATAAAGTCCTGGACCCATTTTGATGTTTAATAACTCATAAAATAATGAAGATAGATTTAAATTAATAACATAAATGGTTAAATAGACAAAAAGTTTCATGACCCTTGTCAATGAACTTCCACGTGTGCCTACTTCGTCGCACGGAGAATATCAAGTCGATAGTCAATTTCACGCCAGGTAGCGACAAGCATGTCGGCATCCACAGAGCCATTTGCGCACATTATGGCGATTAACAATGATAGAAACATGAAAGGATGCTTCATCGGAGAACATTATGCTCTTCAGAAAATCAGCAGCATCTTCTATCCTCCTTAGCATATCTGTTGCAAAGGCCATCCTCCTAGGCCTATCGTTCGGTTCCAAAACTTGAACAATTTGAACTTTGTATGCATGCAGTCTTAATTTTTTCTTAATAACCTTGTACACCGTCGAAATTGGCATATCCAATTCTGTTGCCGCTGATCTCACAGATATTCTAGGATTGTGTAAAAATGTCTCTCTGACACGCTCAACATCAAAATCACTTGTGCAAGGACGTCTGGAACGTTTCTTATCTTCGATATTTCCAATTTCTAGAAAATTCTTTTTCCACCGCAAGATGCTGTTTTTGGATGGAGGATCTTTTTGGTAAATTCTTCTGAAATTTCTCTGTGCTTGCCCTATCGATTTCATTTCTATGAACCACCATAAAATCTGTGCTTTCTCTTGTGGTGTATGCATTCTCCTTAATATCCGCTCGAATAAAACATCACATACAAAAGTACTACATAGAACAAACACATCAAAAGTAAACATAACATTGCAATAGTTGCCAAAAACAAAAGAGAGAAAAATGCAATTAATAAGCAGACAATATTTAGAAAAGTACAGATATTTAGACTGGAAAATGAAATTATCTGAAATTAACCACACGCGCAGACGATATTTACAAAAGTAAAAATATTCAAATCTGAAAAGGAAAATATATGAGTTATTCCATCAATAAATGCCATAAGTTTGTTTATATCTTTATTATTTTATGAGTTATTAAACATCAAAATGGGTCCGGGACTTTATAAACACCCTGTATATATATATATATATATATATATATATATATATATATATATATATATATATATACACACTACTGGTCAAAAAATAAGCACCCCAAAGTAATATTGTACAGATTATTAGTATATCGAAATGAATTTCGGTTCCCTGGAATAAAATGAAGTAAAGAAAAAATTTAAGTTCTTTTGCTCTGAAAAGATAATAAAAGAGTTCAAGTTAACTGAAAAGCATTTAATATTTGGTTGAACTGCCTCTGGCTTCGATCACAGCAGCTACTTTGTTAGGCATGGAAACCACAAGGTTTTGCAATACTTCTTTCAGTATTTCATGGTGTCAAAGTTTAATTATTGTTTCCTGAAGTTCTCGTTTTGTTCTGGGATGATTCTCAGTTATTTTCTTTCCCATGATACTCCTTAAATTCTCAATGGGGTTTAAATCTGGCGTGTTTCCTGGCTATTCGAGAACATTAATACCATGTTTTGCAAACGCAGTCTTAATCTAAAATAATAAATGTTTCGATATAGAGGTCAGAACTGAACTGAAAGGAAATTTAAAATTAATTGCAAAGTTTTGTCTTACCTTTTCGATGTATGGTTGGGTGTTAGATCTTGCTGAAATATGCATTTCTGCCTTGGGAACACGTTACGTGCACTACGAAGCAATTGATCCTTCAGCATACCAACATACTTGTCACCATTCATGGTTCCCCGTACAAAAGTAATATAATAAGTCGTGTATACTGATATGACATGCACCCCCGCTATTATGGTTTTTGGTTTGTTTGACGCACGAACCAGGCATTCTGGCCTTATGATCTCCTTTGCTTTACGCCAAACGTGGCCAGCCTTGTCAGATATTAAAGAAAAGCGACTTTCGTCGCTGCATATAACTTGTCTCCATTCCTAAATGCTCCAATTTTTGTGAGACTCGTCTTTTCCACATTGCTTTCGTCAATACCTGGTTTTTTCTAGGTTCTTGGTTTTTTTCTTTCCTTGTAATCAGCTTCACAGAGCCTCCTGTGAAACGTTCCGGGACTGGTAATGACAGACGTGGACTCATTCCATTCTCTTGCAAGTGTAGCAGAACTTGCAAATCTATTTTTACGGCATAATCGTGTCAATGTAGTATCAGAACGTTTAGAAGATAACCTCACACGACCACTTCTAGGCTTTTTATCTACGGTTCCTTCGGTTTTGAATCTCTTTATGAGGTGTAAAACAGTCGACTCACTGCAGTCTCACCGGTGTGCAATCCTAACATTTGAAATGTTTTCTTGATGCATTAAAATAACAGCAGGCGCTTCTCACGCGTTAATCCACACATTTTAAAAAGAAGTGATTAGTTTAAATTGAAAAGCAATGCACAGCGAACGCACTTCGACAGCGCAACAAACGAAATGAAATCCTTCACAGTTGGAGCAATTTTATTATAAATTACCGGGATGACACAATTGTTGCAGACGATTACTTCACAAGGGATGGCACGATAGGTTGAATCTTCTCCCCACATTTATATTCGAAAATATCATTTTAAATGAAAAAAATATAACTGTTTGAGGAGGCTTACTAATGAAAAACGTGAAATTTCTCAAACTTGCAATACTTTTGAGCAGTAGTGTATATATATACATATACTTTCTCGTATACGAAGTGTATAAAGAGAAGGTATTGTTGCATAACATAATGTAACATACAGGTATTGTACATAAACACATTTTTGGAATAATGCCTGCATGTCTGTTAATAGGATAATTCAAAAGCACTTAGAGTTAGATAGATGAAATCTGGACATGCCATTTTCACCAAATTCGTAAATCTCTGCTAAATTTCTAGTGAACTCCATCCATAGAAAGTTTTTCTGGCTGTCTTTCTGAATGCAAAAAAATATAATAACAGCAAGACGCAAAAAGCTGGAAAGATAACATTCAATGGAGTATTTTTAAGTCTAAAGGGTAGATCCGTTACGAATTTGCAATTAAATGCGTCATTGAGTTCACCGTCTGTACGCCGGAATACTATAGATTACCTAAACACTTTATAGAATGGCAGCTTAGTGTTTTCAAGAAATGTATGAGATATGAGAATTAGTATATACTTTTTCTAGACATTGTGTTTAATACCTAGATATTATATAGAATAACAAATGCTGTTTCGGAAAACCTTTTATGAGTTTGTTCTAATTCGATTGCTTCATAAATTAGGATTGAGTAATTATTGCAATAACAATAACATGTTTCCTAAGATGCAATATTGAATTTTGTTTAAAATATATTACTTTATTTCTGATATTTTTTCAAGCTAATTTCAAACAAATACCCCTCAGATGATACTTCTTTTTTTTACACACTTTATCTTCAGGACATATCAATTATTTGCTTACTTTTATTCTGTTTTAATTATTCAATACGGAATTCTTAATTAGGTAGTGAATTTGAGGAGGATTAATTTTTATAATTTCATTTTAATTATGGTAATAAATTTTGAAATGCTAAAAGGTAGACAATAATATGTTTAATAATTTTTTTTCTAAAAGTGTTATTTTTATTCTTTAATTAAAATATAGAAAACAAATTTTTTTGTAATTCTATAAGATTAAATCAAAAATAGTGAAACCTCGAAATATTGTAAACAATTAAGTAATGAAATAAGATCCCAAGGATTATTAAAATGAAAATTGTTAAGCATTTAATAATAATTAAAAATCTGTAATATATATAATAAATATTTCAAATTACCCAAAATATTTATTTCAGCGATTCAAGTCTATCCCTTATTTACTTTTACCTCAAGGGCACTGTTAAGAAAATTATATTTAAACAAAGTAATGAAAGTGTGTTTTTTATGTTAGTTATTTACAAAATGTGATTCGATTTCATTTGAAAACACAAGATTAGAGTATATTATTTAATTCATTTTCATTTACTTCTATCTGAGTTTTTTCATTTGTAATTGAGTTAATTCATTTGTTATTTTTCATTAAATTAATTCAGTAAATATATTTAGATGGTTCCCCCCCCATAATTATTAACAATTGTTTTGTGATCTTTTTATCTATTGCTCAAAGTAACAATTTATAAGAGAAATTTTTAAATATCGGTTTTATAAGCCATTATTCAATAATTGAGATATTTCGCAAAACCACTTTTAGACAAGTATTGATCCAATGGTTTTTTTCCATGAAAAGAGTACTGATTTCATTCGAAGTCATAAGATTCGAATTTACAGTTAAACTTTCTTTTATTTGTTCGTCATCATCACTTTTCGCTCCTATGTGATCGAGAGGGGCATTGTAGAAGAATTTCGAGATATTTCATCGTTTCTCTCTCTCTATTTTTCTTTAAAAAAATCCTTTTTCTCGATTTCCCACCCTACGGGCATCGTTTTGAAAAATGTTGGAAATATCCCTCCGTTAACCATCTTGTATTTTTACCCCCTTCTCATCTTGCTCTTTTTAAACGAATATAACTATACTCGTTGCTATGGTAACCCACTCACGTGACGTAGCCGTGGAAACGAGACCACTTCTTGACCCCTTAGGAAAAGAAGTTATCATGCAAAAAAAAAAAAAAAAAAAGGAAGCATATTCTAAAATTGACGCATTTTTTAAATGTGATTTTTTTCACGTTTTCCGTTTTACATTGAAACGTTCACTATCTCTCCTGGGCTATGTTTACAGTCAGGTATTCGGTTTGGGTAAGGAAGGAAAAAATAAATCAAAATAAAATTAAAGGAAAATATTTTGATGCACCTACAACACAAACGTTTCATCTTTCTGAGGAAAGAGGGTTTTTTTTTCCCCTCGAGGAAGAAGTAAAAGAGGGAGAAACGATTCCAAGATTTTGAGAGGGGTGGGAAGGATGAAAGAGAAAATCATCGTAAAAAAATTCCTCACCAGTTAAAGATCGAAGATGCTATTGTCAGCGCCTATTTATTTTTTGGAATATTTTTAGTGTTCTGGTCGCGTTTACGTAAAAATGGAGAATAGACGGAAATAAAAGAGAACCGTGATTGTAAAGACGCGCACCCGTTGTACAAACGGCAAAATAACAGCAAAAAAATGTTTGAAGGAAAAAAACCGTAGTTTCATTTTTTTTTTTTTTTTTTTACTAAAAATTGAAACGAGATTCGGTTAAGAAATAAGAAAAAATTTTAGTTTGAGCTTCGATTTTTTTCCCCAATTTCTGTATTCGTCACTCATATAGTTACTACAACGGGTCAAATGGAAAGAAGCATCCTTCTTTTCATTCAGTGAAAATTCAATCAAAATAAGAAAAATAGAAGCAAAACTTTGGTAGATAAACGCATTCTCTTTCTTGATATCAAGATTTTAGCTTAATAGTAAAGAGTGTGCTTTAAGTTTTAAATAATTCTGATTCAAAATGCAGTTATTTAAAACTAACTAGATAAATTTAAAACTCAGTTTGTTTTCAATAATTTTATATACTTTTTTAGCATAAAATTTCTTTTTAAGTCTTCTATCTCTTATCAATATGATGTCTGTAAACTCTGATATTGATTTTAACATCAATTTTAAGTTTTTATGAAAAAAAAAAAAAAAAAAAAGAAGGAAAAAAAAAAGAAATACCAAAGTCCTTCTTCTTTTGTAATTTCTCTTACATGAAATAGGGATACTTGAATTATAGGAAATGAAATAAGATTACATGAAAAATATTATAATCATCAAAGAATTCAATATCGAATCATCTGAAGAATCTCTAAGTTTCAGACTCATCTTTCAGTTTCATCAAACTAGAAGACCGAAATTTATTATCTGATCTTCTCATCATATTTATAGATTTGTACGATATTTGTACGAACCATGAATTTGTACGATATTTGTTTTTATGTCTGTTTTTATTTTTTGAATGCGTTAAGGGACAAATAAACTTGGGGTACAGGGACTTTTACATTAAATCGGGTGGTCAATACATTTTTTTTGAACAAAGCCCATTAACTGGTAATATACCACTGTACACATGCGCGTGGACATGTTAACTGAAAAACCCAAAGAATGACATAGACGGAATTGGGCAAAAGGCTTTATTACAGGAAAATTTGTTTCCGAAATGTCAGTGCCCAATTTCGGATCAACTACTTAAACGTGTGTCAATCAATCAGTTTGTATGTATATGAAATAGATAACTGAAAGATAAACCAAGATGAGTAAATAAATGCTTCCTTGTTGTTCAAAATTGTAGAGCTATGTCAAAGGATTGAACAAATCTTGAACTTTGTCAGTCAGTGAGAAGAGGCATGCTCAATTCTCTTTATAAGATACGATGATCAAAACAAAAACGTTATCTTGAAATTGTGCACGAGAAAATCGTGAGGATAATCGTCCCATTGATTTATAAATACTGTTTGCAGTTATTCATACATTATTTGTTTGTTCTCTACATTTAAATGTAATTACTGTTAAATATAAGCTAGAACTAGGTATGGTTCGAAAAGACGGTATTGTAAACGAAAATAATCATTTATCTGCGTATAATACAAATGGTTCTAATATAGCTCCAAAACAGGTATTTCTCGGCGGGAGACATAATAGAAGAAAATTATCCGTTGTATGCATTTAGTGTAACCAGTGTTCAATATAATAACTCCAAGCTGGTCTTGTTACCATATACTGTTCAAGAAGATATTGTAAAAGAAAATTGCCATTTCACCATTTAATACAAAGAGTGTTAAATATAACTTGAAACTAGGCATTATTCGAAATGGCGGTAGGAAGAATATTGCTCCTTTGACAAATTGTATTTTCAATCATTTCTCTCTCAGTAAAATGTGTAATTGTACCATGCTGCACCTTTGACCACCGAGATGTGTCATTTCTTTGACCAGGTCAGAGGTATAATATTTCTAATTAAGAGTAAACTAGGGCCATTCTTTATCCAAGACCATTTTGTCAGATTGTGAGAAAATGGTAATTTGTGTGCGCCATCTCTATTGGTTTTATAGTCATATGGCTTATCTCTAGAGATATGGTCATATAGTTTATCCATTCCAGTCTTAAAAGCCACGGTAATAGTTTTGGGAGCTCGAAGTAAATTTTCTCTTTTTATTTCTGTTTAGATTGGAAACTTATTCCCGAAAAAAAAAGAATAATTAAAATAATTTTGTTTTTTAAGTACATTTCTATTATTTAATTCTATAAATTAATATACAATACTACACAATTCCTTTATTTTAAATTGCTCTTAGTCAGCTATTTGTTCTGTGAGATTGCTTTCCTACTTTTGGATTACTTTTCAAGCCGAATTTTCCATCAATTATTTAAGCATTTTATGATTTATGTCTAACCAACTCCTGCAAAACTTGCCTTGCAATTCCTTAACAATCACAAAAATCGCGTCATTATACGTATATCACTATGCCTCTTTTATACTCACAATAATCATCGAATGCATCCGTTTGACAAGGATACATTGAGCTCATTCAAACCCTATTACAACCAGACAATGAGTAAACAACTGAAATTTAACACCCAGTAATAGGTAAAAAATATAATTCTCTTCTACTGTAGAAGAAAATTATCGTTTTTCTATATTTAACATAAACAAGTTTAAAAATAATTTTAAATTAGTATTGTTCTTAAAAATATTGCTGAAGAAAATAAACAAGGAGTAATATGCCTTATTACAAATATTGGTTTTATTTATAATAAATTTGAAATAAATTATGTATACTTATTATAAGTATCCTTGAGTATGTCGAACAGAATGTTGAAAAAGATAATATTTACGCTATTCATTCATATCTGCGAGAATTTTATAATGTTATCGTGATAGGAAAATACCAAAAATGTTGAAACCTCGAAAGTTGACTTTTAGTCCAACATAAAACGAATCAAAATAAAATGTAACAATTCTCGATGCCGACTTCCATTTGAAATAATTTTCAAATGTTTATGATGTATGCATTTTACTTTCAAGTGGCTCTTTTATCTTCACTTTGAAGTTCGAATTCAAAAGTAAGCTGTTTGTTTGTTTAATAATCTTATTTTTGACAGTATATTGTTTAAAGGATATGTTTCTACACGTTTCAGAATATTTTTTTCACTTGATTAGATTATGTTTTTATAGACAGATATTTTTTAAAGAATACTTGTGAAAATATTCAATGTGCTATCTATATAAAAAAAGAATATCATCATGAAAGTGTAATAAAATGTCAGTCCATTTTGTTCACCTTCCTGATGTTTCTCATGTTTACTTTTTTCATTTTTACATTTCTCATCGTATTTAATACTTTATTACCTTTGGAGAAAAAGATTTATCTTTGAAATCAATGATGTTATTCGCAAACCTTGATATAGAATTAATAAATAAAAATATGCTTACTTTCTAAACTGGTTTTTATTGAATACGTATTTCTTACTTTAGTGCTGTATGCAAAAATAGGAAGTCTCGTTTTGGTTACAAAAACGTGAAAGTTCTAAGAGCTACACAATAATTTGCATAATTCGGAAAAATTATCATACAGTACTCTAACATTATTATTCATAACGAAAAATGTAACAATTATAACTATGAGTTTAGCTTAATTTCTGTTTCTCGGTGCTTATTAATAATGTATGTTCAAGAGTGTCTTGAAACAATACTTAAAGAGTGTTTGAATACCCGATGTTTTAAAAAACATTTAACCTTTTATTTAAGTAATTTAGTTTAGTTTCAACTGAATACACCTCTAACCATTAATTTTACTTTTTCAGCAACCGATACTACTAATTTTGAGCACTGTAATATCTATTTTATGCTACAGAATCGTATATTCACCTTTTATAAGTAAAGAAATTAATGATAGAAATAGAAAAATAATACATCATTACAATAATTATAAATTTCTAATGATGCTTAATCATCTTAAAAATGCATAATTCTTGCGTAAATAATTCTGTTAAAACAAATATATTTTACATAATTATCTGTCTTGGGAAAAAAAAAAACATTCGATAATCACTCATATTCAGTCAATTATTGGTGATAATCAAAGTTGAGATCTATTTTTCTCTATATTTTATGTTTATTTGTATATATTTCCGGTTTTTTTATGTAATTTGTGAAGAAATTTCCATTAAGCAACATAGTTTTAAATTGTTTTAGTGTCTTTCACAGTATATTTTCACCAATTATAATAACCTTATACGAAAATTAATCTTAATATATGCATTGAAAAGATAAGTAGTTTAATGGAAAATTCTCGACAAATTACATGAAATATTATAATTATATTTACCTCTATTCATATGTTGCTGATTCTTGAAAAAAAAAATTTCCATATTTATTAGATATCCAACGAAACACTTCATATTCACTCATACAACTGTGTTAGAAGCATACTAAAATTCTTTGAAATTCCAATGTTTATAGAAATTTTACACTTTGCGGAAAGTCATCAATTATATATATATATATATATATCAAAACTTCCAAGCGAATGAAGTGGCGGATAATAACTAGTATATATATATATATATATATATATATATATATATATATATATATATATATATATATATATACAGGGTGTTGCCAAATTCGGTTGACAAATTCAGAAGGGTGATAGCAGGCATCAAGTGGATAAAGATTTAGTAGGTGAAAATCTCAAAAATATTAGGTTTCCGAGAACTGTTGGAAACTGTGAAAAATTATTTTAAAAATAAATGGCGTTTCATCTATGAATTTTCTTTTAAGTGAAAGCACATTCTTAAAAGTTTTTTTTTTTCATGTAGGTAGCTTACTGATTTGATGATCTAGGGGGTCGTAAATTACTGAAAACGAAAAAGTAGTTTAGAACCCATATTTGCAAAAATACTAAAACTTTTAAAATGACAGCTTGAAAATGTTAGGAATTTTATATTCTATAATTTGATATAAGCATGTAGCGTGAAAACTAAGGAGTTTTAAAGATTATTCAAGAAAAACTAAAATGGGAACCAGAAAACATCGCTGCAACATCAGTATTGATGTTCACAGAGAGCGTTGTCAAATTCGAAAGATAAATGCAGATCAAGGATAATAGGCATTAAGTAAACGAAAAACAACCAGAAAACATCGAAGGATAACGTTTATTTAGTGAAAATCGCATAAACAGACGTCGGAAAGACAATGAGCCTGGCGAAGAGAATGGCTCTATGAATACGAGGATTAGGAACAAGGTAATCGAGAAAAGGATTTCTCGTATGTAAATTTTTCATGTGTTCTAGAAAAATAAAAGCAGCAAGCAAGTATTCATTATTGAGCATTGCTGAATGGATGGCCATTAAACTTCATTCGCAAACAATAAGTCAGATTTCGCGAATGCAACTAAAATGTGCTGTGCTTCATCATGCATTAACCAAATGGTTTGTCGTACAATTGTCGGTGTTCCCTGCAGTAAATCCGAGGGAACGTGCTAGAAGAAAACAAGGTACTTTGTGCCCTTTAGACATTCGGACAGAAGATAAGGTCACAACAGATGATCCGGCCCAAATGTTAATATCAAACTTGTGCTGTACGTTCGACGAGATTGTGATGTGGGGATTTTCGAATGACCAAATATTCTCATTGTGTGTGTTGAAGGCACCTTCTCTCATAAAGCAGGCTTCAACTGAAAATAAAACTCTAGCAGAAAAGTGTGCATCTTCCTATGTGGCATCAAGCATCCAGCATGCAAATTCCACTCGAGTTGCGATTTTCACTGAAAAATGTTACCTTCGACCCTATGTTTTCTGGTAATTTTTCATCTACTTATTGCCTATTGCTCTGAATTTATCTTTTGAATTTGACAACGCTCTCTTCGAAAATCGGTACAGATGTTGCAGTGATGTTTTCTAGTTACCATTTTAGATTTTCTTGAATATCTTTAAAACGCCCCCGTTTTCACACTATACGCTTATATCAAATAACAGAATATAAAATTCCTTACATTTTCAAACTTTAATTTTTCCTCAAGTTTTAATATTTTTGCAAATATGGGTTCTAAACTCTATTTTCGTTTTCAGTAATTTACGACCTCCTAGATCATCATATCAGTATGCTAAATACATGGGGGAAAAAACTTTAAAGGACGTCCTTTTACTTAAAAGAAATTTCATAGCTGAAGCACCATTTGTTATTTTTTTATTAATTTTTTACAGTTCCCAATAGTTTACCTACTAAACGTCGTTTGGCACCCTATGTGTATGGTGATTCTTTATCCTCTTGATTGATACTATCAACCCTATGAATTTGTCGGTCAAATTCGGCCACACACACACTATATATATATATATATATATATATATATATACATAATGAAATACTTGCATTACAAAGAAAGTTATGAAATGTAGTTATGGGAATAACAATAATGGTTAGAAATGTGTAAACATTATCATTATTTCATTTATGTATGACGCATTTTTTCAAAACAATGCACAAAAATTTTGATTCGCAGAGAAAAACCCAGAATTCCTGAGGTAGTCAAGAAGCAGTATTGACCTGAGCCCTATTGAACATTGGTGCTGCATTTTGAAAACACTTCGATCAGAGAATTAAGACATTCATGAATTATGACAAAATTATTTCAAGCGAGTTATTATGTTATTTTTACATCATTGTTTCATTATATATGATTGGATATTGCATTTTTTCAGAACAGTAACATAATACATTGATCCAACTCGTAGCTCTTATTTCTTTATTAAATCATGAGGCAATCTTAGTTGAAATAATTTTGTTATAATTCATGAATGTCTGAATTGTCAGATCGAAGTGTTTTCAAAATGCAGCACAAATGTTCAATAGGGCTCAGGCCAATACTGCTTCTTGACTACCTCAGGAATTCTGCGTTGTTCTCTTTGAATCACCATTTGTGCAAACAAACATTTCAAAATATATTTTAACAATAAAGCACAATAATTGTGTTATATTTTCTGATATCATTTCCTGGTATTTTTAATTGTTTTTACTTGCAAACAAAATACATAATCAGAAAAAACTAGCCATGTCTTTAGCTCCGATGAAAGACTTACTTTATATCGAAGAATGTGAATCTGATTTGGTATGTGTAAGTATTATTTTGTAGTAATCAAGCATTGAGATAAAAGAAGAGTCTACAGTTGTTCTGTTTTGAAAGAGCAGATGTAGAAAGTTTGTTGAAGTTTTATTAAACAATATTTCTGTAAGTTGAAAATATCCTTTAAAAAAGATAATAATTTATATCATTTATACAAATCAAAAGGTCAGAGAAATATTTATTTTTCGCAAGGAAATATGGTTAAAGATTGTGCAATGGTTTGCACTCAATTCTTATGTTTAGAATATTTACATTTAGGTAATATTCTTTTCAAATTCTGATCTAGAATTCCTGCTTTTCACATGTTTCATGATGTATTTTGCTGAAAGAGAATCAAAATAATGTTTGCTTAGTTTCGAATAATTTATATAATGTATAATCATTTTCAAAGAATATAATGAAAATATTTCCCGGACAAAATTATTATATTTCTTTTTGTCTTTTTGCACAAAGAACTTATTAATTTTTAAGAACTTAATATATTTTTAATATTTAGATTTAATAATAGTATAATATGTCATCTAGCATTGACATCTATATCCTTTCTTTAATATGGTATATAGCATTGAACTAGATGTCTTTTTTAATATTGTATCTTTCATTGAGGCCGATATCGATTGATTTTTTATAGATTTCAATTCAAGATTCCATTTTGACTATCATCTGCTGCTGTGATTGATTGCCGAAATATGAATAATCATTTCTTAAAATTCAGCAGCTTAAATTAACTTATTCAAAGATTTTATAATTCGACGCAAAAATTATTCATAAACCATAAAAGCCTCCTGTATTCAATGGATTTTTAAATGAGTCAGTAGGATGGCAGATTCCTTAAAAGAACAGTTCAGAGGACAAAACAATTTAATCCGAGTTTGAGACAGATAAAATTATCAATGTACATTACTGTAATGCACATTCTCATGAATGTACATTAGTGGTCAATGAAAAAGCACCACAATAGTTTTTTTATCCGTAAATTTGGCATTTTGAATGTAAATCGTACAAAATAAGCTTTTGAAACAATAGGAGTTTAGCCGTTTTACAATAGAAATTCAGGATTAGAACATAATTTTATTATTGCTTCATCCTTTAAGCGATTGCGTTGACTTCGTATATAAAATATAAAAACCTCTATGGTGGCGAATTTTATCGGTCACCAATCTTACTTATCAATAATTATGTAAAATAGAGATAACTTATCATGTAAAATTAAATTGTTTAGAAGCAGACGCCAAGTAAGTCTCATGATCTGATTACATACGAAAAATCATGCTTCAAAATTAATGAGAATAAATTCAACTTTTCGTAATCATGATACAATATCTTTCAAATGAAATTCTAGCAATATAATAAGTTTTTTTTTATTTCTAGATATTCAATAAAACTCTTCAGATTTTTAAATATAGAGAAACATCATAAAGTAGCAACATTTAAGTTTTTATTACAGAACTTAAGGCTATTGTTCTTTTAAGAAAAAATATTTTTCTAAAAGAATAGCGAACATTTTATTTATCTTTTGCGATAAGTCCATAAAATCAAACGAAGAACACTCGGCTATTAAAAATTTTTCTTGATATTTTTATGCTATGTTAAAGTACATCCTTCAAAATCCTCCGGACATCGCTTTCATCAATCCTTAGCCTGCAAACTAACAAAAATAAACAAAAAAGACAGAAAGCAACATGAAGCTAAAGTTCTGATTGCCTTCGTTGTGTATACCAACCTCCAGTATCACATAACAACACGCTTTTCAGCTGGCTGTTTTTATTTTCCCAACTCTTCATTTCTTTTTATTTGACTAGTTTTTTCTTTTCTTTTTCTTTTTTAGTCCTTGCGTGTTCAGCAACATTCCTTTTTCCTTTCAAATATCACATAACATGATATTCGTTGGTAATTTAACAAGTAAGCAATCGCCAGTTGAGCTGACTTCTTTGGGTTTTTCCCCTTTGATTTCTTTTCTTTCTTTCTTTTCTTTCTAATATCTGATTCTTAGCTTGTTAAAGATACCTCTACTTTTAGACTCGGGCTAGGGACGCTACTTACGCTATCGTAATGGTATCCATCAATTCAAGAATATGTTTGTTACTTCATTAAAAAATAAGATATAAAAGAACCTATTTATTTGTACTGTTCCGAGTTTTATATTTGTAATATTTATTGTATTGAGAGCAATAAGACCATAATAGAAATATATATCTATATTATTTATTAGAATTTATGGAAAATTTGCTATCTAATTTATGTTTTATTTTTTTTCTACTCATTTTGCGTTTTCTGTTTCTGAATGCTGGTTACTGCTGGAATAGTTTCTGATAATATATTAACAGAACAATGCAACAAAGATTGCGACATTTTATATATGTTATTATTTATCTAAAGTAGATTTGCGCTTAATTTCACTTTCAAAGAGCTGACCATATTAACCCATTAGCTACCACGATCTCCATTTGGGGATTTTGGAATTTTACGTGCTACATCGGCATCAAAAATGTATTTGGTAGGCCTGACAGTTTAGTTTCATTCTCTCTATATTAGTCAACTGTAAGTTGAACGGAACAGAATTGTCGTATTTGAAGCATTATATTTTTACATGGGGTTTTATATAATAATGAAATACCGTACATAAATATATAATTTAGAAGTTTTGTAACGAAATGTTACTTACTCAGTCTTTTGTTTCGTATTGAATTAATTTTTTTGACACTTTTATAACGATATTCTTTTATTAAAATACCACATATTTTCAAAACAAAACGTAATTTGAATATAATTATACTGTTACACAACTTTTTGTGCATATATATCGTTTATCGGGCCGAAAACTTTAAAAAAAATGTTATTTAATGGTATAATGTAAGAAGAAATGGCTTTTTCAATGCTTCCTAGCTAATGTGTTTAATGGTTGTATGCTTTTGTATTTTCAAAGGTATAAATAACAATTTATTACAAAAATAATACAGTAAATTCAAGGTAAAAGTTTTTTAAATGTCTTTTATTTCTCCAAATTACATTTGCGCCAGTTTAGCTGTCAAATAATTCATCACAGTAATGGCAGGCAGAAATCGTTTTTTAGTATTCCATAGTTTTTGCATTTCAATGTTTTCTGCGACTGTATTTAGAAAGCAATGAGAATATAGCACAAAAAAAATCTCAGTAGAAACAACAGTATTTTTTTATTTATCCTAAATATAGCTACGCCTAATTTACTTATCCAGTAAATAATCATAATTATGACAAATTTCAGTGTTTGATAATTTTCATGTTTCATTACTGACTATAGCTGATTTTGCAAATCAATGCGGAACAATATATCACGTAAAAAAAAATTAAGTATCTTAATGTTATTTACTATTTTTTATTATTTAACCTAATTAGAGTTGCAATTAATTTAGCTATCAAGTAACTAATTGTAGCAATGCCGAGAAGAAACTGTTTTTGTAAGTGTTTTAATGTTCTTTTAATTTTGTGAACTTTAGTTATTCGATTTTATTTCCCTTTATCTAATATTTATAAAGAAATATAAACCACCATTTCTATGTTTTACAGATGAAATCCAGTTAGTGTATTATCTTTTAGTTGTGAATCAGAACATGAAGATTACCTTGTCGACATACAAAAAAAAAAATTTCTCACCCTAATTCTTTATTAATTACTGCTCTTTCCAGTATCCTGAAACTACCACTTTTCCATGATTCTCCCTCACTAAGGAGTGAGACGCGGAAGTATGAGGGCATTTTCGGGAGATTTCTTCATTCTTTGATTTTGCTTTTAGCCTCATTATGTAGTTTAGGTTCAATTTTTTTTTCACGTGTAAGTGAGTGTTGTGCTTTTTCTGACAGTACCATTATATTTTAATTTAAAATTGCGCATTGGTTACTTATATTGCCAATTCAAGAGGCAAAAACGCTTTCAGAAGTGGGACGTAGAATATTAGATATAATATCATTAAATATGACTGAGATTATCTGTGATTGTTGATATCAAAATGTTATCAAAAAATTCAATAGCAATTTTTAAAAATTTGTAACACGAAAAAAAAATTATTATTTTGCAACAAAAAGTCGATTACCATTATTTAAGAACAGAAATCTTCCATTCATTTCTTTTAATAATTTAACGTTTTGGCCCCTTACAGTAAATAAAAATTACTTTAAAATACCTTTTTGCTAATCAGTACCTTTTTCTGGCAATATACAAGTTATCCACTTTTTTAAATACACGAATGGTCCGAGTTCCTTTTATTGTTAAAAGAAAACATCTCCTTTTATCTTTCCTCTCACCCTTATTTTGACTAAACAAACGCATCCTGAAGTAAAAGTCCGAAGAGTTTTAGAATCCGAAAATAAATAGTAGCATATTTCAATATCGATGTAAACAAAAATATTACTGCAAAAACTCACGCATTAGAACTATTCTTTGGTTTTTATCCAAATTTCCGTGTCTTTATTCTCCAATGAAGTGTTTTTACTTTCATAACATTTTACTAAATTTTGAAATTTTAGACAATTTAAAACAGAACCCCTTTTATGTTAAGTGTAACCATTTTCAAAACTTTTCCCTGCCGTTTTATTCTTCTCATTATTAGAATGTATCTTTTCTCATTCGATTTAAATTATAAATATTTTTCAATATTCTGCTTTATTTTTTATTTCTCACATACGAAGTATATGAAGAAGTATTACTAATATTTACCGTCAAGAATTGCTTTAATATCCACATGATGTTTAAATCGACATCTTAAAAGTACTACAATCCAAAAGCATATCGTTTATAACCATAATTTCAGATGTGTATCAAGTTTTGGAATAAATCTGCTAAAGAATAGTCTATTTTTTGGTTTGTCCTTTCGTGTGTAATAGTGCTGACCCAGAAAAGGATGAATAAATTTATGTGTGTAATCTTTACGGCGGAATTGTAGATCAGAGTCATATTTTGGATACAATCCATCAAAATGCTGATTATCTCTCAAATTATTTCTATATAAAAGCGTATTGTGAATACCGGCCATGTTTCGACTGCACATCAGAAATTGTTAACTGAAAACTGCATCGTGACTGACGTAATCAGAAAGCGCTGTCTTTCAACCCGGAATTAAAAACTCGCATTGTTTTCTGGCATCATCTCTCTCCTTTTGGTATTAACCAGAATGCGTCTTTACATTCGTCTAGACGCATCTTGAAGACTTTTTGATATTATTATGTAACAAATGTAATAAACAAATTTATGGCTAGACCTTGACTATGTTTACAACAAAAATAAAAATCTAGAGGGGTCACATTCAGCATCTGATATTTACACCAAAATTGTAAATCTGTATAAAATTTTAGAGTAAAGTCTGTTAGGGGATAACTGTTTATTTGTGCTTATTTTTGTAAATGCGGTGTTTCTGAAACGTAATGAGCTAGGCAAACGAAATTTGGGATATGGACTTAACATCCAAAATTTATATGTGGACATTACCTATTTGAAAATTTATTGAGTAATTCATATGTAAGAGGAACACATTTTTTAGACTGACTTCACCACACAATAAAACTGAACACAAAGTGTGCCATATTGAGGAAATGTATTAGAAATTCCAGAGGATAACTGTCTGTCCTTTGAACATTCTCTAAAGATAAGTTGCTCTCCCACAAGATGAGAGTAACTGACCTAGTAGATGCATTCTCTTCGTGCATATTTTTATTCATACAATAAACTTTAGTTATATATAAAAACAGTGCTTAAAAGTGAAGTATTTGAATCATTATTAATTATAATTTTTAAAAGATGAAAATATGTTAATTATAAATTTATATACTTCGTCACGAAATATTTTCTTTATTAAGAAACTTCTTGTTCACTAAAAATTAAAAAAAATGCAAAGAATTTTGCTCTTATATTTACTAAATTGTCTTACCAATTATTTCATGCGTAATGAAATGAGAAATTAATATAACAAAACTAGCCAACTGTAACGAATGCAAAACTGGATTCTATTTCGAGTATTGCATGTAGGAAAAATGAAACGAAGTCACAACTCACTGTAAGATGATAAGTATTAACATTACAGATGGCATGCGCTGTTTCCGTTGTCAAGCTGGAGATGTCGAGTAAATTGACATAAAATGATAGCAAATCTATTAAATTTTATCATTTTTTTCTTCTTTAATATTTATTCATAAAAAATCTGTTTATATTCAAATATTATATGAATTAAATATGTTTCACCTAATTTCATACTTGACTAATACTATTTTCATATATGACTATAATACCGGATGGTTTTTTTTAAATGCCATTAAATATTTAGTTGCATTTAGTATTTTTGAACTTTTGCGAAAAATAGAATGAAAAATACCTATGAAACAGAAATATATAAAATAAAAATAAAAAGTGTTTTGTAAATTGAAGCGATATATAGTGTTTTTGGCTCAAAACCTTTTGATTTAGAAGTCTGTGAAATGATCTGTTCAAAAACTCGCAGATGATTTAAGAAATATATTACTTTGTGATTGAATTAAGAAATAAGCTGCATTTGCTTAGTTAAATCCTTAAATATTAAGTTTCCTTAAGCTGTTCCGCAAATATTATGTTTAGACTAATTACAAAACATGTAAGTTTCAGCTTTTTTCGCATTACGAAACATTAAAACAATTGAAAGTTATTTTGAAATGAAAGGATTGCTTATTCTTCAGTTCAGAATGTGCAATACATAACGATAAATTATTATTCCAAAAAATATACACCAGATTTTAATTTGAAATGTGTTTTTTTTTAATTCCGCCAAAATTTATAATTTGAGAAAATAGCATTTAAAGATGTAAAATAGATCTAAAATATGTATGATGCAAATATAAAAATCCCTATAACTTCCGCAAGAAAACACCTTTATGAAGAAGGCTTTAAGAATTAAAGAATATTGAATAATAAATATATGACATTTCCACCGAAAATCGATGATATTTTAATGTAGTCACTTATCATAATAATTATTCTTTAACTTTTGATCCTTTTGTATGTTGTTAAACATGTTAAAATACTGAAGATATTTGAAAAAAAAATGATATATTTTAAGGGAACAATAAATCACAGAAAAAGGAGAAAATCTTATCATATTAGGTCCAATATGATATTAAAATATGAAATAGAACAGTGAAATTTCAAGTAGATTTTAAAGGAATAAAACAGTTTCAAAGATGAATCTCGGTAAAAATGTAAAAAACACAAAAAGAAATTAAAGAATTTAGAAATATTGAATAGTAAATATTCGACATTTCCTCCAAAAATCGACGATGCTTTAATGTAGTCACCTACCCTAATAATTATTCTTTAACTTTTGATCCTTTTGTACGATGTTAAACATGTTAAATACTGAAGACATTTGGAATAAAACACGATATTTTAAGGGAACAATAAATCACAGAGAAATGAAAAAATCATAACATACGTGGTACAATATGATGCTAAAATATGAAACAGAACTGTCAAAGTTTGAGGAGATTTTAAGGAATAAAACAGTTTGAAAGATGAATCTCAGTAAAAATGTTTTTAAAAAACACGAAAGTGTTGTGTGAAATTGTATACATAATAATAAATTTTTAAAAAATGCTCCTTTTCAGATTCTTTCTTCCTCGAGTAAGAAAAATATCTTTCTCCGAAAAAGTGGTAACCTTTTCTCCGTTTCAGAGATACGCAATATGTGCAATTTGAATCTTTTAAAACTTTCAAATCTCCTTATAAAATTCTCATTGTAGAAAAAAAAAAAAATATTGGAATTTTTATTTGCGGAAAAACTGCGAAGCTTAAATTCCACCGTTCCAAAGTAGAAGTGGCAACTTCCATCAACCATTTTTATTCAAATTTCAAACGGTTTATTCGTTTTTCATTCAGTTTAGTTTTTCCAGTTACTCTGCTCTAGCACTGAAATGTTTCTTTCAGTACCTTAACAAGGAGAAGAAGGAAGAGGAGATGAAGGAAAAAGAGCTGAAAAACATTTCTGAGTCAACAGCTTCGCATTTACTATGAAAAAAAAATCAACCATCTTTTGCCTACCTTATTCACGGAAGTCCAAAAGAGAAATTTTTAAGTGGAGTTGAGAACTTATCCATCTGAAACATCGGCTCAGTATACCATTATTTCTTCCATTTTCTCTGTTCTTTACCAAAAGGTTTCCTTTACTACCTTAGCAAAAGGGTAGAAGAAGTGGAGAAACTCCTATCTCCAGTTTTGTGTCAACATTTTTGTATTTAACACGGAAAAATACAATCGGCGTCTTTTGCTTTGAATACTGAACGTTGCAAGTACTTCAGTGTTTGTTAAGCTCTTAATAAATACCATACAATTTCTGTCAATGTTTATGATGAACTATAATGACACTTTTTTGTGTCCATATTTGAATTGTATGATTCGTTCGAATATTTTCAACTTGATGATCGTTTCCTATCCACACAACGCTGGCCTAGTGAAGTTATGGAAACGCCTATATCCACCAGGTAATAAGGAACCAACTAAAATGATATAAGCTTTTTATTTCCTATCTGGGATGTCCTCTGATTGGCTCACTGGTTCACTTATCACTTTCACTTTGATCAGAATGATCTCTATTAAGTGTATTAATCATCCATAATTTCATAAATTAATTAGCTAACTCATACAATTTTAATGTTTTACAAGACCACATTATCGTAACAATACTAAAAGACTTCTTTTGAAATTGTCTTGGAGTTATATCTAATAAAAGGTTAAATAAACTAACTAAGAATTAAGAAATATTAAATGCCTTCTAAGTAAATAATTGAATTTACATGTCTTATGGAAGCAATGGTAATACTTCCTCACGTCAAGTAACCTAAACCTAATAAAACGTTAATGCATAGTTTCAATATATGTACGATCCCATAAGGGCATTCTTGAACTGGAATTCACATATAAAGCTGTTTAAAATAATGATTTACAACGTTTCATAACACATCGGTTTTAATCATAGAAGATTATAATTCCTTTTAGTTTAATGTGAAAAATATGAATTAATGGGTCCGAAAAATATTGTTTTCGAAATGTTTTCAGCATTATATTTATGGATTCAAATAATATAAAATGTGACTTTTAAATTATTTAAATCCCTTCCTTACTCGGCAGTATATGACTGACTATCTGAAATGGTTTAGAAATCAGCTATTTGGCTATGATTAGAGTTAAAACCCACTATAATTCACGTAATTCAAAAAGAAGCTTTTAAATGGAATTGTGAACTTACCCATCTTCACCCTCAGTTCCAAATAGAACTGATTTTTCATCTGGTTTTTCTATTGTTCTTCAGGGAGGTTTATCTTCACAATTTCAAAAAGTGGGTGTTGTGTTGGGATGGAAAGCAACATCTAATTCGTATCACACACACACACACACACACACACACACACACACACACACACACACACACCAACTTCAAATAAATAAAAAAATGGTCTATATATATAGGGAGAAACTATATTTTATTTTGAATACATTTTTCTCACACAAATTTGGTAAAAGGAAAGTACTTTTTAAATAGAATTGCGAACTTATCCGTCGGTAGCATCCTTTAGAAGTATCTTTACTCATAAATACATTTTCAAGAATGGTACAAAGGGATGCGAATAGATGACTCCAGAGATGACCAGATAGGGGGAGGAAATTGGACAAGATTGCAGGAAGGCTAATCCCAAGAGCTCTCTCCCCCTTCTGGCAAAGAATGCTATTGGGATAAAGCAAGCCCCTTACTTTGCACGACATCCCCCTTTTTCTTCAGTGCCCACCCAATTCTGATATGAAAGGACAATGCTCTTATTGGATCACAGATGGTGACAGACCCCACCAAGACGAACTATCCTCCGGACCTGTCAACAAAGTCCTAGAGAAGTCTAACGCTTTGTGTCTCTTCAGGCAGTTGCCGGGTCACTAAGAAAAAAATTCTATTGAGGTCGACTTTCTTCGTCTCTTTGTTCCTCCTTTCTCATTGCGAAATCTTTCCCTCCCCCACCGCCTAAGTCTTTTGCCTGTGAATTTCTTCTTCTTTTTTGTTTTTTTTTCTTGGGAAGATCTATCCTCCTTCAGCAGTTTCCCTCGGAAAGATCCTCCTTCAGGAGATGGTATACTATAAGATCGTTTTCCTTGTTTTCACCTGAGAGAGTGGATAAACAAAGGTTGGGGAGATTCCAGTACAAGATACCATATTACTTCCCTTTGTCATATTTTGAAGACGGTTTTTGAAAATAAATAAACACAGAAAATAAAAGAGAATATCTTGACACATACAACCACGTGTATATAGATATAAAGAAATCGGGACGGAATTGAGGCACGGGGAAAGAAAGCCAAGGAAAAAGAAAAGAGAGCCAGAGAATATCTCGAATATATAAATTGAATTTTCTAGGAGACATTTTTGTTTGATGTTCGCATGCTGTTTCTTTCACTAGTTTTTTTAAGAAAATAAAAAGCACAGGAAGGAATATAAGAATCATTTCAAGTTCGCTGATACGCGATGAATGCCATTTTTGAAGTATTAATTCGAAATATTGTAGCGTAAACAGGTTTTATTTATGATTATTACGTTGAAATTTTTCAGGAAGCGCAAGACGGTGCACAGTGCTTTGCAAATATTTATTCTACGGTTATATTTGCATCTCAAAATTGACTACAATGCTTGGAGAATATTTATTCTGTTGCTACCCTTTTATTCATAATATAAAAACTGCAATGATTATATTAAACAAATGCAGAATAAATGTTATTAAAATTTATTTGTAAAACATTTTTTTATTGAAAGCAAAACTATAAAATTAATAAAAAATGTAATTATTTCTTATTTTAACTTTCTTGTCCATAAAGTATAATACATTGCCATCGTTGTAAAAAGTGTTCTATAGATTGTAATCATCAAAAAAAAATCGAACAAAAATTCGAGATTTTGACGAATTTTCATATTTAAGATCACACTGAGTTCGAAAAATAGATTTTTGATATTATATCTGTCTGTGAACACAATAACTCAAAACATTTGGAGTAAGATGGATGAAATTCGGCATCTGGATTTCTATCAAATTTTCGATGAATTCCATTAGCAAGAAGTCTGTCTGTGCGGCTCTTCAAGTACAAATGAACTCGATAACTACAAAATATAAAGAGCTAAATAAATCAAATTTGGCGCATAGGTTTAGCATCTAAAATGTCGATTCTTATCACATTTTCAACCAAATATGTCAAACTGTTGACCGTCTGCCATTTTGCATGAATGCAAACGCAATAACTGATGAACACAATTATGACTTAAGTCAATGAAATTTGGTATGTGTTCTTCTAACTGCAACTATAGTTCCGCGTCCAATTTTGGTTACAATTCGTCAGATAACGATGTCCAAAAAACATATTCTCATGATAAAATTCAGTAAAAATGTCGCCAAAGATCATTATTTCGTAACTTTTGTTCACCAATGCCACGCAAGGCATTTGCTGCCTTAAAGAAAGTGAGAGGGAGTAGACTTTATTGAAGTTTTATTTATCACTCCCTCTGGTTTATTCTTGAAATATATGTCTTTCAAATTCCCTATCAAGCTGTGATATATGTACAAAATCAAAAGTAGATAGGTTAAATATAGTTAAATAAATTAACTGCTTAGCGATATTCTAAAAATATTAAGAAAGTATATTGCTGTCCAGAACTATCAAGTTTTCAAAATTTCAAAACTTTATTTTATCATATCTTTATAATTAAATAACAGTTGCCATACGTAATCTTTAGAAATATGAAATCAGTGAAGTAAAAGTGCTTAATATATCTATAACAAAATAATATGAGAGCAGTAAAGCATTTTCACTTTGCACTTTAATGATATGAAATAGAATCTCGATTTTCTAGTCATTGCAGTCTTCACTTCCGGACCAGTCGCTTGCACGAGACTGGATTCTATCACTTATCCGTTGTCTACAGGACCTGGCACGTGTTTACTCTCTTGATATCAAATGCCCTCTCGATGTTGTAGAATACAATTTTGAAAAAGCTGTAAAAACGCAGTCATCATCTTAATCATGAGATCATAACTCAATATTGGGAGAACCATCCAAACCTCATAAAGCTTCAAAACAAATATCTAATCTAATCCACCTCACTAAATGAAGTTCATTGTTCAAGAGTTACGAAATAACATCTACAAGGATCTGAAAGGGAATTCGTTTTATAAGTATTCTTAAATTTTCGAATAGAGAAACGATGGTGAAAAATGTAACCCCTGCAAACGAAATTTCTAGTTTATATCTACACTTTTTTAAAAATTTATTGCGACAAATTAGAGAATCATTAGAATTATCATCAGATGTAGTTCACCAATACTGCCATTACAGACGCAATTGTATTCTGATTTCAAAAAGGTGAAAGCATTGTGAGACTTGGCAAGTCGCAAAACGTAATTGAAATATAAAATCCAAGAATATATGAATTATTTTTCTAGAATAAAATAGCCTCGAAAACTCAAAATTTTTTTTATACTTTCAAGCGTATGTAAAACTGAAAATTTAAACATTTATTTCTGAGAAAAAGTGATTTTAATATAAATAAAAAAATAAATGTTTTGCACAGCAATTTTTCCATGTATTGCATAATATACTTATATAAAATATACGCAATTTCATAGACAAAAATACTTAAGGTAATAATTTCGGTGTGATAGATTCCCAGACATGGCCTGAAGCAAAAGTCAAATTTGGATCTTCCCCTGAAGGTCTTGAAGCAATATGCATTGTGTTCCAAACTCTTTGTTAAGAATTTAGAAACTATTTGACTTAAAAATAGATTTTTATTTTTAAGGTTGATGGATACGTTGAAATTTCGGTGTTTGGAGGAAGCTTCTGGATATTGTTTTTATAAAATATTCCCAATTTCTGAATAGTTTTCTTTAGAAATACTTTTACATTATGTTTCTAAGCTCATACTTTGGGAAATTGCATTTTTTTATGGTTTGCTTCATTCTAATGCTTTATTACCTCTTTTAATTAAATTTTGGTAAGATATTCTTACGAAAAATCTCATTAAATAAAATCTAGCGTATGTATTTCGTTGAAATTTGTTACGATAATTTTTCATTATGTTTTGTAATTCCTGAACTACAGATTAAATGATCTGTTGATTTGGATTTGCTTTCATGCTTCATAATATAAAAAGATGAAATTTTTTTTATTGTTTATAAGTTGAAACAAAGAATTCAAATATGGGATAGAAATACAGCTGATTTCGCAGTTCAGGAGCTATATAATATATTTCTTAGGTAAAATACAGCTGATACGATCTATACGAATATTGTAATTGATATATTTGTGTTTCATAAACATTTTTACTACTATTTTATGCAAAAACTCAAAAATAGAAATATTTTATAACATTTAAAAAAAATTTAAAAAAAGATCGTCCTGAGCGTATTCATAATCTTAACCCTGCATTGATGGTCCGGGTGATCATATGTTTAACCCTATTACTGTTCAAGAATGATAAAAGTCGATTCTTAAGGAATTAAAGTCATTCAAAACATAATCAAAAACTTAAGAATTTAAGAAAATCTTTATACGTTGCAAAATACTCTTTCAAATATTGACTTTTGAAATTTTACTTATAGCATACGATCACTTTCAGTCCTTTTTTGTGGAGGCATATGTAAGTAGGATGTTCGAAAAAGCAAGAAAAAGGTCAAATTAAAAACATTAAATTTAGCAAATTTGGTTAACTCTTAATATTTTCCTTTTCTTTCAATTCTTACTCGTAGCAGTTTAAGTCACTTTTCTGAATTGTATGTCCAAAATGAAAGTAAAAATCTAATACAAAATTTCTGATACCTCCAAATTTGTCCAGGTTATCCATTTATAACCATAATTTTATTTTTTGATAGATATCCTTTTTAAGGAAGGGAAGGGATAATGTTCATGAAAAGTAGAATAACGAAAAAATGAAGCAGAATAAGTGATAATCCAAACAGAAAAAAAATGTAATTAAGTGATAATCCTGACGAAAAAAATAAGGAAAGTAAGTGCAAGTAATTGGGCTTATAATCCTACAAGAAACACAAAAGCTCAAAAATATTCATGAATCCCTTACATAATATTCATACTATTCTTAACGAGGTTAAAACATGTAATAATAGCTATGAAATGTCCCTTGAAGTTCTTGGTTAGTATTAAACGAATCTAAATAATCAGAAGAGAAACTACGATTCTTAAATGCTTCTCGTTTTTCTATATTTAAGAAAAGTTATAAAGCAAACAAATGTAATTCTTTGAGAGATATTGCCTGATAAAGGAAATACTCTACTAAATTTTTAACAAGTAATACAAATTCTTTATTTAAACTATAATATGCTTCGTAACCCCGTTATTTTGTATATTATTTAATTTGGATTGTTTCAGAGAAATCGCTAATTGTACCAGAAAAATGAAACATTACAAGACAACAACTCGCAACATTTTAACAATGTGAAAAAGGTTTGTTGATGATGCTGATTTCTAGATCATGGTGTCTCCCTTTGCAAAGTTTCAGTGTTTTGACTAATGCTTTATAAATTGGTTAGCTGATTGTAAACTTCAGCAAATATCGATATAAAATATTAAATAATTTAATTTTGCCTTTGATTGCCTAGATAGGACAATAGATGCTACAAACTATTTGTTAAATTTTGTATCAGGACTGATAACTCAGTTAATATATATTTGTGCTAATGTCAGAAATTATTTGTTTTCTTACAGATTTCGATTTGATATCAGTAATTTTTTTCAGGAAAATAATTAATGAATACTCCAAGCAAAATTCGTTAAGATTAAGACATGCAAAATAATCTTCAACAAACTAGAGCTTGATATCTCAACTAACAAATATTTGTACTAATATCAGAGAACATATATTATACACTTTATTATAGATTTCAATTTGTTATAAATAATTATTTTTTTAAGAAAAATAACTAATGAAAATACCACATAAAAATTCATTAAGTCCTCTGAAATAATACCCCACAAACTACGGCCTGTTTAGAGATCGATGCATTTATCTACATGAATTAAATACGCTATTCACAATGAACTACATCTGAATGAATTAAAATATATAAGATTTGACAAACAATATGAAAGGACTTTCACCAAAGTTTTCATTGTCAAATTCTTAATTTATATGATGGTTCTAATTTTACTAATTCGAGCTAATTCATACGCCCGTATTCGTGTTAAAGGCAAAGTATAGCATATTATTTTGGTAAAAGCTACCGGAAACATCGAAGAAGAAGCAACCTGCTTTTACCTACAAAAGGAAGTTGCTTTCTTGAGGACTTTTAAGAGATCACACTTGCATTTTGATCGTAATAAAACCAGGAAAATACAATTAGTCCTACTGGTGGGTATAATTTAATGATAAATTGCAAAGATATCTGGGTTGAAGCACGACCCGGGAATATTGAAATTATATTATAATAATCTCTACTAATAATTAATCATATAAGGATAGCAGAGATTAATATTTATAATCATTGATAATAATTAATGAAAATTCATGTGAGCAAGCGACTGTTTGACTTAGAGCTACCAAATTTGTGTCTTTGGTGGGTGGGAACGTGTATCTGGAAGAGATGTTTTTGAAATTTTAAAAATCAAGCCATCTATATTTGATAAGCCATAAAACTGAAAAAAAAATATCATTTCAATTATACCAATTTAATTATCATGTAATGCTTTCCTGGATTTTGACAATTTTTGAAAACATCTTTCTTGTATAATTTTTCACAATAAATTTCATAGCTGCAATGAAACTGAAACAATTTTCATGAATTCGTCATAGATTTAATAAATTAATTTTTTCCCACTGCTGAAATCTAAAGAAGAAGGATTCACTGATTATCTGCACAGTTTGAATGAAAAATTAGAAATTGAAATTACATTACCACAAAAGAAACAAATAATTTGGAATAAGTTATCCAGGCATTAAGGTTTTTGATATCACGATGATATCATGGGATTCTAATCCCTTAGAAAAGTTCATGTACTCAAGAAACAGAACAAGTGTGCGGTTATTAAAATAACACCGCTGTCACAAATGATGTCTGGCTGTCACAAAAACATTTTTCCTAGTGAATTAGGAACACTGAGTTATTAATAATCGATATAATTGTAATTAAACATAATCATTATTGTCAGCAGACCATCTGGTTTCTAAATCAGCTAATATGGAGTATTTTAAACAATATGCATCTTAAGGTATTTAAAAATTTTAGTAAATCTTTGAATTATCTAAATAGATTTATTTAAAAGAGCCTCACTCTAAGAAGCCTTTTATATCGTATTTCTCAAATGAAGGACTAACGATGAAAATTATAATCTCGACAATTTTTAAATTAATGGATGATGCAAAGGGATTAAAATCTTATTTGCATCTGCTGATTTTACTAAACAAAAATACTACGAATTACTTCTTTTCTTTAATTTACTTACTGCCAAACGATGCATGCATTAATTCAATAGCCACTGCACATTAATTTAGTAGTTAATAAGCATATTTTAACTTATCGGTCAAAAGGTTAAAAAATGCCAGTTACTCGCGGAAAATTTTTATTAGGATTTTAAAAGATGGTTCTACCAAGAGAAATTTTAATGTCTTTCCTCTTAATTAAGAAGTTTCCATCCTAACAAGCTCACATCCTAACTGTTCGGAAGTAACGAAAATATCTTCCGCTATGGTCGTTACATGATGTCAAAATCACTTACAGCCTTAATGCTTGCTTTAATCAACCTTTGATGTTGAATCCTCTCAAAATTCCCATTAGGTGAGAGAAAATGAGAATAAAAACTGTATTCATTATTCCATCATTAGCTACCTTATTTTAGTCAACAGTGTAATTACTTTCCTGGAAACTTAATTGCTGGATGAAAATTCCAGAATAAACATAGAATTAAACGCAGCTAATAATAATTCTAGATAATAGCACCATTTCTATTAAGATGCGCCTAAATTGCATTTCGAGCTAAAAGGGAAGTAAGAAAAGCCGTTTAAAGAAACAAGAAACCAGCAGGTTTTTACATGTTACAGAGATATAAGTAGTTTCTGCAAGATATCGGAATTAAATTAGTTGAAATGCTGTATTTCGGCCTCATTTCTGGTGCTTCAAATAATTATGGTATTAAAAATTTTGGAAAGACTCTAAATTAAGTAAAAATTTTTATACTCAGATCAATTTGGAAGATGTGTTATTCATTATAGAAATAAGACAAAGTCACCTTTTCACTTTCTTAAACACTTATATCGGGCTGATGTATATATCTTTCACTGTAGAGTTGAATTAATATCTTTATGTCTCGAAATACCTTTTTTATTTATATAGATTGTTTTTTTACTTATTTTATTGCTTTCTAAACTTATATACAGGGTGTCCCAAAAATGTATACACACTTTAAATAATTGTAAATTTGGGGTTTATTATAATTCGAATAATTTCCAACATGTAAAAGATTCTACAAATATCATTCTATTGTCTTGTTATCGCATGTTCTCAAACTGATGTCCGTTCTGCTCCAGACACTGCTGACAACGCGAAGCGATGGAATAGCACACATGATGGAACAATTCCCTTGGGATATTCGTACATTCATGTTCAATGGTTGCCCTCAATTGAACAACTGTTGCAGGTTTATGGACGTCCTGAACAGTTCCATCAGCTTCAAACTTATCTCTAATTCGAGTGACGGTAACTCGTGTAGGTGGTTCTTTGTTAAACTCCCTCTAAAATTGTCTTTGCGCTTCTACTGCATTTCATACTTCCAGTAGCATTTTAGAATAAATTTCCTTTCTTCAAATTCAAGTCTGTCTGCCATCACTCGGTTCAACGGGTTCAGTCAATAAAGAAAGAAGAAATAACTTAGTTATCAGCTGCTAAAATGTGTATACATTTTTTTGGGACACCCTGCATATATTAGGCTGGAAGATGCCTTATTCATTACTGCGCTGAAATATAGTCGTAAAGTTTATTATTCACTGTACCATCATTACAAAATCGTCTAAATATTCGAATGCGTGATTTTGACTTTTTCCATGGTTCAAGCATCTCTGAGTAAAGAAAAAAAACATTTTTGGCAATTTTATCTGTCCATATTTGCGAACACGATAGCTTAAAAATGGTATGAACAACACGATTGAAATTTACTATGTAATTGGTATACTTAGAGTGTATATCCGTATCTAATTTCAGACGAAATCTGTAAATGCTAGATTGCCTATATATCTTTTCTTCTGTATGACACAAAAATAGCTCATAAACATGTGCGTAGTATAAATACAGCGAGCCAAGTAAATGAAATTTAATATACGACCTTTATGAAAAATTTGTAAATCTGTATTTATTTTCCATCCATTTCCATATAAAAGGCATATTGTATTGTTTTCATTCTAGGATGAAGTTAGATACAATATGCATTATAATGTGGGAATATAGGACAAGTCAGAGGGAAGAAAATTCGCTTGTTTTCTAAAAATATTAAAGCCAGGCTTTGAATTTTATTAAATGAACTTCTCCTTGGCTTGGCAGTTGAACTTTTAATTCGATATCAGATATTAGAGACCAAATACGAGCGTTTATCCGACAATGTGAATGGAAAGTTGTCATCTTGATGCGGAGTAGATGTCTGGAGAAAGAAATGCTGTGTCTCGTATTTGAAACGAATGCGGAAACCTACGGTATGATTTACGATGAAAAAAGCAATATCAGTATCCGATTCATAGCAGGTAGTTTAAATCCCAAAAGTCAAAATATTATAATAGCATAAAGAAAAAAAAATCCAAAATCCAAAATATTGTAATGACGAAAAAAAAAAAAATCCAAAATCCAAAATATTGTAATGACGAAAAAAAAAAAATACAAAATGCTGCAATGGCAAAAAAAAGACAAAATATTGTAATAACCAAAAAAATAAATCCAAAAGACAAAATATTGTAATGTCCAAGACAAAAATCCAAAATGTTATAATCAAAAAAAAAAAAAATCCAAAATTTTGTGATGGAAGAAAAATCTCTCTATCACACACACACACACACGACGATCTCCTTCGATTGCATTATATCAATCTAATTATTTGTAGAATCTATTGAAATTCATAAGCAGGAGAGCTTTCAAATAGAAGAGGAGCATTTGAAAAGTATTATCCAATATTCGCTCCTGTGGCAAGAATATTCTCCATATGAAAAGATCAACCCTTCTTCATAAAAAATTTCAAAAATCTTATCTAATTTAGTATTCCAGGATTTCAATAATTTTTTGAATACAATGACTTTGCATCTTATACGAAAATATTTTTATATGAGAAAAAAAAACTGAGATCTTGAAGATTTTCTTTTATTTACTGCATGGATTATTTTTATGTATTATCTGTTTCTCTAAAATACAATTTTGATTATTGATCTCAGGATAAAATCTTATTGGATAGAATTGACATTGACCATAATAAATATGAAAAATATATTTTCTTTATTCAATTTCAATCATAATTTTCCTTTTCTGTGCTTATCTTATTCGTTCGCGTTTGATCATTAAACCGAATTTGAAAACAGAATATCCGATAACAATTCTTCAAAAAATATACTCGAATGGATTTTATATTGTTTTTTTTTTTGCATCAGTGCACTTTAATATTGTTCTAAAGTACAGATGATTTAGAAAACTAAATTAATTTTGATCAGATTCTAAAACTAAATTTCATAAACTTTCGTGGAATTTCTTATTCGTTTTCAATATAATGAGATGCATTTGCTAACGTATATTAAAATTTATTTCTTAATTTAAAGAAACTTCTTTCAAAACCAATCAAAGCAATTAATTCATAAAATTTTAGCATTTCGTACGTTATTAAATTTCATTTATCCAGAAATATCCATAATTGCAATTAATCATCGGAACCGTAACTATTAATATCATGAGACAATTGTAGAATTGGGAACATTTCTTAATAATGTGATGACAAAAATATTCAACCGAAGTAATAGCAATAATAGTAAGTTTCTATGGTTAATATTATTGGACATATTACTGCTTATTTAATATTTACATTTTAAAGCTAAATTAATTTATTTAAAATTTATATTTTTATTCAGTTGATTCAATCCAGAAAATTCCTGTTCAATGTGATTGTAACCCAATTACAATAATTCACTTTTAAAATTCAAATTTTTGTACAAAACAGAAACATAAACAAATACGGTAGACTCAGCATAAAATTATTTCCTTGAGATCAAAAAGACTTCTAGTCTTGTCATGATTTCTCATACCTTTAAGGTGTTCCTGGAACTAACCACAGTGATTCAGGTCTGGAGATCGAGAGGGCCATAAAATTTATTTTCTTAAATCATTGAATTGATTGCAAGGTAAAGTCACTGATATTTTCTATTTAAGATGCAGAGTGATATCCAGTTGTGGTGGAATTAACCTATAGGAGGCCTGTTCCTCGATAAAAATTTGATCGATCTGAAATGATGAAGTAAATTCATTTCGTATCATAATACTTTGAGACTGCAACCGAAGTTACCTCAGAAAAATGCTCCGCAGGTCAAGAGAATATACCCTGGCAAAAAAATCTGTTTGCTACCTAAATGGGACATGATTAACTCTTTCTTTCATATGCAAAAGTTGAGAAATGATATTTCAGTCTCTTGCGTCTAGGGACGATATTCGCCATAAAGAAAACATGATAACGCCTTTTCATAAGCTATTTTTTCAGGTAATTATCAGTTGTTCATATAGGGCTGGTGCATGTTTTATCTGCTTTTATGCGTCAAACGAATGAGCCTCGCTCGTAAGCGCTATTTTCCTCGTCGTTTGAATTAACTCATAATTATGAAGGTCGTTCTAAAATATTTTTCGGATATCTTCTCTGCAGGGAGTAAATGTAATTAAAGCAGTGATGAGCAAATAACGTCCAGCTTATAAGTTTACATCCGGGCTGCTGTAGATTTCAAAACAATAATATTATTGGCATAATCCGATTCGATTCAGCTTATGATGGATCTTTTGAGATCTCGTTACAGCTTCTTATATAGCGTTTGTAATAATGGATTTTCAAAATATTATTTTTGAGTCAATTGAATTTTATAATAAGTTATATTAGGCCTCCCCAAATTTCTTTTTCTCATAGATATAAGACATGCAAGCTCCCACATCTACAAAATTTTTATCCTTGGTGAAAATAAAGAAAATTTATCCTGCGAAATAAATTCAAAACAATGAAAAAAACCTTACTTTTTAACACTTTTATTTAATTTGACTCGTTTCAGTTTTTAAATATGGAATTTGATTTTTCAAACACTTCTTGATGTGTTAGTTGAAATTTTTTACATCAATGTCCTGTCGATGGCAATGCACTATTTTAATACTTTTTAAATTTAATTGTCAGTTAGAGATTACTTAAATAATTTTTTATATCTCCTCGAGTGCCCATTGGATGCAAATTTGGGAAACATTATATATCGAGCTTAAAAAGAAGCAAATAAAGAAAAAATGTAAAAAAATTCTGCAATTTTTAAAATTTTGTAATTTTTTTAAAAATTAAGCACTAATAAAAGTAGGCTTTGCACAAAAAACTTTTTTAAAAATTTAAATAGGTTTTTACTAAAAGATTTGTTTTTAAAGTTTAAAAGAACTAATTTATTTTCAATTTATTTATTAGCAGGTAAAAATTAACATAATAATTAAAAAAGTTATTAACACAAGTACTCTAGAGCTATAATTTAAATTCCTTTTGATATGTTGAAGTACAATTCAAGTGGCTTTGCAGCAATATAACGATTGAAATATTGAAATATTTACGATTTTTTTTTGAAGGAAGAATATCCAAATCAAATTCTAGGCATATTTAGTTACTGCATGATTATTGAAGAGTTGTACTATTTCATTTAAACAAAAACACGAGAACAACAAAAAAATTTCCCGTTCAACTAAAAGAAAATGTGTTATATATTCTAGCTTATTTTCAAGCATCTATAGAAAGTTGGCTTGAGCGATATCTTAGTTACTAACACGTAATGTAGCAGTCATTCAAAACATGACAAAAAATGACTCAATGACACTTCGCCATTTTTACGGATGAGAAAAATGGCATTATTTTGTTGAAGTTTGAAGTGATATTCATTGCATGTCAGTTACCAGTTCTTAAAAATACAAAAATGTCACTTTCTGGTGTTTCCTGTCAAATTACGCAAAAAATGTATCAAGTAAAGAGTAAGATGATTTCTTTCCTGGCAAGTACAAGTGCGCATTTTATAAACTTTTATTCAGCTAAAGAATTAAAGAATAAAGAAATTAATATAAATTGATAAGCTAATTACTTAGCATAAACTCGTTGACTGTTGGCTTAGAGACAACAAATAACCTAACAACATTTTGACAATTATGCAAAAAAATATATCAAGTAGAGAGTCAGATTAATTCTTTCCTAGTTAATACAAGAGCTCATTTCACAAATTTTTATTTAGTTGAAGAATTAAATAATAAAAAAAGTAATTTAAAAGGATAACCTCTCTGTCTCTCTCGGTCTTTAAATATATATACTTATAAATTCATTGGCAATTGATTAAGAGACAATAAATAAACTATTTTTAGAAGCAATTTGCAGGAAATAACTAAACCATATGGATAGTAAAGACATTCTTTAATTTATAAAACTTAGGAAAGAGAAATTTTATCTTTAAAAGATGCATTATTACATTATAAAAAATATAAGGCGCTATTGGCTTTTAATTGTTGCTTTTATTAGAACATACTAGTTATATTATTCAGCATTGGCAGGAATAAATTTATATTTTGGTGGAATGTAGATTATTATGATCCGTGCAGGAAGCAGCAGGACGAATGTTCTTAGGGACATTTCTTTTAATAATCACATTCACACACTAAACAAGCACAAACGCAAAGACAAGATAAGACATTCACGTAGTAGCGTACCAAAAGGGCATACAAATGCAGCTTTGTCCCTATCAGCAGGATTGACTTCAATTCGGTGATATCCAGTCTTTAAGTCAAGGGTGGCAGCAGTGGATTTTATATCGTGTAACAGTATATCCATAACGGAAAGTGAATACTTATCAGGTTCGGTTATAGCATTTAGTTTACGATAATCTACACACAATCTAATAGTTCCAATAGGCTTGGGGACTAAAACTACGGGTGCTGCATACGGCGATTCGCATTCTTCTATAACATCATTGGCTAAAAGTTCGTCAATTTCTTTATTTAAGAACTCTTTCTGTTTTGGCGACAATCTATAAGGTGTAGATTCAACTGGTAGGTGGTCACCTGTGTTAATAAAGTGATTTACAAAAGGAGTTGGATCTCCCCCTAATCGGAAAATATCTTCATTTTCATTAAGCAAGATAGTTAAGCGATTTCTCGATTTTGCATCAAGATTCTGTCCTTTTTCTTGGCGTAAGAAAGGATTATTAGTCTCAGGTGCGACATAATTGTTTTGCATTGAACTATCACTTGTTATTGAATTCGTCGGACAAGAACTTCTAATTGCTTCAACAGGATTATTATTTGTTTCAACAGGACTATTATTTGTTGGTAAGGGAATATCTTTAGCAAAAGGTAATCTGCAGTTCGGTTTATCACCAAAATACCAGAAATTATTTTTCATGTTCATCACAATTTCTGATTTTCTCAAAAAGTCAACTCAGTGAGGAGTACGATTATCTTTAGCATGTGACAGGAAATGTAAATCAGTGCGGAAAGTTCCGCCAAGCACTGTGATCGACACTGTAGTTTTTAAAACAATTGATGTGGATTGTTGGCTATCTGCCAGACAAATAGCAAGGTCAATCTCTGTGAACTGCTGTCCACGCTTCTTTAAAAAATTATACATCAAGTCTCCATCAACTGACTGACTGGTTCCTGTGTCAGCACAAACTGTTCCTGTAGCTTCATATGCTTCAATGGCAAGTAAGGCTACGGGAGAGATAAAACAAGTAAACATATGTATGGCATTTACTTGAGCATTGTCTTTTTTTGAAGAACAATTTGGACACTTCGATTTGATAAAGCCGAGATGGTCACAGCCATAACAATTAACAGAATTTTCCACATGTCGTGATGGCCTATTGTTTGACTTAGAAATAGTATTGTTGTGAGTACATGAAGGATCTGTTAGTAAATCAAACCGTTTCGGAACAGAATCAATTTTATTAGGATTTGACAGATTAAGATTTTGGAGCCCAAGCTTTTCAAGCTCAAATGTTCTTTCCTCAGCAATTTTTCTGTTTCCAATTTCTTTATTTCTGCTTCTTCTCTTTCTGTTCGTCAACAATGTTAGCGAACGTATCAGTCACAATTTTTTTGTTATCCGTAAAGAATGCAGATTGAGTTATTTTATCATGTAGGTCAATTATTTTATCTTGGCCTAATTCCAATGCCAAGTTGTAGAGGTCATTTTTTCCCCTTCAGATAGAAAAGCCATTTTTCTTACGAAATTATTGAAATGAAATAAAAACAAAAAAACTTGCATGAAGGAACAGTTACACACCTACCTTCTCTTTTGAACAAACAAAAAAAATCAATACAGTAGGCAGAACACAAATTATTTAAATCTCCTCTTTTTTTAAGAATGCATAATAATAATAATCTGATAGGAGATATATACATTTTCAGGAATGGAAAAAAAAATATTTTATGTTCAAAACAACTTTAAGTGTTGATATTTTAGATGTAAGCATCGCATAAAGACAGAAATTAAGTTCAAAATATTTTAATTGTTAATTTTAAGTATATATACACATTTAATAAAAGAAAAGCAGATACAGCAAACAACTGCTATTAAATTTGAGTAAGTACTGAAAAAGAATTTGCTTTAAAAATTCTAAACCATAAAAGTAACATTCTGAGAATCAGAAGTAAAATTGCACATTTTATATGATTAAAAGATGGTATATGCTGCATCGTTACTCTGAAAAAAAATAATAAATCTATCAGAACAGTTTTTTATAATACCAAAGAGCTGAAAAAAAAAAGAAAACATATTCAATACTTGTTTAGACTGACACTTTGGGAGTGACTGAGCTTATGAATACTTAATGAGACTTGGCGCGTCGCTCAAGGGCACATTAAATGATGTCAACAAACGAGAACAGACAGTTTTAGTTTCAGTTCGCAAACTTACGGACCAAGAAATATATCAAGTACGATAAATTAATTTGTGCTTAAATAAAATACAGAAATACAGCAACAACTTGAAAATCAACATATAGAATACTGTAATATTTAAAAGATATGTTCTTATACACTTTCAATTATTGAGATCAAGTATCAAAACAATACAGATATTTCAATATATAAAATAGCAACGATGAATATGTTATTAAAACAGAAGTAACTTAGAAATTATTAAATATTAATTAGTAAAAAAACATTTCACAGAAAACAAAGAATCTTGGCGTATTTAAACATGAAAGAATGTTGTATTTCAACGAAACAAATGCTAGATGCTGTTGAACAAAACAAAACAAAAAATGCACAAGTGTTATGACATTTGTCTGGGATCGAACAAGACGACCAAAACAAAACTGATGAATTTTTTGTGCTGGAAATTTGGACTTCACTGGATTTAAATGCAGATTTTTGCTGGAGATGCACAAATAATAAATTATAGTACAGTGGTAGACTTCCCGTACGAGTTAGGATTTAAAACTGATTATTGGAGTATTCCTTAGGACATCAACGATGCAAGTATGGCAGATGCTGATTTATTTTGAGGACTGGATGTAAGGACGACACGTTTCATAATTTGCTGCTAGTGGAAAATTTTCTTGCGATTGTCGGGACGACTTTACTTTCATTACATCATTTCACTGGAACATAATGATGAACCATTGCTGAGATGGGAAAAAGAAAATGACACATCTCAGGACGACATGTTCTCGGGATGAGAAAAATGATGACATTCAGAAATTCTTTTCCGTTGGGTGCCAATGTGGTGGCGGGAAAATTTTCTTGTGATTGTCGGGACGACTTCACTTTCATTTCATCCTTTCACAGGAGCACAATGATGAACCATTCCCGGGGTGGGAAAAATTATTCTGTGTCAGGACAACACGTATCAAAAATTCTTTTTCGTTGAGCGCCAATGTGGTGGAATGTAGATTATTATGATTCGTGCAGGAAGCAGCAGGACGAATGTTTTTAGGGATATTTCTTTCAATAATCACATTCACACACTAAATAAGCACAAACACAAAGACAAGACAAGACATTCAAGCACGCAGTTTAACAGTACAGCATCACATCTCATTCTAATTACATTCGCAATGCATTATGGGATGACCTAATCAGGCATCGCCATCTAGTATCCAAAAGAGAAAATAAGAGTAATGTAACTGCTACAATATTAATTTTTTATTTGTTGTAATTAATTTTATTTATTCTTCTATAACAAATTTATTTCAAGACATGATAGTTTGCAGTACACAGAATACCACTTTAATCGTGTACCAATGATTAATTTCCAGTCTTTATCTTGTCCAGTACTATTTTCAATCCTTGTTTCTCACCGTAACAAAAAAAGAGATATGCATTGTTTTATTTTATAGGCATGAAAATGAATGATTAAAACAATTTTTGAAAATATATTTTAATTAACATTCTAAAGAGCTGATTTTCCTCATTTTAACTATTTCCTAAGCTTTAATTTTCAGATTGTTTTTCTGAACCTCACTATCAGATGGCACCACTAGTATAGAAGAAAATTTTATTCCTTTTATTAATTAACCGACAATTAAAAGTTCATGTATTGAAATTATGTATTGGCATCAAGAATATTTAAGTATATAAAATTTTAACTCTCTAGAGATTCAGGACACTTGTGAAAATCGATCTCAAAATTTTAGTTTCTCAAATATGAAACGAATCAAATTAAATAAAAGTGTTCAATTATTCTTTTCTATCAAGTTTTTTTATCTAGAATTTGAACTCTTTTTCTTTTCTTTATTAGAATGTGAAATATGCACCTCAAATACGAATCAAAAGTATCAAAAAGCTAGCCTTTTTTAACTTCTATTTGTGCAGCTTTAGCTGACTAATGCTAGTTAGTTTGATATGTTGATAAGTAATACATTTCTTAATCATTAGATATTGCATCTTATTTTTCAGAAATATTTGATGCTTTTGTAAACGGAAATCGTAATTTTGATTTATAGTCATATGACTTTATACTCTGCTCTCCAGAATTCCTTGCCACAAAAGAAAAACATATGACTAGCTGTTTAGTATATATGATGCTTTTGTAAACGGAAATCGTAATTTTGATTTATAGTCATATGACTTTATACTCTGCTCTCCAGAATTCCTTGCCACAGAAGAAAAACATATGACTAGCTGTTTAGTATATACCAATAAATACAATGTTTACAATAAAGCTTTACGCTTGCAGCGAATCATAGTTGGAACTGGGTCTCGAATGTTAGATTCGCAAAACCCGGAAGTTCTTCCTATCAGGTGATCAAGATTTGATTTGCTGTTTGATAACTCATTTTACGTCCTTTCACGGATGTTACAATCAGAATTTGTTTCTAAAATCCGCAAAAGAAAGAAATAATAAAAATTATCGAAATGAAATTTGTTTATACTGATAAAAAAAGAGAACATTTTGAAACTGTGATCAGGTTGAATCCCAAAGAAAAAAATTTCATAAAGTGAGCGAAAACTTGCAATTAAATGCCATATCAGTTGCCTTGATGTAATGATATGTTTTCTTGCGACAAATTTTCTCATAATTTCTCACTGCATTTCACCTCTTAAGACTTGTTTTGTCCACTACATTTTTAAATACGTGTCATAAAACTGTATTAAAATAAAGCTGAAGCATTCAGAAAGCGCTCATTAATTACAAATTAAGCCATTTTGTAATCCATTATTAATATAACTGAAAAGTGAAATAAGATCGTTAAATCAATCTTGAACTGACATTATCAGGTTCTCAGATTTAAATTTATCATTATTATTTTGGAATAATTGCTCGTCAATAGACTAATTTGAGTCGAATTTAATACCTAAGCCTATTAATTACTTCTTATACAATGTATCAAAGATCACATATTATGAACATATCGTTGATAAATAATCATGTGTGTGTGTGTGTTTGCTATTGACGATATGTAGACCATTTACAAATTTACGACATTCCGAGATTTTATTTTTAAGTATTGTATTTTGAAAGCAGAAAAAAATATTAGCAATAAGCGAATTTTTGTCACTATAAAGAAAATAAAATAGATTAGTTTTTATGCAATAAATATCTAAGCAAGAGTATTAAATTCTAAGATATATGTTGAATTAACTCGTTATAAAGTGCGATGTTTGGCCTTGAGCCGCTTATAAAATTCTCTCCTCTCCTTGAGGCATCTTTCTATTGAAATATGATTCAATGCTTTTATCTGGGAACTGAACGTTAACCACTCATTCCTTTTTTATTAATATACCGACCATTAATTAAATATCAGCCATGAAAATTTGGCTTCCCATCCTCATACTTAAGATAGATGGCATGGAAAGACTGTATAAAGGCACCGAAGAATCATGATTTTTTTTTTCTGAAATTTGTTAACTAATGAACAAAATGAACAACTAGACATTAAGCAAAATTCTCCAATAAACGACTTTATTGCAACACGTACAGATACAATTCTGAGAATGATACAAATAATATCATAGTTTCACTTACTCTGGAAACTGTTTTGCAGATTAGTTTTTAAGAAGAGAAACCTTCCAATATTTTTCGCTCAAAGATTCTTCTGCTTTTAAAATATTTCATTTTGTTCGAATATTTTTACCTCAAGGGATAGAAGTTTGGAAACACGATAAAATATATGTCTTCTGAGACTTTATTTTATTTTTTTCCTTTCTTCTTCGCTTTTCGGAAATTGGTCTAGATGTTTTTGACATTTGGTTAAATACTAACAAATAAAAACCCTGGATGTATTTTTCAGAAAGCTTGTTGCACAATGTGAAATGTGTTACACTTATAACTAGCTAATACCAAGTAGACATGTCATAGATTGGAACAAAATATTTTCGTCTCTTTTATTAATAAAAATTAACTTCCAAATTAATCGATTTTCTCAAAAAACTATCCTTATGTTTCAGTATCCTCCACCGGCGGTATTCCTGATACAAAGATGAAAAGCATTCGGTTGAGAGCTTAGTTTTCGCTTCCCTGGTGGTCATAATAAGGTTGCGATGCCGAATTATTTTCACTCCAATGACAGGATTAGGGATTGCAATACCGGTATACCGGGATACCGAATACCGGTATTTTGAACCATTTGTACAATTTTGTAATACCGGTATTCGCAAGTTTAAATACCGGTTTTTCGGAATTTACTAGAAATTTTTAAAATTATCTCCACTATATGTTCAGGGATCGCGAACATAGCAAAATAATATACGTTTTTGTTTTTATGTCTCCCTAACGGGCGAAATTAATTAGCTAATTAATGGCTTCATTAATTGTTTAGATCTAAATTAGCGAAACATGGATTATCCCTGAAAGAAAATAGTGTATCCATAACGACTGATGGAGCAACAATTATGAAAAAAGTTGGAAAGTTGATTGGTGCAAATCAGCAGTTGTGCTATGCACATGGAATTCAATTAAGAGTAATAGATGTATTATACCAAAAATATAAAGAACAGAAGAATCCAAATACTGTGGATATAGAAACTTCGTATTCCAACTATATTACATTGAAAAATCGCACAGAAGAAAGGCATACCGAAATAGAAAATGTCTTATGGTATTTACATAATTCTAATGATTTTAAAAATGAAAATGAAAAGAAGAAAAGAAAATAACCAATTCAAATCTGATTAAGTTAGAGTAAAGTTTCTAAAAAAATTTTTCCCACAAACCTATCCACATTCAGAATTCGGTTCAATTATCGAAGATTATGATGTCACTACTGTCGATAGTGAAAAGGAATTGTCTCTTGAGCAAAAATTAGAATTAGCAATAAATAAAAAAATTTCAACGAACCAAAATACAACAGAGAAATCAGCTATATCCAAAATCATCCGACGAGAAATCGATTTATTTGAAGATGAGGGATTTAGAGGTAAATACTTGGAAAAAGTATATCGCGCATTTCTAACAGTACCACCAACTAGTGTAGATGCCGAAAGAGCGTTTTCGACAGCTGGTAATTTTTACACAAAATTACTTTTCAGGCTTAATGAAAGTACAATTGATGCATTACGTTTTTATAGATCACATTTCAAAAATTTGTAATAGTACCACAAACAGAATAGTGATATTTACACTTTTTTTGTGGTTTAAATAAATAAGATGTTTCTTTACTTTTTTGTGATTATATACTGTTATAATTTATATGTTAGAAATTATTTTTTGTGATATTTACACTCTCTAACAAAACTAGCAATAAAAAAAAAAGAAACACCTGTGTTTTCTTTCTTTTTCCAAAATTTCTAATACCGGTATTAAAACCGGTATCCCGGTATTAAGATTTAAAAAATACCGAATACCGGTATTGAAATTTTGGTCCGGTATTGCAATCCCTAGACAGGATGTACCTTCTATGGGAGGGGTTGTATTGTGACTAATGATGGCCATTAGGACTCAACATTAGTCCCAGCCTCTTTGCTGTGGTAATGACATTCATTCCATTATCCCGGCACTTTATCCAGAACGGGATTAATTCTAATAACTGGCTCTGATTTAATTTTCTGATTGCATTGCACTAAGTTTTTACGGATGAGAGATTACAATATAAGCACACGGGCTCCCGTTTCGCTGGTGATTAATGTGGGATTGAATTACCCCAAATCTGGTCCCTCGGGGGGCACCTCAAAATGAGGATGAGATGCTTCCGGCATGGTGGTTGGATCTCGCCACTCTGGAGTGTACACAAATAGGTGGGGGATCTGACTCCTCTCATCGATGACGGGAGGTACTTCCTTCGGAAAGGGTTATACCGTGGCCGGAGATAGCCCTTAGGACGCAACCACAGTTCGCCAGTGTTGCTGTTGCGGCGGTCCGGTCATTCAGCCTTATGGTTTAAATCCGTGTGCATTCGTGGCGGGTCGGAGAGTCAGTTGGTCGACTTACCCCAAATCCGGTAACAGAAAGTAATTCCCATCGTAAGCGTTGGGACGTGATTGGTGGATGCGATTGTGTTTCGGTTGTTACTGTTGTCTTAGGAATAACTTACAGGTTATAGTGCCGTGAAGGCGATAATTCAATTAGATTGGGGGTCTAAGAGGTTAATGAACCACCATGTCTAATCAAAGGTGTTTAAATGCAACGTTAAAGCAATCCTGAATTGTATTCGTAATACAAAACTTGGCCCTATCATTCTTGAACCGTAATGAGAGACACAGCGACTCAGGAACAAAATTAAAGAAAAGAACTAAGAAAAAATATTTCATATTAACCAAACAAAGAGGTAGGAGGTAGAGTCTTATGAGTTGATCTTCAACAATGCCGTCTCAAAAATTTACAGCGAAAAGAAAGCATCTCAGCTCCTACGCAACGCCCTCTACCGTTTGAGGAATATATTTACAACTCTTAAAAGCATTATGATTACACATCGTCTTTATGCCCCTTACTCCACTTTCAAGTTTTCCACATTGGTATTGAATTACTCTGGAGTCATTTCATGTTCATATGGCATAGACCGTCGATTTTGGAAAAGATTACGAATTTTCCAGATAGAAAAATGACTTCATGCTTCAGTAAAAGCAGGCAATTAGATATCAAATTGTATGTACTCTTTCATTTGTCATGTGACGATGACGTTTTGGGAAATGAGTTCTTTCACCAAATTGATAGCGTAGGAAATTCCAATTCATGTCGAACAACTCGATTATTTTCCTTACATGAAACTATTCTTCTTGCTTCGTGATTATTGCTCTTTCTTTGTCTTTAGAGAACTCTTTATATCCTTAGAAATCTCAGTTGTTAATTAATTCGAAGATCTAAACACACGCACTCTCATTTAATGATGTTTTATAGGAAGAAATAGCAGAAACCCGCTAAAGAATATTACTTTCTAATGCGATAGATCATGCTTTCTATCTGATTTTATTTTTATCATCGTAGAGAACTTAATTCCATTCATTTATCTCCTCTAGTTTATTGTATTTAATTCATATTTTATTAATTATTGAAACATCAAATTAAAATTAAAATAACCTTCCGATATGTAATTGTTCTGACTTTATAAGCTATTAAAGAGCAACATAAAATTATATTTAAATAGAAGCTTGAAGCGTTGAAGAAATTGCTCTTTCTCTTGGAAACTCATTAAAAAACTAAAATTCCAGGGAATTCAGAAGAAACATATTGATAATGAAACATATAATCGATATTTTCTTGTTCACTATTGGAATTTTCCTACTCAGTTATGATGCCTTAATTTTATCATTAACCATTCAGCAGAAATCAGCTACGTCTTACAAATCTTCAAACATTTCCTTTTCTCACTGTAATCATCTGACGAGATTCATCAGAGAATCAATTTTAAAATAAAGCTGTGTTTAGTGTATATGACTTAATCATCTTACCTTAGACGAGGAGGTCTGAAAGGTTATTTGACATAAACAATTCGGCATGTGAAATGATACGACAGTTTTAATTAGCTAATCGTTGTCTTTTCCTTTATGATATAGTTTTCTACTGCTGAGCTGATTTTTCAACAGCGAAAAGGAATGATTGGATTGAGCACTTTGGATCATAATCCAATTGAGAACTTTTAAAAGGAAATTGGATTGAATTGAAGTAATATCTATCTCTCTGGTCCTCTTCTTTTACTTTTCTGGTTTCATCTAACAAAGATTCGGATAATTTTTCTGAAAAATGAAATGAAATAGTAGTAAAGAATGACTCTAATAATTTCAATATTTAATATTGAACCATAAACAAATGCTGGAATGATTAATGATTAATGATTAATTGCCATAAAAATACAATGAAACCATTGAATTTTCCTGATTGTTTTTCAGGTAAATTGTGCTTTCTTTTGTTAAAGATGCTAACATATCATGAATATCTTATTAAATGCGACTAGTAGAACTGGGATATTAGATTTTGCAATTTTTTCAGTAATAAATTTATTGTATCAAATAACATAAAAATGAATCTTTTACTTTATTTAAAGCGTTTTTCTTATTGATTGTAAATAACAATCTGTAAAGATTTAGAAATAAGTTGTTGTGTAACAATCAGAATGATCACAGTGCATAATCATGTTTATCTGTAAAGGCTTCTACACGCATAAATAACATCCTACTTTCTCATTTTCCATATGATGCTACATCCAGTTTTACATGAAAATTAGTTTCATCAGATATCTTTGATTCTCAAATATATTTTCTATTGAGGAAATAAAATTTTTTTTCTAACTAAATATTAGTATTGATATCGTTGATAAGAATTCCGTCTGAATTCGAAAGCGGAAATGCGAGCAAAATAATGGTATGGAACTTAAATATTAAATATAATAACTAAAAAAAACGAAATAAATAATTTAATTGCTCTCTGATACTAATAAAATAAAACCACCTTTCTTAAAAAACTTATACAGTTAATTTGAGATATGATTTAAAAAATTATTATATAATTTCTTGCTAATTATTCTTTATGAAACTTTTTTTCAGTTCCTTGTTGAATTTCCTACAAGACGCTTTACTGATATAATATTAGATTACAGCTTTATTCATATTTTTGAATATAGTTTCTAAAACAAAATTATTTTGGAATATGTGAAATATAAATCTGTTATCGTTCCAAGGGACTTTTGCCTTTATTGTAATTTAAACATCTCTTGCTGATATTCATTAATTAAAATTCTCCATAAGATCGTGCTATATTAAATTTTATTAGTAATAATATGATAATGCAATCGTTAATTAGAATTTTAACTTAAAGTCAAAGTTTTTGTGCTATTTTTTCTGCAAAAGATACTCACAAATAAAGGCAAATGACTGTTCTATTTCCTACATATCGCACTTTCCCGCATTCACAAATTCGGGTTCTATTTTATACAAATAAATTGCGTTTTTTAATATGGGACTGTTAGCAAGGTGTTACGAGTTGGAATAATTCTAAAAGTAAAAATTTTTAAAAAAGAACGTGATATCCTGATACTATTTTTAACATTTTGCTTTACGAATGGTATAGATCATATATAAGTAAGTTTATTTTTCTAAGAAAGTTGTGCAAAATCTATACATTAGGAATTTTTTTCTCCTCACTGAACAAATCAATTTTAAATGTACTTATTATGCAGATAGTTTTTTTCCTCTGTTCTGTAATAACATATAATACAAAGAATTTTGTTTACATTAGAGGTAATAGATAAATTATGTAAATGGTAAATGCAATAGTACTTTTTTTGTATGTATGTGCAGGCTACCACAGATGCAATAACACGAAGTCAATGGAGAATTTTTCCTTCCCCGGAACTTAAGAGTTTGACACCATGCAGATAAGTGTACTTTTCTGTCCTTGTAAACTTTTGTCTCATAAGTGATGCAGATAATAAACCAATAGCATTTTGTTTTTATATGGCACAGACATAATAGTGCTAAGCTATTTTCATCAATAAACTCCACGGATCTTATCATTGACATAGATTTGTTTTTGTATCCAATGATATTTTTTAAACGCATGATTAGTAGATGCATTATTAACAAGGCCATGCAAGAATAGATAACATAGGGTGTCGAAAGGGATCGTAGTGCTGAATTCCCGACAGTGCAACAGAGTGTATTCATCTGTAGCTCGATAATCCTGTTTTGAAACGATATTTGCAGATTTCATCTTCTCGTATCCTAATGGTGTAAAATGTAAATAATTCTCTACAAGATAAGACGATTAAACTCGGATTATTTAATATTCTCCTAAATTTGAGAAAAATAAAGAATTTGTCTAGGCAATTATTTAAAATAATTCATCAATTAAAAAAATTTTTAAATTAATTTTAAATTTTAGTTATTTATGAAATTGCTTTTTTTCATCTCTTCCATATGTCTGTGATAGCTATCGTTAAAAGAAATGATAAATTAGTATTTCATATGGTTTATTTAAATTAAAAGAATCTCTGTTTAATTCTCATTACTATGCGGTCACAGAGCTAGTAAGAATCTTGTTCCATTTGACTGATTTCTGCAAGAAATAATGAGACAGTTTCCTAGAATTTTAGGGAAGGATAAGGTTATATTTATAATGAAAGTATTTTAGGATACGTTTATATTTATAATGAGAGTATTTTAACTTTCAATCTGACACAATTGATTAACAACTCGAACTCGAATTTGATACAACTTACAACTCGAAATTTGATAGCACATCTTCTCTCGAATGGTTTCCTCCTCGCCTTTATATTACAATAATTATTTCTTTTCCCCCTATTGAGTAGTACAGAAGGAATTTGAGACGATGACCTTCATTATGTCTCCAAATATTCCACTTAGTTTCGATGATAATCTGGAACGATCCTGGGATCAGAACAGCATAATCCAAGTATTTGCTCGATTGCAGTAGACGTTTGCTGAAATTTTAGGAATATTAGTGACGTGATCTGATATTCCATTAAATCTTAAATTATGTTCAGAATGTACTTAAATCAGAAACTATATTTATGCTTATGCATTGTGTGTAATGTTTTCTATGTTTAAAAATGATTAAACATTCCAAACGTTGCACGCAATGATTACAAAAGTTCAGATTGTTTCAAAATATTGTCCAATTCGTATTGTTACAAAGAGATGCGTAATAAAATTTTACAAATGTTTCTATGAATTAATAGTGCTGAACATTATCTTAAGGAGCTTGTTTTTTGTTTTAGGATATTTCTATGTGCATGCGTGTCTCTTAAATAGATTTTAATGTAAACAAACCAGCAGGCGTGGTCTTCCCGAAAGTTTCTCGCATGATCTCCAATAAAAGTCCAAGGTAAGTCCGCAAATACCTTGCATAGCATTGGCGAGCAATAGTTAAGAAATATAGATCTTTGGAATGATTCTAATCTTTTTACTAAACCAATACCGAATATGTACTTTGTACGAAATTTGTCTTTATATCACCGAATATATATTTTGGACGTCTTTTATTCCGACCGATTGAAGTCAAAATTTGACACTTATGCAGTCACAAAGTCATGTACCGAATTTCATTGACTTAAGTAGTTGCGTTTATAGACATGCGAAAGTACAAAATAACAGACTGTCAAACCTTTAACAGATTTGGTTCAAAATTCTATAAGAATATACTTTCAGATTCTAAGTCAGATATTCAAATTTGAGGGAAATCTACAAATTTGGTCTCCTCCATATAAAAAATTTCCTCCGTCTATCTCAGAGCGTTTTTGAATTACCGTGTCCATGGATAGACATAATTTTAAAAATGGGTTTTTCGAATTTAGAAAGGTCTGATCTTCTCGAGCCTTTATCTAACACTTTCCAATAAAGTTCTTATTCCCTTTTCTCCGCGTAAATAGATAATTGAAGAAACCTACAAGCAATTGGTCTGAGCAAGGCATTGGACCCGAGATAAAGTCACAAATACCTTACTTGGCATTTGTGAGAGATGATTACGAAATAGAGATCAAAAATAGAATATTGAATAGGTCTAGAACGGAATGCAATATTTTTTCTGAATCTATCGCGAGATTATAATTTTTTGACGCCATTTTGCCAACCAATTGACACCAAACTTTGGCACAAAACTATAATTGTAGTAGCAAGATAGAACACATCGAACTTTATGAGGTCTGAAACGTGGAGATTCTAGACTTAGTACTCTTTAACGATTTCAATACTTCTTCAAAACTTCGAAGACGAGAAAGTAAGTATGGTTTTTCTTCTGATGAGTTGTTTTGACTTGTTTTTAGGCTTAGTGTTTCTTGATAATAATAAATGTACTATCAGCTTTAGAATCCTCTATTATATTTTGATAGATTTATGGAAATTCACATATTTCCTCTTTTCCTAAAATGTATGAATGATATCTGCTTCGTTACAGCTATTATACATAGCACATGCATTTAAAACCTAATTATTTCCTTAAATTCCTGTAAAATATTTTATATTGGGAAACAATATTACTTACTGATAAAACTTTTTCTCGTTAAAGAATTAATTTTAACTGTGAACAATCTCAAGAAAAGCGATATGTAAGGCTATGCATATCTTCAAAGAGCATCAAATGAAAGTAGGGTGCAAGTTTCATGTGCTATGTGTTTCCTTTTGCATAAAAAAAAACTTACTTTCATGGCAATAATTTCAATTAAAATTATTCAAAGGAAGATATCCTTAATATTAAATATTGCGTAGAAAAATTGCTTAAAATTCAGCCTCTTAAATATTCGATCAGATACTCTAGTGGTATGATTAACACAGCATCCAGAATTATTTTTTATTATCACAGGAAACTTAAAATAATTAATTGATTTTATAGAAATTTATAACTGTAGTATACTATGTGAAAGAGAATCCTCATGCTTGTATTCTAGACTATCAGAAATTAGTATGCATTTCTATAATGTACATCAGATTTTTTAAAATTTAAATCAGAGTTAAAGAATATTGTTACTAATTTGAAATATTGTTTCCCTGTGCAGTTAATTCCATGGTAGAGAAGACAGTTTTACAGATAGTTCTAACTGATTCTGAATGAATGTTGATCAATGACACAGGTCTTTGTGAATCCAGCGACAAAATCATCGAAGAATCCAGAAACTACAAGAACTTTGGCGATAGTTTCATTAAAATTCGAGTTATGTCGATTGTTCTAGAAACTTCTATCCTTTGTCTCAGAAACTATTAGAAGCCGACAGTCAGTACTGAAGAGTCGATTAACAGCAGTAGAGGAGTCTAGAGGCGCGAGTAGTTGAGCGATGTTTTATTTCTGAGTTCTTCCTGAGCATTTTGTGCTGTTATAGTTGTGTAATTAAAGAAGTGCGTTTGTGTGCTGTTGTTTACTTGTTTACTGCAAATGCTGATCTTATGCATTATTCGGTTGTGTTTTGTTGCCTATGTGCTCTTGTTTTCGCGTAGAAAAAAGCATGGTTATATGTTATTGAGCCTAATGGACCCCACTAACGGATTTTGTATAATTTTCCGTGACAGTATTTTCTCTCCCTTAGCTCATCACATTGGTAAAAACTTACACATTAATTTTTTAAAGTCTTGATCAGTCCTTTAAAAATGCAATTTAAGAATGACTTCGTAATCAATAGATCATTATATCGCTTCATGATATTCTTTCTTGACAACATTACTAATTGGAATGCTTTTTCAAGTTTATGAAAGAGTAATCTTTAAAAATTCAATTTGAAATACTCAAAAAATAAAAATAATTAGCTGTTTTCGTTCCAACATAAATATTTTTTCTTGGATTTTAATATATTTTATCTTTTAATATCTTACTTAAATATAAGCCGATAATAAACTTTGCGTAGATTAATTCCATAGATGGAGTTTAAAAATATATTTGGATCTTGACTTGGTTAAATATTTACAGAGACATTTTAAAACAGTCTTCTTTTTTTCTAAGATTAATATTTAAAGAATATAAATTATTTTTATGTCATATGAAGCACTGTAAAAGATAAATTATTTTGGAATTTCAGTATTTATTTTTAATTTCTTTCAGATTCTTCCTTTTAACTACTCTAATTATTACTTGTATTTCTTCAGCAATTTCTAGTAGTCAGTTTTCTTTTTCCTTTAGCCTTTTTTCCCTAAGATAAATTTTTAATAAATAAATCTTCATGGGAATTCATTCTGCAAATATTAACTTATTTCTTAATATATTACCCCAGCTTCAACTAAATTTTCTTTCTATAACTTTTTAATTAAGTTTCCGAGAATATACTTGGAATTCTGTTTTCAGATTTCTCATTTTTCAAATATAATTTGCTCAATTTTCCATAACTTCCTGCCATCCTTGATTGCGAATATAATTTAGGTGTTCATGCTTTATTTACTTTCTTTTTATTAAATTTGCGTCTTGGCTATTCTAATTACCTTCATACGTAGTTAAGTTAAATAAAATGTGCATGATTATTTATAGAAAACGCGAAGCATGGATGTATCTCAAAATTATATTTTCCATAATCAATTAATTATAGCAGTTAATTCTTATTTTCGTATTAATCAATTTTAGCTGTAATTATCTGAAGCAGAATCTTAATAACTTATCATAATAATTTAGACGTAATTGAATTTAAAACTTATATATTTAAGACATTCATATGCCGTTACTAAGTGATGATAATTATTTTTCAAAACTGTTAACTTTTTGAATATTTTTCTGCTTTTCATCGTGAAAAGGAAGAAAAAGTATTTTTAAAGGTATGGGTTTAGAGCTATGTATTGATTGAGATTTCGAGGTACTTGAATTATTGTATTTTCTGTTTTTAATTTTGCTCTGTTATGCGTTATGTTGTAATAAGGCGCCATGTAGATTTTCTTTCTCTTTGTTGTGTAGAATGAAAAGAAAAATATTGTAATCGTCAAAAATCTGAAATCGTGATTTTGATTTGTGCATTTTCATGTTTAATACATACGAAAAAAAACACATTCTTGAAATAATGTCTATCTGTGAAATCGATAATTCAAAAACAGAGCAAGATAGATGGATAAAATGTCGTGTACAATTTTTCATCCAAACTGTATATTTCGCTTAAACTTTGAATAAAACCCTTCAATGTGCAGTTTATCGATCTTCCCATTCAAGGGCACATGTAATATTCAGAATTGAAATATTCAGTATGAAATTGGTCACAAGTATGAGCTCCAAAATTGTTTGTTGAGTCTATAAGAACTCGACAACTCATAAGAGTAACGAGTTATCAGATCTTTGCACATTCACTATTTTGGAAGATATTTTCAAAACACTGTTTTTACAAAAATACATAATGTGTTCATAATTTGGAGAGGGCTTACGCAATTATGGTTTATATTACTATTTTTAATTAACTTATAATTGATTAATAAAACGCCTATGAAATCTTCTATAAATCCTAAATAAAAATATGATATTTGTTAAAATAAATATCAGAATTTTGAACAATTTTTTAGGACTCAGGTACCCAGGACGCCCACATCACGGGGAAGACGTGCTACCCCTATGCCAGGACGCCTGATCCATTTACTTAATATAGCCAGCCATATGCATATGTTCAATTATTATATTTCTTGCATATATATGATTTGCATTCTGCCTTTAATTTTCACCATTACAACTTGGTTCCAAAATATATGGAGTATTTACTTACTTGTGCATCCCTCTAAGTTTGTGTGTGCATAAAGGGGGGTGAGGGGGGTTACCAGAATGAGAAGTTTCTCATCAATAAACGGTTTCTCACTTTCCTGAAAAGCACCGCAGTGTTGGTGTGGTCCTGCTGGCCCTATCCTTATGACAAGTAATTTTCTTACAGAAGGATTGATGAAAGCTTCGATGATGGCTGTTTTCAGCAAATCGTGGTACGCATGTTGCTATTCGTGGCGGCCGGTCTTTTAGATACAACGAACAGCTAAATGTTAAGCAGAGTAGAGTAATTTCGTTTGAAGTACTTTTATTAAGCCTAGTTTTATACTTGCGTGCCCGCATGGACGTATTTTTACCCGAGAATTTTAAAATAAACCAATATTAATTATAGCAAAAATGTCATATATAAAATAAAAGCATTAAATATAAATATAAGATAATGCAATGGAGAGGAATATTTTATAACCAGTACAGGTCCTACAGTTAAACTGAATTGACAAAATAACTGAAGATATGTTGTTTAATTTTCCTATTTAATCACTGAAAATAATAAGTTTAGTAATTTTTTCTTAAATTACTAACATTTTAGATGTTTTGTTAATGTAGTTGTCCCTACATCTAAAAGACTGTCCCTTTCACATAAAAGTAATGGGTAGTAAAAGTATTGGGTTATGGGTAATCTCGGGATAGGGGTCAGAGAATTCCAGATTCGTATTCCAATTCCACAGATAAACTTATGTGAGCAGGCTTGCCACCCAATAAGTTCAGCAGGATCAAATGGCATCATGTTTGTGTAAAAAGGAACTTCGATGAGGTGGCGTCGACCCTGGTTTCATCTCCACCACCTGACTGAGGTTCAAGGTTAAAAGAGCCATTTCCAATAGCCCTAATGATATCCCAAAATGGGATGTTAATGTAATAAATTAAACTAAAATAAATTTCAAGAGATTGTGGTTAAGTCAATTTTAATATAAGATACACAGCAGATTTATTTCTTAAAATATTTATACATTGTTTCTTAACTATTCCATTTTCAAAGGTATAAAATATTTATTGATCAAGTACAATCGCTGATGTAAAATCACATCAGTTATGCTTAAAAATGTTTAAAAATCTCTTACCTATTAAAAAATATTAAAAATGCTTTTCTTTCATCAACAATAAAATTCTTTAAAACTTTATTTCACAGGTTTGATTACATTATTCTTTTTATTGCTTGATATTTTGGCAATCCGGCCCTTCCAATGCTTTTCAAAAGAGCAATTGGAGACTGAGATAAGAAAACAAAACTGCGATTATGGCATAGTAGACTGAATTTTTAAATTTTATAATATTTGTAATATTTCTTACAAATAATATATTTTCTGCGCAATTTTGAATTTTTGTCTAATAAAATTTGGTTTTAGTATTAAAAAACATAAAATATTTCTTTAAATAAACCTTTCTAATTCGCCACATTAATTAATCTTGAAAGATTTCTAATCGGATGCCTACCAAATTATTACAGGAGTATTGTATAAATATTAAATATACCAGCACAATGGATATATCAAAGAAATTTTTCCGAAAATTTAAAGCCATCACTTTAAAAATTCATATAAATAGCATTTAAACATTCATCATTTGGAAAAATTACTCATATTTTTAATGTAAACATATCTCGTCTTTTCGGAATAAAAAAATTCTGAAACGAAGACAGAAAATTATTAATTCCGTAAGCAGGAAATACTTAGTTGAGTAAAAATGATAACATAAAAGTTATTATAAAATATTAATACCAAAATATTAATTTATTGAAAGCATTTTGAACAAACAAGTCCCAAGTTCCATTCTTGTTTTCATAAATTTTAAATTATTAAGCGAAAAAATGTTTCTGAAAGAAGAAAAAAAAATTCAAAAAGCAGCAAAACAATAACTCACATTTTTTCGAATAATTATCAAAAACATCTTTTAGAATATTAAATAATCATTATAGAATTTTTAAAGCTTTACTTTCGTTACATTTTCGTAAATTACTGAATAAATAATGCGCTGGAATATTCTTTTCCACTTTAAAATAAGAAAAATAAATTTAAAAATATTTAATCAATGGTGTTGAGTTACATTCTTTGTAATGACTTTTCCCTTGATAATACACGATGTTTGCATATTATTGTTTGTGAAGTTAAAAGTATACACAAAATTAAGAAAGGAAATTTCAATAGTGCGTTGCTGATTTTAATATTCAAGATTTGAGGTCAATTTTCATTTGCATATGAATTTCTTTCATTTGTTGCTAAAACAGGAAATAAATTAAATGTAGTATCTAGACATTCTTAATAATACATTTGCATTCAAGTTTATGCTTAAATAACTTAATAGTTGTTTATATTTAAATAACTTTCTCCTCTTCTCTAAACATACTTTTAACCTTTAAAATTAACTTTTCCATATTCCAAATTTCGTAGCATTTGCATATTTCAAAAGAGTGTGTTACAGTAAAGATTTCGCTACATAATATTATAAAAAGTAAAAGTATAATGAAATAAAATATATTATTTTATTTCAGCATATAAACAAAAAGAAGTCGAAATTTTGTAGCATTTACGTGTTGTAATTTCGCATGTAAATCAGCATATTGAAATGGTGAAATTTATATATATATATATTTATATAAATATATATATATATATATATATATATATATATATATATATATATATATATATATATATATATATATATATAATGCGTTCTATTGATCCAAATAAGATAAAATTTGAACTACAGATTATTCAGATAATGCGCTGTACATTTATTATATAAAAAAAATCAGTACAAAAATTAATTTACTATTAGATGGCGTTGTAATTCACATAAAACCATTTAATATAGTTTACAATTGTTAAATAAAGTAAAATTAAAATTGCTCAATATGTCCTCCTTCAATTTCAGCAAGAGGCTCTAATCGGTGAACCATATTTTCTCTAGATGATAGGAGTGAGTCTGCCGGAATATTAAGAAAATGGCGCCGAATGTTGGCTTTCAGATCTGGTAGAGATGATGGCCTTTGACGGTAAATATTGTCCTTCAAATAATCTCACAACCAAAAGTCGCAAGGAGTAATGTCCGACGAGCGAGGAGGCCATGCTGTTGGGAAGTGAAGGCTGATAACTTGTATTTCTGTGAAATGCTGTATTAACAATCGCTTTGCACGAGTATCAATATGAGGTGGTGCACCATACTGCATGAAAACGATGTCTTGAAAGCATCCACGCTGTAGAAGAGTTGGGATTACATTATTTCTCAGCATATCATGGTACCGTTGTCCTGTGATGGAACAGGTTTGTATTCCATTTGAAGTTATCTTTTCAAAGAAATACGGTCCAATGATAAAGGTAGCTACACAACCACACCATACTGTTACTTTTTTAGGATGCAAGGGTTGTTCCTGGATAACGTGAGGGTATTCTTCTGCCCAAATTCGACAGTTGTAGGTGTTAACTTGCCCATTGAGGCAAAAGTGGGCCTCATCACTCCACAGAAAGTTCCATGGTCAAGTTGTGTGAACCATCACTCGAGAAAGGAACTGAAGTGAGGAAGTTTTACGGATCTCCATGTTCCCGTCCTGAAACAGGTGCACAGATTTGATTTTATATGGATAAAATGCAAAATCTGCCGTACGATTTTTCGTACAGTTTAATACGTCATATCCAGAACACGGGAAACAACTGACAAGCTCGCACTATTATGCGGCGACTGATTGCTGGCTTCAACAAGCGCGGTTCTATTCACATTTTCGACGCTGGAAGACGGAATTGTTTTTCTTCCTTTACCTGGAAGAATAACAAGATGCCCAGTTTTTTTCAAATTTCTGCATCATCTTGTGCACTGCTCCTGGAGACATTGGACCTCTTTGTATCTGTTTCATACCATGAAATTCCTTTAGAGCTGCAATGGAGTTTTGTTGGTTCTGGTAGAACAATTTCACCCGTAGCGCTTTTTCTTGCAAAGAAGGCATGACGAACAGAGAAGAAACTAATGTTCGTGCAGAATCGCCTTCTTGTTATCCAAAGAAAAATGATAATAGACATGCGCTGTAACGGAAATTATGCTTCACATTTTCAATATATGCAACTAAATGTCATTTGTGTTACAGCGCCATCTATTGGTGAATTTGTGTGTTAATTTTTTAATTAATAAAAGTAAAGCGTATCATTTGAATAATCTGTAGTTCAAATTTTATTTTATTTGGACCAATAGAACGTATTTTAGAGCCGTCTGAAGTGGGTAACTTATTTCTTGCTAACACTGTATATAAGAAATATTTGTGTTATATTTATCTAAAGAAATATTCAGGGGGGGAGGTTATATATAAATACCTTTTCTTTAAGCATTCTTTCCAACTGACTAAGAAGGCGAAAAGTGATTAAGACATTCTTTTAAATATTTTTTGTTCAAATTTAACTGCGTTTATTAAATTAAGTTTCCTTGCATATGTTTGAAAAGAACGTATTGAAATAGTTTGGTGTTTTTTTTTTAAGTTTTGAAGGTTTTTTTTTTCATTTTTATTTACTATATATAACAAAAATATGCAATATTTCATCCATAATTTTTTTTATTTTCTCGTATACGAAATATATAAAGAAAAACTATTCAATCTGTCAAAATATTTGAACTGTTGAACTAGATGTTGACGAATCTAGACATTTAATTTTTCTTAGAGTACGAAAAACACTTTTTGGAATTATATTTGTATGTATATCGATGAATGCAATAACTCAAAAACGTTTTGAACGTTAAAATTTGGCAAGTGATCTTTACACTAAGTTTGCTTGTTTATATCAAATTGAGAACGAATTCCATTCTCAGGAAATATGTTCATCCGAGAGAAGTGTTAATACAATAGCTACGAAACAGGAAGAGCTAGATCAATGAAATGTGGGACGTTTTTAGCATTAATGTGTAAGGTCCATTTGAAATTTTGAACCAAATTTTTCAAAAGGTTATTCTTTTTTCGTTCTGTACAATAGCATGAAAGTGAATGCAATTACTGAAAAACGCAAAAACAGGGAAAAAAAGAAATTTTGTGATTTTTTCAGTAAAATTATAAGGGTTCGAAAAATATATCCAAAAAGAAATACTCACGTTTCTCCATTATGCTCAGAAGCACAAAACTTTCATGAGTGAGACCTTGAAAATAAAAATCTGAGCACTCATAACTAACACTTCCTTACTCAATGTCTATAATTTTTATGCCGGAGAGGGAAATAACACCTTTATTAAACAGTATAAGATCATATATCAGCTACTATTATTGACTCATATTTTCGATATATTTACTACTGCTTTTCAACGCAAGCGAAGCGTGTATAGCTTCACACAACCAGTTCTTTAACACTAAGTATTCGAAAGATTTAAGGCGGTTTCAACAATGTATCAAACCTACTTGTAAATTTAGATGTAATGTTGCACATGATTTGCAGTTTTGTTATTCCCACAAATGGACTGTTATACTGTTATAAATTAGTTTTTAATTAAATCTGAATCAACAATTGATCTGAAATATTCTTTTCTTTCGCTTAATTTCCCTTTTCCCAAAGCTTCCTCTCTTCTGCCCTCCATAGTTCCCTCTCTTTGTATTTCTTTTAAAAAATTGCTTGTTTCTGTTTACCTGACTTACTTATAAACGTTGTAAACGTGATTTTAGAACGCCCTGCATTTTAATTTTCTGTTTTAAAGCAAAGCAGAACTATTTCCTAATGGTTCTCGATGGTCAAAGGACAGAAGAGGTATCTGAACAAGAAACCATTTCCGAATTTTCGAAACTTTACAACCACACCAGTCGAATTCCTTGCAAAAAACGGAGTGTTTTTCTGAAATCAGGTTTGAAATCTAGAACTCTTCTCTCGCAAAGACACAACCATATCATTGTACCAGCCCCACGCTGGTTGAAATGTTCCGAAGAATTCAGTTTGAATTCGAAGGATTAAGGCGGTTTCACAAAATTAGGGTCAAAACCATAATATGAAATGAAATAATTTAAAGAATTGATAGAAGTTAAATTAATTTAATTGGTCGCTATTAACCCACAGTTAAATGCGCTTTTTGACGAATAAAAGAAAAAAAATATTTTTAAGACATTTTTATGAATATGTTTTTAATGCAAGAAACGAATAAAATTTGCAAACAAAAGACTTCGTCTATTTATGAACACATGATAGTACGATCTATTTTTAAAATGAATTCATAGAGCATTCGGAACTGTTTTTAATTAACTCGAATCGTTTCATATTTATAGATTGAATTATTTTAATTAGTCTTTTAATTATGTGCTATGGGTTTGAAATTTTGTCCATTTGTATATTCTTAATCAAAATACATTATTTTAATATTTTCACAGCTTTAGTTAGTCAGTTAATTCAACTAAGTTTTATTAAATGTTGAAAATAAGTTACATTTGGAAGTCCAAACTAGAACTAATCAATAAATTTAAATTACATAAAATAGTAGGAAATTGAAGGAAAAAACTGAAATAAAGAGGTATCCGGCCTAAAGACTATATCAAGGATCACCTTCGTACAAGGAATGATACCAGAGGTTTTCTGTGAGGGGTCTGATTCTCGTACAATTACTGACCCCTCGTGACCCGAAATCCATTAGACATCAAAGGGGTTCAGAGAAGGAAAACTGAAAATTAGTGAGGAAATAAAGAGTAAAATTAACTCTAATAATAACAGATCCAAAGAAAGACGTGTTTATGTAACCAAATTGTTAAAGAAAGAAATGAAGGAAAAGTTAAGTATTAAGAATTTTTAATTTCTATTGGATAAGATTTGGATAATTTTATTGCTAGAATATCTAGAAAATAAAATCGGCCACCGGAAGAGTTCAGAGAATGAAGAATTATAATTATTTAGGAAATAAAGATTAAAATTTAATAATAACAGATTCAAAGAACGAGGTATTTATGTTAACAAATTGTTAAAGAACAGAATGAAAAATTTAAAATGAGTTTTATTAATATTATAATAGATAAAGCAACAAATAATTTCAGCTTAATTTATAACTATTACCACAAATAATTAACAATAGACGAATATAATTCTAATTCGACATACATTTTTAAAAATAGTGGAAAGAAGAAATTAAATAAGAGAAAATTAGCCTTCGCTAAAAGGACTAAGAATTGTTTATTAAATTATCCATATTTGTTACCAATAGCCAAAATTCCATTAAAAAGCAATAAAATTTAGATTTGAGACTCGTAGAATTGATAGTTACAATTACTACATGGGAAACATCTTTTTAAATATTTAAAAATTATTATGAATAAAATTAAAAATGAGGATAACTTTAAAATTAAATAGTTTTGGAATTTCTGAAAGATATTAATATTAATAACCTTAGTTCTTATGATTTTTGAAAATTTTTACGTAAACATACCTCACGAAAAATTAACACATGTTTGTAGCATTATATATGATGAATATCTAAGCAAAGAAATTATTACAAAAACCAACTGGCTTGAATTATGTAAATTTAATATTATAGAATATTATCTTTTTAACAGGATTATTTATAAACAAATGAAAAGAATTCTTATGGGAACAGCTTTTTCGAGTACATTGGTTAATATTTTTCTACATTACTAAAATAAAAAAATAATAATTAGGCGCAATTTATTAAATGGTTTTAGATATATCGATTATTTACATTTGTTAAAACACAGATAATTCTAGTTTTCTAATAAACTGTTATCCAAAAGTATTAAATTTAAATGAGACTAACGAAACCAATGTAAAGCTGCCTATTTGGATTAAAAAATAGAAAATTCTAATGTAAAATCTTTGATGGGTAATTTACAATAAAAGAAATAAGTTTGAATTCAAAATAATTAAACTAAGCCATTTCTATTCTAATTTAATCTTTAAAATTTTCAAAAGTTTGATTTTCTCACAATTTCACAGTATTTTAAAATATATATATATAATAAAAAAATTTCTTATAGTGAGGCAGCGTACAGTCTTATAAAAATTTATATTTTAATTATTTTCCTAAAAACTATTGTAATAGAAGTTTTAATAAGGGAGGGCTTATCTATATTCTAATATTTTTTTACAACTAAAAATATGCTTTCTGGATTTTTTTCTTTAGATTTTATTTCAGCTTAATAGATGGCGCTGAGATCATTCAATTTAAGTCATGTGATGACGAAGTCAAGGCTTTGATCAAGCTTTGTGGGCGTTTTAACATTAAGCGCGGGAAAGTTCAAATTCGATGGTTACATCTGTATTCAGGGGTAAGTTCAGTTTTCTCTTTTTCATTTTAGTACACATTCTTTTGTCGGATATTTCAATTCAACTTGTATGTTTAATTTGAAATTATATTTAAATTTCAAACATATTGATTTTATGATTGGTGCTTATTTCTTGTCTAATTTTCTTATAGAAGATTTTTACTGTAGCTTTGTTTGATTAGATTTGAATTTTTAGTAATAGATGGTTTAATAAATCAGTAATTTTTGTTTTTAATGTTTGAATTCACTGCGAATAATGTATACTAATTCTCGTCTTCGTAATACCCCAATTTCTTGGGATTTTCGAGTCACGAGAGGTCAATACTTGAGCGAAAGTCAGATTGACCCCTAGCAGAAAAAATCTCTAGTTTGAATCCCTGATCGAAGGTGGACTTTGATAAAATTTTGAGACCGAATTCATCTTTTCTTTCAATTTTATTCTATTTTATAAAATTTATAGATAAGGTTATTGAATATTTCTGGTTTGGATAATTTCATTTCTGTTTTAGATACAGTAGCATTGTACGCACTCTAAATGCAATGTATTTTCCTCTTAATTATTATTATTATTTTGTTCAGAAAATATTTTTAATAAGCTGGTTTCATAAAAAAAATTGTTTTTAACATTATGGTTTGTATTTTTTAAAAATTTGTATGTTAATTTTGAAACATTAAAGGTTGTTTATCTTTTTGTTATTCGAACCATATAATAAGTGATAAGTTATTTAAGGCATTTCATTTAGTAATGTCAATTTTTGAATCCAAGAATGTAAATCAAAATTCCATAGTGGTTTTGTCTATCGTGGTCATCTGGCCTCTTTCATTTTATAAATACCGAAATGTAACGATTAATATAAGATTTACCCTGGAGAGTTAAGCATTTCTGAAATCGTAAGGTACTTTTCAAATCTAAAAGGATCAAATTATTTTCCCTTACTTTTCATTTCAAATCTTTCTTGTAATCTTTTAAATGTAATCTTTTCTACTTTTCTCCCTTATTAAATTATGTATGAATATGGATGACAATACGCTATTTTAATATTTTCAGAAGTTGATTTTCAATCGTCTTTTAATTCAGTACTAGAAGCGCCATTTGGTAATAAGTTTCGACATAGCCACATTAGGAAGAAAAGAATAAACTAATAAAATCTGTTTAATATACTAATAAAAATGTATTTTTATAACCCACTTTTAATTAGGTTAAATTATTGTGCCTTTTATTGCTTATTTTGTCTTAAAAGAATGCAAGATTAGGTTAAAAAAAGAATCTATTTACTTATTTAAACGAAGTATACAGACAATCTGAAAGCATTTTTAATTACGGTTATGAGTAAACATTTTTGAGTACTTTAAACATTTGTTTTCTGTGATTTAAATTTTAGTAAAACAAAAAAAATGTCAAATGACGAAATACTCCTGAAAATAGATTTTAGAACTATACAGAGTGTCTGAGATTTTACATACCAAAATTTTGTGAAACAAAAATATGGTATAAAAACAAGACTTATACTAGAACTGCTGAAGTTAATAGATTTCAATGATCTTCTATTTACATAGTATGTTCAAGCAATATTGAGATTCATGATATGTGTTATTGCTAGCGCTTGAGGAGTTATACATTGAATAACGGCAGTAATACACTTCTTTAAATCTTGCAGATTATTGGAAGGCATCTGGTATACATATTTCCAAATGAAAAAAAAAATCCCAGGTAATTCAATTTTAAAAATCGTATGTTATGACTAAGTGATTCCATATTAAACCATATTTAACGCCATCTATTGTATTCTGAGGAAAAATAATGACGAGGAAAAATTATTGAGCCGTTTTAGAATTATGTAGCATGGAAGAAACATCATTATCCTTTTTTTACATACTATTATAATGTATCTGGAATTTCTAGATTACTATGTATTCCGAATTTTTCCGGCTCTTCTTTTTTAACTTCTCTAACTATTTTATAACTTTATTAGGTAGGTTCTTGTTTCCTTTTACCATTAGCTATTTTTTCTGAGAAAAATAGTAACTAAATAAATCCGTAGAAATTCAATTTGTTAATATTAAATCACTTTTCATATATTAACCCATCTGCAAATCTAATTCCTTTTTATAACGAGTTAATTAAGTTTTTTTATAGCGAGTTAATTAAGTTTATGAGAACATTTTTCAGATATTTCTTTAAAGTTTACTCATTTTTCAAATATTATTTCTTCAATTTTTCATATCGTTTGGCATTTCTTGATTGCCAGTATAATTTACAAATTCATGCTGTATTGATTTTTCTTTTGCTTGTTCTAGATTTTGGTAATTCTAATTACTTTCAAACGCAATTTAGTAAGATAAAATTTCCATCAATTATATAGGAGTGTCATGAAATATTAATGAGCCACTAAATTAGAACTTTCATAATCAGTTAATTATACTAGCAGTCAGTTTTGATATTCATAGTAATTAACTTTACGTACTTTAGTTGTAGTATAGATTTAAAAATTTACGGCATTAGTCAAATAGTGATATGCGTGATGGTAATGGTTCTTATAATTTATAATCTACATGAATTCACGTGCTTTTGCCAAATACTAAAAATTATATTTCAAAATCGTTAACTTCTTGTACATATGTTTGGATAGCTAATTTATCCCCGTATTTAACCACAGGATAAATAAAAATGGAGATTAAAAGGATGAATGAATTATTGTGAGTTAATTGAGATTCTGAAACTTTTGAATAATTTATGGTTTCAGTTACTACTTATAGTACATGAGATGTGATGTTATTTTTATGTAAAATGTTGACTACTATTTTTGCCCATTGCTCGGCTTCCTTTTCGATACGCTTTTGAGGATGAATAAAATTCTACATTCATAAGAATGCTAATCATATAAGAAATTTTTTAATAGTATGAAATATTTAAATTGAATCATTGAAAAATAAGATTAACCAAAAGTGTTTGTTTTGCTAAAGTAAATTTCAGTACTCTTCCGCTTGAAACTTCATATTTCCATTATATATGTTGCTAATGAAAATTACTTTGAAATATAATCTTCTTAAGAATGATGCTTGCTTTATAATCTAAATACCGCCTTCCTCAATTTTAAATTGCGACAGCTGTAGTCGTAAAAGTGGAGCCTAGATATAGTAAAGTGGCTTTGTCCTATTCTCAGAGTCCATTTAGAATGCCATTTAGCGGCACGATTTTTACTTACCATTCTTATCTAGAAATCGACTTGAGATATGGATAAATGTTACCAAATTAAATTGTCCTAATAATTTGATATGAAAATGCACATTTGAGATATTAACTCTAAGAATTAAACTCATGAAAGTGGAGCATGATGACTGTTCTCAAAACGCCACATTAAAGGAATTCTTGAATGATTTTGGTGTTCCACTATAAGGGCAAATACCCTTTTGGTTATTACTGATAGGGAAAGCTGCGAGATATTTTCCATGGAGCAACTTCCTCACTCAAAAAGGAATTAGAGGATCACTAGACATTCATTGATGATTTCTTCAGATATAATAATGACGAATGGGACATGCTTTTCATTTAGTAATTTGTATTTAGAACATCCGTTATGTGGAGCGGGATAAAAAATAGTTATATCGAAGTTCGACATTAACTATGCTTATCGATTAATGCTTATATCTGAATGGAAGGATGTTACATGCTATGTTGCACAATGTGTAGCAGCAGCAGTGCAGAATCTAAATATACACAGTGGCAGCAAAATGACTAAAGGAGTTTAATAACAAACGCTCTTCTGCTACGAAATCGTGACTTAGCAAATACGCTTTTTATGCTCACTGTTTTTAAAATTTATCCTAGCAGAATGTAAATTAAATCAATGACGCTATAAAAATTTAAGAACCGCTTTCTATTCATGTTAGGCAGCCTTTCAGTAATATGGCGTAGCGTGTATCATTTGGATAATGAAGATAATCGAGATTTCAATATAACTCTGAATTATGTAGTTAGGCGGCGCTGTGTGCAGACTGTTCGCGTACTGTAGAATCACATTACTATACTTCCCTTTTACAATACCTGCCTACATTTTGACTATAGCTATCGATATTCTATAGTAAATGGTGGACGGTGAGGTATTTCAGAAAACATCTCACAGAGCACCATACTTATGCAACATTCAAGGGCTGAAGCATTGTTTGGTCAAAATTAAGATCTCAATTTAAAAATGGCGACTCGAAATACGTTGAAATTTCTTTAAAATACTTTACAAAAAAAAATACTATACCATATATAATTGTTGGATATCTAAAAGATGCTGGATATTCGATTGAAAATATTTTTTTTGTAAATAATGAGACGAAATTTATTAAATACACGGCATAGAGGAATAAAATAATTTTTTAAAAAAATATTCTTTTTCAGTTTTTTCGCAACTATTCAAAATAAGAAACATTGAGCAATTTTCTGGCATCATTAATCGTGCATTGAAGTGAAAAATATAATTCAAAAGGGAATAAGTTTATTTACAAATGTCAATAAATATTTTAAGGGGTTATTTGCATATTGAAAGGTAACCCATTTTCAAAATTTCGAATTTCAGCATCCATTTTTGATAGCATAAAAAAAACCCTACTCTTAAAATTTATGCTAGATGCGAATTCTGGTTAAAATATTATGCTTGCTTCTGAAAATATTTGACATTTTGCATTCGCCACATTAATGGTGCAGTTTCAAATTTTTAATATTTATTCTCGCTGTTTGTAGATGTCGGTGGAAGGATTTAAATTTTATTATTTGTGAAAGCCTATCAAAACCCCTGATATATCATCTATTTTAAGAAATAGTTTTATAAAAAGTACATAATTTTTTTTCAGTTTTAATTCGGCATTTTGAGCATAATTGTAAACACACGCTAACAGAAGGCATATATTTTATAAATAGACTGGACAAATTATTTTCAGAATTTAATATTGAAATAAACAATTTGCATATTTTATAGAGAAGCAGTTCAAGAGATTTAAAAAATCATAAAATTGAAAAATATTATCCGAATTTAACACTGGAAAAAATGATGAAATCAAATATGTCCTTTTTTTAAGCTTATTTAGAAAGATTGCATACTTTATTGTGTAAATAATTTTCGATTTTTTTTTTTCATTTATGAAATTCTAAAATGATAGTAAAAGATGATTAAATGCATAAAAATAAAATTGATTATCGGTCAGAGATCCAAGCAACTTTTCTTTTAAAAAGATAAAAGCGCGAAAGAGTTTGATACTTTTTACTTTCATATGTCATTACTCGGCCATCTAATATAATTTTATGTGTAAAAATTACTTGATGAGGGAAATCATAAATTATAAGAAAAACGCAGCGGGAAAATAAAATATTATTTGCTTAATTACTTTTTAATGATTAAAGTATATTTTTTATTTGAATTATTATTTTATATTTCATTGCTGATTTTCTGAAGGATAATTACCTAATTTATCATATTATTGCATAAGAAACGAATATGAGTATTTTTCTATTTTAAATGAAGAAAAGTTTATCCATATTTGCATGTAATCATATCCATTATTGAAGCATTTGTCTGTGTAATATTTATAATTATAAATGAATTTTCTTTTTTATATTTGACGATATTTCCAGCATCAATTTTGGAGAAAATGCAAGGAAAATTAGAATAAAAATTTCTTACAACAGATTGCTTACCTTAATACATTATGAAATATTTCTATAAAAAATAATTTTAATATGAACAGTTTTAATTAAAATGTGTATATCGCAAACATTTTTTAAATGCTTTCATACTGAAGTTAAGGCCCATTTATTAATATCTCAACACACTTTCCTGAACGGATTAAGCAGACGGAATGGAGACTTTCGGGTTTTTGAAGAAGTGTAATGATTTATCATTTATATATTTTTTTTTTACTAACTTTGCATAATAAATAACATATTTCTTTCATTCGGGTTGCATTTAGCTTTCATTCTCACTAATGACAGGTTATTTTGGATAGAAAAATGGCCCTCTTTTAGACTTAAAATGAATCATTATCTAAATAAACTAAACTAATATGTTGGTTTCAAAATTATTTCGAAAGTATAGAAAATTTATAATTTCATTTCATTATTGATAATTATTAATTCCCAGTATTCAATAAATTGAAATACTAATTCTATAAATATTTTATTCGAATTATGAATAAACAAATTTTATAATTAATCGCTTTGACTCAAAATTTCAAACCTTCATTATTTTTTTTACTTCTCGTAATATATATAAATTATTTACAATTTAATCTATAAAAAATGTTCTCTTTTATTTAGTTATTTATAATTCTTCATTCTTCGAAGGTTGATTAATTCGGTCGAACATTTATTAATTCGGTTGATCAAAAATCAAAACTTTTGACTTATGTCGTTTGCCTGAAGTTTAAATCATACACTTGAAATGTTTTAAAAATAAATGTCTTTCGGAGACTAATTTTAAGACTGATATTGGTTTTATGAGATTTAAATTTTATAAAATTGATTTGAAGGATTAAAAACAAGTGATTGTCTAATGCAGGCTCTAGATTTTTTTAATGCAAAGATATTAGCTACAAGAGTTTCATAATAAAAAAAAATCATATCTAAGATAACTTTATAATTAAAATAAGGCATAAGCTTACTAGTAAATCTTAAAAAGTAAAAAGAAATAATACTCGAATTGTCTATTTTAATAAAATTCGTTATAACACAAATGTAAGTTCTCTTTAATTTTATAATGTGTGTGTGTGTGTGTGTGTGTGTGTGTGTGTGTGTGTGTGTGTGTGTGTGTGTGTGTGTGTGTGTGTGTGTTGGCGCTCTACAGGCCAGACCGTTCGACCTACAGCTACCAAATTTGGCACATACATACCTTGGAGGTCAGGAATGTGCACCTGGGATCCCTTTTTTTGAATTTTTAATTAGAATTTTAATTATTAATTAAAAATTAACTTTACCACCAATTTTTTTCCCACGCTAAAGAGGATAGGCTTAAGAAATTTTCGGCCGCTTATTTCAAACGTTTCTGTTTATTTTCTTAATGTTTGATGCATTTAAAACTAAACATTGTTAATTAATCGATCTTTCAGATTCATTATTAAAAAAATTATATTAATTTCATTTTAATCATTTCCCCTTTAATTTAAAGCATAAATTCTACGGGAGCTAACAGAAAATTAGAGAGATACATATTACGTTATGACTGAAGGCCTTTATAATATTATGAGTGAATTATATGACTATTAAAATTTGAAGTTTTAAAATATTTTATTGAAAAAGCAATTAAAATGGGAATTCCATAAAATATTTAATTATTAAAATTGTAGCGTGCATTAAGATTGGCGAACCGGCTGGTCGCCAAAGGCGGTTAGTATACAATAAAACATTCAACCACAGCTTCCACATTTGAAAGATTTGTCAAATATAAAATCGTAATTCATTTTCTATCAGGTCTCGTCCCCAAAATTATTTAACTTTGATACTAAGTCGCATTTTTGAGAATATCGATTTTATCACTTATTCTTTTTTCAACCCTCTTAATCATAATTTAGGAATATTGAATTTTATTTCATTCCTTTAGTAACCTATGTATTATTGGTAGAAATATTTTATAAATAAAATTTTAAGTTTTTAGATAAAAATATTTTTAAAGTTGCGTCTGGAGTTTTGCATATGTCGTCTCAATGATTGTCAAAGATAAATTGATTCAAAAGTTCGGAAAGTTGTCATTAAAAAAAATTTTTTTGAAGTTGAATAAAATTTTTTACTAAACTGCCAACCTGCAAAACAGAATAAATCCAACTCAATCGTGAACTAGGTCTGTTTGTACAGTTTAGAAAATAAACATTTTGTATAAAATATTTCTATTGAAGAAAGAATATCACGATAAATTCATTGTAAAATGTTTGCTGAAGTAAAAAAATTCCAAATATTAAATAATAATAATAAAAAAAAAAGATTAGAAACAATACTTAAAACAGACACGTCCTTACGAAAATCATTGTTGTTTAAAATAATCTAAGAGTATCAAATAAAAATAATAACATGCAATTTAAACATTTAGTAATAAGAAACACTCCAATTTATATCCAGTATACCTGTTACAATGTCCAAAGTGGTTAAATTATTGTTATGTTTGTTATCTTTAACTATTTGAGCACTGATACAGCATGTGTTGTTTTCTAAATTTTAAGTCACAAATATTTTGAAATAGTCGAGATTAATTCATTGGATACATTTTCTTCACAGCTGATATTCTGAAATATTTTTAACAAAAATATACGTATATTTGAGCTTTTTTGAATAATCTTTAAATTTGCAGTCATGTCTTGTTGGCGCTGTTGCATAACAGATAAAGTAATAGACGTTTCATAAGTCTATTTACTGTCTTTTCCATATGTTGGAATCATATATTATATTGTCTAGGGCATTCATCTTCAAACTATAAAATTATGCGGTTTGCAACGCGAATCATAAAACACAGAACTGTGAAACAATAAATTGCGTCTGCTGCAAGAACATAACGGAATTCTTTAAAATCAAGAGATTTAAGCTGATTATATAATTTGTTGGCAGACAGGAAGTATCACTGCAGCGAGTCTGAATATGTTTAGCTTTTTGCTTTCAAAACGTTTTTGCGCAGCTGATGCAACAGAAAGGAATAAAATGTTTGAGAAGGCTTGGGAGTTTTCATTTTTCAAAATATACATCGCTTTTAAACTTTTTTATGTTATGAGAATACAAACGCTTATTTTTATGAATTGCAAAAGAGATTATATATTAAATATGATGAAAAGATATCCCAAGTGACGGAAGAAATAATAGAAATGGTATTTTTGTGCTTTCTTTAAAAATTACTAATTTTCTACTCGGTGCCTGCTACACCAGAATTATTTTTTTACGGCTGTGTGTTCCCGATGTCAAAACTATATTTTAATATTTTCAGATCAAAATTATCAGTGTTTATTGTTGTTGGTGATCAGATTTTAATTTTATTTTTGTAGAGCTGACATCTGATAGCGTATTAAAGATAATTTCATTACTAGAATGCTTAATGTGTTTTTAAAAATGAATTATGAAATAAAAATTAAGAAATGGAAAAAATGAAAATGCTTTTAAAAACATTTTTATTCGTAATCTAAAAAGTAGAAAACAATATCCTCATGAAAAGTATGAGGGTTCAAACAAAATCCTACAAACGTGAGACTCCGAAAATAATATTGTAATTAAAGCACAATTACTAATCTAAAAAAATGAAATTAATGAAAAATACGCCGTTTATCTAAGATTAATTTTCTTTTAAAATTTAACGATTAATTTCTTAAACATTATTCATAAAAAATATTAATACGATTAAAATTCGATTTATTCAGAAATTTATCTACGTTCGATTTTGTTTTGACCTTCGAGTTTTGGATAAAAATATTACATTCTACTTTTTAGTAAAATAATAAAAATGCGTTAAATTTTTCTGACATTTGTTTCTATAAATTGCTGAATCTGTATGCATTATGTATAGTAAAACTTCCCTTTTAGAAGTTATTTTTTTTCAATATTTTGGGTACTCATAGAAAAATATTGTATAGAGTTGTAGTTGCAAAAAAAATGACAAATTTTATTTTTTTGGAATATAGTTAGGTATGTTATCCGGTTCTTTTATAAGAAAATTTTGCATCTTTGCTACCTATTTTGCAAATTTCCTTTCATGTTGCCAGAACATTTTTCAACGAATGAAAGATTTCAATAGCAAAAGGAAACTACGGCTTCTGAAGAATCGTTTGGAATTTGGCAACCTTTCAACTATTGAAAAAATTCCCTGCTCTTTGTGAGATAAATACATTCCAAAGCTTAAAAAAACTATCTTTTAACGATGGTGCGGAGATGTTTTGGAATTTAAATACGTATGCCCAATATTTTCTTAAAGAAAAAAGTGCATGTAAAATATTTAGAATACCTAATCTTTCAAAACACATTCATATTAGGGGAAACGCAAATTTGAATCAAGAAGATACATACCTATAAATTGTAATAAGCAAAATTTCTGAAGTATATTGTCAACTACCACAATTATATGAATCTGGCTTTTTAATGAGTAAAAATTTATAACAATGGTTGTTAAATGTATTAATTAAAACTATGATTTTTAAATGTATTAAAATTAAAACTATGATTTTTAAATGTATTAAAATTAAAACTATTTTTTATGTGAAAATGAGACAATGGATGAGCTTCTAAACTTTGTTAATGGGTTGATCACTAATAACCGAATATAAATGTAATTGTAAAAATTCATCAAATAACTTTGTTTCAACGATAACGAAACCCACGTTGAGATTAAATGAATTTGTTAACTGATTAATCTCAATTTTTATGTCACTTACTCTGCATATTGAAATGATTCCTGCATGAAATACATTATTTGTAAATATAAAATGAAATTCTAACATAATTTGTGTAAAAATTACTTTCTAAACATAAAATAATTTACCTTTGTTTTGTATGATGTGTTTGTGTATTCTCATTGACAGTGTATAATTTTAATATTTTAATAACTAAATTGTTAGTGAATCATTAAATTAAATTTTGATTCCTAACAGTACTTGATAGTGAGTTTGAAAAACAATAGATTTCAAGATTAAATGTAGAAAATAAAAAATATTTTTGTTACTTAAAACATAAATGTTTTAAATACAGTTTTTAATTAAATTTATTCAATGACTTCCTGATGTGTTAGTGTCATAAAGCTTTGTAAACTTACGTATTCTTGATTACAATGCAGTATTTTAAAGATATGGTGCCCGACACTTAATATAAAATCTGAAAAAAATTAATTCAATTTTTTTCATTATATTTAAAATTATAAGTTATAAATTAACGAATTAAAAGTAAAAAACAATTGAAATAAGTAAAATTTATAAATCCTTTTTAACGAAATTATAAAAGAATTTTAAAAAATCGTTTTTAATTTTTTTTTTGTAAATAAAAGAACATTATCAGTTATTTGCCACAAATGGAAAGCTAAATTTTAATATCAAAATAAGGGATTATAATACAGAAAAAACATTTATTTAAATCGAATAGTAGCTATAGTAACAAAGTAAGTAGAAATATGCAACAAGGTTATTTATACCAAGTCTGAACAAAGTTGTAGTTTCTTATAAAAATGTAAGTGTAACTCATAGCGTAAATCTAAAGGGAAATCATTTAACAATTAAGTGTTATTTATTTTGATTACGGTTTATATAAAAAGTGAAATACAAGTTTTGAAGTAAAAGTTATTATGATAACGTATTTAATTGCTATAAATTAAATATTTTATCATTATTATATTAAAAAAATAGTGTGACTGCATACAATGCCAACTATTTTATATAAGCGAAATTTTTAAGTGTTATTCAAAATCACCACTAGATAAAAATATACTTAACTGAAATAAATTTCACTAAAGCAGTTTTTAAAATCAATCTTTTATAGTATTCATACAGAAACAGACCTCACCGCGTCACTAAATGCGATAAAATTCTTATCTCAAACAACGGTTCAAAATGCAGCAGTAATAGAATGCCATTGATTTGTCGTAAAACGACTACTTATTCACATTAGTGGTGCTCATACCGGTGTTATAGTAAAGTAGCTGTGGATCAAGATACTAAATTACTCTTGGCGCCACCTAGTGGAGTAATTACGTTCTTATCTCAAAAAACGGTTCGAAGCGCGGCGGATAAAGTTTGTAGACGAAAAAACATCTAAGCGCATTAGTGCTTCGGACATTGGTATTATATTAAAGTGGTTATGAGGCAAGAGTTAAGTAATTCACTGTGTCACGTAGTGAAATAATTATATTTTCTCAAAAAACAAACACTGACATAAAATAGCAGAAAAGTTTGCAAAGCATCATTTGATTAAACACGAAAAGACACGTTGATATATTCTTGATATATTAATAACAATATATTGCTACACGTTGATATCTTGTTGTCATTTATATTGTAAATTCACTGAGTCGAGCTGCAAGATGACTCGGAGTGTGTCATCTAATGGCGTAATTACGTTTTTTTTATCGACCCCCCCCCAAAAAAAAACTATACTAGATATGGTGGAAAAAGTTATTAGCGTCATCGATTAAGCATGAGAAAATACTTTGTGCACATTAGTACTATAAATAAAAGTAAAAAAGAAATGTGCTTTTATTTGGTAATAGTTTTCAAAAATTTATCATCACGAAACGCTTAAAATTTGCGAACATACTTGTCATTAAGCTCGCTTATTCTTGTCATAAAAGTTGACTTCACCTTGGACTATATTTAGTAATTAAAATATTGTACTGATCAGTCTATTTTTTAAAATTCGACACAAATTTATTAATACTTTACTATTAACTATTGCTTTTAACTATTATGGCCTTATTTTAATTTTTTTAAATTTATTGTTTAATTTATAATTTTTATAACTAACTGGTATCCAGCTCTTTGCAGAAGCAGAAAAAAAATTTTTGGAAATAGAGTTTAAAATTTGAAATGGCTATCTTGTTTAATTAAGAATGATAGAAAGAGTATTCATTTTCTTGTCGACAATGAGTACAGTCATTGAAATTGAATGATATATAAAGGAGTAGTATATATAACAGTAATTCCATTGTTTTACTTTATTATTTTATTGCTTTAGGGTAAACAATATTTTTGTTTTTCAGCCTTCTTGGCTATTTCTTGGCTGTCCGAACTGGTGAGCATCCATCATACAATTGGTCATGTGAAAAACATAGATTTTCTAGATTCAATCCCCGCTTGAAGTGATTGACCTTGCGTCTTGTTGCCTACCATCGAAAATGCAAGCCTAATTTTATTGTGTTCGAAATAGATGCTAATAATTGTTCTATTCCTATAGCCTTCGCGCAAGTGCAAGCAATAAGTTGGCAACGTTTTATCGTAATCTAATGAACGGTACGGCAGGGCATAAAATACGAACAAAAAACTATTTTTATTTATAAGATATAATAACTGTATTATTGCTATAACCTTCGCGAAAGTCCAAGTAATAAGATGGCAAAGTTTTATCTCAATTGTATGAACGGTACGGCAGCGCATAAAATACGAACAAAAATTCAATTTTTGCCCAAGTTCACTACCGGATAACGCCTGCACTGGTATGAAATTAAAAAAAACTAAATCAGTTAACAGGTAATTAAGTACTGAAAACATTGTTATATTATATTGCCTTCGAAAATACTTTAGTGAATAAAATTTAAAACCTCCAACACATAAAAAAAAGCAACCGAAAAATCGATTACAAGATTTCATCTTTACAGACATAAAACAAGTGAAGTTAAATGAAAGCACATAAAAACCGCGCAGTTTAGGGTTAATTAAATTGCTTTAACACATTTAATTGCCTTAGTGTGCCCTTTATTCCACTATTTCAATTATTCACTCAATTAAAAAGAGTGATTAAATGTATTTATTTTAATCACTGAATTTTAATTCTAATCGGAGCTTAATTTACTGCTCTTTACTCTCTTAAATTAGAGAATATTTGGCCAAATATTCGGTGAGATACATTGTTGCCTATTAAATATAAAGCGAATACAGAATTTAACACAAGTGTTTTTATCTTTAATAACACCCATTTAATTTATTTAAGAAATTAATCAATTAATAAATTAAAGTGCCGTCAATTAAGCAATTAGATTGTAATCAAAGGAGAAAAGTGGCGTTATTCAAAACCAGCCTGCGTGTTTCAGTAATCCAAGTCAATAAAATGCCATCACGTGTTTTAATTCCTTCCTACAAAAATAAGATGATTGCCACCGTACACAATTACAGCGAGAGGCACTTAAGGTAATATATTTTTAAGGTCCGTAAAGAAGCTTAAATTATGCTTAAAAAAATACTCGCAGTAAAGGAATTTTTAATGATTACAACTTTTAAATTAGACGAAAAATTGAAAGGGAAAAGAGCATATTGGAAGCAAAATTAATCTTAAACTCTGTAGCATTTGAGCTTCAAGCATAAGAAGAAGAGAAAATCGAAAGACAATTATTCTCCGTTGAATGTAGAAATTACCGCAATAAATCATTATTAATAAGCTTTTCACTGTTGAATGAAAAATTAGTTTTTAAAACTCACAACGCAAAGGACGTATTATAAATTATCTGTTGTACGAAAATATTTATTTTGACAATGTTAAAAAATGAACATTTTTTTTTTTTGCTTAAATTTTAAATCGATAACTAAATTAAACTTATCAAAATTTTAATTAATGCTAATCAATATTGTTCTGGACAGCGCATGTAGTTAATTTATATTCCAAAATTATATTATTTAAAGCTGTATTTTTAGAGAAAAGTAACAATAGATCGTAGTGCCAATTTTCAAAAAGTAGGAAATGAATGCATCTTTCTGTGCTTTTGTGAATTCACATTATATTAAATCTGTATCATACCTAATAATCGGTAAATTCTTTTCTTCTGCTTAATTCACTGATAAAGAGTCCCTTGTGATTGTTGCCATTTGTTTTTGTCATTTCGTAATTCAAAACAACCAGTCGAAGTAGTCTTTCCAAAACTTTCTCGTATCGTCTCTAAGAAATGAGATAAAGTGTCACTATACATAAAATTATGGCTCTTTGATAAGGCTGTCAGCACCACCAGAGCTTATTTTCATTTTCAGAGTCCCACGTATGTCAGTTGTGTGCTTGGTAGCGTCTTGGCTTGAATCTGGCGTTTGTACTGAATCGCTGACGTGCGGTTAATACACAAGTACAAGCAAATAGAATATATATTTTCAAGGCCTTTTTTTTTGGGGGGGGGCAGATTGAAATAAAAATTTTATGGGAAACTAAAATTGAAGTCACAAATTCTCATTCACACTTTCAGTTATTTAAGGATTGGATTTTTGAGTTATTGAGATTACATGTTTGCTTCTGCTCGGACAGAAGGACGTCCTCTGAATGGATTTCGTTCTATATTTGATAGAAGTCGATAAATGTGGTGTAAATTCCCTCCAAAAATCTTCATCCGTCTGGATGAAAGCGATTTGGTGTTATTATGATCAGACATAATTAAAAAGTTGTTTTTCGGAATGATGAAGGTTTGAGGTCAGGGGACTTATGTAACAAAACATCAATCAAGGCTCCTGCATATTTACTTACGCCTTCAAAATAGGTAAAAGAAGTTTTAAAAAAAATTCTTAGGACTACAATAAAATAAAAACCATAAATAAAGTTGTTACGAAATTTCCGGGTTCGTTTGGATAGTGGGAGTTATATGGTGTGGAGAACGCTCAATCAGCAGGCGGCAGTAGAAAATAAAACGACGTTTATTTACACGAAGACACACAGGACAGCACAAAGACAACAACTATATACAGCACAAAAGACGATTATCTTCAGCCGAGACGTGCAGCATACAACCAGACTCTACTGCAGACAGTAGCGCACAGCTTAGTTCAGCACTAGTTTCACTCCGTCGCTGCTCCGCTTATCTCTGGAAGGCCGGTTCTTTACCGTCGCTTCCGACTACTCTCGACTACGGCTGGTTCATGACTATCCGGCAGCTGCAGCTCCTTTTATAGGTCTCAGGAGGCGGGACTAGAAGCCTCTCAACCAAGCAGGAACGTTCGAGGCGTATCTCGGCTCCTACTGGACGGATCGGGAAAATGCTCGATGTTTCGGGTATAATATATTTTGGCGCGAAAGTCGCCAAATTCGCTGCAAAGTTTGTCGCCAGGCTCTGGGACCTCCTATGGAACCAACTATGCTGGGAAGCCGCATCACAGATTCGTAACGATATGTATTAAACTTGACGCACATTTAAATTTTTCCCATAAATTAGCCCCGGATTTTTCAAATATAAAAAGTATTAAGGCATAGAAAACTCCAAACTAAAATTGAAACAAATAATGACAAAACAATTCTTTATATAAAATACTTCTTTCTGAAAAAAATATCACCAAAATTTGAAGAATAAGTTTTGAATTATTTTCTGAAAATTATGAGGCACAGCTTCATTATTCAGTTTTGAGTTTAAAGTCTAAAAAGAATATTGAAGTTGAATGTTTAAAATTAAATATAAGAACGTTTCTATCCCATTAAAGAACATGTAACATCACAGAAAAATAACAGCATTTATCAAAAATATTCTTCATTTCAGAATCATTAAAATGTTCTTTTATCTTTTATAGTAATTCTCTAGCGATTTGTAAGCGTCTTACGATTCTAATCTTTTAGATTTATTTGCAGTAATTATTTCAAGAATATTTTGATTGCTGACTTGTGTTCCATACAATTTGCATAAAATATTTATTAATAATTCAAAAAGGCTTTTCAGATTCTACATAGTTTTTCGTATATCTATAGAAGCTTGTTTTTCATTTTGTGTATTCATTGCATTTTATATCTATATTTTAAAAGGTTTTGTGATTAAGTTTTGTTTCATTATCAGTATCAACGATAAATTTATAATTACTATTTCTCTGTAAGATGAAGTTAAAAATGTCATTTTAAAGGGGTTAAGAAGTTGTAAACACTTGTAATGCTTGTATAATTTACATTCCTAAGAAGTGTTATTTTAAAATGCAGAATTTTAGATTAAAGCATTTTTGAAAGATTAATTTTTGAAATTTCTAGATTTAGAGAAAAATGTAAAATCTTTCCAATAAACGTTGATTATAAAGTACTCGAAAGAAATAAGAGAGCAAAGTCTTTTAAATATACAAAGTTAAGTTTCCTTTAGAAATTTTAGCCTTTAACTTTATAAAAGCAAAGAAGTGCATAAGGTAACTTAAAAGGTAATTTAAAAAAGTAATTAAGGTAATTTAAAAATAAATTTAAATTCAAATCAGAAATGATGACAAATTGGTTATGTATTAATTATCTGTCATTTAGTGTAATTTGATCAATAATTTATGTGTTACTTCTATAAAAAACGGTCATGCGTCTAGTTTCTATTTTTTTGCAATAGTGAGTTACATAAATTATTTTTAATCAATATTCTCTTAAATTACTATTTTTGTTTTACATAGTAAGAAATTAAATTTATGTTATGCTATTTCATTTGCATAGGCTGGCGGCATATAATGCAAACTAATTTATCCTGGAATCAAGTTGTTAAAACGCAATGAAACTTTAAATGATTTTATTTGTTATGAAGCTACAATTTAATGATTCAGTAATCTTGAAGTGTTTACGAAAATAGATGTAATTACATAAAAAAGTATCTAATTTTCAATATGATCTCTGAAAATAATCAAAGGAAACAACCTTACTTTTCATAATGGTGCAAAGACATTACCATTATTTGAATATATATATATAATTCAATTAAATTATATATATTTATAGCGAAACTTCATATGTTGTACAAATTAAATACGACGAAATTCTGAAAATTAACGCAGTTAGGTGATATCTTTTAGAAAAAGAACTTCCATTATGTTCATAAAGCTTTATTTTTAACAATCATTTTAAATCGGTATTCTTAATATTTTAGAAACATTCTACATTTCTGCCTCTAGATTTCGCGTGACTCTTATCCGGTTTAATATGGATGTAGGTAGACTTAATTAAAAAAGGAAAAAAAATCACATAGCATAGATACTTAAAACAGAAAAAAAATCATGATTATAAGGTTGTCAAAGCGTGAGTTGGAAGCCAATCTTTCACTTTTCCAGAGAGTTGATAGTCAGCCGGTGCCAAATCTAGGCAATTGGTGGATCATTAAAAACATCAGAATGGTCTATAAGATTTTTTGGGTCTAGAAAGCAGACTGCCTGAATCAAGACCATATCACCAATTTTAACTCAACGGAAGTCGACTTGTTCTGCTTGTTTTGTAAAATGATGGATAGTGAAACATCTTAATTTACGATAAGTTTTAGCCGCAAAGAGATATTTCGCATACGAAAATCAAAACATTTCACAAGCTTCACTTTGGGCAAGGTTTTCTATTTTGGTATTCAATTTCAATTCATCTAGTGGACGAGTCAACACTGTTTTCTGATTCCACTTATCAATGCCCAATTAAAGTCTGAATTTCGTGCCACAATTATGACGTTGTTATCATCTTCGATTTCTCGCAGATGCACAAAAAGAGCTTATTTTCCCAATTACCTTTTTAATTAAAGTGTAGTTTATAAATAATAATGTAATGACAATTCACGAAAATAAGATCGCACTTGTAAACGCAAATAAATCTACGCAAATACAAAGAATTTCTGTAAACATTCTTTGTATTAGTGAGAATAAATTGAGTAATAATATATAATTTATTAAATTCGTGAGAAAGATATGTATTTTCAATTTTTTCCACTCACTATAAGTTCGATTTTTTTTTTTTTTTTTTTTTTTTACTTATACAGAGAATGTAAAGAGAAAATATTGCAATCGTCAAAAACTTCGAATTCAATATTTCCACGAATCTCCACGTTTCAGATTTCTTAGTCAGAAAAGTATTTTTCAAAAAGTTTTCTGTTTTTGACTGCGATAACTCAAAACCATTTTGAAATAGACGAATGCTATTTAATATACGACCTTTACACCACATTTCTGAATTTCTTTTAAGTCTTGAAGGAAAATCATTTTGGGAAAGTTAGTCTGTATAGCCAAACTATAAATGAATACAAAAACTATAAATCCTTAAGAGTTAGATGAATAAAATTTGACACACAAGCTTAGCATCTAAAGTGTAACGAATTTTAAATCAAATCGTATAAAGGGTTGACCATCTGTCTGTTTGTATTTGCGCATGCATATAAACGTGATAATTAAAAACAATTGCTTAAATAAATTATAGTTTGTAGCCTATTAATTACAATTATCATTCGATATTAAATTATGATTTTAATCGGCCGGACAAAAAGGCATCCAAAATAAATATTTTCTATTCTAATAATTGTGCATTAATTGCCTACTCACGAAAGATTTTGCCCTAAATTCAATATAAACATTAGGTTTAGCCAGAAATCGATATTTTGTTATTACTGTTCACCAAAATCATGCCATTAATTCATATCTACTGGCTTTCTTTAATATATCCTGCAACGCACACAACTCATGTACGGGAACTTGAAAATAAAAATCTGAGCACCTAAGTTCCACAATTTTATGAAAGGAGGAGGAATAACCTCTTTTTTAGAATATGCAAAAAATTGTCCGGGAGATTGATTTTCCCTTTGCCGCTGGTTTCACTCGGATCTCAAGGATGAGCGGTGACTTTTTACTGATATTCTAAAAATGTCTTGCTGCTTGGATATACTTTTTAATGATATAATTGAATTATCAAAATAATCCTGCCTGAAGCGACAGAAAACGAATTAAATCTAATATATAATTTTTAACAGCATTTCTGTGCCTTCTATCAGCATTTCAAATAATCCTACAAATTCTTTTTTCACTATAATTCTTAGTGATTTTAAAATTTAAATAAAAAAATCTAAATCAGGACGAAAAATAGCGTATTGTATATAAAACTGATATACAGACTACAAGCTTTACATCTTTCCTCTCTTTTTTTATGTGTATGGACTCGACAAGATAAAAAGGAGCTGTTTTACTATTTATCTAGTCCCGCGATGGCCTGGTGGTAAGGCCTCGGCTTCGGAACCGAAGGGTTTCAGGTTCGAGACCAGATTCCACCGAAGAACCATCGTGTAAGCGGATATGGTGCACGTTAAACAGTTCGGGCCGAACGTCCTCCAGCTGGTGTGGTGTGGAGAAGGGGGTGCCAGCTCAGGTGTCGTCCTCGTCATCGGACCGAGGTTCAAAATTAAGAGGTCTGTCCCAAAATAGCCGTAGTGTTGCTTTAAAACGGGATGTTAATATAACTAAATTAAATATTACTATTCATCTAAAATTCTCATGGTGATTCTTGAGTATATTTTCTACTGAGATACAAGTATGAAAATGTCCTGTTTGAATCGACTGAAAAAATGAAAATAAATGAGTCATAGTTGTTAACTCTATTTTCTTACATTCCATCAGCATGTGAAATAATGCAGGGAAATAAAGAAATAAATCTTCATTTTAATTTCTGCTGACTTTTAAAAAGAGAAAATGAGAAAAAAATAAAAATAAAATTCACAGTATAAGCAAGAATTGTATAACTAAAATTGAGCATATTTAAAAGATTTGGTTATTATTGCAGTGAGATTATATTAATCCTTTAAATATATTTCAGTTTTAAAGATGGGACTATTTAAAGATTAAGACATTTTTATTTAAGATAATGTAGACATTAATATACTTCTGCAAAGAAAAAAAAATGTTTCTGAAGCGTTCTGGTATTCATAGGAAAATCCATCGTCTATACAAATATACCGGATATAGTTTTAATAAACCAATAATTACTAAATTTAACGAGACTTGTCTCTTTTAAACGCTATTTATCAAAGCTTAAAATAACACAAATTAATACGAAATCCACATCGGACGAAGGAATACTATCTAGTCTGTTTATTTTCCATAAAAAATAAATTATGCGGAGGTCAAAACTTAGAGGCTTTACTATAATTACAGTATGAGAAATAAATTCGCAATATTTTTTTTTTCTTTTGCATTAATATTATTGCATTTTGTGCTAAACAATGCTATTTATAGAAGTGATCAAGGAAACATTCCACTTCATTATTTTTTATGAATATAGCGTTAAAATTTTAAATTAATCAAATGACATCTTTGGAGGAAAAAAAGGGAAATTTCATCAGCTTGTGATAGGGATATATGGATGGATCAATCTTTGAGATTGTTTTATCCTTTAAGCTATTGAGTTAGTCTCATGTATAAAATACAAAATTCGAGTGTGATATTTTTCTTTGGCTGCTTCTATTTTGTCTACTCCCATTATGACCGAGATAATAAATAGGCGAAGTAGGCTATCAGAATTTTCAGGGAAATTTGATTCGCATGGATCGTGCAACGAACCTATTGAAATAAAACCGAGAATCTTTTAAATTTAGTAACATCTTTATTAGCAGCATTGTTTATAAATTACATTTGCAAGTTTTATAATATTTTATAATTCTAATAAGATATATTGCTTTATATTTGAAAAACTGTTATACAATACTTGAATAATATTTATACAGCGTAAAAAGAAAAAAGATTTAGCCTCTTTTGTTATTATTTTATATATGTAATATACTTAATTTTTGTTAACTTAATTTTTGAATGTTTTTATAGACGAATGCTAAAACCAATTTTCCCAGAAGTGGGCCAGAATGAAGGGCTTTGTTATTTCAGCTTGTGAAAAATTTACTATTTAAAATTACTTATATAGAGGTTAAAATTAAAATCAATATAAAAAAACCAGTTTTGAAAGTTGAGAAAGGATAGAGAAGTGGAGGTCCTCAGCTAGAATTGCCAAAGAATCCAGAGAGGTATTAATCCGGTCCTGCTTCCCATATAAAAAAAAATCAAGCTTTTCGTTCATTTTTATTTTCTCGTTTGCGAAGTGCGTAAGAGAAAGAATTGTAATTATCAAAAATTCGAATTTATTCGAGATGTTAATGAATCTCCCCGTTTTAAATTTCTCTAAATCTCAAACACATTTTGGAGATTATGTCTATCTGTCCGTTTACCTGTGAACATGATAATTCATAATCAATTTGAGTTAAATTAATAAATTTTAGTATGCGGTTTTACTACCAAATTTGTAGATTTCTATCACATTTTGAATGAAATCCATTCAGAGGAAGTCTGATCATCTGGTTATTCGAATGTAGATAAACATGGGAAGACAAATCATAAGAAGTTAGATAAGATTTCATTCATTGATTTTACCATCTAAATTATAGATCCGTAAAAAATTTGGAACCGACTCCGTCAACGACTTACCGTCTATCGATGTATCCCTTTGCATGAATTTAAAAGCTTTTCAAAAACGTAACATCTTGGAAAAATGAAATTTGATATGTGATCTTGTGATTACTACTAGAGTTAGTTCTGAGTTAAATTTTGGTTTTCATCGATTGTAAGAAAGGTGCCTAAAATTCATATTCATGTTTTGGCAAATGTGCATTAACCGCATATCAGCGATTAGTCGCCAAAGATCTCACGTTAGATTTAGCAAATATATGCTAGATTCCTGTCAAAATTCTGTCTTTCGCAACTATTATTCTTCAATTTCATAAATTCATTACACATAAAACGGACCTTTTTTACAATTCTACGAAGCACAAAACTTTCATACTTGGAAATAAAATTTGCAGCATTCGTGTTGCTTATGACCTTGCCCAAGGTCAACAGTTTCATGCAGGGGGAGGGGGATGACACTATTAGAGAGCATGCTACTCCGACTTTTTTATTTATTGGGGGGTGGGTGTGCCATTTTATATTCTTCCCTGAAGATGAAAAATACCAAAGGTGAAGCTGCAATCAATACATTCCTAATAATATATTCGGATATTAAATTACACCATATCTTTTTCGGTATATAAAATTTTAAAATTGCATTAACTTTTGAAACTATATCAAACATGGCCAGTTTCAATATTATTCTTTTCTCACCGAATAACAAATAATTCCCATAAACTTAAAAGAAAACTACTTAAAATAATATTCATAAGCTTCATTTCGTGGCTTTTAATCATATTTTCTTCTACTGAATTTTCTTTAATTGGCTTTAAGGTATCTGTGATAATTAGAAGACTGTACCATTTGCAAGAAATACGAGGCATGTTTCGAAAATGCTAATATTAAGTGGACCTGTCTATCGATATAAATTTTAACATATGATATGCCCATTCAAAGCAAAAAACCCATGCTTCCAACCTCTAAATTTATAAAAGAATACAGTGAACGAAGCATTTTATACATAAATTTAATCTCGTTTTATTTAACAGTCACAATGCATTACTTATTTAATAGCATTTCTAAGTTAGTAATGTTACTTGCTCTTTTTAACATTACTAAATACTTAAAACGATGTATATAATATTTCGTTATTTATTAACTTATTCAATAACATTGTTTTCGTTACTTTGAAGAATACTAAGAATAAAACGCGAATTTTTCTTTTTTATGTGCATTGAATAAAAATTTCCATTTCTTTCATTTATTCCTCGCCTGAATTCAATGTATTAATAATTGTTCTATACCCTGAACATCAATTGTTCTTTTGAGATACATTATCATTCTGACGTTAACCTTATCTATATATGCAATCAATTTCTTTTCTTTCCTTCCGGTACTTCATTATCTTTTCTATTTTTCCGCTTTCGCTAATATAATCTATTATTTATTAATTTACTTGTGGTTTTCCTTATTTTTAATATATTTTCTTTTTTACCTATATTTCTTGACTCTTTTATTCCCATTTCTTTCTCCTCCTTATATTCCTTATTATAAACTTATTCATTTTCGCTGTGCTGCATTATTAAGGCGAATTTGTTATTTTAATGTACAATTAGTCATAAAATATTCATGACGTGTTTGAGGCTCGATTATAATTTTTTTTCTAAATGTTACATAATTTGGTTTATATACTATAACTATCATGATATTTCGACTTATGAAAATGAAACGAAAATAAACGAATGGCCCCAATTTTTCTCAACACCTGCAATATAAAACTACACACAATTGTTCTAGGCAATTATTATTTTACGAACATTATTATTTCTACTAAAATTTTATTTTGACATTTTTAATACATATATTAAATGAATTTACATAATTTGCTACATTATTCTAAGTGTTAATAGAGTGCAATCTATAATATTCATGCAAAGATTATCTCTTTTCACTAGATTATATATGCAGCACTTTTTATGGACGAAAGGATAATTATTTGTGAATTATCTTGCAGTTAGCTATGGCGTGCATTTTTTCTCACACTCTTATCTTTTGCAACGTAGTCATATGAAATATGATATGGTATTGATATAGGGTTAATAAGGTAGTCACCTCCGAGGTTTAGTTTAGTTATATTAACGTCCCGTTTTGAAGCAACACTAGTGCTACTCTGGGACGGACGTCGTAATTTTGAACCACTGTCAGATGACGAGGACGATATTTGAGCTGGCACCCCCTTTCTAAACTTCCACACCACACAAGCCTCAACATAGTAAATCAAGTAGTTACTGCATTCTGAGATAGATTAAGCAAACCAAGGAATGCAATATTTTAGAACACTTGAAAGATTAAATGCAGCACATGTATCACAAATACATTATATAGAGAAAATTATTTCTGAAATTTATCTAATTGACTAAATCACCTGTAAGTAACATGCTGAATTTTTGTTAGTGGTGGAAATTTTCGATTTTTTTCGACATAAATTGAAATTCTATAGTCTATATAGAATACGTTTGGTTACATTGGGATTAATTTTGGTAACATTGGTACAATTTTCTAGCTTTCCAACATGACATTGCATCTCCTCGCACAAGATTATGTTTTCAGCAAGTTTTATGGCAACATTTTACTGACAAATTTATAACTGCCCGGGCATTTTCTTGCTCGTGGTCCAATGAGTGCACACTGTTAATACTCAAAATAATGAAGCAAAGTTTCCACTTATCTCCAATTTTCCAGAATGACGGGGCATCTCCTCACACTAAAACTTGCTGAAAATATAATCTATGGCAACATTTTACAGATGAATATGTAACTGTCTGGGTGTTTTCTTAATGGTGGTACACGTGTTTCCTAGATTTCATTCCCTGTTATCTTTTGTTGTGTGATCCTGTCAAATGTTTGGCTCACAAGAATAACTTTGATTAGTTATCCACTTTGATGGAACACATAATTTTGCAAATTAAACAACTGATACGTTCTGAAATAGAGCATGTGATCCAAAGGATGCAATATTTGAAAGATGTGAGAGATTCAAAACATGCATAAATAAATGAAATACGTTATAAAAATTGCTACTTTTTTTTATTCTTGAGACTGACTGACAAGGTTACTTGCATGTACTATAGTGGTGAACTATATTAGAAGGCAAAAAGGAACTCTTTTTCTTATAACTCAAATTCCGAAGGCTAAAAGAGTATTTAGACCAAATCTGACTGCGTTTGTCTGAAGAAGACAAATAATGTAACAAAGGAATTTCTATAAATTTCAAGAAAAGAATTCAAATGTTGGCAACTTGTCAAAATTATAAAACTTGAAAATAGTAGAGCCTCTAAGAAAATCGGTTTTGTTATTTATAACATAAAAGAAACACGGTGAAATTCATTACAGGGACGTCATTAAGTAGATAGATGTTCTATGTGAATTTCAACCTGTAGTATTCAAACATTCATCTTTAATGGTTTTCCAGCTTTACTTATTTATTTTACTGTGCTGAGCAACAAAAGATTTCCAGCTCTAAAATATACATAAAGAATATTAACTCTAAAATATATACAAAGAAATATCTCTCAGCTGTGTCGTAGATATTACTATTATCTGAAGTTTGGATAAAAAGAAGTGGCGTACGTTGAATTATTTTGAAATACGCCCTATTGGGAGAATCCCACTTCAATGCTTTTTCCCTTACGTAAATTTTATATTCTTTCAGAAATAAATATATCCTTTTTAAATCGCGGATTCATATCTAAAATGATTACCCGTCGGAACATGGGAAATTTTCCTAGAGACTTCGATTTCTTTTTCAAATGTGTTTTTATTTCGAAGAAAAATCGATGCATAACAAGAACTAGCTTTAAGAAAGGAAAAGAAACAAAAACGAATAAATGAATAAAGAAAAAATCCTTCTTCTTTCGACCGATTTCTTTCAGCATTTTTGAGTTTTCTACCTTCTTTCGGTCTTCCAGCTTTCATCATGAATAGAATATCATTTGCCACAATCGATTTGCGCCAAGTTTTGACTTATGCATTACAGATACAAGACTTAAAAGAATTTTTTAAATAACTTTTTACTTTCAAGTAAATACACCAGCAGCAATTTCTTTTTCGTACTTATTTTTTAAACTTCTTTTTATAATTAATTTTTTTTAAGGAATGGAGCTTAAAATATTAATATCGTTTCTCATATTCAAATTAATTTACTTAAGACATAGAATCAATTACTTTATGCAGATAAAATAGGCGCAAAAGTTATAATGAAGCGGAAGTTTAAACAAAATTTATTTGATAAGGTCTACAGCCAAATTGGATATGTAATTTAAAATTAACTGGTAACATCAAATTTAGGACTTTTGAGTAAACGAAGTAGAAATAGGACTTCCAAAATACCACAACAGAGATTCCCACCTCCTTTTTTTAGATGAATCGTTTAAACAAATCCCTCGAATTAAAAAAAAAAATCCAGTAAACTAAATGGTTGTCATATCGCTGATTCTCCGACCCGCCCGAAGGCACACGGATAAAGAATATTGAATGACCGGACCGCCGCAACAGCAGCATTGGCGGGAACTGTGGTTGAGACCTAAGGGCCATCACCGGCAACGGTACAACCCTTCCTGAAGGAAGTACGTCTTGTTATCGATAGGAGGAGCCATAACCCCCACCTATTTATGTACCCACCAGGCTGGCGAGATCCAATCACCATACTGGAAGCATCTCATCCTCATTTCGAGGTGCCTCTTCGTGGGTCAAACTAAATGGTTGTATTTATTGATACAACTGATTGATATTGTATTAAATGATATTGCTGTAAGTTTTTTGTAAAAAAAAAACCAATAAAAAGCAAACCAAAAATTTATACAACTTGAGCTAGTACTTAAATATATTTCTAAAAAGACTAAGAACAGTGAAAATTATACAGTCAATAATTTCAATTACATGCGTTCTAAAAATAATTATATTTTAATCACAGAAACTCAGGCTACATCTTAACTATTGAGATGAGTGGGCTATCTCATATAATACTACACTGACTCCAGAACATGCTAATGCTTTATCTGCAAAATTCCATTCTAAAGTTATATAAGCTCAACAATCCCATGATCTGCTTTTTGCCTTCCTTTTCGCTTCACGGTGCTGTCTGGTCAGGATTTTTACAAAGTATTAATAATGAATAAAAATTGAGCTCTTTTTGCAACAACATGAAAAATAAAAAATATTATTAATTGAACTCCCACCTATTTCGCTTTAAACCAAAATGTGTTTTATTTATATTAGAATAAAGATTGATTCCATTTTTAATTTGCTTCTATAAAACAAAACGCCGAAAGTTTTAACTAATTTATTTCACCAAGTTACATGTTTTACTTTTCTTGCATGTTTCTGGATAAAATTGTCGATAATATGAAGCATCATTTAGCATAATATATTACGTTGCTGCTACGGCTTGCTGAAAGCTACATTAACAAAATATATAAAGAAATAGTTATTTCCATATTTATAAGAACAATAATGAATGAAACAATTCTAGTGAAAAACAATATTTTCGCTTAAGTAGAATTTTGTATAAGAAAGTTTTGAGCTCATAAAATTTCAGACTCGCAAACAATTTAATTTTAAAGTTTTGTGAGGTTAAAAGCCTTTAGTTATTAAACTATTCCTTGAAGCAGGGCAATTTTAACGATAAAATGTTTTTTTCAACATGAGCTAAATTTAATTTAAAAAAAAATCTGAATATACTATTAGCAATAAATCTTCAAGATCAGAAAAATGTGTATTTTGTCTGGGTATATGTCTATTTCTATCGAACAATCTACCTACAGTAACAGCAAAAAAAGGAGGACTCAAATACACATACACATTATTACATTAATAGGTTATTAATTAACGCATTTTTTAAAACAATCGAGATTTCAATGTGGGTTTCTTCTTTCCTAATTATATAAACGTTTTACTAAGTATATCTGCAATTCCATAGATTCGTCTAGTATTCGTTAAAAACAAATCTCCCTTATTTAAATACGTAGAAAATTCATTGGTTCTAGTGATCAGCAGTTTGCTTGTAGCGATCCTTTTCGATGTTCTGGTGGTTCGGCATATGGAGATTGAATTAGGACCAATCAAGTGATGAATCTGATTCATTGAAAAGTCAACAGACCTTTCCGAAGATACAGATATCATTCAACGTAGTATATTGGGAGACATAATTATAATGAAAAAATTATAGATGGAACAACGTGCCAGTAAAGGATGAATAGAAAAGACGACGACATACAGTAGGAGATGATAATGATGAATACAATACAATAGATGATAATGATTATTGCTAATGATGAATACAATACAATAGGAGATGATAATGATTATTGCTAATGATGAATACAATACAATAGGAGATGATAATGAAGAATACAATAGGAGATGATGATTAATGATAATGATGGATACAATACAATAGATGATAATGATTAATGATGATGATGATGGATACAATACAATAGATAATGATTAATTATGATGAATACAATAAGTGATGATAATGATGACGAATAGGAGCCACAAGAGAAACCCCCATCAGTCTAAGAAATCTTGCATTTTCTTTGATCCTTAAGAATATCAGTCCAATAACGCACTGAATCCTTTGTGAACCTTACTCATATGAAAGGTTTATCCATATAATGCTGGATAACTCATAGCCTCGATAACTTCTTAAGAAACTTTAAAAAAGGAAATATGTGTGGATATTTTTTATTTCTGTACATTGTACAAAGTTTTCTGTTTCTATTTAAAAAGAATGAATAATAATAATAAAAAAATGTTTTAAGATCTTTTATTCTGTTGCTCGTTTATAATGATTTTTAAAGCATTTGGGATGTACTGATCATTTGAAAGTAATGATCACATTAGTTTAAATCCAAATTGATCACTAAAGGCGGCGTCCCCTGTATTATCCGTTACGCATCAAATAGGGGACGAAAAAAGACGTCACAGAGCAGTATAAGATAAAGAAAATTCCACTGCAAAATAAATTCCGAGTTGGGTTTATTTTGAACATACATTTTTTCACAACAAGGGAAAACTTGAAGCTGGTTTCCCCCTCTGAATTATATAAATAAATGTTTTAACAATTATGTTTGCAATTTCCTAGATTCATTTAGGACTCATCGCTTACACATTAAATGAGCGATGCTCATTTCGTAATAATACCCATTGTGTATTCAGTAAAGGCATGAAAGATAAGATGTCAGAATACAGAGTAAGGTAAAGAAGTCATTGCAAAATAAATTCAGAATTATTTGAATGGATTACTACTCAAAGCATTTTTACAAAAAGTGAAAACTTAAATCTGGTTTCTATTTTCCTAATAATATAAATAAATGCTTTACTAGGTATGTCTGCAATTTGTAAGATTCATCTAATGCTCTTCGCTCGCAATGATATTCGAAACTTTGTTTCTCATGAATTGTACCATCACATGGATCAACTTCATTGTAATGAGATGAATTATTCAAAATAATTAATGACGGTTCATATGACAGAATGATAAATTATTTAAAATTGGTAAAAGCTATAATAATATATTATTATCTTCAACTTTTTTTAAAACAAGAGACTATTTCTATAGAAATCCATTAGGAAGTCCAAGAACTAGGGACTATTTTGTATCTTGATAAATCAAAATTGTTTTCAGATCCATATAAAGGGAAAAAAAAGGATATCGAATGATAAAGCGGAATTCTGAGAAGGTTCTTATAATAGACGCGATCGATGTCATTACATACATGGCTTCTAAAAACATTAATGGGACTTTCAAACTAGATGTTAATATGAGAAGTCATCCATTAGAGTATTTTAAAGCAATGTTGTTTGGTATTCAAATATGTCCGTTATTATCTAAGAATTTTCCCTCTTTGATGAATCCTAACCTATTTATATTGGGATGGTAAATGGGGAATCGTCATTTTATTAATTATATTTTAACGTGTATTTATGTTCCAGATAAACCGTTATGTTATGTATACATAATTGTTACATATTAATTGTGTAATCTACTTCCTATATTCTAGAACACTATGTAAACGACATATTCTACACACGTTCATTACCATTGGTGGACTCATTTCTAACATTATTGAAACATGCCAGATTGATAAAGGATGTCATTTATGTAAATATTCTGTACATCAGCTAGAGTAATTATGATGAATCTTATTAGTAGTAGTGTTAGAATGCAGATTTCAAATTCTTGTAGTTGAATTATCGGTGTCCATTGCCATATAATGAAAAAAATTTCTTGTACAAAGCAAATTATATAAAGCGACACAAAATACCACTTTCTTCGTAACAGTATACCATTTTACCATGCGAGTTAGACCGTCTTTTAATGAATTCTAATAAAGCGCACAATATTGATATATTCTTTATGCTTACATTTATTTACCAGAAATATTGGTTCAACATTTACGTAGTAATTTCTCCCGATATTAAATATTAATAATTATCGACACACCAATGACTACTCCTTGTTCTTCTTTGATTACCTTTGAAACATATTTCATGAAGTACATATTTTGCATACATACTCTAAATAAATAATTACCGACGAATAATTTGAAAATATAATATTCATACGGGCCTATAATGAAATCGAGAACAGTAATTAGTTTCAAAACGAACTCTATTTTTAAGCAGTACGAAAATATCAATGTTGCACAATACTAGGGAGGAAAAATATTTTTGTTTTATTTCTTGTTTCAAACGAGGTTATTAATTTTCTAAAATATATCATGTTGATAATTATTACCGAACATCCTTCATAATAAGTTTGAGAACTTTTTACAAAGTTTAATAGCATTGTTGTATGGCAGGTTTATGTTCCAATGTCAGAAAGATAGTGCGTTTGAATCACTATACCTGATCATTATCTAAGTTGGTTTAGGGTGCATACAACTGTACGACAGATGTAAGTATAATGTCTTTTAATATTTGAAAGCGAAAGGCAAGTTTAAGTTTCTACTCATTAAATTAATGAGGTATGTTTTAATAGCGGTAATAGGCATTTTAAACGATTTTATAAATAACCATGTTAGCCAAAATTTAATTTGATTTGCAACCAAAACTGTTTGGATTTTGGTTTTTCGTATGGAGTTTTGTTTAGATATTCAAATTATTGTTGTATCAACTCCCTTTTCAAACTGATTTTTAAATATTGAAAATAAGAATAAATCATTAACGTAAAATCATTTAAGTATTCAATTGTGAGAATACAGAAAATTCATATTTTTCTTTGAGAGGAAATGAATATATAGCACGGTGGAGTTATTTTAATTAATATGGGTACCATCTTATCTTTTATTTGAAGTAGAAAATTGTCTCTGTGGACTGTGCTGTCATATTCATAATATCATTACAAATCTTCTAATTCTTTTAATTATCTAAGTTAAACTCAGAGTGAAATTTTTTTGGGCAGAATTAATATAAGCATTTTTATTTTTAAAAATTTTTTAAGCATGAAATACTTGTTTAAAATAATAATAAAAGCGCCTTGATTCTAACAAATGCTCGAATTTCCTACCATGGTGCATCCTGACACAGAGATAATGGATGTGATTCAATTGTTTTCATAAGGCTAGTTTCCGTGCTATCGATATGTTGTGTTATTTGAGAATATTTCATGATCAGTATCCATAAACCTCATAACTATATATAATCTATTTTTAGCATTTTTTATTTACCTATATTTAACATTACTTATTTTTATTCAGTATCCGTATACCTTTAGAGTAGTCAACTTTTCGACGTTTGTTGAATGAAAACACTCAAATTCCTTGAAAAATCAAAAAAAAAAAAAAAAAAAAAAAAAAAAAAACATGCGTGGAGGAGTTGGTATAAGAACTTCAAAATATGTCGCAATCAATGAATTTTACAACATATTGCTTATTTTCATATCTCATATCCAGAGCTCGGACATCAAAATATTTTTCTTCATTTAATTAGGTTCTTTAGTATGAAATACAAAACTTAATTTTCTTTTTTAAATAATCACACTTTAAGATTTTAAAATGCTATAATTATGCATAATGAAAAAATATTTTTGTTATGAAAAATACTAATAACCCCATTCATTATGATTTTAACATTTTTTTTTTTTGTAATAAACATATAAATCTGCTAGCTATTCTTCTTTTTGTTACTTATAAATAAATGTATTTAAAAGAAAAATAACAGAATATTGAGTACGAAGAATTTTTTTTTTCAAAAATCCAAAACATTTCAGTAATATCTAAATATTATGAAATTATTTTTGCCTTTTTATGAACATCGCAGCCCATCACATCTGCTATCATTTTGATATCGAATTATTTTAGTTTTAGATATGACCTCATACGATATTCTTCCATGTTATGTTGTAAAAAAACACATTATGCAGAAGATCGCATTTGCTGGAACGACTTCTGTGATAAAATGAAGTTCTTTCTCTGTCGAAAAGCAATTCCTTCAATTTGAAAATAAAGGAGCTGCTCCAGGAAGAAAACGTGGCGAAAGAGGTCAATAAATATGAGACTTAAGTGTCTCGTGGCTAAAGGACGACATAAAGAGGGCCATAATTGTGACGACTCTACAGCACCATTGGGGATACATGGGCATAGGGCAAAAATAAAGGACGTAGCCACAAGCTATTTGGCGAAGGCTCAAGCCACAATCTAATTGCCGATAACAACCTTCGGCTATATATCACTAATCCTAAGGTATAGCTAGTTCCCTGAAGGGACTTGTCACTTAAAAGAGGGCTATCTAAAGCAAGGAAATGAAGCAAGATGAAGATAAAATGCAACTCACTGAAAAATCCTCACAAGACGCACTTTTTTAAATCACCCGTAATGGAGACAGAGGGCGTGGATACTGTAAAATAGTTTTGAAAAGTCATCAAGCCTTTTTTTCTCTTATATATAGCTGTTTTTCTTTTTACTAAAAAAGTTTAAATTGTGAATGGTAAATCTTTGATGTTATGTTGAAACATAAAGTATCAGCATTTCCCTTTCCTTTGCTGAAAATCCATAGATTGAATAATTAAGTTAATGTTTTTTCCTGCTGCAAGTGCCAGCGATTTTAAGAAAAGAACATATAGTAAGAACCGTTCTTGCAAGATTAAACATGGGAGTCTACATATGATACGTGCTACATGTTATTATTATAACATTAATAATATTAAAGCTGTTGAATCCTGAATTTGTTAAGTGTTTCCTATTAATATATGTCACATATCACTTGGTCTAGCGTAACTAGTCAAGTCTATGAATCAAGAACTCTTAAAATAGGAACAGTGTAACATCATTTATTGGTGACTTGCTGTCACCTGAAGAATAGGTCACCTTCCAGTATATAGCTGTAAATGGCCTTCATAGAAGACTTTCGGAGGAAACTAACCCATATTTGATTTTCGCTTGGAAGAGAATCTCCTACAGCCTGTTCGAACGCAATGATTTTTTTTTCTTTAAGCGGGCATCTGCCTGGCAGTTTTGGAAATAACTATATTGATAAAATATTCGTCATGTCAACAAAGTATGTTTCAAAAAGTGGCAGCAAATATTTTAATGAATTATTATTTAAAATGACAAATAATTCAGAATAAGCTAAAGTTTTGGCAAATCATCTTCCAACTAATTGTATCTCTTGAAATGGTTACCTTCGAAACACAGATGATTAACTAGTTTCAGAGATTTAAGACTTTAAGATCAGAGACTTCTGTCATAATTGTTTTAGATCTCACATATTCTTCTGTTAGAGCTGTAAAGACCAAACAACAAGCATTTTTCTTTTTCCCAACTAAGCTGCACTGACTAAGCGCTGTATCTCTGTCTCTTAATCAATATTAAGTTAATTTTAATTTTTCTCGTAATACCATATTACTTTCGTAGATCATGGAAAACTTAGCATTTACGTTTAGAAAAGGAAAAATAGTTTAAGCTACTTTGTAAAATTTTAAATAGTTTAATAAAAATAGTTAAATAGTTTAGTTATAAAAAATGTACTCACTATATTCTTTCCCATATATTTTATTTTGTTCCGTTTGAAACCTTGTATTTAATTAAACGGTTATCTTTTTTTTCTTTTGATATATTTTTAGACATATGAATATGTTTTTAATAAAAAGAAACAATTATAATCAATGAGAACAAAAATGAAATGATTTTGTAAACCCAGCTAAAAGGCTGAACAAAGACTGTTGCTTTACTTTATGAAGCCTCGTTAAAATATTAAAAATCAATTTAATATTTATTACATGCAAAATTCAATTCGAGTGACTATATAAATTATAAGCACTTCATATAGCAATTAACTAGAAGGAGAATAATTAGCCATTAAATAAAGAAGCTGTTCTAAATCTCAGAATTTTCCATTTGCGGTATCCGAAAAACTTGTAGAATATTTATTCACATTCGTCATCTAAGCATCCTTTTTTAATCAAAAAATTCTAGACTGGTATACAGAAGTTCTCATGTAACAAGCACCGCCACATGTATTCTATTATATTTTAGGTTTATTTAGCAAAATCATTATTTAGGATATTTTTAAAAATCAGTTTTGAGAGGTTCTCTTATTTATAGAACCACAGTATGCTTTGGTACATTTTTGTATGATATTATACAGATATAACTAATATGGATATATCTGATATATGTAATATTATCTTTATCAGATTAGAAATGTCTAATAAAGAGGTATGCACATTATTTTTTAATATCCCAAAGTGCTACTATGGTAAATTCATAAAGAATAATTATCTAAGATCCCAACTTATGGCCCATTAAACATCTGTGATCCTTGGATAGCGTGTTAGTAGACCGCGGAACTACTTTTTCGTATTTGTTTTTATGATCTACTTTATGAAAATTGACGATTTGAACCAATGGATCAGAATTTTTTTTTGAAGAAAACTCCGTAAAGAAATCATCAATAAACGAAATGATCATCAAATTAGGAGTAATTTTTAATATAACTATAAGGCGAACAAAATCTAAAATCGTTTTTTACAACATTATTGATTGGATAAATTTTCGGCAATAGTTCAAGCGATTGCCAGATTTGTACAGGGACACTTAATAGAATCCTCGATCACTTATCTGAACGTGTTTCCTCAGTTTTTAGAAACAAAAATGCAGGAACAACCGGAATACGAAATATGATTAAAGATAAAACTATCAGGCTTCAAATCAGATTTTGATTCTATTGTTTTTGGGTTCAAATCATATCAAAATTTCCTAATTTTTTTTTAAATCTTTAGTCTTTAGTTATCTTACGTTGTGACAGCTAATTAATAAAGGTTTTTGTTTTATGTATTTTATATATATTTAATCTTTTTACAGCAAGATTTTCTAATTACTGGCATATACATGTATATAATGTATAAATTTTATGTGCTTATATTTTTCATTTACTTAATGGATCTCAAAATATTTTTTTATGACAGTTGTCCGCGCAACTAAAATATTTGCTGATCTAAAAAAACCCAACAGATTTATAAATAAATATATACCAGTATAAAAGTGCTTATTTATCAACTAATTACAAAAATAATAAATAAGTTAATCAAATCCGGTAATTTCCTGATAAATATATAATCTACTTTTATATTACTATATTTATTATCAATTAAATGCATATTTATATAACTTTTAATCACTTATCTATTAGTTATTTGCATAATTGTACATGTTCCGGAAGGTACAGGTATACATCTCAGTGTATTTCCAGGTAACTACAGTTGGATCGAAAAGTAAATATATTCAAGTTTGCTTATAATCAGAAATTTTAATGGAAACAACAAATAACTAAAGAAAAATTGGATGTTTCTTTAATAATAAATGAATCAACAACCAAGGATATTCCGAAAGAAAATACCATCGAACAAAGCAGCAGATATTGTTTTCTTTGATCAAATTACATACAATAATTCAACCCCGGCGCTTAATTTTTAAGTTTGGAAGAAAAATACATATGGAATTAGTTTCTGAATTCAGTGTCATAGAATTAGAACAGCGGAGTAATGTATTGGAATTTATTCATGGGAGTTTCAGTTCCTCCAATGAGAAATTTTCCCGATCTCTCTAAAATAATTCTCTTATTTTTAGTCATGATCACAAAATCCATCTAACAGTACGAAAATTGAGAAAAAAAAAAAAAATCCGGAAGAATAAAAACTCATAATCTTCGGGCGGGAAACAATAGTTTATTTCTGGGACAAAAATAATTCTGGGACAAAGTAAAATCTTTTGATTACCTTTCCCGAAGTAGAGAGCTACCCCTAGGGCTTGAAATATCGAAAGCTTTGCAATAACAATGTTGCTGATTAGGTGCAGAGATGGAATTTGTTTTAAAATTAGGCCGTAAATCTTATTGTAATAAAAGAAAGCTCTGTCTTGGCAGAAGGAGTAATAAGTTTTTATTTGTTTATCAAATCGAAATGCTGCATGTATTACACCTTTAAATCAATTATTATAGAGGAAAAGTTATGTATCTAAACTTTCATTTTATTAGTTCAGGTTATATCCAAGATTGTTATTAAAAAACGTGATGTGATGGGACATTTTGATTTTTAGAAGGTCGGCATAGAGCTTAATGTTGTTCTAAAAATGAATAGGAAACAAATTTAAATTTCTTCTTCTAGCATACACTAGGTTTTCTGGGATTCGTGTTTTATATGTATATAAAAATAGTTGTTTTCAAATGTATTGATTTTCTAAGCTAAATAAACTATTACAGAATGGTTACAATAAATTTGATAATAAAATGAGCCAATCTCTTTGTCCAGCTTTCAAGTGATGATGATTTTATTGAGGCAAAAGATAAACTAAGTTTCTAGTATTTCTTAAAAATTACTGTGAGGAACAATTTATTACAATTTCCTGAAATTTGTAATAAATTGTTCCCCATAGTTAAAAAGCAATATAGATTTTTTTTTTTGGAATTCTATTGCCTATAACAGAATTCAATAAACAGTCGATTGAGTTGTTTATTTTTACTGTGTAGCTTTGAAATGAAAATAAATTTTATAGAAAACATTTCAGCTGTATTTTCTAGAAAGCATTCCAATTGAATTTATTTTCCACAAAAAATTCTTCAATGGAAAATATATTTTTAGATAAAAAGGAATGCGTTTCGCAGTCTCAATAAAAGTTCCGAATGAAGAGAATATTGCTAATTCAAATTATACAAATTTTTTGAGGTTCACAGTTGAAGATTTCCTTATTATAAAGAAATCAAAGCATCTTTAACTTCTTTTGATGCGTTTTGACAGATTCCTTAATTATAAAAATTCGAAGTAAATAAATTATTTTTATTTTATCCGTACCAATATACTTGATTTTTAATATCTTTAAGAAACGACAATAAAAAAGATATTTCTCAACAAATAAAAAGATATTTTGCCTAGTTGACAAAAGCGTATAAAAGATTATAGAATATCTTGAGGCTTTTAATTTTAATGAATTTTATTTAATTTTTTTGTTAATTGATGCTAGATTTTGAAATGTCTATTCTCACCATTTAAATGGTGTTTGCAGCCACTAATATACACTGCAGATTTTACATATGATATTGGTTTTTGTCTATTTTACTCTTTTTATTTAGTTTACTTGTTTAAAAACTACATATGGCATTTATGACGACCAGGAAAGGAGCAAAAGAAAAATGTGCGATCTGGTATAATATGCGATCTGCGTGAATCGTATATATAAAGAGAATCGTCTCTTTGATATCTTTGTATTATGATTGTGAAACGCTTTAATCGTTCTAGTTAAAATGCCAGTACCCTTATGTAGAATCGGCAAGATGATCTGTGATACATACAATGGATTCTTGTACTAATTTTCAATCATTGTTTGATATTTTGTCAGAAGAACTAAAGCCAATCTTAAAAAAAAAAAAAAATACAATGCTGATACAGAATCGACATTCAAAATTGCCCTAAAATTATCCATAATCAATGGTGAACTGAGTTATTTTTCGATTAAAGTTTTACTTAAATGAAATTATCACTTAATTTATTTTTACTTGATATTTTGAATCTATAACATCTTGAATCCTTTTCTAGACTATAATACAAAAGGAACTAACAAATATTGCGCATTTTGTAGTATTTTATGCTACATTTCTTGATTTGTATGCGTTTGTATTTTAATGCATATCAAAATATGCATTTCTTGATTCTCAAGTAGCTGAAAATCTGCGCATTGATCAGTACGCACTATGACTTTGAACATGCTAAAGATTTTGAAAAGTCCATATTTAATTGCATGATGTTTTTTATTATAAGATTGCGAGAAAAGTAAATAAAGTAGTATAAATCATCACCAAAAACCTTGTAGATCATGGCAATTAAAATTCGGAAGTAAAACTCAATTGTTGAAATAATTGTATATTACAAAAGAGTATATATACAAAGAGAATTACAAAAGAGTATACAAAGGATTTTGTTCTTTGAACTTCTTTCAATTTGAATAATTAGTCTTTGTAAAACTGCCTAAATAGAAATTTCCCTATTAATTTTATCATTATATGTTAGTCATACTTTATTAGTGTCTTTTACTTTTTTACTTCACGTTATGGAGATACGAACTAAAGATTATCTGGAAGATTCATACAGTGTCTGGTTTCGCAAGGCCTGTTTATTTTCTAAATGGCAAACACTTGATCTTGAAATCCTCAGTTTAAAAGCCAAGTTCAATCTGGGATAAGAGACTTTAGTCTGGATGATTACTTTGTGAGAACGTCTGCAGAAAACTTAATATTTTCCCAAAAATTAGGAAAAAATTGACAAGAAGATTACAATCCCGTTAAATAAAAATTAAAATAAAGATTTTGGACACCGTAGAAAAGTTGGTTATTGCTTGAAAGATCGATTCTTGTTACCACGGAAATTGTGTAAAAGTAGATAATACTGAAATAAAGGAAAATCTCAATCGTCCTGCCAATAGTGAGGTACAGAAGTTTGGGTACATAATTGTTCCTTTTTTTACCACAAATTACTCATCCATTGCTTAAATTACGAGATATTTAGAATACATCTCATCAACTTACGAAACAAGAATTATTTCTAAAAGATGAAAATATATTTCTAAAATTAATATTATTTTGAAATTATTTCCAATGGGTCATAAATTTTCAATTATTTGTACATTTTTCCTTAACTGTACAAGTATTGAAATGTCTCAAGCTTCCGTTTAACGAAAACTTTGATAAGTGCCCGAGAAGCTTACATGTCACTGCGAAATTCTTTCCCGTTCGTTAAGTTTGATTGATTGATTACCCGAGGTGAATGCTTAGTTCGCAGGAGGTGCTCGCTCAAATGTTTTTGGAAGACAGGAAGATTTTCTGATGACACTGAAAGGATGTCTTAGTATATATTTGCCTAGTTGCAGCTAAACGAGGTATTCTTTTGAATATCACCTCCTTAAAACACGGTTTGTCATTGCACAATCCGTGTTTTGAGAGGGAGGGTGTCTTTCTCATTTTTGAGAGAGAAAAACTGGCGCTCCAGCATTGCTGAAGTATCTAAATTTGAATGATCTTAAGGTTAAAAGAAAAGAAATAATATTTAATGATTGTGTATAATGAGTATAAAAAAATATTTTCTCCTTATTCATTCAATTAGTTAAAAGATTATTTATCTCCTTTCTTTGAAAGAATAGTTAGTTGAAAGATAAGAAAATTTTAATTTGGACTTCGCACGTAAGAGACAATAAAAGAAATTTTTATAGTATAAATAACTATACCAATTTTTTGTCTTTAGTTAGTTCTTACCCTGCGGTAAAATTACTACTTCTTCACGATAGAGAAAAAGAGAAACTAAATATTTTCTTTGAACTTGGATTATATGAACTCTTTATATATTTCTAATCACTAGTTAATTGCTTTTTTAGAAAATAAAATACAGCATATGTTGTTGTTTTTTTGTAATTTCATTGAAAATCTTCTGTTATAAAAATTTTGTCTCGAATACTATATCCGTTCACACCGATTTAATTTTATAATTTGATAACTTTGTATAAAAAGTGTGCATAATGAAATCATTATACTGACAAAATAATTCGGCTTCGAGATTTTATTAATCTTTTATTTATACCACTTCTTCATGCATAGACCTCTCTATATTAAAATATTGAGACTTTGAAAGGAAATATTTTATTCCAGACTTTCTAAAATTTATCCAAAACTCATTTAAATATAATTTAACAAGCTTTCTAGCATTAATCATTAAACGATTTATCTTTTGATAACCAAACTGTAAAAACGAAAATATTTCTAAAGTTAAATAAAGGCAATTTTTTATTAGCAACAAATATGTAAAGCATCATTAAACAAAATAAACCGCACCAAAGTTTGATTTATTTTACGAAATAAATTTATCACAACGGAAATGATAAAGCTTTTTATTCTGAATGCTGATTTTACCCATTATGTTGAAGAAGAATTTAATTCATTTATTAAACAGAGAAAATATTAATTATTCTTTATTTTTATTTGCAATAAAAGACTGAAATCCAAACAAAATATAATTAATGAAGGCTTGCTTTTCTTTCACTTATTAACAAGCTATTTCTGCAGTTTTCTTTTATGGAATAGTTTAATTGCTAAACATTAAAAGAATATTTACAATTGAATTAAAAACTGAAGATCATTAATTTATTTCTTAGAAATTCCCTCCATTTAAAAAAAATCCTTATAAAATTAGTTAATTTTTAATAAGAGAGATGCATAAAGTTTCTTTAATTTCATTACTAACTGAAATCAGAATATATCTCTAAAATATGAATCAGATTTTTTTTTCTAGGAATGTAAATTATCCTCACTTGAAAAACCATTTTGAATATTTTCCCTATTCTTTTTAAACATTTACTAGTTTTAAAAAATAAAACTTTTTATTGAATCTTTTACAAGTATATGCTTAACGAAAGTATTTATTCAGAGGTTTGTCATTTGATCATGTGTGTTTTTAGTTTTTTGAAACTAGATGTAAGAATACTGAAATATGAAATTGCAGAAATCGTTCGGTCACGGTAGCTTGGTGGTAAGGTCTCGGCTTCGGAACCGGAGGGTTTTAGGTTCGAGATCGATTCCACCTAAGAACCGTCGTGTAAACTGGTCGGATGCGCGTTAAATCCGTCGGGGTCAAAATTCCTCCCGCTGGTGTGGTGTGGAAGTTTAGAGAGGGGGTGCCAGATCAGGTGACGTCTTCGTCATCTGACCGCGATTCAAAAGTAAGAGGTCCATCCCAAAATAACCCTACTGTTGCCTTAAAACGGGACGTTAATATAACTAAACTAAACTAAGGCTAGAGAGCATGGGCCTTGCTTGTGTACCTTACCATTGGTAATTCACTTTTATTGAAATCAGTCTTAATTCAGTAACTAATTGTCGCTATCGCTTGGTTTATTTTGAGATCCTTAGATCTATTTAAGGCATCCGACTAGGTTTAAAACCTAAATTAAGAAGAAAATTCGAATATATATATATATATATATATATATATATATATATATATATATATATATATAATATACACACAAAAGTATTAGAATCAAGTTAATAGGAAAAACAAAAAATCAAATAAAAATTAAACCAAAAAAATTATAAAAAATATAAAAAAAGAATCCGGCCTGAAGACTTTTTCAAGGATCACCCTCAGGCAGGGATTCAAAGAAATTGATTTTTTTCTGTGAGGAAATACAGACATTGTCTAATAATGATTCCTCGTGACCCGAAAATCCCCTGAAATTATGCTCAAGAGATATACCATTTTAACAGAAAGGAAATATAAAACAACAAATAAGAAGAAATTAACCACAACAAAGTAAAAAAACAATAACAAAAAAAAACAATAAAACAAAAAATAGCACTAAGCACTAAAATTAAAAATTAAAAACGAAAAGGCCAGTATGCATATATATATATATATATATATATATATATATATATATATATATATATATATATATATTTCAGTTTCAAGAAATGGTCACGTTTCTGTTTCCAGTGATATCTTTATTTTGTCTCTATGTCAATTAGAAGACACATTATTATTAACTATTGACATGTAAGTGATGCTTAGTTATACGCATTTAAACACTTTAACTGCTTCTGCTGAAGAAAGAAATTTTTTTTTCGTAATTCTACTGTACGAGTATCGTCATATCTCAAAAAATAATCAAGATATCTTAATGAAATTTTTTAATTAGTGGTCATTGTGTTACGCAGAATAATGATGAACTATGGATTTGATGTTAAATGCGTTGATAGTATATAAGTAATTGTTTAATGTAAATATTTGTTGAAAAAATTCCAAAAGTCCATAGATAATTTTTTATATTACAAACAAAAATTTTAATTTTTGGATATAATTTTTAGATAATAATTCATTACATCCTTAGACATGGTGCACATGTAATGTTACGAAAAGAAACGAAGAACCGTAAAAAATTTTTGCCTAGAACAATCCTAGTTTTTTTTTAAAAAAAAATGCTAAAATTTACATCAAAATATGCCTTTTTTTCAAAAGCTACATATATATTTAAATAGTTTCACTTTTATTCATCATTGTAACTTTATATTAATAAAAGAGCATCATATAAACATTAAAATATTTTTTTTAAAAAATTCCCTTCGAACCTAGTCGAGTACCTTAAGGATGTAGGATCAAGACTCATGCATTTGGATAATAGTTAGACGAAGACGCCAGGGTAAAAAGAGAAAACCCAACGTTTTCTACAAATTTCTGCTCCAAAAGGAAGATATTTGACATCTTTTGTCTTCAAAAAGCGTAGAATGTTTTCAGTAGGATCATGAAAGGAAACTGAAATCCTACGACAATATCCTCCTGCATCCCAAATAAACTAAATAGTGACAAATAACACTTGCAACTCTCAAACATTATGAAATAACTATTATGCTAAATGTAATCCTATTATACTAAAAAATTTTATCAAACGAAAATAAATAAAAACCCTATTATATATATAATATATGAATCACTGAGGGCAGAAACCACGGACCAACTCTTTTTCTTTTCAAAATAGAGTTTATACGTTTGATTTTTACTTTCTCGTATAGTATTGAGAAATTATAGTAATCGTCAAAAAATTCGAATTCGAGATTGTGATGAATGTATACGTTTTAGACCTTCCTGAGTCCGAGAAACACATTTTAAGAAAATGTCTGTGACAAAGATAATTTAAACTCTCTGCGCTAGACAATTGAAAATTGGTATATGATCTTTACACTAAATTTGTAGATTTCTATAAAATTTTAGTAAAATCAGTTCAGAGGAAGTCCGCCTTTTCGAACATAAGCTAACACGATAATTACAAAACGAAGTTTAGTTATATTAACGTCCCGTTTGAAGCAACACTAGGGCTATTTTGGGACGGACCTCGTCATTTTAAACAGTGGTCAGATGACGAGGATGACACCTGAGCTGGCACCCCCTCCACACCACATCAGCGGGAGGACGTTTGGTCAGGACGGATTTAAAGTGCAACAGACCCCCTTACACGACGGTTCTTCGGTGGAATCGGGTCTTGAACCTGAAACCCTCCGGTTCCGAAGCTGAGACCTTACCACCAGGCCACCGCGGCCTTACAAAACGAAGAGAGCTAGATAGATTCAATTCAGTACACATATTTAACATCTATAGTGTACTTGTCAAATTTTGAGCCAAATCCAACTTCGGGATGACTGTCTGTCGGTCTGTAATTTCAGAAACATGTAAATGTTTTAATTCAAAAACGAAATGATATGGGATTTTGTGACTACAAGTGCAGTTTTGTGTAAAGTTTTTGTTTCAAACAGTTGAGAAAAACATGCCTAAAACACAAACTTGATTTTTGGATACTATTAACGCATGCCATTGATTAATTGCCAAATAACTCGCCAAGGCTGACACGATATAATGTTTTGAGGAGACCACTCTAATTCTAGAGATGTTTTTACGCAGAGTTGGAACAATCAACAAGAGTCTAATTGTTAGGAATTTCACGGCTAACTTGTAAGAATGAGTTCAGAAACCGCACAATTCATTGACTTGTACCGCTTCTGCACTAAATGCCGATGGTAGAGATTTTGGTGCTGGAGCGTTGAAGTGTGAAAAAAACCATCTATTAGCCTTTTTGGTTTTTCTGGCTCTAAGCTATGTCAAAATTATTTTATATTATTTCTTTTTCATAAAAACTGTCTTGATAGAAAGTGGAAATAAACTACAATGCAAAAAAAAAAAAAAAAATTCTGAATTGTGTAGAAGAAACATTATAGAAACATCATATGTAGCAAGATAAGAAAATCACATATTGGCAAAGTAAAGATGAAGAAAAAAAAAGCTTTATTTAAATGGAAATAATTTACAACTTATTTTTTGATTGAAACTGATTAGTGAGCTTCAAAATCTTTATTATTTCAGGATAATAACAGAATGTTTTTCAGATTAAGAAATGATAGCCATAACTAATACATTTAATAAATTGTCTGTCAAAAATGTACTTGCTATATTCTTGCAAAACCTAATTGCCTTCGAATTATGAAGGCTAGAAATTCCAGGAAAGAAGACTCATAGGCAGAAGTTCAAGTCGCAATTAAGTAAAACTCTCATATAGAGAAATTTCAAGCAGCGGGAATCCAATTACTGAAATATATATATATATTCTATATGTATTCTACATATATATTCTATAAGAAATATTCCCATCATAAAAAATAATCCACGTTTATGGTCAATTAGAAACATATATCGAAGACGGATACATCAATTTTTTCCACAAGACTTTTGAATTGCCCAAGTCGTTGTCCAACATACAAGATAATTTTTTAAAAATATTTATTACTTTATAGAGTAATAAAATTATGTTATAAATTATTATTTATGTACTAAATGCAATAACTAATATGCATGGTAAATAATTTGCTTACCTATTTAGATCTTAATTGCCTGCTTTTTTTCATAAATTAGTTTTGAGATGATTCTCACTTATATAAACGATGATTTAAGAATTTTAAATATATTCTTAATCATTCTTCTTTTCATGATTTTAATATAAAATAGATTGATTGTTCAAATAAATTCACAATGTAAGTATTTAAAATCTACTAGATGTAAGTAATTAGTAATTGATATTTATAAATGAACCAATTTTTTTTAAACTCTAACCATTTGACGTTATTTAGTCAGGTGGTTCAGTACTCTGCGATTCGTTTGTGTTTTCAAATGTTTTTATCTTTCTGATGTTTTTTGATGAATCGGCTAATTTTTATAAAACAGCTATTGTAAAATGCATACAATTTTATATAACTTATATTATGTTTGTACAGTTGGAATTTTGCAATTGGTTTCGAACTTATATCCTAATGTTTTGGGGTTATAAAATTTTGGAGACTTGCATGCTCTAGATGATACTCGATTTTCATATCGTTAGAATTTAAATCGTCTAATTAAATTGAACATTCATTCTATAGTAATGTTTCCAATTGATCTGTAAATTTCAAAAAGATTAATTTCATTAACCGATAATACTTATAAAACAAAATCGCAAATTAAACATTACAAAGTTGAAAATAGTTAAAATATAAATATTTTTACTTTTTAGAATGCTAATAACTTTTACTTTTAGAATGCTAGTTTTTTTTAATTCAAAAACTGCTATTATTATTATTCGTGACGTCATATTCAAAACCTCCCTGATTATTTATTCATCCAACTGATATAAACTAACGCCTCATATCTTAAACTGCAATACTCTAATAAAAAATTATGTTTAGATACCTTCATCTTATTTTAAACAAACAGTCAACATATTCAGAAGTTTGCAGAGCTTACTTCGTGAACTTCCATTGTATTTATTTTCTAATAATGGAAAGGATCTGCTTAATGTTTACAACTACTGTTTACTTACAAGAGAATATAAAATTTGAATGTTTACTTGCTAGCATATACTGAACACATTTTTTTAAATAGAAGCAAGTTTTATGCATCTTGTACCCCTGATGACGATTTTCTAACCATACTGATTCTGAGTAACATATGAGGTATAGAATAAAAAAAAGTTTATCATTATTATTTTAAATTGCCGTATCTAATAACCTAGATAAATCTGATAGTAAATGATATACATACTGTCATTTTTTTTTTAACTTTCTTGTGTACAAAGCAAACAACGAGCAAAAGAGAAAAAGAGCAAAAAAAAGAGAAACAAAGAGAAATTTGTAATAGACAAAATATTGGAAATTGAGATTTTGACGAATCTTCATGTTTCAGACCTCCCTAAGTTCGATTAGCATGTTTTTGTCATTATATCTGTCTCTCCATCTGTCTGTTTTATATATAAGCACAATAACTAAAAAAGGGTTTAAGCTAGAGTGATGAAATTTGGAATTTGGTCTCGATTCTAAATTTGTGGATTTCTATCAAATTTTGGGCGAAATTTCTTCAAAGAAAGTCTGTCTGTCCGAATATAATTTAACATAACTACAAAATGCGGAGAGACAGATGAATAAAATTTGATTCCCAGATTTATCATCAATAGGGTTGATCTATATCACATTCATAACGAAACCTGTCAAGGGTCTATCGGTCTGTAATATCACAAGTATGTAAACGTGATAATTCAAAATCATCCTGATATAAATGAATGAAATTTGGTATGCGATTTTGTGATGACAATTATCGCTCAAAATTCGAATTTCTTGTATATTAACCTTATCTCATCGGTTAATCGCCAGAAAAATCGCATGATGATAAGCTCTTTCGTAACTGTTGTTCACCAACGGCATGCGGTTGATAATGTTCAAGTATGTTTGTTAGTGAGTATACGAGAATGTTTTGGGAAGACCTCTGCGAAAGACCTTTTCGAAATGGAAGAAAAAGAATTTGATTTCGGATTTTCAATAAAACTAAACAGTAATAATAAATGAATCATTTTTCTTCTGTTTATATAAAAAAAAATCAGAAAACATAATTCTTTTTTTTTTCATGCAAGTTGGATTTTTCTGATTAATAACGAGCCAGAATTTATTTCACTTACTGTCATGAATAATTTTACAAAGATAATTTTTTAACACTTTACTGTCAAATAATTTTTCTATCCAAAGCATCGAGAATCCTGAAATGAGTAGTTTATATCCGTAGCAATAAAATAATATTACGCGCTCAGTTAATTCTCAGCTGATTTCCATTGGTATATCTGTTGCAAATTCACAACAGATACAGTATCTGTAACAATGTTTTAAATTTTATGATATAATTCCAATTTCCCCATCAAAACATTCAATCCCATGCTTTTGCCAGTCATTAACTCCGTAGTATGTTTTTTATTTGTGCATTTATCTACTAGTATGTGTTTTTAATTTACTGTAAATTAATTCAATAAAATTCATATTTTTTTAAGTATCAAATAATAAGGTGGATTTTTCAAACAAATTAATTCTATATTAATCATTTAACAACATAACCATTACCGGCTACTTTGATCCGCCCGAAAGCACACGGATAAATCTCAATGACCGGACATCCTCGACAGCTGCGGAAACTATGGTTGAATCCTAAGGGCCATCATCGACCACGGTACAACTCTTCCCGTAGGAAAGGTTGTAGATCGATAAGAGGTAGCCGTTCCCCTCCATTTCTGTACCCATCATTGTGGTGAGAACCAAACAACATACGGAAAGTTTTTCATCCACATTTTTAAGATCCCCCCCCCTGATTGGGAGTCATTTAACAACCAAAAAATTCAATAATCTGGGCAAACAAAGCAAAGGTGGATAGAAATATATATATAAAGACAACATCAAGCGACAACCTTATACTGGTTGATACAATTAAGTTAAAAATCATTCACAATATATTTTGAGGGTCTTTTTAAAAAGCTATATAAGTTTGGTTTACTGTCCTTTATCAAGGTTTTCAAAGGACATCTCAATTAGTAACTCCCAAAAATACTTCGCTTATCTTAATTTGTTGAAAACTGACTACAAATTTCGATAAACTTTTTAGAAATAAATTTAAAATTGACGCGAAATACTGATATGAGAGTTTCTATAAATTAAAGAAGATAAAATTTATTGTAACTTCTTGTTTTGTAAATGAAATTGGTGGAAAATGCATTACTTGTGAAATTTTACAATTGAAAACAGAACTTCCATAAATAGGAGCACTTTTTCTAAGGATTTTCTTTTGTAGCAATTTGTGAAGACAAAATATAAAGCAAATTCTAAAAAGATCTTATAATCTTTTCAAATAAATGAAATGGTATCCATTTTTTAAATATAAATGCTGATTTAAAGTTCTAATTTACCTAAAAATGGAAATTTAATTTTCAAAATTATAAAAATGTATTAAATTTTTCATATTTATGACTAGCTAGTTCTTCAGAATAAAATCTTAAACTCTGTTCAATACATCTGAACTTTCTTCCTTCGATTTATTATTAAAAAGAAAAAGAATTTACGTTTTGTCAAAACCTTAAAGCTTTCCTTTTATTTATATAGTTTACCATTCCAAGAAATTGGTTGAGATAAAAACGTTCCAAACATTTGAAAATTGCCTTTATAAACATGATTACCCTTCCGAATTCCGTTAATAAACGTCCAGCGAAGGAAAAACAACTTGGTTTAAAATCTCATCCTTCAGAAAAACGGAAAGTATTGAACGGAAAGCGGCAAGAAATGGAGTTCGTACTATAGGAATTATTTACTTGTTCTGAGCAACAACGCACTCTATTTTATGAATTCGTAGATCATTTTGATCTCTACTTCTTTACGAAAAGTTAGACTTCAGATTTGTGATCCAAGTTTAGCTCGTAAATGTCCCATTTCCCTCTCCCGCTTTCGTATGTGTATAGAAAACGGTCTCAAAACTAAATAGTCTATAACTCAGTCTTTTCATTTTTGTTCTCCAACGCTTGTAGACTGAAATATTTTGTCGCTTTCACATCAAACACTGAAAAGACTAAAACCCTTTTCGTGTTTACGAAAGAGTTTAACAGCGCAAAAACCTTCTCGAAGAGAAACGCCTCTCCTTTTTCCTTCCTTTTAAAATAAGTAAAACTTTCCGGTGATGAGGAAGTTTCGCCGAAGAAGATAGATTTTTTTTTTAAAGGAAAAGAACTATTTACTCCCCTTTATACAAATAACAAAGAGAGAATCAAAGAAGTAATGTGTATTTACATTTCAATGCATTTCGGCTTTAGTGAGAAAATGTCTTATTTTATAGTTGGAAATAGAAATACGAAGCAGAACTTTTCTTTTTGAATGCTTAATTTGAACTCAACATTTTATTTTTATGGATTTTTTTTTGTATGCTGTTGACTTGTGTGATTTCATTTGTTGTAGCTATCAGCACAAAAAGCAGCATTGAATATGTATCTATTTTGGCTATAAACTGTCAACTGAAAAAGTTACTTTAGAAAAAATATATTTTATATGTTAGTACGGAGGACTTTCGTATACGGCTTTCGAGTGTAACAGGAATTAACAATACACAACTAAAAAAAGTAGGTATTGCGAATTCAACATTACACATTAAAATTAACATTTTTATAACTAAGGATTTTGTTTTATTTAGAAAAGCAAATGTTTACGCTAACTTTCTGCTATTTTATGAGCTGTGAATTTGACTGCTTAAAATTAATATTTTTCGACCGATATGCGCTGTTACAATTTAAAAGAATGATTCAATTTGCAAAGATTTGTCCGATATTGCTTTTCCCGTATAATTCGAATTCTTATTATGCAGAAATTTTTCCTTGTGTTGTCTACTTACTGAATATTTAATCTATTTAATAGTAGTCGCCTTTGGCGACCATCTTATTCCTGCGGAATTTTAGCTTTTCTGGTCCTAAAATTCTAAATATGAAATGCATTTATTTAAAATTTTACCTTGTTATTTCATAAGTCGAAAAATAGGAATTTAATAAATTGAGTTCATTTGAAATTATTGAGCATGCAAATTAAAAATTTATATATACGAAATCAAAACTGAAATGTCAATCTTTCTTCACAGTTAATGTCCATTTGCTTTAATTATAATATTGGAAACACATGCAAGTAAATGCTTTGATATAATAATAAATTTTATTATAATACAACGAGCAGTCTTATAAATTCTGTATTAAATTAATTGAAAAATATTTAATAAAATTAGAGAAAAAAAATTTAAGGATGAAATTGATTGTAAGGAAAAAGACAATTATTTGAATTATTATAGTATAAAAATCCATTTCATGAGATAATATATTCGGAGGATGTAATTCAAAAATTTCAAAAAGTTGCTTAATTTATAATTAATATCTATTTTAATTAATTTTACTTCGATAAGTTGGCAGCGATTTAAATAGTGTCTTTAAGACCATGTGTTCCAAAGTTCACCAAGATAAAACAAAGCTTAGATTTATTTTTTTTATAAAATGACAAAAATAAATATTCATCTATATATTCATATGTCTATATTTTCATCTATATATATATATATATATATATAATTTAAATTGAATTTAAATATTGAAAAAATAATAATTTACATATTTGTTTTTTGCAATCCTAAACATAAGATTATTTAGAATATTTTCTACAGATTACCAATCATAAGCACATTTCTCACAATCAAATAACCACAGATAATGTTAATTCTGTTTTTGTTTGCGATAAACAAATGGGTACGTTTAACATGAATCAGAAATTTGCAGCCATTTGGATTAGAAGTTTTATTCCGGTAACGATTTCCTTTTCATATCATTTCATATCATGCGTCATATTTAAGGTTTTTAGTGTATACAGGGTGTTGTAAAAGATAATTTACAAACTTTAAGTATGCGTAAAGCACTAAAAAGTAATTCACATTTCCAACAAAACTTGGAGTTTATCGGAAATCCAAAGCTGAAGTTATGGGAGTGAACGTATGACGAAATGAAAGAATAAAGAATAAACCACATAATATAGAAATCAGTCAATTAACAGAATACAAATTTACAGCAACACAACAAGCACTAAAAGTTGTACATAACATGGTAGATCCGTTAATGCTAAGTAGAACCCACTGTCAGAAACAAAAATTTGGATTACTTTACAGTTCACAATATTTGACTCTGTAGTAATACTGAAGAATACTGAAAGTAATACTAGTATCTCATGTTGCTATTCATACGAGGATTACTTTACAATGGCGAATATATATTTATTTGAATCTGCATTGTATAACAAATTAAATTTTGCTAATCACCTGAATTTATATTTTAAAGTAACTTTATCCGTCCCACTTGAAGTTGCAATATCAACCGATAAACTTACACCTAAAATAAATGCTTTCTGAGCTTGATTTTTGGGAAATTTCCTTTTGAAGCTACATAAACTCTGAATGTATTCACATTTTTTTTCTGCATTCTACCTTGCTATGCAATAATTTTTATTTTTAATCAATAAAATTTGATATCTACCGAGAAATAGGTATAATTAATCTTTTTAAATAAATTTAATAATATTTTTAAATTTTCAAATAAGAATTTTTTAATTAAAAATATTGATGTATTTCCACATCATGAACAATCATTCCTTGAGTTCTACAAATCTGCTGCGTACAATAATATAATATTTCAAACTTAAGTAATATATCTCATTACATTACAAAACATGAAAATTCATGAAACAATTATTTTTAGCATTTAAATAAAAAGGAAAATTGCATTTTCTATATGATCATTGTGTGTTGTCCATACATAGTGGAATTTTACATCTCAATCCGTCAGAAAATATAGGTCAGTGACCAACGACGTTTCTTCGTAAATACATAGACTGCATAGGATAACATGACTCTCTAGATTTAATGCACTTATACAGAACCGATTATGCACATTGATGTATTTTTACATCACAAAACAACTAACGCATTTTTTTTGTTTAAATTTATCAATACGTACAAAACTATAAATATTATTCGTTTCCCTTACCTTGTTTTGATCCAAAAATAATTTTTCCAGCAAGTTTTTATAATTTTCGATATAAATAATCGTAATTCGTAACACCCGCCGAAATGAAATTGTACTTAGATAGCTCACCAACAATGAAAATTGTCACAGATAAAGAAATAAATTGTCAAAGATTTTAGTTGCGTTCAGAAACGATTAACAAATTTTGATAAAATTAAAATTAAAAAAAAAATACTTTGGAAAAGTTGTCATATAAAGAGATATGAGGTTTTAAACATACGATCCAGATCTACTTCGCTATGCAATTAAAGGTTAAAAATTGAGGGAAAATTGAACCTTTTCCTTAATTATAAAGATGGAGAATAAGAATATAATTTCAAGTTAACTCTCCATCAAATCATTTCTGATCAAATATAATTTTTATATATAAGTGCGATTATATTATATTAGAAAGTATTAATACTTCATATTAAACTATCATATTGAAGAATTATGGTATCTATGTATAGCTCATAGTTTATAAATTGGCTTATTTAATCATCCCTTTATTTCAAGAAAATTCCCGAACAAAATACCTTAATAGCCGTAATAAATTTTTTCAAGAAATCTGAAATCCATCAAAATAACTGGGTGGGTTGTTCTAGTGTTAAGAAATTTGTAATTATTCTAGCGGATAATTTTCATCGAAGAATAAGGAAGAAAAACCATAAATTATGAAATTTTTTCAATCTTTCTTGGTCTGAAGTTCAACGTTAAGTATTCGTTTATCAAAATCATTTTCTCGTTAAACCACGAAAGCTAGACACTAATGCATTCAAAACTAACCCTAAAATTTCTTTCTTACCGAAAAACTAGAAGTGAAAAGAAAGAGTGCTTTAGGATTTTAAAATATTTTCCTCGCTTCTTGAGGCATTTTATAAATTGAAAAAGCATTAAAAAAGGTAGTTGAACATATAGTTTCATTCTAGTGAACTTTATGTACATTGTTGTTATAACAATTTATAATAGTTTGGAACGCAAAATGGTGAACTTTGAAACATTTTTTTTGAAAATATTTTGAATTAAATTCTATTTAATGACCCGCAGTAAAACCATATATTTATTTTTGAATTCTGAACGATGCCGCAATAAGTGCATTTGAAGCAAAATATACCTTTTAAATGAACTAATTCCCTAAAAATATCTTTGTTCTGTCTTCTGCAAAAGTAATTTTCTACATTCAAATGAAAGATCACAGGAGTGATCCCCCTGAAATTTTCACGCATGTTTTTTAATAAAGGTGTTATCTTTCTTCCCACCCCGTCATAAAATTTTGAACCTTGAGCAATGAAGTTCCACAAATGCTCAGATACTTACATTTAGAATCCAGCACATGAGAGCTGTGTGTTTCGTTAAATCGTAAAGAAAACCATCTCTTGTGAAATATTAATCGTATACCACTGATAAACAATGATTACGAAAAATTCTATTATTCTTTGGCAATTTTCAATCGTTGAGATTTGATTAATATATAGATAATAGAAAATATAATACGTTTTTGGTGATGCCTTCTTTTTCAACCGATTGAGCCCAACATTTGACATAAAACTACAATTGCAGTCACAATTAATTTAATTAAATTATTCACTTTTGAGTTACTGCGTTTAATAGCATGTGAAATTACATACACAGACAGACGGTCAACCCTGTGGCAAATGTACTTTAAAATTCGATACAGAATTACAATTTAGATGCTAAATCTGTACTAAATTTTATTTATCTAGATATTTTTGTGTTGCGATAATCGTGTTCACCTGTATTCAAACAGACAATGGACTGAATGGAATTCGATACAAGTTTGCAGATTTGGTGTGAAGGCCATATACCAAATTTCTTCAGTTTAACTTAAAGAAGTTATGTAGTATCGTGTTCACAGTCAGACTAATTACAAAAATGGGTTTTTCGGATTAAGGAAGGTGTCAAACGGAGAGATTCGCCTCAAGTTCGAACTTTTTGACGATTACTGAATTTTCTCTTTGTGTACAAAAAGTTTTAAAAAAAGCTTTAATTTTTTATTACTATAAAAATATGAGAATTTTAAGTTGAATTTATATAGAAATTGAAAATTATATGTCAATATAGAGATGAATATTTAAAAAGAGCTTCTGGCAGAAGAAAAATAATCTGAATTTAAATATTAGATGAGTATGATTAAAATACCTCGAATTTTCCATAGCTTATTAAATACATAATTTAAGATAATCGAATTAAAAAAAATTATTCTATTGCAAAAATATACTGCGATTCTAATCCAATTTGCTACCACTTAACAGCTTTTTAAAGATTATTAATGAAACAGTAATTTTAAACAGAGACAACAGTAATGAACAGTCACAGATCTAAAATAATTCATGGGGAATGGAAATTATTGGAAAAGCAGTTGAAAAAAATTACCTAAATTAATTTTATAATACAGGGTTACCAATAAATAAGTTACCCACTTCAGAGGGCCCTATTGGTCCAAACAAGATAAAATTTGAACTACAGATTATTCAGATGATGCGCTTTGCATTTATTAAATGAAAGAAAATCACCGTTAGGTGGCGTTGTAATACACATAAAACCATTTAATATTCTTTATAATTTTTAAATAAAGTAAAATTGCTCAATTTGCCCTCCTTCATTTTTAACAATATGCTCTAATCGGAGAGCCATATTTTCTGATTTATTTATTTTAATCTGATTTATATTAAGCCATTATCGTTCGAAAAATATTCAAACTCTTTTTGTACTTTTCATTTTATGTGATGTTAATATTTTTGTATTGTTATTTTCATAATTTATTTTAACAACTTGAATAATGTTAATATTTTATCCTTGCAAGACATTTTTCTGTATATTCAAATCATGAAAACTCATAAACAAAAGATTCATTTAAGTAAAAATATTTTACAAAGAAACAACATTTGTCCGGATTTCTGCATCTACTGCATATTTTTACCTAATAAGAGGACGATTTACTGCAGTATGAATATTTTTTTGAAAACAGCACATATTGTAAAAAACTGAAGATTACGACTGAAAGACGATTTTCTGTATATCCAGATGATAAAGGCTCATAAACCAAAGTAAAAACCTTTAAACAAGGGAATATTTTAAAAAGAAATTATTAAGTCGAAATATTTTATAAAGGAAAGGAAAATAACGTTTATTCTCACTTCTCGTATGTTTCAATATTTTTACTTTATATTAAGGGTCTTTACTCTAATAAACGAAACAAAATGTTTATTTTCTTAAATATTATCTTCGTTACACTTGTCTCTGTTTAAAAAAGTAGCTTTATCTCTCGGATAAGATCAGTGATATTATAATGATACATTTTACTGTACTAATAAAAGGTGCACGGCGTACAGAAATTCTCTCATTATTCATTAAAGCATTTTTACTTCATTTCTAATTTTATAATTTCCGTGAAGCAATGTGTGAATTATTTCTTTTCTTTTAAATTAATTATTTGCATAAGCGTATATTTAAGATGCATTGCTCGCATTTGAAACAATGCTGGAGACGATAATGCAGTAAATTCTGCTGGGATTGCTGCTGGATTTCTTCGCGAAAGATAAGAATTCTTTAGTACAAATTCATGAGAGATGTTCTCTAAGTAATGAAATGTGAGGCAACAGAGTGGTATATTTTTCTTTTTTCGTTCCTCACATAGAAAGTAGTTCCGAATTATACTTTTCTTGGTTCTCTTTTCTTTTGTTGAAACCTACCGTAGAGGATTACAGCATGATAAACGCCAATTACAGGAACAAACCGAATCGTATGGGATATGCAAGTGGATAAAGCACGCACAGTTGCTTTATGAAAAATAGATTCATTTTACGAATAGGAAATTATCTATTTTCTGATTAACTTTTGTTGGTATCCGTAGCTTCAATTACAAATTAAGAATTTAGAAAAAGATGTGGGAAATTCTTTGAATTCAGATAAAGGTAAATAAATAGTTGCTCTGAAACCTTGGAAATCATTCAATAAATAAATACCAATTTTAGTTAATTTAAAGGTTTGAATTGTTATTCCCATTGTTATGTTTCAGAAACTGCAATCCATTGAAATATCTTGAAATTGCAACAAAATGTGCTTAAAATTATTGACTTACACAGAAAGCACATATTGAGTCTAGATTTGTATTTTAATTATGTTTATTTTAAGAATAAATAAACCTTAACAATAATTTCGAGGAAATCAAAATGTTCAAGCAAATCACCGATGAAGATACGTTAAGGAATAAAATAGTTATTTTTCTATTTTAAAAAATCTGACCATCAAACCCCTTTTATTTTAAACAAATATTATCTTTAAGAACAGTATCGGTTGGTTTTCCGACATTAGAAATTGATTCTTCGCTAAAAAAAATTTTCAATATTTATTTTTCTTAGAAAAGCATCACTGTTTAGATTTAAAATAGAATTCTTTGGTAAATCAAACCAAAATAATCTCCTTATTTGTTGACAGAGAATAAACAAATACATTTCGAATTTACGAATTCATTGAAACAATTTCTTTTGTGTTCTAAATCCCTCGAGAAAACGAAACATATTCACATATAACCGGCATTAAAAACTTATTTCCTCTTTATGGTAAACAATAATGAAATAGTTTGTAGATACTAGAATAGACTGTCATAAATTGTCTCCTATACTCTTTCATAAGATTTCTAGATACATTTAACCATTATTGCGGTATCTAAATGTTGAGAGGTTGATGTAACTGGATTACTCCATACTAATTACATGATAACAAACTGTATTTTCATAATTAATGTTTAAAATTCGAAATATTATGAGATTATGTGTTTTTAGAAGTATGTACGAAATAAAGATATTTTTGGGATAAAAAGAATGTATGCACTTTTAGGCTACATTACCCATTTTAACAAAAATAAAAAGTTTATATTTGTATATCGTCAATTAAACTTTATTTTTAAGGCAATGCTAAGGCTATTTTAAGACGTTTCTCTTAATTTTGAGGCGTGGTCAGATGACGAGGAGTACAAATGCGTCAACATCCTTATATCCACATCTGAACCCCAGTATTGGAAAGACGCTCGTCTCGCGAGGTCAATTTAATATGAACTGACCAAAGTGCACAAGGAAAATGAAATTATATTTTGAACATGGAACAACTGGAAGATAAGATCTCACCACCAGGTAATCGAGATGTAAGAATAAAGATAAATATAAAAAGAAAGGAAATAATCTAGTCTATATTTTCCCAGTATTATTTGCCCCCCCCCCATACTTACATGAGCAGTTGTGGATAAATTCGTTATTTTTTTTTTACACATTAACGAAAGTTTCTTTTTTTATTCTATTTAACTCCTAAACTTATCATAGAAATCACAATTATTTATGCATATTGAAAGAAGGTTAGATTTTATTTTTGTTTTGAATGAATGTTTTACAAATTTTTTCTTGAGAGAAAAAATAAGAACTCAAAGAAAAGTATGTGAATAACATGAAATTATGAAATTTCATTGTAATTCAGCTTCTTATAGTATATCTTGTGTTTGATTAGTTCCAGTGTACTACAGAAATTGCATTAAATTTCAAATTCAGTTAAGATTTGCTTCTAATGGTTTGTAGAGGTTTTATGAAGCTTTGATTTACAGAAAAAGGGAAATCAGCTCAAGGGTAGTGATAGTATGCAATTGCCGTATTTTGTCACGATAATTTTCAATTAAATTTCTTGTATTTGACTAGTTGTATTTATTGGCATCAGTGTCAGATTTGGTTGTATTGAAGTACGCAATAGCTATTTAGTATTGAAATGCTTCAATACAAGTGAATAAGTTGGCTAAAAATGAACCTTTTTCTATTTTAAATGGTAATTTTAGTTAAGAATTTTTTGGAATTACAAAGCGAAAAGACATTTCTTGGTCTGATTCAAAGAATTTAGATTAAAAGTTGTAAACACATTAAGTGTCGAAAGCAGAAATGCGAGAAAATTACAAGAAAAAAAGTTGTGTTTGTACGTCCGTACAGTTTACAATGTTTACGACTCTTATTCTTCCTCTAAATGAAACCGCTTTTAAAGCCTGAAATAATAAATTAAATTAAACTTATTTCTTTTATTAAATTCTTATTCCTTGGCATGGAAGAACATGTTTCATTATATGGTCCATCTTTTAATTACATTTTTATCTTTTTAATATTGTAGACTTAAATCACACATTCTGTTTTCTCCTTTTATATTAGTTTTTTCAGTTTGTTGTTTTTGAATTTCATTAGCTTACTTTTTGCTTGGTACTTGCATCGATCACTAAAACAGACCGTAGGGACGTTAACACCGTCAATTTCTTCAGATTTTCTTTTACATAGCATATGACTACGAAATACTTATGCATTTATCATATCGTAAAGGACTATCATTTGACCCATTAACTTACAAAATGTTACTTGAATTTCTTTGACTTTGTATTATATGCTACTTTTCATTCTTTGCATGAAAAAGCAGATTTCATCCCGTATGTTTTGCTTTTCATCTAATAATCTTACAACACAAATTAAGCATTGTGTTCTCTATTTTTATATTCTTTTTTTTTAATTTATTGTTTTTGGATTTCAATGGTCTAGTTCTTGCATGAAACTCATATTTTGACCAAATCGGGCTTTAGGAAGTTAACATTAGCGATTCCTTTATTTGCACTATTTCAAGTATTTTACTCATTTTTGACGTTTTTTTCATCTTAAACCACAGCTAATTTGACCCTTTGAGGTATGTGATTACATTCGTGATGATTGTCTCTAAAAATGTTATTAAATATTTATATTTTTGATTTATTTTTGAATGTTTACATAAAAATGATTGAGAAGACACTCATGAAAAAAAAAAAAATTAAAGAAGTTTTTTTTTCTAGAAAGAAGTATGAAGCAAAAACATTCTACTTTAGAAATTTATCATAAGATTTTTTTTAAATTGAAAATATTCAGAAATACAAAGTTTGTTAAATAGAAAATAGATTGTATTTCTATCCATTCTTTAAATAATAGGCTTAGACGCTAGGGTAAATATCATGATTTTTTTTTTCATTATGAAACAATAAAGCAAGTGTAAAATCTTTTTAAATGAAAAGACTGCTTATTCTGTTGTCCAGAAATTGTAGAACAAAATGAGAAATTACTATAAAAATTCGTATGAAAAACGTGCATTAGGATTTAAGTAATGAGGTTTTTCTGTTAGAATATTTTACCAAAGTTTAGAAGTTGAGAAAATACAATTTAGATATGTAGAAAAACGTAAGATGTGCAAACAGAACTAAAAAAAGTTATAAAGAAAAATGCACAGAAATTAAAAATAAGAATAAAAAATATTCATTATTTTAACCAAAAATGGAATCTTCAACGTAGTCGCCCACTTTAATACGAAATATTTTGTTTGATTTTTTTTAGAACTTACATCATTTACCACTTTTAGTTTAATACTCCTACAGTATAATGGACATTCAACTATGAATAGTGACTTCAAAAAACCGAAAATGTTAATTAAAAAATGATTCTGTTAATTTCCCATTTACTACATTTGAAGAGCTTTTTTTTAAAAAAGCGTAAGTGATAATTTTTTTGGCACTTGTAGCGTATACTACTTTTAATTTTTAATACTACTTAGTTTTACAATATAATGAAAATTTCAAGAAATTGTGACTTTAATAAAGAAAAATGTTAAAGTAATTCGATTCAGTGAATTGTCCCATTGTCACGTTTGAACCGAATAAAAAAAAATGCACAGCGGTAATTTTTGGTGAATATTTACAACATTCAGCAATTGTCTTCTAATACTACTTTTAATTCCATGAAACTTTTAGATAACTATGACTTCAAAAACTGAAAAAGTTAGTTAAATAAATCCGATTCTTTAAGTTTCCCATTTTGTCACGTTTGAACAGAATTAAATGAAAGGATAAGTGGAAGTTTCCCAAATCTAGGCAATGGAGCGAACTTTCCCCTTTCAGGACTCAAAATGAAAAGTAGGGAAAAGCGTTGTTGCTTTCCCATTCTTCGACATGACAAAGGTGATCAGACGGCCGAATCGAATGTCCTTTTAAATTTCACCTCAAATCACGACAGAGGCGGAAACTTAAAAATCTATTCCTTTTCGAACGCTTTGTTAACTGCTCAGAATGCTCCCGAACATACTTGAGACTGTAGAAAATTGAAAATCTTCCAAAGTGTCAGGGAAGGGGAATCCGCAGTGTCATCTGATATAAAAAGACTTACGCCATTTCTGTGTAAAATGTCGACTTGAATCCTTTCATCGACTCTCTTCCGAGCTCTTCTTACCCCTTTCAATCATTCAGAAGGGTCTTTCAAGCAGAAATTTGCGCTCCTACATAGGATGAATTTATTACTTTTATCGTAGAAAGATCTTGGAATTTTCGGAATAAATATTTTTGAAAAAGCCGAAGGAACGTACTCCATCTTTTCCCCACCTCTTCGATACCTTAGATACCAAAAGATTAAATTTTGAGTTTTCGGATTCTTACAGTACATTCCTTATCCTCTATAAAAATTGCTATATTTTTTTCCTCTTGGCGCTTTTGAAGGCTATGGTTGGATTCAGCGACACTCAGGAATATAGATAAAACTTCATGGTAAGCTGAAGACAGATGTTTCCACAGAGCATTTCCCCAAGCCAACTCCAAAAGTGTTTTGGAGAAGGTTTTAATGTCGTCAAATATATTGCCATTTTCTTCTGCGAAAAACCGATCCGAATGCTTAGGGAAAAGTTTCGAGCCCCTTCGAGTAAAAAGTTTCGAGTTCCAGTTTCGGTGCTTCTAGATTGCAGTTTCGCTTCTTCTCAAAATAAAAGTATGACTTTTAAAATGACTCAGACTAAACCCAAAAGTATGACCTGATTTTTAAAAATCTTAATCCTTTCAGTACTTTTTTTACTTTCGTGTATACGTAATATAAAGAAAGTATAGAAATCGTCAAAACATTCGAACTCTGTTTTGAAGAATCTCCGTATTTTAGACTTCCTTGAGTTCGAAAAATTCATTTTTGGAAACTGTCCGTCTGTCTGTGACAAATATAATTCAAAAACGCTATAATCTAGGTATTTGAATTTCGGTATACGGTCTTTACATCAAATTGCAAATTTCTTTCAAATTTTGTGTAAAATCTGTTCAGAGGAAGTCTGTCTGTCCGGTTGTTCTAATATAAATGAACATTATAATCATAAAATGATGAGATCTATATAGATAAGATTCGGTAAACAGATTTAATCTATTAAGGTTTGAGCCAAAATAAATAAAGATTTGATTATTTGTCGTTCTGTATTTACAGAAACATATGATAAATCAAATCCGCAGTGACTTAGATATATCGAATTAGATATGGGATTTTGTGACTACCAGTTCAATTTTGTGTCAAATCGTTGTTTCAATCGATTGAGGAAAACGTGTTTAACCCTTTAAAGGGGCATTTTTTGCCAGTCATATTATGTTAAAATATTTTTAGACTTGAAATTAGAATAAGAAAAGGAATTCATTTAGCTTATTAGATAAATTTAATTTGATTAATTAATTAATTTCGTTAATTAATTATTAAGTAACAAATCAAGACACATCATTTTGCCTGAGATAAAGAACTGAAGCATCTAAGTTTCTGACTTACTAAAAAAATTTGTCAGAACTTATGCCAACCTACAAAATTTCTTACAAAGATTGATAAATTTGGTGGGAAGCATACTTCCTACGACCCTAGAAAGGGTTAAAACACAAATTTGAATTTTCGATATTATTAACAGAAAAATATTGCGATTAATGGGGATAACATAATATATTTAGTAAAAATGCTAAATTCACTTCAAAGGTTAATATTTCCTAACTATTGTACGCCAGTGTCATGCAAAACGTTCTCTGGCATGACAATTTTATTCGAGAGTATGCGTGAAAGTTTTGAGAAGGCCCCTCCCACCCTTTTGAGCCTACATCTCAGAAAAGACAATTAAATCAACTATCTTAGGTATGAAGGACCGCGTTGGTTTGTTAGGAAGATGTTAGTATAGCTGATTGGGCACTTGAGTGCTGTGACCGTCATACTGTGATCTAGCCTTTTACGAGCATTTTCAGTAGTTCGAAAAGTAGTTCCAAATCAAAAATTATTCTTTGAAACACTTGAAAGATCTTTTCCATTCATCTTTGCAAGCCTCTCCCACATTTGTAACTGACCAGTTTTTAACCGCTATTAATTTTTGTAAACTAGATATTGAAGCATTTATAGAAATTGTTCTGCAAAAAGTATGTTTCAATAAACCTAATGTTACGCAACACAATTAACATAATCTGAATTAATTTAGTTTAATTACTTTTACACCCGGTTTTGAAACGGCATAAAGGTGATGCAATGGACATTTGCAATTGGGAAACCATTGGGAGATAACTAGGACAATACCTGAGTCAGTACCCTCTCTTAAAACTCCCACGCCACATCTTCGGGAAGGCAATTAGTTCCGACAGACTTGACGTGCATCACATACTTACACGGTGGCTCTTTGATAAAATTTAATTTCGAGCTGAGAGCTCTACGGCCTCGAAGCCGCTAAGTTATTACCCGGGTACGGCTACATAATCAAAAATTTCCAATCTACATAAGGTTTACTGGTATTCCCAAAATTACATATTTTAAATTTTGCAGAATGATTCTTTTTTTAAATGTTTTTGAAAGCCTACACACAAATCCAATAGATATTAGATGTTGGGTTAGAATAATGCTGCGAAAGTAGTGCCAACCCTTAACTTTTTTTAATAGTATATTTAATTACAGTTAAATGATATATACTCCAACACAGACAACTTGAACAAAATATTTGCTTCAAGTAAATACAGTAATTAAATAAAATTTCTGCAAAAGTGATTTCCATTTATGCAAGAATAACAAGTTACTTACAAAATGTTATTTCAAAACATCAATAAATGAAAAAAAAAATGATTTTACTAGAAAGCTTAAAAGATTAGGACGGTGATCTTTTAGCGAAGAATTTCAATTTTTCCGTTTCCAATCAAAAGATGTTTCAGAAGCGATTATTTAGATTAAACTGTCATTAACCATGAAGTGTTAGCTTTGTTTGAAATGTTGAGAACGGAAAAGATTTGAATATACGACAAAAAAAAATTAACGTCGAATGGAAATCAAAGAGAGCTTAATGAAATAACTTGGCCATATAATGAACTGAAGATATAGTTTATTATAAAAAACACTCTGTATTTAGAAAACGAGTTGAAGTGGAAGGTTTTAGGAATGCAGTATTTAATACGTTTTAGTGGTTGCCCTGTGAATTTCGCGGGGGATGAATATATTCTAAAAGGTTACAAATGGTTCAGTACACAAGGAATAGTCAATTAAAACCGCCCACGATCAAATTTATTTACAAATTCATTGTCTGTATTCTCTCTTTGGCTTTCTTTTACAGTTACAATCGTTTTGTTTTACGCATAATTTTTAATGAAGAAATTTGAGTATTCAATTTGAATAGCTTGGGCTAATTGCATACAAAGAATTACATCAACTTATAATTGCATTTATAATTTAATTAGATTAGCGTGCTATTTGGAAACAACGGAAGAACAATTATGAGGTGAACGTCGCAAACTAGAACAGCAGTCAGATGACGAGGAGGGGATAATAATTACTTCTCCGAAATTTCGTACCACATCAGCGGTAGTTGTATGACCACGAAATCAGATTTATCTTTCAGTACACCCATAAATACATCGGATCTTAAATGGAATTGGGTTTTGAACCGGGAACCCACTGGCGTGGAAACTTAGAAATTACCGCAAGTCACCATGGTCTTAATTATGCTTTTAGATAAAAATATAAAATTAATTCTATCAATACAAAAAGGCATCAGCCTGATAGCCTGGTTAGTAGGGCGTTGGACTCATATCCCTTAGGTTGTGAGTTCGAACCCTGCCGGCCGAAGACTCTCCGTATGTGTTGTGGCTGGCGCACATATAAATTTGTCGTGGTCACAATATCCTCCATGTCAAGAGTAATAACACTAGGGGTACTGGTACTGATCCGTTCTTTGATTCAGGTTTAAATTACGATCTGTGTATGAATGAATGAAATGCATGAATGAAGTTCGCCCTGTAAAAAGGGTTGTGACGCGTGAGTAGCTAACTCGTACTCTTAGCCCTAGTTGGAGTTATTGTAAAAACAAGAGACACTCACTCGGCTTAATTCGCTGACAGATAACTGTCAACAGGCTTGTAAAGTGACATAAGTCACAACAGCAACGAAAAGGCCTCAAATGCCCGTTCAACAAAGCTACGGAGCCTGACCTAATCTCTTGAATTCCAATGCCAAATTCCTCCTCCTTTCGTTAAGTGGGATTTATTGAATACTAATAGCGCATTCTTTGTTTGTTAGATACGCTCTCCCAGGTGAATTTAAGGGACAAGAAAGTTTTTTTTAAAAAAATATCCAAAACTTGTCAGAGCATACATTTACTAAGTATCCATGAACTAAGGCGAGACCTCTTTTGTATAACAATTCCTTAAGAGCACATGCCATTATTGCGGTTTGCGTGAGGAGAAGGAACATTTTTCTTATCTTTGAAAGAGAAACTAGATCTTTCCAGTATTCTTGGATACTAGAACTAAAATTCTTAGGAAAAAAAAGGGTTAATCTAGTTTGTTATGTTTATCAATTATCAGATTCATAAACAAGCGAGTTGGTCATACAGATTTTCCTTTAGTGTATTTAGTCCAAAATTTGATAGAAATCTTCAGCTTTTATATAAAGGTCACATATAAAATTACATTAATTCAGTTCTTCTGTTTAAATTGTTGTGTTCACAGTGAGACATAATACTAACAAACGATTTCTTTGAACACAAGTAAGTCAAAAATATAAGGATTCCCTAAATTTCGAGGACAAATTTTTTAATGATTACAATGCATTTTATGTCATAGAAAATTTTAAAAAATGCATGGTTCACAAAATGTAAGTTTATAAATTTTATGCTTACAAATATTATGACAACCACACTTGCGCAAATATAATCGTACTCAAACATGAAATAGAGACTTGATAATAAAATAGCTGTATAGCATACTTTCTCCGATATACAGACGTATCATCAAGGGTTAATACGTTTCTGGTGACTTTCGATTAAATTCCATGTTGTAAGAATTATTAGAACTACAGAAATGACATTTATACTTCTGGGACAATTGTTATTCTTTTGACATAAATTTTGCGAAAAAAAAAAGTTCAGTCTATCAAATTATTCGCTAAAAGTGTTCAACCTTCAATACAATTTTAGCCCTTTGCTTATGAATATCTACATAAAAAAATGTTTTTAGCTAAAAAATAGTGTGGAACTTAACCAGTTTTGAAGAAAAGAACGCTCAGTTTTTAATTAAATGTAGATGATAATTTAAAAAAATAAAATAGAACTTTAATAAATATATCTGCTGAAGAAAATTTTAAGGTTGCTGAAATATGCATGCATTGAATGACCTGAAGTCTTTTTACATATCTACTTAAACGTATTGTGACGCTTAATTTCCATTTTGCAACAAATTATGTTAATCTTTTAATGAATTAAACCAATTTTTTTTTCCAAAATAATTTTATCGACAGAGTTCATGATTCTTGCATGGAAATATTAACATGAGTGTGTCTTGTTATTACGTCGTTCTGTGAAGAAATTTATGGTCTTATGAGATAATTAGCACTCATCAAAAGACATACTGTTTTTGTTTTTTTTCGGAACGGAAAAATATCTCTTTTTAGTAGGTTTTTTTAACCAGAGAATTGTTTTATAACACTGATGGGAGCTGACCTTGTTCCAAAAAAGTTCCCCAACATGTTTTGGCCCTGTATAAAGCAAAAAATATTTTCCGATTTTATTGTGTTCACTTGCCTTACGAAGGAGGCTCTTTCATAACAGGCATGGAAATTTACAGCTAGAGAAGATGGGAAAGATTTGAAACTTGCTCATTAATATACTGGACTCAAATAATATATTCATAATTGGTAACGGAATGCAGCAAAAAGACTAGCTCAGTTATATTTTTCTATAACAAAGAATTCATAGCTTTCTATCTCAGATAAGAAGCTCCAGATATATGTAGGAGGGGGGCAAAGGTGCATTGCAAATTTAACACTTTCAACGCTACCGACGAGATACCTCGTCTTTCAGATACTTCCAATTATAGGTTTCTGTGGGCTAAAATTTGTCTCTTATGCCAGTTTAGATTGCGTAGTATTTTATAGTATTTTAGTATTAGTTTTGTAGTTTAGATTTAGTAGTAGATTTAGATAATTAGAATTAGATTAGCAGTAGATTGAATAGTTTAGACTCCATATTAGTAGCGTTGAAAGAGTTAGTAACTAGTAAATTAATGAAGGTACAAAGATGCTAAATAGATTTGAAATGAAACAGGAATTACTTGTCATGAAAGTTAAGTTTTTTGATGAATTTCAGTCATATCGGCAATGCCATCCTGTGTATGTAATGACACACAGAACCTTTATAAGCATCATTTTTTCATTGCAATAAACGTCATTTCTGTGGTCAAACCATTAGAAACTGGTGTTAAATGCTGCGAAGTATTTGGTTCCTTGTCTGACGGCTATGCTCCAGAATATTTGATGACGCATTGTTCATTTGTAAGCTGTTACTCCGACCATCTTACCCTATGTATCTCAAAGGTCTGCAACTGCAGAGCTATACGTTTATATAATAAAATATAATCTATTATGCCGATAAATTCTAAGTTCGTTATAATCTAATGGTTTAAATTATAAAATAATCTTTAGATTAATTCTTGTTTCGGTAAAAAAAGAAAAAGCCCGTCATTTATTTTCGAATTATTTATTCTGAAACTATTATCAGAATCATCTGTGTATTTTCTTATCATCTATTATTTATAGATTTTATGCAACGTAATTGCTCTCTTCTTTTATTATATTCAAAAATGCTTTTATGAATGTTATGATACAATAAATAATATGCAGCTTATATAGTATCAAAAAATGTTTTTTCCTTGCAAGTACCAAATCCACGTTATTTGCAGCATTTGTTCTTTTTTAATTGTTTCACTTAAATATTTATTAATTCTTAATGCTAAATAACTTTTTCTTGATTTCTTTTAATGAGACATTTCAATACTTGATAAAGTTGATTAACATGAAATCATCAAATTCTACTTTGAGAGAATTTTTTTGCTGCGCCTTCGCAATGAAAAGTTAATTAGATGAAAAAAAAAAGAATAATATGCAAGCCCATTACTTTGTTTAAATTTATAACTTATGCATGAATATCCAAACAAGTTTTAAGGAAAAAAAAAAAAAAAAGATTCTCCATTCAGTTTACTTTTTTTTTTTTCGAAATTACTTCAGCATTTTTTAGTTTTCGTTTAGTTAATTAAAAAAATGTTTCTTATCTTTAGAATTTTTTTATCTTTTCTCTAGAGTTGTATTTCGTATAAACAATGGTATGTTTCTTGCTAAATTGCTTTTTCTATAGATTATTATTTTTTACTTTCTATTAAAAAAATTCTTGATAAGCCTTTTCTTTATTCATCACAAACATCATTGATATTCTTATAAGCCTGGTAAAACATCTTTTCTCATAAAAGGATTTTCCCTTCTCTAAGCAGCTTTAGATTATTTATTTAAAAATTCATTTTACTATTCTTTACTGTATGAATTTTATACTCTGGCAGAAAATCCGATACCGAAATAGAATTGCTTGAAGGGATGAACCGATAATAATACTTTTATTTTAGGCTTACATAAAGCTTTGATTGATTTGAAATTATTTGCATAAAGCACTGTCTTGCAATCAATATGCTATGGTCAACCATTGGTGTCGTACCAGTGTTTGTACATACGAAATCATAAAGCTGAACATTGCTAAAGATATTTGGAATGCTCCGAAGGAAACTAACTTGAATCTACTTGCAGATGAATGAATCTGAATGATGCAGAATTGTAAAGCTACAAGAGGGAGAATTTTCCATTCATTAAATTACGGACCGAACTGACATCGTTTGGGTGAACAATTTTTGACTGACAAGGATAAAAAAATGAAAGCAAAACTGGTTGACAACCAAATTCTGGTTGGGTGTGGGTCCTGAGAACATGAAGACCTACACATTTAGAAGATGACAATAAACGATTAAAATGCCTCAACAGAAAAAATTTGAATTGCGATTAATTCCAGATTTGCATTACGGTTAGCTAGTGTTTTCTATTGAAAAATTTCCTTTCCAGATGTCCTGTGATGTGTCGCCTCTTTTCCTTATGGGTCAGACCCCCGGGGGGCACCTCGAAATGAGGATGAGATGCTTCCGGCATGGTGGTTGGATCTCGCCACCCTGGAGTGTACACTAATAGGTGGGGGATCTGACTCCTCCCATCGATGACGGGACGTACTTCCTTCGGGGAGGGTTGAACCGTTGCCGGTCACGGCCCTTAGGACTCAACCACAGTTCCCGCCAATGTTGCTGTTGCGGCGGTCCGGTCATTGTTTTATGGTTTAAATCCGTGTGCCTTCGTGGCGGGTCGGAGAGTTAGATGGTTGACTTTCCTTATGGGTCGTCTCACGGGAGGAGGAGGCACCTCATAATTGAGAATGAGAAGCTTCCGGAATGGTGGTTGGTTCTAGCCACCCTTGTGTGTACCCGGTGAGGATTTGGCTCTTCCCATCGATGACGGGACGTACTTCCTTAGGGAAGGGTTGTACCGTGGCCGGTGATGACCCTTAGGACTCAACCACAATTCCTGCCAGTGTAGCTGTTGCGAGGGTCTGGCATTCAAGTTTTTCCGTGTGCCTTCTGGCTGGTCGGAGTTTTCATGTTGTGCTTTCTTTATGGGTCGTCAAAGGCTTCTTTAGTGGAGTCTTGAAAGAATTGATTATCGTGTGAATATTAAGTATTCAGATGATGGAAATCAATGATGCTCCCAAAAGATGCCCATTTTTTTTTCTCAGTGTTTTTTATGGTTCGGTACTGGTATGCAGGATGTCTCATGGAAAATTTTCGATGAGTGCTTTTCAACAAAGACATGGAGAGTCGACTTCAGATATCGTGGATTAAAAAGAAATTTCGAATAACAGTAGAGGTTCCCTCGATTCTGAATGCAAAAAGAGTTAGATGGTTGACTTTCCTTATGGGTCGTCTCACGGAAGGAGGAGGCACCTCATAATTGAGAATGAGAAGCTTCCGGAATGGTGGTTGGTTCTAGCCACCCTTGTGTTTACCCGGTGAGGATTTGGCTCTTCCCATCGATGACGGGACGTACTTCCTTAGGGAAGGGTTGTACCGTGGCCGGTGATGACCCTTAGGACTCAACCACAATTCCTGCCAGTGTAGCTGTTGCGAGGGTCTGGCATTCAAGTTTTTCCGTGTGCCTTCTGGCTGGTCGGAGTTTTCATGTTGTGCTTTCTTTATGGGTCGTCAAAGGCTTCTTTAGTGGAGTCTTGAAAGAATTGATTATCGTGTGAATATTAAGTATTCAGATGATGGAAATCAATGATGCTCCCAAAAGATGCCCATTTTTTTTTCTCAGTGTTTTTTATGGTTCGGTACTGGTATGCAGGATGTCTCATGGAAAATTTTCGATGAGTGCTTTTCAACAAAGACATGGAGAGTCGACTTCAGATATCGTGGATTAAAAAGAAATTTCGAATAACAGTAGAGGTTCCCTCGATTCTGAATGCAAAAAGAGTTAGATGGTTGACTTTCCTTATGGGTCGTCTCACGGAAGGAGGAGGCACCTCATAATTGAGAATGAGAAGCTTCCGGAATGGTGGTTGGTTCTAGCCACCCTTGTGTTTACCCGGTGAGGATTTGGCTCTTCCCATCGATGACGGGACGTACTTCCTTAGGGAAGGGTTGTACCGTGGCCGGTGATGACCCTTAGGACTCAACCACAATTCCTGCCAGTGTAGCTGTTGCGAGGGTCTGGCATTCAAGTTTTTCCGTGTGCCTTCTGGCTGGTCGGAGTTTTCATGTTGTGCTTTCTTTATGGGTCGTCAAAGGCTTCTTTAGTGGAGTCTTGAAAGAATTGATTATCGTGTGAATATTAAGTATTCAGATGATGGAAATCAATGATGCTCCCAAAAGATGCCCATTTTTTTTTCTCAGTGTTTTTTATGGTTCGGTACTGGTATGCAGGATGTCTCATGGAAAATTTTCGATGAGTGCTTTTCAACAAAGACATGGAGAGTCGACTTCAGATATCGTGGATTAAAAAGAAATTTCGAATAACAGTAGAGGTTCCCTCGATTCTGAATGCAAAAAGAGTTAGATGGTTGACTTTCCTTATGGGTCGTCTCACGGAAGGAGGAGGCACCTCATAATTGAGAATGAGAAGCTTCCGGAATGGTGGTTGGTTCTAGCCACCCTTGTGTTTACCCGGTGAGGATTTGGCTCTTCCCATCGATGACGGGACGTACTTCCTTAGGGAAGGGTTGTACCGTGGCCGGTGATGACCCTTAGGACTCAACCACAATTCCTGCCAGTGTAGCTGTTGCGAGGGTCTGGCATTCAAGTTTTTCCGTGTGCCTTCTGGCTGGTCGGAGTTTTCATGTTGTGCTTTCTTTATGGGTCGTCAAAGGCTTCTTTAGTGGAGTCTTGAAAGAATTGATTATCGTGTGAATATTAAGTATTCAGATGATGGAAATCAATGATGCTCCCAAAAGATGCCCATTTTTTTTTCTCAGTGTTTTTTATGGTTCGGTACTGGTATGCAGGATGTCTCATGGAAAATTTTCGATGAGTGCTTTTCGACAAAGACATGGAGAGTCGACTTCAGATATCGTGGATTAAAAAGAAATTTCGAATAACAGTAGAGGTTCCCTCGATTCTGAATGCAAAAAGAGTTCATCACCAAGTTGATAAAACCCACTTCAATATCGTTCATAAAGAGAAAATTGAAGAATTATTTTACCAATAAAATGAAAAGCCTCATGTTATTAAACTTAATTCTACATGTCTTTAGAGACAAACGCATTTTATTAAGGCTTAAAAAATCGCCAGATATATCATTGAGAATTATTGGACGTAAAAGACGGATTACATCCTTCTCATGTCCATTTTGCAACGACTGTTGCTGATTCTGCTAAACAGGTGCAACATTGATGGGCAGTAACTCCACGTGGTGACATCAGACATTTAAAAGGAGAAATGCATGTTACAATTCCATTCCTGAGTTGCCCACGTAACATTTTATTTCGCTTTTCATTGCTGCTAAAACTATGCCTTAAGAATAGGATAAATGCGATTTTATTGTTTTAGAGTTCTTTTAAATCAAGCATTAAACCTGTAATAAAGAAATGCACTTTTCCCAGGGCTAAATTCATCACTTATTATTTATCAATATTTAAAAGTATTACTTCACAATTAAAAATGCAAGTTTAAAGCAGTTTAAAAGAAAGGTCCTGCAATATCTACGAAAAGGAAGGTATTTTTTATAAACTAATAGTAATTTTATTGATGATTCAAAAGAACAAGAGCAAATAAAGAGATGAAGTATCAAAATCATTATTACTATAGAAACAAGAAAACAATAAACATCATAATTAATTATAAGAGATAAAAATGTGAAATTAATATTATATTAAGAGCAGATGATGTTTTCTGTTAGTTATATTTACATTTATAAAACTGAAATAAAATGTTGAAACATTGCTGTATAACATTGACTGAATAATAAAAGTAAGTAGCCATAAAAATGTTGAAAGTATAATCTTATTTGGTAATAGAGTTATTTTAATTGCTGTTTAAAAATACTTTCAAGCTTGATATTAATATTTTAATTCTTTATTTATTATTCTTGTAATTTAGTATTTATTTAGCATTTTATTAGTGTTTTTATTTATTTATATTGTTTTTGTAATTGCATTGTTTAGGTAAAAATATTTTTTATTTTTGTTTCAACTCTTAATTCTTATTTATTATCTTAATTACATGACACTCTATGTTTCAGAAATCTTTTATCTTACCGATTCAATCAAGAGTCAATAGAATAGCTGTTTTTGCATTATGAGTAACATTTGTATAGCATTATAGCGTACTTGAATGACTTATAAATTTGAAAAGTGATAATTCAATGACCGCATGAAGCTCGGGCACGACAGTTAGAGGGCTAATAGAAAAGAAAATTCATTAAAAGGATATTCCTTCATTTCGTTATTACAGTATAAATATTATTTTAATTTTCCGAGCATTGGAATTTTTTTTACATGCATGAATTCAATACGCAAGCTATTAGTCAATTTCATTAAAATTAATAATTTTACAAATCATTTAATGGGCTTTAACTAGGGTATATCAAATCCCTTTAAATATAGTTGTGAAACTGCCTAAATAATTAGTTCAATTATTTAAACAGTTTCAAAATTAAACTTAATGAAGAAACATTTTCCGTAATTTCATAAGCATTTAACTCCAGGCGTTTTCAGAAATTCCGAGCTTTTACTTAAGCCTGACTAAAATTGAGCATTAGTTTAATTTAGTCATACATGAGTGTTAATAAACGCTACAAAATTTTCAAATAGTGTTTACAGCTAATGACAAAGTAATGTGTCAGCTATGCATTTGTTTGAAAAATACTTTTAAACTCGCAAAGTAGTATTTTAATGTTTTCTCTAGCTGTTGATTATGATACGCTTCTATGCCCACAAATTTTATTAAGAAGGTTCAACGGCACTTACTTTTTTTTTACTAATTATACTTAAATTTATTTAATATTATTGAAATCAAAGAGATTATTTCAGTGAAATGAGGCTCTTTCCAAATAGCACTTAGTGTTAATGACAAAGTAATGTGTCAGTTATGCATTTGTATGAAAAATACTTTTTACTGTTCAAAATGTAGTGGGAGAGAAGTAGGAGCAGATGGCCGCGCAACATCAAACCTAATAAACATTTTGGCGTAAAATAGGAGTGATTTGTTGTAATGAAGTAAATTCTACTGTATCATTTTTTTAAATTAAGTGCTACTTGATAGCAATTAGAGAACAAGTGTTTACATTTAATATCACCAATTAAATATTTAAAAAAGATCAATAGATCTGCTTTTGTTTTCAATTAAGCAGAAACAATGTTATTTTATCTACAAAGAGGAAAAATTGTTTGATTTCAATTTGTATATATTTGTATTGTCTATTATCTGGAGTTAGGCAAAAAATAGGCAGTTGTAATTATTAACATTAGACATAAATTGGTAGAGGAAAGAGTCAAAGTCAGAATATATATATATATATATATATATATATAATATCAAGTAAAGGACAATAAAAACATCAGATGATATTCAGAAAGATAAAAAAAAAATAAAAAAAAAAAAACTAAGGATAATTGTTTTTTTGTTAAGAATGAAGTAAGAATTAAAGGAAGAAATGAATCAGTACAAAAAGATTATTTTGGTTTATAAATGCTGACGCCAATTGTGGGCTCAAAATTAATTTTGCTTCAGTTGCGATTTAAAAAAATGGTAACCCATTTTAGGAACTCAGTACCTAAATCTGAGGTAGCAGTATCTTTAATAATACATAAGACATATTTTTTGTGCTATTTTTTCTACTTTAAATTTTATATCCTGAAAAGTTAGTATCTTTGTTTGCTTTGTTAAGGACCGAGGATGATCTCGAATCCTTCTCGCATATTTTTCAATAAAGAACTTATACCCCTTTCTTTATAAAAGTGTGGATCTTATGTAAGGCCACGAATTCTTTGCATGGCACTGGCGAATGATAGTTATGAATTTGTCTTTTGTGTGAATCCAGCATTTTTACTGAATTTACGGCGGGGATATGAATTTTCAACGCCTTTTTACCGCCCGATTTACAAAAAGCTACATCTATAATCACAAGATGAAATATCGAATTTAATTCATTTAAGTGATTATGTTTGACTTATTGTTTTTATATACATACGAAAGTACATACCGACAGACGGTCAACCTTTTGAGGAATTTTAGATGCTAAATATGTGTATCAAATTATATTTGCCTAGCTTCGTGTGTTTTGAAGTAATAAAGTTTACTTGTACTTGAACAGCCAGCGAAATAGACTTCCTTTAAATGGATTTATTTCAAAATTTGATAGACATTATTTCAAAATTATATAGAATGATTATATTTTCATATTCCAAATTTCACCCATCTTGCTCCATATTTTTTTATGTGTTTTTTTCTACTCAGGACTGTCTGAAAACGTGGAGATTCCTTAAAACCTCGAGTACGAATTTTTTGACGATTACAAAATTTCTTCTATACTTGATATACAGAAAGTAAAAATAATGAATTTGATATGTTTTTTAAACAGGATTTTCCATATATTGCCTGATCTATTAAACTTGTAGTAAAAATACAATTTCATGCATTTTGAACCATACATACGCCAAGGCAGCTTAATTAACACACGGAAGAATCGTATTTCATTATTTTTCTCTGACTTCAAGAACAAGGTTTTGTTACATTATTGATTCTATGTTCAGTGTTTCAAAACTTTAATTAATTAATTTATTAACAAGCTGCTAAAGAACGTAACATACCACATATAATTTGACATGCTAAGTGACTTAGATTAACACATCTTATTAAAAAATACTGGAATTTGACATATTTGTGCTTGAAAACAATTGACCACATATGTAATAATGGATTTGTCATACGTTTACAGAAAATACAATTTCATATATTTTAAACCTAACAGAAACAGCAAACCTTAATAAATCATGTGCAAGACTTTTACTTCAATATTATTCTTTGTTTTCAGAAAATATTTTTATAGAATAATTGATTTTACGAACAGTATTTCAAAATATTAGTTAATAAACGAGTTGCTCTTCTATGTGCGTCAAATCTTTTTACAATCTACTATGACATGCAAAGCAATTCAGAATACATGGAACCACTACCATAAATAGATAACCAATTTTTTTAAGCGCAATTAAAACCAAAGCATTTTTATCCTCCACCTCGCGACATATACGAACTGAAGTATAGCATTTTATGTATCATATCATTTCTTCTTCCTGTATTTCTTCATAATATCATATAAAATTATGTATCTATAGCTTTTGTTTTTTGAATAATATTTAATGTCTTTAATAACCTTATAAAAAAAGCCGAGTGTGATATGGTTACATGCGAACACGATAATCCATATTCTAAGTGCTACAGAATGTACAGAAAAGGCAATTTTATATCTTTTGGACCTTAGAAACAGCATAATACGTTAATCGTCAGATAGAAGAAAGGATGTTAATATAATCTAATTTTTGTGTCAAATTCTTACTCCATTGTTTATTCTATGCTTATTGTTTCAAGTTATTAATTAATTAATAAACAAGTTTTTATACAGCTTGCACACATTATATTGCAACTTACTTCGACATGCAAATCGATTCAGAACAAAATTTATTAAAGAATAGTGGAGCTTAAGATCGTTACTTTTGAAGATGTTTAATTATTTATATAGTTAATCTCAGCCATATAATTAATAAATTCATTTAATCTTCTTTAATTCCTTGGTTAAATTTGAGGTGGAAACGCAATTTCACATCTTCTTGAACTTATATACACTAGAATACTTAAACAATCATGTGGAAGAAAAGTACTTCCATTATTATTCGCATGCTAATCTTTACTAAGAAACAAGTTACTGCTGCACTGTTGATTCTATGCAAGTTCTCATTAATAATTATGATATAGAAAATTTACATTTACGTAGAAATTTCGGTTAACTAACGGTAGTAAAGGATTATACATCGGGGTTATTATTTCACTATCTTCATTATCTATTTAGTCATATAAATATTGCTTTCCATTACTCCGTCTCTTGATGCGTTAACTATACACTGCTGAATTATCTTCAGATTATAGGCTGGCCAAAATCTCGTATATCCTTTCTTTGTAACATTATTCAGGGATAATAACACAGTGTTATATATTTCTAGGATATTCTGTATAGGCTCTATTTTATATCTTTATTTAGATAATGAAAGTTACTCTAAATTTCATTATAATATTAATAGTTATTAAATTAATTATTATCCGCATTACTTTACATGGGAAATGTTTGAAAAATATGGAATTTGATAAGTAATTTTGAGCTTATTCACTCTTGGGCCAAAATATTTAATTTTGTAATCTTATACTTCGAAAATGACAGTACTCTATTTTAACGTTTCCTGAACTAGAGTATAAGTTAAACAATAATTTTAATTAAATTTTGATTCTGAATCTTATCATCTAGTGTTGAACTTCATGAAAAAATGAATGTCAGTATTCTCTGATATTTACATTAATGAATTAGAAATTAGAAAATAAAATGTAGGAAAAATAAATGTTCAATTTTTTAGCCAAATAACAAAAGTGTATTTCTGAAAACTGCTTTTATTAAATTTTTACGGAAGGAAATGATAAGATTCAATAAAATCGAAAATCACATTAGAGAAATCTAAACATAAGCATTTATTTAGAAAGAAAATAGATATTGGTAAATTAACCATTAAAGAAAGCAGCAATTAAGGATTCTAATTGCCTAAGCTTTTTATGCCATTTAATTTCTTCTTTCTAATAGTTTCTTTATCTAATGTTTAAATAAGGACCAGAAATATAGTTGATAGGAATTTTCTTCTAGTGTTGTCCGCAATTTTATCCTTTCCCATAGATCCATTAGTGTTCCCTTTCTTATCGACTGCTTTTAATGCTCAACTTTTTTATGCATCGATTGAACCGAAATGGTATTATTTGCGAGTTCTAAGAAGAGAAGTCCCGGACAAGGAACGGCAGATGGTAACAGGGTTACATTTGCCAAATGTCAATCTGCAGTCTACAAATTGAATTCACTTCCCATTTACTCCGACGACTGCACGCTAAGATTTCCGACCCTTCAGTCTTATGTCTAAGAAAGCATTTTGGGTACTCACCGAGAATGGCATTCTTTTATAAGACTGCAAAATAAAAGGGGAAGAACAGGATGCTTTTTTATACATTCAGATAGCTTTCTTACTAAATATATGGTATCCTATATTCTTAAGTATTGAGTTTTATTATCATTATCGAATATTTTTGGATAGTCCTATATTAGCAAGTGTTATAGTAAAGATTGTATAGTTTAATAAAGGTTTGCTTGGTTATATTATAAAATTATTTAAAAATTAATCTAATGTAAAACTTTTCTTTTAAAATGGCTCTTTTATTTGTTTAAACTTATAAGTAGTGGATACTTAATTTTAATTGTTTCCTCTTTTTAATTTTGAAATCATTTTTTCTCAAACTTACTACAGCATAGGTTTGAAATCCAATTTTAACTTAATAAATAATTAATCCACAATTAATTTATGAAAATAGTAAAGCGGAGTATTTTCATCTGTTTTGTCTTTAATGGTTATCATATCAGATTGCTTCACACTACATTTATTAACTGAAATATGAAACACATAGGAAAATGAGCAACATAAAATATAATTCATATATATATATTGTTGCAAACCTGTAATGCTGCTTACCAGCATGGTTAGTTCGATCACTTGTTTACAATCATCAATATTAGTTGCTGCTCAGGTGCCAAGCCAGCAATCCCACAACTTGGTGACAAAATAATGCTGGAAACTTCGAGAATTTAAACGATCCATCCCGTAGGAACTGAGATACGCCTGACTTGCCCAGAAGGTGCTCGGCCCGAATTCCTACAACTATAAAAGGATGGCAGTCTCAAACTGCAAAGAACTGCAGTTGGAGTCGTAGTCAAATGCCAGTGTTGTGTGGAGCCCAAGCTATTTTTGAACTGAGCTGTGTGCCGAGTGAGGAGTAGCCAGTCGTGTAGTAGTGAGTCGGCAGTTGGATGCAGCTAAAGCGAGTAGACAGTGGAGAATTTCAGCCGTTTGGAGACACTGTAGAGCGAAGCTCCAAAGATTCCCTCTCCTGCTGAATTCTGTCTGGCCGCTTTGTATGCTGTGGTCGATTACTACTTGAGAGCGATTGTTTGCTGTAGCGTGCTGCTGTGTGCTGTCCTGTGTTCGTCTTGGCTGTGTGTATTCGTGTCCTTTGTGTTATTAAACGTCGTCTTCGTTCGCTATTGTGGACTGCTGATTGTTTTCACACCATACATACACTACAAGCGATCCCGGTAAATCTACGGCTTTAGTAGTAGTGGAATCCGTAACAATACATAATATAATGTTTTATTTGATATTGCATGTATTAAATGAATATGATATGTAATATGAATTATAGTTCATGTAGTTTTCCAATTGGAGATATGTGTCTATGATTAATAACTTAAATAATAGGATATAATATTAGCTTAGCATTAATTGGACCACGATCAGATTGTGTACCCTGCACTTAAATTTATAACGATTTTACCTCTTTTAGCTTTACATCTAATAATGAAACTTCTGGTTATTCAACAAGATTGGATTGTTTAGTCCGAGATAAGAAACTTTAAAAAGAAAAATCGGACAATTTTTTTCTTCTTTCTTATATTCTCATTGCCAAATGTATGTTACTTTTAACAGATTCAATGTCAATTATACCGTTGTTCCATTTAATACTACTGGCTAAATTTTAATGTACAAAGTTTTGGTATAGTTATTAATGAGTTATTTTTATATGATTGCAAATTAAAAAATCAGAGGAAAATCTAATGACTTTTCATTTAATTCTCATAATTGAGTCTCTATTTTGTTTCATTTTAAACAGATTAAATTCGGTTAACTGCAAGACGGAAAGAGCTATGTAAATAAAATTGGTACTCAGGTTTAGTATCAAAAATGGAGATCTGTATCAAATATAGGACACAATCTTTCAAAGGTTTTATCATCTGTCAAACTATACTTTTGCATGCATGGAAATGTGATAATTCACTTGATGTAAATGTGATAATTCACTAAACAACTTAGATAAAAAAAAAGTGTTTCGCAGTTTTAGCATTTAATTTCTAGATACTTTTGAAGTTTTGAACCAAATCTGTCATAGGATAGACTGTCTGTCAGTTTGCACTTCGCATACATGCAAACGCAGTAATTCCATAACACAATGATTTAAATAAATTAAATATGGTGTATAATTTTGTGACTACAATTGAAAGTTTATGTCAAATTTTGGATTCAATAGAATTACAACAAGGTGTCCAAAATACATGATCGGTATTTGTACTAACCGAGTGCTCTCCGCATGATTTAGTAGAAAAGCTACATTCACGATAAAGATCGATATTTCGTAACTATTGTTAGCTAGTGTCATGAAATTAATAAATAAAAATCAGATTTCTTGAATGCACCATGAAACAAGCAACTGTGATGTGTGGAACACTGAAAATAAAAAAATGAGTACTCGTGGCATTCAGAGTCTTTCAAAGATTCATAATTTTCTGCGTTAGAGTGGGAATAACACTTTTGCTATTGAGTATATTAGAAAGTTTTGGTTTCGCTGATTTGAAAATATTTTATTTTTTAAGTTTTTGATGATGGCCTGTATATCCGTAACTGTATCGATAGGCATTAATACAATGTTTATAATTTTTAACAGTTATCAGTTGGCAACTCCTTCAGTTTTGATGTGGAGAAAGAAAGTTTTTAAGAATATAATAGAAAATCTACTGCGTTTTAAAGTTTTGATACAATTTTGATAATTGTGAATGGCGAAAATATTTAAGTTTATAACCGAGAGACCACTGTATTGATAAGTTTTGGCATAATTGTTGCACCGTTTATTCTCTTTCAACTTACAAATTCCTTTGCCGTTAAGCAAGAAAACACTTAAGAATTCAAATTAAAACTCGACAGTAATGAACAGCGCTGTTTTAAAATTATTTGATTGTTCCACGAAACGAAAGCCATGATTAAATGTATCTAGGAAATAGGCACGCCCTTTTCCTTGATAAACACTTTTTTAACAGAATAAATCAATCAATTCCCAGAAACCGCAAATATTTTCAGTTGTGATGACTTATTTTGTGAATTTCCACTGCAATTCGCAAAATTCCTCCCTAATTTCTTAGGCGCGTTTAAATTTGTGAAACTGAAAATATTTTTGATTATCTAGAAATGGATCGCTCTTTTATTCTTCGCAAATATTTCAACCGTCAAATTCTCTTTTAATGAGAACTAGAGGAATAAGGAAGAAAGATCGAGCAATTCTATTCTCTAACAGTCGAAATTATTTAATAAATTCTTCTGAAAAACAGAAAATTCTTGCATTTTTTTGATTATAATATAATGAGACAGCTGTAAGGATAAGATTTCTATTCACTTATAAACGCTCTTATTATTTTCACCAAATTATTTCTTAAAAAATGCAAATGAAAAAGAAAAGCATAGATATAAAAAATATATTCATGCATTTGCTTTATAAAATCCAAAGCAGAGTACCGTCACCTAGTGGATTAATGATTGCTATGGTTCAAGAATGTGAAATGGAAAATGAATGTTGTGGGGGTCTATCCTTTGGCTGTACTCTTTATCAACATTATTCTGGCTGATGTTGGAAAACCCCCTCCCTATTCAAAACACAGACATGGGCTGTTTTCCTTTAAAAATAGTTTAAAGAGGCATCATATATCAATATATTGAATATATATTATTTTTACGTTAGGTGAGTCTACGTTTTCCAAAGTCGCTATGATAGATAAAAGATGTAATTTTTCTATTTATCACAAATCGTTATCTATTTACCATAATTCATGGATAACTAGATAAATCTAGCCGTGCTTAATAAAACTTAAAATGCAGCAAATTCTGATATTCAACTCTCTTTAAAACATATTTTGATAATAGGTTTTGGAAAATTTAGTTTCATTTTCAGATTATTTAATTTTGGTTTTCAATGAATCTAATAATTCTTTCAATAAATATATAAATTGATGTACATAATTTTTAACATCTTTCTTTTATATGTAATCCTACGTAGACAATTAACTGAGTAATCTTATTATTAAAACGCTTTATGAATGCATAGAAGTAGGTAATTCATTTTGCATAAATTCTAATTTTCATTAATTTTACATTTTTTAAGCAACAAAGATGAAATGTTAGATACTTATGCATTTTGTATCAGTAGTTTAACAGGTAGGAAATTCAATTAAAGCTAGAATTCAAGTTCTTGCAAGACGCCTATGTAATTATTTGTTGTTGTTGTTTCTTATGGCGCTTGCCAGGACAAGCCCGCTGTTGCGAAGACAGCGATTTAAGCCGGTGGGGGAGCGTCTCTTGTTTTTTTAGTAGAGCCAACTAGAGCCAAGAATTTGCTACTCATGCATCACTCATTCGCTTGCACAACCCCTTTTTACAGGAGGGCACATTCAGAACAACGGAAGAACAACCATGCCCAAACCGGGACTCGAACCCAGATCACGGGAAAGACTCGCTACTCCAATGCCAGGATGCCGGCACGTAATTATTTAGAAGATCTTAACGGAAATAAAAAAAAATATTAACTAGTAAAAACAATATAATTTATTTCAGTTTAATAGCTTAAAATAAATGAAAATCTGACGAGATGTTAATTTTTGAGGTAATATTTGCATGGTAAAATACATCTTCATACCTTTAACGAAAGTAAATTCAACATATTGTTCTTAAGTTGAAAAATCTAGATCTTCAAAACATTCTTAGAGATTGCATACAAAATCCGGTGTATCAATACGTTATTTCAAATTTAATTATCTGCCTTTTATTCTGGTGTATCAAATTTTTTGTTTGGATGCTGTGCGTTATTTTTTGAAACTATATACTATATACTTTTTTGAAACTATATACATTTGCCACCCAGAATAATTTAAGTGCAATGTTAGAAAAACTTACTTTTATAATAAATGCTGCACTAAAGGAGCGATATTATATTTATCTCTTATAAATATTTTATCATGATTATATTTAAATTCTGAGCTTAGAAAAAGAGCTACGTCAGTTTAGCGCAATTAATTTTACAACTCAAGTACCAAAACTTAATCCATTTCAAGACATCGAGGTAAATTAAATTCTGAACAAATATTCATTTCTGAAGTGTCTTGATAATGACATAAATATCTTAATCCTTTTAACGAAGGTAAATCTAGCATATCATTCTGTGAAAAAATTCTGAAAATAACAAGCATTCATAGATGATGAAAGCAGTACCTCGTATATATCTTTACGTTATTTCAAATTTAACTACGCGCCTTTATTCTATGTTATAAAGTTTTTATTCGGATGCAACGTATTATTTTTGAAGCTGTTTACATCTGCACTCGAGAATAGTTTGATAAGTACAACGTAAAAGGATTTTATTGTAAAGTCTATCCCTTTTGTTTTTTATTATAGATAACACAACCGGCATCGAGTGGATTAAATTGCTCTGCTGTCCCACTGATTTCGTAAATAGGAAATTCGTCTAGACACTAAGTTTTTTCATACGCTCTTATATTTTTAAATTACTTTTCCGGGATAGTAGAATTTTATCTCGATACAATTTTTATCAACACGATAGGCACTTTTTTTAAGACTTCTATTTTCACATTCATGGAATAAAATTGCGAATAGGCTTGTGTAGTTTGCCGTTTTTAATGGCAATCTGTACGTTCAGGTTTGGAGCATTTTATTCTGAAAATGGCTTTTTCGCCAATTTATTTAACTTCTCTACTGAATAAATTGCGACCAGACTGGATTCTAGAAGTAATGAGGAATTCGAAATGGAATTTTGTCAATTGTGTGATATTACTTTTATATGATGTTAAAAGATAATTTATTGAATTTTAAGTCTCATTTGTGGATGGGGTGGGTAGGGGGTTAATGATAATATGGGGTTTAATAATATGAGATTTTAAATGATTTTTCGTCAGCTTTTTTTGTTTATTCTCTTAAAAGATACGAATATTAAAAAAGACTCAATGTACGTTTGATATATATTAGGAATCAACAAAGTCGTCTTAAAATCCCGGTCTTTCTGTGGAAATGGAACATTATTAAATAGTAATAGGTTTATTATTATTATTTTACAGAAAGGATACCATAGAAATTTCAATATTATAATTCGCAAATTATAAATTAAGGGTTAATAAATATAAATGCGACACTACAAATAACTATAATTCCATTATAAATAACAAAAAATAAATTGCGAAAGGAAGTTTGAAGTTTTTAAAGTTGAAGGTTTGACCAATCACTATAAAGCATGCTCAGAGTCACTGATAAATATTCGATAGTCCAATCCATATTTAGCATGTAGCTATCTAAATGTTTAAAATTGCTTCTTATATTTTCATTTCATTAGAATATGTCATAAAGTCTGCTTTAACGATTACTTTATATATTATAGTGAACAAATTATAATATGCAAAGGACAAACTATAATACAAACTGAAGGGGCTTATAGAAAATGTTTCACAAGGTAATGGAATGAATCACTCACCAAGAGAATTCATGTATATTTATTATGACGTTTGCAAATAAAACTTTCCATCTGTATTGCGTTCAAATTGTTTTACAGTATACCGAATTCTTCTAAATGTGGATAGGTTTGTGGGTAAAAAAAAAAAAAAAAAAATTACTTTAAACGATCAAATTTGAATTGGCTAGTCTCTTCTCTTCTTTTTCATTTTCATTTTTAAAATCATTATAATTATGCAAATACCGTAAGATATTTTCTATTTCGGTATGCATTTCTTCTGTGCTAATTTAGATTTAAGCACTTCCGCACATTTTTCGGCTGGCATACTTCCCGAAACATGTATAAGACCTATATTCCATTTTTTTTTCTGAATGAATATTTATATTTAAATAGCGTCTATTACTTACACTTGTCCATTCATCAAATGTAAGACTAAATTTTTCACCATTTACTTTTAACTGTATTAGCACGTGTTTCAAAGAATTGCGAACACCGTTACTGTAATTCATAACAGTTCTTATAGTGTTAATCGATGTTGATAGATTTTTAAAACCTCTGGCGGATAGTGATTTTTTTAATTCAATAGAAGTGAAAACACTCGAAATGGCAAACCATCTAATGCTGTAATTTTATTTATATTTTCATCCAAATTATCTTTTTTTTCTTTTATCCAAAATAATCTAAAAGCCCTCATGGTTTGGGCTTTAGAAACTGTGCTTAGATTTGTATCTTCATTGCAATTAAATTCTTTCCTCTTTAACAAATTTGTGTCATGTTTCGTTTTTAAATGTGTATGGAGTTCGCTTGTACTTCCTCCGTTCATTTTAATAACTCTTGAACATTTTTTACATTGTGCCACCATATTCTTTTCATCATATAAATAATGGAACCAAATCGAAGTATCATCAACTGATTTTTTATGTTCTTTAAAGTTATTCATTATTAATGATTATTTATGAGTATATATATATAATAAATCTGAAAAATATTTTGAACCCTAAAGTATGATATGCAAATACAATGTGAATAACAAACTCATTAATTTAAAAAATATCGAAATATTACTCACTTTCTTCACAACTACAACCTTGTTTTCACAGATACGAATATCAGACTACGAATCCTGCGGAGCTGTAATAGGATAGTTTTTATGCGGCTGCTTGGATGATTTACATACTGTTCGTGAACGGATTCTGAGACGAACACATTTCGACGATTACATCTCATTAAGGAGTGAGACGCGGAACGATAAGCGCATTTCCGGTATTCACCTTTGATCTTGGATTTCCCCCTTTAGATACATTTTAGTTCAATTTTTTTTAACGTGTATGTGAGTGCTGTGTTATTTCTGACATCATTTTATTTTAACTCAAAATTTCGTATTGATATGTATAGCCAAAAGTGATAAGAAAAGTTTTCAGGAATGGTACGAAGAAAATTTTACATAATATCATTAAATATTGTGACCAAGAAGCAGAAAACGGGGAATTAAAATATTCCTGAAAAAATTTAATAACATATAAAAAAGAAACATTTTAACTAACTAAACATTATAAAAAATATCATTATTTTGTAAAATAGTAATTAACAAATTTTAAGAGTAAAAATTTTTCATTTATTCTTCATAAATTAATGTTTATGTCCCTTATATTAAATAAAAACTGCTCTGAAATATTTTACTGTGCATCAGTACCTTTTTCCTTCTGTATTACTAATTATCTGTAATGTCTACGTCTCATAAAACCGCGAGTCTTCATTGTTAAATGTAGACATATTCTCCTTTCATCTTTCCTCTCACCCCTATTTTGTCGAATTAAACCCATCCTAACGCATACGCAAAAGCGCGGAGGGTTTTATAATCCGTTGTCAAACTGTATTTTATCACTTCTCTTGATTGTACGATGCAACTTTGTATTCAAAGTCTAATTATTTAGCCCGTTAGGGAGACATAAAAACAAAAACGTATAATATTTTGCTATGTTGGGTCTCTGAACATACTGCGATCTCTGAACATATTGTGGAGACAATTTTAAAATTTTCTGGCAAATACCGAAAAAACGGTATTTAAACTTGTGAATATCGGTATTACAAAATTGTACAAATGGCTCAAAATGCCAGTATTCGGTATACCGGTATTGCAATCCCTAGTTACAACCGACTACGGTACAATTCTTCCTATAGGAGGCACATCCCGTTATCTGCAAGAGACAGGCAACAACACATAGCTATTATACTCATCAAGATAGCGAGAACCGACCATCACACTGGAAGCTTTTCAAATCTGCAAGATGAAAAGAACTTTACACGAAAGTTTAAACTCTTCAAACTTTATAGAATTTTTAAGTTAAAAAAATGAACTGAAGTCAAATAAGTTTTCAAAGAAGAAAAAATAATTTTATAAATAAAAAAGAAAAGTCATCTCTTCGAAGAAAAGAATAAAATGTATCTATTGTTTAAAATTTAATAGTTAAAGAAAAAAAATTAAATGGCGCTCCGTTGAAGAATACTTTAGTTGTATTTTTAGCACTAAAATTTACATTCTATAATATGAAGCCTCACCAGCACACTTTATAAGTTATGTATTGCATACATCATAACTACATAAATAAGACAAGCAGAGTTTAATTCTAAGTGTATCACTTTTGTAGGAGATTACTCATCATTGTTACTTTACTCCCCCCCCCAAAAAAAATGCCGAAAACTAGGAATTTTAAAACGTTTTAAAAGTTACTTTTGAGTTATTTCCTAAAATTCAATAGACGAAAACTCAGGAAAAAAGAACTCAAAAGTTAAAAATTTTGAAGCATCATTTGTGTTTCTGTTGATGAGAACGCAAATATTCGATTCGGAATGATTCTCCAGATTTTGATCCTATCAGTTGTTGAGACGATTCTGTAGATGATTCCATTTGTTATTTTATAATATCTCCAAGAACTGTTAGCCTGTTTCAAATGATATTGAAATATTTTCCCCGACTAAACTAAAATCCGGCATTTCTTTAAGTTAGCGCTTTTCAGTAACTTAAAAATATCTTCATTCTTCTTTACTACAAGATGGGTTTATCCTCTAGCATGCAAATCTGAATTAACAAATATACTCAGTGTAAACGCAAACTATTCTGACGAGAAGAGATTTAAAAAAAATGTATTATTTTCTCTTTGTGCTCTTTTTGTAGTACACGTAGAAATATATTTTGTGCCAGACTTTAATGGCCGTTAGATAGTCGCAGGATGGATTAAAAATCGGAGAGATCTTCCGTTTTATGTAAGTGCTTCTAATTTTAGATGGTTTACGAGTTAAACTCCTAAAAGTTGAAAAATTTTAAAAGATTCATGTTTATTCTTTCCAATTGCAATATTTGAATAATTCTTAAAAATTCTCCTCAAACCCAGTGCAGATAAAACAATTTTCCAAAGAATTACATTATTGTGCACTTGAAGAAATGCTAGTTTGTTCAAAGAAATACTCAACAAATCTTTTAAAATCTTCACAAAAGTCTTGTACAATAAATAACTTTGGCTGCCTAAGTTTGCTATGAGAGCAAATGAACCATTGCTATTCAAATATTGAAAGAGACTTGCAACTCGAGCTCTTATGTTTAACGTCTTTCCGAAAAATGAAAACCTTTCATTCTAAAATGTTCACCATTTTTTCATCAATAGCTAGCTATTTCCCCATTTTTCGTACGCATAAAATTGAGTGGAAGTAAGCGTGAAAAAAAGGATATTCTTTAAAGTTTGATTTCGTCCTCTAATAAAACTATTCATTTGACTTTTTAATTAATATTTATTACAAATTTGAGTTTTTATGAAATTAAAACTGAGAATTTTATCTTCAAGTGGGGTAAAATAGGGAAATTAATGTAATTTCTTTAATAAATTTCAACCAAATAGAAATAAAGGGAATTGTATCAAAATAATCTTTATTTTAATTTCCTTACCTGTGCATGTAATTTTCGAAGCGGTTTGACTTATAATTCAATTCCAGTATACTGTTTTCCTTTTAAAAAAAGACTTTTAGCGTATAATATACCATTATTCTAATATTTTTCAACGTATATAATTATTTATTTAAAAACAAGCGTTCTATATTTATTTGATTTCGTTTGGTCATTTTTTTTCATAACGGCTAGTTGGATGCTTTTGAATTTAATGGGTAATAAATACCACATTATGATTAATTTTACAGTTATAATATCAAAACTTTCACATAAATTTTACTCAAATTCTTCGTAATCAATTCTATTAATTTTTTAATTGAATAATTATTAATAAATTAAATAAAATGATCATCAATATAAGTAAACAATTAAAACACGCTTTTAAATATTATACTAAAAAATAGAAGATAATTTTTTAATGAAATATAGGGAAAGAAGAACTTGAAATCTTTTATAATAAAGTAATGCTGGTAGAAATAATAAAAAAGAGTTTAAATGTTTAATCACATTCATGGTACATTTTAAATTTTAATAATCGTTTGAAAATGTATTTTTTTTATTCTATTCGTAATGGCAGTATAATTGTATTGTACAGTTTCACTTTATTATCTTCACATTTTTGATAAAAATTTATTTCCCTTTTTTAAAGCATAAGTGTGCATTAAAAATCTATTTATAATTATTTTTCTTAGCCTTTAAAGTATTTTACAATCCATTATTGTAATTAGCATGGAATTTTGCAATTGTGTTTTCTCTCATAAACTAACTACCAAATTGAGTTATTTTTTTATGGTGTCAAAATTGAATTAAAATAAATCGATTATATGGTATTGAATTTCAGAAAATTTTAAAACATAGTATATGTGATCGTATCGTAACTAGAGTCATTTCTTATGGCTAGGGCTTTTGTTAGGAAACTTGGTGTGCGTGTTTCTGAATTAAATTATAGAAGTAGCATAGAAATAAAAATTAACTACAGGAGTTATAATAGGAAGGAGAAATACGAACCTTCAATTCCTCCAAGAATCAAAACTAAGAGAGTAAGTATGTGCACAAAATTTAACAGTGACTTAGTCTATAGTTTTTGCACAGGATGTGTCTAAATACCTTCTGTTTAATTTGGATCACCCTAATTACATTAAATAATGCAATTAGCTTTTGCAATCTAAAATTATCAGCAAAGAGCGATTTAAATCTTTGCTAAATTATTTCACTGAGGAAATTCGTGACTATATTCTTTTGAAAGAAAAATATTAAATAATTTTGATTTAGTGCCAACTTTCAGGCACGCATTCTAACCTAAACTGGGATTTGACTTTATACTAACTCATTTTCATGCCTAGCCGTCAACATCTGATATCTTGGATAATTATACAAATAAATCTTGGTGAACAACTAATATTGTTGAAGATAATTTTGTATTACTGAAATCCTTGTGAATTGTAATATTCGAATTTAATAAAAGGGGACATTTTTTTTAGATATTTCTTTTTTATTATATCTATTTACTAAGTGCACTGAAATGTAGAAGGTTTTGGTTGGAAATTATATATTTTTGGAAGTGCTTTGGTTGATTTAATCAATTTAAAAATATTTTGGCTTCGAGTCTAGCCCAATTTAGTTGACATAATGCACCAGTTTTGAAACTACACAATGGCTTTTAATTTTGAACTTCTTTAAATAATGAGAGCCATATCTGAAACAGCCCTTTTTTTTAAATTCCTATGTCACGCGAAAAAAAAAAGATTTTTGACTCCTGAAAACTAATATACACCATTCCTATAAACATACTGAATGTCTGTGAAATATAGATTCCAACGCTGCGATAAGCAAGAAACTATTGGAACATTTAATCCTAGTCGGAGAAGAGAGACAATTTTCGAACTGAATTTAGTATCGAAAAGTAACTATTCTTACTAAATCAGGTTTCAGTTAAATACTCACAAAAATATTTTTCAAACATAAGGTTATGTTCTGTCCACATTATTTGCTTGATTTAATTTTGTTTAAAACTTCGTAATTTCGAAACATTGCCAGGTGACGATGCCCCACCTGGCACATTGCTTTCCAAATTTCTGCACCACACTAGTGGGAAAATATTTGACTTCGTCATATATGAGGTGCACCAGGTGAACCTGGAACCATACCACCAAGATGTTAATATACATCAATCAAGATGTAAATTAATATAATGACTAGTGGGACGATCTTTGAACTCGTCATATATGACAGATGGACTTGTAACGATCTGGCCCCACATCAAAAAGTTTTCCACCAGGACATCGAGGCACTTAATACGCACCAATCAAGAGGTACATTTATATAATGTTTGGAAAGTTAAGTGAAAATCCGTTATTTGTTATTAAAATGTCATTCTGATCATGCTAGGCATCTAATTGTTTCTTGAAAAAGTATAAAGGCAGAATTCATCCTCTTAATTACAAGCAATATATGCTTAGAAAATAATTATGGAAACAAAACAAAAATGTAAGCTCTGAGAATTTCTAGTTTTATTGCTGAAATTTTTATTTTTATAAAATGATGAAATGAAGCATTCAATAAAAGTTTACAGATTTTTAAAGAATTATCTTTCTGGTCTTACTTCTGACTTTGCATAAAAATATATGCGTATCCATTCATTACATTTTGAATTATTTTAAATTAGGCTATTTTATAACTTTCCTAATTTTCTGGATTTTTCAAAAGAGGCTGCAATCCACCTGATTTATATTTTTGAAGTCTGCAATTGGTAAAGTCTGAAATGGTAAAAATTTCCAGACAGTCTGAATAGGAGAAGACAATTTTTAAATTTAATTTGAAAACTCGGTGCACTTAATAAGGCCCTTTATTCTTTCACGCTTATAATTAGTATGCCTTATTAGTAGTATGCCTGCAGAGAGTTAAAGTTGACAATAAATTCAACGCCATTTTGCTCGCGTAGCTACCTATAAAGTCAAGCAAGTAAAATCACCACACCGCTGTTTGCAGAAAGTATCATTGCTTCTTCTGTCATAAAGTCCATTTTGAATGTGCGTGTTTGAGTCAAGAACAACAAAGGGAATAGCTAGAGTCCCATATTTCTCACTAAAGTTTACCGAGGACTACATAACTTCGCTCAACTTACTTACTTCGGATCAACTATTAAAGTTTTAAGTAGTTATATACGCCTACGTCTCACGAAAGGAAGTGTAACGGGGCCGTTATGCTCGCCCGTATTCTTGGCATAGAATCTAGAGCTTGCATCGGAATTTGCGACCTCGCTCTCCTTCCTAGAGCGTTTTCCGAGTCGTATAGCCTTTTAGAGAGAAAAGAGGGAAAGTGTTTGTTTGCTCGTCTCTAGTCTGGACGAAGCAAGGAAGGAGACGACGAGAGTAGGAAAAGAGAAAATTATACGCCCAAAAGGGGCGAGGAAGTTTAGGAGGAAGGGAAGGGATCGAGGAAAACGTGCTCAAATATTGACTTTACCCGGGGAAGGGTGAGTAGCATTTGCATTCTAAAACCAGCCCTGTCCCAAATGAATGCCACAGAACAATATCCGACTTTGACAACAATTAAAATTTTCATTACGTCATTTATTGGATTCCTTATTTGCTCACCTTCGTCTAATCAGCTTCTCTTTTCATTCAGTGTTTGAACGGCTTTTTCCTCCCTCCCCCAACAGACGACCTTGTTTGCTTGAGAGCGAAAATTGTTTGAGATTCTAGTGGAAAAATATATTCCTCTCCTTCTATCTCTCTCTGTCTTGTTCCATTTCTTCGGCCTTCTTCTCTAAAAAAAAATTTCCGACTTTTCCTTCCGCATTTGCTCTCGTTTTTACGATTTTTAATTCTAACGTTACGCACACGGATTTTTTTACTAGCATCTCCTACTGTTGATGTTTCCTACAACCTTACAAGGTTTAAGAATAACCTTTCTTCATTGTGTTTATACGCAATTTCGATGAAGAACGAAGACGACTCGCTGGGGGGAAGAGAGGGGGAGAGATGAAAAAGATAATAAAAGAGGAAGAAAAGATACACTACAACCGTTTTATTTACCGACAGAATCTTATAGCGAGCTAAGTAGAGCTCCATTTTCCAAGGTTAATTAGCGTAATAAGCTTTACTTCGTGGAGCAAATGTTAAGCTTAATGGAAAGAGCATGTAATGACAGAGTGGGAGAGAAAGAAGCTTTAACCTAATCCTGAGCTCTAATACACGCTGTATAGATGAAAAATGAAGACAAGGCTTCTGAAATATTTAAACGTTTTACGTATTAACCACGAAGACGCAAATTTCTCTCTTGGAATTCTGGAGGGTTTGCATTGGGGGCAGAGGGGGTGTAAATTTGTTTCTTTTCCATTATGGCGCATTATTAGAGCTTTTTATACATTTACGGCTTCTGCTCGTAGCTTAGTTTCCACCTCATTTGCTCTCATTGATAATCTTCTTAAATCTTAAGAGGGTTTCACCAGTGTCGACGGACATTCTTCGTCGAAGTAAATTAGTGGTACGTGTTAAGAGGTATCAAGCAATTAAGTATGACGTCCGAGATATCTAGCGTATTGACAACTGACTCGAATTTCGTAACAACGGCTCTGCGGAATTCTAATGAGCGATTTGATTAAGGTTATTCTAACAAGCTTATTACTGCATTTTCTGGATTAAAGGATGGATACGTAGGATGAAAAGAATTTTGGTTATTATTAGGAATATTCTAGGGGCTTGAAAAAATTCTTTTATTTTTAAATAAATGTTAAAATACTGATTTTATTGGAAATTTCTGAGACAGTTTTGCTCGAGAAATTTAATGGGAAATGCTTTGATTAAGGATATTTTAATAAATATATTATAGCATTTCCTAGTTTAAGAATAGGAGTCATTGAATAATGATAGAATATTTACTATTATTAGAAATATCCTCTTGCTTTAAAACATTGTTGAATGTTCAAATAAATCATTAGGAACTGCTTTGTTTTAAACTTTTAGCGAAGACATTTAATAGAAAAATGCTTTAGTTTAGATTAGTTCTATTCTAACAGGCATATTATTACTTTTTCTTAATTAAATAAAATAATCATGGTTAGATGAGAAAATAATAAAACTTATTTATTATAAATAATAAATTGTCAAATGTCTTTGAAATTTTTATTTCAAAATCTAAAACGAAAACTAGAACAATCGAGGGTATTTTAATAAACGTTTTGGTGCATTTTCAAGATTAAACCATAAAATATTGATGCGATGACAGAATATTCACAATAATAAGGAATTTTCTAGGCGGTTGGAACACTCATTGAATTTTTGTTTGCATAAATCACTTGATATTGTTTTATTTGAAAATCTATCTTTACAGTGCATCTAGAAAATAATGTTAATTATGAGATAGAAAAGGAAAGTTCAGTTATCATTATTATCTATTATTTTAGCTTTCCTGAACATAACTACTTGTTGATGTTTTCACCATTTTTAAATTTTCAAACCATTTTTCATGCCATCAATTTTGTTTACCGGACATTTTGGTCAGTACAATAAATGTTATTTGTAATAAATATTTGCATTATTATTTATCCATGATCAGTTTTAAGACCATAAATAGTTTTATTTGGTTTATTATATCAAAAGCCAGCTTTAAACGGTAAAGAATAGATCAATGAAACTTTGTAAATTTTCATGATAATAAATTTGAGCAATGATTAAAAACCATCCTTGAATTGTGTCACATCACATTTGTGGGTTTTTAAATGACATATGAAATGTAAATCATTATTTATTTTTAAATAAAAATATAATTTATAAAAGTATATGAAAATATAGTTTCTACATTCCAATTTAAAAATGTAATGTAGAGAATCAATAAAATTCAACAATGAATGAATGTATCAATCTAATTATCAGTCACCTGTATTCAATTCTGTAGAATTCTCTGAAGAAGATATTTAAAAAAAATAAGGATGTTTATCGCATTCGCAGAGAATTCTCAATCGTAAAACCACCTTTCGCTGCAATTACATCAGCGCATCCTCTTTGGAAACCTCAAATTAATAATTTAAAGACATCAATTGAGACTTCATGATACTACACATGAATTATGCCCTCCTGAAACTCATTTTTTTATCTGGCGGTATCCTGGCAATTACTTTCTTCACCAAGAACGAGAAGTTCTCAATAGGATTAATATCAGGACTGTTACTTGGTCACAAAAAGAATTACATATTCCTTAATCTAAACTGATAGTGATTGAGAGCATAATTTCAGACTGAATACTCTAAAATGTAGCATCTACCAGATAAATAAATCCATTTCAACACATCTTACTTTTATAACTCGATAGCCCAATATAGAAATATCTTGAAAGATACCTTGATGTGGTTTCCAAACAGACTATGAATAGTATGAATGAGTTGATTCTTTAAAATATGCATATATTTTTTTCATTCAAAGCTGCAGTTAGAAAATGCAATCTGTGAACTAATCTTTCTGTTACTTTCTCAACACTTTTCTGAATGCAATATGTCTATACCTCCTGTTTCTGACATTCCGTATCCCATTCAAGATTGAAATTCTATGTTGTTTCATTTGAGAATTATACACATGGCCCATTTATGTTACCAAAAGACACGACTAAATATTGCTACGAATTTTTAATATTGTTTCTCTGCGCAGTACGTCTCCTGGTAAGAAAGCGAGTTTTGCAGATATTTTAATAACCGGTCAGATCAATGAACTACCAAATTCGCGATAAACTTGGCAATTTTGGCGATAAAAACGAATACACGTACAATTTCAATATACACCCACCGGGCTGATATTTTCCCGCAATAATATCAACACGACGCATTCTTTTTGTTAAGAGATGTTCCTCCGTGGATGATTTGATCTCAAACCAAATTCAAAGAACCATCTTCTAACCGATCGACTGCTGGAAGCAACCCAAGATTCAATTTCGGAATCCTGTTTCAACATAGGAGAGTGCGCTATTCTGTTTCGAAGGGGAAAACTCTTCAGATGCGTATCCTATATTGCAGATAGTTTCCCAGAATACCACTTCTATGTTTCCTCCTCACCGTTCCAACCGCATTGGTTTCTTCTGCTATAATAGGATGGTAGGATAGTGACAAAGTAATTTTGAACGTATTTCATATGTCGAATATCCCTGTTGCTTCAGAGCGACTGCCACGATTTTTCACAAGGCATTAGTGGTTTAGAATGTAAGTTATAAAAAAGCATTCCCTAAACTGTATAATATATAGATATTTATTAACTGCTTATAATTCTTGACTTTATTTAATAAAGGTTTAATAATTTAATATTAATAATATGTTATGGCTGCATTTTGTCTTGCTGTGAGAACCTTTTAATATATAATCTTTAATTAAACAGATGAAATTTTTGATTAATCTGTTTAATTAAACTTTACATTCATAATTTCTTTAATATTGTACAAATCTCCTTGGGCTAAATTTTATTGACTTATATAGTTAAACACATAACAATATAAGAAATACAAATACAAGACTAATATTTTTCAATATTCATTAGACTTAGTTTTATCGGCTTATAAATACAAGTACAATACAATAAAAGGAAATGCAAGATTTTAATTATAAAATAGAATGTTTAACTGAATAATTAGGATTAAAATTTAATTTCTATAATTTTTTTCAATATTTTTGGGGCTTATTTACATTCAATTTTGAAAAATAAAAAAAATTTCCGATACATGGTTAAAAATAATAAAAGTAATGGAAGTAACAAATCTTACAATTTTTTATTTAATTAAAAAAAACTAGTATAGGGACACATTTATTGTCGTACCAGTCAATGGCTCCGTCTGGTAACTCTCTCACTTAAGATATTTCAAATTCATTTGGCTTTCATTTCGGGCGCCATGTTCAAATCAATTTCGTCTCGTACGCAAGAAACGTCGAATTCTCCATGGGTTTCGTTATCGATTCTCCTTGTCGATTAGTTAAAAAAAATAATGACCTCGGCTCCGATTCAACTTGATAAGAGTTTTTCTTCAATGCCAAAAATGTCAATAACAAAACAACTTTGGCTGATATTCCAGTCGCCAATAATCGTATTTTAGATAAATTTAAAAAGCTTTGGCAATAAAAATATTAAATTTGGCACTATCAGAAAATTTTAAAATTAGAGAAAGATTTAATTGCGCAAGAGCTATTTTAAATGGAATAACGAAAATTGAAAGCTCTTCTTTTATCAAACATTAAATCAGATATTAAACTCGCATTGGGGATTTTTAATCAATATTAAATAGATAGTTTTAAAAACTTGTCGGCACTTTTGAAGTTAATATTGTACACTTTACAAGACATATCGTCTTTATACCTACTGGTATATAAATTATATTATATAATAAAATAATACAGTAGTATAATATTATTATAAAAATTATTTAATACATGTCTTGTAGTATTTACTACCAATAGGTTAAACAACAAAATATTAATTTCTGCCAAACCGCACGTATTTATGAAAGTTACTCTAGACGTGGTCCGATGGCTAATTTCTAAACTATTCAATAAGCATATATTCCCAATTGGAAAAATTTTGTAAATGGCTTAAAGAATTTTTTTCCTTCGATTTGTGTCAATAAATGTACTACTGGAAAAATACTTAGTCTAAATTTTAATACAATCCCTCTGTCCAGTTAGATATGTTCAATAAAATATTTTGAATAATATTTTAAACAAAAAGTTTCCACACTACGTAGATTAAAATTCACTGAATATTAATCCATTGAATATCATCACTGTAGATCACTCCGGAGGATATCAAAGATCAGCCAGACAATGGTTAGTGTTTGCTCGATGCGGCAATTGATTGGAATAAATTAATGGAATTCAGAATTTCATTACCAGGTTAATTTTATTCGTAGAAAAGTAGAACATTTTGGTTTTAAAATTTTAGAGTATCAGTAATCTTATACAAAATATGATGAATATGATCTGGCAATAGTAAAAATTTTAGATGAAATACTTTTATATAGATATAGATATATATATATATATAGATAGATAAACTATAAAAAAAAGGCTTAGATTTTTACGCCAAGAGAATTTTTCCAGTTAGAAGTATATATTTATTTAACAGTTTAGAAATTAACTATTGTTCACGACTAGAGTGGACGCTCTGTATGTAAACATAAAAAATATACAAAAAATTATGATCAATTAAAATATAAAATTCTGAATGGATTATAAAAATTGGAATAAAGAAGAAAATTGGGAAGAAGTGACAAAATGTAAACAGTTAAATAAAATAAAAAGATGGTTAAAAAAAAAGGAAGGGCACAACACATATTTAATAGCACAAAGGAAGAATAGATCCGTAGTTGCTGAATAAAATTAAAAAAAAAGATTCCAATTAGCTTCTCCCATTGCTAATAGTTGAATACAAATAGACGCTATTTGTATCTTATCTCAGTAAGAACACTCAGTCACGCGTTCATATCTAGATTCGACAATAAAATCTAAAAAGCTGAGGGGTTTTACAGCTCCACTCTTTAAGGAGGACCATTGAAAAATTGTTCTACTTGAAAAAAAGTGTATCTTACCATCCAACACTAAGTCCTCTTCAGTCAGACTTTTAAAAATCACTTCTCACATATACCAGAATGATAAAATTGCTTGTTTTAGAATTTAAGTATCTGAGTTGTTTCAGAATTTCGTCTTAGATCTTATTCAGTGTGGAATCCCTCGAGTTCATCCGCGAGAGTGCTTTTTAGAGACATGATTACTAGTGGATAGTGTTAGGAGGAAGAAAATTCTATTTAATGGAATCTGGATTTGTAGAAAGAAGTAGGAGGAATTCTTTATCACAGTAATAAAACCATTCTTCCGTATCGGTAAGAAAGTATTTAGAGAGTATCTTCCAAAAAAATTATTTTAAAAGTTGAGGGCGAGTCTCCGAAAATCCCTAGCAACACATATGTATTGTTGAATATTGAATAATATAATATAACACAGTATTGTATTTTATTGTCCAATAAGCTGTTCTTCCAGGTATGCTAGTATAAAATAAAACAATAGCATAAACGGATATTTTAGGATTGAAATAAATGAAAAATTTTGGGCTAAAGTTTAATTTGTCCTTTTTTGAATTGAGTAAAATGTCATACTTGAATAAATAATAAGTTCACAAGGATGTTTCAGAAGCTATTCTACTCGAAAAAGAATTTATTGCCTTTCATTATTAAAGCTCCTATAGTAAAGCATTTAAAAATCACTTCCCACTTGCATAAGATTGATAGAGTTGATTGTTTCAGATTTAAAGTATTCAGAATTGTTTCAGAATTTTGTTCTTAGCGCTTAATCACCTTTTAAATTCTCGAATTCATACATGAAAGGGCTATTTAGAAACATGATTACTAATGGATAGCATTCGGAGGATGAAAATTCCATGTATATAATCTGGATTTCTACAAAGAAGAGGGGGGGGGGTATAATTCTAATAAGACCATTTTACATAGTCGTCAAGAAAGTGTTACTTAAGTTGTTGTGATATTCTGAACTTAATCGTACAAATTAGTTATTAAATTAAATTCATTAGATTTTCTAAAATGAAACCAAATACTGTTCAAAAATTAAAAGGTAAAGTAAGCTTCCTGTAGCTCCTATTCTGTTTAGCATGGATATGGAACGAATAAAATATATACCTTATGACTTGAAAATGGGAATAAGAAAATTATTATATGTATGAATACATAATAAAAGAACTGCAAGCTTATACAAAAGAATGATAATGCATCGCTTTTTAACTGTAAAAACCAATTTTAAAAACTTTTTTTGAAAAACGTACTTTAATTGGTATACTAATAAATTAGATATCATTTATTCAATATTTTAAATGTAATGGAATCTAGAAATAATTTTCTAAAAATCACCACAAATTGAAGTCACTAGTATGGAATTAAAACTTAATTATAGTGGATGTATTAACTAAGATGATATAGAAATAGCGTATTGTCGTTCAGAATACATAAATAGACGAAATTTCAAGTTTAGTTAAATTTCCTAAAGAACATCTTCAACAAAATCATGTCTTACAAACATGAAAAATGAAAATGCTCTATTAAAATGAAATGAATGATAGTGCTCTGTATTCGAATTATGGATGCAATCTTTCTGTTATATATGAAATCAAATTATGAAGAAAAACGCACTCACATTAGGCATTATAAGTGAGCTAGTTGCTAAAATGAAAATTTAAAATTTGAGCAACATATAAAATACCCAACTAATTAAACGCATTAAACCCATATGATCTCTGTAATACTGAAAAACATAGCATCTTCAAGAGGTTAGTTCATTAATTGGTAAAATCGAACCTCCCCCGCCCCCCTAAGAAGGTATAGATGCTGTATCAGTAGATAATTTAAATTATTTAATTCTATTTATGGGTTCATTCCCTATTAAGATTGTATTCTTCCGGTGGGGCAAATATTTTGGAATATACGAATAATCACCTTGTAGATGTTATTTTGTTCATGACATGCATTTTGAGATGGTTAACTGCTAATAAAGCAAGAAAAGAAAACCCAATCCACTTCTAAAGATTTCAAAAGTCTAAGTTGGCATTTTCTTTTTCTTCGCTAAAATGTTCGTTTTAAAAAGAAATCGATGTCACCTAGCCTTTATCTGGTGACTCATGAACTAGAAATAGATAAACTGTGACAAACAGAAAATTATCACAGGTTACCTGTTTTAAAACTAAAAAGCAGTAACTTGGTGACTCAGGAATCATAAATGGCTATACTGTGGAAAGCAAAGAAGTTGCAAATATTATTTCTTTAAAAATAAAAAAACAAAAAAAAAAAACAGTAACTCTAGATAGATTTTACGAAGATAAAGACATTGTGATAAAACTATTCATAATTACGATGACTATGAACCATAGATAACTGTGTTAATTCAAGAACTACATATAGATGTGTTGGGGTATACCAAATAATCAGTGACTGTTTATTTGAAATTTGAAAATATGAATATTTTATTGACTTGATTGTTGTATGCTAAGTATGAAGGAAACATTAACACATAGGGCTGTGCCAATTTTCGATTTATAGAAAAAAAATCGATTTTTCGATGCTAATTTTCGAATTATATCTATCTATCGAAACCATGATCATGAAGAATAGTTCACGATAAATCGCGATATAACAAATCTATATTCAAAATTAATTTAAGTTTTCGATTTCGTTTCGGTTTATTTTTGTTGCTCTTCATTATGATTGTCCTTCATATAGAATTTTTGTTAATATTTCTATAAATACTGTCATTTTCTAATATATAAAAATACTTGCTTTAACCGCAATGTTATAAATTGTAACATGCATACATTGCTTTGTTCATTGACACACTTTATAAAAGGGGTTTCAACAAAATGATTTAAATATTTTTATTCAAAAGAAAACAATTTTTTTTATTATAGAAATTGAAACTTCCTTTTATTTGGAGAATTTCTCTGCAGTCGCTATGTTAAGAGATGCTATTTATGACTTATAATAGCTATAAATAAATAATTATATCGCGATATATCGAAAATTATCGATATGCATTGGACATATCGCGATGATGCAGTTCCGTCATCGTCCAGCCCTACTAACAAATATATTATGAACAACGGAGCCTAGTTGCAATGAATAAATAAATAATGCAAAGTTAAAGTTCATCTTAATATATCAAAATGTAAAATGTAGATATTCTTTTATCAAAACAGGAAGCGGGTTTTTGAAATTAGAGAATACAGATCGTATTTTCTCTTTTATACATTCAGTAAAAGCTGTTTCTAAAAATATAAAGTTAAAGCTGATTTTATACATTGTAACATTTTGAATAGAATATCATGTTAAAATGCTTTGGGGAATTCGTATGAAATTCGGTAAATATTTTTTCAACTATCAAGTAACATGGAAAATCTTTATATCAATCCACAATTTATGATGATAAAAACCACATATTTCCAAGAAACCGACCAGAAATAGGTCTTTCTTTAAAATGTTACACTAGATTTAACCTTACCTGTAGCGGTAGGTTAAATCTAACATTTCCGTTTCTGAGAATATTTAGAAAGAGAAATAGGAAAATCTATTCAGGAAGAAAATAAGTATCAAATGGAGCATAGTATTTATTTAAACCCATGTTTTTTAAAGAAGGATTCATGTATTTTTTCGAATGGGGGAAGGAAGGGAGAGGAGACTGAAAGCGATACAAATAATTGAATTCAATACAATTCGCATACAAGAATAGTAAAAAGCGAAGCAACACAAACAAAAATAAAACTAATAGAATGTGTTTCTTGAAGACATTTTTTTAAAATCAGTTAACTGATTTTGACGAGTATATTGTCATGGGAAAAAGTACAGCATTTTGGGTTATGACGAGTTTATTCACTGACATTTATTATATACATATATATCATATATATACTTTTTATGACAATATAGATACGCATTTTCCGAAAAGATCGAAATAGTTAATTGATTAAATAATGTTGGAAACAACTTTGAATTATCCCTTACAATTTATCAATTTTTTTTCTGGATATTTAATTTATTTATTCGATTTACCATAATTTTCCCAAATAGAATAGAAATAATCAGCTCAGTATTATATTTCCATCAGCGAAGTATTCACAAAGGACTTACTGTAATCGTAAAAATTGTCAAACTTGAGCTAATGAATTGACATCATGTTTTAGTCCTAGGCTCATAGGCGATTTTCTAGACAAAAGCTCGCCTTCGTGTGCTTATAATTTCTCAATCAGAAAACTATTAATGGAATCTTGTCTGTATATCTGTTAAAATGATAATTCAAAGGACAATGACTAAAATGGATTAAATTTTGCATGTGGTTAGGGCATCAAAATTATAAATTTTTATTAAATTTTAACTGAAATTTATCGCAGAGAAATTGATCTGTCTTTTTGCTCATAATAGAATATTTTAAACTCAAAAGCGCAAAAGGCTAAATCTATGAAATTTGGCATACAACTCCGCTATTAGAATAATAAATTTTTATCAGATGTTAGAATAGATCCATCAAAAGCTGATTGAGTGTCCAATTGTTTGTTACTGCGTATATGAGTACAAGGTGATAGGAATATGAAATTTGATATGTGATCGGCAAAATAATTGATATATGTCAAATTTTGGGATCAATTAATCAAAGGATTGTAGTTCAAAAACATACTCGATTTATACCACTAAACAAAATACAGAAAGCAAAAATGCACTATAATTTTTAGATATACTAGAAAATGGAGGGTAAACACTGCGATGAATAGCGTGAATACAATTTAGTAACTCTGAAAGAATCAGAAAACGATAATTCTTAAAGTTGGATATTGAGAACAAATTATATAATAAGTAGGAAAAATGCTAATATAAACGGTAATGAACTTTTGAGAAAAATAAAAACAAAATTGTTAAATTTTATGCTTAAATATTACTAAAACATAATTATCTTCATATGCTTTTATTATACTTTTATTTTTTGCTTACTAATCATATTAATTTATATACATTTTCTTTCTATTTACTTCAAAATTTACAAGCAACATGATTTCGTGAATTCATGTCTGCTTCACTTTATGAGCAATTCAGAAAGCATTGAACTTTATTTTATTTCAGTAGTAGAAAATATTGGATGATCAGGAATTTATAATCTTTATGAATGACATCAATTCTTGATATTAGCAATCAAATGTAACGAGTCTGTATAGTGTAACAGAAAGTCAATTATATCATTAAGTATTCCAGAAATCTCTCGAGTAACCCAGATTTCAATTACTAGCATATTTTAGAATCAATGTTCGTAAAGCAGTAGTTTTCAAAACATCAGTATGACTTTCTGCAATCAAGTAGTCACTTAGTATAAATTTTTAATAAAACTGCGTATGGGAGATTAGTTTCAATGTAAATGGCTATCATTTTCTGATATAATGCGAAATTGATTGAAACAAGATTCCTCCTATGACTGTACACATTTTTGTGCCGCATAATTGCTCATTGCTTTGAAGCGAAGTACGTGCTAATGCAAGTAGATGGCGCCATAAGTAGTAGAAAAGTGTCACGTAAACGTAATACATTTATTAATACAATGAGCATTACGTGATCGAAAAGTTTTCCTTCAATTACTGCTAAGTGTTGCAGAGAAGCATGGCAGGAGGGAGAAAGTGTTTGGAAAGCTAAGGGAAGTTTGTCCAATAGGAAATCTGAATAAACGAGACTGAATAATACAGATGCGTCGAAAAATAGGGATAAGTATTCTTCTATGTATGGTCCAATATCTGTGATATTTAGAAAAGGGATGGAGTTATTTAGTTGTTTTCTCTTTATTCAGAATTTATCGAGAGAAACTAGAAATTAATCAATGATATATATATTTTTTTTACTTTTAAATAAATTGTCAGGAATTGCTTTAATTAATATTTGTTTGAATGACAAAATTGTGAATTCGTTTTATTTTGTCATAGAAATGTCTATAAATTTGTATTGCATAATGTATTGTTGATTTTGACGAAATAAAATCTATGTGAAAAGAAAATTGAAATTTATATGAAATATGAGGCAGACTTTAATATATACCAGAAAATGGGGAATAATATATTTCCATATATATGACAATATTCGAGAGGATCCATTATTTCTGTCACATAATTTGTATTGTATGCTTGATTTAAAGTATAATTTTGATTCAGAAATACAAGTTCATGAAAAATGCAATTTAGATCAAACTTGTTATTGTCAAGCTACTGGAATTATGTATTTTTCCATGCTGCAAATTCAATGACATTTGGAGGGAGATGAAACTATTTCGATGTTTTAATACATTTTAAAATTTAATATGTATTAAGAGAAATGTTTGAAACTACATTTTTAAAGCTTAGATATCAATTGTAAACTAATAGCTATCAACTTAACAATTATTTGGACTTAAATATATCTGTTGAAATTGTGATTAACGCTTTTAACGCAAAGTAATTTTTTTAATTTGTTGAGTGCTTCAGTAAGGGAATTTCATTGAGTGTCACATTTCTTATATATTGTATAATGATGGTTATTAAGATTCCAAAATTAGTGTCATGTTATCCTCTGTTTCAACATTATTATTGACATATTTTGGAAAGCAGTTTTGCGTGATTCGTAGATTTCATTTTCATTTTTGTTTGATATTTCCTAAATTATTTGAATTGAAGAATTAATTTGAACAGTTTGTTACAATAATATGTTTTAGATGTTATTTTTAGATTATTTGTTAGTTTTAGATTATTTATTTTTGGAATATTTATATAAGTTTATTTGTAAGATAATCATAAGTATTTGTTAATATTTCTTTTTTGAAAAAATTATTATATTTCTCTTTGGTACCATTTTTTTCTATAAACTACATTTTAGGTACTATTTTTTTATATAATACCTATTTCATGGAAAATAATAAGAAGAAAGAAATAGATACGGCAAATATATTTTGATTTTATTGTTCTAATCGGATTAAATAATTAATACATTTTTAAGTAATACCTTCATTAAATTATAATTTAACTTTCATTACAATGCCAAAATAAACGAAAATATATTTTTTTCAGTTTTTTTGCATCAAATGGCAATGGTTGGGCGAAACATCTGTGCAGGTTGAAAAAATTTCCTTTCTAGCTTAAAATAGAACACTAACTAGCAGATTATAAAAATAATAGTATTATATTTAAATTGATTTGTAAAGCAGATTTTAACATTATAACTAAACAGTTTTTACTTTTCAATTTTAATTAGAAGCTTTTCTTTAAAAAAATTTTTAATTTATTTCTAACAGTAGTTAAACTTATTCATAAAAACCAGCGTAACTGCGATTAAAAAATAAAATTCATGAAACTATAAGGTTAAAATAATTTATGGGGAAAATATTATAGTAATTGATTTTGATTATTATTCATCATTAATTATTCTTGATTTTTTAAAAATTTATTTTCAAATTTTAGTTTAACAAAAAATACGGTTACGGAAAATGATTTCAGATGTTGTTTCTAATATTTCGAAAATTATACATATGACAACTCCTTCCCTTCTCAAACCGTGTAGGAGAAAGAATGGTCTTTGTAACAGCGCATGTTTAAAAGCAGAAATAAGAACTGATTTAAAAGAGAGAACGTTGAAAAATTTTCACCACTACTGTTTGTTTGTTTGTTTCTTATGGCACTTGCCACTGACAAGCCCGCTGTTACGAAGACAGCGATTTAAGCCTGAGGGGGAACGTCTCTTATTTTTTATAGCAGCGCCAACTAGGGCCAAGAGTACGACTTTGCCACTCACGCATCATTCATTCGCTTGCACAACCCCTTTTTACAGGAGGGCACATTCACACATCTCACAGATAGAACAACAGAAGAACAACCATGCCCAAACCGGGACTCGAACCCGGGACGCCCAGATCACGGGGAAGACGCGCTACCCCTATGCCAGGACGCCGGCTCACCACTACTAAGAGAGGCATAAAAGTTTTCCCTGCATACTAAAAGCTCTAAAAAGAGTTGTGTTTATATAAATTTAAACATAACTTGCGAACTGAAATAAGTAAGGGATTATATTTACTCTCGGAAAAATCTGGGAAAGCTTCATTTCCTTATATATATTTCCTTCATATCCGTGCTTTCATTATGCACGAATCGACCTTCTTTGTTATATTTCAGTAATTTTTTTTAAATGCAATGGATATATTCATTTAAAATTTTAGTCTTACATTCATTAAAAATTCTCAAGTAGAAGATAACTTTATTTAATATTTGCTGCATTTCCAAATATATTAGTATAAGATATCGTAAGGAACTTCAACAGTTACACAAAATAAAATTCATAAAAAAAATTACGACTGAGTATATTAACAACTGATGCATTTCCTATCATAAGCTGCATTTTGTTAAAGAAGCTACATATTATATAAAATCTTTTATTAAATAAATATGGTTTGTCGAAGAATGGAAGCGCTGCACAAAAATCAAGACTGAAATTTTATTAATCCAGTTATAATTTTCATTATTATTATTGCAATGATGCGATTTCATTCCCCAAAGCATCTACAAATTTATAAACAATTAAAATTAATCGAAATATAAACTGAGTGAAACTGTACTGGTTGTGATTTTACGACACAATTTTTGCATAAAAATTATTTTCTGTTCAATAAATTGATTATTTTCTGTTCATAATTTTGAGATAATTTTGACAAGCCATTAAATATCACCGTACTTTATTACTTTTGATAAGTAATTTTACTGCATAAACAGTAAAATAAGTAATTTTACTGCATAAACAGTAAAATAAGTAATTTTACTGCATAAACAGTAAAATAAGTAATTTTACTGCATAACGTTTGATTCTCTTTGAAATCGAAGTTGAATTGTTGCAGAAATATCTTTTATACCCAAGGAAAAATATCGAAACCCACAATTATACTAAAATAGCTAACTTTGTTAAAAGTCAATCTTGATTATAACTAATTTTAATATCCTAGCTACAATGGTTTATGCATGTGATTCAGATCATATGTCAAATTAGATTCCTCCTTCTTTGCCGTCTCTTTAGTGTAATAGAGAAGGTGCATCTAATTATAAAGTATTCATGAGCTAATTGAATTGCAGGTGTGAATCACAGGCGAGTCATGGGCAATTAACACGTTAAATATAATTTAAATATCTAGAGAGAAACATTATAAGCTTAGATATGGTAATATAATTTCAATGAAATTTAGAAGTGTTAGAAAGTCATAGAGGGATTATAACTTAGATATGGTGTGTTAAAATTAGATATGGTGTTATGGTGTATAAAGTGTTAGCTTAGATATGGTAATATAATTTCGATGAAATTTAAAAGTGTTAGAAAGTCATAGAGGGGAAATCAATCCTAATCTGAGACCAAATTCCTGTGGCAATCTTTACTTCTTCCAACAACTTCCGATAGTAACTCGATTTTATTATTTTCTGACTAAGTGCTTGTCTCAAGTTATATACTCAGTCAAAGCTCCTATCAATAATGGAGAGACATACATCTTATAACCACGCAATTCATATTATATCTATCTCTTCTTACATGTAGTTATTCTCAGACGGTCTTTTTATCAACCCTAATACAGAATTAGCTAAACTATTTTGGTGTTACTAGTTTTTGCTTTGTGCTAGTAACGTGAATTTCCTGAAGGTTAAAGAAGTTTTATGACTTGTCTGAGGTCTTATTATGACACGTATTGACTTTTAATGAATTGTAATTCTAAAATTTCCTTTAAAATTACATACTTCTTGGAATGCCTTTTTTAAATAATAATCAACAGTACTTATTCTATCCATATCTCTTTATTTTTCGCACTCTTTTGTTTCCACCCTTGTTGTGAGCATGTCAAAAAAGTGACAAGTGAACCGCGAGGAGTGTCGCAATGTGAATCGTCAGGTGAAAGCACTCCGCCGTAAAATAGATCTCAACCAAGTATCGGCTTATGCATATCAAACCAACTCAATTCCTTTCACTCTTTTTTCCTTTCACGTGGGATTTGTAGAAGGTTCAGGCAGACAAGGACTAAAAAGAAAAGTATGTATTTTGGATCTTTTATTTCTAAGTTTCTGTTGTGTTTTTCCTGAAATATATTCACTGTTCATTCAATAGTTGGCTTTATAAGGTTTCACCAAGCTGTAATGCTTGTATAACATGGTTTCATGTTTCTGGATTCAAGAGTTGGGAAATTTTTTGAATAATATGTTATCGAATAAATAGTGCCGCTTTAACAATTGAATTACAGAAATTATCATTGATCGTCGAACACAATAAAAGATTTTAATTGGGAAAAATTTCATTCTGACAGAAAAAATGAGCAGATGAAGAAAGTCTGTTTAGTTAAGACAGATGCATTTAAAACCAGTAATTCTTGAATGACACCCTTTCATATTAAAATGGTTTTCAAAAATTGGAGAGATTCCTCAAATAGTACGGTACGTTAGAATTTTACAATCACACGGTTTTAAATTTACAAGAAATGCCCAGGCGCTAAATAGCTAAAGAAAATTTTTTAAGGTGAAAAAAATTTGTGTTGGCTAAAGAAGGAATAAACCAGGCAAAATTGTTGGCGATGAATTATGATAACAAAATTCAATGATAGTAATACCTAACAGTAGAAATGCTTAAACTTACCCAAACAGCTAGGGCTACATTTGCTGATTGTTAGGCCCTTAATTAAAAGGAACATGCAATTTAAATGAAGATTTCAAACATTTTTGGACCATTCAACAAAAAATATAAGGATCTCTATGCTAAAACAGATAATCGGAAATAATCGATTTTTCAAAAAAAAAAAAAAAAAAAAAAAAAAAAAAAAAATCTAAGACCTAAATGAAGAAAGTTGGTGAGATGAAGATTTCTTGAAGGAAAAAAAATCGGTCTAAGTTAAGGCTTCTTAGAAGTTAAAATGAACAATACATTTTTAATACATATCCCTGCGCCGAAAATTGCCTTTAATAAATGTGCATCTCTTAACCACAAAAACAAAAGTATAATTTATTTTTAAACTTCAGAAATCTGACCCAATGATTTGTTTTACTAATTGTACTTTTGGAAAATATAAAATTACAGAACACGGCAAGGTTTTAGGAGCTTTGCAGTCATGTTATATTTGTTTTTTATGAATTATATTAGAAAAATATTTCATCAAATGTTTCTTTCGATTTATTCATGCATATGCTTTTATAAAGAAAAATTCTTTTTATACCTTTTTATAAATATTGATTCTAGCCTACATTCTAAAAAATTACATATTCTTCAAAATGTATAACAAAAGGTTGCAGAAGTTTGTAAAAACGTAAAAATATCAAAAGAAATCATAGGAAAGTTTTAAGTAAGCATGGGAAGAAAATATTAAAATAAAGATTTGACGTTTATGCTGTTGCAATAGCGACATATATTTATGTGTATTATATGTTTAAGAAATACATTCATATAATGTTTTTATAAATAGAAGAAGCGCGCGTATTTTTTTATATAACTCAATAAGGCAGATAATAATATAAGGTAATTGGAGTTAAATATCTGTGCAAAAAGGTAGTTAAAAATATGGGCTTAATAATGGAGGTATTAAAAGAAATATAGAT